>NC_090439.1:359528338-360728338 GCF_031143425.1 Pleurodeles waltl
GTAACAGAACCTGGTCAGAGCCCCACAAGTCACCCCATCTTGGATTCCCCTAGGTCTCTAGTTTTCAAAAATGTACAGGTTTGGTAGGTTTCCCTAGGTGCCGGCTGAGCTAGAGGCCACAATCGACATGTAGGCACTTTGCAAAAAACACCTCTGTTTTCTGTCAAAAAATGTGATGTGTCCACGTTGTGTTTTGGGGCATTTCCTGTCGCAGGCACTAGGCCTAACCACACAAGTGAGGTATAATTTTTATCGGGAGACTTGGGGGAACGCTAGGTGAAAGGAAAGTTGTGGCTCCGCTCAGATTCCAGAACTTTCTGTCACTGAAATATGAGGAAAATTTGTTTTTTTAGCCACATTTTGAGGTTTTCAAAGGATTCTGGGTAACAGAAACTGGTCAGAGCCCCACAAGTCACCCCATCTGGGATTCCCCTAGGTCTATAGGTTTAAGAAAAAACAGGTTTGGTAGGTTTCCCTAGGTGCCGGCTGAGCTAGAGGCCAAAATCTACAGGTAGGCACTTTGCAAAAAACACCTCTGTTTTCTATAAAAAAATGGGATGTGTCCACGTTGTGTTTTGGGGCATTTCCTGTCACGAGCACTAGGCCTACCCACACAAGTGAGGTATAATTTTTATCAGGAGACTTGGGGGAACGCTGGGTGGAAGGAAATTTGTGGCTCGTCTCAGATTCCAGAACTTTCTGTCACCGAATTGTGAGGAAATATGTTTTATTTTAGCCAAATTTTGAGATTTGCAAAGGATTCTGGGTAACAGAACCTGGTCAGAGCCCCACAAGTCACCCCATCTTGGATTCCCCTAGGTCTCTAGTTTTCAAAAATGTACAGGTTTGGTAGGTTTCCCTAGGTGCCGGCTGAGCTAGAGGCCACAATCGACATGTAGGCACTTTGAAAAAAACACCTCTGTTTTCTGTCAAAAAATGGGATGTGTCCACGTAGTGTTTTGGGGCATTTCCTGTCGCAGGCGCTAGGCCTAACCACACAAGTGAGGTATCATTTTTATCGGGAGACTTGGGGGAACGCTAGGTGGAAGGAAATTTGTGGCTCCTCTCAGATTCCAGAACTTTCTGTCACCGAAATATGAGGAAAATGTGTTTTTTTAGCCAAATTTTGAGGTTTGCAAAGGATTCTGGGTAACAGAACCTGGTGAGATCCCCACAAGCCACCCCATCTTGGATTCCCCTAGGTCTCTAGTTTTCAAAAATGCACAGGTTTGGTAGGTTTTCCTAGGTGCCGGCTGAGCTAGAGGCCAAAATCTACAGGTAGGCACTTTGCAAAAAACACCTCTGTTTTCTGTCAAAAAATGAGATGTGTCCACGTTGTGTTTTGGAGCATTTCCTGTTGCGGGCGCTAGGCCTACCCACACAAGTGAGGTATCAATGTTATCAGGAGACTTGGGGGAACGCAGGGTGGAAGGAAATTTGGGGCTCCTCTCAGATTCCAGAACTTTCTGTCATTGAAATGTGAGGAAAATGTGTTTTTTTAGCCACATTATGAGGTTTTCAAAGGATTTTGGGTAACAGAACCTGGCCAGAGCCCCACAAGTCACCCCATCTTGGATTCCCCTAGGTCTCTAGTTTTCAAAAATGTACAGGTTTGGTAGGTTTCTCTAGGTGCCGGCTGAGCTAGAGGCCACAATCTGCAGGTAGGCACTTTGCAAAAAACACCTCTGTTTTCTGTCAAAAAATGGGATGTGTGTCGACGTTGTGTTTTGGGGCATTTCCTGTCACGAGCACTAGGCCTACCCACACAAGTGAGGTATAATTTTTATCGGGAGACTTGGTGGAACGCTGGGTGGAAGGAAATTTGTGGCTCGTCTCAGATTCCAGAACTTTCTGTCACCGAAATGTGAGGAAAATGTGTTTTTTTAGCCACATTTTGAGGTTTTCAAAGGATTCTGGGTAACAGAACCTGGTCAGAGCCCCACAAGTCACCCCATCTGGGATTTCCCTAGGTCTCTAGTTTTAAAAAATGCAAAGGTTTGGTAGGTTTCCCTAGGTGCCGGCTGAGCTAGAGGCCAAAATCTACAGGTAGGCACTTTGCAAAAAACACCTCTGTTTTCTATCAAAAAATGGGATGTGTCCACGTTGTGTTTTGGGGCATTTCCTGTCACGAGCACTAGGCCTACCCACACAAGTGAGGTATAATTTTTATCGGGAGACTTGGGGGAACGCTGGGTGGAAGGAAATTTGTGGCTCGTCTCAGATTCCAGAACTTTCTGTCACCGAATTGGGAGGAAATATATTTTATTTTAGCCAAATTTTGAGATTTGCAAAGGATTCTGGGTAACAGAACCTGGTCAGAGCCCCACAAGTCACCCCATCTTGGATTCCCCTAGGTCTCTAGTTTTCAAAAATGTACAGGTTTGGTAGGTTTCCCTAGGTGCCGGCTGAGCTAGAGGCCACAATCGACATGTAGGCACTTTGCAAAAAACACCTCTGTTTTCTGTCAAAAAATGTGATGTGTCCACGTTGTGTTTTGGGGCATTTCCTGTCGCAGGCACTAGGCATAACCACACAAGTGAGGTATCATTTTTATCGGGAGACTTGGGGGAACGCTAGGTGAAAGGAAATTTGTGGCTCCTCTCAGATTCCAGAACTTTCTGTCACCAAAATATGAGGAAAATGTGTTTTTTTAGCCACATTTTGAGGTTTTCAAAGGATTCTGGGTAACAGAAACTGGTCAGAGCCCCACAAGTCACCCCATCTGGGATTCCCCTAGGTGTCTAGTTTTAAGAAAAAACAGGTTTGGTAGGTTTCCCTAGGTGCCGGCTGAGCTAGAGGCCAAAATCTACAGGTAGGCACTTTGCAAAAAACACCTCTGTTTTCTGTCAAAAAATGGGATGTGTATCGACGTTGTGTTTTGGGGCATTTCCTGTCACGAGCACTAGGCCTACCCACACAAGTGAGGTATAATTTTTATCGGGAGACTTGGGGGAACGCTGGGTGGAAGGAAATTTGTGGCTCGTCTCAGATTCCAGAACTTTCTGTCACCGAATTGTGAGGAAATATTTTTTATTTTAGCCAAATTTTGAGATTTGCAAAGGATTCTGGGTAAAAGAACCTGGTCAGAGCCCCACAAGTCACCCCATCTTGGATTCCCCTAGGTCTCTAGTTTTAAAAAATGTACAGGTTTGGTAGGTTTCCCTAGGTGCCGGCTGAGCTAGAGGCCACAATCGACATGTAGGCACTTTGCAAAAAACACCTCTGTTTTCTGTCAAAAAATGGGATGTGTCCACGTTGTGTTTTGGGGCAGTTCCTGTCGCAGGCGCTAGGCCTAACCACACAAGTGAGGTATCATTTTTATCGGGAGACTTGGGGGAACGCTAGGTGGAAGGAAATTTGTGGCTCCTCTCAGATTCCAGAACTTTCTGTCACCGAAATATGAGGAAAATGTGTTTTTTTAGCCAAATTTTGAGGTTTGCAAAGGATTCTGGGTAACAGAACCTGGTCAGAGCCCCCACAAGTCACCCCATCTTGGATTTCCCTAGGTCTCTAGTTTTCATAAATGCACAGGTTTGGTAGGTTTTCCTAGGTGCCGGCTGAGCTAGAGGCCAAAATCTACAGGTAGGCACTTTGCAAAAAACACCTCTGTTTTCTGTCAAAAAATGAGATGTGTCCACGTTGTGT
This sequence comes from Pleurodeles waltl, assembly GCF_031143425.1. Taxonomy (NCBI): domain Eukaryota; kingdom Metazoa; phylum Chordata; class Amphibia; order Caudata; family Salamandridae; genus Pleurodeles; species Pleurodeles waltl. The sequence goes on from NC_090439.1 coordinate 359,531,984, forward strand.
TTTGGAGCATTTCCTGTTGCGGGCGCTAGGCCTACCCACACAAGTGAGGTATCAATGTTATCAGGAGACTTGGGGGAACGCTGGGTGGAAGGAAATTTGTGGCTCCTCTCAGATTCCAGAACTTTCTGTCATTGAAATGTGAGGAAAATGTGTTTTTTTAGCCACATTATGAGGTTTTCAAAGGATTTTGGGTAACAGAACCTGGTCAGAGCCCCACAAGTCACCCCATCTTGGATTCCCCTAGGTCTCTAGTTTTCAAAAATGTACAGGTTTGGTAGGTTTCCCTAGGTGCCGGCTGAGCTAGAGGCCACAATCTGCAGGTAGGCACTTTGCAAAAAAACACCTCTGTTTTCTGTCAAAAAATGGGATGTGTCTACGTTGTGTTTTGGGGCATTTCCTGTTGCGGGCGCTAGGCCTACCCACACAAGTGAGGTATCATTTTTATCGGGAGACTTGGGGGAACGCTTGGTGGAAGGAAATTTGTGGCTACTCTCAGATTCCAGAACTTTCTGTCACCGAAATATGAGGAAAATGTGTTTTTTTAGCCAAATTTTGAGGTTTGCAAAGGATTCTGGGTAACAGAACCTGGTCAGAGCCCCACAAGTCACCCCATCTGGGATTTCCCTAGGTCTCTAGTTTTCAAAAATGCACAGGTTTGGTAGGTTTTCCTAGGTGCCGGCTGAGCTAGAGGCCAAAATCTACAGGTAGGCACTTTGGAAAAAACACCTCTGTTTTCTGTCAAAAAATGGGATGTGTCCACGTTGTGTTTTGGAGCATTTCCTGTTGCGGGCGCTAGGCCTACCCACACAAGTGAGGTATCAATGTTATCAGGAGACTTGGGGGAACGCTGGTTGGAAGGAAATTTGTGGCTCCTCTCAGATTCCAGAACTTTCTGTCATTGAAATGTGAGGAAAATGTGTTTTTTTAGCCACATTATGAGGTTTTCAAAGGATTTTGGGTAACAGAACCTGGTCAGAGCCCCACAAGTCACCCCATCTTGGATTCCCCTAGGTCTCTAGTTTTCAAAAATTTACAGGTTTGGTAGGTTTCCCTAGGTGCCGGCTGAGCTAGAGGCCACAATCTGCAGGTAGGCACTTTGCAAAAAAACACCTCTGTTTTCTGTCAAAAAATGGGATGTGTCTACGTTGTGTTTTGGGGCAATTCCTGTTGCGGGCGCTAGGCCTACCCACACAAGTGAGGTATCATTTTTATCGGGAGACTTGGGGGAACGCTAGGTGGAAGGAAATTTGTGGCTCCTCTCAGATTCCAGAACTTTCTGTCACCGAAATGTGAGGAAAATGTGTTTTTTTAGCCACATTTTGAGGTTTTCAAAGGATTCTGGGTGACAGAACCTGGTCAGAGCCCCACAAGTCACCCCATCTGGGATTTCCCTAGGTCTCTAGTTTTAAAAAATGCACAGGTTTGGTAGGTTTCCCTAGGTGCCGGCTGAGCTAGAGGCCAAAATCTACAGGTAGGCACTTTGCAAAAAACACCTCTGTTTTCTATCAAAAAATGGGATGTGTCCACGTTGTGTCTTGGGGCATTTCCTGTCACGAGCACTAGGCCTACCCACACAAGTGAGGTATAATTTTTATCGGGAGACTTGGGGGAACGCTGGGTGGGAGGAAATTTGTGGCTCGTCTCAGATTCCAGAACTTTCTGTCACCGAATTGTGAGGAAATATGTTTTATTTTAGCCAAATTTTTAGATTTGCAAAGGATTCTGGGTAACAGAACCTGGTCAGAGCCCCACAAGTCACCCCATCTTGGATTCCCCTAGGTCTCTAGTTTTCAAAAATGTACAGGTTTGGTAGGTTTCCCTAGGTGCCGGCTGAGCTAGAGGCCACAATCGACATGTAGGCACTTTGCAAAAAACACCTCTGTTTTCTGTCAAAAAATGGGATGTGTCCAAGTTGTGTTTTGGGGCATTTCCTGTTGCGGGCGCTAGGCCTACCCACACAAGTGAGGTATCATTTTCATCGGGAGACTTGGGGGAACGCTTGGTGGAAGGAAATTTGTGGCTACTCTCAGATTCCAGAACTTTCTGTCACCGAAATATGAGGAAAATGTGTTTTTTTAGCCAAATTTTGAGGTTTGCAAAGGATTCTGGGTAACAGAACCTGGTCAGAGCCCCACAAGTCACCCCATCTGGGATTTCCCTAGGTCTCTAGTTTTCAAAAATGCACAGGTTTGGTAGGTTTTCCTAGGTGCCGGCTGAGCTAGAGGCCAAAATCTACAGGTAGGCACTTTGCAAAAAACACCTCTGTTTTCTGTCAAAAAATGGGATGTGTCCACGTTGTGTTTTGGAGCATTTCCTGTTGCGGGCGCTAGGCCTACCCACACAAGTGAGGTATCAATGTTATCAGGAGACTTGGGGGAACGCTGGTTGGAAGGAAATTTGTGGCTCCTCTCAGATTCCAGAACTTTCTGTCATTGAAATGTGAGGAAAATGTGTTTTTTTAGCCACATTATGAGGTTTTCAAAGGATTTTGGGTAACAGAACCTGGTCAGAGCCCCACAAGTCACCCCATCTTGGATTCCCCTAGGTCTCTAGTTTTCAAAAATTTACAGGTTTGGTAGGTTTCCCTAGGTGCCGGCTGAGCTAGAGGCCACAATCTGCAGGTAGGCACTTTGCAAAAAAACACCTCTGTTTTCTGTCAAAAAATGGGATGTGTCTACGTTGTGTTTTGGGGCATTTCCTGTTGCGGGTGCTAGGCCTACCCACACAAGTGAGGTATCATTTTCATCGGGAGACTTGGGGGAACGCTAGGTTGAAGGAAATTTGTGGCTCCTCTCAGATTCCAGAACTTTCTGTCACCGAAATGTGAGGAAAATGTGTTTTTTTAGCCACATTTTGAGGTTTTCAAAGGATTCTGGGTGACAGAACCTGGTCAGAGCCCCACAAGTCACCCCATCTGGGATTTCCCTAGGTCTCTAGTTTTAAGAAAAAACAGGTTTGGTAGGTTTCCCTAGGTGCCGGCTGAGCTAGAGGCCAAAATCTACAGGTAGGCACTTTGCAAAAAACACCTCTGTTTTCTGTCAAAAAATGGGATGTGTGTCGACGTTGTGTTTTGGGGCATTTCCTGTCACGAGCACTAGGTCTACCCACACAACTGAGGTATAATTTTTATCGGGAGACTTGGGGGAACGCTGGGTGGAAGGAAATTTGTGGCTCGTCTCAGATTCCAGAACTTTCTGTCACCGAAATGTGAGGAAAATGTGTTTTTTTAGCCACATTTTGAGGTTTTCAAAGGATTCTGGGTAACAGAACCTGGTCAGAGCCCCACAAGTCACCCCATCTGGGATTTCCCTAGGTCTCTAGTTTTAAAAAATGCAAAGGTTTGGTAGGTTTCCCTAGGTGCCGGCTGAGCTAGAGGCCAAAATCTACAGGTAGGCACTTTGCAAAAAACACCTCTGTTTTCTATCAAAAAATGGGATGTGTCCACGTTGTGTTTTGGGGCATTTCCTGTCACGAGCACTAGGCCTACCCACACAAGTGAGGTATAATTTTTATCGGGAGACTTGGGGGAACGCTGGGTGGAAGGAAATTTGTGGCTCGTCTCAGATTCCAGAACTTTCTGTCACCGAATTGGGAGGAAATATATTTTATTTTAGCCAAATTTTGAGATTTGCAAAGGATTCTGGGTAACAGAACCTGGTCAGAGCCCCACAAGTCACCCCATCTTGGATTCCCCTAGGTCTCTAGTTTTCAAAAATGTACAGGTTTGGTAGGTTTCCCTAGGTGCCGGCTGAGCCAGAGGCCACAATCGACATGTAGGCACTTTGCAAAAAACACCTCTGTTTTCTGTCAAAAAATGTGATGTGTCCACGTTGTGTTTTGGGGCATTTCCTGTCGCAGGCACTAGGCCTAACCACACAAGTGAGGTATCATTTTTATCGGGAGACTTGGGGGAACGGTAGGTGAAAGGAAATTTGTGGCTCCTCTCAGATTCCAGAACTTTCTGTCACCAAAATATGAGGAAAATGTGTTTTTTTAGCCACATTTTGAGGTTTTCAAAGGATTCTGGGTAACAGAAACTGGTCAGAGCCCCACAAGTCACCCCATCTGGGATTCCCCTAGGTCTCTAGTTTTAAGAAAAAACAGGTTTGGTAGGTTTCCCTAGGTGCCGGCTGAGCTAGAGGCCAAAATCTACAGGTAGGCACTTTGCAAAAAACACCTCTGTTTTCTGTCAAAAAATGGGATGTGTGTCGACGTTGTGTTTTGGGGCATTTCCTGTCACGAGCACTAGGCCTACCCACACAAGTGAGGTATAATTTTTATCGGGAGACTTGGGGGAACGCTGGGTGGAAGGAAATTTGTGGCTCGTCTCAGATTCCAGAACTTTCTGTCACCGAAATGTGAGAAAAATGTGTTTTTTTGCCACATTTTGAGGTTTTCAAAGGATTCTGGGTAACAGAACCTGGTCAGAGCCCCACAAGTCACCCCATCTGGGATTTCCCTAGGTCTCTAGTTTTAAAAAATGCACAGGTTTGGTAGGTTTCCCTAGGTGCCGGCTGAGCTAGAGGCCAAAATCTACAGGTAGGCACTTTGCAAAAAACACCTCTGTTTTCTATCAAAAATGGGATGTGTCCACGTTGTGTTTTGGGGCATTTCCTGTCACGAGCACTAGGCCTACCCACACAAGTGAGGTATAATTTTTATCGGGAGACTTGGGGGAACGCTAGGTGGGAGGAAATTTGTGGCTCGTCTCAGATTCCAGAACTTTCTGTCACCGAATTGTGAGGAAATATGTTTTATTTTAGCCAAATTTTGAGATTTGCAAAGGATTCTGGGTAACAGAACCTGGTCAGAGCCCCACAAGTCACCCCATCTTGGATTCCCCTAGGTCTCTAGTTTTCAAAAATGTACAGGTTTGGTAGGTTTCCCTAGGTGCCGGCTGAGCTAGAGGCCACAATCGACATGCAGGCACTTTGCAAAAAACACCTCTGTTTTCTGTCAAAAAATGGAATGTGTCCACGTTGTGTTTTGGGGCATTTCCTGTCGCAGGCGCTAGGCCTAACCACACAAGTGAGGTATTATTTTTATCGGGAGACTTGGGGGAACGCTAGGTGTTAGAAAATTTGTGGCTCCTCTCAGATTCCAGAACTTTCTGTCACCGAAATATGAGGAAAATGTGTTTTTTTAGACAAATTTTGAGGTTTGCAAAGGATTCTGGGTAACAGAACCTGGTCAGAGCCCCACAAGTCACCCCATCTTGGATTCCCCTAGGTCTCTAGTTTTCAAAAATGCACAGGTTTGGTAGGTTTTCCTAGGTGCCCGGCTGAGCTAGAGGCCAAAATCTACAGGTAGGCACTTTGCAAAAAACACCTCTGTTTTCTGTCAAAAAATGGGATGTGTCCACGTTGTGTTTTGGAGCATTTCCTGTTGCGGGCGCTTGGCCTACCCACACAAGTGAGGTATCAATGTTATCAGGAGACTTGGGGGAACGCTGGGTGGAAGGAAATTTGTGGCTCCTCTCAGATTCCAGAACTTTCTGTCATTGAAATGTGAGGAAAATGTGTTTTTTTTAGCCACATTATGAGGTTTTCAAAGGATTTTGGGTAACAGAACCTGGTCAGAGCCCGACAAGTCACGCCATCTTGGATTCCCCTAGGTCTCTAGTTTTCAAAAATGTACAGGTTTGGTAGGTTTCCCTAGGTGCCGGCAGAGCTAGAGGCCACAATCTGCAGGTAGGCACTTTGCAAAAAAACACCTCTGTTTTCTGTCAAAAAATGGGATGTGTCTACGTTGTGTTTTGGGGCATTTCCTGTTGCGGGCGCTAGGCCTACCCACACAAGTGAGGTATCATTTTTATCGGGAGACTTGGGGGAAAGCTTGGTGGAAGGAAATTTGTGGCTACTCTCAGATTCCAGAACTTTCTGTCACCGAAATATGAGGAAAATGTGTTTTTTTAGCCAAATTTTGAGGTTTGCAAAGGATTCTGGGTAACAGAACCTGGTCAGAGCCCCACAAGTCACCCCATCTGGGATTTCCCTAGGTCTCTAGTTTTCAAAAATGCACAGGTTTGGTAGGTTTTCCTAGGTGCCGGCTGAGCTAGAGGCCAAAATCTACAGGTAGACACTTTGCAAAAAACACCTCTGTTTTCTGTAAAAAAATGGGATGTGTCCACGTTGTGTTTTGGAGCATTTCCTTTTGCGGGCGCTAGGCCTACCCACACAAGTGAGGTATCAATGTTATCAGGAGACTTGGGGGAACGCTGGTGTGAAGGAAATTTGTGGCTCCTCTCAGATTCCAGAACTTTCTGTCATTGAAATGTGAGGAAAATGTGTTTTTTTAGCCACATTATGAGGTTTTCAAAGGATTTTGGGTAACAGAACCTGGTCAGAGCCCCACAAGTCACCCCATCTTGGATTCCCCTAGGTCTCTAGTTTTCAAAAATGTACAGGTTTGGTAGGTTTCCCTAGGTGCCGGCTGAGCTAGAGGCCACAATCGACATGTAGGCACTTTGCAAAAACACCTCTGTTTTCTGTCAAAAAATGTGATGTGTCCACGTTGTGTTTTGGGGCATTTCCTGTTGCAGGCACTAGGCCTAACCACACAAGTGAGGTATCATTTTTATCGGGAGACTTGGGGGAATGCTAGGTGGAAGAAAATTTGTGGCTCCTCTCAGATTCCAGAACTTTCTGTCACCGAAATATAAGGAAAATGTGTTTTTTTAGCCAAATTTTGAGGTTTGCAAAGGATTCTGGGTAACAGCACCTGGTCAGAGCCCCACAAGTCACCCCATCTTGGATTCCCCTAGGTCTCTAGTATTCAAAAATGCACAGGTTTGGTAGGTTTTCCTAGGTGCCGGCTGAGCTAGAGGCCAAAATCTACAGGTAGGCACTTTGCAAAAAACACCTCTGTTTTCTGTCAAAAAATGGGATGTGTCTACGTTGTGTTTTGGGGCTTTTCCTGTTGCGGGCGCTAGGCCTACCCACACAAGTGAGGTATCATTTTTATCGGAGACTTGGGGGAACGCTGGGTGGAAGGAAATTTGTGGCTCGTCTCAGATTCCAGAACTTTCTGTCACCGAATTGTGAGGAAATATGTTTTATTTTAGCCAAATTTTGAGATTTGCAAAGGATTCTGGGTAACAGAACCTGGTCAGAGCCCCACAAGTCACCCCATCTGGGATTTCCCTAGGTCTCTAGTTTTAAAAAATGCACAGGTTTGGTAGGTTTCCCTAGGTGCTGGCTGAGCTAGAGGCCAAAATCTACAGGTAGGCACTTTGCAAAAAACACCTCTGTTTTCTATCAAAAAATGGGATGTGTCCACGTTGTGTTTTGGGGCATTTCCTGTCACGAGCACTAGGCCTACCCACACAAGTGAGGTATAATTTTTATCGGGAGACTTGGGGGAACGCTGGGTGGAAGGAAATTTGTGGCTCGTCTCAGATTCCAGAACTTTCTGTCACCGAATTGTGAGGAAAATGTGTTTTTTTAGCCACATTTTGATGTTTTCAAAGGATTCTGGGTAACAGAAACTGGTCAGAGCCCCACAAGTCACCCCATCTGGGATTCCCCTAGGTCTCTAGTTTTAAGAAAAAACAGGTTTGGTAGGTTTCCCTAGGTGCCGGCTGAGCTAGAGGCCAAAATCTACAGGTAGGCACTTTGCAAAAAACACCTCTGTTTTCTATCAAAAAATGGGATGTGTCTGCGTTGTGTTTTGGGGCATTTCCTGTTGCGAGCGCTAGGCCTACCCACACAAGTGAGGTATCATTTTTATCGGGAGACTTGGGGGAACGCTAGGTGGGAGGAAATTTGTGGCTCCTCTCAGATTCCAGAACTTTCTGTCACCGAAATGTGAGGAAAATGTGTTTTTTTAGCCACATTTTGAGGTTTTCAAAGGATTCTGGGTAACAGAACCTGGTCAGAGCCCCACAAGTCACCCCATCTGGGATTTCCCTAGGTCTGTAGTTTTAAAAAATGCACAGGTTTGGTAGGTTTCCCTAGGTGCCCGGCTGAGCTAGAGGCCAAAATCTACAGGTAGGCCCTTTGCAAAAAACACCTCTGTTTTCTATCAAAAAATGGGATGTGTCCACGTTGTGTTTTGGGGCATTTCCTGTTGCGAGCGCTAGGCCTACCCACACAAGTGAGGTATCATTTTTATCGGGAGACTTGGAGGAACGCTAGGTGGGAGCAAATTTGTGGCTCCTCTCAGATTCCAGAACTTTCTGTCACCGAAATGTGAGGAAAATGTGTTTTTTTAGCCACATTTTGAGGTTTTCAAAGGATTCTGGGTAACAGAACCTGGTCAGAGCCCCACATTCACCCCATCTGGGATTTCCCTAGGTCTCTAGTTTTAAAAAATGCACAGGTTTGGTAGGTTTCCCTAGGTGCCGGCTGAGCTAGAGGCCAAAATCTACAGGTAGGCCCTTTGCAAAAAACACCTCTGTTTTCTATAAAAAAAATGGGATGTGTCCACGTTGTGTTTTGGGGCATTTCCTGTCACGAGCACTAGGCCTACCCACACAAGTGAGGTATAATTTTTATCAGGAGACTTGGGGGAACGCTAGGTGGAAGGAAATTTGTGGCTCGTCTCAGATTCCAGAACTTTCTGTCACCGAATTGTGAGGAAATATGTTTTATTTTAGCCAAATTTTGAGATTTGCAAAGGATTCTGGGTAACAGAACCTGGTCAGAGTCCCACAAGTCACCCCATCTTGGATTCCCCTAGGTCTCTAGTTTTAAAAAATGTACAGGTTTGGTAGGTTTCCCTATGTGACGGCTGAGCTAGAGGCCACAATCGACATGTAGGCACTTTGCAAAAAACTCCTCTGTTTTCTGTCAAAAAATTTGATGTGTCCACGTTGTGTTTTGGGGCATTTCCTGTCGCAGGTGCTAGGCCTAACCACACAAGTGAGGTATCATTTTTATCGGGAGACTTGGGGGAACGCTAGGTGGAAGGAAATTTGTGGCTCCTCTCAGATTCCAGAACTTTCTGTCACCGAAATATGAGGAAAATGTGTTTTTTTAGCCACATTTTGAGGTTTTCAAAGGATTCTGGGTAACAGAAACTGGTCAGAGCCCCACAAGTCACCCCATCTGGGAATCCCCTAGGTCTCTAGTTTTAAGAAAAAACAGGTTTGGTAGGTTTCCCTAGGTGCCGGCTGAGCTAGAGGCCAAAATCTACAGGTAGGCACTTTGCAAAAAACACCTCTGTTTTCTGTCAAAAAATGGGATGTGTGTCGACGTTGTGTTTTGGGGCATTTCCTGTCACGAGCACTAGGCCTACCCACACAAGTGAGGTATAATGTTTATCGGGAGACTTGGGGGAACGCTGGGTGGAAGGAAATTTGTGGCTCGTCTCAGATTCCAGAACTTTCTGTCACCGAATTGTTAGGAAATATGTTTTATTTTGGATAAATTTTGAGATTTGCAAAGGATTCTGGGTAACAGAACCTGGTCAGAGCCCCACAAGTCACCCCATCTTGGATTCCCCTAGGTCTCTAGTTTTCAAAAATGTACAGGTTTGGTAGGTTTCCCTAGGTGCTGGCTGAGCTAGAGGCCACAATCGACATGTAGGCACTTTGCAAAAAACACCTCTGTTTTCTGTCAAAAAATGGGATGTGTCCACGTTGTGTTTTGGGGCATTTCCTGTCGCGGGCGCTAGGCCTAACCACACAAGTGAGGTATCATTTTTATCGGGAGACTTGGGGGAACGCTAGGTGGAAGAAAATTTGTGGCTCCTCTCAGATTCCATAACTTTCTGTCACCGAAATATGAGGAAAATGTGTTTTTTTAGCCAAATTTTGAGGTTTGCAAAGGATTCTGGGTAACAGAACCTGGTCAGAGCCCCACAAGTCACCCCATCTTGGATTCCCCTAGGTCTCTAGTTTTAAAAAATGCACAGGTTTGGTAGGTTTTCCAAGGTGCCAGCTGAGCTAGAGGCCAAAACCTACAGGTAGGCACTTTGCAAAAAAACACCTCTGTTTTCTGTCAAAAAATGGGATGTGTCCACGTTGTGTTTTGGGGCATTTCCTGTCACGAGCACTAGGCCTACCCACACAAGTGAGGTATAATTTTTATCGGGAGACTTGGGGGAACCCTGGGTGGAAGGAAATTTGTGGCTCGTCTCAGATTCCAGAACTTTCTGTCACCGAATTGTGAGGAAATATGTTTTATTTTAGCCAAATTTTGAGATTTGCAAAGGATTCTCGGTAACAGAACCTGGTCAGAGCCCCACAAGTCACCCCATCTTGGATTCCCCTAGGTCTCTAGTTTTCAAAAATGTACAGGTTTGGTAGGTTTCCCTAGGTGCCGGCTGAGCTAGAGGCCACAATCGACATGTAGGCACTTTGCAAAAAACACCTCTGTTTTCTGTCAAAAAATGTGATGTGTCCACGTTGTGTTTTGGGGCATTTCCTGTCGCAGGCGCTAGGCCTAACCACACAAGTGAGGTATCATTTTTATCGGGAGACTTGGGGGAACGCTAGGTGGAAGAAAATTTGTGGCTCCTCTCAGATTCCAGAACTTTCTGTCACCGAAATATGAGGAAAATGTGTTTTTTTAGCCACATTTTGAGGTTTGCAAAGGATTCTGGGTAACAGAACCTGGTCAGAGCCCCACAAGTCACCCCATCTTGGATTCCCCTAGGTCTCTAGTTTTCAAAAATGCACAGGTTTGGTAGGTTTCCCTAGGTGCCGGCTGAGCTAGAGGCCAAAATCTACAGGTAGGCACTTTGCAAAAAACACCTCTGTTTTCTGTAAAAAAATGTGAGTTGTCTACGTTGTGTTTTGGGGCATTTCCTGTCGCGGGCGCTAGGCCTACCCACAGAAGTGAGGTACAATTTTTATCGGGAGACTTGGGGGAACATAGAATAGCAAAACAAGTGTTGTTGCCCCTTGTCTTTCTCTACATTTTTTCCTTCCAATTCTAAGAGAGTGTGTAAAAAGGACGTCTATTTGAGAAATGCCCTGCAATTCACATGCTAGTATGGGCACCCCGGAATTCAGAGATGTGCAAATAACCACTGCTCCTCAACACCTTATCTGGTGGCCATTTTGGAAATACAAAGGTTTTCTTGATAGCTATTTTTCACTCTTATATTTCAGCAAATTAATTGCTGTATATCCAGTATGGAATGAAAACCCACTGCAGGGTGCAGCTCATTTATTGGCTCTGGGTACCTAGAGTTGTTGATGAACCTACAAGCCCTATATATTCCCGCAAACAGAAGCGTCCAGCAGACGTAACGGTCTATTGCTTTCAAAAATCGGACATTGCAGGAAAAAGTTCCATAGTAAAACGTAGAGAAGAATTGCAGTTTTTTTTACATCAATTTCATTTTTTTTTTTTTCAGTTGTTATTTTCTGTGGGAAACCCTTGTAGGATCTACACAAATTACCCTTTGCTGAATTCAGAATTTTGTCTACTTTCCAGAAACGTTTCGGTTTCTGGGATCCAGTATTGGTATCATGCCCATTTCTGTCACTGACTGGAAGGAGGCTGAAAGCACAAAAAATCGTAAAAATGGGGTATGTCCCAGTAAAATGCCAAAATTGTGTTGAAAAATTGGGTTTTCTGATTCAAGTCTCTCTGTTCCTGAAAGCTGGGAAGCTGGTGATTTTAGCACTGCAAACCCTTTGTTGATGCCATTTTCAGGGAAAAAACCACAAGCCTTCTTCTGCAGCCCCTTTTTCCAATTTTTTTGAAAAAAACTAAGGGCCTTATTTATACTTTTTGGTGCAAAACTGCTCTAAGGCAGTTTTGCCCCAAAAAGCTTTGCACCGGCTTGCACCATTTTTTAGCACCAGCTGGGCACCATATTTATGGAATGGTGCAAGCCGGTGCAAAGGGTAGGCTAGCTTAAAAAAAAATGACGTTAGGCAGTTTTGGGTCAAAATAATTGATTCTGACCAGATTAGCATAATTTTTTGATGCTAATGGGCATATTTATACTCTGTTTGCACTGAATTAGCTTCATTTAAAAAAAACTCTAATTCAGTGCAAAACTAACTCCATAGTTATACTTTGGTGCTAGACCCGTCTAGCACCAAGGCCCATATTTATACTTTTTGACGCTAAACTGCGCTAACGCAGTTTAGCGTCAAAAAGTTTTGCGCCGTCTAACGCCATTCTGAAGCGCCATGCGGGCGCCGTATTTATGGAATGGCGTTAGACGGCGCAATCAGACCGGCGCTGCCTGGTTTGCGTGGGAAAAAACCACGTAGACCAGACAGCGCCGGCGTAGGGGGAAAATGGCGTATGGGCGTCTTAAAATGGGGCAAGTCAGGTTACGTCGAAAAAATCGTCTTAACCCGACTTGCGCCATTTATTTTCGACGCCCATCCCCCATCAACATGACTCCTATCATTGTAAAGATAGGAGTCATGCCCCCTTGCCCAATGGCCATGCCCAGGGGACTTCTGTCCCCTGGGCATGGTCATTGGGCATAGTGGCATGTAGGGGGGCACAAATCAGGCCCCCCTATGCCAAAAAAAATTATTAAAAAAAAAAAAAAAAATACTTACCTGAACTTACCTGAATGTCCCTGGGGTGGGTCCCTCCAGCCTTGGGTGTCCTCCTGGGGTGGGCAAGGGTGGCAGGGGGGGGTCCCTGGGGGCAGGGGAGGGCACTGTGGGCTCATTTTGAGCCCACTTGTCCCTTAACGCCATGCCTGACCCAGGCGTTAAAAAGCGGCGCAAATGCGCCGTTTTTAGCCACGCCCACTCCCGGGCGTCTCTTTTGCCCGGGAGTATAAATACCACGTAAAGGCCTGGGAGTCATTTTTTAGACGGGAACGCCTCCCTTGCACATCATTAACGCAAGGAAGGGGTTCACGCTAAAAAATGACGCACATTCCGGGAACTTTGGCGCTATTCGCCTCTAACGCCATAGTATAAATATGGCGTTAGTTTGCGTTAGTTTTGCGTCGAAATTGCGTCAAAAAAAACGACGCAATTTCGGCGCAAACGGAGTATAAATATGCCCCCAAATTTATGGAGTTAAAGTCATTTTTTGTAAGTGGAAACCTACCTTGCATTAACGAGATGCAAGGTAGGCGTTCCCGTGGAAAAAAATGACTCTATAGCCTTAACACCATATTTATACTCCCATGCAAAAATGGTGCAAGGGAGGGAGGGAGGAGTGGTAAAAAAATGGGGCAAAGCATGCTTTGCCCCATTTTTTAAGACCTGGGTCAGGGCAGGTGTTAGTGGAACACCATGGAAAAAGCCCAGAGGTGCCATCCCTAGGCCCTAGGGGCACCCCCACCCACACTAGAGGGACTGCGAGGATGGGGGACCCCATCCCAGGTAAGTACAGGTAAGTGCATTTTATTTTTGAAAGTGCCATAGGGGGCCCTGTCCTCTGTGCTGGCCACTGGGGTGGTGGGCATGACTCCTGCCTTTTCTAAGGCAGGAGTCATGTGGCATGGTAGGTTTAGCACCATAAAATGACGCTAATCTGGTTAGAGTCATTTTGTTTTACTCTAACCTGCCTAAAGTCATTTTTTGGTGCTAAACCCTCTTCTTCTATACTGCCAGCCCCACCAGACTAAAGTCATTTTTTTTAACTCTAGCCTACCCTTTGCACCGGCTTGCACCATTCCATAAATATGGTGCCCGGCTGGTGCACAGAAATGGTGCAAGCCGGTGCTAAACTTTTTGGTGCAAAACTGAGTTAGTGCAGTTTTGCAGCAAAAAGTATAAATAAGGGCCAATATTTTGTACGTTTGCGCCACTTTTGTGTCATAAAATTAGGTTAATGCGGTGCAAAAAAAGTTTAAATCAGGGCCTTGGTGCTAGATGGGTGTAGCACCAAAGTATAAATATGGAGTTAGTTTTGCACCGAATTAGAGTAAAAAAATGACACTAATTCGGTGCAAACAGAGTATAAATATGCCCCTAAATATGGCGTTAAGGCCATAGAGTCATTTTTTGCACAGGAATGCCTACCTTGCATCTCATTAAGGCAAAGTAGGTCTCCACTTTCAAAAAATGACTTTAACTCCATAAATTTGGTGCTAGAGGGGTCTAGCACCAAAGTATAAATATGGAGTTAGTTTTGCACCGAATTAGAGTAAAAAACAATGACACTAATTCGGTGCAAACAGAGTATAAATATGCCCCTAAATTGTCACTGTATTTTGGCTAATTTCTTGGTCTCCTTCAGAGGAACCCACAAAGTCTGGGTACTTCTAGAATCCCTAGGGTGTTGGAAAAAAAGGACGCAAATTTGGCATGGGTAGCTTATTTGAACAAAAAGTTATGAGGGCCTAAGAGCAAACTGCCCCAAATAGCCAAAAAAAGCCTCGGCACAGGAGGGGGAAAAGGCCTGGCAGCAAAGGGGTTAAAAATGTCATGGGGACCTCTAGAGTCATACTTTGGAATAAAGATAAGCTTGGCATGATTAGTAACTTGACTGGATAATCTAGCATGTGAACATGTGATCCATTGTCACGATCAATACCTGTGCACAGGCCATTTGGCATTAGAAACTACTCAGGTTTTCCTATTGTGATAAATACATTAGCAAACCAGGATTTCTAAAGCGTGGCAAATCACCCATGATGATCTCAAGGCACCGAACTGTGGCCACAGGTAGATTTACATTTCGGTGGATGGTTTACTCCATCACAATGGTGACGAATACCCCGTCCGCCAAAATCTAAATCCCAGAGGAAATAATAGGAATTATATTTCGGTGGATGGGATATCCATTACCTTTGTGACAGAGTAACCTGTCTGCTCAAATCTAAATCAGACCCTAAGCGGTTTGCCAGAATCAAAAGATGTTGAGCCAACACCCAGTTCTGAAGTAAGCAGCTCAGGCCGTTACACCACCCTGGGATGATGAAATAGGAAAGGGTTAATATGGTCCTCTCCACAAATAATATTAGGCATTTGTTGGTGATTAGCTTTGATAAGTGCCTATATGATATGGTAGCCATACTGTAAATTCTCCAGACCATTATTTCAGTTTCAAACCATAGAGGTTTTCATTTGAAATTCCACATCATTTACTGGGGAAGCCGATCCTTTTATAATCTTATCTTAGATTGGCACTCTTACTGTTTGCTGCCTGGGTTTGGATTTAATACCAATTGCCTGATTAGTATCAGTCACTGAGTGACTTTCAGTACACATGACCTCCATTGCTACCAATTTCAGCTGTTTTTAACAAATATTATGGGGTTTAAGTTTAAAGTTTGGATTGCAATCTATAATCTTCTCTTCAACCCTTGTGTTTAGGACTAATTTCGTAGCAATTGTTAGATTTATTGTGTCACAATATGATGTATACTCTTCTAATACAGGCCAGTTGGGTCCATCATTACTTAAGTGACCCATCATAATGTTCTGTACTACATCGGGTGTCTGACCAAATCATGTTCAAAGTTCTTGCTATCCTAACGGGACATCTAATGGAAGGGTTCATAATTAGCTGGGAGAGCAGCAGTTCTGTAGGTATGAAAGTTCCCAGCATTGAAATCTACATCGTGAGTGGATCAAATTCAACCCATGAGCAAAATATTACAAAAGGGTATGCAGCATATGCATTTACAAAGAATGCTACCATGCCTCCTGTATTAGAGAAACTTCTAGCAAGATGATATTGTATGACAGGTGCACTGAGTTTACCACTATCGGAACAGGAGCTTGCACAACTTACAACAAAAATAAATATGAAATTCTCAAGCACTTGACGAACTTACAGCAAAAAGGAAGTACCAATTTAAGTTGAAGGAGGTACCTAAAATTACAATAAAGGGTCCCTCATCCTCGCAGTCCCTCTAGTGTGGGTGGAGGTGCCCCTGGGGCCTAGGGAGGGCACCTCTGGGCTTATTCCATGGTGTTCCACCATGGAAATAGGCCCACAGGTCCCCTAACGCCTGCCCTGACCCAGGTCTTAAAAAATGGGGCAAAGCAAGCTTTGCCCAATTTTTTGACCCCTCCTCCCTCCCTTGCACCATTTTTGCATGGGAGTATAAATATGGCGTTAAGGCCATAGAGTCATTTTTTGCACGGGAATGCCTACCTTGCATCTCATTAAGGCAAGGTAGGTTTCCACTTCCAAAAAATGACTTTAACTCCATAAATTTGGCACTAGACGGGTCTAGCACCAAAGTATAAATATGGAGTTAGTTTTGCACTGAATTAGAGTTAAAAAAAATTACACTAATTCAGTGCAAACAGAGTATAAATATGCCCCTTAACGTCAAAAAATGATGCTAATCTGGTCAGAATCATTTATTTTCACTCAAACCTGCCTAACATGATTTTTTTTTAAGCTAGCCTACCCTTTGCACCGGCTTGCACCATTCCATAAATATGGTGTCCAGCTGGTGATAAAAAATGGTGCAAGCCGGTGCAAAACGTTTTGGTGCAAAACTGCGTTAGTGCAGTTTTGCAACAAAAAGTATAAATAAGGGCCAATATTTTGTAAGTTTGCGCCACTTTTGTGTCAAAAAATGACGTTAATGCAGTGCAAAGAAAGTATAAATAAGGGCCTTGGTGCTAGATAGGTCCAGCACCAAAGTATTAATATGGAGCTAGATTTTCACCGAATTAGAGTAAAAAAAATGACGCTAATTCGGTGCAAACAGAGTATAAATATGCTGCAGAGTATAAATATGCCCCTAAATATGGCGTTAAGGCCATAGAGTCATTTTTTGCACGGGAACACCTACCTTGCATCTCATTAAGGCAAGGTAGGTCTCCACTTTCAAAAATTACTTTAACTCCATAAATTTGGTGCTAGACGGGTCTAGCACCAAAGTATAAATATGGAGTTCGTTTTGCACCGAATAAGAGTAAAAAAACAATGACACTAATTCAGTGCAAACAGAGTATAAATATGCCCCTAAGTTTCTTGACTGTTTTATCCAAAATTACTCATCTTGAAAAATGTGTGCCCGATGTTAGGTGCCAAGATACATTTTCCTGCTCATCCTATAGAATACAGCTCACAATTAGGGCCCAGATGTACAAAAGCATTAAGAGTCAGTAAATGGGTGGAAACGGCTTTACAACCGCTAGAAATGGTATTTGAAATGTACAGATGTAGTTTAACGATTTTTATTTTTCCAAGCACATCACAGAACGTAATGCAAGGAAGGATGGTTTTTATGCCATAGCTCAATTCCCACTAGGATTTTTTTATTTTGAACAAAGAACAGACAAAATGAGGACTCTGTATTTTTTAAGGATTCTTAAAAACAGAATCTGCATTCCTATGTATAAAGCACTTGCAATTAGGGAATATGTGCAAAAGCGTGCTTTTGCACATGTGAAATACCATTGACTAGAAGCAGGTGGTAACCAGGTGCAAAATGTAAAAAGTGGTGGAAACACACATTAGGGAAGATTTACCATTCTTCCCAGCAACAAAGCGCAGCAGCCAAAAAGTCTGTGCAGCGTTGCGTGAGAAGGAGAGAGCAGTAGAGCGCCATATCTGCAGAGATATGTCTCTCTCCTCCTCTTCCCCTAGCGCCAGAAGTGATTTCAGCTGGCGTGAGCCATGGACACACCTTTGCGCCTTAGTGCAAGGGTGTGTGAGGGTCTGGCATAGGTTTTGTACTGGAAGGGTAGGTACCCTTCCAGTAGAAAATACTAGGCCTAGAAAACTTCTAATACTTTTCCTACTTTGTATGTATGCGGCACAGTGCATCAGACATGCAAAGTAGCAAAACAAAGGAGAAGTGACAACATTTCTCCTTTTAATGCCTGGTTTTAGAGAGCATTGATTTTTTAGGGAAAAATCCTGTCACATTTTTGGTGGATAGGGTTATACGTCAAAAAGTGTAGGTAGTTGCATTGGAACGCTCATGTGATGCCTCCTTAATGCAAACCCTACTTTGTGTTACTTTTCATCACATTCCAGTGCAAAGCAAGTTTTGCGTTGGAAAGTAAATAATAGAAAAAACATTTTGTACTGGTTTTCATCACTTTCATGACACAAACTAGGTGCAAAATGGTGGTAGAGTTGCCCTATTGAATCTGGGCTGCACATCATGCTGTGGTGAGGCAAACGTGCATCCTAGCTGCACAACAGGGGTGAAGGAGGAGAAAGGAAAACGTTTTTCCAATTCATGACAGTTTGAGCCGACAGTGGAGGAGGTGTACACTAAGTATAGGCTGAGCAGGCAGTTTATCATGAATATTATAAAAACACCTCAACCTAACTGTAGCCACGACTTACCCACACACACATTAGGTACTGTAGCTACCAGGGGGTAGTAGCAATTGCTGGGGGACTATCTCAAAGTGCACTTTCTCATTTTTTTTATAACATCTTATAGATCAAATCTGTTTATTAAGTTTTCAATTTTAGAACATCGCACTTATACATATACAACATCACTATATTGCGAACAAGCGCATCATTAGCATATTATATGCGAAACAATAAAAGAGAAACAAAAAAAAAGATAAGACAGTGAACACAACTATGTTTCCCTACTGCTGGTTAGATACACGTTAATCAAACAATCTCAGGCTCTACTATCGTGTTACAAATCCAGACTTGCCCTCTCTTCGTAGGTAACCTCCCAGACAATCAGATCAAGTTAAGAACCCTCAGATAGGTTTGGCATGTCAACTCTGAAAACTCCCCAGACAGAATACGTAGGAACGGTTGCCAAAGTTCCCTAAAGTCCCCACCTCGCAGCTGTGAAGCCAAAGATAACTTTTCCATGGCAAGAATAAACCAGAGCTTGTGCTGCCAAGAGACTATTGACGGGATCTGCTCTGTCCCCCACACTGAAAGCAAAAGTTGTACGGCCGCATTCAATGCCAGGGCCATCTGCCGACCCTTCAAAGATGTTAGGGGAAAGGTGAGCGGGTTAGTATCAAATGCCCTATCCACGGAGTCTATTATGTTCTACCAATACCTGTGCAACTTGGGGCAATGCCGTAGTAGGTGCACAAGCGTGCCCCCCCACCCACAGGCCCTCCAACAGCTACTGGATTTAGCCTGATTCCAAGCATGAATCCTGTTAGGGGTGTAGTACCAGTAGGAGGCTACCTTGTAAGCTGTCTCTGCACCCGCTGCATTATAAGCTGTATGATGCACCCTATAAAAAACACTCTCCCACTCATCCTCCGAAAGTTCCCTCTCAAGCTCCTTCTCCCATCTCAATTGACCCCTAGTTTTGATTGGACGGGTCTCTTCCCGCAGGAGGGCATAGAGTTCCGAGACCACACGCTTATCATCCTTTTTCATTAGAATCCATTTTTCAAATGGAGTTAACGTCCTGTTGATTAATATCCTATTGGCCGGGAGCAGTGCCCAGTGTCTTACTTGATAGTACATCATCCTATCAGCTTCAATCAGGCCATATTGCTCCCTCAGCTGATCAAAGGGGATAACCCCATGCTCGTCAAATAAGTTTCCTGCCCTTTTGCATCCCCCCTTCTACCACCGACGCAATGCCTCCGGCTGTAGGGCCGGACCAAAGTCAGGGTTCGCGCCCAGCGGAGTCAGCTGAGACAGGAAAGTCGTCAGGCCTGCTCTGCCGGCCACCGGATCCAACACTCTCATCGTAACCTCCGCGATCGGGGAAATATATAGCCCCCGCGCCCTATGACGGCGCCTAAGCCATGGTTCCTTCCATATGTGAGAGCCAACCACTGCTTGATCCATGAAACACCAATGCTTTTCCGAGGCTGGTCGACTCCACTCCAAAAGAAAGCGCAGCTGTGCTGCCTGGAAGTATCGAAGGAAGCATGGGACCGCCAGTCCCCCCTCCCGCTTAGGGCAGTACAGGACCTGCCATGACACCCGCGCCGGCCTCCCGTCCCAAATAAATCTTAAGATGGCTGTTTGGAGGGATGCTATCGTCCTCTGGGGAGGTTTCAGCGGGAGCACCTGGAACAAATAAAGTATACGCAGCAGAATGGTCATCTTCACCGCTGCAACCCTACCCAACCAAGAAAGTCTAAGCCTCCCCCATGATTCCAAGTCGCGCTGTACCTCCCGCATTAATTTCGAATAGTTTAACCTTATCGTACTGGCAACGTGGCGCCCAGCTCCATCCCCAGGTATGGGAGCCCCGAGGAAGACCATGTAAAATGGAAACGGGCCCTCAAGTCCCTTTCATGCTCCGCAGGGATAAACCGGCCCAGGGCCTGTGATTTAAGCATGTTCATACGGAACGCCTGAAAACCGCCCAAATTCCTCAATAACACCCATTAGAGGCGGTAATGAGTTCACAGGCTCCGCCAAGGTAAAAATAACATCGTCCGCATACAGCATGATGAGGTGCTCTTCCCCCCGAACCTCATGCCCTTAATCAGAGGATTGTCCCGGAGCCTCTGAGCCAGTGGCTCCATGTAAAGCGCAAACAAAAGGGGCGAAAGAGGGCACCCCTGCCTAGTACCTCTTTGGACAGTGAAAGGCAAAGAAAGAGTCCCGTTGACCCGGACCGCTGCCCTAGGTTCTTGATAAATACATTGAATCCATGTTAGAAAACCTGAGCCCAATCCATAGCATTCTAGCACCTTAAACAGGTATGGCCAATGGACCCTGTCAAAGGCCTTCTCAGCGTCAACCGACAAAAAGAGCGCTGCCCTACGGGAACGCTCCGTTTTGTCCAAGAGATGGAGCAATCGCTTGGTATTGTCGCTGCACTGCCTATGAAGTATGAATCCCGATTGGTCGGGGTCCACAAGCCCCGGCATGTAATAATTAAGACGGTGTGCCAAAATACCGGTAAACAATTTGGCATCAATATTCAGGAGGGAGATCGGCCTATACGAAACGCATTCCTCGGGGTCCTTCCCCGGTTTTGGAATAATCACGATAGTGGCATCTAACATACTAGGCGAAAGCACACCCGTCTGCCGAAAAGAGTTAAAAAGTCGCACAAGGACAGGAACAAGTTCTGCGCAGAAGGATTTATAGAAAAGTGCGGAGAAGCCGTCTGGACCAGGTGACTTCCCAATCTGCAAGCGAGCGATAGCAGATATAACCTCCTCAGCTCTTATAGGAAGATCTAGCGAGGCAGAGTCCGTCGCCGACAAAGGTGTGATTGCTATGCCCTCTAAGAAGGATTCTGGGGCTACGTCACCGGGCATCTCAGCCATATACAGACTTCGATAGAATTCCGCAAAAGCCTGCGCAATTTGGTCGCTTGTGCCTGCCTCCGCCCCCGAAGTGGATCTTACAATTTTTATCAAAGATGCTGCGCGCTGTGCTCGCAACCTATGCGCCAGTAGCTTGCTGGCCTTGTTGCTTCCTAGATAAAACTTGTGCTTAACTCGGGCCAACCGGCTCAACTGCTTCTGGACCCTCTCTAGCTCTCGCCATATCCTAGGAGCGCCGGTACGCTTATGCGAGCGCTCCAACTGCCTCACCCGCTGCTCCAGGTCTCCCCGGAGTCGGGTCCTCGCCTTGTTATCACCTCACCCCGCAGGACAGCCTTCAACGCCTCCCATAGTGTTGCAATGCTTGTTGTCCCGTTATCATTAAAGCTAAGGTAATCTCTTATAGCCCTTTGGATCGCCTCAACAGTTTCCCCATTCTGAAGCATCGAGTCTCTAAATCGCCATCCTGATGGACCAACCCTTTCCATGCCTCTGCAAATCACGACTGTTATCGGAGCATGATCCGACAAGGCCCGCGGCTCAATTGTCGGGTCTATAACCCTGGGGAGAAGCTCCTGGGATGCCAGAAAGAGGTCTAGTCTAGCGTATGTTTTGGTTGCCTGTGAGTAGAAGGAGTAATCCCTCAACGTGGGGTGCGCCCTCCTCCACACATCCACCAGCCCACACTCCTTAAGCCACTGCCGCCCAGCATCCGACAAGGACCCAGTCTGACCATACCGTTGACCTGAGCGATCCAGGTCCCCTTCCATTACCAAATTAAAATCCCCTCCCAGCAACAAGGCACCGTCCGGGGAATGCAATATCGGTGTCAAAGACTGTTTCAAAAAGGCCTCCTGACAGGAATTGGGGGCATACAGGGAAGCAACCATGAAAGTGAAACCCCCCCACTCGGATCCTCAAGGACAAGAGCCTCCCCGGGACCTCATGCGCTTTGGATATAACTTCCCCAGGGAATGTGCGTGAAAGAAGTATCGCCACCCCTGCATGCTTTGACGGTAGGGAAGACCGTTACTGCCTGGGAAACCACTTGGAATGCATACGGAAAGTATCTTTAAGGACAAGGTGCGTCTCCTGCAGGAGGCATACATGACTTCCCGATCTCTTTAAGGCCAAGAGAATAGCTAGCCTCTTAGTAGGGTTATTTAACCCCCTAACATTTAAGCTTATGCATTTAATGGACATAACCTAGACTGAAAAGAGCATGCCAGGGACTACCTTTCACAGGAACATCTAGATCGCCTAGTGCAAGCAGGCCTAGAGATGTCTTCTCAGAAGACCAGCATTGCGGGGGAAACCAACAGCAAAAAACAAAACAGCACAACAAGAACATGTGACACCAAAGTCCTCGGTCATCCATCTTCACGAGGCAAAATCTCCACGGGGCAGTAAGTTCCATACTATCAGAAACTCGATCCATTGCCCCCGCCGCCCCGACCCTCTACAAACATCAACATAATCTGACAGCTGTGATTCACAGTACTCCCAGGCGCCCCCGGGCCCCCAGACTAGGCTGACGTGCCGGCCGCAACGCTGCTCAAAACAGCTTTTCTCTCCGAGCACCGCTCCATTGCTGTCAGGCGCTGCAGCTTCCTCTTCTTCTCTCTTCTCCGCCACCGAGGGGGCCCCCCCACCGATCGTGCCGCCCCTTCTGTCGCCTCCCTGCCCGGGTCCTCAAGGCCCAGGACTCGACCGGCCTCCGTGACTTACTTCACCTGCCGCAGTTGTTCCTCCCAGCGAAAGACCAGGTGAAACGGGTGGCCCCAGGAATAGGACACATTATCTGCCCTCAGGTGATCCGTGATCGGCCTGAACTCTCTCCGCCTCTGCAGAGTCTGCACTGATAGATCCCGGAAGAGCTGGAGCTCATGCCCTCGAAAGAGGACCAACGGGAGGTTACGAGCCCTCTGTAGAATCCTTTCTTTGAGGACAAAGTTGTGGAGACAGGCCAAAATGTCTGGGGGGCAGTGTCCAGGGGCCCCCACGCACCCAGCACGATGCACGCGGTCCAGAACCACCTCCTGTGTGTCCTTCGTGCCAAGCAGGGATCGAAACAAATCCATCACACAGCCCCCAATGTCTCCCTTTTCAGCGCCCACCGGGGCCCCCCAGATACGGATATTTTGTCTCCTCGAGCGATTTTCCAAGTCCTCAACCGCCAGCTGGAGGAGGTCCTGTTGTTCTTGGAGGCGGACTACCTCCTGTTGCAGGCCCGAAACCTCTTCGCCACGAGGGATCTCACCATCTTCTAGCTGCGATACCCTCTCACCCAGGGAGGCAACTTCTCCTCTGATCTCCTTTACCTCCCGTGAGATGTCCCTTCGCAGCTCCTGTATGTCCCCCCGAAGTGACTCAAACAGGGAGGTCAGAAAACCCTTTGTCACTGAAGAGTTCTCCTCTGGCTCCGTCTCAATGCGACCCTCCAAGGCCCTCGTTTCAGGCAAGTCCTCCATAACAGCCCCTGGCGTGTAGCGTGCCCCTGCCAACATGTCCCGCACTGAGCGGTCGCGTTTGGGCTTCGCCATTGCCATGGTGTGCCCGACCGATCACAAGTCACCAGCTCAACTCCGTGGGACCACCAACATCACTTCACCAGAGCCGGTCTTTGTGCACCACTCCCTTTGGGACGACACCAGGGCACCGCTTCCAGCCGCCACCAGGCAACAAGGGCCTCTCCGCTCGGTCAGGCACAGAACTGCAGGCTAGCCTGGGCAAAGTTTTAGACGTTGGGGTTTACCACCCAAAGGACCAGGAACGAAGTCCCCGCCGTCCACCAACTCTCGCAGCTCACCAATCTCAGTCCTGGGGCCCAATGATGAAGTCTCCGCCGGTCTCAGCGACTTTAAATGGGCTCCCAAGGCCCCATTCGCTGCTCAGGCGCCATGAGCATTTAGCGCCAGGCCCCTCTGCATGTTTCAGTTGTTGGAGAGCCCCAGGAGGGCTCCCAAACTTTCAAAGCCCAGGGCCCCGGCTCCAGGGACCCCAGGGGAAAGGCCCATCTTGCGCCGCAGCCGCGTCCAGGCCGTCCTCCACTTCTCCCACCGGCGCGGCAGGGCCCGGCTCCGAACGGCACCGCCGCGCCCGGTTAACCGGGAAAAACGGCAAAGCACGGGGGAAGCCTCCGGGCCTCCCCCAGGCTGATCACAGGTCGCTGATTCGGGCCGAGGCGGCGGAGCGCAGTAAGGAACGTCTCAGCGCTCTGCCATCTTGACCACGCCCCTTATAAGGTCTTAAATGACATGTTGTTGAAAATACATTTACATTTTTATTTTTCCAAGCACATCACAGAACGTAATGCAAGGAAGGATGGTTTTTATGCCATAGCTCAATTCCCACTAGGATGTGTTGATGGCACTCACATTCAAATACACAGGGAGTTTTCATGACTCCTTCATCTTTCCTCATTCAGGCCTTTATAACCGGTTGGTAAGGGTAGATTTTGGAGATGGATTTCTTCTTGGTAAGCATTGTTATACTTGAGTGTTTATTTGTAGGCAACATCATGAATTTGCAATCCTAAATTTCATGTTTTTCTAAATGTAGGCACTTGGATAATGACCCCATACCTAAATGCTAGAACTGCAAGGGAGAAAAGATATAGCAGCGCACATAAGCGTACAAGATCAGTAATAGAACGCTCATTTGGAATTCTGTGGGGGATGTTTTGTGGCCTTCATAAATGTGGCAGATCATTGCACTACACACCTGAAAAACATGTAAAATCATAGCTATCTGTGCTATTCTTCACAATATAGCTGTGAGAAAGGGACTACCAGTTGAACCTGATGATGACAGTTCAGATGAACATGATGAACCAAACCCACACCCAGCCCAAACAGGACAAGAGGCAACTATGGCAGCTGAGGGAAGAGTACAATGAAGTGACATTGCAAATAAATATTTGTAAGGTAAGGACTAAAATATTAAACTAACAGACAATTGAATGTTCATAATTGTACTTTATTATACTTACATATATATTAATTTTTATTTTGCAGATGACCCACATGAAGCAACTATATTTTTTAAGTATCCATTTTCATTATATTGTCATGATAATTTTTTGATAAGACAAATGAAACTAAATAACAAATGAAAGTGGTGTAACATGACAACTTCTTTTCTTTAACTGTGGTTTCATGTGTTTTTCCCAACACAACATCACTACTTCTGCCTCTTCGAGGCTTTTTAACAGTAGGCCTGGACACTGGTGAGATATCCATAAAAGACAACTCCTCCCTTTCCCCTGATGTAATTGGACTTTCAATGATGCCATTAGTGGTTTTTAAATTCAAAACAACATTATGAATATGTGTTGAACTACCTTTCATTTTCATAATGATCCTGTAATTTTGTTGTATATATCTGCACAAAATGTGTTTTGTATTTGCAAGCCTATCCACAGAGCGACACATAGACTGTTGTGGCTGTATTGAATAGTGCGTCTCGTGTGTCATTTTTGAAAAGCCCTGTTTATTCTTAATCGACATGCTGCTTAGGGCCCTTGACATGCTATTAGTGGTTTCTGACATTGTAATATATCTGTCATAAATAGTGGTTTTTAATCCACCAAAGTTTACAATTTATTTGAAATAGGACCTTATGTTGTTTCTCCTGAACCTGAAGCATATTGTTTTACACTCTTTAGAAATCAGCTGGAGAAGATGTGTTGACTCCAGTTGGGTGGTTCTTCTGTTCCCCAAACCTCTTTGGAACCTAGTACTTCCAACTGGTATGACAGGTGTTGGAATAAAGGCTGAGACTGATGTCACAGTGGCTGGTGTCAAAATATTAGATGAACTAGTGGCAGAAATCGCAAATTGAATACTTAGCTGTTGTGTTTCAGCTGGCTCATCTTGTAATAAAACTCCACTTCCGTGCCTTGTTTCATGTGAGCGGCTTGTCTCAGGAGCACAACTATTTCCTTCCCCTGTTAGTGGTTAGCTGCTTTCCCGTGGTGTATCAGAAATAGTAGGATCTGTAATGATTGACAGGGAATACATGTCATTGAAATGTGTAAGGATATACACTTTAAATTCACATTAACTATGAGTAAAATGTCTCAGTTCAAAATTCAACCTTATTGAATGATGTGAAACAGCTAGAGTCTATTACTAATGTTGGCTCATAACTAAACCAGATCTTGGATACATCAAGTGTCACCACTATCGAAATTGTCCCTAAATGTTTTTAAATAAATAGTTTGAAAGGGCAGCCTTAACATGCAATTTCATTTATAAAAATAGAAACTACATGGACCAGAATGCATTAAAAGTGTCACAATAGAACCTGACATGGAGTAAAAACTGTAAAGAAAATATATTGTTAACTCAACTGAAAAATTGCATGATTTGCATGAATTTAAAGTGTTTCTAATACACATGGACCGCTGGCTAAAATCACACAAACACCACATAAACATTTAAACGTACCTTCTGCACGTGTAGTGTGGTGAGATGTATCAATGTCACTGATACCTATCACAGCCTCGGACTGCAGAGTTGTTTTAATTAGCTGTTCATGCGATGTTGCTGGGGATTCTGCACTTGGTAAGCCTCCAGTACATGTTTCATCCTGTGTTCCTGCTGCAAATCTTTCCTTAGTATGAGCCTGTAGGGTGTACCATCTTTTTCTTAATTCTTCAACAGTCCTGTTTGTCACACCAACTACATTTATCATCTGCTGAATTCCTAACCACATATGTATATTGGTTCATTCTGGGATAGTGATAGAAGATTTCCCACATAATATATCATTTTCCTCAATGCATTCTTCTGATAATATTTCCAATTTCTGGTTGCTAAATCTCCTTTTCTGCTTCCTATGGTTTTTTTTCCTGTGAATTTTAATTAGCCGTGATCCAAGATGATGGTGGATGGATTTTGTCTCTGAACTCCAACAAACAATAAACCATGTGACCTGATGCACTCCTCCAGTCTGAAATATAGATTCTGTGATGCCATCAGTGTGAGACAGAGTGTCATACGTAAATTAGAGAATGATGTAGAACCCTTATTTGTGAATCATAGTTCTTATTTAGCGAACCATAAGGAATTTCTATTTAATGCAAAGGCCAAAGTGTAAATGCCAATTTGAAAACTCTTAATACCAAGTTGGTACCAATCTGTATTAAGAAATTGCAAAATGAAGAATCTGTACAAAAGTCCCTTGGGGCCAGATGTACTTATGCTAGGAATATTGATTTCCTAATGTATGAAACTCTTTTGAGTTTTAGAAGTGTTTCCTAGTGGATTGCAAATAGACCTACCTCATGCATATTCATGAGGTAAGTCGCTATTTGCGACCCAGTAGGAATCACAGCCAATTTAGAAATGGTGGCATGCTGGGTTCAGGAGACCACGATGTCTATGATTGCTTTTTAATAAAGCAAAACGTTTGTAATGCAGCTCATTTTGCTTAAAGGAAAATGGCATGCATTTAAAAAGAAAAAAATGAAACTTTGCAGTTTCATTGTTTAAGAGTCCTTGGGAGTCCGGGTGTTCGTAGGACCACTACCTTTTTTAAACTGGTAGCAAAGTATTACTGTTCTGCAACTGAAATTCAGTCTCAAGACAGTAATACGTACCATACTGATTTAGTATTTGGAAGGGATGCTATAAACACACCCCTTTCAAATGCTGAATCACAAATGTAAAATGTGATTCAATAACAGGTTACTGAATCATAGTTTGCATTTTTTACATTAAAAACACATATTTCCAGTCGCGAACAGCCTGTTTTTTGCAAAAGAGCTGTTTGCAACTGTAAAAAATGCTTTGTACATCTGACCACAAGTTCTCTTGACCCCTAGACACTGAGGCTCACCTTTACTAACATTTGTGTCATGGTGGTGCCACATTTTGACATAGTCACAGCACAAAATGTTAGTTGCTATTTACTAAGCAACACAAAGGCTGCCTTGTGTCACTTTGCATGATGCAGTAAAGACAATGTAATACAACACAGCTCTTTGAGCTGTGTTGTTGTATACTTCATCTGGGAAACAGTCTGTGGTAGGAGAATAGGTGTACCCATGCATCCCTTAAATCCACTCATTCATTTGGGGGCATTCTCAAAAGTGAATAAGCCTGGGAATGCATCAAAATGCTACTCCCTCCCCAGTGAGGTGTAACAAGGAGAAATATTTGTATTTCTCCTCGTTAGTTCCTTTTTCTATGTGTGGTGCATTCTGCATCACACATAGAAATTGCCTTACAAAATTGTTTTTGTGTGGAAAGGTATCACTTCATGCCCCAAAATAATCCTGCTCATAATGCAGGCATCCTTGCAGCACAGCTCATGTCAAGAATAGACTTTGCTCAGGAGCAGTACACTCCATATGCCCACCTTCTGACAGACCAACTCTGTAGTTTAAGGTAGCAGAGGTTCAGGGTGTCCAGAAGGTGAGGATTATAGGGAAGGTACTGTGGTGAGGGAGATCTGGAATGAGAAGAGGATCCTAATTAAATGAACATCTTCTACAGACACATTTCTTGTAAGAGTCATGTACAGTCTCATTGAACCATGTATTTTCCTTATCTGTGGAAAGAAATAGGAATGAGGGTACTCTAGCAACGCAGAGTAAAAACATAGCTATACAAGGTTCAATATTGCAAAGCACACGTGCTTCCTTGCATCAGGACTGATGACTTGAGTCTCTGAATTATCACAACTTCATACAGAGATATGAAACTCAACAGATAGATTCTGTAAACTCCAAAAATATACTGGTGACATGTCACCTTTACATTGTTCTTGGTGTCTTACATCATGCACTCGTATAATGTTAGTCTTTTGTCACTGGTTCAGGTACTCATTACTAATACCCTTCTGGCACCACTTCCCTGGTCAAGAGTCTTGTGACATGCTTTCATCTACAATATTCTAATGATAGATGAATATTCTCTTAGCGTGACTCTGCGACACACATGCATTCGAGTTGAAAATGCATAGCCCTTCTTACTGCACGGGGAATCTCAGAGCATGGGTGGCAACAATCTGGATACTCCAACCTGTGCAATGTATGTAATTGCAAGCATTCAGCAATGGGTGGGGCTGCTATTTATGGAATGGCCACACCCAAGATCGTAGCCAGGATCTCAGCATTGTCTTGCTGGATTTCACCACATTGCGATTGCTGGCTCGGCATGCGTGCCAATGACTCTGTAAAGCAACAGCTGACAAAAAAACATAAATCGGAACAGTATTGCACTGTCAGTTAAAAAAGGGGCTTTAATTTTCCATGTACTGCTATTGCGGGACACCATGTCATCACTTAGCATTTCATACAATAAACATGCACTGGCAACAACAAAGTTAGGCTCAGCAGCGTCCATAGCATCATGCATTTGAGTTTGGCCATCATATCTCTGTTCCTTTGCATACATATTGTCTTTTGCAAACACAGTGCTTCTGTCATACAAATGTAGTGTCTCTGCAATCTGGAACTTGGAAAGGAAATCAAAGTGTCTCTGTCACTTAGAAGGTAACACATGAACAGTAATTCATGCACAATGTATTTGTCACTTTGAAATCAGTGTCCTTCAGTATCATGTCTGGCTATGGGTTAGTATACACATTATTAGCCATCAGTTGTCAAGGTCATTTTGTGGACACTGGCAGTGCAAGAGTGCCTGTGTTGGGGCTAGACAGCCTTCTTAGTAGTTATGGCACTTTTCAGCTCTCCCCTGTTAACGCAATGCAACTTTGCTTGCTGCCCCATGTTGCATTAACATTTGATAAATATGCCACTGAGGGCCGAATTCACAAAATAAATTTACACTTTTGTGTATGTTTACAATTCGTTTGGTATTCACAAACTACAAGTTTAATTTTAATATTAGTTAATTCACAACTGTGGAGACTCTACAGTGGGGGGGAGATCTCTACTCATAAAAAAGTTTTTTCAAAAGAGCTGTCTTTTTATGCATGGAGTCTCCACCTCACAAGTGGAGTCTCTGTACTATTAAAATTACTGTCTGTGAAATTAAATTAGTAGTTTGTAAATACTAAAAAATAATAAACTTATAGTGAACGTATTCAAAAGTGACAATTTACCTTTGTGAGGTCCCAAGGATTAAGTCAGTGTGTCAACACAAGGCAGAAAAGTAGTTGCATTGCAACCATACCACAGCCCACTGAGTAAAATTAGAGTGAGATGTGTTTTAGGTAATGATCAGTCCTATGAGAGGTCACAGGGATATTTAGTGGAATCCAAACTCTTTTTCCTTAAGTAATAACACACCCAAAAAGGCTAGGAAACAATGGATATTTTTAAAGATATATTTTTGAATTAAAAATCATATTCTTTAGCTCACAGTATTAACTGTTACTAAAATAAGGAGAGATAGAATGCTCATAGCAATGCTTACCAAAAGTGTGAACAGCAAAAAATACCTCAACATATTTACTAAATACCTTTATAACACACCTATCATCATTCTTCTGTTTACTAAGTTAATCTTAGTACTAAAAGGAAACCTTAATTTGATTAATCTGTTGAACAATAAAGCTCTAGGTTCACTATTGTTGCAAAGGCAGCAATCCTTGTCCTATGTTCACAGCTCATCTAATAAGCACATCAGGTGAAAGCTGATTTTCTTTCAGGTAGCATCATCTAAAGTAGGTGATGCAATTCTGCATGACTTGTCTCTTCTATTGTGGTTGGCCACAAAGTTCCACTCCAACAATTAACACCCTGTGCTCCACTTATATAAATATTGTTTAGTCATTGTTGAATCTCTCAGTATAAACAATTAGCATAAGGTAGCCAAATGATCTTTTATTTTATTTTTTTCTGTGTTGTTAGACTAACAACATTAAATGATTCACGTAGTTTTCAGCTTTTCATAAACCTTTGTTGATAACTCAATATCATTCATTTAGAACAGAAAAGGCTCATTGATTGCATTTTAATATTAGCATGTTGTAAAACAGTGACATAAAAAGATATGTGTGGTGTATATTAATCAAAGGAATACACTTCTAAATGATTAACATAACCTAAATAGGGGATACCTAGAAAAGAAAACAGATGATAATCATAACAATAGACACTGATACATATGTAAATTTTATGTCACACGAATAGTTACTATGCCTTGAAGAATATCAGCACTCAACAGAAAATGTATCACTGTCATTGCAACAAAGTACCATGTTGTCCATGACTGTAAATTCCTTGTGAAAAATGGGAAAGGAACCTTGTCCAGCTGATACACTGCCAAACCTCTATACCTCATTTAGGGCCAGATGTATGAATCTAGCCCATTGCGATTCGGTAATTGCGATTTTTAAGAAATCGCAATTACCGACTCGCAAAGGGCAATGTATCACATTTGCGATTCGGTAATTGCGATTTCTTAAAAATCGCAAATGCAATTACCGAATCGCAAATTGCGATACTGGCCCCGTTCGCAGCTATGGGCCTGTTGGCCCATAGCTGCAAATTTTTTGCATTTCGCAAATTGCGATTTCTAAAACAGAAATCGCAATTTGGGAAAAGCAAAGGGCCAGGGTGCTGGGGGCCTAAGGCCCCCTCTCCTGCACCCCATATTTTTTTTTTTTTGCACATGTAAAGTACACACATGCCAAAAGGGCATGTGTGCTTTACATATCTAATTTAAAAATGCAGTTGTACTGCATTTTTAAATTTTGCACCAGGTTACCACCTGGTTGCAGGTCATGGTATTTTGCAAGTGCAAAATACCATTCTGCGAAAAATCGCAATTTGCGATTTTTTGCAGAATTGCTTTGCGACCTGGATTTTGCGAATCGCAAATTGTGATTCGCAAAATCCAGGTTGCAATGCAGAAAATCGCAATTTTTGCGTTTTTCATTTTTTGGTCTGCGGATGCAGTTGATGCATTGCAGACCCTGATTTTACACTCGCAAACGGCCGATTTTGCTGATTGCGAGTGAAAAATCTGATGATACATCTGGCCCTTAATTCCCATTGTCCACTTGAGCCTGTGAGCTCAGTGTAAAGCTGGAAGAATCCCGAACTCTGGTCGAAGGAGTTGGCTTCTTGAAAAGCAAAAGTGTTGAAGTGAACATAGACCCCATCGTGCAACTGTTTCCCTGAGACACACCTGCATAGCATTTACTATATGAAAAGCGTAGAAGTGAACTAAAGAGTTTGTGCATGTTGAAAACCTTAATAATGGCTGAGGGGTCTGCTTAGTATATCTCTCATATAATCTTTGCTCCCAATCTGAAATAACTGAGAAAAACTGCTGGTCTTCATAGTCCTGCACCTTCATAAGAATGCATAAAAACAGACCACCACATCTTTCCCACTGCATATAACCTCATGACTGAAGTCAATAGGTCATGATAGTTCTTCAACAGTTCATGAAAAATTTATGGTCTCAGCATATTATTATGCTCTTGTCCCATACAGTAGGACAGTATACCTATACAGGTATAGTGACAATATTGCTTACCTGCATTATCTCCAGAACTTTTTAACGTTTTTCAAAACTCCACCCAAGTAGTGCTGCCAGGATACGTAGGTTGTTAAAAATGTAGGCAGTTACATTCAGAACTTAATTTGAAAATACCTGAAAACAGAGCACCCTGCAAGAGGTAGGTAATTGCGAATAATAAAAGGAGTGCCTCCTCAAATTGATTAAATGTTCATGTATGTAGACGCATTCAATGGTCAGAATGTTTCAAGTGGAGGAACAAAATCCCTGAAAAACATTTGTCCCCAACAACAAATATATAAACAGATGTCACAAGCATATAAATGAATCTAAACAGAACACATTAAATGTTTCAATGTGTATTTATAGTGGTATAGCTTAATACACAATCACGACCATTAACAATACATATGCATCATATTCAAAATACACAATCATGTTAAGCAGCACAGAAAAGCATGCTTAGTTTCCCTGCTCCAAAAAGAACTGACCCTGGAGAAATAACCTGGGTATGGATATAATGGTATAGGTCTTTATAAGTCACATAAATGTTCTTTTATAAACATTCTGATCAAATAATATGTCCCATATACATGGCGAATGAATCAATTAAATTGGTGAAATCTAGTTGTATTAAACTACAGCTGTAAAGGACCACAGCACACTCCCCTAAAACAGATAGGACCCTATAGGTTGACCTGTCAACTTATTTGTTCTGAAATTGAGTTCTCTGAATGCTAATTTTGAGCAGATGGAGCAGACAGAAACCTGACGAATGTAGCTAACAAAAAAGCCACTTCAGTAATTATATAGCTTGGGCATTTCATCAAGAGCCACATACCTCACAGATGGCCGCTCTACAACCTGTTCAAGGTAATACCAAAAAGAGAGTAGACAGCATTATAAAAAGTGAGGTTGCAGTCCCCAAACGCAATTGGAGAGCTGAATACCAAACTTACTTGTCGCCACATTCGTTAGTTGATTTTCTGCATGTTTCACTCCTCTACCATAGGATCATTAAGGCATTGTTCAAAAGTGGCTCTATCTCTGTGGCCTTGCCTCTTGAAGTTTTGCAAAGGCAGTCCTCCCATACAAAATACAAAATTAACAAACTATAATTTTTGGAAAGGTACAAAATATTCTGAATGGGTGTAATGTTTTGCATCATTTACTGTCAAATGTTCTTTCAGGTGTTTAGTGAATACACTTATAAGAACATTCTTAAAATTCAGATGCGATTTCCTTGACATTCACTGCCAATTAACCATCCTTGAATCACTACATGGTTTGTGTACCTGGAGTGCCACAGTGGTTAATTATACCTTTCCCATTTTTGTTAGCTGAGGGCACAGTAGGAAATACCAGAAAGCTGCATCACAGAAGAGGCAAAAGGAAGAGAGCAGGCGATTACTCAAATAAAATACAGAAATATTAATGCCAAGTTACTCTGATTTACCAAGGAGACGTTCCTTCTGTGAAAGTGAATATTTCTGTTCTGTGTAATGATGTAGGTGTTCACCCCCTGCCCAGGCCACATCCCAGAGGTCACAAAAGCCATTTTGTAGTATTTCAAAACCTTACGCCTCCCCAGAGCAGGCATTATAAGGAGAAATATTTAAGTTTCTCCTTGTTTTTTTCCTCTTTCTATGCTTGCTGCATTCTGCAGCACACATAGAAAGAGGAACACACCTCTCAAGATTTTTTTGTGCAGGAAGGTGCACCTTACTGCACAAAGACAATCCTGCATGCAACGCAGGCACCATTGCTCTGTGCTAGGCAGCCAATTGTGTACCAGCGCAGGGGGAAAGGACACGAATTAACCGCATTTCATAAATGCGGTCATTCCTGCTCTTTCACATTGGCATTGATTTTGTTAATTCCTTTGACAGTATACAAACCACATGTATGCCTTCATTTGCACGTGAGACAAGGCCTACTTCATGAAGGTTCCCCATAGGTACCTTTTATCACCTTTCCTTTTCAAAAACTATTGCCTCACTAGCAGTGCTGTTAAATAAACTGGACATGCAATTTTATATGTATACCAACAACACTCAACTTAAATTAAAATTATGCAATCAGGAAGGGCCTGCACCTACTACGTTGGCTTTATATTCAAAACTAGTGCATAGTCTTGAGACTGAGCTACAGGCAATCATGGTCTCTTGTACACTCCCTGCAAAGACTGTGCACAACTTGGGTGTCCATCTTGATGTAGATCTGTCTTTTGAGCATCAGGAGTCACTGGTAGCCATAGCTTTATTCGAGCAGCTTAAACTGGTCAAAGATAACACTTAGCATGTACTAGTGATTCAGGTACTAGTTCTGTCACATCTTGACTACAGCGATGCTTGTTACCTGGGAATGGCATAAAAGTCATTGAAACTGCTTCATGTGGTGCAGAATACTGCCGTCCATTTGATATTTATCAGTTAACATTTTTATCACAACTAGCCCATCCTGAGGCAGCTGTTATGGCTGTCCATCAGAATGTGTGTTCTATCCAAGATCATGGTAATTGTACAATGTATTCTCAATGGGTGTAGCACCACATTTCTTCAGTCTAAGTATTCTTTATACATAACAGCTAGACCTTTATGATCCAGAGGCCCATGGTCACTTGATATCCCAAAAACTCACAGTAAGACTTTGGTAGACTGAGCCTTCTTGGTGATAGCTGCCAGCGAAAGGAATAAGCTTCGCAATAAAGGGCCAGATGTATCAAGTATCCCAATACCGATTACCAAATTGCATTTTTTTGCGAATCGCAATTAAGTAATCACTATTGGAATGTGTGAAACTCAGGAGTTTCATAGAGCGAATCTCAAGGGCTAGCAAATGCACCCATTGCGAATGGCTACAATCTCAGGGATGGTAGCCTGCTGGGCTCAGCATACCACCATGTCTGTGATTGCTTTTTAATAAAGCAATATATTTTTTAAATGCAGTCCGTTTTCCTCAAAGGAAAACGGGATGAGTTTAAAAAAGAAAAAAGAAAAGTTTTCTTTTCATTTTTTAGGAGTAGGCAGTGGTCCGTGGGACCAGTGCTTGCTCTTAAAAAATGTTTTCGTATGCATTCACAAAGAGGAAGGGGTCCCCTTGCGAATAGGTTACTATCAATTTGAAATTGGTGGTAACTGCGATTGTTTTGCGACCACATTCACAGTCACAAAACAATCAAACATACCTCTGCGATTCGGAATTAGGGAGGGACGCCCTTGACACACCCTTTTCTAATACCGAATCGGTATGTAGTCGCAAATCTAATTTGCGATTCGGTAAAAGTTACCGAATCGCAAATTAGATTTGACACATACCAAAATGCAGTTTTTGCGATTGCAAATGGCCAGTTGGGCTGTTTGCGATCGCAAAACTGTTCGATATATCTGGCCCAAAATCCGATCAATTGGGTCAATTACCAACTACTCCCTTTTCACAAGACATTAAAAACCCATTTAATAAATGTAATTGTTTTTATGTTCATTCAATGGTATTTCCTCTTGGTGCCCTGAAACATTGACTTGGGTGTACTTGATCATTATTACATATAAATACAAGAGTGAGCAATTAATCCAATCTTGATTCTTTCATTGTATTCATATACTTGCAGAATTGTTATCCTACTTGCTAATGTAGTTCTATAAGTGCCAGCAAGTGTGATGAAAGAATATTTCAAAAAATGAATTTAACCCTACCTTAAAATGAGAACTCTGCTAAGTACACAAAACTCACACATAGAACCACTTTAGTGAGGGTAAGCTAACAAGGAAGACACGAAAATTGGTATTTCCATCTTCTAGCTGGGCAGATGCACATTTACTTATATCTACAGTTTAATGTCTCTGCCAATAAATAGGAAATGTGCACTTCCCTAACGACCCTGCATATCCCTTCATATGTTTATGTTGGCTTGCTTTCTGCAAATGGTGGTCCATTGGCTTCTAGAGTTCCACCTACAGAATTGATGGGGTAGTGTAGATCAGATAATTGGTACACTGTAAAAGAATGGCATATGATTGACAAATGAGTTTAAATTGTAGGCATTATAACTATTCTAACTGAATTATAGTGAGATCAGTGAACTATAACTTGTGAATTTCAGATCATTTTTGTTTTAAACATTATTTATTGTGTTAATTAAACACCTAACTGTAACGTCACTTTAAACTTTGTTTTTTTCAGTGAAAATATATATATAGTGGACACATATAGATAGATATAAATATAGAAGAATATATATATAGATATATATGTAGATATATGCAAATCTATATATATTCAATTATGTAAATATATATTTAAACATATATACCCTGAAACTGGTTTCCAGTCCAGGGATGACATAGGCTGGCAGTTCGGGCTGGACTGTTCCCGTGGGGAACAGGGTCAAGGTTGATTTGCATATGGTTGGGTCCAAACTGGGGTGGCATAGTGAGCAAACAAATTGATGGATTAAGCCCAGATCTGTGACTAGGGGTGAATGTTTGATTGGTTCTGCATTCCATCCATCATTTGTGTTTGTTTGCTTTTATAACCCTAGGTGTAGGCACCTTGCCAGACTTTGTAGCAGTGCTCCAACAGCTGAAACTGAGTTAATGCTGATTATTCTCAGTTATTACATCCTTACTGACCTTCCTAACAAAACATGACTTAGTGGGTCCATATAAGTTTTGGTATGGATCGTAAGCAACTAGTATATTTGCAAAGAACTCAGACTAAACTGGCAGTAAAATTTACTGAGTGAGAATCTACACTGGCCAATAAATGCAGAGCAAAGTGTGGATGATCTGCTCCTGGATATTACACTGCTTAAAGGTGTAACTCACTATTCACTATACAGGCACTTGTACAGGCTTCTCCAACAAGTAACAAGTGACTCATGGGCTACTGGTTGCTCTCCAGGTAACTGTAACTAGCTCTCTTTTGTGCAACCCAGCCTCCTAATTAGAAGCTTTTGCCTGGTTGAATTAGTGTTGCTATACCAGAAATGAAAGTCATGTATCATAGATGAAAATGTATGTATTTTCAGAACTCATAAACTGACATTGGGAAAAAATGGGTGAATTTCTAAAACATATTTAAAGCTGATATTTGAGTGATACATAATGCAGTCTTTTTTATGCACTCCCAATTACAACATTAATAATTGCAATAGCTCAGGATGATGTCCACTGAATATAAGTAGCTCTTACTAGAAAAAAGGTTGGAGACCTCTGGTCTAGTGGCAATCTCTTTTTTTCAGAAAACTGACACATGAAGCACAGCTGTCTCTCAGATAGCCGGATGATTGCTCAGACAGTATATGGGGGAGAGACTTCCTACCCACCATTGAGGTGCCAATGTCCCCATGT
Organism: Pleurodeles waltl; assembly: GCF_031143425.1. Lineage (NCBI taxonomy): Eukaryota > Metazoa > Chordata > Amphibia > Caudata > Salamandridae > Pleurodeles > Pleurodeles waltl. The sequence goes on from NC_090439.1 coordinate 359,569,810, forward strand.
CTTTGGTTAGATCCATTTAGGTCCATTTGTGTTCAATTAAGTTAGCCTTAATTGCATAAACTGGTTATGAAGTAATTATCAGGCAATGCAGAAATAATCAAATATCCAATATATGAATAATCAAACATCTCCTTCAGCAAAGAGAACAGACATTTCTCAATGCTAGTTTTTTGACCAAACAAGAAAGAAGTCTCTAAAGCTTTGATGAAAAACATGTCTGAGCAAATTGAACACAGCAGCTGACCAGCCACAAAAATTACAATAGCCTTAAGGTTCACTCTAAATTATATGAAAACACTTACCCACGAAAACGTGTCTGAATACAATATTTTATCAGCAAAGCAAATGGGTACTCCAAACAAGGCGGTGCACAAATTGAGGGACCACACATAACACATATTACTCAGACACAAGCCTTTCTAAGGACTGAAACTAGCATCACCAGCACCTGTTATAGTGGTCACATGAAGTAGAACACTATGAGCCGCACTATTGGTGCAGTCTAGAAGAGCTCAATCTCATCTAGATCCCACTACATCTGGCACAAATAATCCTGTGTTTCTTCATTATGATAGTGGTTTGCTCCAGAAAATCATCAGAGACATCACTGACACTTCAACATCAACCAATGGCAAAAACCTTTTGCAATTCATGAATGTGCCCAAACTACATGTGATTAACCTTATGCTACCCCCTCCATGTCACATTGTCTCTAAACAGCACTGAAGATAAAACTAGAACAGAGAGACTTCTGGAACATATGCACTCCTCTCTACCATGGGGACAAGCCTCTCACAAGTGCAAAGACTAACAAATCCTGTTAGTATGCAACACACATATATGCTTCACTGAATACCCCAAATGTTTTTTTGCCTCTTGGCATGATCCGGCAATGTTGGCTGCTAATACAATCTTAAAGGGTTCATACACATACAAAAGGAAGCCCCAAAATGCTAATTAAAACTTCAACCACTCATGATGCTACAATTTCCCTCAAAGGTGGAAACCTCTACTTTATGAAGGTGTCTGTCATGCCCTCCTACCCAAAGCAACTGTATACAATTCACCATCCAGTTATGCTTCAGTTTTGTTAGAAAGCAATTCGGGTACCGGCAACTCTGAATATTTGAGTCATGACAAGCCACTAAATATAAGAACCTGTTATAAGTCTGCCTCCTGATACATCAATGACCATCAAAATGACAACTATCAATTGTACACAGCCATTGACAACCCCTACAACAATGACTATCATAACTATTCATGTTTTTCTCCACTCACACTTACTGCAGCCTGCACAAGGGAGGGATGGAGTAAGAGGAATTCTTGAAACCAGCACACATCACAATTGGCTAGCCAATGCTCATTCCATGCCCATTGTTAAACTGTGCACTGGCTTTCTGATGTTTGGACTAGCTCTTACATGTTCCTATCACCTTTGGGGGTTACCTGACATTGTGCTACTGCACATTATCATACCTTCCTTCAGCACCAGCAAACTTTGGTCTTGCACTTCAAATGTTATATCTTTCGCTCATGCATTAGCCATTACTGCTTTACATGCCCTGTTGATTTTTCTCTCTTGCATTACCCTGCCCAAGGGAGACGTTCCAGGGGTGGAGCAACCACTCATTAATTTCGGTTCATTCCTAGATTTACCATGAATTGTAGATCTGGGAATGCAACAAAATGCTACACCTTCCCGGGGAGGTATAATGAGGATGAATATCTTTATATTGCCTCGTTGTTTCCTTTATCTCTGGGTATCTATGTAGAAAGGGAAAAAAGAAAGAGAAAAAAGCCTCAAAGGATTTTTTTGTGCAGGAAGGTGTCTCTTCCTGCACAAAACCAATCCTGTCTGCAACAGGAACACCATTGCACCATGGTGCAAGTGTGCTGTGTTGGCACTATGCAGGAAAAAGTTTCGCCAGTGCAGGGATAGCAGAAATGTGTCATATCTTGATAGATATGTGCATTCCTGCTCTCTCCTGTTCATGCAGCAAAGAGCAGCAAGTTGTCTTCCTGCATAGCGTTGCATGAAAAAATGAGAAATATAGCACTTAGGGTCAGATTTATGAAAAGTGGCATTCCACCGAGTTCAGCGCCACTTTCCTTGTGCCCCTTAGCACCCCACTATCGCCACCATGTGTGCACTGTATTGAAAATACGGCGCACCATGGTGCAGGCTAGGGGGCAATAGAATAATTTCTTATGACGCTGTTGATGTACTCTGCAGGAGTAGCGCCAAAATAATGGCGCTACTCCTGCAGAGTACGTAGGGCCCTATTCTAAAGAATGGAAGCCCCCTTTTAACGTCTGCTCTTGAGCAGGTGTAAAAAGTGCCGTAAAAAATGGGCCAAGGAAATCTCATAGATTTCCTTGCACCATTTTTCCGGCTTCCCTAATGGGGGAATGCCCCCCTTTGCATACATTATGCCTGGCGCAGGTATGATGTAGGGCAAAGGGTTACCGAGTGGCGCAATGCATGTTGCGCCATTCTGTAAATATGGCGTGGGGATTTCGGCCTCATTGGGCCACATTAATGGCAAAAATAATGACGCCTGCTCTTGAGCAAGTTTTGAAATTGCCATAAAAAATGGCACAAGGAAATCTCATAGATTTCCTTGCACCATTTTTCTGGCTCCCTTCATGGGGGAACGCCCCCCTTTGCATACATTTTGCCTGCCGCAGGCATAATGTAGTGCAAAGGGTTACAAAGTGGCACAATGCATGTTGGGCCACTCTGTAAATATGGCACGGGGATTTCGGCCTCATTGGGCCACATGAACGCCAAAAAGAATTACGTTAATGTGGCACTTAGTTTGAATGCCCACATTCACATGAAAGACGCACAAAGTCATGGAAGCCTGACAATTTGAACACCTTATGTGATACACAACCTTCTTCAGCAAACAACGGTACCTCCCTTGGCAACCTTTGGGATGTGACATGACAACGAATAACAATAGTGCACCAAAAGAAAAAGGGTGCTAGACTGATATAAAAGTATGTTTTTTTTTGCAGCCTCTGTACTTATACATTGTGTGTGAAATTGAAATGCACATCTTTACGCCAATGGAGACTGCGCTATCCAGACATCCATTGACACCCCAATGTCAATGGATGCCTGGATAGTGTTGTGCTAACCCTATATGGTTGCAGTGTATTTTAATTGTATTGCATCATAAATAGGGGTCAGTGTTGTTAGTGGGCTTGCATTTGTGATAAATTAAAAGTGGATATTTGCAATATATTATTGTCAAGGGTCGTTCCTTACCTGGGAGGAAATTTCAAGTAGGTGTAGATGTTTAGCATCAGCCCGAGCCCTTAGCATCTCTCAATTTTGCTGAAAGGTCTGGATAGGAAAATGAGGAGAAAGAGCGGCATTCAAGCACAGTGAACCTGCATAGCCATGCTCTGCAGGGCTACTAATAACAATTTTGGAACCCTTCCAGTAGTGATCCAGCACTATTACTTCAGTACTTCCCTCTCCTGGTCTCAGCCTGGATCTGCATTACCATAAATGGGCAGGCAACATTTTCCTGGTTATGCATTTTTACCATAGTAATACTTCTCTTACTGTTTATTAATCAAAATATTATTTCGCTCTTTCAGTGAATGTAAGTACCTGACGTTCAGTCAGTAATTCCAAACTGAATGTCTGGAATGCTTACCTAGAAAGATGCCATTTTCCAGATATCAACCCTACGACGACGGCTCTTCTACATCTGTATGCTCCTGTTTTTACATTTCCTACAAAAGGACCTGGTGAGCTTCACATATATGGTGATGACAGTCAAGTATTTACCTCACTGCCACTGAAAAGTCCTAACAACGTAGGGAAATCACCATCCATCACAGTAAAATTAAGAAACTTGGGGCCTGATTTATGAAAAGTTAGCGCCGCCTTTGCATTATTTTTTTTATGCAAAAGTGGTGCAAAATTTTCATAAATCAGGCCCTTGGGATCCAAATTTGACTCTCGTTCTTCTTGGTACTATACAGCCAACATCAATCAGCAATATGTATTATTCATTAGAATCTTTCTACAGCCCGGGAATGACAATTAGAGCCAGCTAAAGGCACTTAGGGCCTCATTTACTGAGAAGTGGTGAGGCACGGCACCATGTCAAATCGCTCAGCGCCGTGCTGCATCACTTCAGAAATGTAGGGATGTGCCGTATTTACTACAATATGATGCACCCCTGTGTTTTCTCGAGTACTGGTGCTAAAATGAGCTTTCTAACACCAAAGCAGGCACTCTTGCACCATAGTGCACCATAGTGAAAGGGTGCAGGCGTTGCAGGAAATTATTGTTTACGTGCAAGAAGGTCAATCATTAATGGCAATTTGCTGGTCCAATATGTGCTGCATAATGCAGCACACAGAGAAGTAGTGAATCGTTATTATTAAATGATTGTTTACGTACAGGAAGGGACACCTTCCTCCACATAAACAATAATGGTGTTTTGCTCTTCTTGTGTGTGCTGCAAAATGCAGCACACAGAGGAAAAGCAAAAACGAGGACAAATAAAAGTATTTCTCCTCGTTGCACTATGCTAACGCCACCCATCTTGGTGGTCATTTTCAAATTTGTTACTTTGTTGTAGTCTGAACCTGGTAGATAGTAAGTCCTCTGCTAGGACAACAGAGAATTCTCCGTCCTCCAAAATTTTAATCTGCCTAATCAAAATAACAACAGTGCACAGAGTAGGTGAGCAATAATTGTCCTCATTAAATGGCTGACCTCATTAGTATGGCTTGCTGAGTCATTAATTCATTCATTAAAATCTTTATTTCAACCAAATCAATGGCCGTAAATGCACACAGATAATCAATAATCCGACACAATATCAATTAAAACAACCACTAACAAATAATACACATAATTCATCTCATAAAAGTATAAAAATAAAAGCTAAATATGACATCATTAAAACAGCATTGGGTTGCAAAGTTTAACTGCTAATTTAAAAAAAGGCCCACTCTGAAATATTTTTCCTCTGCATCTAATGACTGCAAGTAAAAAAGCACAGCTCTGAAGTTTGTAATCTTTGCCTTTTGACTGTTCTTCATAATAACTGCAAACAAAGTCAAATGCAACAAGGTTTGCTCAGAGGTTTCATCGCAGGGGCAGTGGCTAATGGCAGTGATGTCATACTGACCCAGAGGAAAACACAATTTAGTTCTAACAATGCCCAGTCGAAATCTAGTTAGGAGTTATCCCTCCCACGGGTGGCTGACCCACTCCGCATATGGTTCACTCCCAGGGCACGTTCGAATTACCACATAACTTCTATAGAATTTTGAGGAAGATACAGCATAAATACCTATCCCTGGCCTGCTTCAACAGGAAATTGACCTTTACCCTCCTCTTATTCTCCTTCTTAATACTAGTTGCTTTACTGAAGAGGCTAGGTCTGTCAAGTCTAGAGAAATTAGGCAATATGTACTTGTTAGAAATGGGATCTCTGGTTGGCAGTCAGTTTGCACTCTGTCCAAACAGGGACCCTGACTCTAGTCAGGGTAAGGGAGTTACACTACTAAGACAATCTCAGCTCACCCCATTAGTAGTTTGGCACAAGCAGTCAGTCTTATCTCAAAGGCAATGGGTAAAGTATTTGTACCGACTGAAACAGTAATACAGTGAAAATACTACAAAATGGACACCACACCAGTTTAGAAAAATAGGTAATATTTATCTAAATCAAACAAGACCAAAATGACAAAGGTCCAACATACACAATTCAAGATATGAATTTTCAAAACAATAACGCCCATATTTATACTTTTTTAGCGCCGCATTTGCGATGCCTTTTAACGCAAAGGCGGTGCAAACTTTCAAAATCCAATTGTATTTTCTAAGTTTGCGCTGCTTTTGCGTTAAAAAGTGGCGCAAATGCAGCGCTAAAAATGTATAAATATGGGCCTAAGAGTCTTATTCCATAGGAAACAATGAAAACGTTGATTTTACACAAAGTACTCGGTTTGCATCAAAAATAAAGCTGCACAGGTGAGCGTGCCTCAGAAAAGTCAGCGATGCGTCAATTCTTTACTTGCAAGTGAGGCTGTGAGTCACCTCTTCTCTGGTCGTGTCAGCGATATGTCATTTTTCTCCCCCGTAAGAGAGCGATTCACCGATTTCCAGATAGGGCACTTTGGATCCGTGCAGGTTCACAACGACTTTGAAGCCCAATGAGAAATCAGGTCTACTGTGTTGGAAAACCATGCTATGTGGAGTTTGCATCATTATCAGCAGCCGCAAGCGGGAGTTGCGTCTTTTCTCCAGTCACGATGTGATGCAGGTGGGATGTTGATTTTAGCCGCAAAGTGGGTGGCGCGTCGTTTTTCAGCCATGTTGAAAGTGGTGCATCGAAAGTTTCCCTGCACGTTGTTCTGTGCGTGGATTTCAGTCCTTGTTCTGCCAACTTCACCTCTCAAGGGCCCAGGGACTGGATGAGGCACCATTTGGCAGGGCAGGAGACTCAAAGGAAGTCTTTGATGGCCCTGAGACTTCAAAACAGGAGGCAAGCACAAACCAAGCCCTTGGAAATTTTTCACAAGCAGGAATATACCACAAACTCCAGTCTTTGTCCTCTTTTAGGCAAAAGCAGCAACTGAAAGCGAACCCAGCAAAGCACAGTCACAGGTAAAGGGGCAATACTCCTCCTGCTCTTCAGCTCTTCTCCTTGGCAGAAGATCCTCTTGATTCCAGAAGTAATCTAAAAAACTGGGGTTTTGTGTCCACTACTTATACCACTTTCTGCCTGTGAAATATGCAAACTTCAAAGGAAAGTCTGTGTTGTGTACAGGATGCTGCCTTCCCCAGTCCAGGCCCAGACACACACCAGGGGGTTAGAGACGGCATTGTGTGAGGGCAGGCACAACCCATTCAGGTGAAAGTTACTACTCATCCCTCCACTCTAGCTGAGATGGCTCATCAGGATATGCAGGCTACACCCCAGCTCCCTTTGTGTCACTGTCTAGAGGAAATTCACAGACAGGGAATCTACAAACAAGGAGAGTCACAGAATGGTTAAAGCAAGAAAATGCCCACTTTCTAAATGTGGCTTTTTCAAACTAACAATCTAAAAACCACCTTCCTTAAAAGATGCATTTTTAAATTGTGAGTTCAGAGAGACCCAATCTCTATTTTTCTATCTGGCCTGAAAGGGAAACTGTACCTTAAGGATATTTAAAGGCAGCCCCCATGTTAACCTATGAGAGGGATAGGCTTTGTAATAGTGAAAAACAAATTTGGCAGTATTTCACTGTTAGAACATGTAAAACACATCAGTACATGTCCCACCTTTAACATACACTGCACCCTGCCCATGGGGCCACCCAGGGCCTACCTTAGGGGTGCCTTACATGTATTAAAAAAGGGAAGGTTTGAACCTGGCTAGTGGGTACACTTGTCTGGACGAATTGGCAGTCCACGACTGCACACATAGACACTGCAGTGGCTGGTCTGAGACATGTCTACGGGGCTACTCATGTCGATGGCCCAACCAGTGCTACAGGCCCACTAGTAGCATTTTATTTATAGGCACCATCAAATGTACCAGTCAATTACACGTACATTTTACACAGGGAGCACTTGCACTTTAGCAGTGGTAAAGTGCCCAGAGCACCAAAAACAGCAAAAACAAAGTCCAGCACCCAGTCAAAAATATGGGAAGCAGAGGCAAAACAGACAGGGAAGACTATGCCAAGGATGCAAGGTCTAACACATATCTCCCCCACCTGAAAGCGGGGAGAACTACCATACCGCATGCGAGTTCTCATCACTAATGTGGAAGAATCTGGACAGATCTTCAACATTGGTGTGTTCTGTTCCAGGGCGGTGTTCCACTGTAAAGTCCATGTACCACCTCAACAGTTTTGGGTTCTCATACCTCAGCTTCATTAACCATCTGAGGAGCCTGTGGACTGTCTGAACCCAGAAGTGAGTCCCAAACAAATAGGGTCTTAGCTTCTTCAGCGCACAAACCACAACAAATGCTTTACACTCAATTGCACTCCACCTACGTTCCGGGGAAGTAACCTCCTACCAACTAAGGTTACAGGCTGATCTATGGCCTCTTCATATAGCTGTGACAGTACTACTCCCCCACCATGCTCTGAAGCATCAGTCTGCACAACAAATTCTTTAGAGTAGTCAGGTGCCTTCAGAAAGGGTGCCGTGCACATGGCTGCCTTCAGGGCATCAGAAGCTATCTGGCAAGCCTCTGTCCAGATCACCTTTCTGGGTTGCTTTTCGGAGGTCAACTCAGTCAAGGGAGCAACAATAGTGCCATACCCCTTGACAAACCTCCTATAGTATCCTATGAGACCTAAAAAGGCTCTCACCTCAGTTGAGTCTTGGAAGGCTCCCAAGCCAGAATGGTATCAATCTTTGGCTACAGGGGTGCCACTTGGCCACTCCCTACCTGATGTCCCAAGTACACCACAGATCCCTGCCCTATTTTACACTGGCTTGCCTTAATAGTGAGGACTGCCTTCTGCAGAGCATCAAACCCTTTGCAGAGGAGCTGCAGGTGTTCCTCCCAAGTGGGGCTGAACACAGCAATGTAATCCAGGTAGGCGGCACTGAGCTCCTCTAGCCTAGCCGAAATCTGGTTAATCAGCCTCAGAAAGGTAGCAGGGACATTTTTCATCCCAAATGGCATCACCCTAAACTTGTAGTGCCCATTAGGGGTAGAAAATTAAGACCTCTCCTTGCCCCCTCAGTCTGAGTAATCTGCCAATATCCAGACGTTAAGTCAAACATGTTGAGATATTTGACATCCCCTAACCAATCAATGAGCTCATCAGCTCAAGGGATGGGGTGCGCGTCAGTCTTTGTGACCACATTAAATCACATAGAACAAGAGTTCTGGCCCACAGGGCTGGCCCAGTGGCTAATGGAAAACTTGATAACCGATAATTCTAACACCTTGAGCACTTCATTCTTGACGTTAGACCTGGTCTTGTCAGTAACCCTGTAAATCTTGTGTTTTACAGGTGGACTGTCCGCATCATGTGTACACAAATGAGTGACTCCTGGGACCAAGGAAAACAATTAGGAAAATTGTCTCAACACCTTACTACAGTCCCTCTGTTGCTCTGTGGTCATGGAGTGGGAGAGTTTCACACCCTCCACAGTCCCATCCTTCTCTTTCTCCACCACATCATCTGTCGCTTGGAGCATTGTCAACTCAGACCTCTCAAAGTGAGGTTTGAAGCAGTTCAAATGCAGGACCCTCAAGGGGTTCCCTGGGGTCCACAAGTTCAGAAGGTAGGTGACATTACTTTTGCGCTCTACCACCTCAAAAGGCCCAGACCACTTGTCCTGGAGTGTCCTAGGCTCCACTGGGGCCATCACTCACACTTTCTGGCCAGGCTGACACTCAACCAGAGTGGCATTCTAGTCATACCAGCGTTTCATGTCTTCTTGGCTTGTTTCCAGGTTCTCCTGAGCGAGCTTCCTGAAGTGGGCTGTCTGGTTCCTGAAAGCCAGCATGTAGCTAAATACAACCTGGGGGGGGCTTACTGGAGGCCTTCTCCAACCCTTCCCTTACCAGACTCAGAGGACCTCTCACAAAGTGTCCAAACAACAATTCAAAGGGACTAAAACCAAGTCCCTTTTGTGGCACCTCCCTTTAAGCAAACAGAAGGCATGGCAAGGGAACGTCCCTCTTACCCCTCAAGGGCTCTGACAGACCCATGATCATGCCTTTCAATGTGCGGTTGTATCTCTCAACCAGACCGTTTCCTTGGGGGTGGTAAGGAGTGGTGAACTTATATGTCATCCCACACTCCTTCCACAGAGACTTCATATATGGAGATATGAAGTTGGTACCCTATCAGATACCACCTTCTTGGTGAACCCCCATGCCGGTAAAAACCCCCATCAATGCCTGTCCCACCACAGGGGCTACGATTGACCTCAGAGGTATAGCTTCTGGCTACCAGGTGGCATGGTCCACCAAGACCCGGATAAACCTGTTGCCCATGGCTGTCTTGGGATCCAGAAGCACAACAATGTCAATACCAACCCTTTCAAAGGGGGTGCTGACAACAGGAAAAGGTTGGAGGGGCGCCTTACATTATCACCGACTCTTGCCACTTGCCTGACAAGTTTGGCAAGACCCACAATATGCATCAGAAGGCCAGTGCATTTTGGGCCAATAAATGTGGGTGACAAGCCTCTCAAAGGTCTTGTCCTACCCAAAATGTCCCACCAAAGGCTCATCATGAGCCAGACCCAGTAGGAAGGCTCTGAAGCATGGGGTACCACAAGCACACTGCTGCTCCAGGCTCAACAACCTTAGGCCCGCTATAGAGGAGGCCATCCTCCCAATGAATCAGATGTGACCCAGACCCCTTGTCAGACCTCTGGTCTACAGCCTGCTGCCGCAAACCCTCCAGAGTAGGGCATGTCTTCTGTGCCTCACAAAATGCTTCCCTGGTGGGTCCCCCTTCATGCTGCCACTGAATCAGCTCAGGGACCTCCCCCAGCTCAGCCACGTGTTCCCCTGTAAACTCCAGGGCATTCTCCTCAGGTTCAGCCTCTTCCCAAACCAGGGGAACTTCTGGGGCAGGTTTCCCACACCATCTGCCCTTCCTCCTTCTGGCAGACACCTGGGCCACTCATTCAGGCTCCAGGGTCTCCTGATCACCCTGATGGGCTGCCACTGACCAGGCAGACACACACACCCATCCAGGCAAACCCAACATCTCCAAGTGAGACCTGTGCCCCACATCCGTCCAAGGGGAATCCTCCAGGTCATTGCCAAGCAGACAATCTACCAGCATGGTTGGACTCACAGCTACCCTCAAGGAACCTGAGACTCCCCCCCCACTCAAAGGGAACCTGTACCACTCTGCATTGGTGCTCAGAGTTGTCTATTGCAACTGCCTTGTGAAGTGCATGGGGAACTATCTGCTCTTCAGACCCCAGGTGACTTCTCACAGTAGTCACACTGGCTCCTGTGTCTCTCAGAGCCTCTGCCCTCTGTTCATTGATGGTAACCCACTGCCTGTATTTTTTTTAGTGTTCTCAGGTACAAGGATCCTCTGGACCATCTTACTGTCCACTAGTGAGGCAAGGGTTGTCTCATCTGGCTCCCACCCACCTAGAATCAGCTCCTCCCCAAGAGCTACACTGGCCAAACCCTGTGATGGAGAACCAGTGGGTGGCGGTGTCCCCTTGGGACATTTGGGATCCCCCGCATGTGACCCGCCTGATTACATGTAAAGCACTTGCAGGGACCCTTCTCTGCAGGTTTCCCTGAAGAGACCCATGGTCTCTTTTCTGCTGAGGGCTGGGAACCTTACCCTGGGAACTAGGTTGGGGCCCTTTAGAGAACTCCCCCTGTTTACCTTACCCCCCACTTCTTCTGATGGGGAACCTGCCCACCCTTAGCATGGTCTCCCCCATACCTCCTCTGGACCCTGGTGGTCTCCCACCGGTCTGCTTCCTGCACAAGCACCTGGGCCACTCATTAAGGCTCCAGGGTATCCTGATCACCCTGGTGGGCTGCCACTGACCAGGCAGACACACACACCCATCCAGGCAAATGGGGTCAGTCAGCTTGCTGTCAATCAGGTGCTGGCACAGCTCTGGAAAACAAAGACTGGACAAATGCTCCCAAGCAATCAAATTGTACAACCCCTCAATAATTATCACCTTGCTGCCCTTCACCCAACCATCCAGGAAGCTCCAAAAAGAGTCAACATATTCCAACCAGGTTTGGGATTCCTTCTTTTTGTAGGACCTAAACCTATCTCTGTACTGCTCAACGGTGAATCCATATCTTAAGTAGGTCATCCTTCATGATAGAGTAGGTGAGTCCCTGAGGATCTCCTAAGGATGTCAGAGTGTCCCTCCCCTCTACCTCAAAGTGCTTCTACAGGCCCGCCCCCCAAGGTGCTTCAGAGACCCTGTTTATATGGAGAGCTGACTCATACCCCTTAAACCACAGATAGATGTCATCCGCCCTCTTATAATCCTTTACTAAGTCCTTCGTAATGTGTACCCTCCTCTCAGGCTACACTGAGGTACTGCTGCCACCATCTTTGCTAGACTAGCTCCTCTGATACAGCTCCCTTAAACTGAGCTCATGAGCCAATAGAATATATTTCTCAGCAATGGCCAATCTTCTCTCCATTTCTAGCTTCTCTAATTGCAACTGGTGCGTCCTCTATGCCTATCTGTCCTGCAACTCCTCAAGAGTCAGACCCTTGGATGACACACTACCACTTGCCCTGGAGACCCTCTTCCAGGCAGAACTAGCACACCCACTACCACATTATGAACACTCTGCATCTCCTCACCCTCATCCTCCTCCTCTGTTTGCCCCCAGCCTCCTTGGCTGCCACCCAGGCCCTCAATGCCTTTTGAATCTCCTCCTTCCTGGTGGAGCTCAAGATTGGGCAGGCAAGATGCTTACAAAACTGTTTCAGTTGAGCCACATGTTGGTAAGGTTCACTTAAAGATGCACATTTCCAAAAAGAAGAAAGAGTTCCCAAGAGAAATTTAAAAAATGTATGTCAAGTACAAATACAAGTCTAATCCTCACCGCTGATCACCAATGTTAGAAATGGGTTTTCTGGTTAACAGTCAGTTTGCACTCCTGGGGTGGGCAAGGGTGACAGGGGGTGGCCCTGGGGGCATGGGAGGGCACCTCTGGGCTCCTTCAGAGCCCACAGGTCCCTTAACGCCTGCCTTTTCCAGGCGCTAAAAAACGGCGCAAAAGCGGCCGTACGTCATTTTTTTTTACCCGCCCACTCCCGGGGGTGATTTTTGCCCAGGAGTGTAAATACGGCGCACATGCCTCGGAGTCCATTTTTTAGACGGGAACGCCTTCCTTGCATATCATTAATGCAAAGTAGGTGTCCACGCTAAAAAATGACGCAAACTCCATGGACTTTGGCGCTAGACGCGTCTAACACCAAAGTATAAATATGGAGTTAGTTTTGCGTCGGAATTGCGTCAAAAAAAACGACGCAATCCCGGCGCAAACAGAGTATAAATATGCCCCTATGTTTGTGGTACTTTGTGGTGGAAGTAGCGGGGCATAGAGGATTATTTTTTTTATTTTGTATTATTAATTGACTAGTTACCCCGCGCGACGCACTCACCTTGCCCTTTCAAATAGGAGCGAGCCGTGACTGTTGCTAACCAGAGGAGTATTATAAATAATTCCCTAGCTATTATCACTGCTATTCTGAATCTTAATGACATCTTATCTCCTTTACAAGTTATTAGTAGATGCTTTGTAACTTTTTAAATACATGATTATCAGGCTTTCTGCCACAAGCCCAAGTTCCATTCTCCTACCTTTCAAGATTTTGCAGCAGATCCGCGGCTGAAATTTCAGGATGTGGTCTCATGCCTGCTATCTCTAACTTCTTGGCATGATCGGATTTGTTTACCCCCACAATTACATTATTTTACATTTGTGACTATATGGGAAGCTCTATGTTTAAGGGACGCTTATTTGACTTTGATAAAGACGTTTTAACAGAGATTGCTGGGTTTCTGAACCTTTGTGTTCACCCGGAATTCTTAATAAACGTCAGTTTGAGCCAGGCCATGTTTTTGAAAACAGCAGTGTTGTGGTACAAAGCCTGCTCGTGCAACTCATATCTGTAAAACAGCTTGTAAGCGGTCGGGCCAGAACACGCTGTTTAGTGTCAGGGCCTCGGAACTGTAGCAGTAGACTGTAGCCCACAGCAGCGAGGTGGGCCAGGCTCGTGAAGAAGGGAGGCTAGCGTATGAGTATGTGCGAAACCGCTCTGGTCGTGTGACACGCGCCAAAAGCAGGTGAGTTGAGAGGTATGCATTCTTCACACCTGTCAGTTATTTAAACACGCTTGCCTCAGACGGTATTATTTGTTCCTTGGAAGCTCAAGGCCCGTTCAAGGGCAGATTTCCAAGAGAACAATATCCCATTTAAACCTCTAATTCTGGTTCTAATTAGATCAAATGAGCTCTTTGAAGTCAAATGTCACTCCTCATAACGGCAGTGGGGCACAAGAAAAACACAGGGTCTGTCAGTGTTTTGCATCTGAAAGCCTTGCAGACCGAGTTTTTCAAAGCGCTGCTCAGTACGTCGGCTTAAAAGAGCCAGCAATGAATCATCGAAAATCATTCAAATTGCAGCTTACTGGCGTTTTATTCTGTAATAATAATCATGGTTCACTATCTTTAGAACTACCCAAGTGGCTTCTTTTGTCTCTGTACCCTGCTTAGAGTCACAAGCGCAACGCTGACATTTCAAATACATGAGTCACTCCAGGCGGGCCAGTCAAGTGCATGCTAAAGCACATGTTCCTCAGGAGTGTACGAAATCTCTCAGGAACTTTGCCCTGACAAGGGTTGCACAGCCCAGATTTACAACATTTTCTTGTACTGTGTGCCTTGCATTGGATGAGTAATGCGTAGAAATAGGCGTGTATGTTGCGGTTCACAAATATGTAGTTTTAGCCATTAATTTACCTCGTTAACCTTTTGCTGTATCTATGTATCCTTAAATAATGACTTACCATTCACTATATGTTTTAAATTACATTAATAATGCGCTTCTGTAGAATATTATGCTTTACTTTTCAAACTCTGTTGCCAAATTACAAATATTTTAAGCTAAATTTTGGCTTATGTGCCATAGATTTGAAATGATTAATCTGACCAAACGTCATGGAGGAATTATGTTATTGTAAAAAAATGCACTCCATCATGCACTGCTTAGCACCTCACATACATCACTCATGATGTGTTAAATCACATCATTGGTGACATCACTGATGACATCTCAAATGACATCACTGATAACTCATTCAGTCAGAGGGCATCCTATAAGGTTTGTTGACTTGAGGTAATGCTACAACTGTGCTAGAGCGCACAACAAAGTTCTTCTTCCCACTTCGGGTTCAGAAACCACATGTGCTCTGGTGAGATGCCTCAGCTCATCTCACCTACACTAGAGAAGAACCAGAATTTTGGACTCAGTGACGAGTGTGATAATCAGATTTATTCAACAATAAACAATGAGACGGAAAACATAAACAATGTTAAACAACATGACCAGTTTCACCATGAAAACAAAACTCCAGACTGAATCAAGTAACATAAAAGGTGTGAAAAATTAAATTCTAAACATACATGAAAATCATAGGCTGACCAGAACATTTAAGGAGATTAAGCTAGACATGCCCCAAGATGGTGGGCAGGTGTGGCAGACTTGCATGCCTCTCCGCCTTCCCCTGTGGTCCCCACTGACTGTTGGCCCCCCGGGGGCAGTTGGAACATGGCCCCCAGCCCTGATGTGAAGGAGAGGACAGGAGCCGGAAGAACGCACACGGGACAGCCGCTGGTGCCCATTGGCAGACAGAGGGGAGCCCGTCGGCCCGCAATCGTGCAGCTCCTAAGATGGCAGCTCCCATCGGAGCTCAGCTGTAAGCTGGTTGCCATGGTCGGGGGAGGCCTCGGGACCCGTGGGCTGGTGCCCAGAGCCCTACGGAGCGAGACCAGGAGCCCTGCCTGGAGTGCGACACACCAGGAGCGCTGAGCAGTCTGGCACAGGCCCGAGGGGATCCTGCGGGCCCTCCCGGGTATTAGAGCACACAGAAGCACAAGGACCCAGAGGTGTGGTGGACGGGGGTGTGCTAACTGGTGCCACCTACCTTAACCTTAAAGCTGGACAAGAGGGTGTGGAGGATACAACAGGGACCCAAGACATGGCGGTAGGTCTGCAGGAGTGGAGGGGTGCCGGTCATTGGGCCCCCCGACCTGCTGCCCCCAAAGCCTCACAGAGACACTGAACAGTTGAGGGCCCACAGAGACAAAAGAGAGATAGTACTGGCCAGGGTGGCCCTCTTTTGACTTGGAGGCGGCCTACACTTTGACTGCAGACCCCCTGGGGGTGGGAAGGCCGTGCGGAGAAGAGGGGAAGGAGGCCTATCTCGGGCGAGAGAGTGATTCACTATGCTAACCACAGAGGAGTGCTGCCTGGTGATGGGAAGGACGGTCTCCGGTGCCTTGCCCGTCCCATAGAACACCCTCCATAGGAGACCTAGCAGTTCCCGGGAGCGGGCAGGTTACTGGCCCAGGACTCACCAAGAGCCCAAGAATGGCTGTGAGGGAGAGAGAAACACAAAACCAGGTCGGTGATGTGTTGCCCTTGAGGGACCTGTGTGAGCACAGAGAGGAGATGACAGTGAGAGGGGGTCCGACAGCACCCGACGGAGGGAGAGGGGTGCAATGGCCTCGCATGCCCCAAAAAAGACAGATCAGTAAAAGACATGCTGACCAAGAAGATGGAGAGGGCCCAATCATGCGGTCCTTCCTCGAAGGGCTATTCCTATCCTTGAAAGAAGACTTGCAGGCGGTAAAGCACGACCTGTCACAGGACCTGAAGGAGATGAGACACGAGCTAGAGGCAGTTGGAGAGAGTGGCCACCCTAGAGGAGCATGAGCACAACTGTGATGAGAAGGTATGACAACTCGAGCAAGAGGTAATCCACCTACAAGAGCAAACAATCATGCTCAAATCACACACGGAGGACCTGGAGAACCGCTCAAGGCGGAATAATATCCGCACCTGGGGAGCTTCAACGGGGGCCAAGGAGGACAACATCGCCCAGTACTTCAGCTCCATCTTCTGCCAGATTCTAGGGGAGGACTTGGACAAGGAAGTACGAATGGACAGAGTACAGAGGGTGGGACCACTGAGACCGGACCATGTACCCCCTGCGGATATCTTGTTATGTTTCCTCAATTTCCCCTTTAAGGAGCATATCCTTGGACTAGCGAGGGAGCAACACCCACAGAGGTTTCAAAGCCACTCGCTGCACTTCTATCAGGACCTGGCAGCAATTACTCCGCAAAAGAGGAGAGACTTTAGACCGATCACCTCACATCTCAGGGACAAAGGGGTTTCCTACTCATGGGGCCACACCTTCTGCCTGGTCTTTCGATGCAAGGACAAACTCCACCAACTGCATTCCTTGAAGCATGCCTGTAGTTAACTGCAGTTGGAGATGCCTTCAGAGTACCATCCACACGCGGAGACCTGACGCTAGGTGCCGGAAGCGTAATCGCTGGCAGACAGCAATGTCAATTGTGAAAATGTAGCCTCTTTCCAGCATGGTTACCCCCATTTTATGACTGTTTCTCAGTGTGTTTTTACTGTCTCGCTGGGATCCTGCTATTCAGGATCCTAGTGCTCATAATTTGTGGCCTGCATGTCAGTACGTTTTATTGTTTTTTCAGTGTGCTTGACTGTGTCACTGGCGTCCTGCTAACCAGAACTCCAGTGCTTATGCTCTCTCTGATTCAAAATGTGTAATTACATACTGGTAACCCAGTATTCTACTCCAAATTGGCATACTGAACCCCACTTATAAGTTCCTAGTATATGGTACCTAGGTACCCAGGGCATTGGGGTTCCACGAGATCCTTATGGGCTGCAGCATTTCTCTTGCCACCCATAAGGAGCTCATACAAACATTTCTTTAGGACTGCCATTGCAGCCTGAGTGAAATAGTGTAAGAACTATTTCACAGCCATTTTCACTGCACCATGCCACTTATAAGTCATCTAAATGTCTAACCTTCAGACCCTGAAGTACCTGTGTGTGAGGGCACCCCTGTGCTAGCAAAGGTGCACCCATATCATCCAAGCCCATTTTCCCAGATTTTGTGAGTTTGGGGTTGATATTATAAGTGTGTACTACATATAGGTCAATACATATATGTAGCTTCAAAATGGTAACTCCGAATATGGCCATGTGAGGTGTCTAGGATTGAGAAATTGTATCCCCAATCTGATTCTGGTATTAGGGGGGCAATTCCATTCACCTCGGGGCTCCATCATGGAAGCTCATTACTGGCATACCAGCCTTCTGAGGTTTTCACTGCAGCCCCAGCAGCTGCCACCTCACAGACAGGCTTCTACCCTCCTGTGGCTTGAGCAACTCAATCCCAGAAAGGCAGAACAATGCATTTCCTTTGGGATAGGGGTGCTACACCCTCTCCCTTTGGAAATAGGTGTTACAGGCCTGGGAGACAGCCTCCCAGAGCCTCTGGAAATGCTTTGAAGGACACAGATGGTGCCCTCCATCCCTGATACAGTCTACACTGGTTCAGGGACCCCGGTTCCTGCAGTGGCACAAATCTGGAGAAAGGAAAGGGGAGTGACCACTCCCCTATCCATCACCACCCCAGGGGTGGTGCCCAGAAATTCTCCAGTGTGTCCCAGACCTCTGCCATCTTGAAAGCAGAGGTGTGAGGGCACAATAGAGGCCTCTGAATGGCCAGTGCCAGCAGGTGGCGTCAGAGACCTCTCCTGATAGGTGCTTACCATCTTGGATTCCAAAGTGTTGGGGCACTCTGGGAGCCTTCAGTGGCCAGTGCCAGCAGGTGACGTCAGAGCCCTCCCCTGATTGGTGCTTACATGTGTAGCTAGCCAATCCCCCTATCAGGGCTATTTAGGGTCTCTCTCCCGGGTATGTCCTTAGATTCGGATTGCAAGACTCCAGCAGGAATTCTCTGCATCCTTTACTTCACCTTCGACCAACAAAACTGCATCTGGACCCTCCAGGAACTCTACAAACTTCAACAAAGAAGCAAAGACGACTTCTGCAACATTGTCTCTTCAGCTCCAGCCTGCACCAGAAGAACAAAGGAATCTTCCTTGAAGTGAAGGAGTCACTTCCATGCTTCAGCAGGCACCCCTCTGCAGCAATGACCGGTGGCGTGGGGCCCCTCTCCTGATGAAATCCGTGGATCCAGCAACACGGGTAGTGGACTGAAGTTGTCCTGATGGTCCTAGGGTCCAGCTGACCAACTTTGTTGGAGGTAAGAGCTTGCCTTCCCACACAAGACAGTACCCCCGTGCACCTCATGATTTGCAATTGCCAAGGCTTTTGTAAGACCTTGTATGAAGTTCTTCATGGTCAGCACACCTCTGGCCCCCAGCACTCCTTCCTATGATGCACAGCTTCCTGAGTAGTTCTCTGGCAGCGTGGGATCCCCCGTGTCATGCTAAATGGGCCTCCATTTACACCTTCTTTGTCCCTGTGGTGTGGGACTCCTGTGTGTGCTGCCTGGTCTTCTGAGAGCTCTCTGAGTTGCTGAGAGCCCCCTCTGTCTCCCCCTCCTTGGTAGAGGCCACCAGGTCCTTCCTGGTCCTGGGCAGCATCATTTTCTGCTAACCGCAAGCTTTGCGTGTGCCAAGGCTTGTCGGCAGAATCCAGCGCCGCAATCCAGACTGCAATCATCCATCCGGCGTGGGACATCATCTGCATCAACCAGGAACCCGCATCCCTCTTCTTGGGTGCAGTACTGACTGTTCTTCTTCACCGGTGGTTCTTCTTTTGCACCTCCATCCGGGTTAGCACGGGCTCCTGTTCTTCCTGGACTCCCTGGAGTACTTCAGTACTTCTTGGACTTTGTCCCCTTCTTCCACAGGTCTTCAGGTCCAGGAATCCATTGTTGGTGTCTTGCAGTCTCTTCTGGTTCTTGCATTATCTGCTATCACGACTTGTTGTGTGTTCCAGAAAACCTCCTGTCATTTACTCCTGTTTTCCTGGGCTCTGGATTGGGTTCTAGCACTTACCTTTGTTGTTTTCTTACACTCCCAACGACCCTCTACACCACATTCACCTAGGTGGGAAACCGACTTTTGCATACCACTATTTTAGTATATGGTTTGTGTTCCCCCTAGACCCGTTGCAACCTAATGTGATTTTCACTATTTGCACTGTTTTCTGACTGTTTTTACAGCTATTACTGCATTGTAGTGTATATACTGTGTATATTACTTACCTCCTAAGGGAGTTTTGTCTTTAAGGTATTTTTGGCATTGTGTCACTAAAAATAAAGTACCTTTATTTTTGTAGCACTGAGTTTTTTCCTGCATGTGTGTAAGTACTGTGTGGCTACAGTGGTATTGCATGAGCTTTGCATGTCTACTAGATAAGCCTTGGCTGCTCAGCTACAGCTACCCCTAGACAGCCTGGCTTCTAGACACTGACTACATTTCAGTAATAAGGGATAACTGGATCTGGTATCAGGTGTACGTACCTGAGGTTCCCACTATAAACCAGGCTGGCTAGCCTCCTTCAACATGTAACTCACATTAATAAACGCATTTAAATCAATATAAGTGTGATTCATTCATATCCATTTAATGCTCATAATATACTCTTTATCTCTACTGTTTCTCTAAAAAATAATTACTTTCAATATTAATTCATTTCAGAAGTTCACAAAAATATAAATGCACAACATCTTTTCATGGCAAAATGCAATGTTGAAATAAATGGAAGTCACAATGTCCACCATCTTTCAAATGTGCACATATTTACATTTCCAGTTAATTTCTCCATACCACAATGGCTTATGCTACCACTATTCTTTTACTTTGATCGTAAGCTCCCTCTAATTTAAATAATGATGCTGTCAATCCACCTGTAATTTGCTGCTCAAGTGCCAGCTTCCAGGTATAGTTCCAGGTTATCAGTCGCATCCATTTCTAAGAAGAATTATATTACTATGCTATTAGGCATCAAAAATCATATTACATGATACTGACAGCAAATGCACCCATAAAATCCGTTCTAAAAACAACCTTATAGATTAAGGGGGTCATTCTGACCCTGACGGGCGGCGGAGGCCGCCCGCCAGAGTTCCCCCCTCCAGAACACCGCTCCGCGGTCATAAGACCGCTGCGGTGATTCTGGCTTTTGCACTGGGCTGGCAGGCGGCCGCCAAAAGGCCGCCCGCCAGCCCAGTGCAAAAGGGTCTTCCCACGAGGACGCCGGCTCAGAATTGAGCCGGCGGAGTGGGAAGGTGCGACGGGTGCAGTGGCACCCGTCGCGTATTTCAGTGTCTGCATAGCAGACACTGAAATACTAAGTGGGGCCCTCTTACGGGGGCCCCTGCAGGGCCCATGCCATTGGCATGGGCACTGCAGGGGCCCCCAGGGGCCCCGCGGCACCCCCTACCGCCATCCTGTTCCTGGCGGGAGACCCGCCAGGAACAGGATGGCGGTAGGGGGTGTCAGAATCCCCATGGCGGCGGAGCGATTCACATGGGCAGCGGAAAACCGGCCGGAGACCGCCGGTTTTCCAAATCTGACCGCGGCCAAAGCGCCGCGGTCAGAATGCCCTGCGGGGCACCGCCGGCCTGTCGGCGGTGCTCCCGCCGACCTTGGCCCCGGCGTTCTCAGACCGCAGGGGTCAGAATCAGGGCCTAAATCTTTAACGCGAGTAATTAATTTGCACACTATTACAGTACCTCCTTAGGATTGGAATATTGTTTTGACAAGTGACAGAGGATGAATATGTGTGGGATAGAGGTCATTTCTGGACAAATTGATTATTATTGAGCACTCATTTTGAGACTAAGGCTTGCTAAGACTTTAATCCTTGGAAACAAGGTTAGTGTTTACTATTGATTCATTATTTTGGCAGAGATACGATGATATTGGAGAAGTCAGGAGAGAAGGAGTTCTTGAACTCTAACGAGTGTTGAAACTATATTGTTCAGGTACATTAGATAGAAATAGGTATCAGTATTCACGAATAGCAAAGCACACGGAGGTGCTTAACTGATAATGGGTTCCACATGTAGGCGCGTTTACTGAGTGTAGTGCTTTGGATACCACACATATTATTCGCATGAGTGATGTTTGGAATTGGGATAATTTTCTAGTGTATAATAAACACATGGTGATTCGAATATAATGAAAACAAGATATATAATGAATTCCCACTTGCTTTATATGGATAACTGTGGTGGGAGAGGGATATTCCATGAATGTGAAAAGAGATGTATACAATCTTACAGATGTATATCATTTACATCCCTGATGAAGTCATTGGGTTAATGCCCAGACAAAACATGTGTGGCTGGAGTGTGAACTGAAGATGTACATGAAAATTAAATTGAGAAAGCTGAAGTTTGATTGGAAGATGAACATGGAAATAAAACTATGAGGACTGCTACACATTGCTGGACATTCGAGGATGTGTGCCTTATTATGGACTAGTGTTTTTCAACAATTATTGATTGTTGAAGTCACAGGTTGTGAGTGTGTTCTCTGTTAAGTGCACTGTCTAGTAATTGATTACATAGTGCAATATAGTACAAAACTCTCATGACAGTGAGAGCCATTTCCCTTGTTAACCACCCACCAGTAAAGTAGTATCTTTTGAAACCTACCTCTGCAACCCATATGAGGTGCACTCAGACTTTACCATGTTCATCATGGAGTACTATCGACACCCTATATGTAAGTGATTTGTAAACAATGCACCATATAACTTTGAACATTCATAACCATACTTACCTTCAGGGCTGATGCTATTTCTGTTTTATTCACATACACATGTGTACAGCCAGTAAATCTATGCTAAATATGACTATGATGCTCTTGGTGATGCCATAAGTGATGTCATCATTGCCATTTGTGATGTAATCAGTGATATCATCTCTGATGTAATTTATCAGGTCATGGTTGCTGTAAAATGTGAGGCTCTAAGAAGTGCATTGCGGTGGTGCAAGTTACACTTAGCTCAGAAAACTATAACTTATCAATTTCAGTTTATTTTTACTTTTGAAACAATAATTGTTATTTCATTTCGATACCTAACACTTAAGTTGTTTAAATCTTTGTTTTTTATTTTGGTAATTAATTTCTGTGTTTTACATAAGCTAAGATCTCATTGTCAAACTAACTATAACATCATGTTAACCTTTGCATTTTTTTAAAAGTGTACCATAATTTGTATTGTATGTGCTTACATATACTAACTTTATATGTAATAGAAATGCCCCTTGGAAAGTAGTGGCTCCTTATGTAATTCTACGGAAAACCTGTTGGCATTGTTGTAACTCTCTGTGTAAGACCTGTGAAGTAGTGACTCGCAATTTTGTGGAGTTGAATGAGCCAGGGATCTCCCATAATGATGCTTTGTGTGCAGATGTACTTGCGCCGCCTGCATATACTATCTGAAATTAGAATGGCAAAAGTCGGGTCTAAGTGTGAAAGTTTTTATGTCTTTACAATGCAAGGTTTTGGGTAACACAATGATATATGAGCCTTACGTGGTTAGGAGCCAGGCCCCTGATGCCCTTTCAACACATTCAACCGTATCCTTCCTGTTTACCAGCAATCCTTGTAGGTACTCTCACTGTCATGTCTTTCCTGCTAGAGGGAGCATCCTTTATACCACTGCGGCTTCTGCAATTGCTTTTATATTCTTCTTGGTGGTAGCTGTGCCTAATGCCTTGTAGATATTTCGGCACACTTGTGTGATGAGGTTCTTGAAAAATATACGGTGGAACAATCTATAGAAGTAAAAAAAATATATATATATATATTTATATATATATATATATATATATATATATATATATATATATATAATTCTTCAACAGATGGACTGATGGCCATCTGACGGCTGCACCGATCCCGTCGAATGGATCCCAATTATCGAAGCAAATTCATATCCAATAAGCTCGTATTCAGTTCATAAATTTATTTCTTTATGCAGGTAACACAGAGTCCTGAAATGCAATGTCAACGCGTTTCGGCAAAATGCCTTCTACTGGACGGATATAAATATATTGTACTCCATACCAGAGAGACTGTCAGGAGCTGGACCTAATGAGATTGTCTAACCCTGGACTTGACTTATCTAAGGCATGGGCAACATCTCCCTGGAGCCACAGTGTGTACATATGAAGTAGTATCACATGAACCGCCCATTGTCTCCAAGAATGAACGCTAGATGTTGAGGAAAAGTCCTTTCAGCATGAAAAACCTACAAGAGCTGAAGAATTCACCAGGAAGTACTGAAGATTGTGGAACGCTGAGGCCGAAGATCAGAGCTCATGGCCACTGAAGTACAAGACAGCGCCAAAGAAAATGAGCTCAGAGTATTCAGAAAGCTAGAGAAAGGCTTGAGCGAAAACAGAAATGAGTGACAAAAATGTAGGCTGACAGGGCGATGAATTCTCCCAAAAATGCCACCGCTGCCATGTGACGCAGCCAGATTGAGGGACAGCTGCCTCTTATCGCAGACAACAGGTAGTTTTAAGCTGTAATATGGTTTGAAAATCGAAGCCTCCAATTTAAAGCAAAACATTTTATGTAAACATCTCTACTGATTTAGTACTTTAGTAGTCCAGCATTCATCTGGTCCACGAAGCAAAACAATCCTATGCATCTTAAACGTACAAGCATTCTGTACTTCAACCTTCTCATCATGACGGCATTGATGCAACAGAATACTTTAAACCAAAGAATGATACATCGGACGTCAACCAACCTTTCCTCATTAAGTAGCTTTATTATACACATTGCCATAGTTAATTTGAGAAGGGAGGAACACATTAATTTCAATTCAATAGAACCGACAAGGGCATAGCAGCAGCTCCATCCTATGGGACATTGTTCATGGGCTAATTCGAAACAGAAAATAACTCTAAAAATCACCTTTTGAATATAGACCTTACTTTCAGTGCTCAATTCAATTATGATATTTTCATTTTGTAGAGGGGTAGACTGAAAGAACGACACGCTACAATCAATGATTTACATACTAAACATCCTAGAATTTCAATTATTGCCAACATACAAAGGAAGACATTTCAATTCTAGATTATATTTATCACCCTAACAGACAGTTGGCCACTTCATTTTTATGCAAACCGACAAACTGTAATAATTTCTTACATTATAGTAGATTTAATCAGATATCACTTAAAAACAATTTATCAGTATCCCAACTGATGCAAGTTAAAGTATTGTTTCAGATGCCGAAGAATACAAAAAAGGAAGAGCTGAAGATGTGAAAAAAATCAAACAATGGGGATACCTCAAAAAGGTGCTGAAAAAAGCAGAACCCAGAAAGCAAAATAACTTCAATTAGATCTCTGCAAACTTAACAATATCACTAAGTATCAACGCCTGGCATTTGTTCTCAAATACTTAAACCAAAGCAGTACAATCAAAAACTAGGCAGCATATTTATCAATGTGTTGTTTTGTTCTTGCGCTATGCAAGGGGGCATAAGGTTGACACAGTAGTAAAGTAAGATTTTAAAAGCCATGCAACGCTACCTTGTGTGGCGCTAAAAGGCTTGATAAATCTGGAATGAGGCAATGCAGCACAATGCTGCTTTGCAATATTCTGCCCCAGGGAGGTGTTCCATGGGTGGAGCGTGGTTGTTCCCATTCATCCACCCATAGATTTCGGCACATTCCCAGATTTACCAACATTGGTAAACCTGGGAATGAGTCAAACTGCTATGCCTCCCTAGGGGAGGCACAACGAGGAGAAATATCTTTATTTTTCTTTGTTGTTTCCTCTTTCTAATTGTGCTGCATTGTACAGTACACTTAGAAAAAAGGGAAATGCCTGTGAGTATTGCCCCTTCCTGCACAAAAGCAATCCTGCCTACAACACAGCCACCCTTGCACCATGGTGCGGGGTTGCCAGCATTGGGGCTAGGAAGCCAAAAGGGTGCCAGTGCAAGGGAAGGACATGAATACACACTATTATGGTAAATGTAGCTTATTCCTGGCCTTTCCCTTTCTTGCAACAAGGTGGCATGCTTCGCTGCGCTGCTCTGCGCTTCATGAAACCCGTGAGCTATTGGCCACTTTTGTAACAAAATACACCTTTGATGGTATATCAAAGAATGAGAATAATGAAATAAAAACAGTGTTCTGAAAATAGCAAAGTCAAACCACACAGAAGATTTTAATGGAATGCAACAATGGTAAACCAGTAATCATTACCATGTGATTATTAATTTCACATCTCACCCTTGTGCAGGCAAAGATTCACCATCCATGGCACTTACACTTGTGATACCTCCAATCATGTCTACCAGTTGAAATGCCCTAGTCATATGATATGTGGTTGCAAAACCATACACAAAACCAATATCAGACTTAATGAGCACAAAAATAGCTTTAGGATTGGAAATGAGAAGCCCGCAATAACCAGGTATTTAAGAGAACAGGGCACTACCATTTGGCAAATGAAATTATTTATTATTTCCCAAAGTACTAACAGACAGAAATAATCTGAGATTATTTCATAGAGAGAGAGAGATTTGGGATAAATAAAAAATAGTTTGCAACAGATTGGTTTAAATGAGTGTATGGATATGGCCTTTTTTGTAAGTGTGTTTGTTGGACTTGGCCCTCTCTGTAGGGTCATCCCCAATCATTTTGCCTTCACTCCTAGTATTTTTGCTGAATTCATTTTGTTGTGCTCTGTCCTTTAAAAATGGTGAAATTGGCTTACACCTGATTGGCATACTTATTTTGCTTATATGTTCCTTGTAGAGTGGTTAACCATATAATCTGGGTCTGTAATTAAATGCTACCAGTGGGTCTGCAGCACCTATTGTGCCACCCACTCAAGTAGCCCCCTTAAACATTGCAGCATGAATGTAGTTTTAAACTGCCACTTTGACCTGCAAAATAAACCTTTTTGCCAGACCTAAACCTTCCTTTTCAATACATATAAGTGCTAACTTAAAAATAAGAGCAAGTGGGAATGTAGAGTATGGTGTCTAAAGAATTGTAAATCCACGCCCCCTTTAAAGTTAAAGTCATGTTTTAAGTCACAATTATGAAAATGCTACTTTTGGAAAGTTGGCATTTTCTTGTCCCAACCATTTGGTGACTGCAGCCTGTATCCTGGATCACATGACTTGTTGTGGTTGGCAGTTGGTCCTTGTGTATTGCTTCCAGACATTGAGACGAAGGGTACAGTAGTTAGCAGGATGGGCCATCTCTGACCTGATGAGGATAAGGAGCTGCCAACTACCATTCTTGCACATCACAAAGGTTCCGTGCAGCACATTCACAAATGGTTTGGACACTAGTTTATTGTGACCCCTGGCAAGGCTAGGCCCAGGACAGGGATGTAGAAAATTCCAAACAGCCCTGGGGGTGGAAGCCTCCAGAAACTTCTCTTACTTAAAAATGAACACCAGATATAAACAATGGACCTTCAGCCAGAACTCGTTAGCACACCCTTGGACCTGTGGATGCTACAGAAGAAGGACGTCTGTGCTCCTTTGCTGCCAGAAGGTCTGACACTTTGCTGCCCTGCTACTCTGTTGCTCTGTGGCCTGCAGCCCTGCTTGTTGATAAGAAAGACTAGACATGCACCCTTCATCCTAGGCTGATGTGATGTTAAGGGTCAGCATATTGACCACCTGTTTTGAGTGACAGGGACATAACAAGGTCCAGAGACTCCCTGCAACTACCCAGCTGACCTGTTAGCTGAGCATGCAACTGGACCTATAACTTGACCTAACTGAGCAATGTTGACCTCTGTGGGACAATGGGTCAAATTTAAGACAAGTGGTGCATCATGTCATGGTGTGCCACTTTTCTTGCACCCCATTGCACTCATCTAACGCCACCATGTGTGCGCCGTTTTTGTGATACAGCACACCATGGCGCACAATAGGGAACTAGTGCCATACATTTTAATGCTAGTTTAGTGCTTTACAGGATTAGCACCAAAAATATTGACACTAGTACTGCAAAGTGAAAGTAGGCCCATTGAAGAAAACGGGAGCCTCAATTTATCGCCTGTCTTAGACAGGCATTAAAAATGATGCAAGAAATGGTGCAGTGGAATCTCATAGATTCTACTGCTGCATTTTTCTTTGCCTTCTGCCATCAGAATACCCCCATTGCACACATTATGCCTAGCACAGGCATGATGTGGTGCAAGGGTATACAAAGTTGCGCAATGCCGCAATGCATGCATTGCACCACTTTGTAAATATGGTGCAGCGTTTTTGTCAACCTAATGCCACATTAACATAAACAAAAATATGCTAGTGGTGCACAAGGTGGCACTAAATCAGGTCCTATGTTCCTGATTGCCAAGTAGTGCTCCTCAGGTCGTGGACCCTCGGTGTAGCCTCAGTGAGCTCCCTGTCAAAGACAAGGAGAAATCCTTAAGTTTTGGCCTCTTACAAAATGAGTCTGTTCTCACCAAGATCCTGCCGTCCATACAGCCTTCCAAAGCTAATTTCTGGTGAGCCTGACTCTTCTTGCCACAAGGAACACTAACAGAGCCCAGCAGTGAGAGATTTGCACTTTGCTCTACAGCTTCGCTAGCCCGTGGTGACCACCGTTAGAAATGGGGTCTTTGGTTGGCAGTCAGGTTACCCCCTGTCCAAGCAAGGACCCTCACTCGTGTCAAGGCAAAGGAGAAACACACCAGGTTAACCCCCACTCGCCTCTTGGTAGCTTGGCACAAGCAGGCAGGCTTAACTCAGAAGCAATGTGTAAAGTATTTGTACCAACACACATAGTAATACAGTGAACACACTACAAAATGGACACCACACCAGTTTAAACAAATAGGTAATATTTATTTAAATCGACCAAGACCAAAATGACAAAAATCAAACATACACAAGTTAAAATAGGAATTTTCAAAAGAATAAAAGTCTTAATCTATAGAAAACAATGGAAACAATGATTTTGCACAAAGTACCTGGTTAGCATAAAAAATAAAGCCGCACGGGCACACGTGCATGGGAAAAGGGCAGAGATGCACTGATTTCTTCCTCGCAAAGGAGGGTGTGCTTGTTTCTTCTCCTGTTGGGTCGGTGATGCATCATTTTTCTCCCTCGCAAGAGAGTGATGCATCGATTTCTGGACGGGGGACGTCGGATCCGTGCAGAGTGGGGTTGACTTTCACACCCAGGGTCGATGCGCGAAAAATCCTGTTGCACAGTGTTAGAAAACCACGCTGGAGTTTGCGTCGTTATCAGCAGCCCCAAGTGGGTGTTGCACATCATTTCTTCAGCTGCGATGCATTGATCTCCCAGCCGTGATGCAGGTGTAGCATTGATTTCAGTTGCGGCACTGTGGCGCGTCATTTATCAGCTGCGTACTTGGCAGGGCAGGAGTCTCAGCAGAGAGTCCAGTTGTTAGCAGAGGAAGTCTTTGATGACCCTGAGACTTCAAAACAGGAGGCAAGCTCAGGTCGAGCTCTAGGAGACTCTTCACAAGCAGGAATATACCACACAGTCCAGCCTTTGTCCCCTTTCATAGGCAAAAGCAGCAACTTCAGGATAGCCTAACAAAGCACAGTCAGCGACAGGGGCAGCACTGCTGCTCAGCTCTTCAGCTCTTCTCCTTGGCAGAGGTTCCTCTTGGCTCCAGGAGTGAGCTTGAGGAAATCTAACTTTCAGGGGTTTTGGGTCCAATACTTATACACCTTTCTGCCTTTGAAGTAGACCTACTTCAAAGGAAAGTCTCTGTTGTACACAAGATCCTGCCTTGCCCAGGCCAGGCCCCAAACACACACCAGGGGTTGAGGACTACATTGTGAGAGGACAGACACAGCCCATTCAGGTGAAAGTGACCACTCCATCCTCCAATCTAGCACAGATGGCTTAGTAGGATATGCAGGCTACACACCAGCTCCCTTTGTCTCAATTTCTGGAGGGGATCAACCCAACTGTCAAACTGACCCAGAAAGGCAATCCACAGACAGACAGACAGAGTCACAGAATGGTTAAAACAAGAAAATGCCTACTTTCTAAAAGTGGCATTTTCAAACTAACAATCCAAAAACCAACCTCACTAAAAGATGCATTTTAAACTTGTGAGTTCAGAGACCCCAAACTCCATATTTACATTTTCTCTCAAAGTGAATTTATTTACAGTTATTTAAAGGCAGTGCCTGTGTTAACCTGTGAGAGAGTTAGACCTGAATTTAGCAGTATTTCACTGTTAGGACATGTACAACACATCAGTGTACTGCCATTTGATGGAGTTTGTTTTGACCAATGACTTTGTGTTTCACCACTGCGCATATTAGTTGCTCAATGTTCACCAGTAGCACATGGTATGTTTTATTCAGTTGAGCCGCCTATGGGCTTTGACATTGCATTAGCCATTACATTCTGTATTCTGCCTATTGGCTTTGACATGCTGTATCCAGTCTAGCCGCCTATTGGCTTTGACATTGCATTCCTATTGGCTTTGACATGATGTATTCAGCTCCGCTGCCTATTGGCTTTGACATGATATTATACATTGCATTTTATATTCAGCTCAGCTGCCTATTGGCTTTGACATATTATACATTGCATTTTGTATTCAGCTCAGCTGCCTATGGGCTTTTGACATGATATAAGACATTGCATTTTGTATTCAGCTTAGATGCCTATTGGCTTTGACATGACACTAGACATTGCATTTGATATTTAGGTTAGCTGCCTATTGCCTTTAACATGACATTGCATTTGATACTTAGGTTAGCTGCCTATTGCCTTTAACGTGGAGTTAGATCTTGCAGTTGAGAATCCAAGCTGTATTTTTCCAAGCTGTGTTTTTGCACCAGAGAACCAAGATGTTTTTCTCACAGTAGATAAGAGAGGGTACATGGGTGTTGTTTTTTCTTCGCTTGAGCTTGGGAACAGGAGTAGTCTTGGAGACCTGGCCAGTCTCCAAAAGGCTTGCTCAGTTTCCCAGGTCTGAGAGGAGGGGGCACACCTTTGTAACGAATGTAACAGGCTGCAGAGGGTCAGATTCGAATCTGCCGGACCTCGTGCTGGAGCTTGGCGCCAGCTGCCAGCAATCCCGTGTGGGTAGATGAATCTCTTTCTCGCGGCTGACAGGGGTCATCAGCTTGCAGACCTTAGAAAGATGAAGCTGTAGATAGTTCCCACACGGTGAAGTATTTGTTTTGCTTTGCATTCAATATCTTATAAATATAACCTGCTGTGTCAAACTGATATATTAACGCGGACTTGAAAGCTACTAATTCGTCATTCATAAATATTGTGGTTGGGGAAGAATTAACAACAATAAAAGTCTTCTTTGACCTCAGAAGTGCATTTCTGTTGTGTTATGTTAGTGCTTTAGAAACTAGATAAGAGGAAAGCACTACAATCAGTACATGTCCCACCTTTAGAATACACTGCACTCTGCCCATGGGGCTACCAGGCCTACCTTAGGGGAGCCTTACATGTATAAAAAGGAAATATTAGACCTGGCAAGTGGGTACACTTGCCATGTTGAATTGGCAGTGCAAGACTGCACACACAGATGACACTGCAATGGCAGGCCTGAGAAATGTTTATAGGGCTACTAATGTGGGTGGCACAGACAGTGGTGCAGGCCCACTAGTAGCATTTGTTTTACATGACCAGGGCACCCCTAGTGCAATTTACTAGGGACACACTAGTAAATCAAATATGCCAATCATGGTTAAACTAATCAACAATACAATATACACAGAAACCATTTGCACTTTAGCACTGGACCAGAGTCCTAAAGCCAGCAAAAACAGGTAAAAACAAATAGGAGGAAGGAGGCAAAAAGTTTAGGGATGACACTGCAAAAAGGGCCTTTTCCAACAATCACCAAAGGGAAGCTGTAGCAACAACCATCTGCAATGCCAAACAGAATCTTCACTCTACAGCGATGATGATCCAGGAGGCCTGGTCTGCTCTTTGTGCTACATCAACGACTACCTGCAAAACTCACCCTGCTTCTCCTGGTCCCCTCTACCATGAGCGCAACTCTTTGCACCAGACTTTTGAAGGTAACTCTATTAGCTGAACTGACCTGCTGCCTTTACCTTGCCCATGCTCCATGGTGGTCAACCTGAACTTGTGACATTCACCCTGTGTCTAATGACCAGAGAATCAAAAGCGGGCTTTGTGCTTTGAGGCACTTTACTTATCCGAAATGTTTGAATTTTCATATTTCTGGTTTTACTTGTTGGATCTTTATAATTTTGGTCTTGAATAATTTATTAAAAGTTACTCTATCTTTCTAAATTGGTCTTGTTTTTTTTCTTTTGTTGTGTTTTCACTTTATTACTGTTTGTGTGCGGCATACATACTTTACACATTGCCTCTATTTAAGCCTGACTGCTTTTGTGCCAAGCTACCAGAGCGTTAAACACAGGTTAATTTGGGGTTTGCGGGTGGTTTACCCCGCATGAGATTGTGGTTGCTGTTTGAGTAGTGTTTTGTCCCACTCAACCACTAGCCCAATTTCCTACAATTTTTTCATATGTAGAAAGGTCCAAAACTCCCTACCCAAGTAATGCCAATTCGTGGTAAAGTAAAGTGGGAATTCAAAAATTAGGGGTATGGACCAATAACCCCTTAGTAAGTAAGTTCAAAGTTTATACAAGGATGAGAACCCACATCTCAAGTTCATTTTTCATTTGTGATTTACAAAACTTTATTTAGAAATGTATGAATCCATATCATAGTATGGTTAGTGAAAGTTGAATGATCATGAATACATGGATAAATCCAGGCTTGAATTATTAGTACATCAGTTGTCCAATCAAATGATTTGGATGTAGTTCAGATAGCCAACACATGTTTCGCCCTCTATGGTAAAATTCACCTGGGGCTTTCTCAAGGCGGTATTATGTTGAGTATTTTGACATCATTTCTAATACTGTTCTGTTTGTCCAAACCATGCCTCTTCCGAGTGCGAGGACAGCAAGTTGACGAGAGCGCGTCATACTCAGACGCCATAGGGGCGAAACACGTGTTGGCTATCCAAACTACATCCAAATCATTTGATTGGACAACTGATGTACTCATAATTCAAGCCTAGATTTACCCATGTATTCATGATCATTCAACTTTCACTAACCGTACTATGATATGGATTCATAAATTTCTAAATAAAGTTTTGTAAATCACAATTGAAAAATGAACTTGAAATGTGGGTTCTCATCCTTATATAAACTTTCGATTTCCTACAATGTTTATCATCTGAAGAAAGATTCTGATGCATGATTTATAAGATATTATGCCTTTGTTAAAGGTTATATAAGTACATACACATTGTCCAAACCCAAAGCATTTCAGTCATTTCTCTTCCTTTGATTATGAGGACTCTCACCAGCTTGTGCATTTCCTTCCTTCTTCGTACAATGTGCTGCACTGATAAGATGATGGTTTACTACCTTTCTTTTTCTAGCATCAGTTTCAATGTTCATTGTTTGTACTTCCAAGATGGGATCTCTATGCATGGCAACAGGCTCCTTCATTTAGCAGCCAAAAATGGCTTTACTTAACCTGTCTCCCGCCTTAAATTGCCTTTGCTACAATAAAAATCAATGAGAAAAATGCATTTTCTCGGTTTTGATTTTAAAAATCTCACACTTTCATGTTGTAATATGCTTGTATGTTGCATCTCCAACCTATCACTTACATATGATCATTTACATCAGTGGTTCTCAACCTTTTGACTTCTGTGGACCCCCACTTTATCATTACTGGAACACGAAGACCCCCACTGAATCATTATTAGAATCCAGGGACCTCCACACTGAGTCATTACTGGAAGCTGTGGATCCAGACCTAAACATTGCTGATGATTTGACCTGCAAAACAATACATAAAAAGTACAGAAAGAATCATTGTATCAAACATACATGTTAGAAATGGGGTCTTTGGTTGGCAGTCATGTTACCCCCTGTCCAAGGAAGGACACTCACTCTAGTTAGGGTAAAAGAGAATCACCCTCAGCTAACCCCTGCTTACCTCCTTGGTAGCTTGGCACAAGCAGTAGGCTTAACTTCAGAGTGCTAGGTGTAAAGTATTTGTACCAACACACACAGTAACTTAATGAAAACAATACACAAGTCAAGTTATCAATTAAAAAGCAAAGAGTCTTCATGTAGTTTTAAACACACACTAACACTGTTAGCTTGAAAATGTAGCTTGGGTGCGTAAAAAATAATGCCACGTGGGCAAGTGTGCGTTAAAAAGTGCTTGCGATGCATCAGCTCCACTCATGAGCGGGACCTTGCATCGTTTCTCCTTTCATCGGGTCGGGCGCATAGTTTCTTCTCTCTGCAGGAGGGCGATGTGTCGATCCGATCAGCACTCTCAGGTCTGGGCAGGCCTTGCATTGATTTTACACTCCCAGCGGTAGTTTCATCGGAAATCCAGCCACACGATGATCCGAAAACCACGCAGCGCGAGTTGCGATCTCACCAGCCTCAGTCAGCGATGCTGCACGTCGTTTCTCCAGCTCCGAGCATCGATTCCTTGACTGCGTTGCAGGTGAGCGTCGATTTTCAGACGCGAAGCAGGCGGCACGGTGATTTTTCAGCCACAGATCGGAGTTGTGTTGATCTTTTCTCCTGCACAGCATTCTGTGCATTGATTTCTTCCTCTAAGGCTGCC
Organism: Pleurodeles waltl; assembly: GCF_031143425.1. NCBI lineage: Eukaryota > Metazoa > Chordata > Amphibia > Caudata > Salamandridae > Pleurodeles > Pleurodeles waltl. Next base: position 359,604,033 of record NC_090439.1, read on the forward strand.
AGCTTTGCCTTTCAGAGTCCCAGGAACTGGAAGGGCACCACAGGGCAAAGCAGGAGTCTCTCCAAATCAAGCCCTTGGAGATCTTCATAAGATGGAAGGCACAGAAAGTCCAGTCTTTGCCCTCTTACTCTGGCAGAAGCAGCAACTGCAGGATACCTCCACAAAGCGCAGTCACAGGCAGGGCAGCTCTTCTTCCTCAGCTCTTCAGCTCTTCTTCAGGCAGAGGTTCCTCTTGGTTTCCAGAAGTGTTCTAAAGTCTGTGGTTTTGGGTGCCCTTCTTCTACCCAATTCCTCATTTGAAGTAGGCCTACTTCAAAGCAAAGTCTCTCTTGAATGTGGAATCCTGCCTTGCCCAGGCCAGGCCCCAGACATTCACCAGGGGGTTGGAGACTGCATTGTGTGAGGACAGGCACAGCCCTTTCAGGTGTAAGTGACCATTCATCCCGTCCCTCCTAGTACAGATGGCTCATCAGGAAATGCAGACTACACCCGAGCTTCCTTTGTGTCACTGTCTAGTGTGAGGTGCAACCAGCCCAACTGTCAAACTGACCCTTACAGGGAATCCACAAACAGGCAGAGTCACAGAAATAGTATAAGCAAGAAAATGATCACTTTCTAAAAGTGGCATTTTCAAACACACAATCTTAAAATCAAGTTTACTAAAAGATGTATTTTTAAATTGTGAGCTCAGAGACCCCAAACTTCACATGTCCATCCGCTCCCACAGGGAATCTACATTTTAATCAGATTTAAAGGTAGCCCCCATGTTAACCTATGAGAGGGACAGGCCTTGCAACAGTGAAAAACTTATTTAGCAATATTTCACTGTTAGGACATATAAAACACATTACTGTATGTCCTACCTTAATCATACACTGCACCCTGCCCTTGGGACTACCTAGGGCCTACCTTAGGGGTGTCTGACATGTAAGAAAGGGGAAGGTTTAGGCCTGGCAAGTGGGCACACTTCCCAAGTCAAATTTATAGTTAAAAACTGCACACAGGCACTGCAGTGGCAGGTCTGAGACATGATTACAGAGCTACCTATGTGGGTGGCACAACCAGTGTTGCAGGCCCACTAGTAGCATTTGATTTACATGCCCTGGGCACCTATAGTGCACTGTACTAGGGACTTGCTAATAAATCAAATATGCCAATCATGGGGATAAGCCAATTACATACACATTTTGTAAAGGAGCACTTGCACTTTAGCACTGGTTAACCAGTGGTAAAGTACCCAGAGCAACAAAAACAGCAAAATCAGAGTCCAGCACACATCAACAACCTTGGAAACAGAGGCAAAAAGTTAAGGGAGACCACGCCAAGGATGAAAAGTCTAACAGTACACAAATGATAACACATTTTATTTATTTGCAAATAAATAAAATAGAAAGCTAGCATTTTTAAACTTAATAGGAAGGTTGGAGCTTTTATAAATTCAATTGAAGCCACACATCATCCATACTATATTCTTTTTGATGCACCTGCATTGCTCCCACAAATCAATCTGAGGATACTAAATAATTTATCTTGTCAGATGTCAAATTTCTTGACATTTATACTATGTTTAAAAAATTTCAATTGTTTATTTAGCCACTGTATTCATATAATAATACTTTATTAATCTGTTAATATTAGTTAGTTTTCTAGACAGCCATGGACACCCTGAGGAGGCTTTCTGGAACCCAGGAGTCCGCAGACCACAGGTTGAGAACCAGTGATTTATATATTACTGTTTCTGTCTCATAGCACATTTGTTTACTTCAATATGTATTGGTACTTTATGGAATCATAACTTGTCACCACATGCACTAAATGAGCCTTCAAACTGGGAACCCAAGCTTAATTTTACTCACTCCAGTTATAGCATGATGCTGCACCTACATCATAGTAGTACACTACGTCCCTCATTATGACATTGGCGGTAAGTCCTACTTACCGCCACGTTGACGGCCACCAACTTACTGCTGCTGTGGCGGGTATCTGTTCACCATATTATGACACCCACACACCAATCCAATGTGTATTCAGCCACACACACACAGATCCTCCAGACCAAAGGTCAGTGATAAAGTGGTGGTCCCAAAATCCACACTGTTATGCCAACAGAACTATGCCCACCACATTATGACCCACAAATCAACACGGCGGACATTAAACAGTGGTAAACCATTGGCGGTACATACCGCTGCGCTCCAAATGGACATACACAAACAAAACAACACCACATTAGACAATTCAAACTACACACACCTGACACCCATACACACACCACACCCACACACCCACACCACAATAAAATACACACAAACATTACCCATAACCCTTTACAAACAACAATTACTGCTAGGAGATTGAAACCAAGACCTCTTACACAACTCGAGCCACACACTATTCACACGTATACACCTCTCATGCACTACACATGACACGCCCCAACACATCAACCAACACACCCTCATCAACATACCTCACAGAACACCCATGGCACCACAAAGACACCAGGTTTCACAGAGGAGGAGCTAAGGGTCATGGTGGAGGAAATTATCATGGTAGAGCCACAGCTGTTTGGAGTACAGTTGCAGCAGATATCCATAGCTAGGAAGATGGATCTACTGCGGAGAATCATGGGCAGGGTCAACATTGTTGGATAGCACCCCTAGAACTAGAGATGACATTAGGAAGAGGTGAACGACCTATGGGGAAGGTATGTTCCGTAGCAACAAGACACCAACTTGCTATCCAGAGGACTGGCGGTGGACCCTCACCTCCTCCCCCACAACTCACAGCATGGGAGGACCAAGCATTGGCAATACTGCATCCTGAGGGCCTAGCCAGAGTCAGAGGAGGACTGGACTCTGGTAAGTCAACTCTCCCCTATTATCACCCCTCTACCTGCATGCCATCACGTACCCTCACTCTCACTCCCATCACTCCACTATTTCCCACACACACCACCATCACATCTCACTCATCCCAAAGCCAAGCCCTGCATGCTGTACCAATGCATGTATACCCCTCACAGCCCTGCATGGACACTCATCACTAAAGCATGCACACCATAGAGAACTAACAATCCCACCATACACTAACATACACAAGTGAAAGCTGGCAGGGCAAATCCAACCAAGGAGGAGAAGCCACAGATGAATAATATGTCAGACACAGAAACCATAACACATCATTACACCCCCACAGGTACCCCAGCCAATCCAGTCCCCCAACTGAAGAGGCCCACAGTGATGACAGCAACTCTGGTCTTCAGGATCTGGATGACCTACCTGGCCCATCAGGGACCGCTAGACAGCCAGTTACCCAGGCCCAGTCACACACCACCACAGAGCCCCCCCACCACTGCAGCACCCACCCAGCGAACCCATACCTCTGTCCCCAGGACACGTCAATCAGCAGTGTGTCCACCTCTACAGGGACCCCAGGGCACACGTCACCACCAAGACATTCAGGGACCTGGGGTCAGTGGGCACATAGTTCAGGGGACAAAGGCACAGGCCAACACAGACAGTGGGAGGACTGATGTGCGCCAGGCTGAGGACAGGACCAGGGAACCGACTCTCCAAGAAGATCTTGCAGAGATCCTGGTAGTCTATCAACATTCCCAGGACACGATGGGCCCGATCCTGGACAATGTGCAGGAGAACAGGTGGCTGCAGGAGGAACAGTATAAGGGGTTTAGGGAGGACGTGCAGGCCATTAACAACACCCTGATCTCCATTGGAGGGGTTCTGGCAGACATGGCCAACATTATGAGGGAGGCAGTCTGCCACTAGCCAGACATCTGAACAGCCTTCCACAACCGCTGCCGCTAGTGACCAGGGGCCCTGCCGCAGGACTCATAGGCAACCAGCACCCCTCCCCCTGGAAAAGATGAACCACCCTGCAAACGTTCCCTGCAATCCAGACAGAAGCCAGAGACAATTGCCAAGACCCCCACCAGGAAATGAGACTCTCCTGATTGTCACCCATGTGTCCAACTCTGTCACCATGTCCACCTTGAACTGCCATTGCTCCCCTTCCTATGTCCCCATGGATAATGTGCCTGTGCTACAAACAGACTAGAATAATACCCTGGACTTTCCTCAATCATCACCCCATCCCATTGCACTTGCCCCTCCGTATATTAGCACTTCAATAAACACCCTTTGAAAAAAATACATTTTGGAGTATGTCATGTATATCAGATATGTATTTATTGTAACAGGTACAAACATTGCAAATCAACTATACAGAGAATGAACATAGATTAATGACCTGTAGCTGACTGAAGTGATCACACCAGGAGTATATATCAGGTCACCAACATCTGCAAAATGAATTGTCAGAGGGAACAGTAAGTGGGCATAGAAGTTGAAAATATCAGCATACCATTGCCACAAAATGTAAAACAAATGTCATTGGAATGTGAAGTAACACTGTCCTACCTGTGTGTCATTGGAAGTATTGTCAGATCACATTTATTCTGTTGTCCTCATCCTCATCCTCTGCCTGCTTATCCTCACTGTCCACAGGGTCTACTGCTGCCACACGGGCATCTCCAGCCTCCTCCTCCTGCAGGAATGGGACATGGTGTCTGAGGGCTATTGACCTCCTGAGATCCATCTCTGTAGGACAGTCAACCATTTTGCGTGCCATCCAGTGGCTGACCGCCCAGATGCTACAATATAATGCATTCCTGGAGGGCATTCACACTGGATTGGCAGCCCAACAGAGATCAATTCAGGCTCTGGCCTCCTCTCTGATGGCAGCCATTGTCCCTGTTTCAACCCTCCCCCCTCCAGCTTCTACGGCCCAGTCCCATTCCCTCCAACCCCAACCTATCCCAAGCACACATACTGACGAGCATGCACACAAGACAACACCCAAGAATATCACAGGCAAACACAAGCACCACACTTCATCCCACAGGCACTCACACAAACACCATCCAGTTGCCGACACACCAACATCCACTATTTCCACTGTCTCCCCCTCCTCGCCTCCACCACCTCCCTCCCAGCCACGTCTACACTCACACCTGCATGCTCTTCATCATCATCCACTACCAGCATCATCACCTCACCAAGCAGAACACACACCTCACTGACAGACACCTCCACAACAGCCATGCACACGTCCCTGTGTCCTCTCCCACTGTCTGTCCCCCCTTCCTAAGGTACACAAACACACGCTCTCAGACACCCAACAGCCATCCACCTCACAACAGCATACAGCCCATGCACCTGTACCTGCACCCAAAAGCAGCAGGCGACTCCAACAACCACTCCCTCATCCTCCATTCCATTCCTTCTCCCTCTTGCCGCCCCAATGTCCCTAAAAAACATTTCCTATCCACCATTGACCTCTTCCCTACCCCTCAACCCCCTGTCCTGCACATATGGCCAGGGAAGGAAGAACCCAGCCAAGCACCTCAGCCACACAGTCCACAGGCCCATTCCTAACCGCACCCCCTCGTGGTGGAAAGGGATCCAGCCAACATGTACTGAAGGGGAAGGAGCCTGCACCATCCAGCCTATAGGGAAGGGAACCTGCCCCAGCCGACAGGAAGGGCAAGGAGCCTGCACCTGCCACACGAAAGGCAAGGAGTCTGCCCCAGCAGGTAGGAAGAACGAGGAGCCTGCACCAGCAGGCAGGAAGAGCAAGGAGCCTGCCCCAGCAGGCAGGAAGAGCAAGGAGCCTCCACCAGCACTCAGGAAGAGAAAGGACCTTGCACCAGCATGCAAGAAGGGCAAGCTTCCTGGACCAGGAACTGTGAAGGAGCCCCCACCACCAACCATGGCTGTGCAGCAGTCCGAGGTTGCAGGGGATGGGCAGGAGCCTCCCCCCACCAGCAGCACCACCACTGTGCAGCCATCGCTGCTGCGGACGGTACGTAGTCCTGCCTCCATGGGCTGCTGTGCGACCTGTCCTTTCCAGAACCCATGGGTATGACAACCACCTGAGAGACTGTGGCCCATCACTCCCCAGGATCAAGCAAAAGGCACGTTGCCACCTCCAGAACCAGTGGGTATGACACCCACCTGAGAAACAGTGGCCCATCACTCTCCGGGATCAAGCACAGGGCATGTTGCCCTCTCCAGAACCAGTGGGTATGACACCCACTTGAGAGACTGTGGCCCATCACTCCCCAGGATCAAGCACAGGGGATGTTGCCCCCTACAGAACCAGTGATCTTATTTCATCTCCCGGCTGAGGTGTCCCCCCATTCCCAGTCCCCCTGAGGTGCCTGCCTATTTACAAACTGATGCACCTGCAGTGTTCTCTCCATATTGAAGCAGGTGACATGTGTGGCCTTGGACTTTGGCCTGTGGACATGTGTCCACATATATTAAGGATTGGGCTGTGTCCCTTTTTCTCTACATATGTATTTGCCTATCTTATTATTTCTACTGTAGTGCTCTTATTACAAACACTTTGGCAAAATAGTTTTGTCATTGCACTATTCAGCCGAGTTACGGGGTCAAATTGATTTTGTAATGCATCTGGTTGCGTGTATGGTGTGTGTTGTGTGTGTGTCATTCTCTTTTTCCTCCCTCCTTCCCTTGTGTGCTAGGTGGCTGTGCTCACCGTCATTGTCTTCGCTGGCGTTGGTGTTCGTGGTGGAGCAGAACGTAGAATATCATAGGTGGTTCCATGGTGGCGTTGTTCTTCCCTGTGTCTCCAAAGGTGAATCCTTTCACTTCTGAGCTCAGTTTCCGCCAGGCTTTTGATGTCGGTGGTACCGCCCTGGAAAAAGTGGCAGTTTGTGTTGTTGTAATATGGGGGGAAGTACATTGTCTTCCACCTGGCTGTAGGCAGCTACCGCCGTGGTGGCTGTTATTTCCGTCCTGGCAGTCGGTGTGGTACATTGGCTGTCTTGTGGAGATATCACCGCCATGTTTATAATTTGGCGGTAGTTACCACCAGCGGGTTGGCAGTATTACTGCCACTTTATCACCAACTGCAAGGGTTGCAACGAGGGCCTACATTGTTCACTCTTTTTCATAATCCGGTTCATATTCACACCAATGTACTGTACCAGATCACTGTTCACTTGCATGCAGCAGTAGAGCAGTTTGGGTCCTGCATGCTTTTGGGATGATTATTATCTGCAAATGGCTTTTTGGTTTTGAGCTACTGCTTGTTTAATTTCATACTATCTGATTGTGGATGTCCTAATCAAGTATAGAACTAACCAGAGAGTATTCATACTGCTGATATTAATTGATGTATGTAATTGATGTGCATATATAGTTATTGCAATAAAGTTTTCAGGGTATTTGCTAACCAGGGATCCTTCAGGTCACCGACTATATGATTGGAGCACTCCGTTCTTGGGTCACATTGGATTGGTAAAGTTTGAAATACCTGTAAAGTACTTGGTACTAATAATACTTAATGAAGTGTTGATTAACATAATTTTAGTTTCTCAATTCAAAGATATGTTTCACCTGCTAATTAAATAATCCTCTGACAACTAGACCAACAAATCCCTAAATGCATTGGTCCCATCAAGTAAGCTCCAGGCTTGGATTTAATTAAGAGTTTCCAAAATAATTTGCAAACAATTTGCATAGATAAAATTTCATGTAGTATTGCAATTACTAAGGGCCTGATCACAACCTTCTCAGAGTGGAATACCCGATCGTAATTGTGAGCGATATCTCAACCACCATATTACAAGTTCCATTATATCCTATGGAATGTGTAATTTGGTGGACGGGATATCCGTCACAGTTATGAGGGAGCAATTCTCTCCACCAAGGTCATAATGAGGCCCTAAATGTTCATACATTGTTCACTTACTGCTTAACATAAACACCTTTCAAAATATAGCTCTGCAATGGATTATATACCTGAAAGTTTCTGGAATGTTCTCTTGAAATGTGATTTGAAAAGCCATCTTGTATTAGGCAAACAGAACAACATCTATTGTGCTGCCCATATTTGGCTAGGTATGCACAGTTTTGGGTTTCTGGATGTAGAGAATGCTGGTAAACACTCCCTAGGTTCCTTAGTGAGGAACCACACATGCAGAGTGGATCTTCGTGCAGCATCATGGCCTATGATGTCAGCAGAAAGTCTAAACAGCCAGACTTAAGCTTGTTCAGAGAAGAATGCCAGCAGTAGCATTCGGAGCTGGTAGTTGACCACATAAAAATATATGGACAGCCTGTCCCAACCTGTGATACAGGGCATAATTCATTCTCAAGCCAGCACTTCCTGCAGGCAGTCATGACCTGGCAACAGAAGCAGCCCATCTTGAAACACACCATCTGTATATGACCCTGCCATCCCCTGCCAGGCACTGTATGGGGCAATAGGGATAGAAGGAGCTTCTGGGTGTCAAGCGTGGGTGTTTGGGTTGCTTGCCTGTGATATCCTTGTGTCTGTTCTACAAACCGTGCCCAGTACAACCCATTAAACACCGAACTGTAACTGGTAATGATAGTGAGCAGTCACTGGCTTCTCAGTGAAGTAGTGTGGTGGTGGTTGCATTCAGAGCTCAACAACCACAAAGCAGTGCAAAAATTAAGTGTTCAACCCAGAACCATATTTTCCAGAGAGTAACATTTCTTTAAGAAAAAGCACCCAAATCATAAAGCCATTGTACATTCCAGTTTACCTTTAAATCTCACATAGTATATTTTATTATTGTAATGTAATGTTTGTAGGTCCCAATTCACAAAACCATTTTTCCAACCATGTTCTATCTCTGCATGTCTGCTTCCAACGTGTACTCGTTGAAACTTTTGTGAATTACAAACAAACTGGACATTTAAGAGTAAGTGAAACTCTATAGGAGTGATTTTAGTATGTTTGGGTAAATTTGACGTAGGAATAACTAGGTATATTTCATGGAAGTGGGTATTTACCCAGCTGCAGGCAAATTAGTACATAATCTCTGCTATTTACCAGCAACTGGAAAAATAGTACAAAAGGTCTGCTGTTTGGTTGGCCACAGGCAGAACAGTAGGGATGAAATACTATTGGACCAGTGGCCAGAAAAATAGCGTGAAGGAGGTCTTTATTTAGATGACCATGAAGAAAAAGGGGAGTGCAGGCAAGGGTAAGGTGGAGACCCTCTTGTAAAGGGATGCAGGATATGTAAAGCATTTGAAAGTAGTAAAACCTATAATAGTATGCACATAGGTAAGAGCATGAATTAAGCTAAGTTGTTTACAGAAAAAATTATAAACTTATATTTTGAATAAAAAATGCAAGTTATTTCAATATTCATATAGGAAATGGAAGAATCATACTTCTAATTTAGGAACTTCAGGGTATGGCACGCAGATAATTTACACTGCAGTCTAGGAGTATTTGACTGTCTGCAAATAATAATGAGTATTATTGTAAACCATGTTACACAAATATTTTTTTCACTCATGAGAATACATTGTCTTTTTATGGTCATGGTCCTTTTTTAGACAATTTTTGAGGACTGTGATCCTTTTGAGGTTCTTGTGGAAGGCTTGGTGCTATCTTCAGGCCCTTTAAGGAGAATTGTGCTTGCTTAGTGTTTTGGAAATCTCAAAACAGCAGCAGTCCACAGGCAGTAGCAAACAGGGAATGTATAGCAATATATTGTACCTAGGTAATTGAGTGAGACCAGTTATTTGAGCTATGTAGAATGAGGAAGTGAAAGAAGTCAGGTAAGTAATACAGCTTGGTTATTCATGGGAAGAGTTCACCCAGTTCCCTGTTGAATAAACACACTTGTTCATACTATTCACCCAACAGACTGGATTTTAGACATGAATGCTTATTGGTCTCATGCCATGAGTTGCCCCATTAGTGACACTGTCATTTAAGTCACTCACACAATGTATCTTGGGAATGGTAGTTTTGTTTTTTAGCATTCCAAGCAAAATTCGAAGTGGGCAAATGTATGACTCTACTAATTCCTCATTTTTGCCCTTGATAGTACTGTTTCACCAAAGGAATCAGGAACACACAAAAAACTGGAAATAATGAAAATCTGAATGACGGGCTTGGAGGCTGAAACTAACTAATGTCACTATGGAGGGGTCTGTTGAATGAAAGAGTAGGATCAATAGGAGGCGAATGATGCTCAGTAGGAGGATAAGTGCCAGGAGGTGGACCACCAGTAGTTCTAAGACAACCAGTGCCTAGAGGGCCAGGACATGAAGAATCAGGCTTAAGGAGAACTTATCCAAAAGGACAAGTATTATCAATTCCAGAATGGACCATGAACAAATAGATGAGGAGGAGCAGGACAAGGAAAAACATAACATGGGGTAGCTGGGACAAGGTGACAAGGATCGAAAAGGCCTGGAGGATGTGGAATAGGAGCACCTGGATATTTGGATTGATTGGGCACAGGCCCAAAGTAACAGAAGGACCAGGGGTAGGAAAAACAGAAGGCCCTGGATCATAATGACAAAGAAGGCCTGAGTACACCAACCATGACTAGCGAGATGAGGTTGACCAGGGACAAGAGTAGCAGACCCAGATAGACAGACCAAAGTGGATTAGTACAGGAGACAAATAGAAAGAAGGATTAGAGACAAGAAGTCCAAGAACACATAGATCAGATTAAGGAGGACCCACAGTTGGGAAGGACCGGGACTAGCAGTACCGGGAGACCATACATCAGAATGACAAATTGGGATAGAAAGGTTTGGGAGATTCAGGCCCAGTGGAACTAGGCTCAAATGTTTCAGGAGGGTAGATTCAGGAGGATAATAGACTGGGTTGACAAGGACTAAATGAACTAGGATGACCAACAACATGGGAACTAGGAGGGCAATGCCACAGAGATGAGGAAGACTACACTCAAGAGGACCATTACTAGGAGGACTAGGATATAGGAGGCCACAGTGAGATGGACCAGAGCAAGATGGAACAGGTAATCAGGAGACCAAGAGTGCTAGTAGGATACTAAGAGGACTTGGATGGGCCAGGAGGAACAGTGGACTAAGAGGGCTAGGGAAACCAAGGCTAGCAGGGCCAGCACTAGAATATCCTATACATGAGGGCCACAGAAGAGTACCAGGAGTAATAACAGAGCTATATTGAGTAGGGGGACCAGAAGGTGAAGGATCAGGACCAGGCAACTCAGAGGACAAGATAAACCAGGGAAGTATGATCAGGAGGACATATGGATGAGATTAGGATAGGGAAGATGAACATTTTCAAGGTGTGGAAGCCTGTGAAATAGGATACCCAGGAAACAATGGACCAGGGGCAGGAGTACATGGGAATGACAACCATACAGACAAGGGTTGAATGATCCGAGATGAAGGAACATCAGCAATAGAAATAGCCAGGATGATCTGTGGTGGACCAGTACACAGTACTTTAGAACCATGAGAGCCAGATTTAGAGAAAGACTGTGGTCAGGTGCATCAGGACCAGATTGACCAGGGCTACAAAGAACAGGGCCTAGAGGGCTATGGCCAGGAAGACCATGTAGAGCATGGGCTGGGAAGACTGGTCGTTCCAGAATCAAAGGCATGCAGAAGACCAGACCAAAGGAGACCTTGGTGAACTAAAAGATTCATGGTCAGGAGGAAAGGGAACAGGGCTAATAGCATCATGAAAATCAGGACACCATGGCTTGGATTACCAAGTGGGGCAGAGCAATAATTAAAGGTAACTGAATTAGGTGAGGAGGATCAGATGTAAGAAGGTCAACCAGAATCTGGAAGATCAAGGGTACTGGACAGTGGTGGCCATGATGACCAGGACCAAAATGGCCAGGCTTAGGAGGACCCAAACAAGGAGAAACTGGATCAAGGGGGTTAGGAGTGCCAGTAGCGCTAAGAGGACAAGGATGAGATATGGGGGGATCAGCACAACCGAAACCAGGAGGACAATGACTAAGAGGGCCGGGACACGAGGGGCTCAATGGATCAGGACCTGCAGAGCTAGGAGAATCATAGTGAGGAAAATCAGGACAAAGTGACCAGGACAAAGAGGACCAGAAAATAATAGGGCAAAATGGAAAAAGACTGGGGAAACCAAGAAGGGCCAGAATGACCAGGAGTCACCGTTTATGATAACAAGCACAACTGAAAAAAGGAGCAAGGAGACCAAGACTAGTGTGGCTGGTGGACCAGGTCCAAGAGGATCAGGGCCAATGGCACATAATCTTGAGAAGGACAACTATAAAAAAAACAAGAATAGCAGATTATTGGCCAGGCCACAAGTGCTAGGTAGAAGGAAAGATTCTAAGTGGACCTGGAAAGAAAAGAATTCTAGGGGAACTGGGAAAATCAAGACAAAGAGGAACAGGACCTTGTGTAACAGGACCAGAAGGACCACAATGAAGTGGAAAAGGGGGATCTGGATCAGTGTCATCAGGACTAGGCTGGCTACAGTCTGGAGATCCAGGCCACAGAACTAGGATCAGGAAGGCCAGGAAGATGAGGAACAGGATGATGAATCTAAGAGAACTAGAAAAAGTTGGACCATGATCAGATTGTGCAGAAGCATAAGGTCAAGAAGCAGGAGGACCATGCCCAAGAGGATCATGGCCAGATCCAGGAAGACCAGGAGCATTTGGATCACAGTCAATAAGACGAGGAGACCAGAATGAGCAAAGAAAATGAGGGGTTCAGTACCAAGGATACTAGAAGAATCAGAGACAGGAAGACCAGCGTCTGTGACCATAAGATAAGGGTCCAGACTACCAGACAGAGCAGAAAGACAAGGACTGCGGGTAGCATGGCCAGGGAGAGGAAGATCAGGAGCACCAGAATAGCCAGAGCCAAGAAGGTTAAGAAAGGACACCAAGGAAACTGGACTGAATGTTTAATACAAAAAAGCCAAAACTAAGACCGAGACCATTTAGTGCACTGACAGAAGTACCATGAGGACAAGGCATGGGCAATAAGGACCATGATCCAAACTATTAATACAAGGGCTAGGAGTAGAAAGCCTAAAAGGGCCAGAACACAAGAGGCCATGTGGACGAGGGGGCCAGGACGTGATGTACTAGAAAGCTGACTGAAAAGAGTCAGAAGGACCAGGTCAAGTAGATGAGTATCAATAGGATCAGAAAGGAGGACGAAAGCTAGGGAGGGGCACCTGAACAACCTGGATGGCCAGGAGGACAAGAAACAAAAGGATTATGCATACAAAGACCCAAAAAAGGAGGACCAGAAGCAAAATGACCAAGTCAAGTGGCCAAAAAAACAGGATCATAACATGAACTGTGAATACCAGGAATAGGAAGACCAGTACTAGGCAAACAGGATTGAGAATAAGGAAGACTAGAACAACAGAAGATGGCCAGGCAATGAGAGCCAAAATGAGAGCCGCAAGGTAAGAGCAAAGAGGATCATGGTAAGTAAGCACACTGGAACCACGAAAAGGAAAAAGAATGATCAGGTCACAGAGGCACAGAAGTATCAGGACCTGGCGTCCCAGGACAAGGAAAACCAAGACAAGGAGGAAAATAAGGACTAGGACATGATGATCAACTGCATTTCTAAAATCAAGATGACCTGAACAAGGAGGGGCAGGCTAAGTGGCAAGTTAGTGCAGAACCAGGATGACAAGAAGCAGGGTACCAGGGTCAGGAGCATCATGACATGTTGGAGGAAGACCATAATAACTAGTCAGGTCAAGTGAGGAGCAGGAAGAGTAGGGCCATTACAACTAGGGACCAGATGGGAGGATTAGATGGACTAGAAGCATCAGAATAAGAAGAATCAGGAACAGGGCTAGGAAGACCATGGAAGTCAGAATCAAATTGACAAGGACTTGAAATACCAGGTGGAACAGTAGACTAGGAACTGGAATATCAAAACCAGGCTTGCAAGGATCAGGGTAACCAGGACAACCAGAGCCACACGGGTCAATGTGACCAGAACAAGCCCAAAATGACCAGGCCCAGCCCAAGAAGACCTAATAAGGAGGGCCAGGACTACTGGGCACAAGGATAAGGAAGAGGGAATGGAGAAACAAGATAACCAAAACTAGGAAGGCAAGGTGTGCCAAACCTAGGATGAGAAGGACCCAGCAGACCAGAATAATCAGGGTGAGGATTGGTATCGTCAGCATCAAGACAATAATGGCTATGGGCTAATACAAGGTTGGACCAGGAACCAGGCCAGGAAGACAAAGGTCAGGGAGAGCTACAACCAGGAGCATCCCATTCAAGATACTACTACCAGGTGATCAGAACAAGCTATACCACGGCCAAGATAAATCAACACAACCCAGGAAAGGAGGACTTGCAAGAGGACCAGGAAGGGGACAAAAAAACAAAAGGCACAGAAGGACCTAGAGGAGAAGGAAGAAGACCAGGGACATGAGAATAGGTGGGTGATTCTAGGCCACGTATAGTATGATATCTCTTTCGGAAACACTTCTTATTCATGCTTCTTAAGCTCTCAATCCCTAGAAACCAGCCTGCCATCATGTTTAACATTACCTCCTATCAAACATTACATGCATATATAGGAATATCCATTATAGCAATTTTTGTCAATGTAGAGAATCATCCACAGGGCTGGATGACAACACTACATTTGCACTCAGAGATCCCTCAGGATGGCAGAGGTATTGTCTACCATCATTCCACCAAACTATATCCACCAAACTCTAAATCAAGCTCATAGTTTTGCTTCCTCCTGTCATGAGATTGGAATGAAGCCTCTCTGTTATACTGTGACTTCATAAGGGGCCCTATGCAATAGTTTACATTTTATTAGATTTCCCTAAATATCTGTTGCCACTATGTCACTGGGAAACAACATTTTCATTTCTGGCTTTTGCTTTTCCAAACCAATGTTTAAGGCGTTTTAGTCTGATTTTAGATTTCTATTAATTCAGCCACCAGGTGAATAATGATATTTCTTTCTATTTAGGCCACCAGCTAAACAGTACTTAATTTCTGCTATTTAGCTAGGAGGTGGGTAAATATTTAAATGTATTTGCTATATGGCAGACTGCCGTTTAAATATAAGTTCCAGTATTTAACTTGCATCCAGGTAAATAATTATAAACTTTATTTGCTACTTGCATGAAGTAAGAAATTGGGTTACTGGTTGAGGGACTGAAACCCTTCTCAGGCAGCAGCCACAATTGCTGTCCTGTGAAGTCACAAGAAAAACCAAATTAACCTGTGTTTAACCCTCTGGTAGCTTGGTCCAAAGCAGACAGGCTTAACTTAGAGGCAATGTGTAAAGTATTAATGCAGCACTTTAAACAGTAATATGTGAAAACACAACTCAAGAAAAATCCCACAATTTAGAAAAATAGAGCATATTTGAGACAAAGGTAACAAAAATCAAACTAGTAGATCTGGAGATAAGCAGATTTAAGTGAAAGCAGTGTTTGGAAGCACAAAGCGTCAACTATGGTCATCTGAACGTGCCAGAATAGGACATAGTCACAATTTCAGGTCGACCACAAAGGAGCGTGGGACAGTTACAGGGACCAAGTTAGGCCAAGTTAAGAGGAGTGTTGTGAGATCCTGGTCAGAGGATGCGTAGTGTGTTTGTGATTTCGATAGGCTGTGTGGCTGCGTTGTGAAGTCCTGTATTGGGGAACATTGCACAGTGGAGTCTCAGATGAGCTGTGTAGGTGTGATGTGAGGTCCTGTGTTGGAATTCATCATACATCAGTGGTTCTGAGAAGCTACATGGCTTTGATGTGAGGTCCTGCATCAAGATGTGTGTTGCAACGATGTTTCCAACGAGGTGCAGAGCGATGCATCACACTGTGTCAGTTCTGCGGGGACCACAGCTGGGCTGGCAAATTGTAGGAGGCTGGCCTGGTTTGTAGTGGGTACCTTGGGTACTTACACCTTACACCAGGTCCAGTTATCCCTTGTTAGTGAATGTAGTAGTGTTCTAGCAGCTTAGGCTGATAGAGGTAGCTATAGCAGAGCAGCTTAGGCTGAACTAGGAGACATGCAAAGCTCATGCAGTACCACTTATAGTTATACAGTACGTATACACAAGTAAAGACAATACTCAGTGTTACCATAAATAAAGGTATTTATTTCGGTGACACAGTAACAAAAATATCTTAGAGACAATACTCCTTCTGGAGGTATTATACACAATATATACACTAGACACCAAAATTAGACAAGTAAATAGTCATAGAACAATGCAAACAGTAGGAAATCCTATAGAATGCAATGGGGGGAAATAGGTCTAGGGGCAACACAAACCATATGCTAAAAACGTGGAATGTGAATTATGAGTGCCCCCCCCCAGACAAGTGTAGTGTGTGCAGAATCGCTGGGAGAGTAAGAATACAGTAAAGGTAAGTAAATTACCCCACCCAGAGCCCAGTAAAGCAGGAGTAAAGTACTGCAAGTTTCCTTAGGACACACTACACCTCGTTTTGGGGATTTTGCAGCAGCCAACCAAGTCTGCAAAGAACAACTGCTGGATCATTGGACCTGAAGACCTGCAAAGGAAGAGGACCAAGTCCAGAAGTCGAAAGAAGTTCCAGGAAGGACAGGAGCCCCTGGCAACCCAGAAGAGGGTGCAAAAGAACAGTCCCCAGTTAGTTGAAGACTGCAGAAATGCACCCGATGAAGATACAAGCGGGTTCCTGAGTGACGCAAAAGATGTCCCACAGCGTGAAGATTGTTGCAGATGAGATTTCGTGTTGGAAGGCACCAACAAGCCTTGTCTACGGCAAAAGTGCGTTTTTTCATCAAAATGGTGCTGGATGGACCCAGGAGGAACCTGGGGGCCTCAACTCTGTGTGGGGCGGAAGAGGGGGCTCTCAGCACTTTAGAGAGCCCTCATGATGCCAACCAGCACCCCCAGAAGCTGCAGGATCTGGGTTTAAAGGAGGTGCAAAATATTGTTAATGCAGCACAACAAAAGAAGGTCTCACGCCGCCGGAGAACAACTCAGCGAATGGGTAAGTGCTGGGGACCTGGGCCAGTCTGTCAACGAAGCAATTTTGCAAAGAGTGCACAGAGGCCTCAGGAGGCGAAGAAGACACAAAACACAGGGTTACTGTCGTTCTTGGGGAAGGCAAGGTCTCACCTCCTCCAAATTGCATCAGCAGGACCTCAGGACAGTCTTTGTCTATGATGTCCACCGTGAAAGGAGTCCCAGGGTACTGGTCATCATCGAGGAAGGTGCCTGCTTGGAGCAGGGGATTGCTTCCGTTACTCCACAGGAAATTTCTTTGGTTCTTCTGGTGCAGAATGAAGACAGGGAGTCCACAGAGCGTGCACACCGTGGAAACTGTTGCTGACTTGGAGCTAAGATTGCTGATGAAAAGTGTCTCTTGTAGACACTTTGTTGCAGTTACAGCATTTCTTGGAGCAGGCTGTGGTTGATCCGAGGTCAGAGGATGCTGAAGTTGTTGCAGAGGATTCCTGAAGGAAACTTGCATGCAGAATCTGAAGAGAACACACAGAAAAGACCCTAAATAGCTCTGAGAGGGGGATTGGCTACCTTATCAGGTATGGACCTATTAGGAGGGGTCTCTGATGTCACCTGCTGGCACTGCCACTCAGTGCCCTCCAGAGTGCCCCCACACCTTGCAAAGCAAGATGGCTGAAGTCTGGGACACAATGGAGGAGCTCTGGACACCACCCCTGGGGTGGTGATGGACAGGGGAGTGGTCACTCCCCTTTCCTTTGTCCAGTTTCCTGTCAGAGCAGGGGAGAAAGGGTCCCTAAACCAGTGTAGACTGGTTTATGCAAGGAGGGCACCATCTGTGCCCTTCAAAGCATTTCCAGAGGCTGGGGGAGGCCAGCCCTCCCCAGCTTGTAACACCTATTTCCACAGGGAGAGGGTATAACATCCTGCTCTCAGAGGAAATGCTTTGTTCTGCCTTCCTGGGACTGGGCTGCCCAGACCCCAGGAGGGCAGAACCCTGTCTGTGAGGTGGCAGCAGCTGTAGCTGCAGTGCAAGCCTCAGAGAGCTGGTTTGGCAGTACTGGGGGTCCATGGTGGATCCCCCAGGATGCATGGAATTGGCTTCCCAATACCAGAGTTCGAATGGGGGGACAATTCCATGATCTTAGAAATGTTACATGGCCATATTCGGAGTTACCATTGTGAAGCTACATATAGGTATTGACCCATATGTAGTGCACGCGTGTAATTGTGCCACCGCACTCACAATGTCTGGGGAAATGGCCCTGAACTATGTGGGGGCACCTTTTGCTGGTGCAAGGGTGCCCTCACACTTAGTAACTTTGCACCTAACCTTCAGCAAGTGAAGGTTAGATATAGGTGACTTATAAGTTACTTAAGTGCAGTGAAAATGGCTGTGAAATAATGTGTGCACTATTCCATGCAGGCTGCAGTGGCAGTCCTGTGTAAGAGTTTGTCTGAGCTCCCTATGGGTGGCAAAAGAAATGCTGCAGCCCATATGGATCTCCTGTAACCCTAATTCCCTGGGTACCTAGGTACCATATACCAGGGTCTTATTAAGGAGTGTCCAGTATGCCAATTGAAATTGGTAAATGAAGTCACTGGCCTACAGTGTCAAATTTAAAAGCAGAGAGAGCATAAGCACTGAAGTTCTGGTTAGCAGAGCCTCAGTGACACAGTTAAGCAATACACAGGCATACACATTAGGCCATAAATTATGAGCACTGAGGTCCTGACCAGCAGGATCCCAGTGAGACAGGCAAAAACATACTGACATACATGTGAAAAATGGGGGTAACATGCCAAGGAAGATGGTACTTTCCTACAGTTAACCCATTGTTATCCTATGAAAGTGGCAGGCATTGCAGTAGTGAAAAATGAATTTAAGAGTTGTGCACCACCAGGACATGTAAAAGTTAGAAATACATCTCCATTTTTTTAATACACTGTATTTTGCCCCATGGCCATTTAAGGCCTGCTTCAGGGGTAACTTGTTTATATTCAAAAGGAAGGTTTAGGCCTTGTCAAAAGTTTTATTTTAGAATCTACTAGAGAACCCAATCGGTAGTTTAGAACCCACATGTATTGTAATTGGCCTTTGCTTGGCAAGCAGCAACTTAGAATCATGTTGTTTATGCACCGTAGATGTAGCAGCCTTATTTACTTCATTTGAGATTTTTGCACGTCTGCCTGTTTAATAGTTGTGTCACTTGGAAAGGTACTTTTTTCTACAAAGAACAGGCACTTCTATGGGATTTTCTGGAGCCCAGTGCTATGCCAACATCTTTATGGCGAGATTTGAACAACAATTAATTTTTGAAAACACACATTGGACTGAGAATCCTACAATGTATGTTTGTTACATAGATGACACATTTCTCATTTGGCACAGTTCTAAAGCACACTTGAAACAGAACACTCAGCTTTTGAATTAATGCAATCCATGGATTCGATTAACCCACGGCATCAGTAACTCTCAGATTACTTTTCTTCACATACAACTTGAGTTATCTGCAGCTGGCATGTCCACTCGGCTATTCAGAAAGGCTACTGATAGAAGCAACACCTTACACTACAACAGTTTTCATCTTCCATAAGTGAAAAGACACTTACCTTTTTCCCTGTTGGTCCGTATTAAGTGGATTGCATCAGATGAACGAGTTTGTGAGTCCAACCTGAATACAAATTAAACTCAATTTAAACAGCGGGTGTATCCAGAGGATGTACTGGATGCAGCACTACAATGTACCAAAAGGTTGGATCGGGCTCCGTTACAGAAAAACCTCCCCATGAGATATATGTCATGAGGGTTTCAACTAAATCAGAAGCCATAACATGCAACATATGCAAGCATTGGGATTTGCTGCAAATTAAAATCAGACTATAAAGGGGTTTTTAGTCAGAAACACTCTGTGCATACACGCTTCAGGAATCTTAGAGGTTTTCTGTCAGCTGGTTTACCAATACACAACATTAAACACATGGGCATGCAGAACTGATTGGATACACTGTGGCAATGTAATTGTAAGGAATACTATTTCACATCCAAAAATGGGTAAATCTGTTCGTTTATGTCATTCAGCAGATTGTAACTCAGAGAGGATGATTTATGTAATTAAGCGCCCTTGTGGTTTATTGTATGTCGACAAGACAGAAAAAAAAATTAAGGTCCGCATTACAGAACATAAAAGCATGATTAGAACCAAAAACAAGAATTCCAATCTAGTTGTTCATTGGCTGGACCATGGCCATAGCCATAACATTACTCAGCTTCGCTTCACCATCACTGAACAGCATTTTTTTAGGACAGACATTGACCTGAACAGATTTCTTGCACAGAGAGTCATTCTGGATAAAGCATTTAGATAGTTTGATCAAACATGGCCTGAATGGTAAATAGGAAAAATCATGTTTCCTATGAATATCACACTGTTGAATACAGTGACTTCATCAAAATTCATTAAGGGCTCAGGGACCAAAGATAATACTGCAATCGTTTAAGTGAATTGTGTAATACCATGCATCATGCAGTTGCAGATCAGACATTAGGTAGCATCAGAAGAGCTCGGCATAACAATGTGTTAAGATTAGAGTGTACACACAGATTCTTTTTAAAGTTAATTTATGATGTTTTGGCAAGTCTGTGTTTTTCACATTACCTTTTGTGTTTCTGTACTTTCATTTGTTCATGAGTATTGAGCTGTGTTCATTGCCATGATCTCATGAAGGCATAAAATTATGTTAACACAATCATGATCCTTCACAGTTGTGGTTTTTCTTTTATGTTTAGTCATATTACACCGCTGTTAAAAGCATGTATGTGGTCCAGCACAAGTTTTTGTGCCGGGATTGGCAAGAGGCACTTTTTACAGAGACTCTGTCCCTCATTATGACATTGCGGCCCCAAATGTCTTTCCGTTATCAGGCCACACAGGTGGCCTTAACCCCGCCGGCCCTATTTTGAATTCCCTGCTGGGCTGGAGGGCAGAAACAGTGTTTTTCTGCCTGCCGGCCCAGCGGGGAATAGAGCCTTAAAATTGCAGCCGGCTCCTAATGGAGCTGGCTGCAATGTGGCAAAGCAGCGGGTGCAGCAGCACCCGTCACACATTCCACTGCCCGTAATCTGGTGGGGCTGTGCATGGGGGCACATGCACTGCTCAAGGCAAGTGCCTGGGCAGTATAGAGACCCACAGGGCCCCCTGAGTCCTCCATTCTGCCAGCCTTTCCATGGCAGTGTTAACCACTATGGACAGGCTGGAGGATGGGGACTCATAATCCCCCAAGACAGCGCTGCTTGCAGTGCTACCCTGGTGGATTACAACTGCCTTGACTGCCAGGCTGGTGGAAGACTGGCGGTGTCAGCGGTTGTCACCAGGAACATAATGTGGTGGTCAGACCGCCACAACTTCAGAGGTCCGACCGCCACCATGACCCTGGCGGTCTGATGACCGCCAAGGTCATACTGTCCCGCTCTGTCTGAATAGGTAAATTGCTGTTTCTGTGATTTCAGTGCTTTAAAAAATCTCTTAGGAGAGTGAGATAGTAGTAGTGATTTTAGTTTTTTACACATTAGACACTTTTGTGAGCACTGGATTCCTCACAAAGTATTCTATTGTAACTCTGTTTAATGGTTGGCTGAGTGCCCTGGGGAGGAGTTTTGAGGCGTCAGACAGTGAGTAATTGTTAGAGTGAACATAGATGTCATCCGTGGTCTAGTTTTACATACTGAATGTGTTTATTTGGCATATCCAGCATTCCAATATTGTTTGATTTTTTGTTTTTGGATTACAGCATTTAATTGAAATATATTGTGTGTTGTTTACAGTTTCTTTCGATTTCGTGTTAACAGATTATACAAAGGGGTGCTCAGCCTTATTATTTTAGAGTATGTAATAGAGGTGAGTAGTCTAGTGTTGGATGTTAACCAGGGGTGTCATCATGTCGTAATTAATGCTTGTTTGTGTGAGGCATCAGAATACTTGTATCCAGGATTCAGCGTTTATACTGGCTTTTCACTGACACTTAGGCCCAGATTTATACTTTTGATGCAAATCTGCGCTAATGCAGTTTTGCGTCAAACAGTTTAGCGCTGACTAGTGAACCCGGGCATCATATTTATATTACACTGGGTGGTGCAAAAAATAGGTTAGAGTCAAACGTTTTGACGTTAACCATTGTGCCTTGACGTTAATGCTGGAAAAATGACTCTAATCCATTTTACGACACCACAACAAAATGAAAATGCACCATTTTTACCCGCATTAGCGTCAAATACAGATGCTAACGGAGAAAACAGTGCAAAGGAGAGGCACAATGGACCCAGAAAGCCAGGAGATACCCCAGGGGGCCCCCAATCAACCAAGAACCAGCAAGGAGGACACAGACAAGACCTAGGGAGGGAGAAGAAAAAGAGAGTGTTGTTTCAGCGCCGAGGACCATAAAATACTGGTGAGAGAGGTGACAGAGCATCAACATCAACGCTTCGTCACCTTAAAATTGCCAATTGGCAGGAGAGAGGCAATTTGACAGCAGATAGTAGACAAGATTAACAGTGTGGCAGAGGTGAGGAGATCCGTAACAGAGTGCAAGAAACACTGGCATGATTGTAAGCGAAGGACAAAGAAGAAATGGCAGGGAACAAGAGGCAGCACTGCAAACTGGAGGTGGTAGTCCTGCACAACAAGAGGACTTGGACGAGAGGGAGGAGAAGGTTGCTGTGGTCATCCCGGAGGAGCTGGTCACTGGAATCGCAGGGCAGCGCAGACTACCAGGAAACACCACAAATGCAGGGTAAGTTGCATGGGGAGATTAATGTCAAATTATCAAGTACTAGAGGGGGGAGGTACATAGGACTCACACAATGCATGTCAAAGGAGCGCAGAGGGACACATAGCACACTAAGCAAGTTGCACCATGCTGACGTAAGCTCCACATGTACCTACACCTTGTTAGTGGCATGCACCATAACACATACACAACCAGGACATATGTCGATCACCAGGCCTAAACACCTATATGAACAGATGCAGCACATTGGATGGTTTGCATGTACAATGACTGTGCCTCTGGTTGTGTCATCACAACATCCCTTGCATTTAGACATTTTAGCCCTACCAACATGAACAAGACTTCAGAGACTATGGCCCTCATTATGAACATGGCGGTCCGGTCCGGACCACCGGTGGTAAAAACCACCTACAGAGGAGCGGGCCGGACTGACAAATAATGAACCAAATGAAAGACAGGCATCCCGAAAACCACCCACCGCCAGCAGAGGAGTGCCAACGACGACGGAAGAGCCCCCCCACAGGCCGATGGAAAGCCCAACCTGCCCACCAAATAATGAACCACCAGTCCGCTGCCAGTTCCGGGGCGGGAACCACCGCCACGCAAAGCCAGGCGGAAATGAACCAAATATAAGGAAACACTCACCGGAGGCCCACACAACGCACCAATGCAGACATGGATAAAGAGCTGCAGATCATGCCAGCCCTGCTCCTTGCAATATACCTCCACGACCGAGACCGCAGCCGACGATGGTAAGTACCGCAATCTACAAAACAGGGGAGGAAAAGGCACAGTTACATACCCACTCACCCCACCCACCCTACTACACCCCCCAAACCTTCACAGCAGCACAAGGCATGCACCCCACAGCAAGAGGTACTTACCCAAAACAAGGCTAATCCAACTTGACCATAGTACATACAAATGACCCACACCCATAAACAATGAAACAAAAGACCAGGGTTCAACAGCGTGCCGCCAAAACACAGGCAACATAGAAATCTTTAATGTGAAGCTCACAGAGCCAAACAGTTCAAACAGGGCCAATGGCCAGGCCGTATGGCTACAATTGCCATGGGCCACAACAGACCCAACCTGACTCCCACAAGTGCATGGTACTCAACCTAATAGGGCAACATATGGGCATCCAGGCACCTCATGGAACGGGGGAAGAGGGTGGTGGGGGTGGGGATTTGCGACAGGGTGGACCTTGGACTTTGTTTGGAAGGTGGAGGGGGTGGGTTTGTCCTTTGAAAGGGGTGGGGGGGTGTTTCGATCAGGTGGAGCTAGATGGACTCGGCTCAGTCCGGGACTTTTTTTTATCGGGGAAGGGGCACAGGAATGTGAAGGGTGGACAGGGATGGGCTGTGATGTGGAAGGAGTGGAAAGGGCAAGGAGGTGAGCACGCTTAGGGACAAGACGGGTTGGGCCAGTGGGTTGGAAGAGGTCAGCACGGGAGAGAAAGCATTTCTTTTGAGCAATTGGGGTGGTCCTGGATGAGGGCGTGGGAGTGGAGGCAGAGGCAGTGGACGTATGTGGTGTAGGGGTGCGTGTAGTGGGTGCAGGTGACTGGACAGTATGCTGTGGTGAAGTGGATGTCTGATGGGTGGGTGTCTTGGTGCGCTTGTGTGTTTTTGGAGGAGTGGGAGAAGACAGACAGCTAGTGTGGATGTATGTTGTGGGTGTCTGCAAGTCTGGTGAGTATGCTGCATGTGTCAACTACAGTAGTTGTGGTGAGTGCAGGTGTGGTTTATGGGGTACACGTATGGATGTCTGCTATTGTGAGTGCAGTAAGAGGAGCAGCAACAGTGACTGAAGGTGCAGTGCATGAGGGTGTGGATGTAGAGGGGACATACAGGGAGGCGGAAGAGGTGGGCACACTGGAGGAAGTGGATGTTGTTGTGTGTGCATCTGTCTGTTGGCTGTGTGAATGCTTGTGGTGGGAGGTGTGGTGCTTGTGTTTTGAAGTATGTTTCTTGTGTGTTGATGTGCTTGACTGCATGTCTGAATGTGTGCCTTGGACGGGTGAAGGGAGTGGGGTGCTGGAAGGGGTAGAGGAGGTTGGAGGTGAGACGGAATGGCCAGGGAAACTGGCTGCCGTACGAGAGGATGCCAGAGCCTGGAAAGATCTCTGTAGGGCAGACACAGCACAGTGAATGCCATCCAGATAGACATTTGATGCTAGCCCTTGGATGGCATTGACGATGGTTGTCTGCCCTACAGAGATGGTTCTCAGGAGGTCAATAGCCTCCTCTGTGAGGGCAGCAGGGCTGACTGGGGCAGGGGAAGAGGTGCCTGGGGCGAAGGAGACGGCCACCTTTCTAGGTGAGCGGGCACAGGCAACTCAGTGGGGAGCAGAAGGGAGAGCAGTGATGGAATGGGGGTGGCGGAAGATGACACTGCAGTGGTGTGGCCCTAGGGTCTGCCACCGCAGGGGAGGCCCCATCAGAGGAGGTCTCGGAGTCACTACCTCCTGTGGTAGTTGCCTCCCCTGTGGAACTCCCCTCACCCTCCTACCCACTGGTCCCCTGGGCGTCGGTTGTCTCTGTCTCAGAGGATCCATGTGCCGCTGTTTCCCCACTTGCCGGTGCCTCAGCTCCCTCGCCAGATGTTGATGCTGTACCAAACCAACACAAGAGAACAGGGATGGGGAAACAAAACAGGAGGGACAATTGTAAGTAGCTGAATGGAGGTACGTAATGGCCAGACATACACCCACCCAGAAGACACACCCAACAGGCAGCACCGTTCACTATGCCCATGGCCATGTCCCTGACTACTGACCTGAGTACTGCTCTACACCCAACCCCTGGACTACCTGAGGAGGCGACGTATGGGAGACCTGACAAAGACACCCCTACACCCTTTGGGGACCATAAAGTAGATGGACACCATTAGAAGTCCCTAAGCAGCATGAACCCTAATGCACACCCAGACATCCTTCCAGACTGAAGTATGTGAAATGAGTACTCACCCCCTTGTGACTGCTGTGCAGCCTTCAAGTGCCCATCCAGTTCTGGGTACGCCACCACCAGGATCTGTCGCATGAGGGGGATCAGTTCCCGACGTGCACCCCTTCCACGTTGGGAGGACTTCCCCAGCTGGGCTTCACTGATCTTACACGCCCAGTGCCGCAGGTCCTCCCACCTCTTTCTGCAGTGGGTGCTCCACCAGTTGTAGACCCCCAGGGTCCACACCTCCTTGATGATGGCATGCCAAAGTGCGCTCTTCTGGTGGACGCTGACCTAAAAGGGTGACACAGAAATGGAACACAGACATCAGGCACTTGCACTATAGGTACAGCTGGCTTGTCGTCCACTATGGGACGGACAGTACTGTCAGACATACAGGACATACGCATGCAGCATGCCATGCACCATGGCCCATGCAGGCTTAGAGGTGCACACATATGTCCAATCAACACCATCCATTACACACACACAGTGCTCCCAAACCCAGACTCACCTGTACCTCTGGCCGTCCGTACAGTTTTGCATACAGGGGCAGGACCCCATCAACTAACTTCTCCAGTTCCTCCTGGGTGAAGGCCGGGGCCCTTTCCCCTGCAACACGAGGCACATCCATAGCCAGAGGCAGGCCACAGCAGTACACACAGTGGAGTTCCTGTCCGCACGAGATCAGGGAGTCAAGTGAATAATCAATGATGAACTCGTGTACGTTCCGCAGTGGTGTGCACCGTCACCACCGGCGGCGATCGTGATACGCCAGGATTCCCCATTGGCATCCATGTTAACCAATGAGGGTGCGAAGGGCGGTAAACACCGCCTTACGCTGCAACATTAACTGCTAGCGGTATGAGGTCACTTCCACAATGAAAGGGCAGAATTACAGTGGGCAGACATTTTGCCATGACCTATGCATCTAAAAAATAAACTTTTTACAATGCAGGCCCTACTAGCCACATGAAGCACCTTGGCCTCTGTCCATCCGTATTCTACCACACATTAAATACTCTGTTCCCTCTTTGTGATGTACATGTATATCTGTCAGGTAGCAGTTAATGTAGAGTCACTACAATGAACTATGCAGTGCACAAATGATGACAAGTTTGCCTATGTATGTGTCTTCATCACACCTTTTTGAAACCCCTCGTAGGTACTGACCCTTGTGGCGAGGAAGGGCACCATCAGTATACAGACCACTTGTGGATATGAGGACCATGGTAGAGCGTCAGATCATAATCAATTACAGGCTCATGTGCAACAATTCAGGAACTTTGGGCCATATTTATACTTTTTGACGCAAAGCTGCGCCGGCGCAGTTTTGCGTCAAAATTTTTACCGCCGGCTAACGCCATTTCGATGCGCCGTGCGGGCGTCAAATTTATACTTTGACGCACGGCGGCGCAACCAACAGGTGGGAGTCATTTTTTTTTTACGCACACAGCGGCGTCAAGTCGTAAAGGAAAACAACGTTAACGCGACGTAAATGACTGTGGGTCGATTTACGACAGCGCAACCCGGAATGCGCCATTTCTTTTAACGCAATAGCGTCAAAATTACCCGCGAACACTGCCCTTTCAGCAGAGGAGAACCAAAATGGATCCCAGATGCCACTACAGACCCCAGGAAGATGACAGCAGACCAGGAACCAGCCAGGATGATCCATACAGGAACCAGGACATATATAGAAAAAAAAGAAAGTGTCGCTTCAGTGCAGAGGAGCAGGAAATCCTGGTGAAAGAGGTGACGGAACACCAGCACCAACTGTTCATCACCTCTAAGTTGCCAATCAGCAGGAGAGAGGCCATATGGCAACAAATTGTTGACAAGATCAACAGTGTGACAGAAGTACGCAGGACAGTCACCGAGTGTAAGAAACGCTGGCATGACTGCAAACGTAGGACAAAGGAAAAAATGGCCAGGAACAGGAAGGCAGCACTGCAGACTGGAAGGGGGAGTCCAGCACACCAGGAGGACCTGGACCACATGGAGGAGATGGTCGCAGCCGTCATCCCTGAGGAGATCGTCACAGGGATTCAAGGACAGGACAGCGCAGACTACCACAAGACAACGCACATGCAGGGTAAGTCGCATGGGGAATTATAATGCAATAATGTTAACTGCAACCGGGGTGGGGAATACCTACTACACAATGCATGTAAGTCAGCATATATATGGAGTGGCATGGGTAAAGGGGCACGGCAGGGGGGCATGCCCAGCACAGACAGAAGCTGGGGCACGACATAACACAGCACCAACAACAGTCCCATGGGGGCATCTTGTCATGACAACAATGGAGCTAAGGGAAAGCCGCGACAGGTGGGAAGGCCACTACGTCAAACTTATATCCTGGCACTCGTCAGTCAAAATATATCCTACATCAACTAGGTCCCTATCAGTAATCCAGTAGCCAAAACAACAACTTCAATGTAACTGCAACAACAGTTGACACTAACACCTCTGATCTCTGTGCAGCTAAAGTAGCCAATGGCAGTAACCTCCCCATGGAACATACATACCTAAATTAGGGGGTGAGGATGACATCTGCAACAATCTCCAGAAATAAGACAAAGGCACCAGTACACTCAAATGTCAATGCCCATAGTTGACACATACATCAGCCAAAGTGAGCAGCAATAGGAGCCACACAGCACTAAGGACACACACATGCTGCATACGTCAGGGTCCCTCACGTGTCTGGCTAACAAGGCAACATCACTAATGTCATACTGCTCAGACAACAACATTGAGGAGGGGACACATGCAACTGGTCACTGAATCACACCTGCACAGTCAGAGGACCAAATAGGACAATGATACGATAAACAGGGCAATCCAATTAAACACACATTACCCAACATCAGCTGGAAACATCAACAATGTCTACATCCATATCACATCGTAACATTGCCATGCATAGGATATGCCACATAACAATTACAATTAGGTCAATGTGAACAAACAGATTATGGGGCAGGTCCTGAGAGGCAAGTGTGCTGCCAGGGCAATCACAACACCCACAGCCAGTGAAAGGTCTCACCATAAGAATAGATATACACGGAGGGTCGAGTAGTACAAAAAGATGGCTATTCCCTAATTGGTACAAAGCAACACCTAGAGGCGATTAGGCAGACAAGTCTGATAACTCTATATCATACATGTGACACACAGGTGGGCCATAGGCCTATAACAATGCCCATATGAAGGACAGCAGATACCAATACCAAACAAGATCACAAGGTAAAGTCATCAAAAGGCTTGCATGTTACGTCAAAATTGTCACAACACTGACACACTAATTGTACCCTGTTTCATTACAGAGGAACATGGATTTCCTGCCGATATGCCTGTCCCTGATTTCCCTGATGACATGGATGATGAGCCCATAAACATTCCCCAGGAGACCATCCAAAAGGTCCTTGAAACCCTCCAGACCCCACCTTCAGTCACAAGGAGGAGCACAGAACAAGTAGCCATCACAGAAGAACCACCCACCACCCCAATTGTAAGACCTGCCAGCTCCTATACAGCTGAGGACTCTGACGACACTGGCACCAGCTTTGAAAGAACTGTAGTTGGTGTACAGCGGGAGCTGGCCAAGGATGTGCGGGTGGGGATGCAAAATATGGCAGCCAGCCTTGAGGGGGTGCGCTCGTGCATGTTGTCCTCTGCAGATCAGGCAGCAGCTATGCAAGCCCTAACATCCATACTGCAAGGACTACAAGAAAGTATAAAGGAATTCACCACTGCAGTAAGGGAGTTGCCACAACACCTCGCACCCCAAACTTTCCACTGCATGCACAAATGCAATCATGACTCCCTCAGGGCTGACCTGGCTGCCTACCATCGTGATGTGGCTGCTATTCTCAAAAACCAGCAGGCCCTCCTTGCAGCAGTACTGCCCTTAAGAACTTCACAGGGAGCAGCCCCCGGGATGTCTGACTCCACGTCTTCTAACACTGAGGTGTGTGTTGCCCCTTCACAACCAACAACAACAAGGACAAAGCAGGCAACACACACATCAGAAGAAGAAGACATGGAACAGATCACATTCACACGGAAGAGTACCCGGAAGCACTATTCCCTGCACCATGGCCTACTTTGAACAAGGTCCTACGTTTTGTCAAATGCCAGTCTCACTAAACTATACTCAAAGACTGTTCTGCTAACCACTGTATGACTTGTCAGCATTGCCATTGAATGTCTCTCTCCTACTATTCGGCAAATCCTGTCCATCTGCACTGTCTGTTACATCACCCCAGCATGTCAGGAGCATCATCCACACCCCTTCTGTAGGATCACCATGTAAGAATGCACCAGAACGGACTCAGCAAACATGGACAATATACATTTTGCACTACAGCACCTATCAATAAATAGCACTTGCACACCTTATATGTCTCTGTGTAATTTGACACATCAACTGTGCAGTAGGTAACTCTAAAGTGCCTGTGTGACAACCATGTAGCTTGTCAATACAACTGTCCTGACATCATGTAGTCTGATACATCTGTGCAGTGGCCAGGATTGCATCATAGCCTGACCATCCTGAGGAGAATAACTGATGAAGGGACAAACCACACACAATTATGCTGTGTTGGACAGAATAATGCTCCATCTATAGCAATCCAAGTCAACTAATGGTGGCTGAGAAATGTAGGCACCATGCAATACTAAAAAATGAATTTATGCAGCATAATCTAAGCAAACACAACTAAACACTGCATCAATCACCCTTTCTGAGTATACTTCCATGAAGGGAAGTCATGCTGAATTTTTACACACATGATCTATGTCAGCAATGAAGACAACAAGACAAGAGTGTTAACAACACCTCATCTACAAAGATGTCCCTGAATATCACACTGCAGTCCGACCTAATAAATTACACACAATACCAAGTCTGGAAGCACACTTTGTGATGTAGAATACCTACTCATCAACACAAATCCTTGGTGATCGATGTAAACTACTAATGGTGGGTCTACCAAATGGTGGATACTTACCAAGTTAGCACAGGGGTAGCTGCCATGTTAAACCTCCATTTTCTGTGGTGGGTAGCATAGGACACAAATGTCATAGAAAAACATTCACCTACACTGATTTCAAGCCCATGATCAAGTAGCAGTTAACGCATAATGCAAAGGGTTAACTATATGTTTATTCCTATGTATTCACACCAGAGGCAACTAAGGGAAAAGTCATACCTACACTAATCTAACCTGACTACTCCTAACCCACAACTGTCCCTAACTAACCTAGGCTAAACTTACTTTACACATAGAATGAATAGATCTAAACATCAACCCCCCACCCACCATTATGAGACAGGACACATGCAGGACAACACATACTAACCTACACCCATACTATACTATCCTAAACAATCATATATATATTTTATTTTTTATAAACAGACAGGAATCCCAACATTGACCCCCACCCACACAAAAATGAAAAATAGAAAGAATAAGGACCCCCCACCCTCCTCCCTAACACTAACTAAGCTAACAACCTACACTAACCTAACACTAATCCCCAAAACCCAACTATCATTACAAAAAGGAAAGAGGAGAGAGGGGAGGGATACATTTAAAACAAGCAATAAAGTCCTAGAGGTTGGCCCTCCGTAGGGTCCGCCTGATGGACCGAACCCTTTTCTTAATGTAGGCCACATCCTGGCTTAGCTTGTCCACCTTGGTAATAAACTTGTCCATTTTCCTGTTTAATGCCAGGAATGCCGCAGGGTCAATAGGAGGGGCTGCTGCAGTCTGTGTGCTGGCAGAGGTGCACGGTGTTGGAGTTGTTGTTTGCCCACTGGACTGTCCTGCAGCTCGGAAATTGCTGGGTCCAGGTCGTTCTGCAGAGGCAGGGTCAACTGTCCCCGCCGTTGCTGGGGCCACTTGGGGAGAATTGGTGGATGTGGTGGTGGTGGCTGTTGTGGGCAATGTTGGGCCACCCTGTGGTGAGGCCCACCATGCTCCGGAGGCCCGATCCGCTTGGTATTTTCGGGCCATCCTTCTGAACCCCGACTGCACCTGCAGGATGTGCCGGTATCTCATTGCACGCCTTTCGAACTGATGTCTCTGTGCGGCACTCATGTTTGCAGCTGTGAAGAGAAAGGGCAACTATTTACCATAGGAAATGGATTGGGTGGAATAGCACAATGGGTCAATTGCACATTACTTGTACTGTATTTGTTACAGCGATTTTCACAACATAGATCATTGAAAGTCTCAGAGGAAGTACATGGGAAGCCTGCATACCAAAGGGCATCTCACACCTAGCATATACATGTCTCTACATGATGGGTGACATCAGCCTAAACTTCTCATCCAAATAATGGGTAATGCAGCTGACATTATGGCTGAACCCCTTCCGCCTACTGACTTCACTACATATGTCACTCTATGTGATAACAATCACAACCCTCAATATATGCCATTTGTAATTGTTTTTTGCTAATATAGAACTCATGTGCCATAACCGAATATGTACACTAGGTTCAAAACAAAGTTGCCAAAGGTCACAAATATGTGTAACATACTGGTTGCTACAGTCCTAGGTACCCTATACCCAAAAACATGGCAGTCTTTGAGGGTGGGGTGAGAAGAACAACCTACAATCCCATATTCAATGCACACCCAGGAGTGTATAGAAAGGTCAACAAGTATTTGCCTCCACACACAACACCAATGAAGGGCTAGCAAGAAATTGGAGTCAGCCAAACCTTGTCCTATCCAAGGTCCACACATGTCAAAATGTACTGACTTAGGCCAACATCACATACTACCAGTGAGGCATATTTTACCACACACACAGAGGAGCAAGAACACCCATGATCATGAGTAGAATGAACACCTAGGCCATTGCACTCTAGTCCCACACACTTCTAGTTCAACTTGTGGTAGTACATGCCCCCGGAAGATCCAACCTACAGTGTACTCAGTCCATCCTCAACTAGGGAAGCTGCATATTTAAGACAAGCCTTTTGCAGAAGCTATCTGGGAGAATGTCAGTCTGAAATGCAGACTCAGTCCAAGCCAAGTCCCAGAGCAACTCTTTCATTAACCAGTGTATTCCACATGACTCATCCCATTCCCCATAGCGGGCCAGACTGGTATGGCCTACAGACCCTAAATCTGAGAGATGGATAAGCATAGGTCTACTGAAACTGAAGTGATAATTGAAATCCCACTAATGGAACAATACTAATGATTGGGCAGCGCATCAAACCTTGAATTCTGTTGAACACACAGTAGTCCATCGTGCATCACTAGCAAACAATAAAAATAGCACACATGCAACACTCACTGTAGGTGTCGGGGTCCTCAAAATGAGCCACCTCTCCCACGGTGTACGGTGCAGGTCCACCTGTAAAGCATGGAAGGAAGAATATACTCAGACTCGGTGCACTGACAAACAATTGCAATTACAAAGACAATGTGAGAATATGACATGCGTAATGAAACCCTTTCACACATGCTCATACTGCATGGAATAATTCTTGATCAACATTTACATTGGATGAGTCTCCTGCTACAGTTACACACCCTACTACACACATGCAGTGGCCAGGACAGTCATGTAGTGTCAAAGAAGCACCTCCATTAGTATGCCCCAACAATATCGGGGTGCATTCATCTCATCATGTGCATCCCAGAGAAACATCCAAAAGCTGGTTACTTGAGGACTGCATGACCCCTCAAACTCAAACAGCCTATGTGGTCATTTTCAACACACACCAACCAGACACACATGTGACATATGTGTGGACAACATAGCTAACTTCAATTGACGTGAAGGCAGCACTCATTTATAGCATCATATTGGGTTTACAAATGTCAGTCTAGCTATGCCGTCTACATATGTAGGTATGATGTTTCAACATCCATTTTTCACTGGCTATTGTGACCTGTAGAGTTCAAATCGAGGCATTAACGTGTCGCTTGTCTGACACAAAGGCAACACTACATTACATACAGCTACAGGCAACCGGTATGTGTAGAAAACATGAGCTACCTGACTGCTAGCATTTGTCTTCCTACACATTGTGCAACAATTACCCAGTAGGTTTCCCTAGCATTACACACAGTCAGCTACTTATCTAGCAGATTGGGTAACAATCATCACATGTCCCCACACAGCTTTCAATTGTTCACATGTAATTGATTTGTACTCACCAACATGTCCACCAATCCTGATTCCCAGGTGGTCCAGCAGATCCTGCTCCCTGGATATCAGATCAGCCCAGCGGTGCTTGAGTTGATGGTCATTCCTCAGGCTACCATAGACACGGACCAAGTGATGGCGCACCTTTCCCCACAGACTTTACGTGCCTCCGTGTGATACCCCTGTATCACACGACCCCCAGCCTCCAGCATGAGTGGGAGGAAATGGCAAACAAGCCATATAAATCCCCCCAATTCCTCCTCACCCATCCTGGCAAGCCGTGGCCTGCCTGACATCTCTGCACAAAAAAGTTGAAAAAGTTGGAAAAAAAAAGGAAAAGGGGGAAATGGGGAAAGGTAGAGTAGTGAAAAACAAAGAAAACTTAAGAATAAGAGCCCAACTAACCCCAAAATTACACTACCCAGAACAGACTCCCACAGACAATAAAAGAAACACTGAACTTGACAAAAGTATACAATACAGACTCAGACAGTATTCAACAACAAGACAATGATGACAAAAACACAATAGAGAAGTACACTGGACACAAAAGCACTAAAACACAGGACAACACTTTCCACACAGTCTAGAATAATCTGAGACTGCAAAGTGAAAGTGAAAGTACACCCACAGTACAGAATCTGTAAACAGGATATCCTATTACATCACATCCTGCATAAAATGGCCGCCGTTTTTATTTTTCCGTTATGCGTCATTTTTTCACGCATACAGATTGTGCGTCATATTTTTTGACGCATAAGAGTGCACATAATGCAGAGTCAAAAAAAAATTCGTCATTGTTCCCTTCTATTTGTGTGAGGCTTATTTTACAGTTCTAGAGTTCTAATTTAAGCCGCTGGCAAATATGATGACCAAATATGAAAATTAATTTTGACTCTGCATTATATGCACTCCTGTGCGTCAAAAATTTATGACGCCCAAGCTGTATGCGTGGAAATATGACGCATTATAGAAAATATGGTGGCCATGTAATGCTGGTTATTAGTATATTTATTTTAAAATGATATTTTTTGACTCAGCATTATGTGCGCTCCTGTACGTCAAACATTTTTGACGTCCAAGCTGTATGCGTGGAAATATGACGCATAATAGAAAATATGGTGGCCATGTAATGCTGGTTATTAATATATTTATTTTAAAATGATATTTTTTGACTCAGCTTTATGTGCACTCCTGTACGTCAAAAATTTATGACGCCCAAGCTGTATGCGTGGAAATATGACGCATTATAGAAAATATGGTGGCCATGTAATGCTGGTTATTAATATATTTATTTTAAAATGATATTTTTTGACTCAGCATTACGTGCACTCCTGTACGCCAAAAATTTATGATGCCCAAGCTGTATGCGTGGAAATATGACGCATTATAGAAAATATGGTGGCCATGTAATGCTGGTTATTAATATATTTATTTTAAAATGATATTATTTGACTCAGCATTATGTGCACTCCTGTACGTCAAAAATTTATGACGCCCAAGCTGTATGCGTGGAAATATGACGCATTATAGAAAATATGGTGGCCATGTAATGCTGGTTATTAATATATTTATTTTAAAATGATATTTTTTGACTCAGCATTATGTACACTCCTATGCGTCAAAATTTATGACGCACAAGCTGTATGTGTGGAAATATGACGCATTTTGACAAATATGTCTTTATTTTGTCAAATTGTGAAGAGAAGTTTGTCATGACCAAACGGTGCTAAGTGATACACATTTGGGCTTAGCTATGGCACATGTCCCTTATAGGATGTATAGAAAGCATTCACAGTGTAATAGTAATGATTGCTCCAAATGGTTATTACCCATAATTGTACACATATTTTGGGTAATTGCTGATGGCTAATTTCAAATGATGAATGTGATAACCAGGATGTATTCCACATTTATCACTGTAATCCAAATTATCTATAGGCCAAATAGGTAGTGCAATTGTCACCTACACTTTTTATGGGGGTAACCATGTCCTAATTATGAATTTGTGTATCTTATATGTGTTTAACTTTTGACATGTAGGCCACACATGCGCCTTATGCATGTGTGTACTTCACATGTGCATATTTCATGTATATTTGGGGGACGGTAGAGGTGGACTTAGGCCCCCAGCACCGTAGGGTTTGCCCTTCCAGATTTGCTAATTTATCCAAGGGTTTCATTTATTCAATAATGCTAAACCTGCAGCAGCAGGCTCATGGAAGCCCATAGGGTATGATTCACTGTTTGCCATTCAATAATCCCATTTGCCCATTTGACGTTTGCCCTATTGATTCTTTGGAGCAATCTGACATACCATTTTGCATTAATATTTTTTGCTAAATCTCGACGTTCCTCATGTGCTGATGACAAATAGGTTGTTGATGTATGTGGCCCTTTATGCATTACCTGGTTTAGTGGCATGTTTCATTCTTCCTGCTAGGTTCCAACTGGGACACTACTGTGATCGGCTGCTTGCAAATATTTTGTTGATTGGATGGCACATGTTTATATGTGTGGTCCACTGTAGATCCACTATCAACTGTCAGGGTATATGTTGTCACTGTAACTTCCAGGTCTCCTCATGAGTTAGTGGCAGCTAATCTAGTTCCAATTGGGCATTGTTTGTAGCAAAAATGGAGAGAAGCCATTGAGGACATGGTCACCTACACATGGATGGTCCCACCCTGTCACTGAACACGTGTAATGAGACTTTTGAATGGGCAACCTTTTTGTGCTGAGTGAGAGAATGTCTCAGGTGTCTGGATCTGGCATGTGTCATTACCACATTTGTACTTCAGTTGGCCTCTGTGGATGGTAATGTATCATGAAACATCATAGCCTCTGTGCAGAAGTAAATGGCTGGTATTCAACACACGACTCATCTTTATCATTTGAAAAAGTGTTACTCAGCGTTTTGAACAGTCAGGGTCCTCATATGTGTTGACTTTTCATGGACATTATCTGAGGTTGCTGGTTTTGATGGAGGCCATTTACACCATCATACACTATGGTCCTGGTCCACTGTCACACTTTTAAGTTTAGGCATTAATGAAGGTCAGACAACGGAAGGGCCAAGATTTGGCTATTCATGGGCACTGTCACAAATCTGATGCAAATGACAGTCAGATGATGCACTACTATGTATTTGAGTATACATTGATGAGGCTAATGACAAATTATTGTCTGAGGTACAAAAGGTATTGGACAGCATGTGTGGTCCATAGGTGGACCCCAGGTATCTGTAGACTGACCCACGGACAGGTGCCAGTCAGGCTGACAGGATGCTGGGTCAATCAGGTGCAAGCTCTTTCAGTAATCACATGATCACGTGTTCTGACTAGGACTGGTCAGAGGGAGCATTAGACAGTTGAGATGTCACACTGTGTATGTCCTGTGTTGCTTTGAAGGTGACACATGAACCCTGATAAAGTGTTACATGGCAACATTAGTGTCAAAGCTTAATGATGTAATGGCTCACATTCAAACATGTATGCAGTAGGAGGCATCTGCAGGGACAGGGCATGTACATTTGGGTGGTGTGCATGGAGGGGATCACAGGTGTGGCCTCCATCTGTGTCTCACTAGTCCTGTCAGATGGGATTAGCTGATAAATAGCCTACAGTACCTTTCACAGAAGAATCAATCTACAGGTGATACCAGGCCTTATAAACTCCAAGGCAGTGTATTATATGAGCTGTGTTCCATGCAGTGTGATGGTAGTATGACAATGGTCGGCATAGTAAAGGGTGTGGCACACTGGATGACTCTTGTGAGTGTGTGTGTGTAGATGAGGGAATCTCAGTGTACACAAATCGGCATTCCAGGGACCTCTTCAGACAGGTGGGGTATGAGCAGCTGCAAGTGTGTGTATTGTTTTTAGAAAAGGGCTGACATGTAGATGGGATGTGATGTGCTGGATGCTTGTCGTAGGTGTAGCACTTGTGCTGTGTATGTTCTGCTTATGTGTAACTCTAGTGACAGATAGTCATTGCAATGATAGTAAGTAGTTGGAATTACTGTTGGCAAGAGTCTAGTACTGCATTCCTGTTCCTGAAGCATTAGCATGTGAACAGCCTGATGTATGAGGCCTGTTTTCCCCTAGTTGAGTGATGGTGTTTTAGTTGTGTGCCATCTGCTGCGATGATACATGTTTCCTAAATGTATGTGAGTCATATGTGTGGTCCTCAGCTATTGCCCTCCAAAGGTGAACTGTACAGGATGTCTGTCATTTACATGGTGTGTGTATTTGACCATTGTATGGTGGCCATTACATTTGTGGTGTATATTTTTTGTGTGATGATTGTTATGTCATTATTGCTCAATGAGACGACATTCTTCTTCAGCAATTTCAAACTAAAGGTGGGCAGAAATGAATAGGCCAAACCATGATGTGGTATTTGTTATCTATGTTTATATACAATTATGCATTAAGTGGTGATAGTAAAAATTAAGAAAATAAATTATTTACAATGTGTTGGCGCCTATGCACTCCAGCAGCCGTGTTTGGTTGTTCCCCCTCCTGTTGCAGGCCAGCATCCTCCTCTTCATCGTCTTCAGGCATGTATGGGTCTGGTTCCAGGAGGGGAATGTTCCTTTTTACACAAATGTTGTGCAATATGGCACAAGTGAGTATGATCCTACAGACCATCTCTGGGGAATATAATAGGCTACCGCCAGTGATGTCAAGGCAGCGGAACCTTGACTTTAGGATTCCAAAGGTGCGCTCGACAATGCTGCGTGTCCTCTTATGGGCGTCATTGTATGCCCGCTCTGCAGCAGTAGTCGGGTTCCCAAATGGTGTCATTAGCCACGGCTGGATGCCATACCCCTGATCAGCTGAAAGAAAAACACAGAATGGGATCATGTAGATATAGCTGGCACTATTGAAAAGACCTTTAATGGCAGTAGTTGTCTTGTGTTGTCTGTGACTCTTTTGTGTACTAATGTGACAACCTATACTTGTAGGCTATACTGTCTGCATTGTGTTTTTTCCTTGGCTGAGCAAGTGTTTGTCTGCAACCCTTTGTCAGCAGTATGTTTTGGGAATTGCAATAGAGTGTGTCCTCCCTAGCATTGTGACTTGTGATACAGGTGTCCGTGTGTCTTCACTGGGGGTGAGATGATAGTTCCATGCAGAGTTAAAATTGAAAGTGTTGTTAACACGTTCATATCAAAGTACCCTGGACATCCCATCCCTTGAAACTTATGCAATGTATTAATGTAAAGGTCATTGTGACACTTACAATTTGCAAGGTGACATTTAGGCAACCACACTCATTAATGTCTTCACATTAAGCTGTACAGTAAATTACAATGTGTGACAGGTTCAATGGTGAGTTAAAAAACATGGCTAGTGATGTGAGGACCTCAGTGTGTTCCTGTCTAGGTGTTGCTGTTGTGGTGTATGTGTTGTGTGTCCTAGAGGGTTGCTGTGCAGTGTGTATATGAGTAGGTTTCTGTACTTACCAACAAGTAGTCCATTGCCATACCGTCCATCCTGGAAGTGTTGGTTGATGGTGCTGTGACGGAAGATGAAGGAGTCATGTACACTCCCAGGATATTTAGCCACGATGTTGCTGATCAATCCCTAGTGATCGACTATGGCCTGCACGTTGATTGAATGTGTGTGCTTCCTGTTGCGGTAGAGGTGTTATGTTGCAGCAGGTGGCACAAGGCGTACGTGTGTGCAGTCGATTGCACCAAGGACGTGTTGGAAGCCACTGATGGCGTAGAACCCCTGTTTAGTTTCCTGCTGCTTCTACAGTGTGTTAGGGAAGAAGATGTGGAGGGGTGTCAGGCAAATTATGGCATCCAGTACTTTTGGCAGAAATGCGGAGAATGATGGTTGTGATATTCCGCCAACCAGGGCACCAGTTGTTTGAAAGGAGCCACTTGCCAGCAGGTGAAGTACGGCAAGCAGCTTTGTTTCTGTTGGGATAGTGCGGGGTGTCACCAAAGTGGGGGCCAACTGCTGTTCAATGTTTTGCAGCAGCTGCTGAATGGCCTACCAGTTCAACCGGTACCTCTGGATGATGTCATGTTACCTGAGGCCATGCAGGGTTGTTCTTGGACGGAATATTCTCTCCTGCCTTCTGCGCTGCCTTTGGGGTCCCTGCTGTTGTTGTTGTAGCTGCTGTTGTTGCTGCAGGGCTCTGCGTCTACGTGCACGCTGGATAAAAATCACCTCCATGTCTCCCTGTTGCTGCTATGCTGCTCTGCTGCTCTGTTGTTTGTTCTGTGTGTTCTGATTAAATACAGGTGTGTTTGCCCCTTTTTAACGCCTGCCCTGACCCAGGCGTTAAATTTTGACTCACATCGGGCTTTGCGTCATTTTTTTTGCTCCGCCTCCCTGCCGAGAGTTATTTTTGCCCGGAAGCATAAATACGACACACGGCCGTGTGCGTCGTTTTTTGGACGGGAACACCTACCCTGCATATCATTAACACAGGGCGGGTTGCCGCATCCAGAAAATGACTCACACGGCGGATTTTTGTCGTCCGCGGGCTCGGGCGTCAGGGTTTAAATATGGGGCAACGTTTGCGCTGATTGTGCGTCAAATTTTTTGACGCACAATCGGCGCAAACGGAGTATAAATATGCCCCTTTGTGCTTTAGTGGATCCTGCACTAACTCTGGGAAATCGTAATCAGCATGCCATTCCAACTGAAGTGCAGGTGCTCTCCGCACTCCAATTCCAGGCCATGGGCTCATTTCAAGTGACAGTGTGCATGTGTGCTGGATTTTCACTGCCAATGTTCAGTATGGTACTGACAAGATTTGTGAATGCATTTGTACGACATCTGCAGTCCTATGTGAGGTTTCCCCAAAGTACTGACCTCCCTGCCATCAAGTCGGAATTCTATGCCTTTGCCAACATACCCCATGTAATAGGTGCCATCTATGGCACCCACATACTGATCATCCCCCCAAGAGTGAGTGAACAGGTGTAAAGAAACAGAAATAACTTTTACTCCATGAACATCCAATTGGTATGTACTGCAGACCAGTACATCTCACATGTGAATGCCATGTTCCCAGGTCCAGTCCATGATTCCTTTGTGTTGAGGAACAGTAGTGTGCCACAGAAGATGGAACAACTCCAAGAGGACAGAGGGTGGATCATAGGTAAGTGTGCCTCTCACTAACTGACACATGGCAGACAGCCAGGCTGTCTGACTAAGGGGCATAACAGTGAAGACTCTGTATTGCACCTTTTCTAGGTGATTCTGGCTATCCAAACTTGCGTTGCCTCCTGACACCAGTGAGGAATCCCAGGACGGATGCAGAGAGGAATTACAATGAGGCCCATGGACGTACTAGGAGGATGATAGAGCAAACTATAAGTCTCGTGGAGGCCAGATTTCATTGTCTACATATCTCTGGGGGTGTAGAATAGTGGTGGCCTGCTGCATGCTGCACAACATGGCAGTGAGACATTCTATCCCCCTCTTGGAGGTGGAGGGTGCTGTATATCCTGATCAGCTACCTCAGAGAGGTGAGGAGAGTGATGGTGATGATGAGGAAGGGGAAGATGTCAATTCCAGGAACCAACTGATACAACTGTACTTCCAGTAAATGTGTGGGACTTGGGCCTGACATTGGGGTTTGTGACAAATACTGTCAGTGTGCTCAGTCATATAAGGGGACTGGTAATGATAGGCGAAACATGTTCCACTTCTGCATGGTACAGATTGAAATGTTATGCATTTACTCATTGCCACCATTTAGGCACACATGACTCCCTTCATGCACAGATTTGACAGTAAAGGATTTCTCAGCCAGTTGCATCCATACCTGAAGGTCCGTTTGGGGGCCTGTTGTTGATCTTCAGGGGATGACGTGGTAGGCCCTTGGGTTTCCTGTGAGGGTAGTTCCTGGTATGTTTCTACTGATGGGGTAATCTCATGCTGGTTGTCAGGTGCTGTTGTGGGGGCCTCTTGTCCTGTGTGGCTGTCAGACTGGTTTTGGACCAGCTGCAGCATTGCTCCTGCTATGGTGGCCAATTACTGCCAAATTGTGACCATGGCGTGATAACTCCCATAGAAAGCCAATGTACCACACCATCCGCCAGGGCGTTAACACCACACACGCCGGCGGTCATCATCAACAGCCAGGCAGAAGACAAAGTACCGCCCACCATATTAAGACCCTACAATCCGCTACGTTTTCCAACGCCATCAATAGCCTGGCGGAAACACATCACTGAAGAGAAAAGACTCACCATCAGAGACACAGGGAAGAACAACGCCACCATGGAACCTAAACTGCAAGTTTTTCCGATGATCTTTCACGTTATGCTCCACCTGGAAAACCAACGCCGATGAAGACAACAGCAGTGAGTACAGCCACCTAGCACACAAGGGAGGGAGGGAGGAAAATGAGAGTGACACACACACATACGAACAACACACAGGCGACTCAGACACACCATATACACATCCAGCTGCACATGAAGAAGAATTTGCGCCTGATACATGGCAGAATAATGCAAGGACAACAGCAATGCACCAAGGTGAATGTATTATTATCAACAGCTAATAAATATTCGAATTGTCTGTGAAACAGATATGTACATATGTACACAAAGGGGCACTGCCCAGTCCAATGTTTAAATGGCCCACATGGCCACAGGGCACAGTCCAAGGCCCAACTCGAATCCTGACCTCATCTGGATAGAATTCAGCAGGGGCATCAGTTTGCAAGTGGACAGGCACCTCAGGGGGATGGGGGGGGCACCTCAGCCGAACTTGGGAACAAGCCCACTGGCTCTGGAGGGGGCTCCATGCCCATTACTGGAGTGCAAGGCCACAGCCTCTGGAGTGAGTGACTTGCCCACTGGATCTGGAGGGGGCTCCATGCCCAGTTCTCTCTGCTGGGGAGTGCAAGGATGCAGTCTCTGGAGTGGATGACTTTCCCACTATTTCTGGAGGGGGCTCCATGCCTATTACTCTGTCCTGGGGAGAGCAAGGCCACAGTCTCTGGAGTGGGTGACTTGCCCACTGGTTCTGGAGGGGCTCCATACCCAGTTCTCTCTGCTGGGGAGTGCAGGTCCACAGTCAATGGAGTGGGTGACTTGCCCACTGGTTCTAGAGGGGGCCCTCCTACAGCAGCCCCCTGGAGGGTGACCTACATGGCTTCCGCTGGTGGTGATGGCTGCACTGTGGTGGCAGATGGAGGTGACTCCTGGGCAGCCTCTGCAGGTGGTGATGGCTGCAATTTCTCAACTGGCAGTGGGGGCCCCATGACCACTGGAGGTGGAAGAGGAGTACCCTGACAGCCTCCGCTGGAGTATAGTGCTTTGTCCTCTCCATGACATGGGGCAAGGAATCTTTAGCCTTCCTGGCAGGATTTGATGGCTTTTTCTCCTTCATGGCAGGTTGTACATGGTCCTTAGCCTTCCTGGCAGGAGTAGAGGGCTTCTTCTCCTTCTTGGCTGGAGGTTCAGGCTCATTCCCCTTCTTGGCTGGAGGTGCAGGCCCCTTCCCCTTCTTGGCTGGAGGTGCAGGCTCCTTCCCCTTCTTGGCTGGAGGTGCAGGCACCTTTCCCTTCTTGGTTGGAGGTGTGGAATCCTTCCCACCATGACTAGGTTGCGCCACCACTGTCCCCGTGAACTGTTTGGCTGAGGTGCTAGGCTAGCTTCTTGGGACTCTGCCCTTACGTGCAGGACGGGGGTGTTGGGGTGAGGGAAGAGGTCAAGTTGGGCAAGGAAAAGCTTCTGAGGGACGGTGGGGCGGGAGGAGATAGGAGTGATGGGAGTGGAGGTTGAGGGAGTGGTTGTAGGAGGTGTATGTCTGCTGGATTTGGGTGCAGGTACATGGGCAGTATGCTGATGCGAGGTGGATAGCTGTTGGGTGTGTGAGTGCTTGCGTTTGTGTCTTTTAGGAAGGGGGACAGACAGGGTGGGAGAGGACACAGGGGACGCGTGCATGGATGTTGTGGAGGTGTCCGCTAGTGAGGTGTGTGTGCTGCTTGGTGTGGTGATGCTGGTGGTGGATGTTGATGTACTGCATGCAGGTGTGAGTGTGGACGAGACTGGGAGAGAGGTGGAGGAGGAGGAGGAGGAAGGTTAGACAGTGGAGGCAGTGGATGTTGTTGTGTCTGTAACTGTCCGGTGTTTGCGTGAGTGCCTGTGGGATGAAGTGTGGGCTTGTGTTTGCCTGTTCCACTCCTGGGTGTTGTCTTGTGTGCATTCTCATCAGTATGTGTGCCTGGGATGGGTTGGGGTTGAGGAGACTTGGACTGAGAAGTGGTAGTTGGAGGGGGGACAGTAGAAACAGGGACAATGGCTGCCATCAGAGAGGAGGCCAGATCCTGAATTGATCTCTCTTGGGCTGCCAATCCACCGTGAATGCTCTCCAGGAATGCATTGCTGCATCTGGGATGCCAGCCCCTGGATGGCATTCACAATGGTTGACTGCTCTACAGAGATGGTTTTCAGGAGGTCAATATCCTCTTCACTCAGGGCAGCAGGACTCACTGGGGCAGGGCCTAAGGTGCCTGGGGCAAAGGAGATGCCCACCC
Source organism: Pleurodeles waltl (assembly GCF_031143425.1). NCBI lineage: Eukaryota > Metazoa > Chordata > Amphibia > Caudata > Salamandridae > Pleurodeles > Pleurodeles waltl. The sequence continues at coordinate 359,648,307 of NC_090439.1, forward strand.
TCCTGGGTGAGCGGGATTGGGCAACTCAGTGAGGGGCTATTGGAAGGGCAGTGCTGGTACCGGGGTGGCGGCTGTACCTGCAGCTGGGGTGGTCAGAGAGGTATCCGCCACCACCAGGGAGCTTCCATTGGAGATGGTATCTGAGTCTGTGTTGTCATCTCCTGTCCCTGCAGTGGTGGTCCCCTTGCCCTCTGTCCCACTGGTTCCCTCGGCAGACTCTGCCTCCTGGGTCCTGTGGGATGCATCTCCTTCTGTCACTGGTGCCCCTGCTCCTCCGCCAGATGATGCTAATGCACACAAGGAAAGGATGACAGTACAAAAATCGGGGGGAGAGAGACAAAGGAAACACGGGTTCAATGACTGCACCAACACCACAGTTGGCATACACAGCACCGTCAGACACAGAGAACAGGCTCAAGCACTATGCATTGCACTGCCAGTGATATGGCTAGAAGCTAAGAGAAGATGAGAGCCACACACCGTCAACTGCACCCCTCCTGGTAACCACGAAGCCCTACCTGAAATAGAATGCTAACAATCTAGGTTACCTGCATTTGATATAAACCCATTACCCTAGAGTTGACCCACGCTACAATGTCTGGCCTGACCTTAGGGGCACCCACTAACTCATATCCACCACCCTGATCCCATCCCACCTGCCCCACCTGCGATGGCCCGCCATAATCCCTTCTTTTGATGGGCGCTGACCTGCAGACACAATACAGACAGGAGAACACCATTAAACAAACAGGCCAGCCTGTCACACAAATGGCCCACCATACCGATTTCCATCACCAGTGGTACACACACATCGCCCGGCGCATACCATGTACACCACCACAAGACATTCCCCCCGCCCCCACATGACACGATGCTTGCACACACATCCCCTTGCATCCTTCCCACATACATTGTGTTCAATGTGTACTTACCTGTTGGTCTGGAGGCCCATACAGCAGTCCATACCCAGGTAGGACCCCATCCACCAGTCACTCCAACTCCTCTGAAGTGAAGGCCGGGGTCCTTTCCCTGGTCACACGGGCCATGGTTGGTTCCAGACACAGGTCACAGCAGGGTACGCAGTGTAGGTGTTCTCCTGCTGAAGGTCAGGAAACAAGTGAGGAATCAGATAGAAAATGGTGGTCACGTCTGCGGCAGTATACACCGTCACCTCTGGCACAGATCCCCATTGGTCGCTGGACACCATAGAGCCCCATATTATCCAATGAGGAATTGCACGGCGGTGCAAGATCGCCTTCTGCCACGACGCCCAACGTTGGCAGAATTAACTCACTTCCACCTGTCCCTACATACAGGACAGATGGATGCCATTTCAGGGGGGCAACGGTCATATCGACATTAACTGCATCACAGATTAGATTGGTACATCCCTCACCATTAACACTGTCCCATTACATAAGTGCACCAAGTATACTGAAGTAGTGGTTCAATTTTTTCAACTGTGACAGCCTACTCACTCTTGTGTCCCTTAGATACCTACCACTGAGGATCAATAGGAGGTGGAGACATACCCCTGTCTACAGAACCCTTGGGGACTTAGCTACACTGGAAGACAGGCACATTATCCTCACCTATAGAATGGACAGGGCCACAATCACAGAGCTGTGTGCCCAATTGAAACAGACCTGATCTCATCTATCCGTCATCTGACTGGGATCCCCCTCTTGTGCAAGTGCTCCATTTCTTGGCAACTGGTTCTTTCCAAGTGACAGTGGGCTTGGCAGCAGGAATGTCACAGCTAACCAAGCTGCAAGAGTCTTGTTTGCCTTGGTAAAACACATGTGCAGCTACATTTCTTTCCCCCAGGTGGAAGATTTGGCCAATATTATTGGGACGATTGACGAGACACATATTGTGTTTGTCCCCTCCTGCCAGAATTACCAGGTGTTCAGGAATCATAAGAGTTTCCACTCACTGAATGTGCAGAGGGTGTGCCTGGCAGACTAGTACATCTCACACATCTACGCTAAGTATCCTGGGTCAGTGCATGATGCCTTTGTTCTGAGGAATAGCAACATCCCAAATGTGATGGCCCAACTACAGAGGCACACGGTGTGGCTACTAGGTGAGTGTGAGGAAATGCCTCCTTGGCATGGTTACCCCCTAACTTTTTGCCTTTGCTGACGCTAAGTTATGATTTGAAAGTGTGCTGGGACCCTGCTAACCAGGCCCCAGCACCAGTGTTCTTTCCCTAAACTGTACCTTTGCCTCCAGAATTGGCACAACCCTGGCACCAGGTAAGTCCCTTGTAACTGGTACCCCTGGTACCAAGGGCCCTGATGCCAGGTAAGTCTCTAAGGGCTGCAGCATGTCTTATGCCACCCTAGGGACCCCTCACGCAGCACAGACACACTGCTTCACAGCTTGTGTGTGCTGGTGGGGAGAAAATAACTAAGTCGACATGGCACTCCCCTCAGAGTGCCATGCCAACCTCACACTGCCTGTGGCATAGGTAAGTCACCCCTCTAGCAGGCCTTACAGCCCTAAGGCAGGGTGCACTATACCACAGGTGAGGGCATATGTGCCTGAGCACTATGCCCCTACAGTATCTAAGCAAAACCTTTGACAAACTCCCAGACCATATACTCTTATTGCTACCTTGCACTTACAATGTCTAACACGAACTCCACAGTTCCATAATGGCTACACTGAAAACTGGGATGTTTAGTATCAAACTTCTCAGCACAATAAATGCACACTGATGCCAGTGTGCAATGTATTGTAAAATACACCCAGCGGGCATCTTAGAAAGGCCCCCTGAAAACATACCAACTTCTAGTGTAGGCTGACCAGTTCCTGCCAACCTGCCACACACCAGACATGTTGCTGGCCACATGGGGAGAGTGCCTTTGTCACTCTGTGGCCAGGAACAAAGCCTGTACTGGGTGGAGGTGCTTCTCACCTCCCCCTGCAGGAACTGTAACACCTGGCAGTGAGCCTCAAAGGCTCACCCCTTTTGTTACAGCACCCCAGGGCATCCCAGCTAGTGGCCACTGCCCCCACTTTTGGCGGCAAGGCTGGAATAGATAATGAGAAAAACAAGGAGGAGTCACCCACCAGTCAGGACAGCCCCTAAGATGTCCTGAGCTGAGGTGACCCCTGCCTTGAGAAAATCCTCAATCTTGAGTTTGGAGGATTCCCCCAATAGTATTAGGGTTGTGCCCCCCTCCCCACAGGGAGGAGGCACAAAGAGGGTGTAGCCACCCTCAAGGACAGTAGCCATTGGCTACTGCCCTCCCAGACCTAAACACACCCTTAAATTCAGTATTTAGGGGCTCCCCAGATCCCGGGAAATCAGATTCCTGCAACCTGAAGAGAGAAGAAGGACTGCTGACCTACAAGCCTGCAGAGAAGGAGGAAAACGACAACTGATTTGTCCCGAGCCCTACCGGCCTGTCTCCAACTTCGAAAACTTGCTCCAGCGACGCATCCGACAGGGACCCGTGATCTCTGAAGCCTCAGAGGACTGCTCTGGACTACAGGACCAAGAAACTCCTGTGAACAGCGGCTCTGTTCAAAACCTGCAACTTCTTTGCAACAAAGAAGCAACTTCCAAAGACTTCACGTTTCCCGCCGGAAGAGTGAGACTTCACACTCTGCACCCAACGCCCTCGGCTCGACCTGCAGAAAACTAACACCTCAGGGAGGACTCCCCAGCGACAGCGAGCCTGTGAGTAACCAGAGACGACCCCCCTGAGCCCCCACAGCGACGCCTACAGAGAGAATCCAGAGGCTCCCCCTGACCGCGACTGCCTGTAACAAGGGACCCGACACCTGGAACCAACACTGCACTCGCAGCCCCCAGGACCTGGAGGAACCGAACTTTGATGCAGGAGTGACTCCCAGGCGACCCTCTGCCTAGCCCAGGTGGTGGCTGTCCCGAGTAGCACCCCCTGTGCCTGCCTGAAACGCTAGAGTGACCCCCGGGTCCCTCCATTGTTTTCAATCTAAAACCCGACGCCTGCTTTGCTCACTGCACCCGGCCACCCCAGTGCCACTGAGGGTGTACTTTGTGTGCCTTCTTGTGTCCCCCCGGTGCTCTACAAAACCCCCCTGATCTGCCCCCCCAGGACACAGGTACTTACCTGCTAGCAGACTGGAACCAGAGCACCCCTGTTCCCCATAGGTGCCTATGTGTTTTGGGCACCTCTTTGACCTCTGCACCTGACCGGCCCTGAGCTGCTGGTGTGGTAACTTTGGGGTTTCCTTGAACCCCCAATGGTGGGATGCCTATGCCCCAAACTTGAGTCTTGTAAGTGTTTTACTTACCTTCAAAACTAACCTTTACTTACCTCCCCCAGGAACTGTTGATTTTTGCAGTGTGTCCACTTTGAAAATAGCTTATTGACATTTTTACAAGACTGTATGTGATATTGCTTTCATTCAAAGTTCCTAAAGTATCTAAGGGAAGTACCTTACATTTAAAGTATTAACTGTAAATCTTGAACCTGTGGTTCTTAAAATAAACTAAGAAAATATATTTTTCAATATAAAAACCTATTGCCCTGGAGTAAGTCTTTGAGTGTGTGTTCTTCATTTATTGCCTGTGTGTGTACAACAAATGCTTAACACTACCCTCTGACAAGCCTACTGCTCGACCACACTACCACAAAATAGAGCATTAGAATTATCTACTTTTGCCACAATCTTACCTCCAAGGGGAACCCTTGGACTCTGTTCACACTATTTCTAACTTTGAAATAGTGTATACAGAGCCAACTTCCTACAGTGATCCTTCGTCCCCACCCACTGTATGTTAGTATATGCATTCTGGTGTTAACCCCATAGGATTGTGTGAGACTAAATGTGGTCCCTCAGTACTTGCAGGTGACTCTGGCTACCCAAACCTATTGTGGATGCTGACCCCTGTGAGGAAGGCCAGGATGGGGCTGAGGAACATTATAATGAGGCACATGGGCGAACCAGACGGATCATCGAGAGGACCTTCGTGCTCCTGAATGCCAGGTTCAGGAGCCTCCATGTGAGAGGTCGATCCCTGTGCTACTCAAACGAGAAGGTCTGCCAGATAGTAGTGGCCTGCTGTGTGTTATACAACATGGCCCGTAGATGCCATGTAATTCTTCTGCAGGAGGAGGAGACTAGAGATACCCCTGTGGCAGCAGTAGACCCTGAGGCCAGTGAGGATGAAGAGGCTGAGGATAAGGATGTGGACAACAGAACATCAATTCTCTGTCAGTACTTTCAATGACACACAGATGAGACAGTGCAACTGCACATTCCTATGACTATTGGTGTATTATGTGTGGCTGTAGCATGATGACATTAACCTCCCTTCCTTTGCATCTCAACTTACTGTCACCTATGGCTTGTCATTTTACAGATGTTGATGATATAACAACTGTGTACTGATGTGCTGACTACAGCCAGCTACAGGTCATTAATTCTATGCTCTCACAGTGTACAGTTCTTTTGCACTAGATGTGACTGTTTCCATAAATACACATTTTCAATACTTAAAACACTAGTAGTCAATTTGTGTTCAAGGGTTTTTATTGTAGTGCTAAGAAATTGAGGGGGAAGTGCAATGGAATGGGGTGATGATGGAGGAAAGTCCAGGGTATTGTTCCACTCTGTTTGTAGCACAGGTGCAGTGTCCAAGGGGCCATAGGAAGGGGAGCAAAGGCAGTTCAAAGTGGACAAGGTGACAGTGTGGGACACAAGGGGGATAATCAGGAGAGTCTCATTTCCTGACGGTGGTCTTGGCAAGTATCTCTGGCTTCTGTCGCAGGGAATGTTTGAGGGGTTGTTTACCTTCTGCAGGGTGAGGGGTGCTGGTGGCCTGTGGGTCTTGTGGCGGGGCCTCCTGCCCACCAGCTGCAGCCGAAGTGGAGGGCTAATCAATGGACTGGCTAGTAGTAGGGGCCCGCTGGTATGCTGTTGCCTACCTCATGATGTTGGCCATGTCGGCCAGCACCCCTGCTATGGAGATCAGGGTGGTGTTAATGGCATGCAAGTCCTCCCTGATCCCATGATCCTCTGATACTGTCCCTCCTGCAGCTGCCTGTTTTCCTGCACGTTGTCAGGGATCTGGCCCATTGTGTCTTGGGAATGTTGGCAGGCTCCCAGGATCTTGGTGAGTGCCTCCTGGAGAGTCAGTTCCCTGGTCTTGTCCTCCCCCTGGCACACAGCAGTCCTCCCAGTGTCCCTGTTGGCCTGTGCCTCTGTCCCCTCAACGGTGTGCCCACTGCCACTGATCCCAGGTCCATGACTGTCTTGGGTATGAGGTGTGGACTGGGGTCCCTGTACAGGTGGGAACACTGCTGGTTGATGTGTCCTGGGGACAGTGGTGTGGGGACGCTGGGTGGGTACTGTGGTGTTGGATCCTGATGGGAAAGGCTCTGTGGTGGACTGTGAATGGGCTTGGGTGACCAACTGTCCAGTGGTCCCTGATGGGCTAGGTAGGTTATCCAGATCCTGAAGTCCGGAGTTACTGTCATAATTTCGGGCATTTTCTGTTGGGGGACTGGATAGTTGCGGCACCTCCTCTCCGCTGTCATTGGCTGGGGTACCTGTGGGGATGTAAGTGATGTTTTATGCTTCATGTGTGTGACATATTGTACATCCCTGCTTCCCCTCAATCATTGGTGTTACCCTGCCACCTTTTGCTTGTGTGTGGTGATGGATTGTGGGATTGTTAGTTTCCGTATGCTGTGCATGCTTTGGTGATGGGTGTCCATGCAGGGCTGGGAGGGCTGTCCATGCATTGGTATAGCATGCAAGGCTTAGCATTGGGATTTGTCATATGTGTAGGTGCACTGTGTGGGATGTAGTGGAGTGATGGGAGTGAGGGTGAGGGTGTGAGGTGGCATGCAGGTGTGGGAGGTGATAAGTGGTAAATGTTGACTTACCAGTGTCCAGTCCTCCGGCAACTCCAGTGAGTCTCTCAGGATGTAGTAATGCCAAGACTTGCTCCTCCCATGCTGGATCTGTGGGGGAGGAGGTGGGGGTTCACCGCCAGTCCTCTGTTTGGCAACCTGGTGCCTTGCTGCTATGGAACGTGCCTTCCCCCATAGGTCATTCCACTTCTTCCTGATGTCGTCCCTTGATCTTGGATGCTTGGCATTCACCCTGTCCACAATTCTCTGCCATAGCTTTATCTTCCTTGCAATGGATATCTGCTGTACCTGTGCTTCAAAGAGCTGTGGCTCTACCCTGACTATTTTCTCCACCATATCCCTTAACTTCTCATCGGTGAAAGGGGGGTGCCTTTGTGGGGACATGGGTGTTGTGTGGTGTGTGTTGGTAAGAGTGTGCTGAGTAATTTGGTGGGGTGTGTGATGTGTGGTGTGTGCGTGATGTATGATTGTAAGTGGTGTGTGTGTCTAGTTGTCGCAGTGGTCTTGGTGTCAGTCTGGTGGCAATGTTTGCATTCGTAAAGCATTGTGGCTAATGTGGGTGTGTGTTTTATAGTACAGTGGGTGTGTTTGTGTGGTGTGTATGAGTGTCAGGTGTGTGTCTTTTGTATTGGCCAATGTGGTGGTGTTTTGTATGTGGGTGTCCTTTCTGAGCGCGACAGTATGTACCGCCAATTGTTTACCGCCGTTTATTGTTCTCCGTGGTGATTTGTGGGTCATAATGTGATGGGCTCTGTTCTGTTGGCATAATGGTATGGGTGTTGGTACCACCACTTTATCACTGACTTTTGCGCAGGCGGATGTGTGTATGTGGCTGTATTCTGTCGGATTGGTGTGTGTGTGTCATAATATGGCGAACTGATATTCGCCACAGTGGCAGTATGTTGGAGCCCGTCAGCGCGGCATTAAGTGGGATTTACCGCCAGGGGCATAATGAGGGCCTAAATGTAGGCTGTTGTCAGATGTGCCACAGTGCCCAACATTCCTACACAGGACCCTAACACTGACAGCTGAATTACCACACCTACCTGTCCAATACAAAGCAAACATAGTCACCTTGAGTGGTGGGTACACTGGATGGCAGATGCATAGACAAGTAGATGTGTTGTTGCTGTAAATGTGACCGCTCAGTAGTAAACAGATGATGAACATGTCAAGAGAGGGATTTGAGGCAGGACAGAATCCCTATGCAATAACAAAACTTTCACTGTGCACTCATGGGAAGACCCTGAGAACCAAGCATATGACACATAAAGTAAGGGAGTACCCACATTTTTTTATTAACAATAAAACTAAACTAAAAAAATCAAGAAAACCTATCCTAAGCTAACCTATTCTAACTATAATTACCCAACAACTGAACCTAACTACCCTAAGCTAAACTTACCTAACACATTTAACAACACACTCTAAACATTGTCCCCCCACACCCTTTATGGTACGAGACACATGCAGAACAACATATACTAAACTACACATATACTAACTATATCTAAACAAATATATATAGATATTTATTTTATTATAATATTTTCTTTTTAAAACACATATATACCCCAACATGACCCTTACTCACACACAAAGTAACATGTAAAAAGTAGAAAACCCATCCGCACACTCACTTATCCTAACTAAACTACATACCTACTCTAACTTAACACTAACCCCCTAAAACCCACTATAAAACATGAATACAAATGAGGGGAGAGGGGACAGAACTGGGAGGGGAGAGTTCCAAATATAGTCACAGCTCTGCCTTCTTGAGGGTTTTCTTTATTTACTTGAGTCTCTTAGTATTGGCTGCACCTCCTTCTCCAAACTGTCCAACGTTTTCAATACAAGTGTTACATCCCTCTGCAGATCCTGCAGCATTTTCTGGTCCATGACATCAGGTGGTGTGGGCTGATGCACCAATGTTAAAGGTGTTGCTTACTGGATACATCTGGGTCCTCAAATCGCAATGCTTCACCAATTGCGTAGGAGTCAGGTCCACCTGTAAGATATGAATGGAAAAACATGCTTAGTGTCAAATCACAGTCAATACTAGTGGACAACAAATTTCAGTGTGTACTATTTTAAAGGAGTGAGCTTGTTATCCTAGTGTAAACAGTGCAACAAACACACCACTATAGACATACGATGACACTCAGTTGAGTGAGAGCCACACACCTGCACACTTATACTGAACCTGGGACTCATATAGTGCTACACACTGCAACACCCATATTTGGGCAATCTATATAAGATGGAACTCCATGGTATAATGGGGAGTTATGTAACAAATACATGACACTAACCTGGTGCTTTGCAAGACAATTGACTCAGGTACTCAAGCTTGACTTGCAAGGCACCCAGAGACCCTTTGTGATGGACATGCAGCTCAATTATAAGTCTGCAATGATTATGCGTTGAGGAATCAATGACTGATGTGGCAAAGTTGTCTGATGGTATAAAATGCCTTATTTACATTGCCCCCCTAAGGCAGGTAAGCCCCCTTTGCTGACATAATGGCAGGGATCATGTGCGTGAAATGATGACAAACAAGCGCAATACATGCATTGCCCTGCATTGTTGACACAATCCAGGTAAATATGGTAGGATGGCCGTGACTTGGCAAATCATACATGACACTATGCCATTGCAAAGTTGTCGCCATGTACCCTGAAATGTGTAACTTAGTGATGGTTGTGCATGGCTCATCCAACACCTTACCTGCTTTGGTATAATGGTAGGACTTGTGAAATCCATGTCTAGACTGCTGCAATTACACTTCATTCTGGTTGCATGCAACCTGTCCACAAGCATAGCATGCAGCACTCCAATACATCTGCTACTGTCATTAAAGAGCAGTGAACAGTAAATAGTATGCTAATGGGAGACCCACCAACAAGGCCACCGATCTCAATACCAAGATGATCAAGCAGATCCTGCTCCCTGGCCCCAGCGATCCTAGTGCTCTTAAAGACCCTCTTTAGGTAGTGGAGCACCTTGCCCCCACCGCAGCAGCCTCACCTCGGTCCGGTAGCTGCGTATGATTTGGCCCCCCATTTCCAACATCATCGGCAGGTAGAAGGCTACCAACCATAGAAAACCACCCAACTCTTCCTCTTCCATCCTGGTCAACCTCCCCCCACCCGACATATTATAACTGGAAAGGTTGACCATAACTACTTAGAAAAAAAGAAATAAATGAAAATAACAGAAACTTAAGCCAATAACTAATCCTAAGTATTCCAACTTAACAACTAGCCCGGACAGACACCTCACAGTACTAATATAAATATACACAGAAAACACACAAATTTACAAACACTGACACAAAATACAGACAATAATTAACAAAACACGACAGGGGGGACATCACAAGATACAATACGCAAGAAAATCACAACCACCAACTCCAGAACACAACCACACAGTCAGAAGAGGCACAGACTGTAAAGAGAAAGTGAAAGTACACCCACTGTACCATGCTTGGAAACAGAATTTCCTATTACATCACTTCCTGTCCCCTTCTGTCACATTTTCAGTTATGCGTGTGTTTATATCACACGATTGACATTTGCGTGGGTATTTTAGATGTATGACACACATGCGTCGTTTTTCTTGACGCATTACCATTATGCGTGAAATGCACTGAAAATCAGCATTGAGAAGAGTGCGAAGGTGGAATTCACGTTAAGGGCCCAAGTGTCATATACTTTGCATTTGGGATGTTTTAGACGCACTTGCATCAATTTTGTTTACCCAATTACTGATTGCGTGTTTTTGTTCCATTGTCTTTAGATGCACCCTATATCAATATACAAATGACATGGCAGTCAGTAAAATGCAATAGTTCCGGTTTGTGATTGTGAATTGTGTTTTCATATGTGATGTGTGATGTTGTCATACAGAGCATAATATTTAACCAACAACTGTCTCAGTACGTAGATTTGGTGTTTATGGTGACATGTGTGGCCTACACATATGTCTGACATGTGCACATCTTTGGTACACACTATGTATGACACACTCTGCCTACATTCCACTCAGATTATGTTTCGACTACAAATGTTTGATTAAACTCATTGCATTTAGGAATGGTTGTTGGTTATGTGTGGTGGTCCTGCAGCCCTAGCTGCTTATGTTCTCAGCTATACTGAAGTGCTTTCCAAAGACGTGTCTGTGCAATGTGAGAGGTCATGTCTACCCTGTGTCAGGATTGGGCCCCATGGCAGTTGCAGGACAGATTACCATGGATGTACTTTGCAGGCCCAACTTCTTCCATTGCTTGTTATACCTGGGCATATCATAATAACCATTGTTACCAATTATGCCCACCCCCATTGTCACACATGTTCCATGCAGCTATTGCAACTCACACACTGAGTTGTGACAGTGTTCTGTTCCACATGACTAACTTTCTAATTTTGGTCATCCACTACCTCATGTGTGGGCCCCATGTGTGTGATGAGCTATTGGTGGACAAGTTGGCAACATGGTTGTACAAAATAAGTTATTGTCCATAGATTGTGTCACATACCAGTGATGAGGCTATTAGTGATGTTTGTGATGGTGGCAGTACAATCTTACACATCACAAATCATGTTGCAACAGTACTTGTCAGATTCGTATTTGCAACATGCTCCCTGGGGTTTGACTCACAATCCTATGGTATATGTAGTGGAGATTGAAGAAACCAAAGCAGGATTCGTTGTATAAGTTAAGTGTTTATTTACCAAACTGACAAGGTGATTTAAGTGGTGCTTAATTGAAAAAGGTTTCAACTATGTGCTGTCTGTGGCATATCACAGCATCTGTGTTATGCTGTTCGCCCTCCATTTCTACACCACCATCCTCCTCTCCTCCTCAGGAAGGTCATCAACCAGGTCATACATGGGGACGTTCATTTGCACACATATGTTATGATGATTTTGCCGACAATGTGTGAGGCATATAGGAGGTGGCCTCTTGTGATGTCCAGACACCTGAATCTTGACTTCAGTATGCCAAATGTCCTCTCCATGATACTCTGTGTCTCACCATGTCCCTCATTGTATGCACGCTCTGTGGCTGTGCTTGGGTTTAGAAATGTGTTCATAATCCATGGCTGTATGCCATAACCCTGATCTGCTGCAAAAGATCATAGGAGTAAGTTGTTGCTAAGGCTTGCAACAGGTTCGTCATGTAGCATGGCAGTTGTATCTTTGAGATAGCTGTGACTCATAAGTTTTCTTAGCACTGTGTTGTTGGGCATGACCATCTTGAGTATTGGATCAAGGACCTGAGACATATGATTTGGCATCCTAACTGTTGGTCAGTATGTATGTACCATGTGTTGTGTTGTGCACTTTTGTATCACTGTGCTATCACTAGAGGGTGCATGACACATCCTCACAATACAATGTGGTCAGATGTAGTGGCAACATGGTAGCACTACAGAGCCTGGACATCCCAGACAGTTTGACGTGTCATTACAGATGAAGTGCAACACTTACATGAGTAAGTGACATTGCACAACACAGCTCCAACATTGGCAGCACTATGCTGCAATATTTTGACTATGCAGGAATGCACCATGAGTGAAATGTTACTAGGCAACCCTTTGTTGTCCCCTGTGCCAGTGGCTTATATGCAGCTGTGCACCGACCCTACGAACCTTGCACCAGGGTGCTCGGCTAGCTGCCCTGGGGAGGTGGATGTGTCTATGCAGGAAGGGATATCTCCCTATACATATTCTGTTTTGATGCACAATTGAATGGCTCTTTCTGTGTATACAGCAGTATGCAGCATGCATTGGTTGGCACATTCTCATAGGTTAAAATCACAGTCTATTTCCTTATTGCAACCTGCAAGCGGCACCCCTGGGGTGGTGTTTGATGTTGGCACTGCCTAAGGTTTTAGATGACACCTACATCTGAGTCAGCATCATCATGCTATGTATCTTGTGGTGACAGACCTGCAATTTGCATTACACGCCCCTTCCACGCAAAGTGCTGCGTGGAAGGGTGGCCGATTTCCAATGTGACTTCATGTCACATAAGAGTGGTCATCCGCAAACTTGTACATACAGTGCAGGCTGTGTCAATGGCACTGGGGGCTCTTACATAAGTCCCCTGGTGATCCTGGGTGGCAGCTGATGTTTGTACCAGCCATCAGGTGTCCAACGGTGTGTATCCCATTGTTTCAGGATGATCAACATTATTACCAGTGTCTCTCCTATCTTCCAAAACATGATTCAGCATTTATACTTTCAACACATGCACAGTGCAGACTATGGGATGGTGCTCAGCTACTTAGCAAATGTGTCCCTTGGCACAGTGCATGTAAGGTCAGTGATGTTCTCTATACTCCTACAGGGCCCCACTATGGCATCCATGATCTGCACTGTCTAACAGTGACTCTGCCCCATGGTGGGCCATGTATTGTTTATGGTACATACATGATGGTGATGTGGGTCATTAAGTGGTGCATGTGAGGTGGTACCACAGTAGGGGCCAGATGTAGGAAGCCTTTTGCGCCTCGCAAACTGCTAAAAACGCAGTTTGCAAGGCGCAAAAGGCTGAACGCGATGCAGAATCACATTTTGCGAGTCGGTACCGACTCGCAAAATGTGATTCCGACTCGCAAATAGGAAGGGGTGTTCCCTTCCTATTTGCGACGCATCACGATGTAGAGTTGCTTTGTGACCGCGAAAGCGGTCGCAAACCAACTCGCAGTTACCATCCACTTGAAGTGGATGGTAACTCATTCACAAAAGGGAAGGGGTCCCGATGGGACCCCTTCCCCTTTGTGAATGCTCACAAAAATATTTTTTCAGAGCAGGCTGCCTACTCTGAAAAAACAGAAACAAAAAGGTTTCGGTATATTTTTCTTTTTGCTGCTCGTTTTCCTTTAAGGAAAACGAGCTGCAAAGAGAAAAAAAAACTGCTTTATTTAAAAGCAGTCACGGACATGGTGGTCTGCTGTCTCCAGCAGGCCACCATCCCCGTGAGTGCCTAGACTCGCTATGGGGTCGCAAACTGTGACCCACCTCATAAATATTCATGAGGTGGGTCTTTGCGACCCCATAGCGAGTCGCAGAAGGTGTCTGAGACACCTTTCTGCATTTCCTTTTGCGAGTTGCAAATTGCGAGATGCTGGGACTCTCAATTTGCAACTCGCAAAAGGAAACCTACCTACATCTGGCCCATAGTGTGGTACCACATCTCACATATCTGGCATATGGTATGTGATGGACGTTCATTTTTTATTCCTATGTGTGTGAGACAATGTGTCAGGCAGATTTGTATGTACATTACAGCTAAGTCAGGTATGTGTTGATGAGATGTAGTTGATATTGGCAGCAGTTGTCTGGCACTTGAGGGTTATTTGTCTTTGTTAGACTTACGTAACATGAGCATGATGTATGCCATTGACACTGCAGTGCTATTCTTTGTTTGGTGTACAGTGTGTGAAGAGTACATAGCAGGCAACCTGTGGGCACTTGTAGTCATTTGTGTATTTCTACTGTTGGCAAAGGGTACGTCTGCACCAGTCCTTCACATTGTGTTCCTGACATGTGGGTGTGTTATGTACATGTGGGTGTATGTGTTTGTGGTGTGCACTGATTGTGCTGTTCTGCAGCATGGTGCAAATGTGATGTTAGCTGCACATCTGTGTTACCCTGGCCATGTGTTTTTGAAGTGGTGTGTATCTTGTGTGTCCTTCAGGGTTGGTGTGTTGTGTGTAGGTTGCTAGGTTTGTTGACTTACCCACAAGTAGACCATTTCCATATTGTCTTTCCTGGAAGTGTTCGTTGATCCTGCTGTGCCTGAATATGTAGGCATCATGCACACTCCCAGGAAACTTGGCCAAAATGTTTGTGAATAGTCCCCGGTGGTCCACTATGCCTGCACATTGATGGAATTCATGTGCTTGCGATTCCAGTATATGTGCTCAGTTGCTGCAGGTGGCACAGTTGGACATGGGTGTAGTCAATTGCACCAAGAACATGCGGGAAGCCATGAAATTGGTAGAACCCCTGTTTAATCTCCTGCTGCCTTTGCTGGATGTTGGGGAAGCTGATGTGGCAGAGTGTCAGGGAGATAATTGTGTCTAACTCGTTTGGCAGGAATGCAGAGAAGGACGGCTGTGACACATCAACAACCAGGGCACCCGTTGATTGAAATGAGCCACTTGCCAGTATGTGCAGGGCAGCTAGCAGCTTTGTCACAGGTGGTATGTTTTGTGGGGTCTGCAGGCTGGCTGTGATTTGTGGCTCAATGTGGTGCAGCAGGTGAAGTATGGCTTTCCAGTTGAGTCTGCATGTCCTTATAATGTCTTGTTCCCTGAGGCCATGGATGGTTGTCCTGTTTCCGAATACCCTCTCCTGCCTTCTGCGTTGCCTTTGTGGGCTGCGTTGTGGTGGTGGTTGCTGTGGTTGTTGCTGTCCTCTGCGTCATCTCGCGTGCTGGAGCAGTAGCACTTCCATTTTGTCTTGTGGGCTTATGATGTTGCTTCTGTGTGTTTTCCTTAAGTAGTGATGTGTTTGCCTCATTTTAATGCCTGGTCTGTATTAAATTTGTCACAAATCGAAGTTAAAGTCATTTTTTTGGCTCCGCTTCTACCTATACGTCTTTTTTCCTCGGGTGGATAAAAACACCACCAGGGGCTTAGAGTCATTTTTTGGACTGGAACGCTTACCTTGCATCTCATTGAAGAAAGGAGGTTTCACACATCCAAAAATTGACCTTAACTCCAATATTTTGACGCTAGATGGGTCTAGCATCAGAATATAAATATGCAGTTAAGTTTGTGTTGAATTAGCGTCAAAATAAATTACACTAATTCAGTGCAAACAGGGTATAAATATGATCCTTAGGGTTGTGAGCGCGGAGCATGGTGGTGGTTTTGGAGCACATTTTTCTAGCATGGTCTGCCTTGTATGGGGAGAAGGGTTCCTTTTGTTTGAAGCTTGAGAATGTTAACAACTGGTGTCTTGTTACCTGTTATGATATATTGTCAGGAATGTTTGTGTGAAAACTTTTTGAAGAAAAAGATTGTTAGTTGCAATCACAACCTATGTGTTTATTACAGTTGCTGCTGACGAAGCGTAAAACTGACAAAATTCATTGAGTTTCTACAAAAAGATTGCGTTGCTGATTATTGATGTTTGGTTGTTCATGGATGTTTAGAGACAAGTGTAATAACACTTCTATATACAATGGTTAATGTTAACCAGCAATACAACGGCAACAATTGTTTAAAGCATTTTAAATAAACAATTTCCACTTGCTGAAATTTTGTTGTTACTTTGTTTGAGCCCACGGGCAATTTACAGTTTATCTGGGTTCTAGACTACCGATTGGGTTCTCTAGTAGATTCTAATGTATTTACAGTTACAGACAGGTTCCGTCACCCAGGCAGCACTTGATCACTTATAAGGCTGTTTACTTACAATTCAGAGGAGTATTTTTGAGTGCACAGGATCATTTTATATTGTATTTAAAAGTGTTATTTTGCCAAATTAACATGGCAGTTTAAAACTGCACACACAAGTTGCAATGGCAGGACTGAGTTATGTTTAAAGGACTATTTAACCAGGTGGCACAATGTGTGCTGCAGGTCGATTAGCAGGCTTTTAATTTATAGACCCTGGGTACATGTTGTACCACTGTGCTAAGGACTTACAACTAAATTGAATGTGCCAATTGGGTGGAAGCCAATGTTACCATGTTTTAAGGAGAGAGCACAAGCATTTTAGCATTAGTTAGCAGTGTAAGGTATGTAGAGTCCTAATGCCAGCATAAACGAAGTCAGCAAAGGCAGGAGGATAAAATGCAAAAAGTTCAGTGGACACCACGCCAAGAATATCCGGTCCAACACATTCCGCTATTTAGCTAGAAGCCACGTAAATATCAGAGAATATTTACTATTCACCCTGCAGCCAGATAAATAGCTGCTACCGTTTTTCATTTTACAGGTATTTTGAATAACTAATATATGAAACTTTTTTATTCTTTTTCTTACTCCCATTGTCAGCCTCCCAAGGCAATCTGTTAGTTAATACGGTGTAAAGCTAACAGCTCAAATTTCTTATGTTCTACAGTTCCTCTTTCAAACACAGTTAGACAATTTTCAGAAAACAGCATCACCAGTGTACGTGCTGGAGCTTGTCCTTCCAAAAATGTCGACCATTTTGTAGAAGTTGCTTAATCTCTTTAATATGAAACCCAATTTGAAGAATGTTTTGCTCAAATTTCACAAATTGATAATCTGGAGCTGGGAGTGTTTTAAACTAAAAAAATAAGATGTCTGTGCATCACTTCTGATTCAGTGTTCTCATATGCTTTACAGTGGTCTTGTAGAATTGGTTTGATAACACTTGTATTTATTCTTACATGTCTTTTTGAATTAGCCCCAAAACATCTAAAATGGGAATAAAATCGGAATATTCAGGGAATATTCATGTACAGTTAGTACAACTATAAAGGGCTGTTCTCTCTTTACAAATGTACTAAAAGGGATGTGAATGTTTAAGGGCTGATTCACATATGCATGTAAGATTACGTAAAAGAGCACCTCACATGCACATTTTTACATAGTCTGAAATGCCTTTGTGCGTAAATATACTGTTTGATGCATTTTTGACACAACTTTAAACAAGTATGTTTCTTTTAGATTTGAAATAAGGGACATCACATCATTTTTAGGGAACAGTGGGGTACAGTACATGAAGGAGACCAAGGAAGGTGAGGTCTTATTGACTCCGTATGCTCCGAAAGATCTTCTGTTGGATCCCTGCCGACACCAGAAAGACCGCGACCCACGCCCTCGTCACGAGCCGCCTGGACTAAGGCAACACCCTATACGCAGGAACCACCGCTAAACTCCAGAAACGTCTGCAGCGAATTCAAAACGCCTCCGCCCGCCTCATCCTCGACATACCCCGCAACAGCCACATCTCCGCCCACCTGAGACACCTGCACTGGCTTCCCGTCAACAAAAGGATCACCTTCCGACTCCTCACCCACGCACACAAAGCCCTCCACAACAAGGGACCCGAATACCTCAACCACCGCCTCAGTTTCTACACACCCACCCGTCAACTTCGCTCCGCCAACCTCGCTCTCGCCGCCGTCCCTCGCATCCGCCGCACCACGGCGGATGGGAGGTCCTTCTCCTACCTGGCGGCCAAGACATGGAATTCCCTCCCCACCAACCTCAGGACCACCCAGGACCACTCCACAATCCGGAGGCAACTCAAGACCTAGCTCTTCGAGCAGCAGTAACCCGATCCCCCTAGCGGCTTGAGACCCGCACGGGTGAGTAGCGCGCTTTATAAATGTTTATGATTTTATTTGATTTGATTTGATTTGATCTATTAGATATTTCATGGCATCCTCCCTACCTATCACTTTAGCATGGTCCAGAGAGTTGCTTTGGTTGAATAGACAAACTACTTTGCTTCTCTCCTAATGGCTATGCCAGTCAGGGAAATATTTTTGTGGAAGGAGTTGGGCTGCGGCCCACCCCCTCCCATATCATGAATATGGGTATCTATATGAATATGAGGATATATGTTTCAAGTAATGGTAATTACAAGTGAGGTCTTACTAATCATAGATTGAGAACAGCTTTTGTACTGGAAGGTTACCCTTCCAGTATGAGATAGTATGCTAAGACATAGGTCCTCATTATGAACACAGCGGGAAAGACCGCACTGCCGGCAATGGGGGTAACTACCGCCAACAGGCTGACGGTCTGGACCACCAAATAAAGAAGCACATGAAGAACAGGCAGCCTGAAAAACACTTACCACCAGCAGAGGAGTGTCGACAACGACGGAAGAGGCTGCCCAGAGGCCGATGGAAAGGCCCTACCTGCCCAACAATTAATGAAGCACTAGGCCGCCTTCAGTTCCAGGGTGGGAACCACCGCCACTCAAAGCCATATGGAAGCGAACCAAATAAAAGGGAACACACTCACCGGAGGCACACAGAACACGCCAAAGCATACATGGAGAGAGATTTGGAAATCATGCCAGTGCTGCTCCTTTACATAATCCTCCGTGACCGCCGACGAAGACGATGACGGTAGGTACCGCAACCTACTAAACAAGGGAAGAAAGGGCACAGTTACATACCCACCCACTCAACCCACCCCGCAACGCACCCACAACCCCTCACAACATAACAAGCCATACACACCTGAGGAAGAGGTATAGGGGGTGGGGACTTATGTCTGGGAGGGAGGGGGTTTGGGCTTCCGGTTGGGAGGTGGAGGGGGTTTGGTTTTAGCCTTGGAAGGTGGTGGAGCGGGCTTTGACAGGGTGGTGGCAGATGGGCCAGTGCCAGCACGGGGACTCTTGCTCAATGGGGAAGGGGCATGTGAATGGGAAGGGCAGACAGGGGCAGACTTGGACGTGGAAGGAGTGGACAGGGCAAGGAAGTGAGCACATTTAGGTACGAGACGGGGTAGGCCAGTGGGTTCAAAAAGGTCTACACGGGACAGGAAGGTTGTTTTAGGGGCAGTCGTGGTGGACCTGAAGGAAGGTGTGGGAGTGGAGGTAGAGTGAGTGGTTGTAAGAGGTGTAGGTGTGCGTGACGTGGATGCAAGCGCCTGTACAGTATGCTGAGGTGTGGTGGGTGTGTGTTGGGTGGATATGTGGGGATGTCTGAATGTAATGGGAGGAGGGGGGGTAGACACAGTGGGACAAGACAGGCTGCCAGTGTAAATGGATGTTGTCTAGGTGTCTGCAAGTTTGGTGAGTGTGCTAGAAGTTTTACTCAAAGTTGTTATGGTGAGTACAGGTGTGGTGTCTGGGGTGTATGACTGGATGCCTGATATTATGGTGACTGCAAGAATGGGACCAGCAACAGTGAATGATGGTGCAGTGCTTGTGAGTGTGCATGTAGAGGTGACAGACAGAGAGGCGGGAGAGGTGGACACACTGGGGGAAGTGGATGTTGTTGTGTGTGCCTTTGTATGTTGGCTCTGTGTATGCCTGTGGTGGGGAGTGTGGTGCTTGTGTTTCTCTGTATGTTTTTTGTGTGTTGAGGTGTGTGCATGGCTGTCTGAATGTGTGCCCTGGAATGGGTGAAGGGAGTGGGGTCCTGGAAGAGGTAGAGGTGGTTGGATGGAAGACAGAAACACCAGGGACACTGGCTGCCATCAAAGAGGAGGCCAGAGCCTGAAAAGATCTCTGTAGGTCAGACATGGAACTGTGAATGCCTTCCAGGTATGCATTGCACTGCTGCATCTGGGATGCTAGCCCCTGGATGGCATTCATGATGGTTGTCAATAGCCTCCTCCGCAAGGGCAGCAGGGATGACTGGGGCTTGGGATGAATGTCTGGGGCGAAGGAGACACCCAGCCTTCTTGGTGAGCGGGCACAGGCAACTGAGTGGGGCGCCACTGGGAGGGCGGTGATGGTATGGGGTGGCAGAAGATGTCAAAGAATGGGTGGGCCCACTAGGGTCCGCCACCACGAGGGAGCTCCCAGCGGAGGAGGAATCAGAGTCACTACCTCCAGTGGTAGTTGCCTCCCTGTGGTGCTCCCCTCAACCTCCAACCCACTGGTCCCCTTGGCATCGGTAGACTCTGTCTCCTTGGAACCATGGGCCGCTGCATCCCATTCGCCGGTGCCACTGCTCCCTCGCCAGATGATGCTGATGTACACAGACAACGCAAGAGTACAGGGGTGGGAAGACAAAACAGGAGAGATAAATATTAACACCTAAATGGAAGGAGATATTTGGTTCACTCATACTCCCACCCATCAACATGCAGCACATACACCTATAGTCATGCCTATGCCCCTGACTAGTGGCCACAACCCTAGTTTGCAACCATCTCCCACATTTCAGAAGCACCTGAGGAACTGCAGACCTGCCCCTTATCATCTAATTGCCCATGGTGGCCCTATTGCTATAACACACCAGTCAGAGTCCCTGCCACTAGACAGCATACATACTACAGCACCCTCAGACATCCATCAAGGAGGCATAAATTGGTCTCGGTACTTACCCCCTTGTGTCTGCTGTGCAGCCTTCAAGCGCCCATCCAAGTCTAGATATGCCACCGCCAGATGATGCTGATGTACACAGACAATGCAAGAGTGCAGGGGTGGTTCACTCATACTCCCACCCAGCTAACACATCAACATGCAGCACATACACCTATAGTCATGCCTATGCCCCTGACTAGTGGCCACAACCCTAGTTTGCAACCATCTCCCACATTTCAGAAGGATCTGAGGAACTGCAGACCTGCCCCTTATCATCTAATTGCCCATGGTGGCCCTATTGCTATAACACACCAGTCAGAGTCCCTGCCACTAGACAGAATACATACTACAGCACCCTCAGACATCCATCAAGGAGGCATAAATTGGTCTCGGTACTCACCCCCTTGTGTCTGCTGTGCAGCCTTCAAGCGCCCATCCAAGTCTGGATATGCCACTGCCAGAATGTGGTGCATTAGGGGGGCCAGGGCCCGACGGCAAACCTTCCTCTTTGGGAGGACTTCCCCAGCTGGGCCTCGCAGGTCTTCCTGGCCCAGCGCCGCAGGTCCTGCCACTGCTTCCTGCAGTGGGTGCTCTGCCGGTTGTAGACCCCAGGGTCAGCATCTCCCTGGCGATGGCCCATCAGAGTCTCCTCTTCTGATGGGTGCTGACCTGTAGGGGACACCCAGAAGAGAAACACAGAGGTCAGAGAATGCCCATTTGATACCGCTGGCCAAAAGTCCCTTATGGGACGGACATTGTACAACATCATCCCATCACTTCACTCATGCTGATTGTCAAAAATTCAATGCATGTGAGTGACAAATCATGCACACATGCATACAGGCATCACCACCATTACACACATCAATGTACCCCATCTGCCTACTCACCTGCACCTCTGGTCGCCCATATAACTTGGCATACAGGGGTAGGACCCCATCCATCAACTTGTCCAGCTCCTCCGTAGTGAAAGCCGGGGCCCTTTCCCCTGTGACTCATGCCATTTGGGAAACCAAAGTCAGGACACTGCAGCACACTCAGTGGAGTACTTGCATGCATGGAATTCGAGAGTCAGGTGAACCTGGGGTGCCGAAATGATGTACGCTCTGCAGCGGTGTGAACTGTCACCGCCGGAGGCGATCATGATAGGCCCATATTCCCCATTGACATCCATTTTAACCAATGAATGAGTGCATGGCCTTACACCATTGCAACAACTGCTAGTGGTATGAGGTCACGTCCACTGCTACAAATCAGAATGACAGGGGGCTGCTGTTTTGCAAGTACTACGCAGATATTTTTAGATCATGGGCCCCATGCAGGCCCTGTGGACCCCAGCCCTCATTCGATTACACAAATGACAATTTACGCACCACAAAAGTCCAGACGTATCAGTTAAGACATGCCACTCCAGTTGTACATCCTACACTGCTTATCTGTAACCTCCATGTTGGACACCAGTGTTCAATACACAACAGGTTGTGCAAATGAATTTGTGTCCCTCACTGGTGTTCTCTACTTCTCCTAGGTACAGACCTCTGTGGCGATGAGGGCCCAATCTGTGTACAGACCCCTTGTTGATTTGGAGACCATGGTGGAATGTAACATCATTATCAACTACAGACACACTCGTGCTACTATCCATGAACTTTGTGCATTACTGGATCCTGTACAGAGACCAGCAAATCGGATTCAGCATGCCATCCCTACTGAAGTGCAGGTGCTCTCTGTACTCCATTTCCTGGCCCAGGCTCTTTTCAGGTGACAGTGGGCATGGGTGCAGGCTTTTCACAGCCAATATTTTGCCTTATCCTTTCCAGATTTCTGGATGCATTTGTACAACACCTGCAGACACATGTGAAGTTTCCCCAAAGTGCTGACCTACCTGCCATCAAGTCAGATTTGTATGACTTTGCCAACATTCCCCATGTAATAGGTACGATCGATGGCACCCACATAGCTCTCATTCCCCCAAGAGTAAGTGAACAGATGTACAGAAACAGGAAGAACTTCAACTCCATGAACATACAATTGGTGTGTACTGCAGACCAGTACATTTCACATGTAAATGCCATGTTCCCGGGATCAGTCCATGATTCATTTGTAGTGATGAACAGCAGTGTGCCACACATGATGGAACAACTACAAGGGGACAGAGGATGGATCGTAGTTGAGTGTGTTTTATACTTTTATAGTACATAGCTGACAGGCTGTCTGTAACTGAGGGTAGTTAGTTACAGTCCTGTTTCGCCCACTTTTACAGGTGATTATGGCTACCCCACATGCATTGGCTCCTGACACCAGTGAGGAATCCTAGAACAGATGCTGAGAGGAATTACAATGAGGCCCATGGATGTACTAGGAGGGTGATAGAGCACACTGTAGGTCTCCTGAAGGCTAGATTCAGTTGCCTCCATCTCTCTGGGGGATCCCTGTGCTATGGCCCTGAGACGGTGTGTAGAATAGTGGTGGCCTGCTGCATTCTGCACAACATGACTGTGAAGAAATCTATCCCCCTACTGGAGGAGAAGGGTGGTGTATAAACAGACCATCTTCCTCTGAGAGGGGATGAGAGTAATGGTGAGGATGAAAAGGGGGAAGCTGTTCACTCCAAGAACCAAATGATCCAACTATACTTCCAGTGACTATGAGGTACTGTTCACTGATGATGTTGTCTGCATTGCATAATGTCAGTCAGACTTTTTCAGTATGGGGGTGTGTGGTCTGTAGCCATTGACACTTTTACATGAATTTCAGGTGCCATGTGACAGGATGACCAACATGGTGTACATTTCTGTTCACTCTACACAATGTTGTGTGTGGGGTGCCAATTGGGGTGCAATAAAGGTAGGATTTTTGTATTTACTGGCAAATGCATTCACAACTACATTTGAACCAACATAATGACAGGGGACATTGAAAGTTGTGTACATGTGTTTTATTAGTTGTCAAGGATGGATTGGTGCTCTTTAGAGTGATAGGGAGTGGGCTGATGGTGGATGTCCATACTCGCTACATGGTCTCAACGATTGGTGGCAGTGAGTACTGGTCCATCTGTACCTTGCAAGTTGTTGATATGCTATTGGCCGGGGAGGATGGTGGCACAGAGGCACACTTGGGAGACAGTTTGTGTCAAAGTCACTTCTTTGAGGGTGCCTTGGTCTTGGCAGGTGTTACACTGACTAATTTGGATGAGGGTGCACAGCTCTGGCCTATTTTGTGCAGTTTATTTCCCTGTTGGGCCATGCAGGGACCGTTTGTGGGGTTGCAATTGCATTTTTAATGGGATTTGGTGGTGCATTGTGGGTGGTGTAGTGCCATTGTGATACCTTGCAGGGGTGAGTGGCTGTGCACAGGAGGAGGGATGTCAGCCTGTTGGTGTGTTTGTGGGCATGCAAGGTGACTGGATTTGGTGATTGAGGCCAGGGTTGGGTATGATCCTGGTGGTAGTTGGAGGGGTGGTGCATGCATTACATTTGTGATGGATATGGGTTAATTGTAAATGACTTACCCAAGTGTATTTGGTGGGTGTAGGTGGTGGTCCTCCACCAGTCTTCTGGACAGCAATGTGGTGCCTCGATGCCATGGACCTCACCTTCCTGCGCAGGTCGTTCCATCTCTTGCAGATGTCGTCCCTCATTCGTGGATGGTTTCCCACTGCGTTGACCGTGTTCACTGTGGTCTGCCATAACTCCATCTTCCTGGCGATGGGAGTGTGCTGTACCTGTGCCCCGAAGCTTTATGGCTCAACCTTCAGTATCTCATCCACCATTGTTCTTAGCTACCTTTCTGTGAAGCGTGGGTGATAAGGGGGTGCCAGGGTGTGTGTTGTGGCGTTCAGTGTCTGCGTGCAGTTTTGTCAGTCTGGCTTATCCTATTGGTGTTGCTAAGGATTGTGGGGTGTGTATGTGAGTGTTTTATAGTGTTGTGGATGTGTGTCAGGTGTGTGGGTTTCAAACTTGCCAATGTGTGCATTTCTTGCGTTGGGTCCCATTGCTGGCCGTGGCGGTCTGTACTTCCAATGGTTGTTCGGCATCCACTAACTGCTGCGGTGATTTGTGCATCCTTTTTTGTGGGGCGGGGGGTTTGTGTGCTTGGCGGTGGCGAGGTGGGATGTGCAGCCTTTCTGCCGACAAGACCCTGGCGGTGGCTGGTGGAAACAGAAATTTTGGCAGTTTCTGTTTTTGGCATATTTATATGGTGGGTTTCTGTTCACCGCTAATGGCGGTCGTCTGTTCACCCTCGCCACGGCGGACGACGGTGTTTACTGCCATGTTCATAATGACCCCCATAGTTTTTATGAATGGCATACAG
The DNA here is from genome assembly GCF_031143425.1 of Pleurodeles waltl. Classification (NCBI taxonomy): domain Eukaryota; kingdom Metazoa; phylum Chordata; class Amphibia; order Caudata; family Salamandridae; genus Pleurodeles; species Pleurodeles waltl. The sequence continues at coordinate 359,673,489 of NC_090439.1, forward strand.
TACCACACATGCACAAAGTTGACAAGGTTTTCTCCAAGGTTATGTCTCTCTTGAGGGGCTATAATTTTTTGTACATAGCCCTATTTACCCTTTTTTAGTAATTAGGACTTTGTGTCAAAAAAGCTATGGGTGATTGCATGGCGATATCCATGTACCATCCATGGTAAGACATCTTAAAACAAAGTAGCTCAAAGTAGAGGAGAGCACTACAAAATGGAAGTACTTCAACTCTCAGAGTTGGAAAGCACTATGTAAATGCTACAATGCATCACAACACAGTACTGTTAACACATGAGACCTTTATTAATGTCTAGGATGAGATTCATCATGCTCACAGAAAGCCTTTCTGACTCAATGTTATACATGCAAACCAAGAAAAAAGTTCACTAAAATCCTTAGCTTTACTAGTCAATAAGGGGATCCTTTCTAAAGCCTTTGATCTAAAAATTGTTCAAGCCAAGGAGTTTAGCTTCACATTCCAACATGGTATATGCGCAGTAGCAGAGAAGAGGCAATGGGGTGGAAAAATGTGGAATTTAGAAGTTCAGGTGCCAGCATAAATATGAGGATGCTTGTTTTCTTGAAGGTCATGTTTGAAGAATAAAATGCTCACTCCACTTATTAGAAGCGACAATTTACTAAACAAGTGATAGTCAACACTAATAGAGCAAATTTGGCCATAGGACATTCACTTATTAAGATAAAGCCTTTAAGAAATGTAAAGATCACTCTGGTGTACTGTAGAACTATAGGTGCAAAACGCAGTGGTAAAAATTGGCACTGGAATTGTACGCTTATGAATGAAGATATGTTTGTTGTGGCATGCAAGAGGCTCTGAAAGAGTTGACAAAACACTATGGCTCCACACAAAAGCTTCCCCACATGCATTCAGGTTAAACCCTGAATATATGTTTCATGGTACTATGGTAACATCGAATTACATGTGATTTTCTGCTAATCTTCCTGTGATCTTGCACCATTACAGTGCAATATGAATAAAACCACATAGAATGTGATATTAGCATCTAGAAACCACTTTTCCAGTAAACACAATTTGACATTTCATGGGGTTTTGCTGCATACATTTACCATTGGCTTTGAACATGTGGCAAATATTTGCACTGGCCTTTGGGTGTGGTGGGTGTGCAGAAGTGTTGCAGAGGCTACATAGATTTTGAAATCTGATTATGTACTCAAGTTGAGTCTTTGGAGTAATTCTAGTGGCACATGGATTGACACTAAACTTACTCTTCTCTCTACAAATACACAGTGCAGATGGGATCCGTGTGAAGAACTGTACGATACCAAAATGCTCAGTTCTAAATTTGATCCAAACATGTCAATTTCAAAATATGAACTTTCTCTCTACAGCTTATAACATTTTAGAGTGGCTATATAAACAAGAGAATATTTCTATAGTCAATATTTTGACATAGAACTGGAAGAATGTGAGAAATTGGGTTGTTGGTTGAGTACAAGTGAGAGTGCTTCTCAAGCAACAACCACAATCCTTGGTAGGATCAACCACAAAAAAATGATTATCCCTCTAGTAGCTTGGCACAAAAGCAGTCAGGCTTAACTTAGAGACAATGTGTAAAGTACTTAAACAATAATAAAGTGAAAACACCACACAAAAAACCCACACCAATTCAGAAAAATGGGGAAGAATATAATACATTATTTGACACCAAAAGGACAAAAATCCAATCAGTAGACCTGACCTGGAGTTATGTATTTTTTAAATTTTAGATAGAAAATAGCACCTAATAGATCAAAGGGTTAACTGCAGACATCTAGTCACATGAGACTGAGGCAAAACCAAAAGTTATAGATCGAATACACAAAGTGGATTGGACCTGGTCTCTGCTTATCTTTGGACTTAGATCAATTCTTCAAAAATGTCTGAGAAGGTAAAGTCCACTAGGACAAGGCAGCCGGTGGTGTCTGTGGAAGAGGTGTTGTCCACTTGGAGCCACTGGACGAAGTCGCAGTGAAGATTTCTACGTTCAGACTTTGGATCTGATTTAGATCTTGGCAGTTATGGTTCCACCGTCGTTTTTTTATCGGAAAACCCATCTGCCGGCTTGGTGGTCCGCCCGCCCTATTTAGATGTTGGTGGTTCAGTAGGCGATAGACCTTCCAATTCCTGCCAAATCTGCCAGAAATCATTATCTGTGTCAACAGCTCCTTTGTAAATAATGGTTGGTGGTGGGACACTGTTAGAAATGGGGTGTTTGGTTGGCAGTCAGGTTACCCCGTGTCCAAGCAAGAACCCTCACTCTAGTCAGGGTAAAGGAGAATCACCTTCAGTTAACCCCCGCTCATCCCCTTGGTAGCTTGGCACAAGCAAGCAGGCTTAATTTTGAAAGCAATGTGAAAAGTACTTGTACAAACACACACAGTAACCCAGTATAAACACTACAGAATGACACAACATATGTTTAGAAAAATAGGTAATATTTATCTAAATAAAACAAGACCAAAAAGACAAAAATCCAACATTCACCAGGAAAGTTATGAGTTTAAAAATCAAAAGAGTCTTAAATCCTTTAGAAAACAGTGAGAACGTGGTTAGCGTACAAAAGTACCTGGGTAGGGTCAAAATAACACAGCACGGGTGAGTGTGCATCAGAAAAGGCCAGCAATGCGTCGATTTCTCACTCGCAAGCGAGACCCTGTGTCGTTCCTTCTCCGGTCACGTTGGCGTGCATCATTTCTTTTGTGAGAGCGATGCGTCAATCCGGACAGGCACCTCAGGTCCGGGCAGGCTTTGCATTGTTTTTCCATGCCAAGTGATGTTGCATTGAAAATCCGGTCGCACAGTATCACAAAACCATGCTGCATGGGGTTTGCGTCGTTATCAGCCTCCGTTAGCGGGTGTTGTGCATCATTTCTCTAGCCATGTTGTGTCAATCTTCCAGCCACAAAGCAGTTGGAACGCTGATTTCAGCCGCGAAGCCGGCGTGTCGTTTATCAGCCGTGTGACAGAAGGTGTGTCGGAAATTTCCCCACACAGCGGTCTGTGCGTAGATTTTCAGTCTTTGTCTGACAGCCTCACCTTTCAAGGGCCTAGGAACTGGATAGGGCACCACTTGGCATGGCAGGTGACTCAGCAGAGAGTCCAGGTGCTGGCAGGGGAAGTCTTTGATGGCCCTGAGACTTCAACAACAGGAGGCAAGCTCAGTTCAAGCCCTTGGAGATTCTTCTCAAGCAGGAGTGCACACCAAAGTCCAGTCTTTGTCCCCTTTCACAGTCAGAAACAGCAACTGCAGGATAGCCCAACAGAGCACATTCACAGGCAGGTGCAGGGGCAGCACTTCTCCACAGCTCTTTATCTCTTCTCTTTGGCAGAAGTTCCTCTTGGTTCCAGAAGTGATCTGATCTTCAGGGGTTTTGGGTGCTCTTCTTATATCCCTTTCTGCCTTTGAAGTAGGCTTACTTCAAAGGGAATTCTCTCTTGTTTGTGAGATCCTGCCTTGCCCAGGCGAGGCCCCAGACACACACCAGGTGGTTGGAGACTGCATTGTGTGTGGGCAGGCACAGCCCTTTCAGGTGTAAGTGACCACTCATCCCCTCCTTCCCAGCACAGATGGCTCATCAGGATATGCAGGCTACACCCCAGCTCCCTTTGTGTAACTGTCTAGAGAGAGGTGCAAACAGCGCAACTGTCAAACTAACCCAGACAGGGAATCCAGAAACAGGCAGAGTCACAGAATGGTTTAAGCAAGAAAAGTCCTATTTTACGAAAGTGTCATTTTCAAACACACACTCTAAAAATCAACTTCACTAAAGGATGTATTTTTAAATTGTGAGTTCAGAGACCCCAAACTCCACATGTCCATCTGCTCCCAAAGGGAATCTATGCTTTCATAATATTTAAAGGCAGCCCCTATGTTAATCTATGAGAGCGATAGGTTTTGCAACATTGAAAACCGAATATGGCAGTATTTCATTGTCAGGACATGTAAAACACATATGTACATGTCCCACCTTTAACATACACTGCACCCCGCTCATGGGGCTACCTAGGTCCTACCTTAGGGGTGTCTTACATGTATAAAAAGGGAAGGTTTAGGCCTGGCAAGTGGGGACACTTGCCAAGTCGAATTAGCAGCTTAAAACTGCACACACAGACAATGGAGTGGCAGGTCTGAACCATGTTTTCAGGGCCACTAATGTGGGTGGCACATCCAGTGCTGCAGGCCCACTAGTAGCATTTGATGTACGTACCCTGGGCACCTATAGTGCACTGTATAAGGGTCTTACTGGTAAATCAAATTTGCCAATCATGGAAAGTCAATTACACATACATTTCACATAGGAACACTTACACTTTAGCACTGGATAGCAGTGGTAAAGTGCCCAGAGTGCCAAAAACAGCAAAAACAGAGTCCACCACACATCAGCAACCTGGACAACAGAGGCAACAAGTTAGGGGAGACCACGCCAAAGATGCCAAGTCTAACAGACACCAGACACCCTTACCGCCTACCAGATTTCGATATGCCTTACTACCAAACTATGGCCGTCCAACCTCCACATCTAAGTAGGTGGTTTGAATTGGAAATTAGTTAAAAATGTACTTTTATTTTCAATTCCACTTTCATTTTCAACTGGGCAACTTGTTGCTGCTACTGGACTGGAAAAAACATGACTCCCTCCATCTCTGGACTTGAAGGTAGGGAATCCGCATTGCCTAGGTACGTTGTGTGGTCACTGCACATGAGCTCAGGACCACTGCTGTTATGTACATGTCACAGTAATTTTTAAAAAATTACTGTGACATCCATGTCAGGAAAACAATTGTGTCAGACCAGGATAGGGATACACTGGTCCAACACACATATCGCACACATACACAAATGTCATTTTGGTGTCAGTGTTCATTGCCAACGAATGCTGGCACCACAATGACATTGCAATCACTTTTGTCAACTATGTCCATATGTTCACATTGCAAGGGGACCTGCACCTACAATGCTGTGCTGCTAGTTGTGTATGTGAGTCAGTGTATGTGTGTGTATGTGTGTGTGGGTGTATGTGTGTGTGTGAGATTGAATTGCCGTGTTGAGATGGTGGGAGCTGGAGTGGATGATGTGGTTGTGCCAATATGTGTGCTACTTGCAAATGGGCCTGATGTTTGTTGGGTATATTTGGCTGTGTTTTGTGTTGCTGTGTGCAACATTCAGGTGAGTGTTGTTGTTGTGTGGTGGTCATTGTCATGATGTGTGTAGTTGTGCCTTCGTGTGAGCGTGAAATTGTGTTGGCTGTTGTGGTTGTGTCATTTGTGGGTGCAGTGTCAGTAGTGTATGTATGTTGTGTCATGAATGTATGACAATGTGTGTTTTCAACATGTATCTGTTTTGGTGGAATGGCAATGGATAATAGTGTAAATGTAGTATGTTGTGTAGTGTGTTGTGCAGGTCTGCACATCTGGCCAAAGTACAGTTTTTGTGTGTGTGTGTCTTACTTCTATTCCATAGCCACTGCCATCGTACAATGTCCATTGGGACCCACGACTGACTCCCTCTGTTAGCAATCTGCCCCCAGTACACCGCCTGTAGAACTGTAACATCTTCCTGACGGCTAGAAAGAGCACTCCATTGCGTCCGTCAGCAGCTCAGCCATAATACATCTAAATACAGCGACCATTGACTTGGTGGAGTGCTCAGGTTTGCCGCTGCTGTGGATCGGCAGTAATAATGTCAAGATCTAAGTCAGGCCTTTAGTCTTTCTTATGGAAAATTAAAATCTCCAGCAGTATGGAGCTGCAGGCTGCAGCTAATGAGAGCTCCGTAAGGTCAGATACCTCTTCTGCAAGGAGCCTTTGAGTAGGATTTGCTGCTGTGGAGAAGAACGTAGTGGGAAATGCCATAAAATAAGGCCACACTGATGCACCTCAAGCAGGTCAGGAGGAAGGTAGGTTCTAATCTCCTTTTGGTTTTCAGGGCCCCTTTTTCAGAAATGTTTTTAAGTCCCAAGTTTTGGATTTGGGCTATCTAGACACCTATAGCACCATTCTCTAAGGTCAAGGGCTGGGGGACACCACTTGGAGGTTAAGGAATAACTCAGTCAGGGTCCAGGTGTGGGTTCAAGGTGGTTAGTCCTTTTTTGCCTCTGAAGCTCTGACTAGGAATCAGTCTGGAAGTCTTATGTTCAAGCAAAAAAGCCAGGTCTCAGGCATTGGGGCAATCCTGTGAGGGCAGAGGACAGGCTTTAGGAAGCAGGGCATTCCTCTTGGTGCAGCAGGTCAGACCTCTAAAGTACACAGAAGGGCACTGTCAGCCCTCTGAAAGTCCTTCAACAGGTCCAGAAGTGAAATGAAGAGAGGGTCTGAGAATCCTACTGCCACCATTGAAGTGGAAGAAACCTCTAGAGTTTCCCCCCCACAGAAGTGTCTGGAATTGCCTACCTTCCTGCTTTGGTATGAGTCTGTCTGCCATTAAAATATACTACAGTGAAGTTATCTATGTGTGAGATGAGGCAGTGATTATGAAGTGTAAATACGCCTGTATAAAGATCTGAAAACCCTTAGAAATGAAACATGATATTTCTATTGGCTCCCAAACAAAAGCTATCACTTATTAAATGCTAGAAAGTAACCCAATATTGTCCTATAGGACAAGTCGGCCAAATAGTAGTGAAACATGAATGTGAGTTTTTCAGTACCTGGACATGCGATTCCCTAATCAGAGTCGCAATTTTAAGGAATCGCTATTTTTGTGATTCCTTATAATTGCACTGCAAATTCCTTTCATAAATCATGAAAGGTGATTTTGCATTCGCAAATGTTAGAACTTTGCAATTTGCACCATTTGCGAATGCAAAATCCTTTGATACATCTGGCCCTAAGACTCTTTTACACATTTTTAAAGTGATATTTCAACTTGTGCTTATTGGATCTTTGTCATTTCAACCTTATTTTATTCAGACAAATGTTATCTATTTTTCTAAACCTGAGTGGTGTTTCTTTGTGGTGTTTTCACTGTGTTACTGTATCATTTATTGCACAAATACATTACACATTGCCACCTACGTTAAGCCTGACTGCTCAGTGCCAACCCACCAGAGGGTGGGCACAGGATAATTTGGATTGTGTTGTGACTAAGTGTAGGAAAGTACCATCTTGCCTGGCATGTTACCCCCATTTTTTACTTGTATGTATGTTTGTTTTCGCCTGTGTCACTGAGATCCTGCAAGCCAGGACCCCAGTGCTCATAAAGTGTCCCCTGCATGTGTTCCCTGTGTGGTGCCTAACTGTATCACTGAGGCTCTGCTAAACAGAACCTTAGTGTTTATGCTCTCTTTGCTTTTAAAATTGTCACTGCAGTCTAGTGACTAATTTTACCAATTCTGATTGGCACACTGGAACACCCTTATAATTCCCTAGTATATGGTAACTAAGTACCCAGGGTATTGGGGTTCCAGGAGATCCCTACGGGCTGCAGCATTTCTTTTGCCAGCCATAGGGAGCTCAGACAATTCTTACACAGGACTGCCACTGCAGCCTGAGTGAAATAACATCCACGTTATTTCACTGCCATTTTACACTGCACTTAAGTAACTTATAAGTCACCTATATGTCTAACCCTCACTTAGTGAAGGTTAGGTGCAAAGTTACTAAGTGTGAGAACACCCTGGCACTAGCCAAGGTGCCCCCACATTGTTCAGGGCAACTTCCCCAGACTTTCTGAGTACGGGGAAACCATTACACGTGTGAACAATATATAGGTCAATACCTATGTGTAGTTTCACAATGGTAACTCTAAACATGGCCTTTTAACATGTCCAAGATCATGGAATTGTCCCCCCAATACCAATCTGGTATTGGGGTGCCAATCCCATGCATCCCCGGGGCTCCAGCATGGACCCCGGGTACTGCCAAACTAGCTATCTTGGCTTTTCTCTGCAGCTACCGCTGCTTCCAACCCTCCGACAGGTTTCTGCCCCCTGGAGCCTGGGCAGTCCCAGGAAGGCAGAACAAAGGATTTCCACTGAGAGAGGGTGTTACACCCACTCCCTTTGGAAATAGGTGTTAAGATCATGAGAGGAGTAGCCTCTCCTGGCCTCTGGAAATGCTTTGAAGGGCACAGATGGTGCCCTCCTTGCATAAGCCAGTCTACAACAGTTCAGGGATCCCCCATCCCCTGCTCTGGCACAAAACTGGACAAAGGAAAGGGGAGTGACCAATCCCCTTTTTATCACCACCCCAGGGGTGGAGCCCAGAGATCCTCCAGTGTGTCCCAGAGCTCTGCCATCTTGAATGCATAGGTGTGAAGGCACAATGGAGACCTCTGAGTGGCCAGTGCCAGCAGGTGACATCAGAGACCCATCCTGATAGGCTCCTACCTGGTTAGGTAGCCAATCCTCCTCTGAGGGCTATTTAGAGTCTCTCCTGTGGGTTTCTCTTCAGATAACGAATGCAAGAGCTCACCAGAGTTCCTCTGCACTTCTCTTCAACTTCTGCCAAAGATCGACTGCTTACTGCTCCAGGACACCTGCAAAACCATAACAAAGTAGCAAGAAGACTAGCAGCAACATTGTAGCTCCTAATCCTTCCGGCTTTCTCAACTGTTTCCTGGTGGTCCATGCTGTGAGGGCTGTCTGCCTTCACCCTGCGCTGGAAGCCAAGAAGAAATCTCCTGTGTGTCGATTGAATCTTCCCCCCTGCCAACGCAGGCACCAAACTTCTGCATCACCGGTCCTCTGGGTCCCCTCTCATCTTGACGAGCGTTGTCCCTGGAACGCTGGATCCAAGTGACCCCGACAGTCCAGTGGTCCTTCTGTCCAAATTTGGTTGAGGTAAGTCCTTGCCTCCCCATGCCAGACTATAATCCTGTGTTTGCATGATCTGCAGTTACTAGGGCTTTGCACCTTTAAAAGACTTCCTTCATGCACAGCACAGCCCAGGTCCCCAGCACTCCATCCTGTATTGCCGAACTCGCTGAGTTGACCTCCGACTTCGTGGGACCCTCTTTTGTTGTGCTGAGACGACCACCGTGCTCAGATTTCCTGAACGCCTGTTCAGGTGCTTCTGCAGGTGCTGCCTGCTTCTGCATGGGCTCTCTGTGTCGCTGAGCGACCCTCTGTCTCCTCTTCCAAAGGGCAACCGCCTGGTCCTTCAGTGGCCATGGTAGTACCCATAATCTTCACCTGCAACTCTTGCAGCTAGCAAGGCTTGTTTGCAGTCTTTCTGTGTGGAAACAACTCTGTATCCTCCAGCACCCCATGGGACATCTTCTGACCAAAGGAGAAGTTCCTGGCATCTTCCGTTGTTGCAGAATCTTTGGCTTCTTCCACCTGGAGGCAGCCCTTTGGCACCTTCATCCGGGTTTTAGTGGGCTCCTGCCCCCCGGACACTTGCGTGACTCTTGGACTTGGTCCCCTTCCTTTGCAGGTCCTCAGGTCCAGGAATCCATCTTCAGTGCTTTGCAGTCAGTTGTTGTCATTGCAGAATCCCCTATCTCGACTTTACTGTCTTTCTGGGGTAGTAGGGTAACTTTACTCCTACTTTTCAGGGTCTTGGGGTAGGGTATCTTGGACACCCTTAGTGTATTCTTACACTCCCAACGACCCTCTACACACTACACTAGGCCTGGGGTCCATTTGTGGTTCGCATTCCACTTTTGGAGTATATGGTTTGTGTTGCCCCCAGGCCTATTGTCTCCTATTGCATTCTATTGTGTTCTACAGTGTTTGCACTACTTTTCTAAGTGTTTTACGTATCTGATTTTGGTTTGTGTGTATATTTTGTGTATATTACTTACCTCCTAAGGGAGTATATCCTCTGAGATACTTTTGGCATATTGTCACTAAAATAAAGTACCTTTATTTTTAGGAACTCTGAGTATTGTGTTTTCTTATGATATAGTGCTATATGATATAACTGGTATAGTAGGAGCTTTGCATGTCTCCTAGTTCAGCCTAAGCTACTCTGCTATAGCTACCTCTATCACGCCTAAGCTGCTAAAACACTACTAATCTACTAGTAAGGGATAACTGGACCTGGCACAAGGTGTAAGTACCATCAGGTACCCACTATTAGCCAGGCCAGCCTCGTACACTAGGCCTGACTAAATTGTGGTCCCTACTTGGACAAGGGTATATACACTGCCAAATAGAGACCCAATTTCTTACAGCAAACATCTATCAACCAAAGGCTAGTGAGGAGTACATCAAGAGCACTGAATATGGACATTCCTCCATACAATCACCTGGTCATTACCTTTGGTTTCAGAATTCATATTACCAACAGCAACCTGCTGTAAACATCCACTTTGACTTTCCAATAGGGGTATGTGAGGGTATGAGGGGGTATGGTCACTATCAATGCTGGATAAGGCAGCCCCACCATCCAACTGATTTAACAAATGCCTAGAAACAAAAATATAACCAATCACAGACTGGCAAGACCGATCAAGTAGGTAACAGTTGTGGGGTAGCCTGGATCTTGGTGCTAAATTGCATTACAAATATCAAAGATCAATTAAAAACAATACAGCTTGCAACCCTATGATCTTACCTCTGAATAAACCCCACTGAAACATTAGCCTCAAATACACTGCTGTTGCTAACTATTGAAGATTTCTCTAACCCTAGGAAGGACTAAATGAATCCCCTTATCCATCATAGAATACTTTGTATTAAGACTGGCTATGAAAGCAAACAAAAGAGAAAAGTTATGGCTAACCCTAGAGACAAAGTTGTAGTTTGTAAAAAAACATTGACAAACTATACTAAGACCCACATTTATACTATGTGATGCAAAACGTCCCAAACGCTTTTTTGCGCCCAAAAGTATAGCACCAGCTTGCGTCATCCCAGAGCACCAGCCGGGCTCAAAATATATGGAATCGCGCAAGCCGGCACTAAGAGTGGACTACTGTCTGGTAAAATGACATTAGCCAGGTGGAGGTGGCAGAACGGGGGAAGAGGGCTTTGCCTCAAAAAATTACACTAGGCTGGTTAGAAGCAAAAAAAATGCTGTTACCCAGCCTAGCATAATTTCCTAATGCAAAACCATCCATACCACTGCCCACCACCCCAATGGCCAGCCCTAGGAACAAGGTCCCTTGGGCATGGGCATTGCACCCAGTGCCATGTAGGAGTCCCATTTCAGGGCCCACAATGGCACTTGATATTTTTTTTAAAACACTTACCCTACCTACCTGGGACGGTAGGACCTGTGGTGTCCCTCTAGTGTGGGTGTGGGTGTTCCTGGGGCTTGGCGTGGGCACCTGTGGGCCCTTTTCATGGTGTTTGACCATGGAAATGGGTACACAGGTCCCCTAACACCTAGTCTGACCTAGGCATAAATAATGGCGATTAGCAGGCTTAGCACCATTATTTAGGACTGCCTCCCACCTGTGCACCTTTTTTGCGCAGGAGGATAAAAAGGAGCTAGGGACTTTGAGTCATTTTTTTTACATGAACGCCTACCTTGCATCTCATTGAGGCAAGGTGGTTTCACGCATTCAAAAAATGAAGTTAACTCCAATATTTTGACGCTAGGCGGGTCTAGCATCAAAATATAAATATGGAGTTAAGTTTGCGCTGTATTTGCATTAAAAAAAAGATGCAAAATTATTGTAAATAGAGTATATATATGCCCTTAGGTTTGTTAGTACAGCAGGCCAAATGAAACACTTAAAATAAGTTACATTTAGTGGGAATTGTGCAAATAACACAATCTAGGGTCATCTTAAATCAAGAGGTTAAATCCACCTGTGCACACCCTGAGGGGCTAAATGTCAAAATAATTTTTTTACAGAATACATTATTAGTGGCTCAGGTTTCCTGTAACAGGACAATATCATATAATTTGATATAGTTAACCCATTTTTCCAGAGACAATTTGCTCAACACCCCAGAAATGTTCAAATGTAATACTGTAATCAAATTGGGTGCCTCCATGTGTTGGGGTGGTGGATTTGATGACAGCCTTAACTCCCAGGGCAATGGAGCAACCTCAACATTACCACACTCAGATCCAAACTCATCAGAGAAGAAAAAGGTAGCAATATGGAAACGCCCTGTTTGTCGTCTGCAATGTACACCAGAGAATCCTGATGTCAATCATTCTTTGGTATTTAAATTAAGGCTGTATAACACATTATAGGTGGAGGGAGATGGATGTGGACATGAGAGAGTAAGGAAAGGAATATGGTAACCTGCTAATACCCTACCTGGTGACCTGAAGGCTCTATAAAAAAGTACAACTGGAGAACATTCATTGTGACATGGTATGATCACCGAATCAGATCACAAGCAACATGATGATTTCTGAAATTAATAATTTTACAGTCACCTCTGTATTCCTTCTCCATGGTATCCAGCTAGCCTACCCTCTGGGTGAGCACAATTTCATTAAACACCTGAACCTTCCACTTAATACTTAATGTTCCAATGTAGCCAGTGGGTAACCTTGTTAACAACCTGTTCTGTAGCTTCCACTGCCTGTTGGGCTAGACTGGACACATCAGCCAAAACTAAAACATAAGGACAGGGAGCAGGTGGTAAATCACACACTGGGGTACTATCAGCTCTTAGAGATAAAATGGATGGGTTCATGGTAAGTTGAAAATGGCTGTGTATCCCTCACATTCTCAACATAGATACTTGCCACTGGGTTGGAGTAACCAGTTTTACCTAATGGGGCTTCCATTAAAATCTTCTTCACCAGCGTCCCTCCCTCCGGTTGAATTGTCTGCATCAAACACACGGCCCAGATTTAAGAGGGCTAGCGCCATTCTAACAGCATATTAGCATCATTTTTTATGCTAATGTGGTGGTGGAAGGCCAAAAACGGCACACCATATTTACAAAGTGTCACAATGCTTGCATTGCGCCACTTTGTAACCCCTTGCCCCACATTATGCCTGCATGGGGCATAATGTACGCATAATGTACGCATAATGTTCCAGCTCTCGGGGGGGCTGAAAAAATTGTGCAAAGAAAAGAGCTTTCTTTGCCTCATTTTTATCAGCATTTTTAATGCCAGCTAAAAACAGGTATTAAAGGGAGGCTCCCATTGTTCAATTGGGCCTCTGGGTGCTTGCAGAATTAGCATCCAAATTTTTTATGCAAATCCTGCAAAGCACTGGACTAGCATACAAATTGATGACGCTAGTACCCCTGACTACCGCCATGGTGTGCCATATTTTAAATACAGCGCACACATGGTAGCATTAGGGGGCAGTAAGAGGCACAAGAAAAGTGGTGCTGCACCAGGTGCAGCACCACTTTTCATAAATCTTCCCCCAAGTACTTGGCGGAGGAGCGGAGTGCATGTTAGGTGTGGTTCCGCTGGGGCCCTGTAGAGATAGATGTTTCTCAAAGACACAAAAGCAATAATATAGTTGCCAAAGACAGGAATCCAGAACATATTTATATTTAATACTGATCTGCATAATTAATTAATTCTTAAAACCACTTTGCAAAAGTTTGTTAGTAGATTGATGATGAGCTGATTCCTTAACAATTTCCTGGATCCTATGGCTGGGGCCCTGTTTTTTCTAGATCAGTGTCTTGTGAGGCTAAGGCAACGAAAACTCATTCTTCAGTTAGAAAAAAGGGTCACCGCTCTCAGAAACACAGGTCATATCAGACCCATGACCACCAGCGTGGACAGCCACAGGGAGGTTAAGTTGACTTCCAACAGCTGGGGGATGTTCTAACAAATCCATGTTGAGCAAAAGATGCCTATGCGTTAATTGGGTTTCCTTATTGATGACCCCGACGGCCTGCTCAATAAAAGCATCCAAAGTGTTATTTTTAGGGGCAATGCTGGCATTTGCTTGACCCAATTTGAGTTTCCAGATAATATCTCCAGAAGAGTCACAGTATATAACAAATACAGTGACAAGTTAAAGTGCCAAAGTCATTTACATGATTTACAGATATAAAGTACACTGCAAATGCGTAAATGTACATTATAAGCAGCCAAATACTGGGTCAGGGGGTCACACGGGGAGGAGTGGTTACTCCGGCAGTGAAAGACGAAGACAGACTGTCCCTTCGATCGAGCTTTGCCCAGGGACAGCCCGTTCGCTTTCTGCGCAACAGGTGTGGTGAAGTGCTTCCCTAGCACTGGGTGACGATACCCCATGCCCAATGGCTCATGGGGCTTGAAGTCCTGCTTTCTCCCCCACATTACCTGCAAGCAAACAAAGTACCTCCAAACAATGAGTCCCATGCAGCAAGTGCAGTGAAACACTTGAATAACACTGATTGAGGATTCCAGTGGCTCCTAAAGTCCTGCTTTCTCTGCTTGTCACCTCCAACCAAACAAAGCACCTTCAAATAATGTGCATAATGGGCCGTTACGCCATTACGGGCAGTGAAATACGAGACTTGTGATGTCGCACCCGACGCACCACAACATTGCCGCCGGCTCGATTACGAGCCGGCATCAATGTTGTGGTATGTTTTCCACGGAGCCAGCAGGCAGAAACGCTGTTTTCCCCCGCTGGCCCAGCAGAAAACTCCTTATAAGGTGGGCAAAAGACCTCCAGCACTGGGGGTCCTTTGCCTGCAGCGGCTTTGGAGGTCCTCGAAAAGGAATGCCAAATTTGTAATGAGGCCCAATGTCTTTTTCATGTCCAGTTTGCAACCACTGTCTAGTTTCTAGTCTTTTTTCTGCATTAATTTGCAGCAGTTGCCAACAAGGATGGTGGTTCTGGGGATGTGCCACTATGTTTCAGATAAGGAGAATTCTTTATCTAAATTTTACATTTAATAATAGGTTGAGTAGGTAGCTTTAGTGTTGCTAGATTGAGTTATTGATTTTAGACATTGTGGTTTTATTAGCAGTGGTTAGTAATTTGTTAGTTTAACATTGTACATTTGTTAAGGCCTTGTGTACATATAGGAGTTTTTTACATAATGTTTTTCAGTTATGCTAACCTAAGTATGTTATATATGAAGTGCATGTATTGTGCGTTTCTGACTTTCTTATTGCTTGGTTATGCGGTTGCGGATATATATTTATGTACTCCAGGTAAAGTGGATCATTTTTAAAGGTATTCTGATTGAGTATGTGTTTTTGTTTCTTTGAAAAAACTGTTTGTAATGTTTAATATTGATTTTTTTCTTAACATTTTCATTCCATTTAGCCATTTCCTCCTGTGCCCCTTGACATTAATGTCCACTGTTTTGTCTTTGTGGGTAGGAATAAACTTAACTGGAAGCTTTACTCATGGTTTGGACAATTTCTGCTAAACAGAGCTTGTGAGAGGGCTGAGGATTGGGGAGGGACTTAATGGGGCTGAGTAGCTGTATAGATACTCCCACAATATCTATCTCGGGTAGCAGGGCAACAGGAACCTACAAACAGTAGAGGGACAAAAGGTTAGAAAAATGCCTTAGAGGAATAGTAGAAAGAGAAAAAGATGCCTTAGAAGAAACTGGAAAGAGAAGAAAGACTAACAGGAAGTTTAGAGGATAGACAGAATATAAAAATTACCCAACTAGAAACTATGGTGGTCATTATGACATTGACAGTGACTGTTAAAGTGGAGATAACACTGCCAACAGGCTGGCGGTAATTACCACCAAATTATGACCATGGCGGTGATCCCTCCCATGTACAGCCAATTTACCACACCAACCGCCAAGGCGGTAACACCACTGACCAATGCGGTAGCCATCAACAGCTAGGTGGAAGACAAGGTACCGCCCACCATATTATGACATAGCAAACTGCCAGGATTTCCAGGGCAGTACCAAAGCCATCAGAAGCCTGGCGGAAACAGAACACAGAAAATTTAATACTCACCAACAGGTGCACAGAGGACACCGTTGCTGCCATGGAACTGGAACTTCTGGAACACCAACGCCGACGAAGACAACAACGGTGAGTACAGCCATGTAGCACACAAGAGAGGGAGGGAGGAAAAGGAGAGTGACACACACACACAACACACACCATTCACAAACAGACCATACACAGAACCTGCTGCAGAGTTGAACCAATGTCACAGGACACACATTAAAATAAAACAAGGACAACTATGAAAATCAGCAAACACTATAATTTGATGCCAACAGCCACCACATTGTCCATTCGATTCCAAATGCAGGCAACAATGTTCAGAATGGGCCAATGGCTAGTCCAAAGTACAAAAGGGCCACATGGCCAGAGGGCACAGTCCAATGCCCAACTTGACTCCTTACAACTTCCAGAATCCACTGTTCAGGGACACCATGTTGGAAATGGGCAGGCACCTCGGGGGGGCACTTCAGCTGAAGTGGCGAACTTGCCCACTGGTTCTGGAGGTGGCTCCATGCCCATTTGTCGTTGGTGGGGAGTGCGAGGCCACAGTCTCTGAAATGGGGGACTTGCCCACTGCTTCTGGAGGGGGCTCCATGCCCATTGTCTTTGCTGGAGAGTGCAAGGCCACAGTCTCTGAAGTTGGGGACTTGCACACTGGTTTTGGAGGGGGCTCCTTGAACAACAATCTCTGGAGGGTGGCCTACATGCCCTCTGCTGGAGGGCTTCTGTGTCTCTGCTGGAAGTGAAGGCTGCTGTGTCTCAGCTGGAGGTAAGGGCTGCTGTGTCTCTGCTGGAGGTGAGGTGCTGTGTCTCTGCTGGGGGGGGAGGGCTGCTGTCTCTCTGCTGGAGGTGAGGGCTGCTGTGTCTCTGCTGGAGGTGGAGGATCCTAGCCCTCTGCTGTTGGAGTGGGCCTCTTGCCTTTCATTGGTGGTTGAGTGGGCTTCTTGCCTTTCATTGGTGGTTGAGTGAGAACCTTCACTTTCATTGGTGGTTGAGTGTGAACCTTCACTTTCATTAGTGGTTGAGTGGGATCCTTCACTCTCTTTGCTGGTGGAGGGGGGTCCATGTGTCCCCTCTTGTGATGGGTCCCTTTGGCCTTAGACATGTCACTTTTGTCCTTACCTCCAGGACCAGGAGGTGTCTCCACTGTCCCTGTCTCACATCCTTTGCTTTTCACCACCCTTTTCCTCACTTTCTGAGCTTTAGGTATGCTCTCAGGAGTGACAGCCATCATACTCTAGGGCCATTTTATGCCAGCAGCTGATGATTTGTTGGGAGCAGTGGCAGACTGTTTGGCTGAGGTGCTGGGCTGGGTCATTGGGACCCTGCTCTCATGGGCAGGACGGGGAGCAGAGGGGGAGGGAAGAGGTCAAGGAATACAAGGAAAAGCTTCTTAGGAGCATTGGGTCAGGGTGTGGGAGGAGGGATGGGAATGGAGGTTGAGGGAGTGGTTGTTAGAGGTGTACGTACTGTATACTGGACTAGGGTGCAGGTGCATGGACAGTGTGCAAGTGTGAGGTGGATGGTTGTTGGGTGTCTGTGTGCATGCGTTTGTGTCTCTTAGGAGGGGGGCAGACAGGGTGGGAGAGGACAAAGGGGACATGTGGATGGATGATGTGGAGGTGTCTGCAAGTGAGGTGTGGGTGCTGCATGATGTGGTGATGTGGCAGTG
Organism: Pleurodeles waltl; assembly: GCF_031143425.1. NCBI lineage: Eukaryota > Metazoa > Chordata > Amphibia > Caudata > Salamandridae > Pleurodeles > Pleurodeles waltl. The sequence goes on from NC_090439.1 coordinate 359,690,933, forward strand.
GCTGTTGATGCAGTGCATGCAGGTGTGAGGGTGGATGTGACTGTGAGGAAGGAGGAGGAAGAGGAGGGGGAGACAGTGGGGGCAGTGGATGTGGTTGTGTGTGCAACTGTCTATTGTTTGTGTGAGTGCATGTGGACTGAAGTGTGCTGCCTGTGTTTGACTGTGCTACTCCTGTGTGATGTTTCGTGTGCATGCTTGTCTGTATCTGTGCCTTGGATGGGTTGGGATTGAGGAGACTGGGACTGGGAAGTGGTAGTTGGAGGGGGGGCGATAGGAACAGGGACACTGGCTGCCATCAGAGAGGAAGCTAGAGCCTGAAACAATCTCTGTAGGGCTTCCAACCTACTGTGGATGCCCTCCAGGTATGCATTGCATTGCTGCATCTGGAATGCCAGCCCCTGGATGGCATTCACAGTGGTTGACTGCCCTACAACGATGGATATCAGGAGGTCAATAGGCTCCTCACTGAGGGCAGCCGGGCTCAATGGGGCAGGGCCTGAGGTGCCTGGGGCAAAGAAGATGCCCACCCTCCTGGGTGAGCGGGCACAGGCAACTCGGTTGGGGGCTACTAGGAGGGCGTTGCTGGTACAGGGAGCTCCCATCAAAATAGGAATCAGAGTCAGTGTTGTCACTGCCTGTATCCGCTGTGGTACTCCCCTCGCCCACTGCCCAATGGTACCCTCGCATCGGTGAACTCTGCCTCCTGGGTCCTGTGGGATGAACTTTCCTCAGTCGCTGGTGCCCCTGCTCCTCCATCAGATGATGCTAATGCACATATGGACAGGATGACAGAAGATAATGAGGGGAGAGAGAAAAGGAGCACTGGGTCAATTACAACAACAAGACCACAGTTAGCATACACATTACCATCACACACAGGGATCAGGATTAAGCTGTCAACACCAGAGCAGTACGCGCTCTATTGGCGACAAAAATGCAAAAACCCAGCACTCTCAAAACAAAGTAATTCATGCATTGTGCTGATATGTTGTGGTTTAACCTCTTGCATTGCAGAGTTCAATCCTGAAAACTTATTTTTAATATGCTTACAAATACTGTTCCTTTGCAATGTATTGCTGCAGGTTTTCAGAGTGTGTTAGGGTGTGGCCCCTTTCCAGGGCCTTCCAGAGACTTTCCCTGCAACATGCCTGGGCGTGGTTCTGGGCTGGGCCAAGACCCAATAAAAGAGAGCCAGCCCAACTCCCAGTGCTCACTATTCAGAGGTCCCTGTGCAGAGCAGCAGCTTCTTCCTGAGCTCCTGTTCCGGCGGCCTATTTGGATTTTCCAGTCTTCTGCCCTTCATTCTTCATTGGTGATCATTGTTCCAGGCGGTAAGACGGTGGTTGGACTGTCCCGACACCGTTATTGAGAATTTTCATATTCTTGGTTTAATTCTTAAATGAGTAACAGATTACTTGCGCGCTACCATTTCTTGACATTTATATGGTAGTTGACAAATAGGCAAGATGCGCGATTGGTTTCATAAAGGTTTGACTTTGTTATTCATTGCGTGCTACCATTTCTTGACATTGGCATGGTGGCTTAAGAATCAGCAAGACGTGCGATTCGTTTTATGGTGTTTAAACATTGTTGTCCATTGCGCGCTACTATTTCTTGACATTTACATGATGTTATACGAATTGACAAGACGCGCAACTCGTTTCATGAGAATTTAACTTTGTTGTTCATTGCGTGCTACCATTTCTTGACATTTACATGGTGGCTTAAGAATCGGTAAGAGAAGCGCGATTCGTTTCATTGTACTTTGATCTTGTTATTTATTGTGAGCTGTTATTTCTTGACATTTACATCGTGTTTTACGAATCAGCAAGACACGCGATTCAATTAATGATGATTTTACCTTGATATTCATTGCGTGCTACCATTTCTTGGTATTTTACATGGTGACACTCGAATCGGCAAGACGCACGATTCTCTCCTCAAGTTTATTTCATGTTGTTTATTGTATGCCACTATTCTAAGATATTTATTATGTAATATTCGAGTTGACAAGTTATGTGATTTGTTTCCTGAATCCATATTGTGTTATTCATGGTGCACAATCCTTTTATGGTGTTTACTATATATATATATATATATATATATATATATATATATATATATATATATATATATCTGCAATGTGCGCAATTTGTGTTGAAACATTTTAAGAGTACACAGAAGGCCAGAGTTTCTAGATGCAATATTGTATGGTCCTAGTATACATTCTCAAAACAGGATTTATATGACTGGTTTAAAATTTAGTCAGAATGTTTTTCTGATTCTCATGTAATGGAAAGTACTTGAATAAGAATGTTTCCATTTAATTCATCTTGATTCCCCTACAGGTATACGGCCATCTTGCAACTTAGTCATTTTAAACTTAACTCTTAGATTGTTCATGTTTTCAGAGTGACTAGGCTTAGAATCATAGTCTAGTATTGATTTCAGGAGATATAATTTTCATATTGTGTGTTCTAACCTTTTTCTTACTACAGGTCTCCTTCCCAGCTGTTCCCTTCCTAATCCCCTCTTCCCCTCTTGAACTCTCTCAGTCTCTGTGATTTATCTATCAGAGTCTTGGAGCTGTTCAGTGGTGGACATGTTGGGAACGTGCACAGACCCAGAGGATCTGGTGACTCTGACATAAGCACGATACATCGCACTGGCATTACATTGGTTAAGTGCCATGGCAAGATGAGAGCTAACCCCCGCCAACTGCACCCCTCCTGGGACCCACTAAGCCCTGTCTGACATGGAATGCTACCTATCTAGGTTACCAGATTTTCCTATACACCCATATACCTTGAGATGGATCACGCAGCAATGGCTGAGCTGGCATTAAGGGGCACCCACTAACTGAAACCCACCACCAGGATCCCATGCGACCCAAAAATAATTGTTGTAATGCTCACTATAGTCACACCTTTGTGGCTACGGTGGAGCCCTCAAGTGCCCATCCAGCTCATGGGTAGGCCACTGCCAGTATATGGGCCGTCAGGGGGGTCAGGTTCCAAAGGCACCCCACCCTCATTGGGAGGCCATCCCCATCTGGGCCTCAGCGGTCTTCCAGGCCCAGCATCTCAGGTCCTCCCACCATTTCCTACAGTGGGTGCTCCACCTGCTATGGACCCCCAGGGTCCACACATCCTTTGCGATGGCACGCCACAATCCCTTCCTATGATGGGTGCTGACCTGCAGAGGTAATACAGACAGAAGAACACTATTAATCATACAATCCAGCCAGTCACACATATGGCCCAAAAATACAATTTCCATCTCCATTGGCACACACATCACCAGGAGCACTGCATGTGCACTACCACCAGACATATCCCCACCCAAATTACACCCTCCTAGCACACACACACCTCCTTGCAACCTTGTCACATGCATCATGCCCATGATGTACTCACCTGTTGGTCTGGAGGCCCATATAGCAGGGTTAAGACTCCATCCACCAGGCGCTCTAACTCCTCTGAAGTGAAGGCAGGGGCCCTTTCCCCTGTCACATGGGCCATTGCAGGATCCAGACACCAATTACAGCAGCACACGCAGTGGAGGTGTTGTCCTGTGGAAAGTCAGGAATCAAGTGTGGTTTTAGACAGAAAATGGCGGTCACGTCTGTGGCGGTATACACTGTCACCGCCACCAGTGATCCCCATTGGACACTGTACTCCATAGAGCCCCATTTTAGCCAATGAGGAATAGCACGATGGTGCAAGAGCATCTTCCGCCATGGCGCCCAATGCCGGCAGAGTTACATCACTTCCACCTGTCCATACTTACAGGACAGGCAGTCACCATTTTATGGTGATGGACAACATTCAGAAATTGGAAACTGCGTCATTGCTACAAATTGCACATACATAGCTATTCACAAATTTCCGATTATATACATGCTCTATGTACACTGAGGTGGTGGTTCCATTATTCGGATTGTGACACCCTACTCACTCTTATGTCTCTTAAATACCTACCACTGTGGAGGAATAGGAGGAGGAGACAAGAGCCGGTGTACAGACTCCTTTTGGACTTGGCTACACTGAGGGACAGGCATATAATACTGACCTATAGACTGGACAGGGCCACAATCACAGAGTTCAGACCTCAATTGAAGCCTGATCTGATATCAGCTATCGGTCATCCCACTGGGATCCCTCCTCTTGGGCAAGTTCTGTCACTGCTCCATTTCCTGGCAACTCGTTCTTTCCAAGTGACAGTGGCCTTGGCAGCAGGCATGCCACAGCCAATGTTCTCAATAGTGCTGATAAGGGTTTTGTCTGCCTTGGTCAAACACGTGCAGCTACATCTCTTTCACCCAAGTGGAAGATTTGGACACTGCGAAGGCTGGATTCTATGCAATAGGACATATACCAAATATTATTGGTGTGATTGACGGAACACATATTACATTTGTCCTCCCCAGGCACAATGAACAGGTATTCAGAAATCGGAAGAGTTTCCACTCGCTCAATGTGCAGATGGTGTGCCTGGCTGACCAGTACATCTCCCACGTCACTGCCAAGTATCTTGGGTCAGTGCATGATGCCTTCATCCCGAGGAATAAACAGCATCCCAAATGTGATTGCACAACTACAGAGGCACAGGATGTGGCTAATAGGTGAACTAGAGTCCCCACCCACTGTCTGTCAGTGTATGCCTTCAGGAGTCATCCCCCATAACATTGTGTAAGACTAATGTTTGTCCCTCAATACTTGCAGGTGACTCTGGCTACCCAAATCTATTGTGGCTCCTGACCCCTGTGAGAAATGCCAGGACAGGGGCTGAGAATTGGTATAATGATGCACATGGGCGAACCAGGCGGCTCATAGAACGTACCTTCAGACTCCTGAATGGCAGGTTCAGATTCTGCCATCTGGCAGGTGTATCCCTGTGCTACTCCACTTAGAAGGTTTGCCAGATAGTTGTTGCATTCTGCATGTTGCACAACCTGGCCCTCAGCTGACATGTGCCTTATCTGCAGGAGGAGGAGATTGGAAATGCCCCTGTGGCCGCAGTGGACCCTGAGGACAGTGAGGATGAGGAGGCAGAGGATGAGGCTGTGGTCAACAGAACATTAGTTATGTGGCAATACTTCCAATGACACACAGGTGAGACAGTGGAACTGACCATTCCTCTGATTATTTATCCTTTCCGTGTGGCTGTAGCATGATGGCAGTCAATTCCTTTCCATCTCATCTGACTGTCACCTATGCCGTCTCATTTTGCAGATGTTGGTGTTATTACTGCTGTGTACTGATGTGATGACTACAGACAGCTACAGGTCATTTGTTGTACGCTATCACAGAGTTCAGGTCATTTATACATGATGTAAGTGTTACCATAATTGCACATTTTCTTTACATAAAGCACTCTCACTCAAGTTGTGTTCAAGGGTGTTTATTGTAATGCTATTTATAAATGGAATAGTGCAATGGAATGGGGTGATGGTAGAGGTAAATCCAGGTTATTGGTACATTCTGTTTGTAGCACAGGTCCAGTGTCCAAGGGGCCATAGGAAGGGGAGCATAGGCAGTTCAAAGAGGTCAAGGTGACAGAGTGGAACACACGGGGGACATTCAGGAGGGTCTAATTTCCTGGCAGTGTGTGTGGTCTTGGCAAGTGTCTCTGGCATCTGTCTGGGATGCAGGGACCATTTGCAGGGTGGTTCGCCTTCTGCTGGGGGAGGAGTGCTAGTGGCCTGTGGGGCCTGTGTAAGGGCCTCCTGTGATCAGTGGACTGGCTAGTGGAAGTGGCCCACTGGTTTGCTGTATATTCCCTCATTATGTTGGCCATGTCAGCCAGCATCCCTTCCATGGAGACCATGGTGGTGTTGTTGGCCTGCAAATCTTTCCTGATCTCCTGATAGTGTACCTCCTGCAGCTGCTAGTTATCCTGCATGATGTCAATAATTTGTCCCATCTTGTCCTGGGATTGTTGGTAAGCCCCCAGGCCATTAGTGAGTGCCTCCAGGACAGTTGGTACCCTGAGCCTGTCCTCCCCCTGGCATACAGCTATTCTCCTTGTGTCCCTGTCCCCCTGTGTCTGTGTCCCCTGAACGGTGTGCCCACTGCCCCTGACCCCAGGACCCTGAATGTCTTGGCTGTGAGGTGTGGACTGGGGTCCCTGCACAGATGGGCACACTGCTGATTGATGTGTCCTGGGGACAGAGGTGTGGGGACGTTGGGTGGGTGCTGTGGTGTGGTGTTGGATACTGAGGAGGGAGGCTCTGTGGTGGACTGGAAGTGGGTGGGGTGGGCAACTGACCAGTGGTCCCTGATGGGCCAGGTAGTTCATCCATTTCCAGATGTCCAGAGTTACTGTCATCACTGGAGGCAACTTCTGTTGGGGGAATGGATAGCCGTGGCACCTCCTCGCCGCTGGGATTAGCTGGAGCACCTGCGGGGATGTAAGTGATGTATTATGCTTCATGTCTGTGACATATTGTACATCCGTAGCTTTCCCTATATTGTTGCTGTTGTCCTTCTACCTATGTTTGTGTATCGTGATGTATTGTCAGATTATTAGTTCTCCATGCTGTGCATGCATCTATGGTGGGTGTACATGCAGGGCTCGGAGGGCTGTACATGCAGTGGGTATGGCTTGCAGGGCTTGGCATTGGGGTTAGGCATATGTGTAGGTGCACTGTGTGGGACAGAGTGGAGTGATGGGAGCGAGGGTGAGGGGGTGAGATGGCATGCAGGTTTGAGGGGGTGATAGGTCATATATTTTGACTCACCAGGGTCCAGTCCTCCGGTTACTCCTGTGAGTCCCTCAGGATGAAGTATTGCCAAGACTTGCTCCTCGCATGATGTCCGCTGTGGGGGAGGAGGTGGGGGTCCACCACCAGTTCTCTGGAGGGCGAGCTGGTGCCTTGCTGCCATGGAACGTACCTTTCCCCGTAGTTCGTTCCACCTATTCCTGATGTCGTCTCTTGTTCTTGGATGCTGTCCCACAGCGTTCACCTTGTCCACAATTCTCTTCCATAGCTCCATCTTCCTTGCAATGGATATTTGCTGTATCTGTGCTCCAAACAGCTGTGGTTATACCCTGGCTATTTCTTCCACCATGATCCACAGCTCCTCATCTGTAAAACGGGGGTGCCTTTGTGGGGGACACAGGTGTTGTGTGGTGTGTGTTGTGCAGTACGTGTTGAATAATGTGGTGGGGTGTGTGACGGATGGCTGGGTGTTAGTGGTGTGTGTAGTTGTGTCTGTGATTTGTGTGTCTGTCTCGAGGCTACTTTTTGTGTTCGTAAAGGATTGTGGGTAATGTGGGTGTGTGTTTTATAGTGCTGTTGGTGGGTGGGTGTGGGTGGGGTGCGTATTGGTGTCAGGTGGGTGTTTTTGGGGGAAACACCCGGAAAAACAAGACCGGAACCACAAAGTTGTGAAAAACGAAAGCGAAACAACGCTTTCATTTTTCACAGCTTCCTAGTTTTGGTACCTTAACCATGCATGTCTGAACAAAGTACATGCGTGGTTAAGGTACAGAAGAAGGGAGTCAGAGTCGACGCAGTGAAGGAGGAGGTAAGTTGGGCTGGGACTGGGGCTGTTTTTTGGGGGGTGGGGAGGGTGAGGGGCTCTGGTGATTAGGGTTTAGGGGGCAGGGTTTAGGTTTAAGGGGTGGGTTGGAGGTTAGGGTGTTTAGGTTTTAGGGGCGGGTGGGGACTAGGGGTAGTTTTAGTTTTTGGAGTGGGGTGGGGGCTGGGGGTGATTATGGTTTGGGGAGGGGGCTTGGCGTTCTGGTAATTTTGGGGGTGGGGGGTTGGGGTTGTTGTGGGGATGGGGGGTAATTTTGGGGGACGGGGGCTAGGTGTGAAGCATGCTGATTGCTAATGCCTTTACCAGGAATGCGTTTACAGCGGTAAAATCGTTGTAAACGCATTCATGGTAAAGGCATTAGTGGTTAGAACGAGGTCATTGTTCCGACCTCGTTGTTGAGCCACGGGTGCTTGAAGCACCCGTGGTTCCAACATATAACCGTCCAATGTTGCATTGTTTTGTTTTTGGGTGGCCATTCTGACCGCGCTGGTGTGTACCACCTATGGCTTACCGCATCTGTAACCTCACAGAGAGAAGCACTGGTGGCTGAATTTCAGTGTAAAGAAAAAAATACAGGAAAGATGGGAAAAAGCAAGAGAGAGAAGAGCTTGGGTGAACAACTTTAAAAGTTCCAATATGTTTCTTTACTGAGGCCTACCCATTATTGTTCCAAGGGATCATGCTGGTAGAGCAAGTTTCCACCATGCCCTGTACTCATATATTGAACCAAGAGAACCTAGAAAGGAACATAGGCAAAGAACAGCACATAAGGATTATTGAGACTATGTTTAAAGAGTCATCCGATCAACGGCAAGAATGGTGAGAAGTCCTACCTCTTTGCATTACAATAAAAGATCTGAAGCAAAATTGAAACTGGTAAGATCTTGCTTTGGCTAATTGGAGGGGATAAAACAACCAGACCCACCTAGAGGAACCTTGCTTTTGACAAGTAATAGATTCATATTGTTATTTCTATTTTTGAAATGTGGTGTACTGAGATACAAATTAAGTTCTATTCTCAATATTCATTTGTTTACCAATTATAATGGATTGTGGAATTATTAAAGCTAGACTTATTTTTTAATTTTAGTAGGATTGGTATATCATTATATGTGCATTATGTCCTATAACTGGTAGCCAATCATCTATCTCACAGGTTGGTTACGTTGATACTTTTATCCTTCTGTGACAAAATTAGGCATAGAGGCCCTCATTCTGACCTTGGCGGGCGGCGGAGGCCGCCCGCCAAAGTCCCGCCGTCAGGTTACCGTTCCGCGGTCGAAAGACCGCGGCGGTAATTCTGACTTTCCCGCTGGGCTGGCGGGCGGTCGCCTTCAGGCTGCCCGCCAGCCCAGCGGGAAAGAGGCTACCACGATGAAGCCGGCTCGGAATCGAGCCGGCGGAGTGGAAGCTGTGCGACGGGTGCAGTTGCACCCGTCGCGTATTTCACTGTCTGCGCAGCAGACAGTGAAATACATTTAGGGGCCCTCTTACGGGGGCCCCTGCAATGCCCATGCCAGTGGCATGGGCACTGCAGGGGCCCCCAGGGGCCCCGCGACCCCCCCTACCGCCATCCGGATCCCGGCGGTCGGACCGCCGGGATCTGGATGGCGGTAGGGGGGGTCGGAATCCCCTCGGCGGCGCAGCAAGCTGCGCCGCCTTGGAGGATTCAATGGGGCGGCGGTACACTGGCGGGAGCCCGCCAGTGGTGCCGGTCCGACCGCGGCTTTACCGCCGCGGTCGGAATCCCCATTGGAGCACCGCCGGCCTGTCGGCGGTGCTCCCGCGGTCCTCCGCCCTGGCGGTCTTTGACCGCCAGGGTCAGAATGACCGCCAGAGTGTTTTATGTTGTTTTGTACTAAGTTCAGTGGGTCTCTATAACCTCATTTCTCATACTCTGCATTTTAAGAAGTGTAGCCCTTGTTTTTTTCTAAATTATGTACTTTTGCAGCTAACTTTTCATGTATTTGTCTGGTCTGTATTTTAACGCTTAGGGTGTAATTGTAGGGAGAGGAATTTTTGGTATAGTGTAGGTCTGCATAACTGTGTTTTTCAAAACTTTAATGAATTGATGTAAAGTAGGGTGGCTCCTTCAAGTGTTCACTGGAAGAATAAATGCCACCTTTCCACTGTGTTGCTTTTTTTTACATGTGTTGTGTGCTGCCATTGACATTTCATTAAGGTACATAGACTTTGATTGGTGTCTGTACCCCAAACATTGCATGTGACCACTCAATGTATCTTCAAAGTAATAAAAAAGGGAGTTAATTCTCTTCATTGGTTTGATGGAATTGTGATTCTGGAAGTAGGTCAACATGCTTAGCTTACTCAATAGATTGAACATATGAAAAGACTAAAGGTTTCTTTATTTAAAAAACAAATTGACTATTGGCTACCTAGTTAAAGCTTAAGGTGGGTTTCTGTAGATGTGTCTATAGGGGCTAATTAAAGATAAAATAGCATCCTTTTATTATTTTTGAGGGTATACTTTCAGAACAATGTGAATTACTGCCAGTTGACAATCCCTGGCATTTTTAGTGAGGTCATTATTTTTTCCTTATCATTGTTACCAGTTTATGCTGAGCTATACTGTGTGTATTGGGTGCAGTCGAAATAATATAAATCTGCCTGAAGGCTTGTAGACATTATATTATACAGTTCCAACTAAAAAAGTTGAACTGCATATTAGGATAGCAGAACTTCAGAATGTGGGGACTTAACGTTAAAAGGATGGAATGTGGTTACGGCTGCCTGAACACAAGAGAAATACAGGATAAGTTTTCAATACATTTATTGAAATACTTGTATTCTTGCATAGAGAGAATGAGCTGTGATAATTAGGGAGATGATACAAAGGAATGTTCCCAGCATTATGAACATGGTGAAGAGAAATAGCAGTCCATCCATGGCAAATGATTACTATAGATTCCTACTGGTCACTAACCCTATACTGAGAGGATAGGGAATGTATCTTCTGCTTTCACCCAATCTAAGAGGATAGTCTTAATCCCACATACCTGGAGAACTGAATCAGGAACTGGCCTGTAGTGTAGATGGCAATCGTTTCTGCAAACTGGAAGATTAGCACCAGCTGAGCTGCATGTTGAACACAGCATTTGTCCTGAGATGGTTGAGGCTGGAGCTCCCCTCCAAATCCCCTGGGTCAGTGCATTGTTTATATAATCAAAGCCACCCTGTGTTAGAGGCACAGATCTGATGTAATGGTATGTCTAAATGTTAGAAGCTGTCGTTAAATGGGCAATGCAAACACTGGGATATCTTGTACTGCATTTCTAGCATTGAGCAGAACATACAGGTTGCATGTTGAGAAAAGCTAACTAAAAGAAGCAACTTGTACAATGTATTCTAGGAATCATGTTGTGCAAACCTACATGTGCACAATGTCACTGCTAAAAGCGGTCAGCTAAAACGTGTAAAGTCTAAAAGATAAAACAAAACTAAAATAGGTCCAGAATGGCTTCACAACACTTTCCCCTTGGCCAGGAAAAGATAGAGTATACTGTAATAAGATTATGATAAAAGGGAAAAACAAGTTCACTCCAATGAGCAAAGCAAATAAGCTATTAGATATAAAATGTCAATTTAAAACATAAAATCAATTAAAATAATTTGATGCAACAAGGGCCATATATTAAATACGGAGGAAGTTTCCAAAATGTCATCCACATGGTCAATGTCAATGGAATCCAGAATGGACCCTACTTCTGCAGATGACTGAACTGCAATGGCCTCAGTGTGCAAATCAAAGGAACAAACATGGTTGATTCTATCAACCACTGCTGAGGTTGCTGCATCCGGTACAGTGCCTGCAGTAGCAGAGCCAATATTAAGGAATCCTGGAGCTGCAGCATCCATAGCCAAAGAATAGATTGGCTCATAGAAGGCACCCTGAAGCAATTCCAGTCTCATGAGTAAACAACAAAAACGAACCTCAACAGGGGCATATGCAGATCCTTAGAATTCACAAATGGTGTCAAAAAAACAGATGTCGAGTGTACACTCGAAAGGGCACCAGAGACAGTGGAACACAGGCTGCACTCAATAGAACCATACTAGTGAAAAGAAAGGGACCAGTTTTAATTTAGTTCCTCCAGTAAAGATACTCCAAAGAACTGTATTATACATTCATTATACATTCATGACACAGCTACATGTGGGATAGTTTTGACCTTCGACCCTGCATCTAGCAGGTAGGTCGCTTCCTCCTCACCTCCACTGCTGCCAGCTGCCTTCTTGATTGGATTCCTTATTTGTCTCTTCCCTGTGTTTTTCCGACCCTCGTTGCCGCTGCTTCCCCGCTGCCCACCCCCTCCCTCCTCCTCGAGTCTCCGTTCCATTCCTGCCCCTGTGGTTTCCCGCCTCTGAGCCCTGCTGCCCGCCCCCCTGCCCTTTCATTGGTTAAGCCCCCCTCCTCCCAGCTGCCACTCCCTCCCACCTCCCCTCTTATGCTGGCCGCAGCGCGGACGCGCCCCTGGTGCACCGAAGGCGCGCCAAATGCAAGCCCAGCTTTGCCCATCCGTGCCAAGAACGCGCCCAGCGCCAGACCCCCTGGCCAACACGCCCCGCGCCATCAATCACCATTACACTGCCGACAAACTACATGCCCTCAATCTAGGACGCTCCTCTACCTTCTTCCAGTCCACGCCGACGCGCACCAAAGGACCCTTCTCCTGCAAAGCCTGCAATCTCACCTGCAACTTATCCTCCCAAACTCCAAATCAAAACAACAGACAGCCGCCTAAGATGCATCCTGCTCAACACCCGTTCCATCCACAAACATGCAATTGAACTCTGGGACCTACTGACCACATACTCGCCCGACGTCGCATTCCTCACCAGAACCTGGATGAATTTGGCCTCGGAACCAGACATAGCCATAGCCATACCTGAAAACTACAAGATCACCAGAAGAGACCGCAGCAACGGACCAGGAGGAAGAATCGCCATAGTCCACAAAAACACCATAAGAGTCTCCACCAACTTCCACTACACCATCAAATCCGCCGAGCACCTCCACTTCAAAATCCACATCAACGCCAACAACACACTCAGAGGAACACTGTTCTACAGACCCCCTGGCCCTATACCGCAGTTCTGCGATGACATCGCCGACACCATAAGCTCCTAAGCCCTCACCTCAACAGACTACATCTTCCTCTGCGACATGAACTTCCACCTTGAAAATAAGAACGATATCAACACCACCAACCTAATCGCCAACCTCGCCAACCTCGGCCTCAAGCAACTCATCACTTCACCCACCCACTTCGCAGGCCACACACTCAATCCCATCTTCTCAGCCAGCAACCACGTCTCCTTCAGCCACACCACCGAGCTGGACAGACCTCCGCTGCATCCACTTCTCATATCAGAAACCAGTCACACACCAGCACCGCACACATCCCCCCGACGCAACTGGAGCAAAATATCAACGGATCAACTGATTTCCACTCTCGCCCGGGCCCCACCCCCTGGGACCCCGGACCCCAACACAGCCACCACCAACCTGCATCACTGGATAGAAGACTGCGCCAACATCCTCGCACCGCTCCAAAAAAAACCAACACCCCCACAGAATCAAGGCCAGCTGGTTCACCCCAGACCTACAGGAATCCAAACGGCTATGTCGCAGAATGGAAAGAACCTAGCACCTTGACCCTACCAACTCCAACCACATCGCTCTCAAGGATGCCCAACGCAAACATCACCATCTGATCCTCACAACCAAAAGGACCCACTTTAAAAACCGCATTGACACCAACGCTCAAAGAGCTCTTCGGCATCATCAAAGAGCTCTCCACTCCCAGGACCTGCTCCAATGAACCCCCTCCATCACAGGAGTTCAGCAACTCACTCGCAACCCACTTCCATCGAGAGATAGAAGAAATCCACAACAACTTCAACCCCCAGACCCACCAGCTGACCAGAAACACCCACAAATCCAACGCTCCAAGCAACACCCACTTCCTCCACACCTGGACCCCCGTCAACATAGAAGACACCGCCAACAACATTGCCTCCACCCACTCCGGATCACCATCAGACCCCTGCCCACACCATGTCTTCAATAAAGCAAACATCATCATCGCTCCCCACCTCTGCAACATCATCAACAGTTCCTTTGAGTCAGCCACCTTCCCAGAGAGATGTAAGCACGCTGAAATCAACGCCCTGCTGAAGAAACCAAAGGCAGACCCAGACGACCCCAAGAACTACCGGCCGATCTCCCTCCTCCCCTTTTCAGCCAAGGTCATTAAAAAAAATCGTGAACAGCCAACTATCCCAGTTCCTGGAAGACAGCAAGGTACTCGACACCTCCCAATCCAGATTCCACAAAAACCACAGCACCGAGACCGCACTCATTGCTGCCACAGACGACATCAGGCCCATGCTCGATAAAGGAGAAACAGCAGCACTCATCCTCTTGGACCTCTCTGCAGCTTTCAACACGGTATGTCATCACACTCTCCACACAATCCTCCACAACGCTGGAATCCGCGACAAGGCACTCGACTGGATCTTGTCATTTCTCACAGACAGAACCCAGAGAGTACACCTCCCACCGTTCCTGTCAGAAGCCTCCAGAATCATCTGTGGCATCCCCCAAGGATCTTCGCTCAGCCCGACACTCTTCAACGTTTACATGGGCCCCCTCGCCAACATCGCACGAACCCACCATATCAACATAGTTTCCTACGCAGAAGACACTCAGCTCATCCAATCCATCACGAAAGACCCCACAACTGCAAAGAACAACCTCCACAACGGACTTCACGACATTGCCAGCTGGATGGAATCAAGCCACCTCAAGTTAAATACAGACAAGACAGAAATACTCATCTTTGACACCAACCCCTTAGCTTGGAATGACTCATGGTGGCCCACCTCACTAGGATCCGCACCCTCACCCACCACCCACGCACGCAATCTGGGTTGCATCTTGGACTCCACACTCTGCATGACTCAGCAGGTCAATGCCATCTCCTCTTCCTGCTACAACACTCTCCGCATGCTTCGCAAAATCTTCAAGTAGATCCCAGTTGAAACCAAGAAAACTGTCACCCACGCCCTGGTCAGCAGCTGATTGGACTACGGAAACACCCTATATGCAGGTATAACAACCAAACTCCAAACAAAGCTGCAAAGAATCCAGAACGCATCCGCCCGCCTCATTCTAGACGCCCCACGCCGCAACCACATTTCCCCCCACCTCAGAGACCTACACTGGCTACCAGTATCAAAGAGGATCACCTTCAAACTCCTCATCCACGCACACAAAGCCCTCCACAACACAGGTTCAGCCTACCTCAACGACAGACTCACCTTCCACACCCCCACCAGCAACCTTCGCTCTGCCAGCCTCGCCCTCGCCTCTGTCTCCCACATCCGTCGCACCACCGCCGGAGGAAGATCCTTCGCTCACCTAGCTGCCAAGACCTGGAACTCCCTACCGCTCCACCTTCACCAGACCTGAGACCTCTTGACATTCAGGAAATGCCTCAAGACATGGCTTTACGTCCTGTAGCTCCCCCCCCAGCACCTTGAGACCCTAACAGGTGAGTAGTGCGCTCCATAAATCCTTTGATTGATTGATTGATTGATTGATTCCATCACCATTTGGCCTCGAGGTGGGACATCCATTGTAGGGCAGCAGAAATAAAACCAAAATAATACCAATTAGGAATGCCTCCACATACACTCGAAAACAAAGAGTGTATAAAAGAAGGTATCACTCTGAAAACAGTCAGGAATGTGCTAACGAAGCCAGACTCAACCTTTTGTAAACAAATGTACAACACCAGTGATGTTGGAACCATTAACGATGTGACTCGCAATTTTACCAAAATGGGGCGGAAAGATGGTGTTTAACAGCAATTGTATTTCAGAGGACAACCTTGTAACTTTTAGTTCAATGTTTCATGGGCAGATGTAAGCACTAAATTTTTCTGAAACAATAAGGTCTTTCATCTGCTCATCTTGTCAAAATTAACATTAAAATGTGGAATGGAATACCACAAGCTGACTACTCCAATCTCATACATTGGACAAAAGAGCACATTATTACAACAGGTCACTATTTGAGAAACAAAAACCACATAGGGGACAACTAGTAACTGAAATACTGGGTGAATCAAGGAAACTGATGCTCCCTAAATGTAACATGTCAAATTGGCCATGGAAGTATTACATGCCAGATCCAATGTCACCTGTTTACAAGTCATGAAGTGGCTTAGAGAAATTTTGCATCATTTTTTGCTAAGAAAAACCTCTTTGTCTCCACTCACACATGTGTGATCAAAGGGTAATTGACACAGCTCGTGAATAAAACTGCCCCAAAGGCTTCACATCTGCCTATTGGAAAATGTTTCAAGCATGATGTGAACTGAAACATTGAAAGTAGGCAGTGAGATATCTCCCTGAATGAGCCATACTGCTGATGGCGTTTCGGCTAATGTGAAGAGCAATTTTTCTGACATTTCAATATTCAGCATTACATAAGTAGCATCTTTCTTTTTGATTATTTGTTGTTTACATGTCCAATGTGTACTGGAGAAATCTGGACAAACTAAATTGTATGAAGATTTTGTGCGTTGTGCATAATCTGATTTGTATATTCTGCCAAAATTAAAGAATCCCAATGAAGATTGCAATTGTTTAATAATATTTGGTGGTTTTAATAATGCACACTTCTCTAGGAAGTGAAGTGCTAGGCTCATTCCCTCATTTGACAACTTGTATCCTAAAGACAGAACACTTAAAAAAGCAATTTTGGGGTTTTTTAAATTGAATTTGTAGCCATGTTCAGCAAATCCCATAGCAATGAGATCTAATATGGATGGAAGCATGTTTAAGTCACCATCTTTGATATATATGTAATCAACAAATGACAATGCTTCTGGATAAATATCATGCAATATTGATGTTACTCAGGTCGCAAACAATCCAGAACTGTTCTTATGCCCTCAAGGGAGCCGACAGAAATGGCCCTGACAGCTGAGCATGGATAAAACATTTAAATCCCTGCTTTCAGCCACTATGTTTTGACAGGAAAAATGTGAAATATCTGTGGGTTTTTCTTACGGACAATTTCGTTAATTAATGCCATAGTGTATGAATTTTGTATTGCAAATGTGTGTGTATGACTGTTTAGATGTCTACAATCTAAGTGTATTCTATAGGAGTGATCCAGCTTAACTACTGGAAGCCAAGGGTTATTCATAAGCGATACACAGGGTTCAAGTACTCCCTGGTACTTGAGCTGTGATAGAATGTCTCTCACTGGAGTTTTTGCTTTATGTTTGACTGGGTATTGTGATTGCACCTGTGGGCTGGAACATATAGCTATTACGAATATGTGACAGAACAACTAGGTCCTAAACAACAATAGCCGAAACCACTACGGCTAAACAACTAAAAAGTCTCTACAACAAAGTACTGAACAACTGCTGTCTAAACAACAATTTTGCCTGACTAACAATTGCCTGAACAACGAATTTTAAGGTACTTTTTTCTTTTTTTTAATGGTTTATTAGTTGTTTAGAATTTCTACATATAAATACAGTAGGATGTTTCCTGGCTATTACATGGTAAGATGAGTCCTTCTCCCAGGCAACATGGTTGTGGTCTAATACAGTAGCTTGTGCAAGAGCCCATTCTGCAACATACACTTGGTAAACTTCTTCTGGGACAAGGACAAACTCTAGTGACCAATCTCTTTCAGCCAATAGAATATCATAGCTAAGTGTTAAGTTTTCCAAGAATATTACTTAAATTGTTTGCAGTATGTCACTGTTAATGTGTATTTTAATTTTTACAGTCTGTCTGGAGGGCTGACTGATTGGTTTGGGGCTTCAACTTCTATAAAGCTGTCAGTTGTTTTTGTATCCAGAAACTCTAGAAGATTCTGGTGAACTTAAGTGACCTCTGCTACGTTGTCTAACAGATTCCTGTTCTGGAGGTTCTCAATATGCGTGGCACATTTCGCTGTAATTCCTGCAAACTTGTTATTTTTCAATTGTTTTTTATGTTGAGTAAGTTTCTCTCCCTTATTTATGATGTTGTCAGATGAGGGTTGTAAGTCCATTTTTGGTTTCACATACTCTTCTTGTCTGCGTGCTGACTGACCAGCTCTCTCACACATTTGTCAGATGAGTCATGAAAGGAACGTGAAGGGCATGTATCACAGGCTGTTTTAATGTATCACGGTTATGTAAATTATTATATTTGTCCGAAGTCTTCGGTTCCTGACATTCTCCAGTGATTTTACTTTATCTTTACTTTTTTTTGTTTATCCCAGAATTTTGTATAAGAATCTGGTGCTTGCTTAGTATTGTCATTATCAGAACTCCCCATAAGGCTGCGGTGTCCGCAAAACTTTTTGGTAGTTTGTGCTCCTGGCCTGCTACCATGACCTACGTAAATCTGTGGCATATTGCCAATGCTATTGCTTGCACTTTGATATTTCCTAAAATAAATGATGACACTGTAGGAAATTTGCAAATTATTTTCATCCCCCATTCCAGGGCAGTGGTGGTCCCATATTCATTTGGAATCTGATTTAGCACTTCTGCCAAAACAAGTGATGGTGTAACATGCGTTATGGTATATATTGCAGTAAAGACTGTACCCCATGTGGTACAATCATCTATAGAGGCAACCATCTCAAGTGACAAGCACACTGTGAGAATTCCATGTTTAATTTGGGGTCCAATATGGGTAAACACTGCTTCAAGCTAATTTGTTTTTTGTGTTATTCGGAACTGAATTTCCTCCCATCTGGTGGGTATCCTATCCTTAATACCATGGATAGTTACTGGGTAATCCCGCATGTAGCCAATTGTGGTTGGACAGCTTGAACAGCCCATGCTTTGGTAGTTGTTATGGTAGGCATAATAAACTGAGTTAAACGCTCTATAGTCTGACTACATTATTATACAAGAGGTGTCAATCCTCCACAGCTAATTCCTACAAGTTAGGATATGATATGTAGCCAGCTAGATCTGGCCATGTGGCCCGTCATTACTGAGGGAACCCAGTGTAAAATTTTTAAAATTTGCAGTAGGGTGCCTTGGAATCAAATTTGATGTTACTGAAATGTTAATGGTATTTCTAATCCATCATATGCTCTGTATTGGCCTACTGTGTTAGCCTCAGTGTATGTGTGGAATGTGTTTGTATTAGTATTGACTTCAGGAAAAGTGACCCATGAATAAAATACTTCACTTTTGAATGCATCATGAGCTTCAAACATGAAGAAAATATTCATTTGGTAGACCACATAAATTGAAATATGCTGTAACAGCATGCCTGCAGTAAGCAGGAGCATTTATTGCATTTGCCCCTTTAATAATTGGCATTCAGAGAGGGAAGTACTAAGGTGGGGTATCCATTTAACCTATAGACACATATAGGTGCTTCCTAAAATGCTGAGGAGTAGGTAGACCCTAACCCCAAAGGCGTATCAATTTTAAGGTTATTAGGGGACCCTGGGCACAAACAAGAACTACTTAGGAGACCTGGTAAATAAGCGCTTGCCCTATAAACATTGGTGGAGTCATGTTATACGGTGAGTTTAGACTAAAATAATAGGACTGCATATTAGTATGACAGAACTTCAGAATGTCAGGACTGAGTCCATCCACGCCATCCAAAGCTGCTGGTCAGTTCCTGGCTGGCTCACAGTGCCTCACCCAAAGTCTTAACCTTACCACGGTAGAAGGTGACGAGGGCAACCTGAACATGGTACTCTGATCCCCAAGAGAGTTGTGAAAACAGATCTTACCCTTCTGTTTTATTACTCATGCATGCCCAAGAAAACACAAGAGAAATGCAAGAAACGTTGTCAATACATTTGTTGAAACAATTGTAGTCTAGCATAGAGAGAATGAGCTGCAATAATTGGGCAGATGAAACAAAACAATGTTATCAGCATTGCGAACATGGTGAAGAGAATAAACAGTCCAACCATGGGAAATGATTTCTATAGATTTCTAGTGGTCACTAACCCTATACTGAGAGCATAGTGAATGTACCCTCTGTCTTCGCTTGATCTAAGAGGATAGCCTTAGCCCCCATCCCTAGAGAGCTGAATCAAGAATCAGCCTGTAGTATAGATGGCAATCCTGCCTGCAAACTGGAAGCTATGCACCAGCTAATCAGCATGTCAAACACATCATTTGTCCCAAAACAGTTGCAGCTGGAGTGCCCCTCTACCCCCCTGGGTCAGTGCATTGTTTTTATAATCAAAGCCACTTTATTTTAGAGACACAGCGCTGATGCAATGATATGTCTAGGTGTTAGAAGCTGTCGCCAATCGGGCTATGCAAGCACTAGGATATCTTGTATTGTGTTCCTAGCCTCAAACAGAATGTACAGATTACGTGTAACGAAAGGCTAAATAAAACAAGTAAATCATACAATGTATTCTAGGAATATTATCATGCAAGTCTAATGGCCTGATTTAGATCTTGGCAGTAAAGGTCCCGTCAGCGCTTCTTTGACTGAAAACCTATCCACCGCTATGACGGTCCACCCGCACATTTTAGATGTTAGCCAGAGCACAGGCAAAAGACCGTTGACGGTCTGCCATCACTATGAAGAATCACCACCGGCATTGATGGCACCAGAGGCAAAAGCAAGACTCCAGACCCTTTTCCCACCAAGCAAATCACGTTGTGCATTCCTGTTGACACAACTGTGA
This sequence comes from Pleurodeles waltl, assembly GCF_031143425.1. NCBI lineage: Eukaryota > Metazoa > Chordata > Amphibia > Caudata > Salamandridae > Pleurodeles > Pleurodeles waltl. Next base: position 359,711,201 of record NC_090439.1, read on the forward strand.
TGGCTAAACCTCCACACCTAAGTTGGCAGATTGGGAGGGCGAAAAAGACAAAACTGATCTTTAAGTATTCACATCTCCTGCTGCCAATAACCTGGTCATACAAGTCCTGACATTGTTGCTGCTCTTGGACCGAGAAGAAAATCAACCCCATCATCACAGGAACAGAAGGTAAGTCACTGTCATACTTGTCATCCTCAGAATTGTTACTGCACGGTATCACTGTACTTGTGTACGGATAAAAACATTTTGCAAACAACACCATAATGCTTATGTGTGTAATGGTGTACTTAGAAAATGTATTGTAACACACCTCAAGATATTAATAGCAATCTGGTACAAACTGCCTTCCTGACAATGGACACCTACACAAAAAGTCACCACAATCACATAAAGAAATGTGTCCACATAGGTGTGTGTAATTGTTTCCAAACACATTTAAAATCATCAACTGAAACAGTATACCCAATAGGAACTACTCAGTCCCATGATAATGTTGCAATTGCATTAGAACATGCTGCAGGTGGGTGTATTCAGAATGTACTACCAATCTTACCTCTAAACTGCAAACATGGCAGAGATGTATGAAGGTCACATATCCCTTTGGTGTGTGCAATATGTGACAAACATAAGATGTCAGTTGACTGTAAAGTGCCAGGTTCCCTGTGCAATGTATTCTCCATTCACAATTACAGAAACACATATAATGTTGGTGTAAGTGTCCAGTCACAAGTTGAATGCTTGCACCAAAATTAACATGTTCATCACAAATGTACAACACTAATGTATGCATTTTTTTTAAAGAAATTAAATCTACAACCTGTGATTGTCACTGTCACAAATGAGAGTAAATGCAAGGCACACATGTTAGCAGAAATAACATTATCAGCAAACGATTAATTGCAATTATTAAATAAGGCCAGGGCAAAAGTATTCTCAAAATAAATTTTATAGAAATGAGATAACTCTCTCAAACATCAATCAGAATAAACTATACAAAACATGCAAAGGCACTAGGCCAGTAGTCCACTATGTGGGTTCATGCCCACATCGTGCTTCCTAATGTCACTATCAAAATAAATCTCCTCTGGAAGAGGCATCTATAGAGCATAGAGCAGGCACCTGAATGATGTTACTGAGGGGGGTGGTTCCTTGGGCTTGAGGGGGGTGATTTTGGGTTTAGGAGGGGTCTGATTGGATTTGGGAGGGGTGGGTTTGAATTTCGAGGGAATAGGTTGGGATTTGGAAGGGGCAGTTTGGGATGTAGAAGGGGTGGTTTGGTGTGTGGAACGGGTGGAAAGATGTTTGGGAGGGGTGGGTTTACATTTGGTAGGGGCGGATTGGGATGTGGACAGGATGGATTAAAATGTAGAAGGGCTGGAAATCTGTTTGGGAGGGGTGACTTGGGATGTGGAAGGGGCCAGGGAAAAAAAGGTCTTCCCTGGGAAAATTGGTAGGGTGGTTGGCAGGGAGTTCAGGTTGTGAGGTAGAGGTAGTGGAAGCAGCTGATGTGCTTATGTCGGTTGAAGGTGTGGGTGTCTGAGGGACTGGTTAATCATAATTTGTTTTGCTTTGTGTTTCTTACTAGTTGCCCATTGTGTGGGTGAATTTGGGCATTTTGTTCAATATGTGTGTGTTGGGATGTGTCTGTTGTGGAGGTGGTATGTGTTGTGGTGTGCGTGGGGGTGCTGGTGTGTGTGTGTGTCATGGTGGGTGTGCTGACTGACTGTGGGTGTGCTGGTGGTGTGTGTTAGTGTTGGTGTAGAGTGGGTGTGGTGACTGCAGGTGTGTGTTGGTATAGTGGTAGGTGTGGTGTCTACAGGTGTGCTGGTGGTGAGTGTAGAAGTCTGTGTCATGGTGAGTGTAGTGTATGCAGGTGTGCTGGTGTTGGGTGTGTGTGGGTGTGTGTATCATGGTGTGTGTGGTGTCTATGGGTATGCTTGTTCTGGTGTTGGTGGGTGGTGTGGTGTCTACATGTGTGTTGCTGTGTCTTAGTATGTCGGTCTGAGCATGTGCTGCTTGTGGGCATTGTAGTAGGTGCATGCAAATGTTTGAGTGTACTTATACTCAGTTTTGCAGCGGGTTAACAAAGAAGGGGAGAGGAGGTTCCAACCAGTTACAACTGGTTCTAGGAGTGTCCCCTCTCTCCTCCAACACAAGCTCCAGACATCAGTTGGGGGTTAACATGCCCTTTATGTGAGGCCAGGGCACAGTCTTTACAAATGCAGGTTTACCCTGCCTCACATTCTCTCAGCCCAGGAAGACCATTCAATCTGCAGATGCACCCCTTTGACGCCTCACCCTCCCTGTGTACAGGCTGTGTGAGAAGTATGCACAAAGCCTAGCTGTCACTCTGCCCCAGACCTGGATTGGAGTCAAGCTGCAAAACACCAGAGTAATAAGCACATAGAAATGCTCACTTTCTAGAAGTGGCATTTCTAAATTGTTAATAAGAAAATCCACCTAAACCAGTAAGTACTTTTCTCACTACCATTAGAACAATACCAAGCATGCAATGCTACCCCTAATAGATCAGACAATACCCCCCAGACATAAGTCATAGCATTTCTAATGCAATCCTATGTGTAAGGCAGCACTCACAGCAGTAAGAAACCAAATAGGCTGTTTGTCACTACCAGGACAGGCCAGACAACCAGGCATATCACCTGCCTTCTACATACATAGAACCCTGCCCATAGGGCTGGCTAGGGCCTAACTTACGGGTGACTTACATGTAGTAAAAGGGGAGTTCTGGGCCTGGCAAGTAAATTTAGATGGCAGGTCCCTGTGGCAGGAAACTGTGCATGCAGACCCTGCGCTAGGGTGCCTGAAACAGGTTTCAAAGGTTACTTCTGTGGGTCGCTCAAACAATGTTGCAGGCCCACAAGTAGCATTTAATTTACAGGCCCTGGGTATAGGCATACCACTGTTTAAGGGACTTACAGGTAAATGAAATGTGCCAATTAGGTGGAAGGCAATCATACCAACTTTAGTAGGGAGAGAACCTGCACTGATCAGCAGTGATAAAGTGCTCAGAGTCCTAGAGCGAAAAGCAAGAGGTCAGTAAAAATAGAAGGCAGGAGGCAAAAAGTTTGGGGATGACCCTGAAAAAAGGGCCAAATCCAACAATATAGTTTATAAACTTTGATGTAATGTGTCAGTAAGTGCACTAATATTGGTAAAAAGTATTCTACAGCAGGTTTACTGAGTGAAAAGATGTCTATAGAGTGATAGATTTGCTAAGATATAAAAGTTATTTGTGGGAAAAAATGCACTGGGTGATGGTGTGGAACTTTTCAGGAGAAAGGAATAACAAGTTAGTGGTACACTAGATATAAATATGTATTCTGTATGCCTGGTGCCTGCCTTTCCATCCTTCTCACTGTTATCCCCTTGCTCTCAGCCCAGTATTGTGCATGCCTGCTGCCTACCTTTTCCTCAGTCTCACTGTTTTCCCCTCACTCTCAGCCCTGTTTTGTACATGCCTGCTGCCTGCCTTTCCCTCGTTCTCATTACTTTCTCCTCTCTCTCAGCCTTGTAGTGTGCATGTCTTATCCAGGTGACTGGTTGCCACCTGTTCGGTATCAGTCAATAAGGACGCTCAATGAAGGACCACACGCCAATTATGAACACAATTTAGCTTTACTAGAATTTCAGGTAAATGTAGGCATTTAGCACATTAATAATAGTAGAATAAGAATAGCAATGAAAAGCATCTATTTATATATAAGTACACTACAAAGAGCATCTATGCATATATATAAGCAAAGAGTTCATTGACAGATATAAGCTTTGATTCACCTTATACCAAAATGCATCACACTACGATGTTCAGGAAGCAACATATAAATGAGTTGAATACTTCAGATAAGCTTTGATTTACTGCACACCAAAATGCATGTTTCAATTACTGCAGCAAACTCACACTACAATGTTCAGAAAGCAAAATATAAACAAGCTGAATACTTCAGATTGTAAACACAGTGCAAGCATAATAATCAATCATAATAATAGAGCAGAGAAACAAAGGCCCTTCATCCCTGTGTGGAACTTAACTTAGTCCACGAAATGCTGGGAATCCCTCTACTGCCTGCTTGGACCTCTCTCCCCTCAAGCATCACAGTCTCTGAACAGCAAAACAGGGAGGCAGCACTGCGCCATAGCAGCTTTCACAACCCCATCTGCGAGCTTCAAATCCCTCACCCGCACTTCAGTGCTTAATTAACTAGAAGCTTGGATTCTATCTCTTTCTGGCATTTTCTAGCTATGTTATCAGCACTTGGCTGCTCTGCCCTTCCCCAGCCTTTGTTTTCATTCCATCTTCGCCCTGTACTCTCGTTCTCAAGGTTGAGACGGAGTCTTCTACACAAACAAGCTTGAAAATAATATCATGAACTTTTCCACATTGTTCGGGAGTCTCAGCAGGCATCACACTCATCTACACTGCTCAAGCTAATTAACCCTTTGCGTCACAATGTCTTCCGCACCTTTCCCTATACTGGTCAGTGCATGTCTGCTGTTTGCCTTTCCTTCATTCACACTGCTTCCCCACGGTCAAACCCATTGTGTGTGTGCCTGCTGCCTGCATTTCCCTCTTTCTCACTGCTTCCCCCTCAGACCCTTTTTTGTGTGTGTGCCTGCTGCCTGTCTTCCCCCCTTCTCACTTCTTTACCCTCACTTTTAGCCCTGTTGTGTGTGTGCCTGCTGCTGCCTTTCCCTCTTTCTCATTGCTTATCCCTTGCTGTGAGCCACGTTGATTTTTTTCCTGCTCCCTGCCTTTCTCTCCTTCTCATCGCTTTACCTCTCTCAACCCTGTTGTGTTAGTGCCTGCTGCCGGTGTTTCTCTCCTTCTCACTGCATTCTCCTTGCTCTCAGCCCTATTTTGTGCATGCCTGCTGCTTGTCTTTCCCTCCTTATCACCGCTTTCTATTTTCTCCCTGCCCCATTTTGTGCATGCCTGCTGTGTGCTTATCCCTCTTTCTCACTGTGTGTCTGCTGCCTTTCTTTCCCTCCTTCTCAATGCTTTCCTCTTGCTCTGAGTCCTGTTTTCTGCATGCCTGCTGTTTGCCTTTCTCACCTTCACACTGCTATCTCCTTGCTCTCAGCACTGTTTTTTGTGTACCTGCTGCTTGCCTTTCCTTACTTCTCAATGCTTTTCCCTCGCTGTCAGCCCTGTATTGTGTGTGCCTGCTGCTTATAATTTTGTAATGTCTAATACTAATTCATATTTGTTTTTTCTTTTTTTATACAGATGAATGTCACCATCTATTGGAGTAATGTGGTTTATGAATTAGTTCTTCCAGTGTTGTTGCATTAGTTTATATTGTGAGGGGGTTTTGGCCACTATCAAAAAAAAGTACACCCACTTACACAGTCAGATACCTACTTACATTCCCATACAGCCACTCACATACTCAGTCTCACATCTGAGCAGACATTTAATTCTCACATATCTATCCAATTATTCAGAGACCCACACATACACCCATGGAAACACTCACACAGCTATACACACACTCACATGCTCATTTATAAATACACAAACACACTCATACAGGAACTCACACACAAACACACACAGCCACTCACCAGCAGAACCACTATCATACTCACTCACAGACTGATACAAACTCTTACACACCCACTCACATACTCACACACCCACTTACACACCCACACAAACATTTAGGTTTCCACTAACACCCCCATGAAGTCAATCACATAGGTATGGACACACCCACACACCAATTCACACACTCATACAGTAAGTCATACACCCATCTACACATGCCAACACCTAGTCATGCAGACTCACAAGCTGATAGAGATACTCGCACTCCCACACAGCCACTCACACATCCACTCACACAACCACACAGGCAGTCGCACACACACTCGCACACCCATAGAGCCACTCTCACACTGTCTCACATCTACATAAACAATCACACTTCCGTTCAAAGTCAGGCTTCCAGTTACACACCCACAGAGAAATTTACACCTCCACTAACACATGCCTTTACACTCACACAGCTACTGACAAACCCACTGACCTATGCACCCATACAGCCATTCTCACAGACAATCACAGACCCACACAACCAGTCACACAGTCAGTCATACAAACAGTGACTCACCCAGTAACACACCCACACAGACATTTACATTCCCATTAACATGACCTTGCTGTCACTCACAGAGGTACTGACATGGCCACACAGCAATTTACATTCCCAAACATTCACTCACATGCCTATTTACACATGCAGACACCTACACACATTGACTCACACATTCTCACAGCCACTTACACACCCACTTGCCAATCAATCAATCAATCAATCAAGCTGTATTTATAAAGCACTGCTTGTCCCCTAAGTGGGTATCCAGGTGCTGTACTGCTGCACCAGTCAAAGAGCCAGGTTTTGAGACCCTTCCTGATGTTGGTCTGCAAGGATGAAGTGTGAGGGTGAAAGGCATTCCAGGACTTGACAGCCAGGTAGGAGAATGGGTGTCCTCTGGTGCAGCACCATGAGGGCTAGGTGAACAGAGCGGAGGTTCCTAGGAGGTAGATGGAAGCTCAGGTGATGGTTCATGCAGGTGGGTCTATGGTCGTAGAGGGATTTGTTGGCGTGGGTCAAGAGCTTAAAATTGACATATTTTCTGGATGGGAAGCCAGTGGAGGTCTTTCAAGTGCTGGGTGATGTGGGTCCTCTAGACAGGTTGACGATCAGTCTGGCTGCTGAGTTCTGGATCATCTGGAGTCTTCTCATGAGCTTGGTGGGGGTACCGGCTTAGAGTGCATTGCCAAATTCAAGTCTGTTTGTGATGGGAACTTGTATCACCATTTTCCTGGTGTTGACTGGGAGCCACTTAAAGACTTTGTGGAGCTGGAAGAGAGTGTGGAAGCAGGATACGGTGACCGCGTTGACCTGGAGTTCACTGTTCAGAATGATGCCGAGGTTGCAGGCATGGTCTTTTTGTAGTGAGGGTGGGTCTGAGTTCTGATAGCCACCATGTGTCATTCCAGTGGGAGGTATGTCTGTCAAGGATCAGTACTTCAGTTTTGTCAGTCTTGCTCTTCAAGCAGTGGTTCTTCATCCAGGTTGAGACACTCTTCATGCAGTTGTGGAAGTTGGTCTTCATCATGCGAGAGGATGAGCTGAGTGTCATCAGCATAGGAGACTATGTTGATGTGGGTTCTGACAATGTCTGCGAGTGGAGTCATGTAGAAATGGAAGCGTTTGGGACTGAGGGAGGAACCTTGAGGGATACCGTTGATTGTGTGCTTGGGTTGCGCTGTGAAGGGAGGGAGCCTAATTCTCTGGGGGTACCCCAAGAGAAAGGATGCTATCCATTTGAGCACATTTTCTGTGATCTGTCTCAGATGGTGGATGAACCTGAGGTGGGATCTGGTGTCAAAAGCTGCGTAGAGGCTGAGCAGGATTAAGGTGGTTGAGTCTTCTCTGTCGAGCTGAAGGCGAATGACGTCAGTTGTGATGACGAGGGCTCTCTCAATGCTGTGGTTTGCTCTGAACCCTGGTAGAGAGGGGTCCAGTGGATTTTTTATTTCCAGGAGTTCTGTGAGTCAGAGGTTGATGGCCTTTTCCAGGACTTTGGTGGGCAACTTGAGCAGAGTGATGGGACAGTAGTTTTGGAGTTCACTGGGGTCGGCCGATGGTTTCTTAAGGAGGAGTCTTACATCTGTGTTTTACCAGGCTCAGGAAAGGTTGTTGTGGCGATGTAGGTGATGAAGATTGTGGTAAGCTGGAGTCTGGTCTTGTCTTTTGGAAGGTTGAAGAGTCAGTGGGGGCAAAGGTCGGTGGGTGCTCAAGAGTGGATGGAGTTCATGAGAGTATTTGTGTTTGGTTTGGTGAGCTGTTCCTCTGTGGTGAGAGGATTGTCGGTGGCCGTGGTGGGTGGCTTGCAAGGGCGGTCTGTTGGTTGGGGGTTGAAGTTTCAATAGATTACTTCTATCTTGTTGTGGAAGTGGTCGGCGAGGGTGATGCAGAGCTCCTGTGATGAGGATAGAGATTTTGGCTGCTGGCCGCCAGGTGAACTCATTGCCAATTGTAAAGAGTTTCTTGGCTTGGTTGGTGCTTGTTGGACTTTTTTGCTTATGCTTGGTCATCCCCAATCTTTTTGCTTCCTGCATCCTATTTTTTTCTGACCTGTTGCTGTTGGCTTTTGAACTCTGAGCACTTTACCACTGCTAACCAGTGCTAAATGGCATATGCTCTCTGTGTAAATTGTATGTGATTGGTTTATCCATGATTGGCATATTTGATTTAGTAAAGTGCACTAGAGGTGCCAGGGCCTGTAAATGAAATGCTACTAGTGGGCCTGCAGCACTGGTTGTGCCACCCACATGAGTAGCTCTGTAATCATGTCTCAGGCCTGCCACTGCAGTGTCTGTGTGTGCAGTTTTAACTGTAAGTTCGACTTGGCAAGTGTACCCACTTGCCAGGCCCAAACCTTCCCTTTTCTTACATGTAAGGCACCCCTAAGGTAGGCCCTAGGTAGCCCCAAGGGCAGGGTGCATTGTATGGTTAAGGTAGGACATATAGTAATGTGTTTTATATGTCCTGACAATGACATATTGCAAAATTCGTTTTTTTCACTGTTGCAAGGCCTGTCCCTCTCATAGGTTAACGTGGGGGATACCTTTAAATCTGATTAAAGTGTAGATTCCCTTTGGGAGCGGATGGACATGTGGAGTTTGGGGTCTCTGAGCTCACAATTTAAAAATACATTTTTTAGTATAGTTGATTTGAAGATTGTGTGTTTGAAAATGCCACTTTTAGAAAGGGAGCATTTTCTTGCTTATACCATTTCTGTGACTCTGCCTGTTTGTGGATTCCCCGTCTGGGTCAGTTTGACACTTGGGCTGGTTGCACCTCACACTAGACAGTAACACAAAAGGAGCTGGGGTGTAGTCTGCATTTCCTGATGAGCCATCTGTGCTAGGAGGGAGCGGAGGAGTGGTCACTTACACCTGAACGGGCTGTGCCTGTCCTCACACAATGCAGTCTCCAACCCCCTGGTGAGTGTCTGGGGCCTGGCCTGGGCAAGGCAGGATTTCACATTCAAATGAGACTTTACTTTGAAGTAGGCCTACTTCAAAGGAGAAATTGGGTATAAGAAGGGCACCCAAAACCACAGACTTTAGATCACTTCTGGACATCAAGAGGAACCTCTGCCTGGAGAAGAGCTGAAGAGCTGAGGAGAAGTGCGGCCCTGCCTGTGACTGTGCTTTGTGGAGCTATCCTGCAGTTGCTGCTTCTACCAGAGTAAGAGCAAAGACTGGACTTTGTGTGCCTTGCATCTTGTGAAGAAATCTTTAAGGCCTTGATTTAGAGCTTGGCTCCTGTTGTTTGAAGTCTCAGGGACAGCAAAGACTTCTCTCTGCCAGCACCTGGAGTCTCTGGAGAGACTCCTGCTCTGATAAGTGGTGCCCTATCCAGTCCCTGGGCCCTTGAAAGGAAAGCTGGTGGAAATCCAGGGAAATCGACTTTGGATGGCTTCGGACCGCTGCCGCTGCTGAATCAGGTGACGTCGCCTGCAACCGACTCCTTGATCTTCGCTGGAATGCAACAACCTTCGCAGGCCCGACACCGCTGCAGCCCCGCTGAAGTCCGCGACTCCGTGGAAGTCGCCGCACCACATCATGACCGATGCCGCTTGAAGTGCGCGGATTCAACGTTTCGCACAAACGCCGCGATCCCCGACTTCGTGCATTGACTTGTTTTCACTCTTTACCAAAGGTACTGTACTTGGGGGTCTACGCGATACCTTGTCCGGCACCGCTGGTGTCGGCTTGTTGGGAACAACTCCGTCACAACGCTGTGTTAACACCTCATCGAAGCATTGTGTGTTTCTAAGCGCTATTTTTTAATTTGATCTTTAAAAATTCATAACTTGACTTGTGTATGTCAGATTTTTGTTGTTTTGGTCTTGTTTCTTTAGATAAATATTTCCTATTTTTCTAAACCTCGGTTGTGTCATTTTGTAGTTGTTAGAAATTGGGTTTTTGGTTTGCAGTCAGGTTACCCTCTGTCCAAGCAAGAACCCATACTCTAGTCAGGGTAAGTCACACACAATACAAATTATCCTGTGCCCCCCCTCTGGTAGCTTGCACTGAGCAGTCAGGCTTAACTTAGAAGGCAATGTGTAAAGTATTTGTGCAATAAATCTTACAATAACACAATATAGCACCACAAAAATACACCACACAGTGTTTAGAAAAATATATAATATTTATCTGGATAATTGCAGGTCAAAACGAATAAAGATGCAATGTGAAATTGTAGAGATATCACTGAAAAGTGATATGAAGTCCCTCATTCCAACCCTGGCGGTCCATGAGGGACACGGAAGCACCGCCAACAGGCTGGCGGTGCTTCCAGGGCCATTCTGACCGCGGCGGTAAATCCGCGGTCAGAAAAGGGGATCCGGCGGTTTCCTGCCGGATTTCCCCTGGCCCGGAGAATCCTCCATGGCGGCGCTGCTTGCAGCGCCGCTATGGGGATTCCGACCCCCTTCCCGCCAGCCTGTTTCTGGCGGTTTACACCGCCAGAAACAGGATGGCGGGAACGGGTGTCGTGCCTGCCCATGCCACTGGCATGGGCAGTGCAGGGGGCCCCTAACAGGGCCCCCTAAAGATTTTCACTGTCTGCTTTGCAGACAGTGAAAATCGCGACGGGTGCAACTGCACCCGTCGTACCCCTGCAACTCCGCCGGCTCCATTCGGAGCCGGCTTCATTGTTGCAGGGTCTTTCCCGCTGGGCCGGCGGGCGCCCTTTTGGCGGTCGCCCGCCAGGCCAGCGGGAAAGTCGAAATGACCCCCGCGGTCTTTTGACCGCAGAGCGGTCTTTCGACGGGGTTACTTTGGCGGGCGGCGTCCACCGACCGCCAAAGTCAGAATGACCCACTAAGTGTCTTCAGTCTTTAAAAAGCAAATAAAGTCTCTTTCAAGCACAAAGTACCTGGTTTACAGTGGAAAATCTCTGCAAAGGGCCGCAGATGAAGAGATACGTGGAAAAATGGTGTGTGCGTCGATTTCTCCCCTGCACACACGGACTAGCGTCGTTATTTTTCACGCAGGGAAGTCGTGCGTCGTTTTCGGTGCGCAGACAGTCTCTTTCTGTGGTTCGCGGGATTACCAGATGTCCCAGGGTCTGTGCGTGGATTCTTCGGCTTGCTTTCCGGCTGCGCGTCGTTCTGGGAGGCTGTGCGTGGAATTTTTGTTCTCACGGCAGACGTTGCGTCGATTTCCCCTCTGGAATTCGGGCGGCGTTGTCCTTGCGAGGCCGTGCGTCGAAGTTCCAGACGCCCCGAAGACGTTGCGTCGGTCAGCGTCGGTGTGTGGCGATTATCTAGCCGCAGAGCAAGCTGTGCGTTGAAATTTTCGGCGCACGAAGATTCCAAATGAAAAAGAGAAGTCTTTTTGGTCCTGAGACTTTAGGGAACAGGAGGCAAGCTCTATCCAAGCCCTTGGAGAGCAATTTTACAGCCAGACAAGAGTTCAGCAAGGCAGCAGTCCAACAGCAAGGCAGCAGTCCTTTGTAGAAAGCAGACAGGTGAGTCCTTTGAGCAGCCAGGCAGTTCTTCTTGGCAGGATGTAGTTTCTGGTTCAGGTTTCTTCTCCAGCAAGTGTCTGAGGTGGTAGGGCAGAGGCCCTGTTTTATACCCAAATGTGCCTTTGAAATGGGGGAGACTTCAAAGAGTGGCTTAGAAGTGCACCAGGTCCCCTTTCAGTTCAATCCTGTCTGCCAGGGTCCCAATAGGGTCAATTGTGTCAGAGCAGACCCTCCACCCTCCCAGCCCAGGAAGACCCATTCAAAATGCAGATGTATGCAAGTGAGGCTGAGTACCCTGTGTTTGGGGTGTGTCTGAGTGAATGCACATGGAGCTGTCAACTACACCTAGCCAGACGTGGATTGTAAGGTAGAGAAAGATTTAAGTGCAGAGAAATGCTCACTTTCTAAAAGTGGTATTTCTAAAATAGTAATATTAAATGCAACTTAACCAGTGAGCAGGATTTTGTATTGCCATTCTGGCCATACTAAATATGACTTTCCTACTCCCTTCAGATCAGTAGCTGCCACTTCAACAATGTGTGAGGGCAGCCCCAATGTTAGCCTGTGAAGGGAGCAGGCCTCACAGTAGTGTAAAAACGAATTTAGGAGTTTTACACTACCAGGACATGTAACTACCCAGGTACATGTCCTGCCTTTTACCCACACAGCACCCTGCTCTAGGGGCTACCTAGGGCACACATTAGAGGTGACTTATGTGTAGAAAAAGGGGAGCTTGAGGCTTGGCAAGTACTTTTAAATGCCAAGTCGAAGTGGCAGGGAAACTGCACACACAGGCCTTGCAATGGCAGGCCTGGGACAAGGTAAAGGGGCTAATTGAGTGGGTGGCACAACCAGTGCTGCAGGCCCACAAGTAGCATTTAATCTACAGGCCCTAGGCACATACAGTGCACATTACTAGGGACTTATAAGTATATCAAATAGTCCAATTGGGTATGATCCAAGGTTATCATGTTTAAAGGGAGAGAGCATATGCACTTTAGCACTGGTTAGCAGTGGTAAAGTGCGCAGAGTCTAAGAGCCAGCAAAACAGAGTCCAAAAAGTGGAGGGAGGCAGGCAAAAAGTTAGGGGTGACCACCCTAAAGCATGTCAGGTCTAACAGTAGTGTTTTCATTAAGTTACTGTGTGTGTTGGTACAAATACTTTACACCTAGCGCTCTGAAGTGAAGCCTACTGATCTGCAAAGCTACCAAGGGAGTAAGCAGGGGTTAGCTGAGGGTGATTCTCTTTTACCCTGACTAGAGTGAGGGGCCTTTCTTGAACAGGGGGTAACCTGACTGTCAACCAAAGACCCCCTTTCCAACAGTGCTGATCTAAAGCTGGTGTGTCAGGGCCTCCTTCTTTGTGGGTTTGAGCTGGTGGTGATAGTTGTTAAGGGCTCCTTTGAAAGTGGTCAGGCCAACGTTGTGTCTGATGGTCAGCCAGTTTCTTTCAAGTTGTTTCATTTGTGTTTTGCCCCGCTGAGTTCAGGGGTGTACCAGCTTGCTTGTCCATGGGATCTGTGCGGTCTGGTCAGTTTGGTTAGTGTGACTAGGTCGGCAGTGCAGGTGTCCCAGGAGTTCAAGTTCTCTGTTGCCTGGTTCAGGTCTGTGGTGGTGATGGGTTGGGTGGTGTTGAGGGTGTATTTCCATTGGTGTTGAGGGACCTTGATCCAGCTGTGAGAAGGGGTGTTGTGTTTGTTGAGGGTGGTGTGGTGAGGTCCGGTGATGATTAAATGTATGATGGAATACTCTGACCAGGTGAGCTCAGTGGTGTGGCTGCAGCTGATTTTGTTACTGGATATGAAGATGGGGTCCAGCTTGCTACCTGCTTTGTGCATGTGGTCAGTGACCAGTTGCTTGAACATGGTGTTGTCCATTCGTTCCAGGACATCTGTGGAGTTTGCGTCTCTGGGGTCATCCAGGTGGAGGTTGAGGTCTCCCAGGAAGAGGTAGTGTTCGGAATTGATGGCAAGGGGGGTAATGAATTATATGATGGCATAGCTGAGGCCTGATTGGGGTCCTGGGGGTCTGTAGGAGAGGGTGCCTTTGGTGGTCGTGCTCTTGTTGCGACAAAGCTGCAAGTTCATGTGTTCCATGATTGCCATGGTCTCGTCATCTGTGGTGGTGCAGACAATGGGTTCTTTGTGAATGATAGCAATGCCGCCACGGTGTCTGTTGGTGCAGTCGTGGTGTTTCATCTTGTAGTCCTTGTGTGTGGCGGTGGCAATGTCCAGGACGGGAGTGGGGATGACTAGGTGTCTGTGATGAAGCTTTTACATCAGGTGCAAGGGTGGAGATAGTGTCTCAGATTTCAGTGGCATGTTTGCAGATTGATCTGGTGTTGATCGGTATGCAGTTGAGTTGTTCCGGGTAGGACTCGGCTGACGGGGATGGCGTGGTGTTTATCACTGTGGGGGTGGTGAATCAGTGTACAAAGTGCTACCTTGAGATGTTCCAAGAGTATCGTATCCCTTGCCAAGTCAACTTGCCAGGGGATACGATGCTCTTGGAATGTCTCTAGGTTTACCATGGGCGGGTGCTAAACTAATGGCAGCTTATGGAATAACTAACAATCATTGAATGCATCTACTTACTTACACAAAGCAATCACTCAGTGGGTAATACTCCCTCCTATTAATTTTGTATGCTATATACCACTATTTACATTGTAATTTAAACACAACAGACAACCTAATGGAAATTAAGCCTTGAAAAGGTCCTGGAGGATGAAACACGTGTCACCTGCTTATGTGCATGATGTTGCATTTGTACACCCTGGAACATTCCCTTCTGACTTTTGGTGGCTTCTGTGTACCAAGGAAAATGTGTATTCTTGAAACAGTTTCTCAGACTTTTGAGACAATAAAAGGCATCAGTTTGAAGATTGAACATTTTCTGACTATTGGACTCAATACTGTTTCAGTGTGCCTTAGTATTTTCTAATTAGTGTTTCCTGCACTGGTTTCCAGTATGGCTATTCTCACCCAGGGTGATACATACCACAGAGCACCTGCTTACACCTATGTATAGGCATCACTAGTGCTGATTGCCGATCCCCAGAACTAATCATCTCATTGGTTTTGGATGTGCGGACACTATAGGATTGCAAACTTAGTTTTTGTGTTTTGTAGTCACATGTGCTGCTTAAATTTCACTTATGCACAAAAACATAACATATGTAGTTAGCTCTTTCTTTGTCCAGATGAAGTGGTTCTAACAAGAACCATTTCTTTAGTTTAGTTTTTTGGAACAGCTTTATATTTCTTTCTCTTGGAGTTTTTGTTTGGGAACTAAAATAACCAAGGCAGAAATAGGAATGAGGCAAGAAAACTTGGATTATAACAATGCAACATCAAAAGTGGAGTGCAAGAAAAATTAGACAGCCACATAAGAGATGTTCAGACCACAGGCATGTGATATTTGCCACAAAGAGTCACCATCTCAGAAAGTTTTTGTGAAAATTCAGGGATGGTGATAATTTCCCAAGGGGCAAGCGATTACACAGATTATCCTGTTGATGATAATTCAGCACCCGCTGCCTTTTCCCTCATCATCTGATTGTATGTGTGCTGGTGGATAGTTTTTAAATGTTTCCACATGGATG
The DNA here is from genome assembly GCF_031143425.1 of Pleurodeles waltl. Taxonomy (NCBI): domain Eukaryota; kingdom Metazoa; phylum Chordata; class Amphibia; order Caudata; family Salamandridae; genus Pleurodeles; species Pleurodeles waltl. The sequence goes on from NC_090439.1 coordinate 359,726,381, forward strand.
AAGTTCCCTGGGAATAGTTGTTCCCTGTTACTAATGATATTTGTTTCCCACATATGTTGCACTGGACGATTTTAGCAATCACCTTTTTCCTCCAGATGGAATTCTAAAATGTTTCAATATGTCAGATTCCTTTTTCCGTGGTGGCATACTTTTTCCTCATCCTGAAGAGTTTCAGGGTCTCTTCGATCTTCTTAAGAAGACATAGCTGAACTGGTACAATGTACTTTTTTAGGAATGCAAAAAAAACACAGTGGAGCACTGCATTTCAGTGTTCTCTATAGAGATCTGAAAGTCAAATTATTGACCTAGGGTGTGGTTTGCAATGTGCATGGGTAGGGACTTACTGTAGTCCACCAGTCCACCTTCTATGGTGAAAAAATAGAACGCTCGTCATGTCCTCAGAAAGAAATCTTTCAAATCTTTAAAGACCTCACTTCCCCTCCCATATCTACCCCGATGACGGAGGCCTCTGTGTCTCACAGTGATCAACTGGCATCCTTTTTTCAGGACAAAGTCATCAGTATTTACTCGGGGTTCCCTCCCTATATGAATCATTTCCCTACTGTCAAACCCACAGACTCCCTTCCTATAGGAGTCTCTCTAACTTCCTTCGCCCCCCTCACTGAGGAGATGACCACTAATTTTTTGTCCAAAATTAAATCTGGCTCTCCTTTAGACCCCGCCCCTCCCTCTGCTCTTGAGCAAGTAGTAGATGTTATTGTCCCTCCTCTCACTAAAATTCTTAACAACTCGCTTTCCTTGGGTTTGGTTCCCCTGTCATTTAAACACGCAATTGTTAAACCCCATCTGAAGAAACCCAAACTTGACCCTACTTTATTAGAAAACTTTAGACCTATTGCTCTTCTTCCTATTTCCGCAAAAATCTTTGAGAAACATGTCAACACTGAACTCACCTGCTATCTTGAAAGCAATGAACTTCTTCATCCCACCCAAATGGGCTTCAGAGCCTTGCACAGCACCGAGTCAGCCCTTCTTACAGTAATTGAGTCGGCTCGCCAGCTCTTAGACCAAGGGTTGCACGTAGCTATCATTCTGCTTGACCTAAGCGCAGCATTCGACACTGCTGACCACGATCTTCTCTGTTTGAGATTATCGGATATAGGAGTAGGAGGTTCTGCCCTTTCTTGGCTCTCCTCCTTCTTTAAAGATAGATCTTTTCAAGTTTTGGACCGTACCTTTTTTTCTGGTCTTTTCCCGCTGGCATGTGGAGTTCCCCAGGGCTCGTCCCTCAGCCCTACTCTTTTTAACGTCTATTTGTCACCTTTAGCTAGAGTAATTGCCCCTCACAATCTGTCTCTGGTAACCTATGCAGACGACACCCAGCTAGTGGTGTCTCTTTCCAGTTCCGGAGACTCTCCAGTGACTAATCTCTCTCACTGCATGAGTGATATTGCCAATTGGATGACCATGTCCAAACTCAAGTTTAACGATGGGAAATCGGAAGTCCTGTTCCTTGGTAACGGTCCCCCCGCTCATCCTCTTCCCTCTCTCTCAGACGCCTTTAGGTCTCTTCCTCCTCCTAAATCCCAGGGTAAAACTCTAGGTGTGATACTTGACCCCCGGCTTACCATGGATTCCCAAGCCAGTAAAACCTCCTCTACCTGTTTTGGCCTCTTGCGTATGTTTAGAAAGATTCTTACCCTTCTCCCTCCTACAGCCAGAAGAATCCTCTTTCAAGCCCTAATTCTTTCCCGCTTGGACTACGGAAACTCTTTGTTCCTTAGCTCCCCTCTTTATGTTATAAAGAAGCTGCAAAGAGTACAAAATGCAGCTGCCAGACTTCTTACCCACTCCTCAAAATACGCTTCCGCTAAACTGGCTAGCTCCACCCTCCACTGGCTCCCCGTTAAAGAAAGGATTCAGTTTAAATCTCTCTGTATTGTTCATAGGGCCCTACATGGCAAAGGCCCCATCTCCCTGAGGAAACGTATTTTCCTGCACACTCCCTCCAGGAGTCTCCGCTCCTCCTCTCTTAGGTATGCACACGTCTCTGGCTTTAAGAGAGCCTGGGGTAACAACTCCTTTTCCAGTAAGGCCTCTCACCTTTGGAACACCCTTCCTATGGAGCTCTGTTTTGAATCCTCCGAGCGCCTCTTTAGGAAAAAGCTTTAAACTTTTTTATTCTGTAACTAATATCGACTCTCTCTCCTACTTGTGTTTCGTTACTTTTAGCGCTGGGATGCCTTCGGGTCGCCATGCGCTCTATAAATTCTAAAAAACTAAACTAAACTAAACTGTAGCCAATTAGAAGCTGGGCTTTGAGTGTGTTTTAGAATTCAGGACAGATTTGAGGTGTTATCCTGTGGATCCGTGGATTATCCAAAATGGTAAAACTAAGTAGTATAGTTTTAAAAACACATAGGAGGTAATCCCCAGGGCTAAAGTGGCGTCCGTACCGCCAACAGGCTGGCGGTACGGAGACCCGTATTTCGACCGCGGCGGTAGCGCCGTGGTTGCACCGCAGGGGCCGGCCGTTTCTCGCCATTTTAGCCCCGGCGGTGATAATCCGCTGGGGATTATGACTTCCCTACCGCCAGCCTGTTTCTGGCGGTTTGCACCGCCAGGAAGAGGCTGGTGGTAAGGGGAGTCCTGGGGCCCCTGGGGGCCCCTGCACTGCCCATGCTACTGGCTTGGGTAGTGCAGGTGCCCCCTAACAGGGCCCCGTGCAGCTTTTCACTGTCTGCATAGCAGAAAGTGAAAAGTGTGACGGGTGCAACTGCACCCGTCGCACGGCCGCAACACCGCCGGCTCCTATGTTGCGGCCGCATCCCTGCTGGGCCGGCGGGCGTAAACTAGGTTTGCGCCCGCCGGCCCTGCGTGGATGTTATAATGGGCCCCGCGGGAGTGCGGCCGCATTGGCGGCCGCATGGCGGAATGTTGTAATGACCCCCATAGTCTTCCAGATATTAAAGCATGTATATGTTTACTTTGATTTCAATCTTAAAATTTGATGGACCTGCGTATCATATATATATATATATATATATATATATATATATATAGTAACCAAACAGGCTCCACTTCAGAGCCAAAAAGGAGCACTGTCTGGATTCTCAGCCACATTCATTACACCCAGCATGATGCCTTTCAGCAGATTGCCTTTCACAAATGCCTGTAAAGAAATAGACATTTACTCACAGGTGCTTTAAATAGTTTTCCTTCATTGTTATTTCATGATACTCGTAAGTAAAAAAGGACTAAAAAGCCTCCATAAATCATACAGCTAGCAGCGCCGCCATGATCCCATGTACTTTTAGATGTTGCTTAGTCCCAGTTATAACTTTTCCTTAGTAGAGTTAAATACCCAAATGGTTCTGGGCACATTGCTGTTCATATTATAACTGGCGCGGATTTAGCTGTAATCTTTCATCTTTCCTTTTCTTAATAAAGCAAGCAAATGTCTCTTACCACAATAAATCAGCTGAGCCTTTTCATCCACCTGTCTCTTGCCCACATTTTATTTCTCTCCATACCTGAAAGCGGTAGTCTGGTGACTTCGCAAAAACATGTAGTCATGTCCTGAAAAAACAGCAGGCATTTAGGAGTTTAAAGGGCTGTGGCAGTTCTGGCAATAACAATTCAATCCTTTCACAAATGCCACCAATATTACTGAACACTTTTGGGACGGGTGTTTCCTTCATGCAAGTGGCATGCACGTGAAATATAGCAACCAAACAGGCTCCACTTCAGAGCCAAAAAGGAGCACTCTCTGGATTCTCAGCCACATTCATTACACCCAGCATGACGTTTTTCAGCATATATATACATTTACAGTTTGACACATCTGCAGATACAAAACCAGGGATCAGCTGCAATATAATTTAATTTCCTCAAATTTGCGGAGGATCGACAGATCCATAAAATGATTAAGAAAAAGAGAAAAAACTTGCTGCATTGTACTTCCAAAAACATTACATAACTTAGATTAACTTGAATTGTTAAATGTTGCTTTTAAAATGTAAAATAATAATAAATGTGAGGATAAAATATATTTATATACTTGTAAAGATGTACATTGCTAAATTGAACTTATAGGTGAAATTGTAGTACAATTTATATTTAAAAACTGTCAAATTCACTAAGAAAATGAAGGATACAGGGACATTATAGTTAGAAAATAAGATTTAAAAAAAACATAGAAATGCACCTAAAAAACAAAAGTTACATGGAGGTTATAGTTAGGATGTGGAATTTTAAAAAAAACTTTTAAATTCACTAAAACACAAAGATTAAGGGGACGTTACAGTTAGACTCCAATTTTATACATACAAAACCATTTAAATTCATCAGTTATAGTTCCCGTAGCGAACTGTAACTTATATACCAAAAATGAACTGCTTATGACCCTATATAATACATCACTCCTGACATGGCCAATGACGTCACTGATGGCATCTCCGATGACATCTCAAATGACATCACTGACTATATCATCTGTATCAACTAGATGCATTGCTTAAGGTTCCATAGAATGATCCTAGATTCTTGTGCTGTGAAATGGACTCTAATTCCCTGGAAAAGCCATTCATGTTGGACCAGCTGGTATTATTGTAGATGGAATGCAAATATCACTTTGTTGACATGTTTAAAGCATCTGTCTATTTGTGGCAAAACTACACAGACCATATCCACTTTTACCTTTGACATGTTTGCGTATGCAAAAGCTGTGTGGGGAGGGGATACGAAATAACTTTACAAAGGATTCTTTCATTTCATAACATAAAGCAACACCAATAAATCTGCCTAAAGAATTACATCAACAATTTACAATCATTATATCTGGTTGCTCACATTTCAAAATGCTTCCCATAACAGGTGATTTCATTCCATTTAATGGATATCATTTATCCTGATATCCACTGTAGGAAGTTGGCTCTGTAGATACTATTTCAAAGTAAGAAATAGTGTGCACAGAGTCCAAGGGTTCCCCTTAGAGGTAAGATAGTGGCATAAATAGATATTCTAATGCTCTATTTTGTGGTAGTGTGGTCGAGCAGTAGGCTTATCAGAGGGTAGTGTTAAGCATTTGTTGTACACACACAGGCAATAAATGAGGAACATACACTCAAAGACTTACTCCAGGCCAATAGGTTTTTATATTGAAAAATATATTTTCTTAGTTTATTTTAAGAACCACAGGTTCAAGATTTACATCAAGCACTTTAAATGTAAGGTACTTCACTTAGATACTTTAGGAACTTTGAATGAACACAATATCATGTACAGTCTTTGTAAAAATGGCAATAAGCTATTTCAAATGTGAACACTGCAAAAATCAACAGTTCCTGGGGGAGGTAAGTAAAGGTTAGTTTTGAAGGTAAGTAAAACACTTACAAGTCTCAAAGTTGGGGCATAGGTAGCCCACAGTTGGGGGTTCAAGGCAACCCCAAAATTACCACACCAGCAGCTCAGGGCCGGTCAGGTGCAGAGGTCAAAGAGGTGCCCAAAACACATAGGGGGTCATTCTAACTCTGGCGGGCGGCGGAGGCCGCCCGCCAGAGTTCCCCCAACAGAACACCGCTCCGCGGTCTGAAGACCGCCGCGGTGATTCTGTGTTTCCCGCTGGGCTGGCGGGCGACCGCCAGAAGGCCGCCCGCCAGCCCAGCGGGAAACCCCTTCCCACGAGGAAGCCGGCTCCGAATGGAGCCGGCGGAGTGGGAAGGTGCGACGGGTGCAGTTGCACCCGTCGCGAATTTTAGTGTCTGCTGAGCAGACACTGAAATTCTTTGTGGGGCCCTCTTACGGGGCCCCTGCAGTGCCCATGCCATTGGCATGGGCACTGCAGTGGCCCCCAGGGGCCCCACAACACCCCATACCGCCATCCTGTTCCTGGCGGGCGAACCGCCAGGAACAGGATGGCGGTATGTGGTGTCGGAATCCCCATGGTGGCGCAGCAAGCTGCGCCGCCATGGAGGATTCCTGAGGGCAGCGGAAAACCGGCGGGAGACCGCCGGTTTTCCTGTTCTGACCGCGGCCAAACCGCCACGGTCAGAATGCCCTGCGGGGCACCACCAGCCTGTTGGCGCTGCTCCCGCTGACCCCGGCCCCGGCGGTCTTGGAATGACCCCCATAGTCTCCTATGGAGAACAGGGGTGCCCCGGTTCCAGTCTGCCAGCAGGTAAGTACCTGCGTCCTCGGGGGCAGACCAGGGAGGTTTTGTAGGGCACCGGGGGGGACACAATAAGGCACAGAAAGTACACTCTCAGCGGCACAGGGGTGGCCGGGTGCAGTGTGTAAACTGGCGTCGGGTTTTAGATTGAAAACAATGGAGAGACCCCGGGGTCACTTCAACGATGCAAGCAGGTACGGGGGGGCTCCTAGGGGCTGCCACAACATGGGCTAGGCAGAGGGTCGCCTGGGGGTCACTCTTGCACTGGAGTTCGGTTACTTGAGGTCCTGGGGGCTGCGGGTGCAGTGTTGATCCAGGCATCGGGTCCCTTGTTACAGGCAGTCACGGTCAGGGGGAGCCTCTGGATTCTCTCTGCAGGCATCGCTGTGGGGGCTCAGGGGGGTCGTCTCTGGTTACTCACAGGCTCGGTCGCCGGGGAGTCCTCCCTGAGGTATTGGTTTCCTGCAGGTCGAGCCAGGGGGCGTCGGGTGCAGGGCGTGAAGTCTCACGCTTCCGACGTGAAACGTGAAGTCTTTGGAAGTTGCTTCTTTCTTGCCAAGAAGTAGCTGGTTTTGAACAGAGCCACTGTTCATGGGAGTTTCTTGGTCCTTGGGTGCAGGGCAGTCCTCTGAGGCTTCAGAGGCTGCTGGTCCCTGTTGGATGCGTCGTTGTTGCAGTTTTCTTCAAAGTTGGGAAACAGGCCGGTAGCGCTGGGGCCAAAGCAGTTGTCGTCTCCGTTTTCTCTGCAGGGCTTCAGGTCAGCAGTCCTTCTTCTTTGTTAAAGTTGCAGTAATCTAGTTTCTTAGGTTCTGGGGTGCCCCTAAATACTAGATTTAGGAGTGTGTTTAGGCCTGGGAGGGAAGTAGCCAATGGCTACTGTCCTGGAGGGTGGGTACACCCTCTTTGTGCCTCCTCCCTGTGGGGAGGGGGGCATATCCCTAATCCTATTGGGGGAATCCTCCACTCTCAAGACGGAGGAATTCTAAAAGCAGGAGTCACTTCAGCTCAGGACACCTTAGGGGCTGTTCTGGCTGGTCGGTGGCTCTTCCTTGTTTTTCTAATTATCTCCTCCAGCCTTGCCGCCAAAAGTGGGGGCAGTGGCCCGAGGGGCGGGCATCTCCACTAGCTGGGATGCCCTCTGGTGCTGTAACAAAAGGGGTGAGACTTTGAGGCTCACCACCAGGTGTTACAGTTCCTGCAGGGGGAGGTGAGAAGCACCTCAACCAGTACAGGCTTTGTTCCTGGTCACAGAGTAACAAAGCCACTCTCCCCATGTGGCCAGCAACATGTCTGGTGGGTGGCAGGCTGGCAGAAACTAGTCAGGCTACACTGGAAGTCGGGTTGGTATTCAGGGGGCACCTCTAAGGTGCACTCTGAGTGTATGTTGCAATAAATTGCACAATGGCATCAGTGTGCATTTATTGTGCTGAGAAGTTTGATACTAAACTTCCCAGTTTTCAGTGAAGCCATTATGGAACTGTGGAGTTCGTGTTTGACAAACTCCCAGACCATATACTCTTATGGCTACCCTGCACTTACAATGTCTACGGTTTTTGCCTAAACACTGTAGGGTCATAGTGCTCATGCACATATGTCCTGACCTGTGCTATAGTGCACCCTGCCTTAGGGCTGTAAGGCCTGCTAGAGGGGTGACTTATCTATGCCACAGGCATTGTGAGGTTGGCATGGCACTCTGAGGGGAGTGCCATGTCGACTTAGTCATTTTCTCCCCACCATCACACACAAGCTGTGAGGCAGTGTGCATGTGCTGAGTGAGGGGTCCCCACGGTGGCATAAGACATGCTGCAGCCCTTAGAGACCTTCCCTGGCATCAGGGCCCTTGGTACCAGAGGTACAGGTTACAAGGGACTTACCTTTGTGCCAGGGTTGTGCCAATTGTGGAGACAAAGGTACAATTTAGGGAAAGAACACTGGTGCTGGGGCCTGGTTAGCAGGGTCCCAGCACACTTTCAAATTAGCATCGGCAAAGGTAAAATGTCAGGGGGTAACCATGCCAAGGAGGCATTTCCTTACATCCACATTAAGCAATACCATATAATTATCAATGTTGTGAGACCTACCATACTTCTGGGTAAAGTGGAAAAAGGCGTGACCAACTATCCAGACCTAAACCATGCTGCTTGAGTCATTGTGAGCTTCAGAGAATAAAAAGGAGAATGAGAGGTCTTCACCAAGAATCAGTAATATGTAGAGAATAAAGTGATTACTTTATGGTAAATACACAGTGACTGTCTGTTGTCTGTGAATTAAAACAACATGTTAAGATAGAAATAAAGGTACAACCAGATGCAAACAATAGATTGTGGCTCTCCCCTCCAAAAAAGACATAGCTTGACATTACCTGGGAAAGTGTAGGTTGTACAGTAATTGCTTGAAACTTGTAGTGATTAAAAGAGCTACCGATGATCTTAAAGCAGCAGCAATCTTCTTAAGAACATTCGACGTATACTTATCTTTTGACCTGAAAGGGAAATTAGGAAAATGCTTCGATCTCGAACATTATACGTATACATTATACGTAGAGGATCCACTTATGATATACTGCCGAAATTTGCCCCACTACATCTAAACCATGAATTTGTGGTCAGCTACTTCACACTAGGTCACCCATCAAACTTTCAAGTAGAAACTCCTAGTTCAAAACTGCGGAACTCGCCGAGCCCGACCTTCAGAGCCGAGCCCAATTATTTGAAGTGCAGAAAATTCTTAAAAACACAGTTCTGTTCAAATAATTTAGTGAGTGAGGATTGGAAAGAGATCATGCCCTCTTGAAAACTGAAATCTTGTTATTTAGCTGGATTTTGATGTAAACCGAACACTTATCCGAAATATCCATTCGGCAATGGACAACGCCATAGAGAATGTCCAAATAAATAAATACAAAAATATGCTTGAATAATGTGCCTATCATCAGCAAAAAAGGCAGCTTCAAAAGAAGGAAGCACTGCTTTTCATGTCGTATTCCCCTATAAAGTTGCTTTACCAACGCCGTGTTCAGGTGTACAAATGGAATTACCTCTCCATGGCAGTACCACAAATAACAGACAGTAGAAAAGCGTGGACCTTTTCAGGACTTGTGGCCAGGTGTACCAAGCAGTAATAATTTCTCAAAATCCTTACATATTGATTATTTGTTGTAGTCATTATCTAAAATCACACCGGCTTCCTATATTCTTTCTGACTTTGTATAATCAAAGAAAAAAAGGTTAGAAAACACTGAAAGGTTTTCCCCGAAGGGTTATCCAATATGTCGGATGATCTTCCGAGACCTTTCAAGCACGCTGCACTCACTGTATGTTTTTGCAGTCTAACCCTCGTTTCTGCTCTTTAATGTAATGCAACGCAGATCACCGGTACACTATGCATCAAGCAGCTTTTCGCTGTCAAATATTGATAACTACACAGAGCACAGTAGGAAACCAAATCGAAAAGAGACAAAATGCATTTTGCTGCCATTAATCTTTCAAAAGGGTGTTTTTTCGCGAAAAGAGATACTGTAGCATTGAAATGCCGCGAGAATGAAGGCTGCACTCTTATAAAGCATCCTGGAAAATCGATTTGTTCAGCTTGGGCTGGCTGAGATAAAATTCACTCTCATTTCAAAGAAGTCCTTCACGAGCTCACTGTTTTTATAGTCAAACGACGCTTGGTGGCTTCCTATTTCAATGCCTTCAATTAAAGGCTCCATGTATGCTCTGTTTCCCTTCACTGCCCTCTGCTGATCAATCACTTTTTATAGACTGCAGCACATGAGCTCAGATAAAAAAAAAAACTTAGACTAAGCCAAGGGAACAGGGAGATTCTTTGCTTAAACTCTTTGGAGATGATAGGGAGTACCTCTGTTCATTAACTGGACACGTACAGTAAGACGTACACCGACATTAATAGAGATTTAAAAAGTGGTCAGGGAGATACCTGCGCTAGGACAGGAACATACTCAAGAGGGGGGAGATACCTACACCGGAAGAGAGAGATACCTACCTGGGGACAGGGAGATACCTACATGGAGACACATAGATACATGCGCTGTGACAGGGAGATGCCTACAAGGGAACAGGGTGATCCATACGCAGGGAGTTACCAACACTGGCAGAGGGGGACCCACATGTGGGCAGGCAGACACCTACATGTGGGCATAGAGATACCTCCACTGGGACAGGGAGATACCTACATGGGGACAGGGAGATATCCACTCTGGGACAGGGAGCTTCCTACACGGAGACTGGGAAACACTTGCACTGGAAGAGGGGAATACATCATGTGGGAAAAGATAGGAAACATCGGGGTCAAACTGGACATATAAACCGAGACAGGAAGACACATGCACTGGCAGAGAGGGAGATTTATAAGAACACATGGAGATTCCTATACTGTGACAAGGTAGGGGCCATCTGCAGTCAATAACAGGACATGTACACAGAGGCAGGAAGAGATGTGCACCAGCACAGAGGGAGATTTATAAGTGGATAGGAAGATACCTACACTTAGAGAGGGGGATACCTCCTCTGAGAGAGGAGAGTATCTACACTGGGAGATGGAGATACGTCCAGTAGGTCAAGCTACTGAACATCTGCAGTCAACAACTGGACAAGCATGCAGAGGTAGAAAGACAGTGAGATGTCTATATGGGCACAGCAAGATACCTATATTGGAACAGGGAGATACCTACACAGTGAGAAAGGGGGGGGGTAACTTCATGGGGACAGGCAGATATCAACATGGGGTCATAGAGATAACTAGACTGGCAGAGGGAGAAACCCACTCTGGGACAGGGAGATACATACACTGGGAGAGAGGGGTATTTCAAGTGGGACAAGGTAGGGAACATCTGCAGTCATTAACAGGACAAGCACACAGAGCCAGGAAAGATGTGCACCGTTACAGAGGGAGAAATATAAGTAGATAGGGAGATACCTATACTGAGAAAGCGAGATACCCACTCTGAGACAGGAGGATTCTGCACTGGGGGAGGGAGATACCTCCTTTGGGAAACTCTATGGAGCATCTGCAGTCAATAACTGGACATGTACAACGAGTCAGGAAGAAATGTGCACCGACACAGAGAGATTTATATGTGGACAGGGAGATAGCTATGCATTTTGATCTTTTTTTCTTCGAGTGGGTGGGGGATAACTTCATGTGGACAAACTAGGGATCATCTGTTGTCATTAAATGGACACGTATCCCGAGGCAAGAAGACACATGCATTGGTAAAGAGGGAGATCTATGTATGAACTGGGCGAGGCCTACACTGAGATACTTACAATGGAACAAGCCAGGGCACATCATTGGTCATTATATGGACATGCACAACGAGATAGGAAAACACATTAACATGTACAGAAGAAGAGTCAAACGTGAACAAGGAGATACTAATACTGGCAAATTGAGCCATCAAAAAAGCTATAGAGCACCTGCTTATAACTGAACAGGTACAACCAGTCAGGAAAACACATGCACCGGTACAGAGGGAAATCTTCACTGAGGTGGGAAGACGTGTACTAAGACATGCTGCCAAAGATGATGAAGGTTGAGTTGGACAATATATGGTGGCAGATCCGTCATCCATTTGGCAGAGTTTGTACAGACGGAGACTGCCCTGGAGGTAGTGGCATACTTCCAAAAACTGCTGTAAACAGGACTAGACTGGCCTTATATTCCATCTGGCATTTTCTTCTTGGGCTAGAGGCACTGGAGGCTGGTTTTGAAAGCCTAAGGCTGCTGTTGTTGCCTCTGTCCCTTACCTTAGTTCCCTGAGATTTATTGTGGCAGACACAAGGGTTTCAACAGAGAGTAAAAGCAAAAGAGGGATTGTGGGAGGTACAGAGAAAGCGATCAGAGGAAAGAAGAAGAGAGAGAATGAATGGATGAAAATGAATAGAGAGAGCAGAGAGAGAATAGGATCAGCACTGGTTTAAGTGTTTTTGCCAGCGTTGCTTTTGGTTCCTTAGGTGGACCCTGGGGGTAAGCAATGCCCTTAGCAAGCTGGAAAATATTTCAGCATGTTAGGCAGGCAAAGTATACAGTAGTCACAATGAGCTCATGGATACTTTGAAGGAACATGTCTGTGTAGGAAACTGGCCCCTTGTTTGCAGTATCCCCCCACACTTTTTGCCTGATATCTGATGCTAACTTGACTGAGTGTGGGCCTGGATCCCACTAACCAGGCCCCAGAACCCGTGTTCTTTCCCCAAACCGTGTACCACTGCTTCCACAATTGGCACACCACTGGCACACAGCTAAATCCCTTGTCAAAGGTACCAGTGGTACTAAGGGCTCTGTTACCAGGGACGGTCCCTACGGGTTGCAGTATGTATTATGCCACCCTAAGGGACCCATCACTAAGCACATGCACACTGCCATTCCAGATTGTGTGTGCTGGTGGGGAGAAAAAGGTAAAGTCGACATAGCACGTATGCCAGGGTGCCATGCCCATAAACCACTGACTGTGGCATAGGTGAGTCACCCTTCTAGCAAGCCTCCCAGCCCTAAGGATGGGTACACTATACCACAGGTGAGGGCATAGCTGCATGAGCAATATGCCTATACACTGTCTAAGTCCATTCTTAGACATTGTAAGTGCTGTATGGCCATATTGTGCACATGGGCTGGGAGTTTGTCATTATGAACTCCACAACTTCATGATGGCTTCACTGAAGATAGGGTAATTTGGTATCAAACTTCTCAGCACAATAAACCCACACTGATGCCAGTGTTGGCTTTATTATACAATGCACACAGAGGGCATCTTAGAGATGCCCCCTGTATTTTACCCAATCATTTAGTGTAGGGCTGACCAGCCTGTGCCAGCCTGCCACTAACAGACAAGTGTCTGATCCCATCGGGTGAGAACCTTTGTGCTCTCAGGGGTCAGAAACAAATCCTGCACAGGATGGAAGTGCTTCACATCTCCCCCCTGCAGGAACTGTGATACCTGGTGGTGAGCCTCAAAGGCACAGGCCTCCTGTTACAGTTCCCCAGGGCACTCCAGCTAGTGGAGATGCCTGGCCCGTTGGACCAAGTCACACTTTTGGCGGCAAGTCCAGAGTGAAAATTAGGAAAAACAAGGAGGAGTGACCACTCCAGCTGGGACCACCACTAAAGTTTCCAGGAATGAAGTGTCCCCCTCCTTGCTGATTCCACATCTTGTTTAGGAGGATAGGGATCAATCGGGTTAGGAATGTGCCCAGCAAAGGTGTAGCCACCCTCAAGGACAGTGGCCATTGGCTGCTGCCCTCTGACCCCGGTAACAACCCTAAATCTAGTATGTAGGAGCGCCACTGAACCTTACTCAGCAGATTTCTGGTGACCTCTAGAAGAAGAAGAAAGAAGAAGGACTGCTAAGCTGACCCCAGCATAGAAGACTCCAGACACCAACTGACTTGGCCCCAGCCATACCAGTCTGTCTGAAGCTTCAAAGACTCCTGCTCCAAAAAGGCGATGCATCCTGCAGAACAGTGACCTCTACAAACCCCCAGAGGACTGTCTGCCCAGCAGAGTACCAAAATCTCCCGAAGAACAGTGGCCCTGTCCAGAAGAAATCTCCAAAAGGACTCAAGGCCACCCAGGATCCGCAAGCACTGTCTGCTCTGCACCTGCCAAACCCGGCCCAAGTCCAGTGGCCTGCTGGTCCAGAGAAGGTCCCCAGGCAATTTTGACCTTGAGTCCACCATGGGTTGACCCCTCTTGGCCAACACAACAATGCCTGCAGCCTGAATCTGCAGGACCACTCTGACCATAACCAGATACCATGAGGAATCCCAATGTTCAAGCAGACCCCTGCTAAAACTCCCATCTCTAATAGTTTTGTAGTCTAAACACAGTCATCATCCTGAATGAATGAATGTTTGTCACCATGGTGACACAGTTACAATGTATCCAATATTTTTCTGGAGGTGTGACTCCAGACCTAGATTTACAACTCAAATTCTGTCAGGAAAACAGGCAAAAAATTAAATGACACTGGAGATACACTGACACCTGAGATAAATTAATTCTATCTCATAGATCAATTGTGACAAAACCTGAAACATAGAGAAAATGACACAGACAGTAGGAGTAGGAGTCACAGAGAACCACATTGTGTTATGCCATCAATAAAGATTTGTTGAAAGGCTGCAACACCACGCTGAGGCCCAGCTATTTGGATAAGCCACATAAAGCAGAGAGTGTGTAATAACAAATGCAAATCAAATACATATATACTGATCACACAGACCTGTTTGTAGAAGGGCTGCAATATGTAATGTTTCCTACAGATCACATATCACTGGAAAGCTCATTACTAGCAAACGTCGGGCGACAGTGACATCCAACATGTACTATATCAAAAATTAGATGCTATAGTTTTTGGTTTATTTCGCATGGTTTAAGTTCACTCTGGTGTAGGAAAGCACAGACAACAATCTTATTACAGATCATTTGTTTGAAGGTATTTCGGCTTGTATGCCTGTACCTCATTGTGGAGGCCTGTGGTTGTCCATCAAATGTTGTTTTATCACCATAAATAGACTATTGAATTTTAAATAGTCTGGGCCTAATTTACAAAGGTAAATGTACAATTCATGTAAGTTTACAATTTTTTGCTATTCGCAAAGACACTAACGAGTAGTATCTTTACGAATGCAGATGATCTGCATATAAAAAGACCTATGTTTTTATGGGGGGAGACTCAGCACTCACATATGGCCCTTTTTTGCTCTAGATAGCCCATAGAGCAGGGTGCTATGTACGTAAAAGGCAGGACATTTACTTGTAAGTTTTACATGCCCTGGTAGTGAAAAACTCCCAAAGTCATTTTTCAATTTTGTGAAACCTTTTTCACTCTTGGGTCAGCATTGGAAAATCCCTAATATACTTTAAGTGGTAATTTATTATGTGCAAGGAGTAGCATTGTCATGTTTGGTATGGTTAGAATGGTAGTGAGAAATCCTGCCTTCTAGTGAAGTTGGATTAAAATTACTATTTTTGGAAATGCCCCTTTTAGCAAGTAGGTGTTTCTTTGCACTTCGTGCTCTCTGTGCCTTACAGCCTATCTCCAGTCCATGTCTACTATGCGCTGGTTGACAGCTCCCCTTGTGCATTCCACCCGATGGACATAAACACAGGACATTCAGCTGCATCTGCATTCATCTGCATACTGATAGGTCTTTCTGGGCAGTAAGGGTGGAGGGGCTCTCACTTAAACTTCAAAGGCTAGTGGCCTGACCTCACACAAAATACTGATAACCCCTCCCCCACAGATCTCTTGGCAGACAGGACTAGGTTGAAAGGGGAACTGATGCACTTCAAGACCACACTTTGAAATCTCCTCCACTTCAAAGGCAAATCTGGGTGTATATATAGTGGATCTGTGACACCCTCAAACCTGACTGTTCTGGACCTACAACAGGTCTCTGTCATAAGGACTGCCGTGCAGCCCAAAGGACTCATCTGGACTTCTTTTCTGGAAGGGCTCCTCTTCTACTTGCTGCCCCGCTGTTTCTTGACTCCATTGGCAGGACTTTCCCTTCCCCCACTTGTGATCTCCAAGAACTTGGACTGAGCTTTCCTCCTGTTGACAAGTCTGAGGACCACCAAAGACTTCACGAGAGGTAGAAAAAATTCACTGCTCCAGAAAAAGGACGCAATGCCTGCGAAATTGACACATCCCATGCAGAAGTGCCTGTTTCATGATCACAGTACATTTTGGATTTTCCACTCATCATCACTAGGTGTCAAAATATCCCCACACCGCAGTAAGGAACCAAAGCTGTACACCCAGAAATTGACACATCACTTTGCCCGCTAAGAAAGAATTAATGCATCTTGTTAGACCTGACATGCCTTAGGGGGGTCACCCCCAACTTTTTGCCTGCCTCCCTCCACTTTTTGGACTCTGTTTTTGCTGGCTTTTAGACTATGCGCACTTTCCCACTGCTAACAAGTGCTAAAGTGCATATGCTCTCTCCCTTTAAACATGGTAACTTTGGATCATACCCAATTGGACTATTTAATCTACTTATAAGTCCCTAGTAATGTGCACTGTATGTGCCTAGGGCCTGTAGATTAAATGCTACTAGTTGGCCTGCAGCACTGGTTGTGCCACCCACTCAAGTAGCCCCTTTACCTTGTCCCAGGCCTGCCATTGCAAGACCTGTGTTTGCAGTTTCACTGCCACTTTGACTTGGCATTTAAAAGTACTTGCCAAGCCTAAAGCTCCCCTTTTTCTACTCATAAGTCACCTCTAATGTGTGCCCTAGGTAACCCCTAGAGCAGGGTGCCGTGTGGGTAAAAGGCAGGACATGTACCTGTGTAGTTTACATGTCCTGGTAGTGTAAAACTCCTAAATTCGTTTTTACACTACTGTGAGGCCTGCTCCCTTCATAGGCTAACATTGGGGCTGGCCTCACACATTGTTGCAGTGGCAGCTGCTGATCTGAATGGAGTAGGAAGGTCATATTTAGTATGGCCAGAATGGTAATATAAAATCCTGCTGACTGGTGAAGTTGGATTTCATATTACTATTTTAGAAATGCCACTTTTTAGAAAATGAGCATTTCTCTGCACTTAAATCTTTCTCTGCCTTACAATCCACGTCTGGATAGGTTTAGTGGACAGCTCCTTGTGCATTCACTCAGACACACCCCAAACACAGGGTACTCAGCCTCACTTGCATACATCTGCATTTTGAATGGGTCTTCCTGGGCTGGGAGGGTGGAGGGTCTGCTCTGACACAAAGGACTGCCACACCCCCTACTGGGACCCTGGCAGACAGGATAGACTGAAAGGGGACCTGGTGCACTTCTAAACCACTCTTTGAAGTCTCCCCCACTTCAAAGGCACATTTGGGTATAAAACAGAGCCTCTGCCCTACCACCTCAGACTCTTGCTGGAGAAGAAACCTGAACAAGAACCTGCATCCTGCCAAGAAAAACTACCTGGCTGCTCAAAGGACTCACCTGTCTGCTTTCTACAAAGGACTGCTGACTTGCTGTTGGCCTGCTGCCTTGCTGAACTCTTGTCTGGTTGCAAAAGTGCTCTCCAAGAGCTTGGATAGAGCTTGCCTCCTGTTCCCTGAAGTCTCAGGACCAAAAAGACTTCTCTTTTTCATTTGGTTTCCTCGTGTGCCGAAAAATTTGACGCACAGCATGCTCCGTGGTGAGAAAATCGCCGCATGCCGATGCAACTGGAACTTCGACGCACGCCCTCACATGGACAACGCAGCCCGACTTCCAGAGAGGAAATCTACGCGACGCCTGCCGTAAGAAAGAAAATTCCACGCACAGCTTCCCGGAACGACACGCAGCCGTATAACAAGCCGAGGAATCCACGCACAGACCTTGGGACATCTGGTAATCCTGCAAACCATAGAAGGAGTCGGCCCGCATGCCGGAAAATGACGCACGTCTTCCCTGAGTGAAAAATAACAACGCAAGTCCGTGTGTGAAGGGGCGAAACCGACGCACACACCATTTTTCCACGCATCTCCTCCTCTGCGGCCCTCTGCAGAGATTTTCCACTCCAAACCAGGTACTTTGTGGTTGAAAGAGACTTTGGGGGTCATTCTAAGTCTGGCGGGCGGCGGAGGCCGCCCGCCAGACTTCCCCCACCAAAATACCGCTCCGCGGTCGAAAGACCGCTGAGGGTATTTTGGGATTTGCCCTGGGCTGGCGGGCGACCGCCAAAAGGCCGCCCGCCAGCCCAGGGCAAATCATCCTTCCCACGAGGACGCCGGCTCAGAATTGAGCCGGCGGAGTGGGAAGGTGCGACGGGTGCAGTGGCACCCGTCGCGTATTTCAGTGTCTGCAATGCAGACAGTGAAATTCTTTGTGGGGCCCTCTTACGGGGGCCCCTGCAGTGCCCATGCCATTGGCATGGGCACTGCAGGGGCCCCCAGGGGCCCCCAGGGGCCCCGCGGCACCCCCTACCGCCGTCTGGAACAGGATGGCGGTAGGGGGTGTCAGAATCCCCATGGCGGCGGAGCGCGCTCCTCCGCCATGGAGGATTCACAAGGGCAGCGGAAAACCGGCGGGAGACCGCCGGTTTTCCGCATCTGACCGCGGCCGAACCGCCGCGGTCAGAATGCCCTGCGGGGTACCGCCGGCCTGTCGGCGGTGCTCCCGCCGACCCTGGCCCCGGGAGACCGCCGGGGTCAGAATCACCCCCTTTGTTTGCTTTTTAAAGACTTAAGACACTTTGGGGGTCATTACGACCCTGGCGGACGGCATCAGCCGCCCGCCAAGATCTGACCGCCATGCGCCCGCCAATGCGGCCGCACCCCCGCCGCGGCCATTTGGAGATCCCCGCTGGGATCACGGCCCCAACATAGGAGCCGGCTCCAAATGGAGCCGGCGGTGTTGTGGCCGTGCGACGGGTGCAGTTGCACCCGTCGCGCATTTCACTGTCTGCACAGCAGACACTGAAAAGCCACATGGGGCCCTGTCAGGGGGCCCCTGACCTGCCCATGTCAGTGGCATGGGCAGTGCAGGGGCCCCCAGGGGCCACACGACTCCCCGTACCGCCAGCCTTTTCCTGGCGGTGCAGACCGCCAGAAAAAGGCTGGCGGTTGGGGACTCGTAATCCCCTGGGCAGCGCTGCAAGCAGCGCTGCCCTGGGGGATTACATCCGCCGGGGCCATTGTGGCGGAAAACCGCCGGCCCCGGTGGTGCGACCAATACGCCGGGAGGCACCGCCAGCCTGTTGGCGGTGCTCCCATCGTTTTGGCCCTGCGGTTGTAATACCCCCAGGGTCATAATGACCACCATAATATCATTTTTCAGTGATATTTCTACAAATTCTTATTGCATCTTTTATTGTGTTGATTTTATCAGATAAATATTATATATTTTTTTAAACACTGTGTGGTGTCTTTTTGTGGTGCTATATTGTGTGATTGTATGATTTATTGCACAAATACTTTACACATTGCCTTCTAAGTTAAGCCTGACTGCTCTTGCCAAGCTACCAGAGGGTGGGCACAGGATAATTTGGATTGTGTGTGACTTACCCTGACTAGAGTGAGGGTTCTTGCTTGGACAGAGGGTAACCTAACTGCCAACCAAAAACCCCATTTCTAACACATCTCCTCTGCGGCGGTGGAAAAATCAATGTATTGCTTTACTATCCAGCACATCACTTCCTTTGCGGGCCTCTGCATTGTTATTTTTGATGCATCTCAGTTAATTTGTGCTAAAAAGATACAACCATTGATTTCTATGGATTAAGGCTTACCTACACTTCTAAAAAGTGATAAATTGACTTGTGCATATTGGTTTCTTGTAATTTGCTCTTATTTTATTCAGATACATATTATCTGCTTTTCTAAACTGGTGTGGAGTACTTTTTGTGGTGTTTTTACTGTGTTACTGTATGAGTCATTGCACAAATAATTCACACATTGCCTTCTAAGTTAATCCTGCCTGCTCTGTGCCGAGCTACCCGAGGGTGAGCACAGGATAATTTAGGCTGTGTTATGACTTACCCAGTTGATCAGTATAGGGAAAGGTGCGGAAGACATTGTGACGCGAAGGGTTAATTAGCTTGAGCTGAAACCCCCGAACAACGTGGAAAAGTTCATGATATTATTTTCAAGCTTGTTGGTGCAGGAGACTCCGTCTCAACCTTGAGAACAAGAGTACAGGGAGAAGATGGAATGAAAACAAAGGCTGGGGAATGGCAGAGCAGCCAAGAGACAAGTACTGATAACATAGCTAGAAAATGCCAAAAAGAGATAGAATCCAAGCTTCGAGTTATTTAAGCACTGAAGTGCGGGTGAGGGATTTGAAGCTCACATAAGGGGTTGTGAAAGCTGCCATCTTCAGACCCAGTGCTGCCTCCCTGTTTGCTGATTAGAGACCGTGATGCTTGAGAGGGGGAGAGGTCCAAGCGGGCCGTAGAGGGCTTCCCAGCATTTCGTGAACTAAGTTAAGTTCCACACAGGGATGAAAGGCCTTTGTTTATCTGCTCTATTATTATGATTGATTATTATGCTTGCGATGTGTTTATAATCTGCAGTATTGAGCTTGTTATATTTTGATTTCTGAATATCGTAGCGTGAGCTTGCTGCAGTAATTGAAACATGCATTTTGGTATGCAGTTAATCAAAGCTAATCTGAACTATTCAGCTCATTTATATTTTGCTTTCTGAACACCGTAGTGTGAGCCTGCTGCAGTAATTGAAACATGCATTTTGGTGTGAAGTAAATCAAAGCATATCTGAAGTATTCAACTCATTTATATTTTGCTTCCTGAACATCGTAGTGTGATGCATTTTGGTATACAGTTAATCAAAGCTTATATCTGTCAATGAACTCTTTGCGTATATATCTATATGCATAGACGCTCTTTGTAGTGTACTCATATATAAATAGATGCTTTTCATTGCTATTCTTATTCTACTATTGTTGAGGTGCTAGAAGCATACATTTACCTGAAATTCTAGTAAAGCTAAATTGTATTCATAATTGGCGTGTGGTCCTTCATTGAGCGTCCTTATTGACTTATACCGAACAGGTGTCAACCAGTCACCTGGATAAGACACCAGTGGTGCATACCTCTGCAATCTAGAGACACAATGTCTAACAATGTCTTAAAGAATTCTAACCAGGGCTAACTCGCTTTACTTTGTTTAGCTGTCCAAAGGCACCTTTCATAGTTTTTCCTTAATATTTTGATAGCTTTTTCTTTGAGTGGCTCTTTTAAAGTTTTGGTCGCCTTGATTTCTTTGTCCAATCTTTTCTTTTCAATTCTTAAAGCTTTTTATGTGGGAGATTCCTTTGCTCATGGGGAAAGCCTGTTGAGCGCCATGAAACCGTTTGAGATCCTTTTGGATACTTTCCCAGGTTTAGAAAGCTTTTTCATTTTACTCTGTCCAAATCATAACACCGGGAGCTGATTCCAGTTCCTTATTGTGCTAGCAATGTATTTTTCCAGGTGGCTCATCCTCTTGTGTAAGTCAACCTGTGAACCAATATTCTGTACAGGAAGATAGGGAGCGTTGTAGTTTTCTATTACTATTTTTTGCAGATGATGATTGCTTTCACAACTTGATTAGCTCAAAGGTGCTGGCCTTCCAAAACAGAGATGCAAAGGTGTAATTGATCACAGAGTTACTTTTGCATTTCTTATGAGTATAGGTGATTGGTATGTCAGGAGCTTTGCGGCCATTAAGTGCACAGTGGCCAACGGCCTCTAAAAACATTAAGGAATGGATGACCAAGTAAGTTACAGTTTAAGAATTTTATATCTTGCTGTGGGATTCCTAATTTGTGCCCAGATTCTCAAAACTGTCATTCAACACAGTGCAGCAGCCAAAAGTGCTGTGCTGCATTCAGTGCTTAATTTGTAAATAAAAATGTGCCAGTGTCTGTTTTACAGAGCAAGACACAGTTATATTGTGGCCCGTGTAATTGACATCCTAGTAGGGTCTATGATAATTAACATGCGGAAAAAGAAAATGCATCTGCCAGCCACCAGTGAGTTTAAAACACAAGTACTTAAACATGTCGAGCCATTTAGAAAAGCCAGTCTTACTAAATCAGCACTAGTTGGTATTGTGCTAATAGAGGTTCTGATGTGCTGGGATAGAAAGTCAGAAGATCAGGAGAAGAGTGAGTAAAGAAGCACCTCTAGTTCTGAGATCTACTGGAGGCCCCACCATCAGACGAGGATGAGCTACGGGCGAGGCTGTCACAGCACGGCTCACTGTTTTTGTAACCTGCACTAAGAAACAGGCCACGTCCATTTTGACAAGCCTTGCTCTCAACTGACTGGCATACTTAGACCTTGAGGTCCCATGCTGAGAACTCTACATCCAAAGATATAATGCCTCATTTCCAGTGTCAAAAGGTCAGTGGTAGTGAGGTGGTGATGGCCAAGACCCATAATTCTCTGCTGTTATCTGTGTTTCATCCTGTCTGAAAGAGCACTGCCACAGAGGCCAAGAAGAACATCTCTTAGCTCAATCTGAACTTCCTCCCTACTGCAAGTATTAGTGACTGACTCTTTATTCATAGCTAAGATTCAGAATTTTAAAGGGAAAAAGTGTATTTTTGATTGTTTCAATTTAGCACTTTAAAGTGTACCAGTTCATTGAGTGACTTCCTTTATTAGAATTATTAAATCGCACCAATTTTGCTCTGACTATTTTATTAATGCCACGAGAAGGAAGTCTGTTGTATTGAGCCTCCTGCATAAACCCTCGTTATTATAGTTGTAGCAACATTATGGTCTATTACAACATGCACAAGTGAGATTTTTGTTTACTGTGCATTCTGAACTGAATGATTTCAAAGTGTTCTAAAATGTAATGACCGTGGAAAGGGAGGCATAGTGAAGAAAAGCAATTGCCGAGGGTCGTTCAATTTGTTAAGCTGGGAGGCCATCATTAAAACCAGGCTTTCTAATTACACATTGTGCAATGCTGTAACTGAATGGGTATCACATTCATTCTCCCGTGTGTCCTGATAATAATTTTATCAGTGACCCAAGAGGCAAGAAAGTTCTCCTGTGCTTTATTGTTGTTATGCAAGGAAGAACATGATGGTCTGTTAAACCATATACAAGAAGGTTGTTTGTACAGTGTGGATACGGAACGGAATTATTTCAAGGTTCTCTTAGTTGTGATGATTACAAAAAAGAAAGAAAAGAAAAGCAGTTGCCCATGGTCGCACAGTTTGGTAAAAGTGAAAAGCCAGGATTGAAATCAGGTTCTCTGAGTTAGGGCCCCGCAGCTAATATTTGCCCCGAACACCACAAAACCTTCTGACTGGCCAGGGTGGGATGAGGGTTGATGACTCACCAAGCCGAGTATCCCTGCCTCTCGCCTGATATGGAGGCATAGTTGAATTTTGTCCACCTTTTTTCTCACTAACCACCCTTGCTGCTTACACAAAAATACACTTCCAACGGGTCATAAAAAAGAAACACTTTATTTTCTACTAAATTGATTGCATGCCCTCAAATTCTCTTCATTGAATGCCACCTAAATTGTGTTTATAGATTGGGTCGTTGTATGAACAGTCATGAAATATAGGAAAAGATGTAGAAACCCTATCTGTGTCTGAACAGATGGCTGGCAAACTGTTTCTAATAGTAACTCCCATGTTTGTAAACACACTAATTTTATGTTTTATGAGAGCATATTGTTGTAATCCACACACTGCTAATGATGGGAGGTTTCAAATACAATAGGCATGCTATAGGTTTATTGGCAGGACATTTATTTGGCATGTTTCCATTTGATATAACTAAACAATATGGCGTTCTTTGCTAGATTATGACAACAATGAAATATTCTGTCATGAAAAATATAATGAACTCCAATTACTGAACAATCCTTTGACACCGACTCCTCGTGCAGATTGCAGGTTGGACTCGGCTCTAATTATCAGCTAATATTACTGCATAGCGGCAAACATTATCTGGCAAAACACTACCAGTCGAAATGGCTTTTAGTTGCCCATTTCCATTTGTCTCTGAGGGTCAGATTACATTTGTCAATTATTTTTTTTAAAGTTTAGAACTCATAAACTTCCCGTCAAGTGTCTCACAGAAGCATGTTATTTATTAGAATGCTGGGAGTTCCACTGAAGTAATTTGGTTGACGCGAGGCAATAATGGAGGTATAGTCCTTCTGCTTCATTGTTCCAATGTTCGTCCTTCTGTTTTTCCCAGTTTAATGCAGGGCGGTCTACGATCAGTAGGTGGAATGTTCTAACAGTGTGATAAGTCTTCTGCCTTAGGCTATGCCAACAATTAATGACTCCTTTCCGTGTCAGATGCCCTTGTCTTTAACAACAGAGACAGCAGTGGCTATAATAGCTGCTATACACCTTTTTTTCCAACATTTCAATGTTTATCCTTCTTTTCTGCTCTGTTTAATTTAGAACTTTCTACCTTCAGTCGGTGAACTGTTCTACGAGTATGACAGCACCTCGACTTATGGTTGCAACAGTCATTAAAGGCCCTGTATCTTGTTGTGTCCCTCATACTTCGAGAAGAGTTCTTTTACTGGCAATACTACGTTCTAAATTAGTTTTACAATGATGCATATTATTTTGCGTTAACCCCCAGTGTTTACATCCCAGGATATTGAAATAACGCAGATTAATAGAGCTATTGCACATTAACATAGTGACGCCCCAGGTATATCCTTTTTTTTTATTTCCACGGTTATTGTGCAATATTGTGATGTCTTTTCATGAAAGCTGTAAAGGAAAAGGACACTGGCTTGCAATAGGTAAACTAGGGACAGGATAATTTATTATTCCCATATCTGGACGACACTATTGCAAAAGATACCGAGCTCAGAAATTGCACAAGGCCTGGAATCCTTTCTAATTTCACACTACCATGAATCACAGCGCCTCGATTCTGTGCTGCCTAACCAAACTTGCAGGTTCTATGTAAAAAAACATCCTCATGTAGGCTAACTATTCATGTTTTCTCTGACAGTCCCATCTATCACTGCACGCCTTTACTATTCCTCAGCCTTCATTTCCCGCCTTTTGTTCTGTGCCACTGATTGCAAATTCATGTGGAACGCTCCGGCGATTGACAGTTAATTATCTTTTTGTTAAATATGCGGTTCTCATCCTAACGTGACAGCAAAACCTAAATTTAAAATTCGCATGCCACGTACAGCAACGGTTGTTTAGATGCGCATAATACGCCAATTCGACGTCTGCCCTAGAAACTGTGCTTCATGCATGCTCAGGACTCTCATTCAAGATTTCAAGAGCAAAGACTGCAGCCAGCTTGAAATGACAAATGGCGGAAGTGGGTCAACCATGACTGCATTTACAAATGCAAGACACATTGAACAAATGTGTTCAGGTTTCCACCAGCAAGACACTTATATGTGCAATAAATATTTCAGAACAATTATCTATCTATATTCACTGAAAAAAAACAAAGGTTACAGAGACCTTATAGTTAGGAATAGAATGAAAAAACATGGACATTGACTTAAAAAAACAAAGGTTACAGGGACATTATAGTTAGGCTCACATTTTAAACATTCAAAGCCATAGAAATTCAGCTATTATATATAGAGTTATTTCAAGAAACTATTGCTCCTGCACCAAGGATACTAAAACTTGTGCCCCCACCATGCAGGATTATCTCATCAATAATTTTGCTGCAAATGTTACAGTGACATTATCAATGGTGTTATTAAAGATTTCATCAGTGCTGTAATATCTGGAGTAAATAGTAGTGAATGGCGAGGGCGCGAGTTATAGTTACTTGAAATAACTCTATCTCCCTGGGGAGGTGGTGAACCCCGTGGTGGTGGTGGTATGGGGGGACGTGGACCCCTGCATACTGTTTGAGTACAGCCCCGGGAAGGTGGCGATGCATGGAGCCCACGGGTTCACAGGACCCCGATTACTTTGTTTTTCTTGTAGTCCTGGGGAGGTGGTCAGCCCAGGGGCACGGGTGGCACGTGACCCCACCACATGCTTTGTACAAATAGCCCCAGGGAGGTCGTGTGACCCCCCCCATTTAATTTTTTGACAGGTGGCCATGGGAAGGTGGTGGTCCCTATGGTGCAGAGGAGCCCTGTCGCCCTCTCCTATACTTAATAAGCATAGCCTTGGGGAGGAGGTGGTCCCTGCAGTTTCTGAAAGTCCTAGGAAGGGGGCTCCATGTGCCCCCTTCCTATTTTTGCCCAAAAAGCCCCCTGGACCTGGCCCACTCAATAATAAAATAACAGGGGAACATGCTTTTTTTGTTTAAAACTTGGCAAAATCCAGAGTTATTTCAAGTAATTACATGAGTGCCCTAAGGTAACTACAATTCACACTCTCGCCATGCACCACTAAAAACCTCACATATTGCAACACTCATGACATCCTTAATAACATCATTGATAATATCAATGTAATATCTGCAGTAAAACATTTTGAGGAGAAAACTGTGCATGGCGGGGGAGAGAGTTATATTTGCCTTGGTGCACGAGTTACAGTTACTTGAAATAACTGTAATTATAACTACTGAATTTCTGTGGTCTTACACATTTAAATTGTGAGCCTAACTACAATGCGCCTGGAACCTTTGGTTTGTGAAGTAACTATAATATATATATATATTCACTGAAAAAAACATTCAGAATTTACGCGTTCAAAACCATAGAACTTCAGCAGTTATAGTTAGATTTCTTTCAAGTAAGTATAACTCACACCCTAAGGTCACGCCTTCACCATGCACAGGTAATTACTCCACATATTATATCATTGATGAGATCTTGTATGACATCTTTGATATTATCACTCCAACATTTGCAATAAAATTATTGATAAGAAAACTGTGAAATCACCTAGTGGCAGTCGCAAGCTCCTAGCGCCACCAGAGCGACACTATTTATGACACTCTGGTGGTGCTGTGCACTGCGCCATATTTACAAGGCAGCTCTAAGCCACTTTTTGAGGCTTAACACAACCTTGTAAATACAGCCCTCTAACACACAGCACTTTGCGTGGAAGGGGCATGCAATGGGTGTTGATGTGGGTGTTCCACAGCAACACTCATTGCATTTTGACGCTGCCTCAGATTTACGAGATTTCGTAAATCTGAGGCAGCACCAAAAACTAATGCTACCCCAGGGGTGGCTTTAGCATGGTGCAACAAGGAGAAATCCTTTTATTTCTCCTCGTTTTTTGCTCTTTGCTAGACCTGACAGCCTTAGGGGGGCATCCCTCAACGTTTTACCTGCCTTTCTCCATTTTTCTGACCCTGTATTTGCTGGGTTTAGGACTTTGCACACTTTACCACTGTTGACCAATGCCAAAGCCATATACTCTCTCCCCTAAACATGGGAACATTGGTTCCTACCCAACTGGCATATGTAATTTACCTGTAAGTCCCTAGTAAAGTGCACTACATGTGCCCAGGGCCGGTAAATTAAATGCTACTAGTGGGCCTGCAGCACTGATTGTGCCACCCACATAGGTAGCCCTTTAACCATGCCTCAGGCCTGCCATTGCAAGGACTGTGTGCGGAGTTTCACTGCCACCTTGACTTGGCATTTAAAATTAAGTACCAAGCCTTAAACTCCCCTTTTTCTACACATGTCACCCCTAAGATAGGCTCTAGGTAACCCATAGGGCGGGCTTGCTATGTAGGTAAAAGACAGGACATGTACTTGGGTGTTTTATATGTCCTGGTAGTGAAAAACTCATACATTTGTTTTTCACTACTGTGGGGTCTGCTCCTATTATAGACTAGCATTAGAACTTCCCTCATATTCTTTTAAGTGGTAGATTCTGATCTGGAAGGAGTGGCCCTGTCATGTTGGTATTGCAAGAATGGTAATAGAAAATCCTGGTTGCTGGTGAAGTTTGATTTAATGTTACTATTTTAGAAATACCACTTTTAGAAAGTGGACATTTCTCTGCTCTTACTGCCATCTGTGCCTTACAGCCTGTTTCCAATCCACTTCTGGTCTGTGCTGGTTGACAGCTCCTCTTGTGCATTCCACCCAGACAAACACAAGCACAGGACACTCAGTCACATCTGCATTCATCTGCATACTGAATGGGTCTTCTCTGCATTCATCTGCATACTGAATGGGTCTTCCTAGGCAGGAGGGGTGAAAGTGCTCACACTTACATTTCAAACGCCAGTGGCCTGCCCTCACAGAAAGGACTAGCAGCCCCCACAGGGATCCTGGCAGGATTTGGCTGAAAGGGGAACCTGTGCACTTCAAAACCCCTCTTTGAGGTTTCCCCCACTTCAAAGGCACTTTGGAGTATATAAACTGGGTCTCTGACCCCACCAAATTAGACACCTCTAGATCTACACCTGCACTCTGTCAGATGATCTGCCTGGCTGTCCAAATGACTCAACTGGACTGCTTTGCTTAGAAGGAATGCTGCCATGCTTGTTGCCCTGCTGGCCTCTGAACTTCCTGGAAGGACTTTGCCTTCCCCAAATGTGCTCTCCAAGGGCTTGGATTGAGCTTGCCTCCTGTTCGGAAGTCTCAGGGCCAACAAAGAGTTCACCAGCTACCTTTTAGCTACATTTACGAGATCAGCAATGCCAAGGATGACTTCAGCAATGCCAGCAACGCGACCGCAACTGCTGCCACTCTGTGGACATCTCTATACGCAATGATCGCGGCCTGCAACACAAGTCCAACATTGCCACAATGCCTCAGACATCATGCAGTCTGATTGCGACACTGCAAAGTCGACTCATCACATCTTGACCAACTGGATTCATTGACTGCACCGGGTCACAAGTGACCAATGGTTCGCCACTGACACTGCACCAGCTCCCTCTGCAATGCGACAGAACCGAGGCTTTGCACTTCCCTGCCTCGCAGTACGGAACTGACACCTCACCTCCCCAGATGCCGTAAGGGACTGACGCCGCACTGGCTCAAGTGACGCTACATCTCCACGACTCCGTGCAATATTTTTTTCCTTCATTTCCAAAGGTACGGTGCCTGGAGTCCATGTGACTCCATGACCAGTGCCTGTGTCATCAGATTATTGAGAACGACTCTGTCAATGACGCCATGATTGCTCCAGTTGGAGCTATTGAGTTTCTAAACACGTTAGTGGGATTTAATCTTTAAAATTTCATAACTGTTCTTGTGTACATTGGATTTTCATCGTTTTGACCTTATTTTATTCAAATAAATATTATCTATTTGTCTAAAGCTGTGTGGTGTGTTTTGTGGTGTTTTCTTTGTGTTACTGTATGATTTAATGCACAAATACTTAATGTAGGAAGTTGGCTCTGTATGTACTATTTCAAAGTAAGAAATAGCATGCACAGGTCCAAGGGTTCCCCTTAGAGGTAAGATAGTGGCAAAAAGAGATAATTCTAATGCTCTATTTTGTGGTAGTGTGGTCGAGCAGTAGGCTTATCAGAGGATAGTGTTAAGCATTTGTTGTACACATACAGGCAATAAATGAGGAACACACACTCAAAGACAATTCCAGGCCAATAGGTTTTTATATAGAAAAATATATTTTCTTAGTTTATTTTAAGAACCACAGGTTCAAGATTTACAAACAGTACTTTAAATGAAAGTTATTTCTCTTAGGAACTTTAGGAACTTTGAATTAGCAAAATAGCATATACAGTTTTCACACAAATGGCAATAAGCTATTTTAAAACTGGACGCAGTGCAATTTTCAACAGTTCCTGGGGGAGGTAAGTGTTTGTTAGTTTTGCAGGTAAGTAAACCAACTACAGGGTTCAAAGTTGGGTCCAAGGTAGCCCACCGTTGGGGGTTCAGGGCAACCCCCAAAGTTACCACACCAGCAGCTCAGGGCCGGTCAGGTGCAGAGGTCAAAGTGGTGCCCAAAACACCTAGACTTCAATGGAGAAGGGGGTGCCCCGGTTCCAGTCTGCCAGCAGGTAAGTACCTGCGTCTTCGGAGGGCAGACCAGGGGAGTTTTGTAGGGCACCAGGGGGGACACAAGTCAGCACAAAAAGTACACCCTCAGCGGCACGGAGGAGGCCGGGTGCAGTGTGCAAACAGGTGTCGGGTTTGCAATAGGATTCAATGGGAGACCCAGGGGTCTCTTCAGCGAAGCAGGCATGGGGGGGCTCCTCGGGATAGCCACCACCTGGGCAAGGGAGAGGGCCACCTGGGGGTTGCTTCTGCACTGGAGGTCGGATCCTTCAGGTCCTGGGGGCTGCGGGTGCAGTGTCTTTACCAGGCGTCGGGTTCTTTGAAGCAGGCAGTAGCGGTCAGGGGGAGCCTCTGGATTCCCACTGCAGGTGTTGCTTTGGGGGTGCAGGGGGGTCAACTCTGGCTACTCACGGGCTCGCAGTCGCCGGGGAGTCCTCCCTGTAGTGTTGGTTCTCCACAAGTCGAGCCGGGGGCGTCGGGTGCAGAGTGCAAAGTCTCACGCTTCCGGCGGGAAACGTGTGTTCTTTAAAAGTTGCTTCTTTGTTGCAAAGATGTTTCTTCTTTGGAGCAGAGCCGCTGTCCTCGGGAGTTCTTGGTCCATTTAGATGCAGGGTAGTCCTCTGAGGCTTCAGAGGTCACTGGACCCTGTGGAACGCGTCGCTGTTACAGTGTTTCTTGAAGTGGGGAGACAGGCCAGTAGAGCTGGGGCCAAAGCAGTTGGTGTCTCCGTCTTCTGTGCAGGGCTTTCAGGTCAGCAGTCCTTCTTTGTCTTAGGTTGCAGGAATCTATCTTGCAGTGTTCTGGGAGCCCCTAAATACTCAATTTAGGGGTGTGTTTAGATCTGGGGGGTAAGTAGCCAATGGCTACTAGCCCTGAGGGTGGCTACACCCTCTTTGTGCATCCTCCCTGAGGGGAGGGGGGCACATCCCTAATACTATTGGGGGAATCCTCCATCTGCAAGATGGAGGATTTCTAAAAGTCAGAGTCACCTCAGCTCAGGACACCTTAGGGGCTGTCCTGACTGGCCAGTGACTCCTCCTTGTTTTTCTCATTATCTCCTCCGGCCTTGCTGCCAAAAGTGGGGTTGTGGCCGGAGGGGGCGGGCAACTCCACTAGCTGGAGTGCCCTGGGATGCTGTAACAAAGGGGGTGAGCCTTTGAGGCTCACCGCCAGGTGTTACAGTTCCTGCAGGGGGAGGTGAGAGGCACATAGCCATAGAGTGACAAAGGCACTCTCCCCATGTGGCCAGCAACATGTCTGGTGTGTGGCAGGCTGCTAAAACTAGTCAGCCCACACTGGAAGTCAGTATGGTTTCAGGGGGCATCTCTAAGATGCCCTCTGGGGTGTATTTCACAATAAAATGTACACTGGCATCAGTGTGCATTTATTGTGCTGAGAAGTTTGATACCAAACTTCCCAGTTTTCAGTGTAGCCATTATGGTGCTGTGGAGTTCGTGCATGACAGACTCCCAGACCATATACTCTTATGGCTACCCTGCACTTACAATGTCTAAGGTTTTGCTTAGACACTGTAGGGGCATAGTGCTCATGCACTTATGCCCTCACCTATGGTATAGTGCACCTTGCCTTAGGGCTGTAAGGCCTGCTAGAGGGGTGACTTATCTACACTTATAGGCAGTGTGAGGTTGGCATGGCACCCTGAGGGGAGTGCCATGTCGACTTAGTCATTTTATCCCCACCAGCACACACAATCTGGCAAGCAGTGTGTCTGTGCTGAGTGAGGGGTCCCCAGGGTGGCATAAGACATGCTGCAGCCCTTAGAGACCTTCCCTGGCATCAGGGCCCTTGGTACCAGGGGTACCAGTTACAAGGGACTTACCTGGATGCCAGGGTGTGCCAATTGTGGAAACAAAGGTACAGGTTAGGGAAAGAACACCAGTGCTGGGGCCTGGTTAGCAGGCCTCAGCACACTTTCAAATCATAACTTGGCATCAGCAAAGGCAAAAAGTCAGGGGGTAACCATGCCAAGGAGGCATTTCCTTACACTTAACACCTTGTCTTCTAAGTTAAGCCTGACTACTCAGTGCCAAGCTATTAGAGGGTGAACACAGGATATATGGGTTGTGTTGTGACTTACCCTGGCTATGGTTGTGGTCCCTACTTGGATGAGGGTATATACCTCTGCCAACGAGAAGCCCAATTTCTAATTCTGAAGCACTCATAGAAAGAGCAAAATTGCCCGGTGTCCCTTCCTGCACAAAAACAATCTCCCCTGCAATGTAGCCATCCTTGCACCATGGAGCAAGGGTGGTTACATTGGCTCTCAGCAGCAAATTTAGCTCCTGCCCTGGGGGAAACACAGGGGTGCACCATACTAAGAATCCCTGCATTTCTAAAGAGACGCAGTGTGGCACTGCCGATCTTGGTGCAGCACTGTGCCACCTTATTGTAAATATGCCTCCTAGTTTCTATAGAAAAAGTGTTTTTTTACTTGCCTATCTCTTTAGCTCCAGTTGAATCTTCATGACATTTGACATGACAGTTGATGAATCTTCATGACATGAATCTTCATGACATTTTCCCAAAACATTTGCCGCTCAAGTGAGCTGTTGCCCAGAAAGTTTCAGGGTGATTCATCAAGTGGGGGCCAAGAAAAAGGGGAGCCCAAAATGCTTTTCCCCCATTCATTTTGCCATAGGAATTTTGAACAGTAATAGAGCCTAAACCACTTTACAGAATTACACCAAATTTGGCAGAAATATAGCTCTTGGTTCAGAAAGCAAACTCTTTGTAATTTGGTGTAAATCGGTTTAGTAGTTTTAGAGAAATTAAAGGAAATCCAAATTTGTATACATAGGGACACAGAGGCTCCGCAAACCCTCCTGATCCCATGCTGAAGTCTGATTGGCTGCCAACACTTTAACAAGGAAGTGTTGGCAGACATGTTGGGACTCGGCCTCAGCCAAGTCCCTCAAAAAGGGACACCCTGACCCCTTAGCTCTGGTACTGGGGTCCAAGAGTGACTCCCTTAAAGCAAAAAAGCATTTTTTAAAAACATTTTGGCAGGAGCGCTAGTGGATCCACCTAAAATTTAAAAAAACAAGTGCAGACTCCAGCACTTCTTTTAGTGAAAACTCCGGGTGGGCCAAGTACCAGGGGCACAGTAATTTTGAATGACCACCTCTTCTCCAGGATTACAACTTTTAATAAAATGTGGGCGGTGGTCCCCCAGCCCGCATGCAGCCCTGGGGAATGCTACTTCTCTGGGGCTACACCTAAAGAGTATACAGGGGGCCTCCCGGCACTCTGCAACTCTGGGTCCCACCACCTCCCCGGGGTTGCAACTTAAGAGAATACAGGGGCAACCGGGATACCCGCAGCCTCATTGACTGCCACCTCCACAGGGCTACAACTTGAGAGAATGTGAGGGAGGGCAGGTTAGCCCCAGGGACTGCCACCTCCCCATGGGGTACACCTAAAGAGAATTCAGGGATTCTGCCTGCCCCCACATCCCCATGGACCACAACCTCCCCAGGGTTACAACGTAAGAGAATGCGGGGGGCACCCAACCCCCCTGTAGCCCCAGGGCCTGCCACCTCCCCAGCCACACAATTTAAATATTAAAGGGGGTCTGTTGCAGACCCCAGCACAGGAGACCACCACTTTCCCGGTGCTATTGATGTTGGAGGGGAGCCATTAATTGTCCTGTGGACCACCACCCCCAAGGACCAGTCCTGCTATGTCCCGGGGTGCCTACTCCCAAGACAGTGCTGTTTGCTGTAACAGTACAGGTTTTGCAAGTACATGTATGCGTAAGTTCTCTGGGTAGAAGCTTCAGAAATTTTGTAGGTTTTAGCACCCCAACAATATCTTTCCAACAAAATTCAAACAGATCTTTCTCTACATATGCATGATCCAAAATGTTTATACATCTGATCAAGTAGAATGCTCTTTTAATGTGTCCACGCACAGAAGATGACTTTGGTGGAAGGTCACTTAGCCGGACTGATCTCTTGAACTCACTGTACCGAAGATTGTCAAATGTGTGACAGACAGAACTTGGTTTCCACCCATTCACAAGGCATTTTTCTACGTTTTTAAAGTTACATTCTTCTTCTCTCTCAGCAAATCCTTTTAGAAACGTCACCGGTTCAGCAGTTAAAGCTCCAAGCTTTGTTACAATTTTGCTCATAGTTTCATCACCAGTGATGATAAGAACACTGGGCATTTCTGGGTCAAGTTTCTTCTACAGAATATGAAATGGGATTAAGTGACTTTTCTTGCCTGTTACATAACATATTCATAACTCTGAAAATCCTTGATATATGAACATTGCAACAAATCTAAGTAGCACAATTATAGCATCTGTGTCATTTGGCAGAACAATGACTCAATTAGAACCATTTCAAACAGCCCACTCATCATGTGGCACAACACGTAGGTCAGCTTCCACAACTTTGCTGTTAATTTCTTCAACATTATAGCCTGTATCTTTTGAATATATCTCTGCAGGCACCAACTTCTCATTGACAATCATCCCACTAATAATAATTGGAAATTAGGTGCTCACTAAAGCATCAGCAATGTTTTGGCAAGTTAACATCTCCACGTTCATCTTATTCAATGTTAATAACCAGAATTTATCAAGTTGCATAGGTATAGCTGTTAACTTTTTGATGCAGTCAAGGTTAACTGTTACACTTGTAGACATTTTTCTGATTCTCTTGCATTCTTTGACTGTTCAAGATAACTTTCGAAGGCCTTGTGCAGTTCTTGAAAGGTACATACTGACTTTGGTACCTGTAGGCACTTTTTGAATTGAAATTCTTCAGGTGAAAGTTTTGTGAGCTCTTGTACGAATGTGAATTTGTGCTTCACTGGTTTGGTTGCAGCATCTCCATCAAATAATGTGTTTGTTGGAAGAAGATCATGTGACAGAATGTCCTTGATACATTCACCCCTTTCTTTTGCTAAATCCATCTCTCCATGCGCTTGCAAAATTGTTTTGTTGTAGCCTGTTTTCTAGTTGCTTGTTGGACAAAACTCTTACTATGGCAATTAAAGTGTGGAAGTTTAGCTACAGTGATTATGTCAAACATCTTTTTCTCTTTCAATACAAATCTCTCCTGCTTCAGTTCTGCATATAGTTTCTATCCATGTTCCAGGATATCTAGTAGATGAGTCTTTATATTGTACTCCACTTATTCTTTGGTCAAGAAGTTGTATGGTTGCACAGGATCAGTAATTTCAAATGGGTTTTCTTGGTGCTGCATGAAATGAAGAAGGCTGTGAACTTGTTCATGAAAATGTTCCCCTTTCTTTCCCACAAGTTCGTGGTGAGGAACAGTTTCATGATCGTCCATTAATTTTGAATTTGTCATCTCTCTGAAAACATTGCAAATAGAAAGGATTTCACTGTAAACTAGCTGCCATTGATCAAAATATTCACTTTTAGGGCTCTGACCAACTATTTCCTTGCAGAGGGGAAAACATGGTGGCCGGCTTGGCAGAGGGCGGCAAGACGAGCTCTACCAGACCAAGGAGTGGCCCCAGGAGTAGAAAGGGACGGTGCACGAGCCATGCAGATCAATTTTACTTTAACACAGGAAGGGAATTCAGTAAAAAGGCTTACCTTCCTAAGAGAGCAGGGAAGGTTGGTAGAAAGGATGTGGTGGAGGGGGTACGTAAGGACAGGGCTCAGAGCGAACCACGCTGTGGAATAGAGCAGCATCTGACCCCCAGTGTGGGAGGGAGGCAGCCGCAAGGATTCCCTTCCAAGAGAAAGACAGCAGAATCAGCACATGTGCTGGAAGAACAGAGGGGAATGAAGACGCACTCCGGTTTCTGCCAGCAGTACATTTTGATACAGAAGGGTGAGGTACCTTACACTCTTCTGCTTTGAATCCAGCTCAGTGTGGGATTTGTGTTAGACCATCGGGGACAAGTAATTAAGCGGTATGTGACCCTGGGGGGTTGGTTAGCATTAGAAGAGAGGGGAGTGATTTGGCAATCAGTAGGCTAGGCAGGAGCCCAGTGTACTCCTTGAGAAGTGGCAGTAAGACTTTTGGAGCCAAAGAGAAACCGGTGATGAGCCTCCCTTAAAATAGCCATATCCAGAATCCAAGACATCCAAAGTAGCAGCAATGGTTGGTGTCAAGTTGTACCCAAATTAAAAGGGGGGAGGCAACTGAGTAAGAGACCCCAGTTTACCCCTTCATTGAGAACATATTTTAGAGTTTTGCCCAGACTGCCAGCCAGTGAGTAGAGGGAGGGGAGAGAATCGTCGCAACTGGATCGATATATGGACATGGCCGCTCTGAGGGACAGTATGAGCTTGGGAGAAATCCAAACAGTCCAGATAGAGTGTAGTCCAAATAGATTCCAATTTCTGGTGGGCTTGGACTCAGTAAAGGTGCAAGATGCCAGACTCTTCATCTCTACAGGTACTAAAGTTGATCTCACAGGTTGCAAATTGGATAGTAACTCCCAGAAGCTTGTGATGGAAGAATTGACGACGTTGGGTGGGGATAGTCAGCAGCAAGATCAAAGGCCCAGACTTATAACCCTGTACGTGAGATCCCACTCGATGGATCGGTAGGGGATGAAGAAAGTCAGGAAAAGAGTTGTGCAGAGGGGCCCTTGGCCAGACCATTACACAAATGCTGTGAGCCCTCTCTTTAGAAGTTAGGGGCAGCTTTGAGAAATCGAATTCAAACCAGATGGAGATCAGAGGTTTACGTGAGGTTCTCGGCAAAAGATTGATGAATTGGCAGGGAAGATGGGTGAAATAAAGGAAGAGGTAGGGGAACTTAAAACCGCAGTAGAAAGAAACAAGGAGACAATTCAAAGTTCGAAAGTAGGGGAAGAAAGTTTTATGTCTAAACTTGAATCTCTGGAAAACAATAAGAGAAGGAATAACTTGAGATTTTTAAGGGTTCCTGAGGGAATGGAAGGAGACAATCTCAAAGTACTTTTGGTCCGCCTGATTAAACAAGGAGTACAAATTTCAGAAGTACAGGTAGACATTGCAAGGGACATTCAAAAGAATACACAGGGATTCTATGAGGAAGACCCCCAATAGAGATAAGCCCAGGAAAAGTCTGATGTGCTTTCACCCGTATGCAATTAAGGAACATATTTTAATATCTGTGTTAAAGAAGAAATTGCTATCGATGGAGGGAGTCGCTTTTGAAATCAGACCAGGTCTCTCAAATATAACACTTAACAAAGAGTGGGAGTTGGAGAAAAGAATTGATGTTCTGAAGAGGTTGGGGGTCACAGGCAATTGAAGTTTCCAATTTGCCTGAGAGTAATGGCGAACAACAATATGTATAATTTTCAGGATTACAGAGAAGTAGATGATCTGATCAAGACTCTGGAGAAGGACAGTTAATATACTCCGTTTTTGCCCCCTTCCCTCGAGTTTAGTGTTTTTGTCTCAATTGATATATTAAGACTGGGTGCGGCGGAGGTCCCCCTAAGGCAGTGACGCCTAGAGAAAGGAGGCAGGGTGGGTTCTCGCAGGCAATATGAGGTGGGGTGAACTGTGAGGGGGTGGATGGGGAGGATGAGAGTCACTGGGTAAGCAGCATTAGGGAAAAAAGGAAAACAAAAAGGTGTCCTCAGGGTGGTGGAGTAAGGGGAAGGCTTCGCGGGGAATCAAAATCTGGAAATAGTGACAGTATATAGATGATGATGGCAAAGGAATTGAGGTTTCTGTCTTGGAATATTAATGGTTTAAGGGTGAGAAATAGGTAAAGGAGGCTGTTGCAATACCTGAGAGATGTACGAGCGAATGTACTGGTGCTGCAAGAAACACACCTTTCTAATCAAGAATATATTTAGGTGTTTAAACCATGCAGATGGTTGCTACAGATAGTAAGCTCTAGCCAGGGTGGGGGTAGTAAAGGGGTAGCTATTTTGATTAAGAACCAGACAAATATCTCCTTCCAGGAGGGACCAGTAGATAAGGGGGGGAGGTGCGTATTTGGGAAACTGGTGGCATATGGCTCTGTATTCACTTTGGTGGGATATTATGGGCCTACCAAGGATGACACTGCACCTTTAATTGATCTATTTCAATCTCTGTTGCAATTCTCAGACCCTATAATATGTACGGGGGATTTTAATGTTGTATTAAACTACGAGCTACACAGATCCTCAGGTAATAGATCTAGACTTAATGAAAGAATGCATTTCCAAGTGCTATCTATGATGTTCCAGTTGGGGTTGTATGGATTATGGAGTGCGAAGATGGGACCCAAATGGGGATTCACGTATAACAACAAGAAAAGTGCACACCAGTCTAGGATTGATTACATCTTGATAGATGGGAGCTTGAGGGAGAGTGTGGAGGAAATAGTACATGTTGGAGCTCACTTATCAGACCATTCGGTAATTTGAATATTCGTCTAAAGGGGAATGTTGGTTAGGCCAGGAAGGCCCTAGAAGAAACTATACTACTGGATGAGGATGTGGTAGCAGAGTTGCAAGCAGATGTGGAGGACTTCTTTACTCTCAATGCCGGGTTGCTGTTGCCAGCCTTGGTGTGGACGCCTTTAAGGCCTTTTGAGAGGGAGATTGATAACGGTGGCCTCATTCAAGAGAAAGGCATATAAGTAAGAGATCAGTAGGTTAGAAGAGCGGGTGCAGCAAATAGAGCAAAGTTTGACACATCTGGACCTGTATGATGGGGAAATTGATGAACTGCGCAAGTTAGATCAGGAATTACAATGTGATTTGGAAGCTGTGATTGAGAGAAGAATTAAGAAGAGATATGAGGTAAACATTGTGGCACATTTTGAATATGGGAAAAACTGTGGCAAATTGCTGGCATGAAAAATAAAAGCGAACATAGCTAAAAGTAGGGTGACAGAAATACTGGATAAGAACTCCGCAGGGATAAGTAGTAGTGGAGAGGGGATAGGGGAAGTCTTTCTGAACTTTTTAAAGCAATTAAATATAGAAAGTTTAGCGGTGTCACCAGAGTTAGTTAAGACATGGTTAGAAGAGTCAGGCCTAGCTACTTTGAGTGAGGAGGACAATAGAGTTTTGTATGAACAGATAGGGCTGGATGAAGTGGAGCTGTGTATAAAGTCCGGTAAACTAGGAAAAGCGCCACGTCTTCCTAATGAAATTTATCGTGCCCTGGGAAAAAGTATAACAACATTCTTGGTGAGTTTGTGTAATAATATCTTGGAAGGGGAGGCATGATTCCTCCATCCTGGAAGGAAGCCATCATTACAGTGATATCAAAACCATGGAAGGACCCGAAATCCTGCAAATCATATAGGCCGATATCCCTGCTAAATTGGGACTATAGAAACTTTGCAAAAATCTTGGCAGAAAGATTAAGTGGAGTCCTAGGATAGCTTATACATGAAGATCAAAAATTATTTTTAAAATGTAGCAAGATTCACGAGTTGACACAAGGGTTGATAGGCTCATTAGACTAGCCAATACATGCCAAAAACCTTTGGAGGTCGTAATGATAGATGCTACTAAAGCATTTGATAGGGTCAATTGGAGTTATTTATGTACTCTCTGTGAGGTTGTTAATCTGGGTGAGAACTTTGTTAGGGCATTACAAAAGATATATCATAATCCTGATGCAAGAGTTTTGGTCAATGGTTCTCTAACTCAACCCTTTAAAATCGAAAGAGGAAAAAGGCAGGGTGTCCATTAACCCCATTATTGTTCGACTTGTACATAGAGCCCCTGCTTTGTAGAATTAGAGGAGAACAGAGCATAGCCCCGTTTAGGTGTGGGAACTGGTGTAGGAAGGTCTCCCTTTATGCAGATGACCTGATAGTATATATGGCTAATTTAGGGCAAACTATACCCGCTCTGGAAGAACGGATGGTGGAGTTTGAGAAAATGGCTGGATATGCCATCAATATTGAAAAACTGAGATTATGGCCTGGAATATGTATAAAGACGGGGTTTCCATCAAAAAAGAGGTGAAATATCTGGGGATTACTGTAACCCACGATGGAAACAAAATAGCAAAAACTAAATTTATGAAGGTTATGAGGGACTCCTGTTGGTTAATAAAGAGCTGGGTTAAATTTAACTTGACTATCTTAGGGAGAGTTAACTTAATCAAGATGACAATCATACCTAATTTATTTATTTATTTTTAATGCAGTGCCTCTTATGTATAATAAGGAATTGATGAGCCGGTTTCAGGGCAAGATTAGCAGTTTCATATGGGCCTAAAAAGGAGTGTGTCTCGCCTGGAAGAAGTTGAGAAGGGAGAAGGAGAAAGGGGGATTGGCTCTGCTTAATTTGCAATATTATGCGTGGGCTGTTTTTTCGAAAAATGCAAGAGAGCTACTGTATGAACCAGGGGATTCTGAGATGGGGCAGATATTCAAGTGATGATGGAAATTGGTGGTGGAGCACAGAAGGGTTTCTTATATACATTTGGAGACCCCAAATTCTTTAAGTAAGTGAGATTTAAGGTAATGCAAGACTCAGCAAAACTTTGGTGTGCTGTAAGGAGACCTACCAAATTACTATATTACAGTAAGCATGCTCCTGTTTGGGACTCTCCAGGTTGGTCGGAATATTCCAGAGATGCTCTAGGTGTACCCTTAAAAGAGGGAGGGATTCTGGAATGGGGGCACCTCTGTAAAAATGGCGTCATGATGACATACGTGGACCATAATATAGAGATGGGGGGAAGCCCTCTAAATTTAAATACCTCCAAATAATTAGCTGGACGAAGGGTGTGAAGGGGGGTGGAGGGCTCAAATTACTTGGAAGAGCAATTATATTTGAAGACCCTGTTGAAAAAAGAAGTAACCAGATGGTACTGGCTGATGATGGGCGTTGCTGATGGAGAATTCACCCTGCCAGAAGACGTGTGGAGAGAGCACTTGACTGGAATACAG
This sequence comes from Pleurodeles waltl, assembly GCF_031143425.1. NCBI lineage: Eukaryota > Metazoa > Chordata > Amphibia > Caudata > Salamandridae > Pleurodeles > Pleurodeles waltl. Next base: position 359,766,738 of record NC_090439.1, read on the forward strand.
ATGAGAGCTTTATGGCAAGTATCTACTACTCTTCTGTATGCTACAGTTAAACCTGCCACTTTGAGGAAAAACCATGGCCCTTATTTATACTTTTATAGCGCTGCGTTTGCGCCCTTTTTTGACGCAAAATCGGAGCAAACTTACAAAATACAATTGTATTTTGTAAGTTTGCGCCGATTTTGCATCAAAAAACGACGCAAATGCGGCGCTAAAATAGTATAAATATGGCCCCATTTGTTTTCAATCCATATGGCCTTTTGGACGCCTGAGAAACCTTACAAATTGGGCCACGGTCATCCAGAGAGTTGTAGGAAATGCTGTCTGGTCCCTGCTGACGATCTACACATGTTTTTGAAGTGCCCTCAACTTACCCAGATCTGGAAAGAGGTCGGTGAAATAATAGGTAAAATTCTTTCCAAAAACTGCCGGTAAGCCCCCATCAAGTTATTTTTGGATTTCTGCAGAACCCACTACTGGAAAATAGAGATGGTGCTAAATTACTTTTTTTATATGATAGAGGGATTTGCAAAAAATCGATTAGGACCTTTTCTCCCTCTTCCTTGGAGTGGAAAGACTCTTGTTAATCATTTTAAACTAGATATGAAGAAGGAGAATAAGAAACATAAGTTTTGAGATCTATTAAAAGAATGGATGAAAGATAAAGATAATAATTATAATGAGTAATTTGGCATTGTCCTATGATTACACTAGTCAGTCTTTAGACATACTCTATGGATGGGCTGAACAGGCTGTTCTTATCAGAGATTATGACCGACCCAGACAGGAGACTCCTTGGGAAGATTGGTAACGGGTTAAAGGGTCCCCCCCACTTTCTCTTTGTTTCTGTAATTCCGAAATACCTCTTGAGGTGACTCCCATGAGTCTGGGAGTTAAAGTGAATGAGAACAGTGAAAAAAAAATGTAATTTTCTGTAGAAGTATGGTTTTTCCACCTCTAGCTTTTTCACTCTTCCCAAATACCAGGACCCATATCTGAGGTGGTTTATGCAATCAAATTTGTTAAACACAGTAATCAATGACTCCACAGTTGTTACTTGAAGCACCCAGCGACCTTCCCGATCAGCATGTACCAAGTTTTCCACTACAGCTATTATATGTAAACATTTCCCCAGTATTTGCAAAGTTCTGATTTTCCTTCACATTCTTTGACAAACTCTATAAACTTTGTTTTCAGGTTTTCTGATTTTGAACTGAGTGTATTGAACATTGCCTGGCTTTGCATTATGGGGGTCATTACAACCCTGGCAGACAGTGTTAAAGCAGGGGAAATACCGCAAACAGGCCGGAGGACAAAAAAAGGGAATTATGACCCTGGCGGAAACCGCCAACAAAGACAGCCACTTTAACACTTCGCCCGCCACGGCGGTACAGACAAGTAGCGCGGCGGTCACCGCCAACAGACAGGCGGAAGACAATGTACCGCCCACAGTATTACAATCCGCCAATCCGCCACCTTTTCCGGGGCGATTCACAGTGGATAAAAAGACGGCGGAAACAGCTTTTGCTATGGGAAAACGCTCACCTTAACATATCCCACGAGGAATCCATGGAGCCGGAACTCCAAATACTCCCTGCCCTTGTGTTTCTGCTCTTCTACGACCAACAACTACGTAGGCGCCGCAGACAACGGTGAGTACTGCACCTACGACATGGGGGAGGCAAAAGTTAGGGGTACACACACCAAACACCCCCACCCCCACCCTCGCATGTTACAACATACACACCAATGCATTCACAAAAATCACAGTAACAACCCACAATCCCCCCGGAAGAATGAATACACAAAGCGACAATCGGTCAAACAATGTAATGTGCCAATATACATGTCATACAAAAATATACAGATATATATTTGAAAATCAGTCATAATTATATACAATACAAGAAGTAGTGCAGATATGTACATAACAATGTCCGTGCACCATCAGTCCAAAAATACATGGGCGAGGCCCACAAACGATACCTGACCACAATCGGAGAGAACACTGCAGGGGCATCAGATAGAAATACTACAGGCACCTCAGGGGGAAGGGAAGGGGGGGTACCTCAGCCGGATGACTGCAAATCCAGATCCACGACGGGGCTCCATGCCCATTTATGCCCTCCTGGGGAGTGCAAAGCCACAGTCTCTCAAGTCTCTACAGTGGGTGGGTTGCCCACTGTGCCATCCTGGGGAGTGCAAAGCCACAGTCTCTCAAGTCTCTACAGTGGGTGGTTTGCCCACTGTGCCATCCTGGGGAGTGCAAAGCCACAGTCTCTCAAGTTGATGCAGGTCTCTACTGGTACTGGGGGGTACTGGTGCCCAGACTAGATGAGTCTCCCAGTGAAAGGTCGTGTCCTGTCACTGTCCCAGCTGCACATGGGATAAGGATTCCCGATGTGGCGGGCCATTCATTCCTACCCAGTGCATTGCCCTGTTCAGCGGTGCTTTGCCATGGCGGTTCAGGGCTGTTCAGCTGTGCTTTGCCATGGCGGTTCTGATAAGGACATTGGTGTGTGGCATGAAGTTTCATCATTGCCCAGCGGGGCTGTGGCAGCCGGGGCCCTCCTGGGCTGTGACTCTGGCGGTGGTCTCCTGACCAGTGACGATACTTGGGCCCTCCTGGGCTGTGACTCTGGCGGTGGTCTCCTGACCAGTTTCGATACTTAGGCCCTCCTGGGCTGTGACTCTGGCGGTGGTCTCCTGACCAGTGACGATAGTGGGGCCCTCCTGGGCTGTGACTCTGGCGGTGGTCTCCTGACCAGTGACGATAGTGGGGCCCTCCTGAGCTGTGACTATGGCGGTGGTCTCTGGACCAGTAACGACAGTGCTGATGGTTGTGTCTCGACTGCCGGAAATGATGGCGCACTTCTCTGCTGTGACACTCACAACAGGCTGGGCAGACTTCCTCTGGCCCTTCCCCACCTTTGGTGGAGTCACAGCTGACTCTCCAATCCCCTTGGAACCCATGTCAGTTGTTTTCCCATCTGGAGTCTTAACACGGTCCCGTCGTCCACTCTCCAATTTTATTGCCTTTACAGGGGGTGGTCTGCCAGTGCCTTGGCTCCGGGTCCTACTGCCTGCCCTGGTGGCCGGTGCACTCCAAAAACCTTGAACAGGCACCACTGGTATTGGAGGCTTTTTGGCAGAGGCGCTATGACGGGACTGATGAATTGGAGGGGGTGGGGTGGGGGCAAAAAGGTCAACTTTACAGAGGGACAGTTTCTGACGAACACTGGGCTGGGTAGCTGGAGGGGGTCTGGGAGTGGAGGAAGAGGAGGTGGTTGTCGGAGGTGTCACTTTAGGTGTTTTGGGTGCAGGTACTGGAGGCTGTCGTGAGGTGGATGGATGTTGGGTGAGTGATTGCCGGCGTTTGGGTACTTTGGGAGGGGGCGTCACAGACACACTGGGAGAGGACACAAGGGACATGTAAATGGCAGTGGAGGTGGTGAGTGCAGGTGAGCGGGGTGTGGTGCTGGGTGTTCTGGTGCGAGTCCTAGTGGCAGTAGATGTAGTGCATGCAGGTGAGAGTGTAGACGACACTGGGAGGGAGGAGGGAGAAGAGGAGGTGGGGGACACAGTGGAGGCAGTGGATGTTGTTGTGTCTGTATGCGGGTGAGACTTGCGTGAGTGCTTGTGATGTGTGTGGTGCCTATGTTTGCTTGAGCTAATTGGGTGTGTTGACTTGTGTGCATTCTGGTCTGTAGGTGTGATTGGGATGGGCTGGGGTACAGGAGATTGGGTCTGGGTGGAGGAAGTTGGAAGGGGGAGGCTAGACACAGGGACAATTGCTGCCATCAGTGCTGAGGCCAAAGATTGCAGGGTTCGCTGAAGGACAGCCTGACCAGAATGAATGCCCTCCAGGAATGCATTACCGTGTTGCAACTCTCGTTCTATACCCTGGATGGCATTCACAATGGTAGACTGCCCAACAGTGAGTGACCTGAGGAGGTCAATGGCCTCCTCACTGAGAGCAGCAGGGGTGACTGGGGCAGGGCCTGAGGTGCCTGGGGCGAAGGTGATGCCCACCCTCCTAGGTGAGCGGGCACGGGGCGAACGCTGAGGGGCTGCTGGGAGGGTGGTGCTGGTAGGGGAGGTGGCGGCTGTACCTGTAGAGGTGGGGGGCACAGATGGTGCCGCCACCACAAGGGAGCTCCCATCGTCGAACGAGTCCGTGTCGCTGATGGTGATCCGGTGGCCGACGTGAAGCTCCCCTCGCCCTCCGTCCCACTGGTGCATTCAGAGTCTGTGGTGTGGCCCTCCATGGCCATGTGGGATGCAGCTCCCTCGTGCTCCAGTGCCACTGTACCTCCGCCTGTTGATGCTGATGTACAAAAGGACAGGGAGAGCAGACAAAGGGGGGGAGACAGAAGAAAGAGGGTTTTAGTGCATGGCATACCGCTACCGTTGGCGGACAAGACAAACGCAGATGCCCCCTGCATTACACCATGCTCCTGCCCTCTGCACATGCAATTTCTGGGATATGGCCTATATGGCAATGGTGGACATCGGCGCACATGGATGCCACAGGGGCAACTATACCTCGACTTGGCACTCTGCTGAGGTGGGGTAGAGTGCCACATGGCCTACATTATGGAGGGGCCTTGCCTGCCGAACTTGCCCTGGCCTAGGGACACCCATAGCCCACCTCCCCCACCCAGACACCTCCACTGCACGCAAAGTCCACAGAATGATGTTGTACTCACCCCCTTGTGTCTGCTGTGATGCCCTCAAGCGCCCATCCAACTCCGGGTAGGCCACCGCCAGGATCCGGAACATCAGGGGGGTCATGGTGTGACGGGCATCCCTCCCACATTGGGAGGCAATCCCCAGCTGAGCCTCCGCCATCTTCATGCAGAAGCGGCGAATGTCCTCCCATCTCTTACGGCAGTGGGTGCCCTGTCTCTGGTGGGCCCCCAGGGTCCGGACCTCCTTGGCGATGGCACGCCAAATGTCCCTCTTCTGGTGGGTGCTGACCTACATGACATGCACAAGGAAAGAGGAACAGTCATTACCAACTGCACCTTCGTTGTGAGTGGCCCCCTCCCTATTCTGGCCATGTGGCCCATTCATTCCCATGCATTAATGTTCTATGGACTCTGCCCCCTTCCCTCTTCCAACCAGCCCTCTCCACCCAGGCCTAGCCCATACAACGTGCTCCCTGTGTACTAACCTGTTGGTCTGGAGGACCGTAGAGTAGCGTGTACTGGGGGAGGACCCCGTCTACCAGTTTCTCCAACTCCTGTGCAGTGAAGGCAGTGGCCCTTTCCCCAGACGCAGCAGCCATCGTCGCTTCCAGACTGAGGTCACAGCAGCACTTGCAGTGTAGGTCCTCTCCTGTCGAAGGTCAGGTATCTAGTGATTGAACTGATAGGAAATGGCGGTGACGTCCGCGGCGGTGACGTCCGCGGCGGTGCGCATCATCACCGCCAGCGCACCTGTTCATTGGCTCCTGGGACCCTTAGGGTTCAAAGTTAACCAAGGCAGCATTGCGTCGCGGTCTACGACCGCCTACCGCGACGGTGTGTAACGCCAGCGCTGTTACCCCACAATCCCATTGTCTCAGTTTAGAGGTCAGGCAGGCACCATTTCAGGGGCCCACATGGCTTCATTTTATACTGCGTCACACTTAGCTAGGCCTACACTCAACACACATACAGGAAGGGTTATGTGAGTGGTGTAGTCTTGTGTGTGACTGTGGGTACATACCTGGAGGAATAATGACTGGTTCTTCGCTGTTGTCCTTCGTAGGCACCGTCTGCTGGGACATATGAGAAGATGGCGGAATCCTCCGGTGTACCGACCGCTGGTGGACCTGTTGACAATGGAAGAGCGACATGTCATCGTAACCTACCGGTTTGACCGTGCCACAATCCAGGAACTATGTACCCAGTTGGAGCCAGACCTGATGTCACCAACCCGCCATCCGACCGGAATCCCCCCTGACGTGCAGGTGCTGTCAGTGCTCCATTTCCTTGCAAGTGGGTCTTTTCAGACAACAGTGGCCATGGCATCAGGGATGTCCCAGCCTATGTTTTCCAACGTGTTGTCCAGAGTGTTGTCTGCCCTGCTGAAACACGTAAGGAGATACATCATTTTCCCTGAGGTGGAGGATTTGCCTACAGTGAAACGTGACTTCTATGCCCTTGGACATATCCCCAACGTCATACGTGCTATTGATGGTACCCATGTAGCTCTGGTCCCCCCCAACAGGAGTGAACAGGTGTACAGGAACAGGAAGAGTTATCATTCAATGAATGCACAGATGGTATGTTTGGCAGACCAGTACATCTCGCAGGTAAATGCTATGTTCCCTGGCTCAGTGCATGACACTTACATCCTGCGGAATAGCAGCATCCCTGATATGATGGGTCAACTCCAGAGGTACCGTGTATGGCTTTTGGGGGATTCTGGTTACCCCAACCTTTCGTGGCTATTGACCCCAGTGAGGAATCCCAGGACCAGGGCAGAGGAACGCTACAATGAGACCCATGGGTGGACTAGGAGGGTGATCGAACGCACCTTCGGCCTCCTGAAGGCCAGGTTCAGGTGCCTCCTATGACAGGTGGATCCCTATTCTACTTACCGAAGAAGGTGTGCGACATCATCATCACCTGCTCCATGCTCTATAATTTGGCTTTGCGACGCCAGGTGCCTTTTCTGCAGGAGGATGATCCAGATGACGGTGTTGTAGCAGCTGTGGAGCCTGTGGACAGTGATGAGGATGAAGCTGATAAAGAAGACAACGACAACAGGGAGTCAGTCATACAGCAATATTTCCAGTGAGACACAGGTGAGAACATTTTCATTTTTAGCATTACATTAACTTTCACACGTCTGCCTCTATCCTGTTTTTCGATTTAAGTCAACATTTGGTAACTGAGTTGTACCCTTCCATTACAGTTTCACAGGTGTGGTTACCTACGTGTCAACTGCTTGCATCCTTCAAGGGCTTGTGATGTGTGACATAGGTATGTTAGCTTTAGAATGGTACACCCATTATGACACTGTCATTGATAATACATTTTTACTTAATCACAGACTGACTCCAGATTGTTTTGTGTTTCAAGGGTGTTTATTGAAGTGCTCAGAAATGGGAGGGGGTTGTAAAATGAGGATGGGTGATGGTGGAGGAATGTCCATGGCAGAGTCCAGTCTATTAGTCTCACAGGTGCACTGCCCACCTGGGCATAGTTAGAGGAGCTGGGGCTGTTAAAGTATGGACAGGGTAACAAAGTGGGACAGTGGGAGGACAATCAGGGTGGTGTCATTTCCTGGCGGGGGTCTTGCCATCTTGCTCTGTCCTGTTCCTGGATCTCAGGAACCGCTTGCGTGGGGGTTGTCCGTCTGCAGGGGGTGGGGTGCTGGTGTGGTGGTCCTGTGGCGGGACGTCCTGTCCACCAGCGCCGGCGGAGGTGGTGGGCATTTCATCGTCCTGGCTAGTGTCAGCGGCCCCTGGGAGTGCCACGGTGTCCCTCAAGGTCTGCTGTATGTCCTTCAGCACCCCTACGATGGTGGCCAGGGCAGAGCTGATGGTCCTGAGCTCCTCCCTGAACCCCAAATACAGTTCGTCCTGCAGGCGCAGGGTCTCCTGCAACTTGTCCAGAACCGTCGCCATTGTCTCCTGGGAGTGGTGGTATGCTCCCATGATGGAGGAGAGGGCCTCGTGGAGAGTGGGTTCCCTTGGCCTGTCCGCCCCCTGTCACACAGCAGCCCTCCCAGTTCCCCTGTGTTCCTGTGCCTCAGTCCCCTGGACCGTGTGCCCACTACCACTACCCCCAGGTCCCTGTTGTTGTTGGGGTGGTGGGTTATCCTGGGTTCCCTGTAGTGGTGGACACACCGCTGATTGACCTGTCCTGGGTAGGGAGGTTTGGGCCCGCTGGGTGGGTGCTGTGTTGGTGTTACCAGAGGGTGGAATGTCGGTGTTGGGCTGTGCCTGTGCAAGGGGAACAGACTGTCCTGAGGCCCACGATGGTCCGGGCTGGTCATCAGGATCCAGTAGGGCAGAGCTGCTCTCGTCACTGTGGGCCTCTTCTGGGGGTGGAGTGGTGTTGTCTGGACCCTCTGGTGTGGTGACGGTCCTTCGGGTTCCTGCAGGGGCATAAGAGCATGATTATTGCATGTGTGTCTGTAATGGTGTGCAATGGGTGGGTGTTTGTGTACCCCAGTGCATGCATTCCTGTGTGTGAGTTTGTGTGGTGATGGTTGGGGGGGTGTACTGGGTATGTGCAATGGGCATGCTTTAGTGAGGGGTGTCCATGCTTAGTTGTGTCATGCAGGGCTTGGTGTTGGGATGGGTGATTTGTGATATTAGTACATTAGTGAGGAGTTGTAATGATAGGGGAGGGGGTGAGGGAGGGAGTGTGTGATAGCATGCAGGTAGGGTGGGGGATATGATAGTTAAGAATTGACTTACCAGTGTCCCATCCTCCACCAACTCCTGCGAGGCCCTCAGGATGCAAGATGGTCAAGACTTGCTCCTCCCATGTTTATTAGTTGTGGGGGAGGAGGTGGGGGTCCGCCGCCAGTCCGCTGTACCGCGATGTTGTGCCTGGAGACCGTTGAACGCACCTTCCCCCGTAGGTCGTTACACCTCTTCCTGATGTCCTCCCTATTTCTTGGGTGCTGTCCCACGGCGTTGACCCTGTCCACTATTCTGCGCCATAACTCCATCTTCCTGGCTATTGATGTGTGCTGTACCTGTGAGCCAAATAGCTGTGGCTCTACCTGGACGATTTCCTCCACCATGACCCTGAGCTCCTCCTCGGAGAAGCGGGGGTGTCTTTGGCATGCCATGGGGTGGTGTGTGTGATGTGTGGGGTGGTGTATGTGGTGATAAGTGTGGTGAGTGTAGTGGTGTGTGGTGTTTTGTGCGTGGATGTTGTGTGGGTGATGGTGTTGTGTGCCTCTGTGTAGTGGGGTTGTCTATTCTGTGCTCTCTCTCTGTCGCCTTCGTGTCTAATTTTTGGTAGTAGGGGTTTGTGGGTGATGTGGTTGTGTGTTTTATATTGTGTTTGGTGTGTGGGAGTGTTGTTTGTATGTGTATCAGGTGTGTATATTTGGAATTGTCCAATGTGGCGGTGTTTTGGAGATGTGTGTGTATTTTGAGCGCAGCGGTGTGTACTGCCAATGGAATACCACAGTTGAAAGACCGCCACGTGGATTCGTGGGTCGTAATAGCATGGGCGTGTTTCTGTTGGCGTGGAGGTAGAGGATTTGTTTCCGACAGTTTATCACTGACCTTTGGTGTGGCGGTGTTGTGTGGGTGTCTGAATTTCGGCGGATTCCAAGATGTGTGTCATAATAGCTGTGGCGGAATGCAGCCGCGGCGGCGGTGTATTGGCGGTCTTCTGCACGGTGGTAAGCGCCTTTTACCGCCAATGTTGTAATGACCCCCAAAGTCTTTTGATTGAAGTGCACCCTGTGCCTTGTTCACTTCTGAGGTAAGAAATGCAAAACTTAATTTTTCATTCTTACTTCAGAAAGCATTCCAATGCACATTTTCTATAGCCTCAGATATTATGGGCATACCTTGTAATGAACAAACATAATGAGTTCTGTTCAATATTGAATGGACAGCTTTGCTTCCAAAGATTTCAGCATCAATAAGTGCATTGTCTATGCCACATCCACTGAGATAACTTTCTGTACACCGCAACACAGCCTTTGTTATGTGAGAAAACACCCGTCACTGGATAAAGATCACCAAATTCTAATGGATTGCTCATAAAAATGCCAGCTGTAATACAGAAAACACCTTCATCACAGAAAATTGTCAGGACAGGCTGGTCTTCAAGCTGAGCATGCACATTTTGGAATTTGTTTAGAGCTCTGCATACTGTTGTGTAGTTTATGACTGGAGATGGTATTACTGGTGAAAACCCAACCTTCTTCAGTGGGACAGTATCCTGGGAGATCAGAGCACGAATTTCAACCCACTGAAGAACTGGCTTTTCCCCATCTTTCACCAAATAAGCAATATGATAAATTCAGTTAAATCGGCTTTGCGGACTGCAGCATCAGGTAGAAGAAGATCCATGTCCGCAGCCACTTTGAAACTTTCTGGTACACTGGGATGTATTGATGGCTTGTATTGATTTTACAGATGTTGGCAAGACAGTTGGATTATAAGTTTGCAGCTTTGTTTATGCTTACAAATGACACCACTTGTTTTCCAGCAGTTCCTTCATTGGTACAGTCTTGAAAAAGCACCAAGGCATTATCATGTGTGCTGGATGTTCCAGACAAAGAAGAGCTATCTTCAAAATCCAAATTATCAAGAGTAGCAATTGTAAATCCTTTCCTGGTAAAGTGACTTGGAAGTGATATGCTGTCGGATTCACAAGATTTTACAGCATGAGCTCCTAACAAGTTCCTGCTCCATACTATGTCATTATAACTTGTTGATGCACCAGTCCTATTCACTTAAGTGAATAGGTCTCTAATTTTTCAATTGTCATAGACTGTGTGGGCATTCATCTTATGTAGCAGAGTTTTCTTTTTGCCGTGAGATAATTAATAAAACATGATTTGGAAAAGACAGTACATTTGCAGAGCATAAGCCTGTCAGTTCAATGGATTCTTCACTTATATCTTCAAAGCCATCATCAATGTTGTCTGCTTCTGTTTCGAACTCAAGAACTTTATTTTGTAACAGTTTTGCTTTGCTGATATTGAACAATGATGTAAAAAAGGTAAGACAACATGAGGCTTTCTTGTTCTTCAAATGGTTCCTGTTGATTTTACTGCCTCCTGTGATTTTATTTTGGAGGCAAGAACTTCAGGAGTACAAATCAGCTACTTACACCATAAGTGGCTCATTCTTTTTGTTAGACTGACACAAACAAATTCTGTCATTGTTAAGTCTCACCATAAAAATCTTAATTTCATTATTATGGATCAATACAGTTTCATAAATGTTGATCATTATTTCTCTGATCTCACTAAGAGTGAACCCGTAGCCAGCACTCAAGAGTGGCTTTAAAACGTAATTTTCTTTTTCAAAGAGAGCATACTTAGTCGAAGGCTGGTGGTTACGTTGCTGCTGGGAACCCATTGTACATTCATATTTTCTAAAGTATGCACACATGCAGTTGTGGTCGGCATTTAAAGCTGCAGCAAATAAATTCACCTCACTGTATAGATCACCTACTGGTCTGAAAACTTAGGCCCATATTTATATTTTTTGACACAAATTAGCGCTAGCACAGATTTGTGTCAAAAAGTTTACCGCCGGCTAACACCATTCCAACGTGCCAGCCGGGTGCCTTATTTATGGAATGACGTTAGCCGGCGCTGCGACCTGGTTAGCGTAAAAATAAATTACTCTAACCGGGCAGCGGAGGCGTAGGGAAGAATGGGGATTGTGCATCAAAGAATGGTGCAAGTCAGGTTAGAGTCAAAAATATTGACTCAAACCTGACTATCGTCATTATATGAGACACAACCCCAATTGAAATGACTTCTGTTTTAGCAAAGACAGGAGTCATGCCCCTCTGCCCAATGGCCATGCCCAGGGGACTTCTGTCCTCTGGGCATGGCCATTGGGGACAATGGCATGTAGCGGGGCCCAAGTTAGGCCCCCAGGCCACTTTAAAAAATAAAATAAAATAAAAACTTACCTCCACTTACCTCTACTTACCGTAGATGGTTCCCCCCATCCATGGGTTTCCTCCAGGGTTGGGCGAGGATGGCAGAGGGTGTCCCTGGGAGCAGGAAAGGGCACCTGTGGACTGCTTCCATGGTCGGAGTCTCTTAACGCCTGCCCTGACCCAGGCGTTAAAAAATGACTGATTTAGAGTCATTTTTTAAGGTCCTCCCCTCCCGTGCGTCATTTTTGCATGGGAGTATAAATAAGGCGCAAAGGCCTTAGAGTCATTTTTTGCCATGGAACAACTACCTTGCATCTCATTAATGCAAGGTAGGTTTCCACGGTAAAAAAATTGCTCAAACTCCATAAATTTGGCGCTAGACAGGTCTGGCTCCAAAGTATAAATATGGAGTTAAGTTTGTGCTGGAAATCCTGCGCAAACAGAGTATAAATATGCCCCTTGATCTTGGAAGAAGCTAGCTGTAGATAAAAACGTGTTTGCCCTTTGATAATCACATCCTCTGCACGTTGTTCTTTAGCCAATCCCTTTGGCCCTTGTTCTGTCTAAACCTCAGGTAACACATTGAAGATCCTCTACTCTCTTATTATATGGTGGAACTTCATGAGGGGTAGCCATTGATCTTCTAAGTGGGTGGGCATTGGTTTTGGTTGCTGACGCTTTCTCAGAAGACTGGGATTCTTGTTGTGATTTGCTGGTTTCTGCTATTTTTCGATATTTTTTCCAAGCTTTTTTCCATTGTTCACGACTTGTACCACTTGTTGTTACAATGATAAAATGTTTGATCCTCTTTACCCATCAGTATCAACCTTTTGTGAACTTCACCTTGCTGTATATCTGCAGCATCTTGAACGCTCTTCTGTCCAGCCACAAATGGTGTTATCTTTTCATTTGGATTAGTAGGGCATGTTTCTTTGTTGAAGGAGTCCTCAGGTTTTACAATTAGCAATACTCTGTCAGGAAGTAAAGATCTTCTGCTACCACCTGCTTCGCCATGTTTACAAACTTAAATCAACGGAAAATCTGAAACAAAAACAATATTAAACTAAATTACCAATATGATGGCTAACCCACATCCTTATAGAGCCACCATTTGAAAGAAAATGGCAGAAGGGTTGCTCTGAGGATTTATTTTTTGTCTCTATAAGACTACTTGACCCCCAAAACCAATGTTTTGACACCAAAATGAGTTATATAGGTTCCTGAAATACTACATAATCTCTGTCATTTTTAAATATGTTGTCCGGAAAAAAACGGCCTGGATTAATAATGTCTACCCAAGTTAAATTACTCCTGTAATGATAGAAAAACACAAATCTCTAGACAACTATTTTTTTACAGGGGCCAAGACTAAAACGAGTATCAGGACAACCTTGAGTGTCTCCCATTTCCTAGCAAATAGAAGGAAGTCCTGTCATCTTCAGTTTGTTAGTGTTCCTCTGTGATTGCGAACATATTCTCCATTCCCCAGTATCTAAAATATACAACATGCCTTTCATTAACTGTAGGCTCAGGCAGATGCACCTGCAAGAAAGGAAAAATGCAACACAAAAAAACTCCATGTTTAAGGTTAAACACAGTAAAATATAATTTCCAGGCCTTCGGTCAAGTTATGCTAAAATACTACTTCAATGCACATTTGTGATACATGGTTGTATGTGCATGTTTTCTGCTGTGCTTCGAACAGAGTGGGAACGAAGTGAAAGGAATGCAAAGATTGCAGCACTCCTAGGCCCATATTTATACTTTTTCGCACCGCATTTTAAATAATTTCTTGAAGCAAAAGTGGCGCAAACATACAAAATATCATTGTATTTTGTAAGTTTGCGCTGCTTTTGCGTAAAAAAAAAAACGCAAATGCAGTGCTAAAAAAGTATAAATGTGGTTCTTAGTCTGAGTAATGAGCCCAAGTAATAAGGCACTTCCCAAATTTCTTGCCACAACTCTTTGCTCCACACCTCCTTTGAATGTATTTGCCAGTTATGTGCATGCCATGTGGGAAGCATGTGGGTAGCCAGGTGGCTAACCCATTGTCGGTAGACCAAGAAAAAGTATGAATGTGACAAGTTCCAAGTATTTCTTGTTTCTGTGCCTGAAACACAGTGTACAATTCTGCACATTGACTACTCTTCCCTTCTCCTGTAGTAGATAATAATTTCTTGGTGAATGGGTTGTATGACACTGCATTTCAGTGTCTTTTGGCCCCCACATACTTGGCTGAACCATTCGTAGACAATGCATGCTCCCTATCCTAGGGAGACAAGGATTCAAATTTCTCACCCCATCTCACTGGTGACTCTTTTATCTGTGGCACCTGCTGAACCCTCTCATCATCCTGCACAGGGGCTTGTGACACCTGTTCAAGTAAAGCTTCTGTCCCTGCAGGTCCCACTCGAGCTGCGTCCTGTATGTACCATTTCCAACATATGATACTAGCTTTTTGTGCATTTCCTGTGTGATGAGTTTTAGGTGAACTCATCATCCACTGCATTTTTGGAATCCTGGGTCTTAGAATCACTTTATTACCTAGGGTTATTTGCTCAGTATCCACTAGAGCCTAGTAACAAGCAACTGTTTTTCTAAGGGAGTACATCACTCTCCAGCATCAGGTAGCATTTTAGTCCAGAAACCCAGGAGAAGCCTCGTTCTTCCCTGTTTTTGCCACATGCTCCAATTTGCATATTGCCCCTGAATGGTTACATGCAACTCAGTGTCTTCTTCCTGTACTGGCCATAAATCTAAAGTCTGTTGAATTGCTTCCTTTGTCAAGTCAAACACACACTGCTTCTTTTCTCTCCATTCAAACACATGCTTCTTTTTTGTAATTTTGTACAAAGGGGCCAAAATCTAACTCAATTGAGGGATATGCTGTTCCCAAAAACCAAACAATCCAATGAATCGTTGAGTCTCCTGCTTGGTGTGGGGACTGGCAAATTCTAAGATCTTTTTTTGCCTGTGGCAACACCTCTCTATTTCCCTGATTTCACTGTATTCCTATAAACTTCACATTTTGAGAGGGTCCCTGTGTCTTATCTGGATTAATCATCCACCCTTTGCTCTGCAGGAGTTCCACAACCTGGTTCGAGTGAGTCTTCACCTGTTCTTGTGTTTCTCCCTAAATCATGACATCATCATTGTAATGAGTCAATTGTACCCCTGGAATAACAGATACTTCATCCAGGTGTTCTGTCAAGAGCCTGTGACAGATGGTGGTGCTATTTACATAGCCTTGGGGGATTCACGGCATCCGGAATTGTCTGCCACCATGTGAAAAACTGAATTGCTCTTGACACTCAGGGGCCAATGGTATAGAAAAGAAAGCATTAGCAGTATCAATGGTTGCATACCAGGTTCCCTTAATGATTTTGTTTTCTTTCAATCAAAGTGATGGTGGTGGGGACTGCAGCAGCCAAAAGGGGTGTATATTTATTCAGCGCTCGGTAATCAACTGTCATTTTAAAGTGCCCATAAGGTTGGCATATGGGTCACAGAGGTTTATTCCATTTAGTGGTGACTGGAGCTATCACAGCAGCCTCAATCAACTCCTGTATAGTCTTAATTATTTCCTCATGCTCAAGATTTAGTATTGCTTCAAACAAGCCACCTTGGTTGCCAAGGGAACCTTCATTGGGTATACCAACCCTCATTGCTGCCACTGAAATGTATCTCTTTGATCCAAATTAATAACAACCATCATCCAAGTACAAAGTCATCCCTTTTAGAATGTCAATTACCAGTTTATATTCTAGGAGGGGCACAATCAGAAAAGAAGATTCTCTTTTTGGTGTTCTTCCTATTTTCATTTGAACAGTGGTTTGCACTAGTGGGGTTTGTTTTTCACCCAACCCTGTGATGGTGTAGTGCTGACGGTAAAACTTTTTAGATTTCCATAAATTGAAGCGGCATCAGCCCTGGTGTTGACTAATGCCCAGACCCTTTTACATTTTTATGTTTCCAGTATATTTCTAAATCAACATGGGGTCTGTTATCGTTACGAGTCTATCCCTGTACCGGAGCTTGGCCTGTTTCCTAATCTGATTTAACCTATCAACTTTTGCCCAAGTGAGATCTGAATGTATGTTTGCATATCTGTGAGTAGATTCCTTTCCTTCCCTGTTTTCAGCAGTTAACAACTTGCTGTCCAAATCTTCCTCCTTTTTCATTCATGAAGAAACATTTTTTCCCTTTCTTTTCCCTCCTCCTGCATCTGTGGCTGGTCTTGATTCACTCGTTTATTATCTTGCTTATTAACTTTCCTGCTTATTAACCTTCCTTTCTCTCCAGCCCTCTCCTGCGGTACATCTCTCAAAAGCTTTTAGTATCTATCCCATCAATCTGCTCCTTGTTGACACCATCCTTCAGTAATGCCATAAACATGTCTTTCCTCTAGTCTCTCAGGTTTGTTCCAGTCTCCAAGCTCTCCTAACTGGCGAACTGCCTCCAGCACGTCTTTCAATACCTGCCCTGTCTGATTAATTAGGAGAGCATTATTACCTGCTTATAAGCTGGGGGAGCAAGGCGAATAATTTTATTTCATACTGAAATTGTTAATGGAGCATCTAACAAATTGTGAGCTTCATCCAAGAGAATAGCAGTTTTCATACTTTCTTCTGTAATTCTTTGCATAGCATCTCTCATCATGTACCAAGGCTTATCATTTGGCAGCCAATCTGCTTTAGTACGATATTTCTGCCTACACCCCATAACTGCCAATTACAACAAATTAGTCGCACCTTAATTCCAATAACTTCTAAATTGTTCTTAGATTATGGGGTCAGTGCTAAGAGTACAAAACTTCCATGAATCTCCCTCATCTAGTGCAACTCCAGAGGCACCCGTGTCAAACAACCTCACCATCCATGTAAGCAATGCTTCCCCAGATTTCTGTCTCAGTCTGTCTACGATATCATTGACTTCTTGCTGGGTTTAATCTTCTAAGGAGTGCATTTCAATTACTCCCAGGTTCTGTGGAGTGCCCTGTATGTTTCATCTAAATATTGGCTGTGTGCGAACCACTTTTGGCTCATCTGGCTGAGACTGTCCACCACCTTTTTTAACTTCTTCATCACTGAAATTTGAAAAATCAGTAGATTCCCAAATAATTGCTGGTTTTCTTGTTCTAGTTGCCTACATTGTTCATGCATTTTTCCACAAGCAGATAACAGGATCTAGCCTCTTCTGCCTAAAATAGTTAGATCATATCCCCGTTCCAAAGGTACTTTCTGTAAACACAATAAAACATTTTTTCGCTCAGCGTCACTAAGACATCCGTCCGAGTTCTTGAATAAACCAGCACCAGAATACCATTTGTTCGCATGAACATTATAAGGTTCTTTCTCCCACCAGGGAATCTCATGTGAAACCTGAGAAGCTGCCTGTGAAGCTGCTTTTGACTTCTTGACAAACATTTTTCATTTTTATACCTTATACTTTTCAACCTTCCACCCTCGTACTGCCAGCCGCGCCAATTTGTTCTGCTTTGCTTCAGACCAAGAGGGAACGAAGTGAAAGGAATGCAAAGAATGCAGCACTCCTAGTCTGAGCAATGAATTTATTAAGGCACTTCTTCACTTCTTAGGTTACACAAGGATAATAACGTGAGCACTTAAGGTGAATGCAGGAACACATGTGCAACTCTTAAAATAATCACAGCAGTGGAATAATAATAATCAAAGAAAATGCAATACATCAAAATGAATATAATATGTATAGGAAGTGACTATGTATTCATGTATGAACATAGCAAAGCTAGATATTAAGAATTAAAAATGCACCACCATGAAGCTTGAATCCAATATCATCCTTTGACTGCCAACTTCAAGTTGTGGAACCCATGACAACTGAGACAAAAGAGAACAACCCCAGTAGGATTATTCTATGAGCAATGCGTCCATCCCCAGAGATGAGTTCCTTCTCTCTCAGTTGTCAAGCTTCCCCACCTTAAATACTTTAAGCAAAATTAAGAGGAGGGTTCTAGAAACCCCCCTCCCTTTGGGCAAGTTGTGAAATTCAAGCACTAGCAGTACCATGTCAGTGTTGAAAAAACACGATTGAGACTGGCCAGGCCTCACAGTGTATTTCCAAGACTGAGCTATACCATGCTCTACTATAAAAATTCTCAGCCGCCTGGTACTTCCTTATCAGTATTTTCTTCCCCATGCTATGTTCCCTTCCCTGGTGATAAATGTGAAAACAGGTTGACAGGCTCTGTGTGGAAAAAACCTGCACCACCAATGTGATGGCGTTTGAAGCTAAACTAAGCACAAATGGAGTCAGTGGTCAAGATGGAGCTCGTGGTTAAATACAGATAACATTACACCATGTCTCTTCTTATGTGAATAATTATGATTATACATACTTTCTCTATTATTAAAATACATTAATATAAATGCATTCACATGTTATTTTCAGCTGGTTAATTCAATATCAAAACAAAGGTATAGATGGATTACTATTGTTCTACTTATAAGAGCATCTTTAAGTATATGATCCCATACACCACTCAACATTAATAGTATTAAAACACTCAATATATGTATTGCTGATTACACTTAGATTATTTTTGCAATGCATAAGGATATTTTAAAAGTTTCACATTATCTATCTCCCCTCCGATGACAAATTAATTAATCGCCAGCATGATAGAACCCTTTTATGAGACCAATTAGAACTTGTGGTTCTCATTAACTTCCATATAGACTCCTCCAGACACGTCATATCATCGTAGTATTTACACTGATTGTCTTCCATCTCAACATCCACTCTCTTTCTCTTCTTTGACTGCTTAACTTTCATTCTTTTGAATATTTTAAAGCCTACATACAACACTATTGCACAAATGATAGTTGCAAGCAATGGCTTCAGAACAATAACTTCAGCTCCACTTCCTAAATTCCCAAACCATCTGCCTACAGCAGCACATCCATTTCCATTTGCCTCCCATGCACCTGTCACTTCCAATTCCTTCAAATCATTCATCAACCCAGAAATGTTCTGAATGTAGTTCTCTAGATCCTTACTTTTGGCTGGAATGTAAGTACAGCATTGCTGAACTTTTCGCATCTGACAGACTCTGCCCTCTTTTGCGAGAAGGTCTATCACAGGTCTATTTTGCAAAACTTAGAGCTACCATCTCTGTATTTACAACCAGTAACACATTCTCCATACTAGTGGTTCATTTATACACTATTGTAGACAACTTTCTAATCTTTAAATAATTCAAAATCACCCCACAGATGGAATCAGTGCACAGAAAGTATCTCCCACTACCGGTGATCAGTACACCAAAAGTATCTCCCACTAACTTCACCAGCACAAACACCTCTTCTAGTTCTAGGTCTCGTATCCCACATGGAATCATTGAGATGATTCGCCTGATAACTCCACAGGAAAACTAGACCAAAATAGCATATAACATGACATCCATTCAATCTGAAATAAGCATATTGTACACAAATAAATTGTACTCCAAGAATCACAGGATGTTTCCCATTGAGGAAGAATTTACTCTTACCCATTACATCAAAGTTTGTTCTCAGTCACTCTTCAATATGTTATGTTATGTTATGTTATACAGATTTATAAAGCACATGGCTACCCAAAGGCCTCCCAGCGCTGATAGCAGGACACTTGGAGTCGGCAGAAAAATAAGCTTTTTAATAGCCAGGTTTTAAGAGCCTTCCAGAAGGATAGTTCATGGTTAATCATGCGAAGGCTAGGTGGCAATGAGTTCCATAACTTGGCCCCTTGGTATGCCAGAGAGCTTCCACCCCATCTGGACTTCTTCACCCTGGGAACCATGGCTAGAAATGCCGTAGAGGACCTAAGTTGTCTAGAAGTTGTGTAAAAAGAGGCCAATGTTCTGAGCAAGATGGGGCCTCTCCTGTGCAAGGCTCTGTGCATATGGAACAGGGACTTAACTTCTATCCGGCATGCCACAGGAAGCAAATGAAAAGAAGAAATTGCTGCTTTTACAGATTCGTGCCTTGGTATATTAAGAAGCAGACGAGCCGAAGCATTCTGTACCACCTGCAGCTTTTTAATCACAAATTTAGGAGATCCAATGTAAAGAGCATTTCCGTAATCCCACTGTGAACCAATCATGGCCTGTATAATGAGTCTTTTAGCAGCAAAAGGAAGGATTTTAAAAACCTTCCACAGAAGCCTAAGCAGGCCAAACGAGGTTGTGGAGATTTTATTGACCTGTTGAGCCACAGTAAGTTGGGGGTCAAGCCAGACACTCAGACGTTTAATAAGCACTTTCGGAGACTGAAGATTTCCCAAGCCTTCCAGGACCAAGGGATTAGATCTAAGCTGTGACTGATGCCCAAGTATCATCACTTCAGTCTTATTATCATTCAGTTTCAGCCTACTTTGTGACATCCATGCAGCCAAAGCTTGAAGGCAAGGAGCAAGTGTCGAGCCACTGACATTGGAGTTCGTAGAAAGTGATACTAGCTGTGTATCATCCGCATAAGAAACCAGGGACATCCCAAATGGCTCAACATCTTCTTGCCTCTTCAGTTACTGCAATCAGGGCTGACTCAGTACTATGGAAGGGTCTAAAACCCATTTGAACCAATATGAACAATAGGTCCAAATAACTCTATCAATGTGTATGCACAGCTTTCCCCTAAGTTGCCCATCTAAAGGCAAGAATGACAAGTTTCCATTCACATGATGTTCAATCTCTTCTCTATTCCATGTGTTGTTTTTTTAGATCTTTATCTGTTTTCAACGTTGACTCTAGATCTCGCCTTCTATCTACCACTAAATTTAAGAACATCTTCTCTTTCATCTGTCACTGTGCATGTCAAATTATGCCTACATGCATATGCTGTTTCAAATGGCTTGAGGGATACAAAATATTTCTCTGCTATTTCTGCACTCTTAAAATAAGGATTTCCATTGAGGTGTTTAAACAAAGGGACTTCTGGAAGAACTAAGGCCCATATTTATACTTGGTTTGCGCTGAATTAGCGTCTTTTTTAATGTTAATTCAGCGCACACCTAACTCCATATTTATTCCTTGGTGCTAGACACATCTAGCGCCAAAGTTATAGAGTAACCATCATTTTCTGGATGCAAAAACCTAGCTTGCATCAATGAGATGCAAGGTAGGCGTTCCCATCAAGAAAAAGAGTCAGAGACCATGGAAAGTGCCCACAGGTGCCCTTCCCTGGCCTCAGGGACACCCCCACTCACCCCACCCACACCAGAAGGACACCACAGGATGGGGGACCCATCCCAGGTAAGTCCTGGTAAGTATGTATATATTTTTTATTTTACCCCGGTCAGGAGCTCTGACTTGGAGCCCCCTGCATGGCGCTGGACCCAATGGCCATGCCCAGGGGACATTTGTCCCCTGGGCATGGCCATCGGGGTGGTGGGCATGGCTCCTGTCTTTATTAAGACAGGAGCTATGTCCATAGGGGTTGTGCTCCAGAAAATGGCGCTACACTGCTTAGAGGCAATTTTTCTGCCTCTAAAACAGTGTAGCGACATAATTCGGCACACAAGCCCCGGTTTCTCCTAT
Organism: Pleurodeles waltl; assembly: GCF_031143425.1. NCBI lineage: Eukaryota > Metazoa > Chordata > Amphibia > Caudata > Salamandridae > Pleurodeles > Pleurodeles waltl. Next base: position 359,787,882 of record NC_090439.1, read on the forward strand.
GCCTCCCCAACCCTGTTATCATCCTTTCCAAGGACACCAACAGGACATTAGCTAGCAGCATTCCATAAATATGGCACCCGGCCGTCTTCCTTGGAATGGTGCTATATTTTTTTAAGCAAAGCTGCCCTAGCACAGTTTTGTGTGAAAAAGTATAAATCTGGCCCTAAGGGTCTGATTTGGATGGGTAACTCTATCACAATAATGATGGATATCCTGCCCTCTCTATAGAATAGGCTTAATATAAAACTACATGAAATTCCATAGGTCAAAGGAATATGGTGATAAACAATGCCTTCAGAAACAAAAATTTGAATTTTTTTGCACACATAGCAGTCTAAAATATACATTTGCAATTTGATCTCCTCTAGAATCATCTATGTGTAAAGCCTTTACATCTGTCTTATAGAAGCTACTGTCTCTAGGACTCAGGGCCTGATCACGACCTTGGTGGAGGGGATTACTCCATCCCAAACATGATGGATATCCCGTCCGCTGTATTATAAGTTCTATTATATTTTATGGAACTTGAAAAACGTCGGGTGAGAAATCCTTCACATTTGGGAAAGAGTAATCCCGTCCTCCAAGGTCGTAAGCAGGCCCTCAGTGTTTATGGGGGTGCTACATGGTATCTCATTTTCTACAGAAGGCTTAGGATAAAATGCTCCTAATAATAGCACTACCAATACTATAAGGAAAAAATAACAATACTGCACTTGATATGTATTTGTCAACAAGCTTTGTTGGTTTCCATTTCTTTTCTAGAATCAGATATTTTAGGGTGGAATGCAACAGCAACAGGGTATTCTCCCTAAATTCCACCTTTGGAAAGCAGCAAACAAATTCTTAGTGCTGTTTAGCAATCGTTATTTACAAGAGCCACTTAGCTATACTACTTGTTCTTCTAAAGGGCAACTGCCTCTTCTTCCGCAGCCTCAGGCCTATGTACTCTTCTTTATAATTTTTAATAACAAAGGGCCTTATTACAACCTTGACAGAGGAGTTTCCTCCATCACAAATGTGGCAGTTATCCCGTCCGTTGAATGAGGATCCTCATCAAATATAATGGGATCATAATACAGCGGATGGGATATCCACCACATTTGTGATGGAGGAAACGTCTCTGTTAAGGTCGTAATAAGGCCCAAGGCCTCTACATATAGAACTGCTTAAAGTCACTGATAATCACATCCAAGATAAAATGTCTCAGTCCATCCAGAAGCACAGGAATCTCCAAATAGAATTAAAACTCAATGCTCAGGTCAGGGAGGTACAGATGAATCTGCAGTGATATCCCAAAACTCCCAAAACATTCTCACTCTGTCATCTGCAGCAAAGTATGTTCATTCAGGAGAACAGTACCTCTGGTAGGGCACTCTTTTTTCTCTTTAATCTTCTCAGTGCAAATCCTTAATTTTCACTTTCTCTAAGATCATAGTGTTGTGTCGCCATTTTAGTCATAGCTTCATACATGTTATTTTAGCAAACTAGGCCTGCCGCTGTGCACTTTAACCAAGATATATTTTATTCAGCTTCGTTTATTATTTTAGCAATAGCCACATTTGCAGTCTTGTTTTATTTCTCTCTATGTAGCTGTTCTTTGCCTAGGTCAGCACTGCGTTCTTAAAAAAGACATTTTTTTCATTCTGTGCTTTTCTCAAGGCTGCAGTAAGATAGATTGCCGGTAAACGTGGTAACGTTTTGTCCCTAGTGTTCATAGAAACATACACATCCTTACGTAGGGACATTTTCACAGAACATCAGCTGTTGTATTATAAAAACACTTCTCTGTCCCATACACGTTAGAGAGAGATTCCAGCCAGATGACCACAATTGTCTGCTGATTGCTGAATGCTTCCCTACAGGTGCTTAGGTAGACTACAGGCCTCTTGCTCAGGTATGAGGGATGATGTCTTCCCAGGGGAACCTGAAGGGCAGAAATAGAGCTTAAAATGCTGTGCTCTAACATAGCTTAGGTAGTAATTATTTTAACGATTTTAGTGGCAGAATGGTGGCATTATTTCTATGCTTCACCCTCCTTGTCACAATTTAAATCCTGTCATGCTTTATTGTCCTGGTTATTGCAGTACATGCTTTATTATTTAAGATGCAGTTGCTTCATTAAATCCTTACTGAAACATATACTGCCTCTGATTGTCCTTGTATATGTGAGACTAATGTAAATGAGAGAAACGGATGCGATCTGAGTAACCATGATTTCCCTGATGAATCAATTGTGTCATGCGCTTGGCTGCCCAATCATCCCTGCTCTTGGGTGGAGATGAGGCACTGCTAGTTAGCCAGAGCAAAACCTGGATTAGGCCAACAGGTGTTACCTGTAGTGGGTTAGACTCAGTCACCCACAGCGCAAGTGATTCTGCCGCCCAAATCCAGTAGTCTCATTTGAATAATGAGAGCGTACGTGACATGTCGCCGCCAACGTTTGGTCAGGCTCTAATTTTCAGGTCCTCCTGAGTATCTCTGTCTCACTACATACAAAGACACCTCAGTACTATATACGGAGACTTCCGTGGTATTGAGGATTTTCCTCCTGAGCTAAGCAGGGAGTACCTAACTAAAGCTGTAGGTTGTTCAAGCTTGAAATCAAAAATGATAATCCCCATTTGGTGTGTGTTAGAAATGGGGTCTTTGGTTGGCAGTCAGGTTACCCCCTGTCCAAGCAAGGACCCTCACTCTAGTCAGGGTAAGTCACACACAATCCAAATTATCCTGTGCCCACCCTCTTGTTGCTTGGCACTGAACAGTCAGGCTTAACTTAGAAGGCAATGTGTAAAGTAATTGTGCAATATATCACACAATAACACCAAATAGCACCACAAAAATACACCACACAGTGTTTAGAAAAAAATATAATATTTATCTGGATAAATGCAGGTCAAAACGATCAAAGATGCAATAAGTAAATGTTGAGATATCACTGAAAAGTGAAATAAACGCCCTCATTACAACCCTGGTGGTAAATTCCACCTACCGCCGTGCTGAAGGCCGACAACATACCGTGACCGCGGTGGTATTCTGCTGCGGGTATTATGACCCACACAGAGAAATCCACCACTATACAGACACCCACACAAGTCCGCCAGATCAAAGGTCAGTGATAAATTAGCGGTACCAAAACCCACACCGTTACGCCAGCAGAAATATGCCCACAATAACAGGACCCACGAATCAACGCAGCGGTCTTTCAACCGTGGTAAACCATTGGCAGTACACACCACTGCGCTCAAAATTCACACACTCTAACAAAACTGCGCCACATTGGACAATTCAAACTATACACACCTGACACACATACACACACCACACCCACACACTCAGACCACTATAAAACACACACCCATATTACCCATAACCCTTTCAATGGAAAAAAAAGGATTTCTAACAGAGAGAGACACAAGCCAGGAGCACCCACTCAATCAGAGTCACAGAACACCATCATCCATACACCATCCACGCACCTCACACCTCACACCCCAAAACATCACCCCACACCCCCCCACACATACCACTCACACCACATCCATGGCACCCCAAAGACACCCAGGTTTTCAGAGGAGGAGCTAACGGTCATGGTGGGGGAAATCATCCGGGTAGAGCCACAGATATTCGGATCACAGGTGCAGCAGACTTCCATTGCTAGGAAGATGGAGCTATGGCGGAGAATCGTGGACATAGTCAACGCCGTGGGACAGTACCCCAGAACAAGGGATGACATCAGGAAGAGGTGGAACAACCTGCAGGGGAAGGTGCGTTCGCTGGTTGCAAGACACCAGGTAGCTGCACAGAGGACTGGCGATGGACCCCCACCTCCTCTCCCACAACTAATAACATGGGAGGAGCGAATCTTGGCGATCATGCATCCTGAGGGCCTTGCAGGAGTTGAAGGAGGACTGGACTCTGGTAAGTCACATTTTCACTACTTTATCCCCCCCTTCCTGCATGGCATCACAAACTCCCACCCCTACCCACCCCCCCATCACCCTACCATCTCACACATACCCCACTATCACAACCCACCCATCCCAATACCAAGCCCTGCATGCCACAACAATCTATGGACCCCCATCACAGACTTGCATGGACACCCATCACCACAGCATGCCCATTAGAGAGAATCACCTAGCCAACAAAATCAACATGCACACAAGGCAAAGCTGACAGGTCAATCACAACCATACAGGGAAACACACCCATGCACAAGATGGCACACGCAGATACAATAACACTTCATTTGCATTCCCCCAGGACACCTACGCAACGTCACCAGAGAGCAGGTGCAGCCAACATCCAGTTCCCCCACAGAAGAGGTCCACAGTGATGACAGCAGCTCGGCACGTCTGGATCAGGATGACCAACCTGGCACCAACCTGGCCCATCAGGGACCTCTGGACAGTCGGTTACCCTGCCACAGTCCCAAACCACCACAGGGCCTCCCCCCTCAGGAAACACCAGCACAGCACCCACCCAGCGGGCCCAAGCCACTGTCTCTAGGACTCCTCAATCAGCAGTGTGTTAGTGGGCACATGGTTCAGGGGACAGATGCACAGGCAACAGGGAAACTGGGAGGACTGCTGTGCGACGGGGACGACAGGCCCAGGGAACCCACTCTCCAGGAGGCAATCACCAACGTCCTGGGAGCATACCACCGTTCCCAGGAGATGATGGGCCAGATACTGGCCAAGTTGCAGGAGACCCAGCGGCTGCAGGAGGGACAGTACCTGGGGATCAGGGAGGACCTCAAACACATCTACACCATTTTGGCCACCATTGCAGGGCTGCTGGCTGACATGGCCAACACCATAAGGGAGGCAGTGGCACACCAAAGGGCCCCTAACACTAGCCACACTAAAGAACAGCCCTCCACCTCCTCCGGCACTAGTGGACAGGAGGCCACACCAGAGGAACAACAGGCCACCAGCACCCCACCCCCTGCAGAAGGAAAATCACCCTGCAAACAGTCCCTGCGATTCAGACAGAAGCCAGAGAACATTGCCAAGATCCCCGCCAGGAAATAAGACCTCTTGATTGTCACCCTTCTGTCCCACTCTGTCACCCTGTCCACTTTGAACTGCCATTACCTCCCCTCCTATGTCCCCTTGGACAATGCACCTGTGATACCAAGAGACTGGACTCTAACTGGACATTCCTCCACCATCACCCCAGCCCATTGCACATCCTCCTCTACTTATGAGCACTTAAATAAACACCCTTGAATAAATACAAACTGGAGTCTGTCGGATGATTAAAAATGTATTAGTACAACATTATGAAAGCATTTCAAGCCATATGTACAGTTATATTTACATTAAATATGACCTTTAGTGGGCAGCAGTAAACATACCAGAAGCCAGAGTGGGCCTCAGAGATCTGAAAATAGAGATGCCAAAGGGTACAGTAAGTGGCCATAGACATAGGGAAATCAAGCTGCCATGTACAATGTCCAACAGAAAACTGAACAGTTGAGTGAAGTTACAGTGTCTTACCTGTGTGTCACTGCATGTAATGCTAAATAATATTACTTCTTTTGTCCACATCTTCTTCCTTTGCCTCTTCTTCCTCACTGTCCACAGGTTCCACTGCTGCCACAAGACCATCGCCAGGCTCATCCTCCTGCAGAAAATGCACCTGGCGTCTCAAGGTCAGGTTGTGCAACATGCAACATGCAGCGATGATCTGGCACACCTTCTTGGGTGAGTAGTACAGGGATCCACCTGTCAGATGGAGGCACTGGAACCTAGCCTTCAGGAGGCCAAAGGTTCTTTCAATTATCCTCCTTGTTCGCCCATGTGCCTCATTGTAACATTCCTTTGCCCTTGTCCTGGCATTCCTCACTGGAGTTAGTAGCCATGAGAGGTTGGGGTAACCAGAGTCACCTGAAAACATTGAGGGACAACTGTTAGACACACACTAACCCTCAGGGACAACCCCATACCAGGGCACCAAGTTATAGTGGGTGGGGACCTTGGGCTCACCTACTAGCCACACCCGGTGCCTCTGGAGTTGGCCCATCACATATGGGATGCTTCCTCAAGATAAAGGCGGCATGCACAGAGCCAAGATACTTGGCATTCACATGGGAGACGTACTGGTCTGCCAAACACACCATCTGCACATTTTAGAGTGATAGCTTTTTCTATTCCTGAACACTTGTTAATTTCTCCGGGGGGGGGGGGGGGGGGGGCGGGACAAATGCTACATGTGTACCATCAATGGCACCAATGATGTTGGGGATATGTCCCAGGGCATAAAAGTCAGCTTTCACTGTGGCCAAATCCTCCACCTGGGGGAATTCAATGTAGCTGCGCATGTGTTTCAGCAGGGCTGACAACACTCTGGTCAACACGTTAGGGAACATTGGCTGAGACATTCCTGATGCCATGGCCACTGTTGTTTGGAAGGAACCACTTGCTGGAAATTGGAGCACTGGCAGGACCTGCACTAGAGAGGGGATACCTGTGGGCTGGCAGATAGCTAACTTCAGGTCTGTGTCCAATTGGGCACACAGTTCTTGGATTGTGGCCCGATCAAGTCTGTTTGTTAGGATAATGTGTCTGTCCTCCTTTGTCGCAAGGTCCACCAGGGATGTGTACACTGGAGGATGTTGCCATCTTAAATTTATCCTCAGCGGTTGAAGCCTATGGAAGAAAACAATGAGTAGAGGGTCATAGTCACACATCTATTGAAATAATGATGCATCTTTTCCTTTACAGAACCAGTATGTGAATCCGAGAGTCAGTTGTTGTGCCAATGTCTGCTGTGATGCAGTTAGGTGCCATGCCCTGTCCCCCCCTGAAATGGCGGCTGCCTGACCTCTGAGGAGGGACAAGTGGAAATGAGGTAATTCCACTGGCGTTGTGCGCCGTTGCTGTAGGCAGTCGAGGACCGCTGCGCAACTTCGCATTGGTTATCATTGGGCCCTACGGGTTCCAGGCCAATGGCGATGTACGCCGGCAGTGACAGTACTCACCGCCGTGGACGTGATCGCCATTTTCTATCTATTCACTCAACTGCTACCTGACCTTCAACAGGAGAGGGCCTACAATGCAAGTGCTGCTGTGACCTCTGTCTGGAAGCGACAATGGCTCATGTGTCGGGGGAAAGGGCCTCTGCCTTCACTGCGGAGGAGTTGGTGAAACTGGTGGATAGGGTCCTACCCCAGTACACGTTACTCTACGGTCCTCCAGACAAACACTGTGAGCATGATGCGTGGGCCATAAATGTATGGATTGCTGTGTGTGTAAGCCACATGTAGGGGGGGCTGAGGCGTCCTGGACAGAGTGCTGCATATATGTTGGTCAATGTATGTGCTTCAGGGGATGGGAGAGATCTGGTGGGCCATGAGTGTGACGGTCCCGGACGGTTGACTAATTCCCTTTTCTGCTGTCTTTTCAATGCAGGTCAGCGCCCATCAGAAAAAGGGTATTTGGTGTGCCATCGCCAAGGAGGTGCTGACCCTGGGGATCTTTGACAGGCGGAACACCCGCTGCCGCAAAAGGTGGGAGGATCTGCGCCTCTGGGCAAGGAAGACAGCAGAGGCCCAGCTGGGGCTGGCCTCCCAACGAGGAAGGGGTGCCCGTCGTACCCTGATCCCCCTGATGTACTGCATCCTGGCGGTGGCCTATTCAGAGTTGGATGGGTGTTTGAGGGTATCACAGCAGCCACAAAAGGGAGAGTACAAATTCAGAATCATTATTTTGCGCACGTTAAGTGTTCACCTGGTTGGGGATGTGGGCTATGGGTGCCCCTAGGCCAGGGTGAACATGGCAGGGTAGGTCCCCTGTTGGGCAGGCTCTGAAGCACCCCAACCCCAATAGTGTTAGTGGCCATCTACTACTGATCAAGGCCCTGTTTGTTTCAGGTGTGCAGCTAATGGCGTTAGACACTGTACCCCATGGGCTGGTGACTAGCATTGTAACCGGTAGTGCATGGCCTAGAGCATAGGGCTATTCCCTGTGATTGTGTACGCCAACGGTAGTGTTGTTGCTGGCATTGAACAGTGTACCCTCTGTCTTCCTCCTCTTTTTGTTTTGTCACCCTCTCCTTGTGTGCATTAGAATCATCTGGTGGAGGAGCAGAGGCACCAGCGACAGAGAGATCTGCATCCCATAGGGGTCTGGAGGCCGAATCCACCAAGGGTGAGGGCACCAGTGGGACTGAGGGCGAGGGGAGCACCACAACGGGGACAGGAAGGGACACTACAGACATTGGTGGCCATTCTTCGTAATCACGTTTTCAAATGCGTGCATTATTTTTCAACGTTATTTTATTTCCTACCCAAACTCATTATTCAGAATACATAAACACTCATTAATAATTTTTATTAAACCACCTGCGCTAGCAATCCCTCCTCTGATGACTAAATGTGTCATCACACTATTACTCACAAATGTTTGCATCAGCTAAACCTCTGTCAATTCAATCCCTTCATACTTTTGTTTCCCCTTTGAATTTACCCTATACAATTTTTCCTTTTTCTTTTCTTCCCTCCTCTGATTATTCTTTGACCTTTTCATTTGAATTCATTTGCATAATTTGCACAAACCCCATATCCCCAATAGACAAACCACAACAATTAATATTCCCTGTAATAGTTTCAATAGTATCCCACTTCAAATGTTGCTGAGCCAATTTCCCACCGAAGCAAACCTTTTGCCAACCTTTTCCCAAACACCTGGTTGTTTCAATTCTTTCAAATCAGCACCTGCATTAGTCAGATTAGTAAGTAAGGGCCACATGTACGAAGCTAAAAAATTGCAAATCAGAAATAGCGACTCAATGCAAATTGCTATTTCTGACTCGCAAAATGGGATGTAGGAAAAAATCGCAATTCAATTTTGGGATTGGATTCCGAGTCGCATTGCAATTTGCGAGATCGCAAATTGAGATTTCCTAAATTGCACATGGGTGTGTCACAGAGTCGCAAATTGTGGCTGTGTCGCAATTAGTGAAAAGGTGCAAAAGAAAAGAGAAAACACATTTCCTGGTGCTGGATGATGACATCAGAACCAGGAAGTACCCCTCATGGAAGTGGGAGGAGTCTAGCCAGCACATACAGCAGAGGCACACCCAGCTGAGAGGAGCAACTGCAGCCGTGGCAACTCAAACTAAGGAGGCAACCACTGCAGGGAGGAAGAGAAAGCTGAAATTCTCTGATAAAGAGTTGTAGGTTGTGACTGAGGAGTTCTGCCTACACCATGAGGTCCTGTTTGGCAAGGCAGACATGAGTGTCCCTAACACACAAAAAAAGAAGATTTGGCTGGACATTCAGAGCAAGATTAATGCCATAGGAGTCAGCCATCGCACCATCAAGGAGGTTTGCAAAAGATGGTACGACCTCAGGTCCAGAACCAAGGAAAGGGTGGCAGAGCGGTTGAGGGAGCCTGTCGTGGGATTTGGGTACCTGGACAGTTCAGCACCTGGAACCTCCAAAAGTAAGTAGCAAATCTTGCTTATTTACACCATTCAAGGCACCATGCACACAACCACAGTCCACAAAAGCAGGCATCATCCAAATGTGTTTCATGCCTGTATGCCAACCTCAAGGACAGTGCATCATGGGCAATGAAGTACAGTAGCCCAAGTGTTAAGGAATATTTATTTTGATACACCACACATCAGAGAGGCACTAACAGTGTATCCCCTGTGTCCCACAGGTCTCCCTCAAGTATCCACCGATGACCCTAGTGTGGAGGTAGATGACAATGCCACCATGACAGCAGATGAGGCAGTCAGCATATCTAGAGGGGAGTGGAGTGCAGTACCACACCGATTGTCCAGCATGCACACGAGACCACAGAAGAGACAGATGTGGACAGTGAGGCAGGAAACCTAATACTGGGGCAACAGATGGGTATGAGTCGACCACTGCGAACAGGTGGGTCTGGGTGTAGACGGCGTCGCCTAAAGCACGATGCAGGTGAGGAGGATGCCACAACTGAACAATTCCGTTGACTGAAGGCCTCCCTACTGAGCAGTCACTGCCTGCAAAACAAACAAATGCGGATGATGAACCGCAACCTGCACAGAATGCAACAGACCCTCACACAGGGATTTGCCAATGTTGAATCTCAATTTTCCAACATGAACACCAACATGGTAAGCCTCACCACCGCCATCAAAGCCATGTGTAGGGAAATGGTTGCGGATCTGGCCTATGCCAGGCGCAGAGAGCACAACACAGCTGCACGTTTGGACTGGCTCAGTCCATCCATTGGCTACCTAGCCACCACAACTACCTGCCTGTCAAGGTGCACTGTCAGGCTACAGGTGGAACTAGGCCATTTTGCCGGAGATGTGGCAAGTGGACTAGGGTGCATTACTGCTGCAGTTGACCTCATATATACCTCCCAGACAGAAAGAGGTATTGGTGACACCCCTCAGGACAGTGAGGACAAGCGTAAGCAGCGTTTCTGCCTCAGATGCCCGCATCCTGTGTAGTAGCAGTGCCCACCAGACATCAGGGGACCTACAAGGCACAGGCCATGGTGGACGTAGCCGTAGGAGGGTGTGATGTTGTCTCCCTGGATTTAGCCTGTGGCACATGATATTAATGTGTCACACTTTGTTACATTTTACTTCTTTACTGCTAGCTAAACACCAACATTTCAATAATACACTCCTGACATTAAAGGAAAGTTCTTTTTTGCACAACCTGGCTATGTGTGTCTTGCATTTGTGAGTGTTGTAACGGTTGCCACATACCTGCCAAAGCAGTGAGTTGCAATGTGGTCCCATCTCCGTCTGCCCTCCATGGCAATGCTACCATCCCCAGGCTGTCGTTGTGGTGGCTCTTGCTCCTCATCCTCTGAATCTGTGTCATCTAGGTTGAGATGTAGCCCACGTCTGGTTGCTATGTGGTGTAGGATGGCACATGTCACCACAATCTTGCGTGCAGTCTCTGGGGCATTTGTGCAGGCATCGAAAACGTGACTTTAACATGCCAAAGGTCCTCTCAATGACAGTTCTGGTTCACTGATGTCCAGTGTTGTAGCGCCTCTCATTCTGATTGGCAGGTGTTAGATATGGGGTGAGTATCCATGGCCTCAGAGAATATGCACTGTCACCTGTGGAACAAAACAGCAGATATGAGCATGGCCTCACATGGTTATGCAGTGACACGTATTTATGACATCGTTGTGTACTACACTGTACTTAATAGATATCCTTCACCAAACTCCCCACGTTCTAGGCGTTGGTGTATCCCACTGTGCCTGAATATGTACTGATCATGTGTGCTCCCTGGAAATTTTGCCACTAAATCAGTTATGACATTATGGGCATCACATACCACCTGGATGTTGAGTGAGTGAGTACATTTCCTGTTGCGGAACACATATTCTAGATTTGCAGGTGGACGTATGGGTATATGTGTACTGTCCGGTCCACACACCCTAATACATGGGGAAAGTTTGCAATTCTGTAGAAGTCCAATTTGGAGTTGTGTATTCCTCCTCATTCCTGGGTAGGTACATGTGTGTGAGTATGGCATCTAAGAACCGTCTAAAAAATCATGGCAGGGCACTTTGGGACACCCCACCAGCAACTGCAATCACCCCCTGGTAGCTACCTGAGGCCAAGAGGTACTGTGAGTGGAGCACTTGCACATGTGTCGGGATGGAGCAGCTGCGCAAGGTCTGGAGTTCTAGCTGTGGTTTCAGCAGTTTAATAATATCTATGATAACTGCACTGCTCAGTCTGTGTTTGTCATATATTTCCTCCTCAGTTTGTTGAAATATGGTCTGCCTGATTCTCTATATCCTCTCCTGTCTCCGCCTCCTCCTCCTTTGCTGGTATCCTGGACTCGCCTCCTCCATGCAATCACGTACAGTGCAGCCATTTTGAAAACCCTGATGCCTTCTGGGTCTGCTTTTATACTTTGGTTCTGGTTACTACCTGTTTGGAATCAGTGATAATCTGGGTGTGCAAAACTGACTTTTTGTGACTATTCGCAATTTGTGACTGCCTTGTACATTCGGTTTGCAACTCGCTAATTGCGATTTCTTAATTGCGAGTCGCAATCTCAAGTCATACATTTTTGCGATTCGGTAATTAGTCGCATTGCTATTTGGGACTCCGAAATGGCATTAGAACATACCATTTCACTTTTTGCATGGTCGCAAATAGCGCTGCAACTGATTTGCAACTTGCAAAACGTACGTACATGTAGCCCTAAGTCTCTTATCTCTTTCGTGTTATCTGGTATATATGAATGACAATGCCTAGAGTTAACCATTCTGTAGACTCCACCATCCTTCCCCAAAAGAATGTCTAAAGCAAGATGATTTTGAAGAGTTATAGCTATATCAGCAGCTAATTCAGTATCTATCAGGAGTATGGATCCTGAAAATGTTTTCAGCATGTTATCCACAATAGTAGACAACTTTCAAATCTTTAACAAATTCAGAATGACTCCCACTGAAGGAATCACTGCTCCAAATATATCTCCCACTATACTAAAAGAGGACTCCTTCTTCTGTCTCTTATGATGTAATTCAGTCACTTTCGGAAACTTTTTCAAATCCTCCATTTGATAAATCTTTGAGAAAACGATCCCCAAATAACATGTCCCATACCATCCTCTTGGAAGACAGTAATAAGCATTAAGACCACGGATGTAAGAAATCCCTGGAACAGCTGGGTCCTGTCCATTCAACATACATGTCCATTTACTCTGAACCAAAAACACATGTCTACATTCACTTGTTCCCACAAATAAAGTATCAGTGCGCTTTTTAGGCCTATATATACAAAGTTTGCCTACATGTTGTGCATCTAGAGCTAATTTCCCTTGCGTTTTAATCACACTATAAGCATAATCATTCTAGTAAGTCCTTTTCTCTAAGCCTTTTTCTAATTTCTCCTTTAGTGCCCTTCTCCTGTCATCTGTGTGATCAAAGAAGCTTTTCTCTAAAGGTGTAAGCAAGCATGTCAAACTATTTCTATGCGCAGGAGCTGTGCCAAACGTCAATATAGGTTCAAAGAAACCTTTAACTATTACTATGTCATTATCCTTAGCCATTCTACTCCACTATCTAATTATAGGAACAAACAAAAACAGAACATCGAAATTTGAGTATAATTATTGAATGTACTTTTGGTTATAAAATCTTGTTAGTAACAGACTATAACTTGTCCCGTAGGTTAAAGGCAGACTATGATAGGTGACTCCTTCCTCGACTGATAAAGGGATCTGCGTACATAAAAAACAATTCTTCACATCCATTGTCTCAAAATATTCACTCAATAAGCAATAGAAAACATTAGAAGAAAGTTCTCCCTGTGCATTAGTATCCTCATGCAAATATTTCTCATTGAACCTAAATTTCTCTAACGCCGTTAGTGCAGTAGTTGTCTCAAAAGCAGAAGTATGGTTGGCTTCTCTCTTATCAAGAACAGACATACCCACAATCAACACCACAAACAATATTCCACACATAATCGCCAAACCAATGCTCATATATGTACAGCACCTAGCATCACCTTGTTGACTAGTGTTACTCATGATCTGTAAAGAATCAAAAAGAAGAAGAAATTTAGAAATATTTGCAGCAAGAATCAAAAACAGGCAACTCTTCTTTCAGCAGTTCAGTCTCACTTCCAGGATCCCTTGTCAAAATCGGTTAGCAGCTTTGTCAAAATCAGGTTTCAAAAGTCAAATGAGGTTATCAATGTTTCTTTCAGTTCCTTTCAACAGTTTTCCTTTCTCAAACATTTCTCTCAGATGGTTCAGTTCATTAGCTTCCTTCACATGCCAAAATACTGACCCGTAACTTCTCTATCAAAACAAAAAGACAAAAACTCTTGCTGCCATTCATTCGTAGTTGCACATGCCTATTCAAAACCTGCATATCTTGCTATGCTCTTTCTTTTCAATTTTTGATCACCATTCAGCTCTCCTTCACATAGATCTTCTCTTCTTGTGGTATTAATTTCTTCTTCGATTGTTGGTTCAACAACCACTTCTTTCCCTTTCTCCACTTTTGACTCCGGCCACTTATCTCCTTTCAGTGGATTCTTTGTCAGTTTTCTCTTCACAGTCGAAGTTGAACCTTCTCCTCGTTCTGTGGTGTTTCTCTTGACGGTCCTGTAACTGGTTCAGGAGGAGTCAGATCACGTTGACTCCTTCCCCTTCTGGGTCTGGCAATTGCTCTGTTTGTCTCTCAAGATCATCTGCTTCTGGGAAAGCCTTCCTCTGACTAGGCTTTCCTGCTGCCTCAATTCAGATAGGCTCTCTGTCCCCTTCCTGGAGGTCTTCTAATTCGTCTCTCACAGGAGTGAGTGAACCGTCCTCAACGGGCTCAGATTCGGTCTCAGTTCCCCTTTGTTATCCTTCCAGCCCTGAGACTTATCTCACTGATGCTGGTACTCTCAATGCTTCTTCATGATCCAGTGGAAATGCCACTTATTTGTGTGACTTGCATGAATCCAGTTTGGAATTCCAGCACACTTCACAGCTGTTGTAGTTGTCAAAACTACCTGATAAGGTCCCTTCCAACGAGGCTCCAAACATGTCTTTCTTGCGTGCTTTCGGACCACAACCCAGTCCCCAGCTCTCATATTCTGCCCTGGGTCATGGATTGGTGGCAGTGTGGTGGCTTCCACCTGCTGAGAAAAAGAACTACATCAGCCAGACCCTTGCAGTAATCCAACACCATATCATCTCTAATGTTGACAAGTGCATTTGCAGGCACCGCTGGCAACCTCATTGCTCTGCCCTTGAGGATCTCATGTGGCGACAATCCTGTCTTCCTTTCAGGTGTGTTTCTCATTGAAGTCAACACCAAAGGCAATGTGTCAGGCCATTTCAAATTTGTGGATGCACATATCTTTTTAGCTCTTGACTTCAGGGTGCCATTCATCTGTTCCACTAGTCCTGCTGCTTAAGGCCGGTAACTACAATGCAACTTCTGCTCAATTTTCTGTGCTGAACACAGTAATTTAATTACTTCATTGTTGAAGTGACTTCCCCTATCTGAGTCTAAATAGATCGGAAACACGAAACGCGCTATCAGCTTCCTAAGCAGTAGTTTCGCTACTGTGAGACTATCATTCCTTCATGTAGGGTAAGCTTCAATCCAATGACTAAAGATGCAAACAATCACCAACACATATCTCAACCCTCCACACACAGGCATCTCAATAAAATCCATTTGCATTCTGCTGAATGGACCTCCCGCTCTTCCAATGTGCCTCAAATTATCCACTGTCCCTTTCCCTGCATTTAGTTATTGGCAAATGACACAACGATGGCAAACTGCTTCAGCAACTTGTCTAAACTGTGGGTTGAACCAATCATGTTTGAACAAATGAATCATTGCATCCCACCCAATATGTGTTGACCATGATAGTACCTCACCATCTGAGACAACATCTTGTCTTTGTACACATTTCATTTTGCTCCATTTACGTTTTTCCTCCCTGTCAACATTATTCTGCAACTCTTTTAATTAGTCCAAAGCATAGCTTGTACACGTTTTGTCTTCTTCAGGTAACAGTTCCCACTTGTCTTTGAACGATATACAGTTCAATGCGCAAAGCCTTGCGACTTGATCCGCATATCCATTTCCCAATGACACATAGGCCCTCATTCCAACCCTGGCGGTGTGGAGGGCAACGGAGGCACCGCCAACAGGCTGGCGGTGCTTCCAGGGCCATTCTGACCGTGGCGGTAAAGCCACGGTCAGAAAAGGGGAACCGGCGGTTTCCTGCCAGTTTTCCCCTGGCCCAGGGAATCCTCCATGGCGGCAGAACCAGGATGGCGGGAACGGGTGTCATGGGGCCCCTGGGGGCCCCTGCACTGCCCATGCCACTGGCATGAGCAGTGCAGGGGCCCCCTAACAGGGCCCCATGAAGATTTTCACTGTCTGCTTTGCAGACAGTGAAAATCGCGACGGGTGCTACTGCACCCGTCGCACCCCTGAAACACCGCCGGCTCCATTCGGAGCCAGCTTCTCTGTTGCAGGGGCTTTCCCGCTGGGCCGGCGGGCGGCCTTTTGGCGGTCGCCCGCCGGCCCAGCGGGAAAGCCAGAATGGCATCCGCGGTCTCCTGACCGCAGAGCGGCCATTTGGCGGTGACCGCATGGCAGGAGGCGACCGCCGCCCGCCGCGGTCAGAATGACCGCCATAGTCCTGCAACTTCAGATGTGCACTGCATTTCACCATGGCAATCTTTTCAGTCACTTGAATAGCATGTAACAATTCTTTAATTCTCTCACCATTTCTCACTGGTGAACCAGAAGAGGTCAGGAAACCTCTCTGTAACCACAACTTGCCAAAATCATGGACTATTCAGAATCCATACTGGCTATCCGTATAGATTGTAACTTTTAGCTGAGCAGAGACATGGCACGCTCTAGTAAGGGCTACCAGTTCTGCGTCTTGGGCAGAATCCACTCCTCGAACCCAAGAATCTTCCAAGGTACCTGTAATTGTGCACACAGCATATCCTGCTGTCAGTGTCCCTGCATTGTCTCTCAGACAAGAACCATCAACAAAGATAATTTGGTAATTTTCTTCCAATCGGGTACCTCTAATGTCAGGTCTTGGTTTTGTGCACAAATCAGTTACTTCAAGACAATCACGCTCAGCATCTTCCTCTTTTTCAATTTCAGCATTTTCACTCAGAAGTAAGGTTGCCGGATTCAGCACTGTACATCTTTTCAATGACATATTTGGTGATCCTAGAATACTCGTTTCATATCTGGTCAACCTCGCACAAGTCAAATGTTGGGTTTTCGTCCTTGTGAGTAGAATCTCAATAAAGTGAGGTACCATTACAGTCAAGGGATGTCCCATCACAATGCCTTCACACTGTGCAAGGCTCTGACCAACTGCTGCAACTGCAAGCAAACAACCCTGTAAGGCTGCTGCAACTGGGTCCAAAGTAGATGAAAAATATGCTACTAGGCGGTTTACACCTCCATGGATCTGTGTCAAGACAAAGAACATGCATCACGCTCATGATAAAACAATGTGAAATGTTTCGTGTAGCCAGGCATACCCAACGCTGGAGCCCTGCACAAACCCTCTCTCAGTTTGGTGAATACTTTCATTTCAGCCTGGTCTAATACTATGGGATCAGTGACTTCCTTATGAGTCAGCTTCAGCAATGGTCTTGAAATGACTGAGAAATTTGGAATCTATTGGCGACAATAGCCTACCATTCCCAAAAACATCCTGACATCTGTCTAGTTGGGGGATGTATCTGTAATATGGTTGTAATCCTTTCTCTTGCTATCTTTCTTGAACCCTTCTAAATCTAGTGTCCTAAATATTTCACTACTTTCTGAAAACACTGCAATTTAAGCGGAGACACTTTGTGACCATTCTTTCCCAAATGATTCAACAGTGCAATCGTATCATACTTGCACTCGAACCTTGTTTTAGACACAGTTAGTAAGTCATCAATGTACTCCACCAAGGTCAATTAAAAAAGGCAATGTCAACGACTCCAAATTCTTCTTCAAGATCTGATTGAATATGGAAGGTGACTCTGAAAAACTTGAGGAATTCTGCACCAGCAATAAACTCGATCCAGGAATTTGAAACAAAAGAGAAAGTGACTATCCTCATTAGGAGGCACAGGAAAGAATGCTTGTGGCAAACCATCACATGCTAACTGGAACATTATCACAGCTGAATTTGGCACCATGAGACAACATTTGACCACAATCTTATTTATTTTTCTTAAATCTTGAACAATCCGAACCTTCCCACAGAGCTTTTTCAAACTCATTATTGGTGAATTACATGGACTGCTCAATACTTCTTTCAGAACCCCTTGCTTCACAAAGTCTGCAATTATCTGAGCTACTTTCATAAGGACATCTTGCGGCATGTGGTATTGTGGAAGTTGAGGAAAAACTGCATTTGGCTTCAGAGTAACCTTGACTGGCTCCACTCCCTTTATCAAACCTACTTCTTTTCCTGTCAAATCCCACACCTTCTCCCTTACTGTTCTCTGCAAATCAGGATGACATTTTTCACTGTGAACATGAGGAAAAACTCAATCAAAGGGTACTCCTCATTTGTGGTTTCACACTCTATCTCTGAGGCTTGTTCTTCTTCATCATCACTATTTGTCTGAATCCATAATTTCAGCATGTAATCAAACACCTTGTTTTACACAACAATTCTCTTCCCAATAGGTATAACGGACTTGAATCGCAGACTACAAATTTATGCAATCCCTGGAAGTTGCCAATATCCACCTGATCTGTATCAGGTTTGTCAAATACTGGTTCGCTACTCCCACAACCTGAACTGTTTTACCTGAAAGGGGCACATTTGGAACTTCTGCGCTTCTTACTGTAGAGCGTGTAGCTCCCGTGTTGACCAAGAATGAATCCTTGCGACCCATAATCTTTCCCTTCACATAGGGTCCTCTTTGATCTACTTCTAGGGAATTTATAAGCACACATGGCTCCTCGTCTGAACCATCACTCATCCATTCATTATTTATTCCATTTCACTGTATTGGTGCACTGTGTTACTATTTCTGTTATGCCTCTGACCTGTTGAGAAAGCATCATCTGCTGCTGCTCCTTCGTGGGTTGAGATATTTGAATTTTCTCTCTAGGTACCATGGGAACCTGCTGTTGCATTGGTTGCAACTGTGTCTCTTGTGTACAGTGCATTTGCACCTGCTGCATGGGCTGAGAATTCTGCATTTGACTCACATTATTCTGAAAATTTGGATCAGGACCTCTCAGTGTCGGTCCTCTCACATTTTGGAATGAATTGATGCCATTACTCTGCTAAACGACATCTTCCTGTACCATCATCCGACACTCCCTTTTCCAATGTCCAACGGCTCTGCAAATGTGACATGGCAATAGCTTCTTCATTCCCTGCACATCATTTTTAACCATTACAGTATTTAAGACTGGACCATGATTCATATTTCCTCCATGACCTCTACCTCTCATCTGGGGCTAAAACATCATGTTTCGCTGCTGCTGCTGCAGTAACTGCTGCAAAAAAAATCCTATGCCCTCCTTTTCCTAATCTGCATCACCATCGCCTTCTCTTTCAACTTTTTCTGCTTCAACTCAGTCTCATCACTACAGTGTTTCGCATACTTCAACACCTCATCAATCGGCTTTGCTTGCCAGCAAATCAAATGATTCTTAATCATCTGGCAAATCTTAGGTCTTAATCCTTCCACAAATCTGAACACAAAATGAAGCATGTCTTACGCTTCAATTGTTTCTGTACCACTGTAATGCTTGAATGCCTGCAACAATCTCTTATAATAAGCTTCCTGAGCTGTCCTGTCAATCCTCTGCTAATCAATATTCTTGGGCGAAATTCTCAATTTCAGAAACTCAATCACCTTATAGTAATATTTCATTACTTCAGGAGATGGTGCACCTGGATTCTTGTCTCTCTCTGGTTCACTTGTTGGCCAATCTACACTCCTCTTACACTTGATCCACAAGTCAGCTGGGACCACTATCTCTACTAATGTGTTCAAGTCTTCCCACAAACATTTCATGAGTTTCACAAACCTGTCTGTCTGCTGATACCAGTCTACTGGCTTTTCTCCCAATTTTGGATAATCATTTGTAAATGACAGCGGCCCTCATTACAACCCTGGCGGTCGGTGATATAGTGGCAGTAATACCGCCAACAGTCCGGCGGTAATAACTATGAAATTTAGACCATGGCGGAAACTGCTCAGACAGCCACTTTAACACACCGACCACCAGGGCGAAATCAACAGGCACCATGGCGGTAACCGCGTACAGCCAGGCGGAAGACAAGGTTGCGCCCACCGTATTATGATAGTCCAATCCGCCACCTTTTCCTGGGAAGTACCAATGACATCAAAAGCCTGGCGGAAACACTGCACAGAAGGGAAATTACTCACCTCTGGAGACTCAGGGAAGAACCGCGCCGCCATGAAGCCCGAGTTGAATGTGTTCCCCTTGCCCTTGTACTTTCTGCTGCACTACGAACACCAATGCCGGTGAAGACGACCACGGTGAGTACTGCTGCCTAGCACACAGGGGAGAGGGGGAGGAAAAAGAGAGTGACACACACGCAACACGCAAAACTCCCACCCCAACCCCAACACCATACACATAACCAGATGCAGCAACATTACATATTCACCCCGTTCCCCTCAGGAATAATGCAAGGACAAAATGAATTGATTAAAGTGAGTGAAATACAATAAAATTGTATAAATACGTACATCCAAATAAACAAGTATATAAATATTTACAAATGTAGGGACACTGCCCATTCCTCAATGTCCGTTGGCCACAGGGCCACACCACATAGTCCAAGGCTCCATCTCACTCCTGCAACAACACGGAGAGAACACTGCAGGGGCATCAGGTCGAAAATAGCCAGGCACCTCAGGGGGACGTGGAATGGGGGGGACACCTCATCCTGAAGATGGTACAACGCCACTGGTCCTGGAGAGGGCAACATGCCCATTACTCTGTCCTGGGGAGTGCAAGGCCACAGTCTCTCAAGTGGGCGACTTGCTCACTGGCACTGCAGAGGGCAACATGCCCTGTGCTTGGTCCTGGGGAGTGCAAGGCCACAGTCTCTCAAGTGGGTGACTTGCCCACTGGCTCTGGAGGGGGCAACATGCCCTGTGCTTGTCCTAGGGAGAGCAAGGCCACAGTCTCTCAGGTGGGTGACTTGCCCCCTGGTGAGTGCCCACTGACTTGTGTTGGGGAGTGCAAGGCCACAGTCTCTTAAGTGGATGGCTTCTTCCACTGGTTCTGGAGGGGGCTTTTTTTGCCCAGTGATCTTCATCCTGTGGAGGATGGGGTGAGTGGATGGCTTCTCCACTGGTTCTGGAGGGGGCATTGTGCCAAGTGATCATCATCCTGTGGAGGATGAGGTGAGTGAATGGCTTCTTCCACTGGTTTTGAAGGGGGCATTGTGCCCAGTGATCTTCATCCTGTGGAGGATGGGGTGAGTGGATGGCTTCTTCCACTGGTTCTGGAGGGGACATTGTGCCCAGTGATGCAGATCTTGGGGAGTGCAAGGTCACAGTCTCTCACCTGGGTTTCATACCCACAGGATTTGCAGGGGCCAGGCCACACAACAGCCCATGGACGCAGGACTACACACTGTCCGCCAGCGGTGATGGCTGCTCAGTGGTGGCAGTGGTGCTGCTAATTGTGGCGCTGGCAGTGGTGGGGGGAGGCTCCAGCCCATCCTCTGCGACCTCGGATGGCTGTCCACTATAGTTGGTGGTGGGGGCTCCGACTGAGTCCCTGCTTTTGCAGGCCCTTTACCCCTCCTTCCTGCAGCTGGGGCTGCCTCCTTGCCCTTCCTTCCGTCAGCTGGGGCTGCCTCCTTGTCCTTCCGACCTGCAGCTAGGGCTGCCTCATCGCCCTTCCGTCCTGCAGCTGGGGCTGCTTCCTTGCCTTCCTTCCTGCAGCTGGGGCTGCCTCCTTGCCCTTCCTTGATGCACTTGGGGCTACGTCCTTGCCCGTCCTTGATGCACTTGGGGCTGGCACCCTGTCCGTCTGGCTGGCTGGTGGCCGGGATCCATTCCCACCTGGAGTAGTTGGGGACACTACTGTGGCCATGGACTGGGTGGCTGAGGTGCTTGCCTGGGTTTTGACCATCCAGGCCTGACATGAGGGACGGGTTTGGGTAGATAAGAGGTCAATGTTGGCGAGGAAAAGCTTCTTAGGGACATTGGGGCTGGAAGATGGAGATGGATTGGGAGTGGAGGAAGAGGGAGTGGTGGTAGGAGGTGTCTGTCTGCTGTGTTTGGGTGCAGGTGCATGGACTGGATGCTGTTGTGAGGTAGGTGGCTGTTGGGTGTATGAGTGCTTGTGTTTGTGTACCTTCGGAGGAGGGGGCACAGACACAGTGTGAGAGGGCACAGGGGTCGTGTGCATGGATGTGGGGGTGGCGACTGCTAGTGAAGGATGTGTACTTATAGGTGTGGTGGTGATGGTGGTGATGGATGTGGATGTAGTGCATGCAGGTGTGAGTGTAGATGCAACTGGGAGGGAGGTGGACGAGGAGGAGCAGGGGGCCACATTGGAGGCAGTAGATGTTGGTATGTCTGATTCTAGATGGTGGTTGTGTGAGTGCCTGTGGGATGAAGGGTGGTGCTTGTGTTTGCCATGTCCACTCTTGTATGTTGTCCTGGGTTCCTGCTCACCTGACTGTGTGCATGGAATAGGTTGGGATTGAGGAGAATGGGATTGGGAAGAGGAAGTTGGAGGGGGAGGGTGGAAACAGGGACAACAGCTGCCATCAAAGAGGAGGCCAGAGCCTGGATTGATTTCTGTTGGGCCACCAAGCCAGTGTGAGTGCCCGCCAGGAATGCATTTGTCTGTTCCATTTGGGCTGGCAGCCACTGGATGGCATTCACAATGGTTGACTGCCCAACAGAGATGGATCGCAGGAGGTCAATAGCCTCCTCACTCGGGGAGGCAGGGCTAACTGGGGCAGGGCCTGTCGTGCCTTGGGCGATGAAGATGACCCCCTCCTGGGTGAGCAGGCACAGGAAAATGGCTGAAGGGCTGCTGGGAGGGCGGTGCTGGTACGGGGAATGGTGGATGTACCTGTAGCGGTGGTGGTCACAGAGGTGTCCGCCACCGACAGGGAGCTCCCATCAGAGGAGGTATCCGTGTCAGAACTGTCCCCTCCTGTCTCCGCCCTGGTGCTCCCCTCGCCCTCCGTCCCACTGGTGCCCTCACCGTCGGTGGATTCGGCCTCCTGGATCCTGTGGGACTCAGCTTCCTCCGTCGCCAGTGCCTCTGCTCCTCCCCCAGATGATGCTAATGCACAGAAGGACACTGTGACAAAACAAAAAGGGGGGAAGAGACAAAGGATACACTTGGTCAATGGCACCCACAACACCACAGTTGGTGTACACGACACACTCACACACAGGGAACAGCCCTACACACTAAGCAAAGCACTACCAGACACAATGCTAGTCACCAGCCCATGGATAGGGACACCTAACGCCAATTGCGGCATACCTGAGACCCAAAGACCAATGTCCAGTAGTGAATGCCTACTAGTTTGGTTGGACTACTTTCACATCAGAACCCTGCCCAACATGGGACCAACCCTGCAATGCCAGGCCTGGGCTAGGGGCATCCACAGGGCCCACACCCCCCACATGGATACCACCCCACCAGGTGCAAGTTGTATATTAGGGCACTGTACTTCCCCCCTTGTGGCTGCTGTGATGCCCCCAAGCGCCCATCTAGCTCCTGATAGGCAACCGCCAGTATGCAGTCCAGCAGGGGTTTAGGGATCGACAGGCACCCCTTCCTCATTGGGAGGCCATCCCCAGCTGGGCCTCCACGGTCTTCCATGCCCAGCGTCTCAGGTCCTCCTACCGTTTGCGACAGTGGACCACACGTTTTTGTCCATTTCACGCCATATACCCTTCTTTTGATGGGCGCTGACCTGCAGGGAAATAGTCACAGGGAAAGGTATTAGTCCGACCGTCCTGCCTGTTACACTCATGGTCCACCATGCACCTTTTCATCCCCATTAGCACAGACATATCCCACCATACATGCTGCACGCTGCCCATGGCCCATCCACACCCCCCTACCTGAGGCCTTCACACACAGCACTCCATGCATTCATGCCCCATGCATCGTGCTCAAGGTGTGCTCACCTGGTGGTCTGGAGGCCCATACAGCAGTCGGTACTTGGGTAGGACCCCATCCACCTGTCACTCCAACTCCACCTAGGTGAAGGCAGGGGCCCTTTCCCCAGTAACACGAGCCATGGTCGCTTCCAGACACAGGTCACAGCATTACTTGCAGTGTAGGTCCTCTCCTGTTGAAGGTCAGGTAGCAAGTGAGTGCACAGAGAGAAAAAGGCGGTCACATCTGCGGCGGTACATACCGTCACCACCGCTGTACATCACCATTGGCCACTGCATCCCACAGGGCCCAATGTTAACCAATGAGGAGTTGCATGGCGGTTCCTGCCGGCCTCCCGCAATGGCGCACAACGTCTGCGGAACCTCATTTCTACTTGTCCCTCTATACAGGACAGGCAGACGCCATTTCGGGGGGAGTGCAGGCCATGGCTCCTAACTGCGTCACAGTACACAAATGCACCATTTGGACATCTCCAAAAAAATACTGTTGCAATCACAACCTGCATTGAACTGTACTGGTTGGAATGTAGAGAATGACCAGCTGCTTACTCTTTTGGCCCATAGATTGCAACTCCTGGGGAGGAATAGGAGATGGAGACATCCCCCGTGTACAGACCCTGGTGGACTTGGCAAAAATGGAGAACAGGCACATTAACCTCACCTCTAGACTTGAAGGGGCCACAATCACTGAGCTGTGTGCCCAATTAGAGCCTGACCTAATCTCTGCCACCCGTCACCCCACCGGGATCCCCCCTCTTGTACAAGTGCTATCAGTGCTCCATTTCCTGGCAACTGGCTCCTTCCAAGTGACAGTGGGCATGGCAGCAGGAATGTCACAGCCAATGTTCTCAATAGTGCTGACTAGAGTATTGTCTGCCCTGATTAAACACATGTGCAGCTAAATCATTTTCCCACAGGTTGAGGATTTGGCCACAGTGAAAGCTGACCTCTATGCAATGGGACATATCCCCAACATTATTGGGGCTATTGATGGAACACATAATGCATTTGTTCCCCCCCCGGCAAAATTAACAGGTGTTCAGAAATCGAAAGAGCTTTCACTCCATGAATGTGCAGATGGTGAGCCTGGCGGAGCACTACATCTCCCACATCAATGCAAAGTATCCTGGGTCTGTGCATGATGCCTTTATCCCGAGGAATAGCAGCATCCTAAATGGGATGGCTCAACTTCAGAGGCACAGGTTGTGGCTAATAGGTGAGCCCTGGTTCCCACCCAGTATATGTTGGTGTATGGGTATGGTGTGGGCCCTAAGGGTTAGTGTGTGGCTAACAGTTGTCCCTCGATATTTGCAGGTGACTCTGGTTACCCCAACCTCTCATCGCTACTGACCCCTACGAGGAATCCCAGGACAAGGGCAGAGGAACGTTACAATGAGGCACATGGGTCAACAAGGATTATAGAGAGGACCTTTGGCCTCATGAAGGTCAGGTTTCGTTGCATCCATCTAACAGGTGGATCCCTGTGCTACTCACCCAAGAAGGTCTGTCAGATCATCGTGGCATGCTTCTGGTTGCACAACGTTGCCTTGCATCGCCAGGTGCCTTTTCTGCAGGAGGAGGAGGCTGGAAATAGCAGTGTGGCAGCAGTGGATCGTGTAGACAGTGAAGATGAGGTGGCAGAGGATGAGGATGAGGATAACAGAAATGCAATTATTCATCAATACTTCCAATGAGACACAGGAAAGACAGTGTTGATACACATATAATTGACAGTTTGATGTGTGACATTGTCACTGGCAGGCTGTGTATTCCTACTTCTATGCCCACTCACTGTATACTTTGGCATCTCTTTTTGAAGATGTTGCTGCCCCACTATTGCTCCGGGTGTGCTCAGTGCAGTCAACTACAGGTCCTCTCAATGTAAACATTACTGTACAGTTGAATTGCAATGTTTGAACCTTTGTTAAACGATTACCTTTTGAAAACATCTGACATACGCCATACTTGTATTTTATCAAAGTGTGTTTATTGCAGTGCTCTGAAGAAGAGGGGGTAGTGCAGAGGGCTGGGGTGATGATGGTGGAAAGTCCAGGATAGAGTCCAGTCTATTTGTATCACAGGTGCATTGTCCAAGGGGGCATAGGAAGTGGAGCAATGGCAGTTCAAGGTGGACAGGGTGACAGTGTGGGACACAAGGGTGACATTCAGGGGAGTCTTATTTCCTGGCGGGGGTCTTGGCAATAGCCTCTGGCTTCTGCCTGGATTGCAGGGAACGTTTGCGGGGTGGTTTTACTTCTGCAGGAAGAGGTGTGCTGGTGGCCTGTTGTTCCTTTGGCGGGGCCTCCTGTCCACTAGCAGCAGCTGAGGTGGAGAGCTGTTTGGTGGTTTGGACAGTGTCAGGGGCCCGGTGGTGTGCCACGGCCTCCCTCATACTGCTGGCCATGTCTGCCAGCACCCCTGCAATGGAGGTCAGGGTGGTGTTGATGTCCTTCAAGTCCTCCATGATCCCCAGGTACTGCCGCTCTTGCAACCGCAGGTTCTCCTGCAACTTGTCTAGTATCCGGCCCAGCGTATCCTGTGAATTTTGGTATGCTCCCAGGATCGCAATGAGTGCCTCCTGGAGAGTCGGCTCCCTGGGCCTGTCCTCCCCCTGTTGCACAGCAGTCCTCCCAGCTTCCCTGATGTCCTGTGCCTCTGTCCCCTGAATCGTGTGCCCACTGCCACTGACCCCAGGTCCCTGATCGTCCTGTGTTTGTGGGGTGGCCTGGGGTCCCTGTAGTGGTGGACACACTGCTGATTGACGTGTCCTGGGGACAGAAGTATGGGCCTGCTTGGTGGGTACTGTGGTAGTGTTTCCTGAGGGGGGAGCCTCTGTGGTGGTGTGAGACTGTGCCTGGGTAACCGACTGTCCTGAGATCCCTGATGGCCAGGTTGGTCATCCAGATCCAGGCAACCAGAGCTGCTGTCATCACTGTGGGCCTTTTCTGTGGGAGGAATGGATGTTGCTGGCATCTCTTTGCCAGTGACATTAGGTGGGTTACCTGTGGGGATGTAAATGGAGTGTTATTGTTTCTGCGTGTGACATATTGTGCATGGGTGTGTTGCCCTCAATGGTTGTTATTGCCCTGGCAGCTTTGCCTTGTGTGAGTTGTTATTTGGTGGGCTAGGTGATTCTCTCTAGTGTGCGTGCTGTGGTGATAGGTGTCCTTGCAGGTCTGTGAGGGGTGTCCATGCATTGGTGTTGCATGCAGGACTTGGTATTGGGATAAGTGAGTTGTGATGGTGGGCTATGTGAGAGGTGGTGGAGTGATGGGAGTGAGGATAAGGGTGGGGGTATGTGATGGCATGCAGGTCAGGGGGAGATAGTAATAGAGATTTGACTTACCAGAGTCCAGTCCTCCTCCTACTCCTGCCAGGCCCTCAGGATGCATGATTGCCAAGACTTGCTCCTCCCATGTTGTAAATTGTGTCGGAGGAGGTGGCGGTCCACCGAGAGTCCTCTGTACTGCGAGCTGGTTTACATCTGCAATGGAATGTACCTTCCCCTTTAGCTCATTCCTCCTCTTCCTGCTGTCATCCCTTGTTCTTGGGTGCTGTCTCATGGCATTGACCCTGTCCACGATCTTGCGCCATAGCTCTATCTTCCTAGCAATGGATATCTGCTGCACCTTTGATCCAAATAGCTGTGGCTCTACACAGATGATTTCCTCCACTATGACCCTTAGCTCCTCCTCAGAGAACCTGTGATGTCGTTGTGGTGCCATGACTGTGGTGTGGGTGGTATGGGTGAGGGTGTGTGGGGTCATGTGTTGGGGTGTGTGATGTAAGGTGCATGGGTGGTGTGTAGATGATGGTGGTTTGTGGCTCTGGTTGTGTGGGTGCTCTTGCTGTTTCTTTCTCTGTTGGCAATGGTTTGTATTCGTAAGGGGTTGTGGGCATTATGGGTGTGTGTTTTATAGTGGTGTGGGTGTGTGGGTGTATAGGTGTCAGGTGTGTGTAGTTTGAATTGTCCAATGTGGTATTGGGTATATTGGGGTATTGAGTGTGTATATTTTGAGTGCGGTGGTATGGACCGCTAATGGTTTACAGCCATTTAATGTCCTCCGCGGTGATTCATGGGTCAAAATGATGTGGGCGTAGTTCTGTTGGCGTAGCGGTGTGGGTTTGGATACTGCCAGCTTATCACTGACCTTTGGGCTTGCGGACTTGTGTGTGTGGCTGTATAGTGACATTTTGGTATGTGTATGTCATAATATGGTTGGCGGTTATCCATCTCAGCGGCATTATGTTGGTGGTAGTTGACAAGGGGGATGGGGGTAAGTGGGATTTACCGCCAATGTCATAATGAGGGCCAGAATGTCACTCCTGCACCGTACATGAACAAAAGTTCCCCCTGGAATCTCCCTCATTGGTAGAATCTTTACTGGATCTTTATCCTGCTGCACATTTCTAGTCATCTCCAAAGAATCCCTTTTTCTGTTGTCTCTTTTCTTTACCCATCTGCCTTTCCATTTGTCTAATGCTCCCCAGATCTGAGCACTTTGAAGCAGTTCTTTAAGGTGTGCTTTCATTCCGGTAGATCTCACATGTTCAAAACCTTTAGCCTCAAAATCTAATCTGTAACTTCTTTTCAAATGCTTTGTTTTCTCTATTTCTATGCCGTATTTTACTCCCAAGTCTGCTAATCTCTGATGCACAGTGCTCACATCTCTCGTAATCCTTGGGCACAAATATCTCAAGTCTGCCTCTGTGTAGGATTCCAACCTATTCACCCCAATCGTTTCCTCAATGAGTTCACCCACTTCCATGCTTAGCCTAGAATAATTTGAATGCTTCTCTCCTTTAAGGGCATTCTGTGGGGTATTCAGCTTGTCTAACCATTCAGTTAATTGTTGAACTGTAAAACCTTGCAATTAAATTTTATTTGCTTGGACTGGTGGCACCTGCTGTGCAACTGGATTTGGAGTCTGCGGTGTCAAAAATTTCAAGCTCTGGCTAACGTTTGGACCTGCCACAGTATCTGGAAGTGCTACAAATGGACTAAGGTATAGCAATGAACTTGATCCGTCAAAAGTCTGTTCCACAGGAGAGACTACTCAAGTATTTTCAATATGTGCTCCCCTCATCAGGTTCTGGGACATTGCTCCCTGTTCACCTACAGTCAGTTTCCTCTGTGCAAATAATGGTACTGCTGGACCAACAGTAATCGGTAGTGATATAGCATCTGGGGCTGCTCTTGCTCCTACACCCTGTGGGAGAGTAACTGCCATATTTTGGTTCATCATTGGGGTCGTATCTGACTGTGTCCCTATCACTGGAGTAAATCTTGGCATTACCTGCGGCTGCACTTGGGGCAAACAAATCGTAGTTGGCTCAGTCTGAACCAATATTGGTCACGGGTAAACCTGTTCCGTTGGCACCACTAAGTTCGGAGTTGTTTCCATAATGGGCACATCAGGATAGATTCTCTGCACCTGTGGTGGTTGCATCTGGGTCTGCACTACAGGAGTAGTAGAAACATTAAGACCACTTTGCACTGCATTCTGTGTCTGGTTATGTAGGAAGGTGGCTCTGTATATACTATTTCAAAGTAAGAAATAGTGTGCACAGAGTCCAAGGGTTCCCCTTAGAGGCAAGATAGTGGCAAAAGTAGATAATTCTAATGCTCTATTTGTGGTAGTGTGGTCGAGCAGTAGGCTTATCAGAGGGTAGTGTTAAGCATTTGTTGTACACACACAGGCAATAAATGAGGAACACACACTCAAAGACTTACTCCAGGCCAATAGGTTTTTATTCTTAGTTTATTTTAAGAACCACAGGTTCAAGATTTACAAGTAATACTTTAAATGTGAGGTACTTCACTTAGATACTTTAGGAACTTTGAATAGAAGCAATATCATATACAGTCTTTGTAAAAATGGCAATAAGCTATTTTCAAAGTGGACAGTGCAAAAATCAACAGTTCCTGGGGGAGGTAAGTAAAGGTTAAGTTTGCAGGTAAGTAAAACACTTACAAGTCTCAAAGTTGGAGCCCAGGTAGCCCACCGTTGGGGGTTCGAGGTAACCCCAAAGTTACCACACCAGCAGCTCAGGGCCGGTCAGGTGCAGAGGTCAAAGAGGGGCCCAAAACACATAGGCTTCAATGGAGAACAGGGGTGCCCCGGTTCCAGTCTGTCAGAAGGTAAGTACCCGCGTCTTCGCGGGGCAGACCAGGGGGGTTGGGTAGGGCACCGGAAGGACACAAGCAGGCACAGAAAGTACACCCTCAGCGGCACAGGGGCAGCCGGGTGCAGTGTGCAAACAGGAGTCGGGTTTTAGATGGAAAGTAATGGAGGGACCCGGGGGTCACTTCAATGATGCAGGCAGGAACAGGGGGGACTCCTTGGGGTAGCCACCACCTGGGCTAGGCAGAGGGTCACCTGGGGGTCGCTCCTGCACTGGAGTTCGGTTCCTTCAGGTCCTGGGGTTGCGGGTGCAGTGTTTGTTCCAGGCATTGGGTCCCTTGTTACAGGCAGTCGCGGTCAGGTGGAGCCTCTGGATTTCCTCTGCAGGCGTCGCTGTGGGGGAACAGGGGGTTCGTCTCTGGCTACTCACGGGCTCGCAGTCATCGGGGAGTCCTCCCTGTAGTGTTGGTTTTCCGCAGGTCGAGCCGAGGGCGTCGGGTGCAGAGTCCAATTTCTCATGCTTCCGGCGGGAAACGTGAAGTCTTTAAAGTTGTTTCTTTGTTGCAAGAAAGTTGCAGGTTGTTGAACAGGGCCGATGTTCACAGGAGTTTCTCGGTCCTTTGGTGCAGGGCAGTCCTCCGAGGCTTCAGAGGTCGCTGGTCTCTGTTGGATGCGTCACTGTTGCAGTTTTCTTCGAAGTTGGGAGACAGGCCGGTAGGGCTGGGGCCAAAGCAGTTGTCGTCTCCGTCTTCACTGCAGGGCTTCAGGTCAGCAGTCCTTCTTCTTGTTAAGGTTGCAGGAATCTAGTTTCCTAGGTTCTGGGGAGCCCTTAAATACTGAATTTAGAGGTGTGTTTAGGTCTGGGAGGGCAGTAGCCAACGGCTTCTGTCCTTGAGGGTGGCTACACCCTCTTTGTGCCTCCTCCCTGTGGGGAGGGGGGCACATCCCTAATTCTTTTGGGGGAATCCTCCAAACTCAAGATGGAGGATTTCTCAAGGCAGGGGCCACCTCAGCTCAGGACACCTTTAGGGGCTGTCCTGACTGGTGGGTGACTTCTCCTTGTTTTTCTCATTATCTCCTCCAGCCTTGCCGCCACAAGTGGGAGCAGTGGCCGGAGGGGCGGGCATCTACTCTAGCTGGGATGCCATGGGGCGCTGTAACAAAAGGGGTGAGCATTTTAGGCTCACCACCAGGTGTTGCAGTTCCTACAGGGGGAGGTGAGAAGCACCTCCACCCAGTACAGGCTTTGTTCCTGGCCACAGAGTGACAAAGGCACTCTCCCCATGTGGCAAGCAACATGTCTGGTGTGTGGCAGGCTGGCAGAAACTGGTCAGCCAACACTGGAAGTCGGGTATGTTTTCAGGGGGCATCTCTAAGATGCCCTCTCAGTGTATTTTACAATAAATTGCACACTGGCATCATTGTGCATTTATTGTGCTGAGAAGTTTGATACCAAACTTCCCAGTTTTCAGTGTAGCCAAAAACTAAAAACAAATCTGCTGGTTTACTACAGGAAAGGTAACACAATCGCTTCGGAAACCTTATGGATTTTTCCCTGATGGCTCTTCCCGTACTTACAGCTACTCCTTCTTTCTTGGTCTCTCAGATTCGCAAGCAAAATTTGACCTGCAAATTTTACTCTCAACTGATCAATGGATCTGTCCTGGTGCACATAGGACTCGCCAAATCTCAGTCAAAATTTGCATAAGCTGTGCAAGCGCAACCTACTCCATTCACACTGTCACTAGAATGCTGGGAACATCCTCAAACAACCATTAGCAGGATCCAGCACTTTTGAAAGTCATTTCTGGACTTAAGGGAACATCATTTTGTCTCCAATTATCATCATTGAAAAACAAACTCCTAATCTCAATAATAACAAACTCTCAACGGACCAACTCATGAAACTGCTACCAGGTCTGCTCGTCTATTATTTTATACCGGACATCTATGGTAAGCTCTTAAGGAGACTAACCATCAGTTTGCTACCATCGCTGTTAGCGCTTCTGACCTTAATAAGTAAACTTACAAGGGGACGTGAATAGATCGATGAACCTTTTGACTCACAATTAAGATGTTCTTACCATAGCTTCAGTACATAATCAAAAATCAAAACACAACAATCATTAATAATCAATTGTATCAATAACCAATGAAGTCAGAAATTGTCACGCACCATGACCTTTCAGTCATGAATAACCACACCTTTAGTAAAAGTTTAGAATGTTTATTTCCCTATATTAACAATGCTAAAGCCATGTAGATTAATCTCAAAATCAAATGAAACACATACAGAAACAATACTGGTTGTCCAAAGTGGCAGAAGAAACATGATCTAATCAGAGCTTGAACAACAACACATTCTAATGTTATGGTGCAAATCAATGGCAAAGTCAGCTGTGTCAATGTAATGATGTACATGGAGTTCAGCAGATAAATTTACTAAGCATTAGTCCCTGTTATCATAATTTAATTAGTGAGAATCCTTAACTAACTAAAATTAGCATCAGCATTTTGGGCTTCATGGAAAACAATTTAGTAACACAAGTTTGGAAAAACATCTAAATATAGCTCTATCAAAATAGTGTGGTTGGCACCTAGAAAGAAAAAGCAAATATACATAATAATGACAGTTAGGTTATACCTAGCCTCAGGGTGGATCAGCAAAGCAGAATCAATCTTCATCCTCAGGACATCAGTCGATCAGCAAGGCATCAGGCTTTAGCATCAAAGTTCAGGAAAGGCAAAGTCTTTAAGCATTTAAGTTAAGCATGTCTCTTGTCAGGGCGCATAAGAAAGTAGTAACCTTTCAGTCAGGAAGAAAATAGGCAATGGGCTGTCTTCAAAGAATGTCTGTACTCTTGTTAAGTCAAAACTGTTAAAACTAACCCCCAAATCCCTATTGACCAGTTAATCATATGTTCACATTCTGTGCAATAAAACTAAAACACCAAATCTGTGAATTCTAATCTTATTCCATTCACATGTCGTTGATTGGTTTGTCTTCGAATGTCCTCATCATCTGGCTTGTCAGGTAACAATATTGTTGCAGCTTCTACTCTAGAGAAAGTCAGTCTCACACACATAACACATAAAATGTTGCATTAGCAAGAACATCATCTCCAAGCAGTCAGTCAGTTCACACGAGAAGCACATTTAAACAATACAAAATAAATTCACAGTTTAATCTTTCTAGAACTTCCATTTTATTAAATGCTAAGAAATACAGCTTTTACACGAGGCCTGGCAAGTAGGCCAAGACACTCGCTAAGTTAATGCCTACAATTAATAAAGCTAAAGCTTACTGCATAACCCTTAATATGACATATTACTGCATTAGTCAAACATAACATTTCATAATATTTAATCATTAATTAGTACATTTGGTTAACATTGGTGGCCATTCTTCGTAATCACATTTTCAAATGCGTGCATTAGTTTTCTATGTTATTTTATTTCCTACCCAAACTTATTATTCAGAATACATAAACACTCATTAATTATTTTTATTTCAAAACCTGCTCTAGCAGTATTGCCCACATTTTGAACTTAATTACTTCAAGGTGATTTCAGATGTGATGATCAATAAAAGGGGGCACAGTGAAGTTAAATTATTTCTTAGGTTTACAATTTTGATCAAGCAGGAAGCTGGGGTAATGGCTAAACTGTTTGCAATATACATGTGGAAAGGATATCTCCTTTCTCCTGTTTAACATCAAATAAACAAAATTATTTAAGAAGCTAAATTTGGACACTTTGAATACATAATCATTTCACATGTTAAAGCAAGACAAGGCAAAACGTATTTTTTGAATAAAGTACAACGTTAAAGGACAGGAATATGCTTTATTTTATGTCAACATAAATGCCTTTCACTGACTTAAAAGAGAAACTAATTTCAGTAGAGGCTGAACACCTTCATGAAAGCAATGAAAATGCATTAGCAAAATAAAGGGGTTTCACGAAGTTACAGATCATCACTAAAACACAAGTAAAATGCAGAGCTCAGCTGCAGACAGACCTCCTGGTACATGAGTCTGAACTGCTAAAAACATCAACAAGTAAGGCCATTTGTTAAATTAAATGTTTGCATTCACCTCTCCTGCACGAAGCAGTTTGTGTTCAGTGTCTGGGTGGCATCTTGGCTATGTGCCACATACCCCATACCTTCCCCGCCCCAAAATTAATCATGAAAGCAATGAAATATTCAGTACCCTTTCGGTGAGCAGCACCAGTTTTACAAGAGGGTGGTGCTAGTGGTGGAAATGGGTGGCACCATTGACTGGAGTGGGTGTCACCTGTAGGGACAAATGTCAGCCTGCACATATTTTAGTTTCAAATCAACCACTTCGTAAACTAAAGCTCACACACCTGTCATGCAAACTACACCTCACACAATTAATGAAATGCTCAATTCCTCACCCTTGATGCAGCCTATGACTTCCAAATGATATAAATGATCTCACTTTTGATATGAAATATTACCTATCCTCAACATTATGATTTACATGAGTGGATGGAATGTGATCTCTATGCGTTGATATATATAAATGTGGTGTGAAATTCTCTCATTTATTGTTATAAATATTACAAGGTCATAAGCTTCACAATTGATGTGTGAATTATGTTTTGCATGGCTGGTCTGTAAGCTACCGGTTGTAGAGATAAACATAACAAAATATTTTCAGAGAATTGTCCGTTTGCCTTAAAAGATTTTTATGTATACAGTAAGGTGTTAACACCAAATCAACTGTAGGTTTGTAGATGGAAAAGCAAACATGTCTTAGTGGTGGTTATGTGGATGTATGTGGTGGGTCGTTGGTAAATGAGGTGATGAATCATAATACCTCTGCATTAAATAGCTGCTTCCTCCCCATTCTGCATGGCCATTATATGTGTCGAGTGGGGGTTGACAGCGGGATCTGTGCAAAACCATCACTGCAAATCGCTCTCAGCTGTGAGCAACAATGATTAGTCACAAGCCACATATCCTCCATGTTGCCAAGCCATCAGATACACATGCATTTTGAAAGATAAACTCAATCCTTTAATCTCAGCTTTCATAAAAATCCATCAAATGGTGTCACTGTTGTCAAGTTTATTTGTCCATGTCAAATCTGCATGGAACTAGCATTCCTGCTTAACTTGACACACCAACTGAAAACTAAGGGGCATATTTATGAGCCCCTAGCGCCATTCCAACGCCACATTAGTGCAATTTTTTACACTAATGTGGTGTTAGAAGGCCAAAAATGCTGCACCATATTTACAAAATGGTGCAATGCATACATTGCGCCACTTTGTAACCCCTTGTGCTACATTATGCCTGCACCAGGCATAATGTATGCAAAGGGGGCATTCCCCTGTTATGGGGGCCAAAAGATGGTGCAAGGAGATGTTTCACGTTTCAGAGCAGGCATTTTAAGGATTTTTCAATTGTTTAAAATGGGCCTCTGGGTGCTTTTCAGGATTAGCATAAAAAAATGTATGCTAATCCTGCAAAGCACGGGACTAGCATCAACAGTGTTGACATTAGTCCCCTAACTACTGCCATGGTGCACCGTATTTTAAATATAGTGCACACATGGTGGCGTTAGGGGGATGCTAAGGGGCACAAAAAAGTGGTGCTGCGCTGAGTTCTTAAAAATGCCCCAAAACATTTAGATCCCCACTGAACTTTGTGCAGATATGCCAAAGGCATGAAAGTTATTAGCAAAATCTGAAAATCAAATATTTTTGACCCACATTTCATCTTTGATCCCCACACTGATCTTAATGGTCTGCAAACTTTCATGTAGGTTTGTTAAACATCACAAAATAAATCACCAAATGAACATCACTTGTCCGCCCTTTTAATTGTGACCCCCTTGACAGATCTGCATGACACTCAAAATATTATGAGTTAGGATCTGAAAGACACATTTGGTGACTACATTAGACTTAACTTGCTCATAGGCTGCCAAATGTCATGGATATCCAATGAACAGCACCAATGTTATTAGCACAGGACAACAGTTTTTCCCCTTGTAAATTTGCCTCCTACCAAGTTTCATAATCATTTGTGAAATGATTCCAGATATATTAACAAATATTCATGTTTGACCCCCATCCTTTGTAAGCGAGTTCCCCTAGAGGATGTGCATGAAACTCAAAAGTAAGCTAAACTTGCTTATTGCCTGGCAACGGCAGTGCAGCCCAAAAAACTGCACTTTAGAGATTAGAAAAGTGATTATTTTTTTACCTCCTCCCCCTTGGACCTGCATAAATTCTGAAATTTCTGCACAGAGCAAAACTTGCAAACAGATGCCAAACTTCATGTAGACTCATTATATATCACCAAAGGTATTAGCAAAGAAAATCATTTTTGATCCACCTTTCAACTTTGCTCTTCTTTGATGAACCTACATGAAACTTGCTCTAATGACCGAATAGTAAACATGCCTAATATATGCGACATTTCGTATGGATTTGTTAATGGATGCCAAAGTTGGTAGCAAATAAACACTTTTTCCTCCTGTCTTTTAGAGCAGCCCCACTTAATTGATCTCCACAAATTTAAAAATACCAAGAGCAAGCTAAACATTCAAAGTATTTTCCAAATTTAATTCAAAATCATCAAACAGCACAACGATTGCAGGCAAGTTAACAAACATCTTTCAGTTGTCAAGATATTTCTATAATGTAAATCTTCAGAGCTCACCCAAAAAAATGAGTTACTACTATCTCATAAATTACTGAATGATTTTGTGCAGATCAGTAGGGTGAATGTCAAAAAAGTGACATTTCCCATTTTAACTCACAGTCATCTACAGAGAAAAATGGCTGAATGAATTACACTAAAGTTAGCAAGAGTAGAAATTCCCTCAATGAAGAGTATTTCCAAGGATTTTGAGAAATTAACATCTCAATAGTTGTAGATTGACTGGAAGGGTTAAAAAGTGGGAGATATTTGAACCTTGAAGCCAGTTGTGGCTCATTGCGCAGTAAATGGGTGGGTCGGTGCACAGAGGGTGGTGTGGGAACAAAATAAACATTAAATTAAAAATAAATGTGCCTGCCTAATACCATGCAGCCACTCCTTCCTGGTCACTGGAGGCATAGGGTCCCAGCCTGCCCTGAGGCCAATACTAACACTGCATGAAAGCAGCATTAGGATTGGCTGGTGCACCCTTGCTGGGGGCTTGCAGGCAAACTGGGAGCCTGTGCCTACTCTCTCCAGTATGGCAACACACTACCGGGCTGGGGAGAGAACAGTGCGCATGTATGTTTGGCCAGCCACATGCGCACTGAGGTGGAGTGATGTGCACTCCCCCTCCGTGCTCGTCACAGCACAGATTATTATCGTTTTCTTGTCAAAGTTTTTCAGCTGCTGTTGCTGGCGGGGGTGCGATGCTTGAAGCAGCAGATACTCTTTCTACATGGTTTTTCAACCATCTGTGCCTCCAATTTAAAAGAAATTAAATGCAATTGTTTGAGGGAAGTTTTTCTCCCTTGATCTGCTTAGGTGTTCAGACCAAAAATCAGCACCACATAAAAGTGCTTTGGTTGGCTGGCTACAGTAGAAGATTTCTTTAGCGATCGCCATTGAAGGACATGAGCCACAGTTCTAATGTCCTGGAACTAAAAAATAAAGGCCACATTAGGGGCGTGATGAGTAGATGTTGTGAAATAAATACGTTTTTGCCTTATTAGAATGTTGCTAATAAAAGTTTAGCTGTACACTGGATAGCTTTGTCATGACTTGGGATTGGCTAGTACTGAACCCTTCCAAAATCAGCCAGCTGTAGCAGCACGTTTTGGAAGCAAAAGCCTTGGTTATGAGGTGGCACAGGAGCAACACAAGGACAACAAATGCAGACAGATGCAGCATCCTGGGGCACTCCATACTGGTCTTCACTCATTCAGAGGATATTCCAGTGCCGTGATTAATACTAATACCACAGTAATAGGCAACTGTTTTGTAAAGGGTTGTTCCTTCTACCGCCAGACTCTTTTAGTTTTGCTAGTTATTCACAAGGTCCGATATTAGCTGTGTTGTTATGTGTGTTTTATCCTTTTTTGTGTGTATTGCATCTCTGAATGTGTTGAAAGATTCAGTACACATTACACCCAGCCATAATGAAGATCGACATGTTTGATTACAAACAAGAAAAATTGGAAAGCAATTTCAATGTGACCAAAACTTGACTCAACGGCTCTCAATATTATCTGGAAAACAAATGGGAGAGGCACATTACTAGGCAGCCCTAAAACATAAACCCACCAGTCTTGTGTAATCATATAGTTCAAGGTGTGTTTGAGCCTAATTGTGAAAACTGAGAGCAGGTTCAGGAGGCCCTAAAACATACTTGTCAGTTTGGAAATTGCTGAACAAATGAATGCAGGTTCCACCTCTATTGATTACAGTTTTTAAGAAAAGGATACATCAATACTCATTTCTTTTTGGATTTCTATCCCCAATATGATCTTCTATTTACTGCTCAACATCCCAAATAACATTAAATTTGAAGTGTGCATAATTGTGCAAACATGTAGAGGCTATTCTTCACTGCACCTTGAAAAGACAAAACGTATCAGTAGGTTGTACCTTTTTGTTAAAGAAATGCCATTGTGTTCTCACTGGATCAAGTATTTCCAAACTAAGATTCAAGCACAGTGAGGAGTGTTACTGAAAGCTGACAAAACCAAAGGGTCATGAAGCGAGGTAACTCCAAATTCAGATATTGCTGGGGAGTGAGTCAACCTATTTAACTGGCCGTACTCCCCTTGCATATGGTGTCATCATGTGATGCCTTCACAAGTGATGTTGCACTAGCAGTGCATACTTGGAATGTTTTTTTATTAATTTTACAGCTCACAAAGATAGAAAAGATGAATACATAAAACACTAGGGCAATGAAATAAGATACAAAGGGGGTCATTCTGACCCCCGCCGGCGGCGGTAGCCGCCGGCCTGGCTGGGACCGCCAGAAGACCGTCCCGTGGTCAGAAGACCGCGGCGGTCATTCTGGGTTTCCCACTGGGCTGGCGGGCGACCGCCAAAAGGCCGCCCGCCAGCCCAGTGGGAAACACCCTTCCACGAGGAAGCCGGCTCCGAATGGAGCCGGCGGAGTGGAAGGTGTGCGACGGGTGCAGTTGCACCCGTCGCGCATTTCAGTGTCTGCAAAGCAGACACTGAAATTCAAAGTGGGGCCCTCTTACGGGGGCCCCTGCAGTGCCCATGCCATTGGCATGGGCACTGCAGGTGCCCCCAGGGGCCCCATGACACCCCTCACCGCCATCCTGTTCCTGGCGGTCGGAACCGCCAGGAACAGGATGGCAGTGAGGAGGTCGGAATCCCCCATGGCGGCGCAGCAAGCTGCGCCGCCATGGGGGATTCCCAGGGCAGCGGAAAACCGGCGGGACACCGCCGGTTTTCCTGTTCTGACCGCTGCCAAACCGCCGCGGTCAGAATGCCCTGTGGGGCACCGCCAGCCTGTTGGCGGTGCTCCCGCCGACCCCGGCCCCGGCGGTCCTTGACCGCCGGGGTCGGAATGACCCCCAAAGTGTTTATTGGAAACGATTTATGAGTATCAATGTGTCTTTTTTATAAATGAAAATATATGGTCACTGAGATAAAAAAAATTAAGAGTCAAATTTAAGAGCCCCTAGCTCCTCCTTGCGCCACATTAGCATAATTTGTTTTATGCTAATGTGGCCCAACGAGGCCAAAATCGCCACACCAAATTTACAAAGCGGTGCAATGCAAGCATTTCGCCACTTTGCAACCCTTTGCGCTACATTCTGCCTGCGCCAGAGAGATTTATTTGCATAATTTTGTTGGCACTTTTAACGCGTACTCAGAGCAGGCATTAAAAAGAGGCACACCATTGTTTTCAAGGGGCCTCAATAGGGTTTGCAGGATCAGCGTCAATATTTTTGACATAAATCCTGCAAAGCTCTGAACTAGTGTAAAAAATGTTGACTCTCTTTTCCATAACTACTGCCATTCATGGTGGCGTTAAGTGGTGCAAGAAAATTGGTGCTGGACTGGGTGCAGCGCCACTTTTCTTAAATCAGGCCCTTAGTTTCACTATTACACCTGGAGGGTACCCAATCTGAAACTAGGGCAGAAGTGAATGTTAGAGAGTTAAAGTCAAATCATGACATCTTCAACTACAGGGATGAGTTGTTTCATGCAATAGATTTGCTGTTCCTTTCAATTTGGTTATTAAGACCTGGTTGATCTGTAGCATCTAAAAAGATGAATATAGCTTTGTTTGTATGTGCCTTTGGTTCTGCTGCTTGTAGGCTAGGATTGACTTGTTCTAAAATAGTTCATTTTAGGTCTTTTGGGTTATGTGGGCTATGTAACGTTGTGAAATATTCCACCACTTTGGTCATAAGTTTGTTGTTCTTAAAGGTGCTTGCATTCTCTTCCATGCATACTTTAAATTTATGTGTAGTGAGGTCAATGTAAGATAAGCAACATGAATATGTAAATGTAAGAGCAGATCTTCTCTGTATAATGTATGTGAAGGGGGGTGTTCCCCTATTAGGGGGGCTAAGAAAATGGCATTAATAAATCTAAAAGATTTATTT
The DNA here is from genome assembly GCF_031143425.1 of Pleurodeles waltl. Taxonomy (NCBI): domain Eukaryota; kingdom Metazoa; phylum Chordata; class Amphibia; order Caudata; family Salamandridae; genus Pleurodeles; species Pleurodeles waltl. The sequence continues at coordinate 359,828,223 of NC_090439.1, forward strand.
GAGTCATTTTTTCCAGCACTTTTAGTGCCTGCTCAGAACAGGTGTTAAAAGGAGGCACACCATTGTTTACAGAGGGCCTCAATAGGCTTTGCAGGAATAGCATCAACATTTTTTATGCTAATCCAGCAAAACTCTGAACTAGCATAAAAAATGTTGACACCAGTTCCCCTAACTACCACTAGGGTGCGCTGTGTCTTAGATACAGCACACACATGATGGCTTTAGGGGGGCACTAAGAGGTGCAAAATAGTGGTGCAGCACTGGGTGCAGCGCCCCTTTTCCTAAATCAGGCTCTTTATTCCTGCCAGCATTCTCCTGGGCAGGGAACACGACTTTGCTCCTGCCTGGGCCCCCTCTGGCACCAGCGAATGGTGCCTGCTGGGAGGGCAGCTGGGGCCATAGAGTCACTGATGCCCTCTATGACTGCCAATTAATTTCTAAGTCATGTGTGCCCTGCGGAGCACTTGATTTAAAAAAAGATGAGTGTTTCCACCGTACACTAGTATGGGTGTTGGTGGGGAGTCAGCAGGGGTTGCAGGGGCCTTTGTGATCCCCCACAGCTCCCAATGATTTGGCCACTTGTAAGTGTCCTGGGTGTGCACCAGGCATCCACTTAAAAAAAAAAAGAAGATCCAGCTGGCACCCAGTATAGGTGCTTCCTAGGGGGGCAGCAGGGGCTCTGGGGCTTTGGGGCTCACTCATTGGCGATAGGGGGTGCTAAGGGGTGCAAGAAAATTGGCGCTGCACTGGGTGCTGTGCCACTTTTCTTAAATCAGGCCCTTAGTTTCACTATTACACCTGGAGGGTACCCAATCTGAAACTAAGGCAGAAGTGAATGTTAGAGAGTTAAAATCAAATCATGACATCTTCAACTACACAGATGAGTTGTCTCATGCAATAGATTTGCTGTTCCTTTCAATTAGGTTGTTAAGACCTGGTTGATCTGTAGCATCTAAAAAGATGAATTTAGCTTTGTTTGTATGTGTTTTTGGTTCTGCTGTTTATAGGTTAGGATTGACTTGTTCTAAAATAGTTCATTTTAAGTATTTTGGGTTATGTGGTCTATGTAAAGTTGTTGTGAAATATTCCATCACTTTGGTCATAATTTGGTTGTTCTTAAAGGTGCTTGCATTCTCTTCTATGCATACTTTAAATGTATGTGTAGTGAGGCCAATGTAAGATAAGCAACATGAATATGTAAATGCGAGACCAGATCTTCTCTGAGTAATGTGTACAAAAGGGGGGTGTTCCCCTATCAGGGGGGCTGAGACAATGGCATTAATAAATCTAAAAGATTTCTTTGAGTCATTTTTTCCCGCACTTTTAATGCCTGCTCAGAGCAGGCTTTAAAAGGAGGCACACCATTGTTTACAATGGGCCACAATGGGCTTTGCAGGAATAGCGTCAACATTTTTTACGCTAATCTTGCAAAGCTCCAAACTAGCATAAAAAATGTTGACACCAGTTCCCCTAGCTACCGCTAGGGTGCGCCGTGTCTTAGATACAGCACACACATGATGGCTTTAGGGGGGCACTAAGAGGCGCAAAATAGTGGTGCTGCACTGGGTGCAGCGCCCCTTTTCCTAAATCAGGCTCTCTTTTCCTGCCAGAATTCTCCTAGGCAGGGAACACAACTTTGCTCCTGCCTGGGCCCTCTCTGGCACCGGCGAATGGTGCCTGCTGGGAGGGCAGCTGGGATTATGGGGTCACTGATGCTCTCTGCGACTGCCAATAAATTTCTAAGTCATGTGTGCCCTGGGGAGCACCTGATTTAAAAAAAGATGGGTGTTTACACCATCAACTAGTATGGGTGTTGGTGGGGAGTCAGCAGGAGTTGCAGGGGCCTTTGTGATCCCCCCACAGCTCACAATGATTTGGCCACTTGTGAGTGTCCTGGGTGGGCACCAGGGCATCCACTTAAAAAATAAAAGCAGAAACAGCTGGCACCCAGTATAGGTGCTTCCTAGGGGGCCAGCAGGGGCTCTGGGGCCTTAGTGCTTGTCCATTGGCGTTAGGGGGCGCTAAAGGGTGCAAGCAAATTGGCGCTGCACTGGGTGCTGTGCCACTTTTCTTAAATCAGGTCCTTAGTTTCACTATTACACCTGGGGGGTACCCAATCTGAAACTATGGCAGAAGTGAATGTTAGAGAGTTAAAATCAAACCATGACATCTTCAACTACACAGATGAGTTATCTCATGCAATAGATTTGCTGCTCCTTTCAATTAGGCTATAGAGACTTGGTTGATCTGTAGTATCTAAAAAGATGAATTTAGCTTTGTTTGTATGTGTTTTTGGTTCTGCTCTTTATAGGTTAGGACTGACTTGTTCTAAAATAGTTCATTTTAGGTCTTTTGGGTTATATGGGCTCTGTAAAGTTGTTGTGAAATATTCCACCACTTTGGTCATAAGTTTGTTGTTCTTAAAGGTGCTTGCATTCTCTTCTATGCATACCTTAAATATATGTGTAGTGAGGTCAATGTAAGATAAGCAATATGAATATGTAAATGTGAGACCACATCTTCTCTGTGTAATGTATACAAAGGGGGGTGTTCCCCCATTAGCGGGGCTGAGAAAATGGCAATAATAAATCTAAATGATTTCTTTGCGTCATTGTTTACAGCACTTTTAATGCCTGCTCAGAGCTGGCGTTAAAAGGAGGCACACCATTGTTTTCAATGGGCCTCAATGGGGTTTGCAGGAATAGCATCAACATTTTTTATGCTAATCCTGCAAAGCTCCGAACTAGCATTAAAAATGTTGACACCAGTTCCCCTAACTACCGCTCGGGTGCACCTTCTCATAGATACAGCGCACACATGATGGCTTTAGGGGGGCACTAACATGTGAAAAATAGTGGTGCATCACTGGGTGCAGAGCTATTTTCCTATACAAGGCTCTGTATTCCTGCCAGAATTCTCTTGGGCAGGGAACACAACTTTGCTCCTGCCTGGGCCCCATCTGGTACCAGTGAATGGTGCCTGCTGGGAGACCAACTGGGGTCATGGGATCACTGATGCTCTCTGCGACTGCCAATGAATTTCTAAGTCATGTGTGCCCTGGGGACCACTTGATTTAAAAAAAGATGGGTGTTTCCACCATCAACTAGTATGCGTGTTGGTGGGGAGTCAGCAGGGGTTGCATGGGCCTTTGTGATCCCCCACAGCTCTCAATGATTTGGCCACTTGTGAGAGTCCTGGGTGGGCACCAGGACATCCACTTTAAAAAAAAAAAGGAGTAGATCCAGCTTGCACCCAGTATAGGTGCTTTCTAGGGGACCAGCAGAGGCTCTGGGGCCTTGGGGCTCCTCCATTGCCCTCAATGAGTTGGCTTGTTTTAAATGCCCTGAGTGGGCACCGGGAAACCCACTTTTAAAAAGAACTAGTACCCAGTATAGGGGCTTCCTTGGCAGCAGGCAGGTGCAGCAGGGGCCCAGGGGTTCTCTCCACAAGCCCCCACTTATAACAATAAACACAAAGGCCCAGATTTAAGAAGACCTAGTGCCTCCTTGCACCACCTTAGCGTAATTTTGTATGACGCTAATGTGGCTCGACGAGGCCAAATTCGTTGCACCAGATTTACAAATCTTACTTTTTAACCCCTTGTGCCACATTATGGAGCAGTGGAATCTATGAGATTCAACTGTGCCATTTTTTGGCTATGTTTAATGCCTGCACAGAGCAGGTGTTAAAATTGGGCACACCAATATTCTTAATGAGTCCCTATTCAATTTGCAGGATTATGGCCAAACCTTTGGTGCTAATCCTGCAATGTACTACAATAGTGTTAAAAATGATGATGCTATTGTCCCCAACCTAGGCCATGACGCACAGTATGTGAAATACGGCGCACACATGGTGGCGTTAGGGGGGGGATAAGGAGTGCAAAAAAAGTGGCGTTGCATATAATGCAGCACCACTTTTCTTAAATTTGTGCTGAGGTTTTGGTGCCCAGGGTGGGCACTGGGTTACTCTAAAAAATAAACAAAAAAGGTACTTATTTACTATTCACTGTTCTGGCAAAGAGCATCTCATAATGCACTAGGGCACATCAAAATTACATTTATTCATCATGGTGGTGCCCCTAGAAGAGGCAGGGACAACACCAACCCTTTTTATTAATGTTGTGGGGAGCTGTTCAGAGCACAGTGGCCCTACAGGAATATTAAAGAAAACACACAGAATGTCTCCTGGGTCATGGAATCCATGACCCCAGAACAGCTCACCACGTTTTGTTTTTAAAGCATTCCAAGCTGAAGCTGTATGCTTTTCAGTGGGAGTGCTGGACAACCTTCTGGTTAGTGCTATGGTTGCACATGTTGGCTTTTAAATGTTAGTGAAAGTCTCCAAATGTGCTTAATGATTTTTTAAATGCTTTATTAAAAATAGTGTGAGACAATCCCTATTATTAACCATTGCAATGTGTGATTTTATTAAATAAACATTTGAATATAGCTATCAAGACTTTTTTATACAGCCAATCGGTCTGCTTTCTATATGCCCCCTTGATGAAGCCAAAAGGCCTAGCGACTTTTATATATTGGTATTTTGAACCTTTGACAAAGCCAGCAGGTCTGCATTAATTTAAATAACACCTTTTATACTGTTACATAACATAACCAGCCATGCATAGCAGCAGAGGTTAGGCATGGCGGTGGGGGTTGGGCGCCTGTGGGGGTTTTGGGCACCCAACCCAATGTTGTGCATGGCCAAAAACAGTGCAGTGGGGATCTGGGCACACTACGCATGGTGATGGAAAACACTTCAAAAAACATAAAAATTAAATGAATAAAACAAGGGCTAAAGTTACATTATAGTTAAGTATTTGAAATATGCATATTTATCTTAAAAACACATTAGAAATTTAATGAAAAAGCAAAAACTATACCTCATACCCTCACCATACATTGCTAAACACCTTGCATGTGACCTGACTTTTGATATGTTCTATGTCATCATTGATAACACCACTGAAACATCTCAAATGATATATTTGATAACAACACTGTGCATGGCGAGTGCAATAGTTACTTTATGGCATGAGTTATAGTTCCATGAGAGAACTATAACTAGTGAATTTCAGTGGTTTTGTTAGTTTAAAATAGTATATTTTACTTCACATTTTCACCAAACTATACCATTATTTTAACCTTTATTTTTTCAGTGAATGTCTAAGGTTATTTTATGTTAAGTAAGATAAAATATACGTCTGGTAAGGTCTGACATTTGTATAGTACGTCATTGAAATAAAGTTTCCATAGTTTCACATGATTGAAAAAGAGACAGATGTGGGTTATCACAACATTGGGTCTGATTTACGCTTTGCAGATGGGTTACTCTGTCACATCATGATGGTTATCCTGTCTACATAATTCCAATTTTCATTGTAATTAATGCAGTTGTACTAAGGCAGACAATATTTCTGCCACATTGTTTACAGGGGAACCTGTCCGCCAAACTCTAAATCAAGATTATTGTTTTCAAGTTGACTTCTGTAAATACATTCGAGCCAGCCTTGGGTGAATGTAGCACCCACTGAAGTCCTGGAGATTTATAAGTACAAATCATTCTCAAATTGAAAGTAAAATTATGGTGAGAACCAATTCAATGCATTGCAAGACAAACGCTAGCCAAGTGTCATAGTACTACTCATTTCCCTGGATGGTCCAATCAGCAGCCTTCAAAGTTGCATTCGGGGGAATGTTAGTATATAACAATTCAATGTCAAATTTCATTAAGATCTGAGAGGACCCATCACAATATACATTGTCTAGCAGGCAACTCATCTTTCTGCAATTTTTGATATACTATGTGTTCGGAAATGGCCTCTCTGCAGGGTCATTACCAAACCTTTTGCCTTCCTCCTCTTCTTTATCTGACGTCATGTTTGCTGGCTTTAGGACTCTGGGCACTTTACCACTGCTAATCAGTGCTAAAGTGCATGTGCTCTCTCCCTAAAAACATGTTAACATTGGCTCATACCCAATTGGCATATTTAATTTACTTGTAAGTCCCCAGTAAAGTGTACTGCATGTGCCCAGGGCCTGTAAATTAAATGCTACTAGTGGGCCTGCATCACCGATTGTGCCACCCACATAAGTAGCCCCTTAACCATGTCTCAGGCCTGCCACTGCAAGGCCTGTGTGTGCAGTTTCACTGACACATCGACTTGCCATTTAAAAGTACTTGCCAAGCCTTAAACTTCCCTTTTTCTACATATAAGTCACCCCTAAGGTAGGCCCTAAGTAACCCATAGGGCAGGGTGCTATGTAGGTAAAATGTAGGACAAGTACGTATGTGTTTTAAATGCCCTGGTAATGGAAAAGTCCTAAATTCGTTTTCCACTACTGTGAGGCCTGCTCCTTTCTTAGGATAGCATTAGGGCTACCCTCATATTCTGTTTGATTGGTAGATTCTGATTAGAAAGGGGTAACCAGGTCATATTTAGTATGGCCAGAATGGTAATAGAAAATCCTGCTTATTGGTGAGTTTGGATTTTATATTACTATTTTAGAAATGCCACTTTTAGGTTGACAGCTTCCTTGTGCATTTTACCCAGACAACCACAAACACAGGATACTTAGTCACACCTGTACTCATCTGCATACTGAATGGGTCTTCCTGGGCTGGAAGGGTGGAGTGCCTGACACTTACATTTCAAAGGCTAGTGGCCTGCCCTCACACAATGGACTGCAAAACCCCCAACTGGGACCCTGGCAGACAGACCTGTACTGAAAGGGGAACTTGTGCACTTCAAAACCACTCTTTGAAGTCTCCCCTACATCAAAGGCATTTTTGGATATATAATTTAGGTCTCTGACCCCACCAAATCAGACACTTCTGGACCTGAACCTGCAACCTGGCAAGAGGACCTGCCTGGCTGCCCAAAGGACTCATCTGGACTGCTTTGCTGAAAAGGATTACTGCCCTGCTGTTGCCCTGCTGCACTGATGCCCTCTGACATTGCTAAGAAGTGCTCTGCAAGGGCTTGGATTGAGTTTGCCTCCTGTTTCCTGAAGTCTCAGGGACAAAAAGACCTCATCTCTTCAGGAACCTCCTTGTGCTCTGAAAATTGATGCACAGCCTGCTGGAAGCGACGCACAGCCGTGGTGCGACTGAGAAATCGTCACACAACCGAACCGGAACAGCGCAGACTGACTTCTTGAGTGAAGAATCGACGCAGCACCTGCCTTGCAGCCAGAAATTCGATGCACAGCCCTACCGGATCAACACACAGCCAAACCAGAAAGAAGCAGCCCGACTTCCTGAGTGAAGAATCGACGCAGCACCTGCCGCGTGACTGAAAATTCGATATATCGCCATGCCGGATTAATGCAATGACTGTGACTTAATCCAGCATGCTCAGGATTTCCATGAATTGTCCCTGGGCATCAAAAAGATCCCCGCATCACAGTGAGGAACAAAGACTGAGCGCTGAAATTCAACGCAAAGCCACTCAAAGCGTGGAAAGAAACTACGCACTGTCTGTGCCGCGTCGGAAAATCTGACACACACCCTATTTTTCACGCATCTCCTCCTCTGTGGTCTCTGAGTGTGTTATTTTTGACGCAAACCAGGTACTTTGTGAAACCAAGAGACAACTGTTAATTTCTAAGATTTAAGACTCTTTTTAATCTTACAAAAGTGATATCACAACTTGTGCTTGTGGAATCTTTATCATTTTGACCTAATTTAACCAGATAAATATCTTATATTTTTCTTAACCTGTTTGGTGTATTTTTGTGGCGTTTTCACTGTGTCACTGTATGATTTATTGTACAAATATGTTACATATTGCCTTCTAAGTTGAGCCTGACTGCTCAGTGGCAAGCTACCAGAGGGTGAGCACAGGGGTAATTTGGATTGTGTGTGATTTACCCTGATTAGAATTGTGGTCCCTATTTGGACAAAGGTGAATACCTCTGCCAACTAGATAACCCATTTCTAACACTTTGCTTGGTGTAATATGTATCCTTCTAGGAAGAAGTGTTAGCTTATAAACCTGGGGCCTGATTTATCATAGTATTAGGTTGCCCTTGTGTTGCGCATGGTGTTGCACGGGCAATGCAATATTAAAGTCAGATTTACCAAGCAATGCAAGGCCACCATGGGGGGCTTTGCGTTGCTTGGTGAATCAAGATTAACACAAGGTAGCGAAAGTAACTGCCTTCCAGTACTCTACCCTGGGAAATCACACATTTACCAATGGATTCTGGCACATTCCTAGATTTTCTAAGAATGGTAAACCTGGGAATATGTTAAAATGCTACAACTTCCCAGGGGAGGTACAACAAGGAGAAGTATCTTCACTGCAGCACACCTAGAAAGAGAAAAAACCTCTGAGAATTGTTTTGGTGCAAGAAGGTGTGCCTTCCTGCACTAAAGCAATCCTGCCTGCATTGCAAGCACTCTTGCACCATGGCGCAAGGGTGCCTGCATTGGCGCTAGGCAGCAGATTGTGTGCCAGCACGGGCAGAGATCAGGAAAGCACGATATATAATATTAAATGGTGCATTTCTGCCCTCTTTTTTCACCCAGGGCAGTATAGTAAGTTGGCCTCCTGTGTTGCATTGTGTGGAAGATTGATAAATCTAGCTCTTTGTCATCCTAGTTAGGTTATCCTTTCTTTTTGGATCTTAAAGGTATATGTAAAAGGCTGGAATACATATTTTTAGATACCAAAAGTTCTGCTTCATGTGATGGGATGTAGCCAGATTTTACAGCCCCACTATCGATGTTGATTAGAGTTTCGTTTCCTTCCATGTTGGACCTCATTATAGAGCCTGGTCATTTTTCTTGACCCTCGAGGAGCCTAAGTGCTTCTCACTGATTGTCATGCTAACTGATAATTACAATTACTACATCCCTGTTCACCAACTTTATCACAATTCTGTGATTAGTCTTCAGATTCCTCATAACATGGTATGGAACAAGCTGCTTCTAGGTTGCTGATCTCCCATAGTACAAGCCTTTTAAGGTTAATTTTCCGGGGACCAGAGCAAAGGTTAAAAATCAATGGATTTCTGAGATTAGTGGGTCTTATTTTTGAGGGTTAATTTATTAAAAAATAAGTTATTCTTAATAAAAAAATATTTGTGTCTTTTAAGCTTTCTCATGTACTTGTAGAATTATAGGTGGAACTTTAAGGACTCATAATGTGGGGCTGATATACATATTGACTACAACTGAGATTAAGGGAGTGACATTTCCTGCAGCTTCTAGTTATCCAAGGGGATTGATTCTGTATTGATGGGATTTGGCCACACGTTCTTCCTCTGCTTTCACCTTTGCCTCGATTTTATGCAGGGTAAGTAGAGCCTGACCATCTGGCTTCCACGAGGTGTCCCTTTGGGATTCCCCTGAGGTTTAAAGATAAATCATTTTGAATTTCACAGAGGATTTCTGAATCCCAATAATAGAGTTGTAAAGCACGAAGTAGAGGTACCCAGGCTGATTAATGTGTTCCTGTTGTGATATACACATGCCCATGTGATTTTACGGGCAGTTGAGTCCCATAGCCCTTGTGCTCAAGTGGCACTTTTTGGAGACTCCTCCCACACCACCAATGTCTTATTAAAGACATTTTTGGCCCACTGACAGATGCGCAAACTGAAAAATATTTGGTATGGCCTTCTACACCCAGCTGTACTTTGCCTCACATTTAATGGAACCACAAGGGCACTTCATGACCTCTAAGAAGCTGAGGAACACATCAACAAAATCTCAACCACAGAGATGGCGACAAACCTCAGTTTCTTCACAAAAGACAAGATGCTGCTAATGACGACAGCAGGCCGAGGGAACAGGATCCGAAGAATAAATCATGGCAGACTGGGAGACCCAAAGGAAAACTAAGCTCCCCTCATTTGGGAGAGGGGAAATCTCGCTCACCTCTGAAACCATAGCAGAACCAGTGTGGCTATGCCACCAACACTACACTCTTCTACCACCCCATGGCAACTACAGGATCCTCTTGAAATCCCTGCAGGTCTGCTGCCATTCATCTCTGCAAGAGTCCCTGCTGTTTCAAAGGACTTCTAGGTCTCAACACTTTAGGATGCAGAACCCACTGTGACACAGCTCATCCCTCTTATTTTAAAGGCTCTGAGCTAAAGATGTCACAGACTAGTATCTATCAATTTGGCCCCTAAATGTCAATGTCATTATCAGCTATATCCACCATAAGAAAATACTGTCTTATTTGAAGTCAGAGAAAAATGGATATCATAGTCCTCCAGGAGACCCAGTTTTCTCCCACAGAATCCACTAAACTACAAAGAAATTGATTGGGACAAATCCTATCAACATCAAGAGCCACTCCAGAACCGAATGTCTTGGCTGCCACAACAGTACCCTGCAGGAAAACTGAAGTGACCATTTTGATTATAAAAAGACAGTTAGCTTGAGTCATCCATTCTGGGCAGACCCCTGTGGTCATTTTGTTCTTGCAACGCTATCTATCCACAACCATCTTATTACAGTTGCCTCGATCTATACCCCCACCATGGTGAACATATCCATCTTTGCCCACATGCAAAGAGTGATGGTAGCTGCCAAACCCACATCAGTGCTTTTAGGGGCCAATTGTAACATGACCATGGACCCTGTTTTAGACTACTTTTCTGCCCTTGATACTGTATACTGAAGTAACAAATTGCCATTATTGATTGTTTATGTGCAGGAAGGGTCACCTTCCTGTGCATAAACAATCATTCCCTGCAGCGTAGGCACCCTTGCACAATGGTGCAAGGGGCCTGGGTTGGCACTAGTCAGCTAATTTTAGCGCCAGCGCTAGGGAAAACTCAGGGGTGCGCCGTATTGTAGTAAATACGGTGCATCCATGTGTTCCTGAAATGACAAAGCGTGGTGCTGTCAAATTTGGCACGGTGCTGTGTTACATCTTTGTAAATGAGGCCCCAAGATTTTTACATTATCTGTAACATATTTCCTCCTCCAACAAATCCATTGATGTGATTAATTTCCACATCACTAACTGTAGGGTGAAAAGATCACTGAAAAATTCCAATCTGCCCAACCTACAACAGAAGCCTTGAAAAAATTGAGTCAAGGAATTTTACCAGCATAATCCAAGGATAAACAATCAATACTTCCTATGTAGGCATGTCTCTAGCGGTGTCCAAATTCCATGCCACAGTAAAATAGGGAGTATCCTATGAGATCTTCTAAGAAAGGAAGGCCCAGATCCTTATGACAAACATAGGTACAGACGCCTTGCAGAACTGCGAGGTACTTTGTGAAGCAAGTGCTTTCAGCAAGCTGCAACTTTTTGAAATTAGCATCACCCCAGACACCTAACCAGTAAGGGGCCGAAGAGATACAATTAACTCTATACATCATACATAGCTTTTTGAGTGGCATCCTCCCCATTTGTGCTGAAAATATGTTTATTGCAGCGATTGATCAATTCATCTGCAGTGTTCTGTCTGTAATCAGTTGTACACATGGACCCGAGCATCAAAAAGCAAACGCAGATAGGAAATGGTGGAAGTCAATGCAAGTTTAGTGTCTCTTATTTTGGACTGGTAGGATTTATTCACTTTCGGTCCACATTTAATTTTAAAATTGGTGGTAACTGCAATTGTTTTGCGACCGCATTGACGGTCACAAAACAACCATACACACCTCTGCAATTCGGTATTAGGAAGGGACGCCCGTGACATGCCTCTTCCTAATACTGAATCGGTATGTAGTCGCAAATCCAATCGCAAAGTGGACTTGTTACATACCAAAATGCATTTTGGCATAACAAACAGCCCATTGGGCTGTATGCGATTGCAAACATGTTTAATACATCTGGCCCAAGATGTTGTAACATAACCAACAGTTTTAAGAACTTTAAAACAGAGAGGAGAGAAAGTGTGTGTATGATTTTGTCTGTGTTGATGTAAAAATCCTAGGAAAATACAACTGCCACTTCACCATACCCAATTGAAAGCACATGTACCAAACTATTTACTGAAGAAAATATTAATTAGGGTGATGTAACATGCCAAACACCCCTCTGAAGCTACACCCCTGATCAGAGTGTGTGTAGTCTTGACCCCTCTGAATGACACCCATGCTCCGAGAATCAGCAGAGTCTCATAATACTCTACTCGGTAATGTCTTTGCCTCCTGTCGGGCAAAGGAGCCTGGAGGTTTTAGTCTTGACTCCCCTGTTAGTTCTAAGCAATTCTGAATAGGGGGCATTCCTGCTCTCTCTGTGCTGGCCCACTTGTGACTGCCAAGCACCATCGCAAGCACCCCTACACCAAGGTGCAAGCATGCCTGTGTTACAGCCAGGAACAATTTTGTGCACAAAGGGACACGCTTGTGCAGAAGAAGAATACCCAGAGGCATTTTCCTCTCTCTATTTGTGCTGCAGAATGCAGCACACGTAAAAATAGGAAATAATCAGATAAAATAAACATATTTCTCCTTGTTATGGCTCACTTGGAAAGGCATAGCATTCCCAGTGTTTATAGTCTCAGTAAATCTGGGAGTGTGTCAAAAAGCATGGGTGAATGTGGGGAACACCCATGCTCCACCGAATGAACATCTCTCCCATGTAGAATAAGGCAAGACAGCAACCTGTACTGCCTTTCGTTACTCCAGATTTACTGTGCTATGCAGAACCACACAAGGTGGCTCTGCATGTTATAGTAAATCTAACTTAATGGCTTGCTTTGCCTTGTGCTGCCTTGTGTGACTCAAGGGCAATGCAAGCCCTTCGTAAATCTGCACCATAGTGTCTCCTGTACTGTGCTAGGGACAAGGTCTGGGCACAGGCCATACTTTAAGGGTCATGGGTGGCGCTTTGACAGTGATGCTCATTACAGATGGCCAAAGGGCATGCATACCCCTGATTGATCTATTGTGGTGATAGACCAGGCCATTTGGTTCGTTCCCCAATATATACATTGCTGTCTTCAGTGTATAAGCTGCAAAGCCTGACCACATTCCAGGTTTCCATGCTATGGTTTACGCTTTGACAGCGATAATTAGTATGCCCAGGCAACCCTTGATTGATCGTTTGTGTAGAGTTTTTTTAATACATTTTAATTGACCTAAATGAATATGCAGATAATAATAAATGTAAGCTGTGCTATTACTTTTTAAAACTTTTAAATGTTTGTAAATCCTTTGTGAATCCTACTGCTAAAAAAACATTATGCATGAGAAATAAATAAATATATATGTGTTATTCCTGCACTGGAGACTGCGATTAAATAAAACATACTTGGTTTGGAAGTCTGGTTGTGCTACTCCTTCTTTTTGAAACAGACCAGGATTATTGAAGCAGATATGCTGTGGTTTTGAGATGTTATTGTATATATATATATATATATATATATATATATATATATATATATATATATATATATATATATAAAAAGAGAGAGAGAGAGAGAGAGAGTATATTTTTAGAATAATTAAATGTGATTGTTAAAGTTTTTCATGTGCAAAAGTTACCTGGAATAAAAAAATGGAAACTTTTTCTGGATTCACAAAGTTCTCTTCGTTGAACGGTGTTACAGAACTTAGGCCCAGATTTGTCAAAGTTTTGTGTCACCCTTCCATCACAAAAGGCGACGCAAGGCAAAGAAAAACCTAGAGCAAGACTTACCATGTCAATGTCCTGTGTTACACTGCACAGGGAAGGAGTTATATGGGTGGAGTGTGGGTGTTGCCACTCATCCACCTGTGCATTCTGCTGCATTCCCAGATTTACCAACACTGCAAGACCTGGGAATACATCAAATTGTACCCCTTCCCAATAAAAGTGCAATGTCGAGGAATATATTTTTCTCCTTGTTGTTTCCTTTTTTTAGGAGGCACCCTTTTGCCATTGTACAAGGGTGCCTGTGTGGTAGGGGGGATTGATTTTGTGCAGAAAACACAAAAACAACACTCAGAGGCAATTCTTCTTTCTAACTGTGCTGCAAAATGAAGCACACTTAAAAAGAGGAAACAATGAGGAGAAATTGACTTATTTCTGCTTGCTGCTCCTTCCCTGGTAAGACGTAGCATTTTGATGCATTCCCAGGTGTATCAGCATTGGTAAATCTGTGAATGAGTCAAAATCCTTGGATGGATGTGTGGAAACACCCGGGTTCTACCCATTGATCACCTCCCTGGCACAGAGTAACACAAGGCAGCAATTTGCATAGATTTGTATTACTCTGTATTTATCAAGCCATGCAGGGCCATACAAGGTGGCTTTGCCTGGCTTGATAGATCTCACTTAGGTTTTGCATCACTCTTGTGCTTCCTTACCTGGCACAAGGGTGACACAAAACCCTTGATAAATATGCCCCTTACGTTTAAACTTACAATTTTCACAACTATCAGTTTTGTATTGGGAAATAATTGATTTAGTGAGAAAAAATATTTTGACCAAAAAATATAAGGAATTAATAACATTAGGTGGTCCTAAATAGCAACCTTGGTTTTATTGTGCATTTTATTTTGAGTATGGTTAATACTACATGCATACCTTGATGGTATTTAGAAAGAGTCACTTTAGTTAAAAACAAAATGAAGGGACATATTTATTACTTGGTTTTTGTTGTGTTTGTACCACACAATGTGGTACATGTCTGACACAAATCGAAGCCACACAAGCTCAACTTGCAGTGGCATCATACATCTTGAGTAATGCAAGAGTGCAGATCACTGTGTTGCATTACTCTGCACCAGAGAGGCATTTCCAAGGGTGCTGCCTGCATGTTCCCACACAACATCCATTTATTTTGATGCATTACCAGATCAACCCGACCTGGTAGACCTGAGAAAGCGCCAAAAACCTACGGATTTCCAGGTGAGGCATAACAAGGAGAAATATACTTCTTTCTTCTCGTTTTTCTTTCTTTCTATGTGTGCAGATGATTCAGAACACAAAGATGGAGAAATAAGCCTCAGAGGATTGTTTTTGTGCAGAAAGGGAACCCCTTCCTGCATAAAAACAATCCTGCATGCAACAATGGCACCCTTGCACTATGGTGCAAGGGTGCCTGCATTCGCGCAACTCAGCCAAAAGAGCAGCAGGGCCGAGGAAAAGGCTTAAAGGTGCAGAATTCTTTTAAATATGGCACATTCCTGTCCTTTCCCTGTCACACAGTGCAACACAGCAAGGTGGCTTGCTGTGCTGCACTATGTGACTATTCCTAAAACGTTTCTTCTTATTGTTTACTGTGTGGAGATCAATGGCAATAGTTCTGAAGGTGGACAGAAATTTGATTGCTGACATTTTTACTGGATTTTTCAAATTGTGGACAAAATGGTTTGACCATCTTCAATTTTACCTTTGACAAAAGACTGTGTAGAAGATTTACTGCATTAACGTTGTAAAAAGTTTTCAAATTCACTAGTTAAAGTATGCCTAGTAGTGGTGCCTAAGGCATTATCACCATAATCATTTGTTGACAGGTTAAACTGCTTTCTACTGGTGGTAAAAGGTGATGACAGTTCATTCTATGGACGCCAATCCATACAATGTTCACTGTTGTTGATATAAAATCATATCAAAGCTAGAATATTTGGCATACTCCATGTCCAATTGTCCCAAAGATATCCAATTATCTGTATAAAAAGCATGTTGCTGGAATCCATATCCCTCTCCTAATGTGATCTGCAGAATGAGAAATGTTCATAGTAATTCAGTGCTTCCCATTGGGAAAAACTATTTAGTGATGGATCAGTGTCAGAGTTGATAGAATTGTGCTTATCTGTTTTCTCATCAGAACAAAAGTTGTTTTTTAAGAAAAAAATGTTGCAACTTGACTTGTTCACCTTGGACACTGTTCTCTCTTTCACTTGCTTGAAAATTAAGGGGCATATTTATACTCCGTCTGCGCCGAATTTGCGTTATTTTTTTCGACGCAAATTCGATGCAAAACTAACTCCATATTTATACTTTGGCGTTAGACGCGTCTAGCGCCAAAGTTCATGGAGTTAGCGTCATTTTTTTGCGTGAACACCTTCCTTGCGTTAATGATATGCAAGGTAGGCGTTCCCGTCTTAAAAATGACTCTGATGCTATTGCGTCGGATTTATACTCCCGGGCAAAAATGACGCCCGGGAGTGGGCGGGTCTAAAAAACCTGCATTTGCGCCGGATTTTAGCGCCTGGGTCAGGGCAGGCGTTAAGGGACCTGTGGGCTCAGAATGAGCCCAGAGGTGCCCTCCCCTGCCCCCAGGGACACCCCCTGCCCCCCTTGCCCACCCCAGGAGGACAACCAAGGCTGGAGGGACCCACCCCATGGACATTAAGGTAAGTCCAGGTAGGTATTTTATTTTTATTTTTTTGTGGCATAGGGGGGCCTGATTTGTGGCCCCCTACATGCCACTATGCCCAATGACCATGCCCAGGGGACAGAAGTCCCCTGGGCATGGCCATTGGGCAAGGGGGCATGACTCCTGTCTTTGCTAAGACAGGAGTCATTTCAATGGGGGATGGGCGTCGGAAAAAAATGGCGCAAATCGGGTTGTGGCGATTTTTTTGCCTCAGACTCACTTGCACCATTTGTGGACGCCTATACGCCATTTTCCCCCTACGCCGGCGCTGCCTGGTGTACGTCGTTTTTTTTAACGCACACCAGACAGCGCCGGCGGCTAACGCCGGCTAACGTCGGCTAACGTCATTCAATAAATACGGCGCCCGCATGGCACTTCAGAATGACGTTAGCCGGCGCTAATTTTTTTGACGCAAAACTGCATTGGCGCAGTTTTGCGTCAAAAAGTATAAATATGGGCCTAAATTTGCAGTTGCATATACCAGACATGGTAGTCTATGCACTATTGATTAAACGTAATAAACCAATAACATTATGCACCAATCATTTTGAATTTAGAGATAGCTGAGTAGCAGGCTATGTATAGCGAAATTCTGACCTTGCTAGATGAAGATTGGAATACTGATATCCTCAATATACAGAGTAGTACAGTTAAAAAAACGAGCTTCTGTGTTTGAGTAATGACATTTGTAGTTCAACCCACAGCTTAGTCTCAGTCAATTTTTTAAGAATCCCCTTTGTACTTGGAATTTTTAACTTTAATTTTGCATCTGTTGGAGAAGGGACAGGCTGCCAAACTCTTTTATTATTAAGTACATTATTGTGTACTTGATTAAATTCTTCAAAGGGTAGGACATTGAGCCTTTATTATCTCTTGCTTTATTAACAAATATGAATTAAGTATTTGCTAGAGGAAAATGTTTTCTTTTTCAAAAAATTGTGTAAAACCAATATCTCTAGATGTCCATCTCCTGTTGTACATGTATATTATTTATATTTATATTCATAGGGATGAGTCCTGATTTAATTGCTGATTTACACTGTCACCCTTTAGTTAAATGTGCATATGGTGCTGATATTTCGTCTACTGTGTTGTGTTTTCAGTTTAGTATAGGAAGTTATGCTTGTTTTCATAAAATCCAAAGCAAATTTAAAAGGGGATCAAACATATCATGGATCTGTTCTTCTTTGCTTAATTTCTGATTCTGTGAACTTCTGGTGTGTTCCTGGCCTCCTGGTTGTTGTGCAAGTTGCCAATGGAAGGAGGTGATGTATGATTATTTGAACATCCTTCATAAAATTGGATCCTCTTTCCATACTGAACGTTAAAAAGCATTTTCTTCTATTTTATTGTAAATACTGTGTAATTTACTTTGTTTTTCATTTTGGCTTGAGGAGTGGGGTGAAGGAGTACCGTGCGTCAGAAGAGTGTATCAGGTCTAGTGTTTATGGAGCAGTGAAATGATGGGAGACTGTCAGAATAATCAAATAAATATTTTCAATAATCACATACACAGTATTGATTTTCACAGGTAGGACAGATAGGTCTAAATGTGAGGCCTCAGTACCAAACCCTTTGTAGATAACGGTGGAGGGATTGAAAATGGGGAACTCAGAGATTAAGGGGAAATGTGTTTGGTGTTTCTACTTTCAGGTAGTGAACTGAATGTGAAGTGTGCTGATTCTTGCAATTAACTTCAGCTAGTGGCATGGAGCAAGTAGACAGCAGCCTTGGCAGCAGCAGCAGTGTGTGGTCAACATGAAAGGGACAAGTGAGGTAATGTGGTAGACAGGTGGTTTGTGACTAAGGTGGACAGAGGCAAAAGAGGTGGCTAGGAGCAGCCTGCTCAGACATGTAGTGGTTTGGGGCTGGGGAGTGCTGATAGATGGTGAGCCACACAGATGAGGGCAACGGTGGAAGAAGGTGAGAAGTGACAAATGTGGCTGCAGTAACATAGGAGGCAGGCAAGTTGTGAATGTCGTGGTGCAAAGGACTTGTTGAGTGAGTAAAATGTCAAGTGGGATTAGGGGTGTTGAGTCAGGTGGGCAACTGTTAAAGTGAGATCGGTAATATGAGAGACAGGTAAATCATGGAAGTCTGGAAGCTTGGGAGCTTCAGGATCAGAGACACTGAAGGGACACTGAAGGGAGTGGTAAAGGAGCAGACAGTTAGGGGGACTGGAAGGTCAAGTGGAAATGTGCCTGGTAACTCCAGACCCTAGAATGTAGAGTCAAATAGAAGAGTAAGACTATTGCTCTTCTACTCTATTATATCTCTAGTGCAGGCATGGTTAACTTTTACATTTTCCAGTGGTGTGGATAAAGCATATTGTAGTCTAGGTAGCAGCAATGATTTGTGGACAGTAAGGTAGGGAAGCTTGAAATAAAAATGGTAGAGGCAGGCGGGCTGTGAATAAGATGGACAGTGTTAGAAATGGGGTCTTTGGCTGGCAGTCAGGTTACCCCCTGTCCAAGCAAGGACCCTCACTCTAGTCATGGTAAAAGAGAATCACTCTCGGCTAACCCCCACTCACCCCCTTGGTAGCTAGGCACGAGCAGGCAGGCATAACTTCAGAGTGCTAGGTGTTAAGTATTTGTACCAACACATACAGTAACTTAATGAAAACACTACAAAATGACACAACACACGTTTAGAACAATACAAAATATGTAACTAAACAAAACAAGACCAAAACAACAAAAATCCACCATACACAAGTCAAGTTATTAATTAAAAAGGGTCTTAAATCCGTTGGTAAACAGATAAAACACTGTTAGCGTTGAAATGTACCTGGGTCGCGTTAAAATAACACACACCGGCGAGTGTGCATCGAAAAAGGTAAGGGGTGCGTTGATTTCTCACAGGCAAGCCGGCTCATGCGTCGTTTCTCCTTCTCCGGTCAGACCGGTGTGCTTCACTTTTCCTCCCCGCAGGGGAACGATGCATCAATCCGGGCAGCACTCGGGTCCAGGCAGTCGTTGTGTTGTTTTTCCATGCCCAGCAAGGTTTGCGTTGAAAATCCTGTAGCACGGTGATAGCAAAACCGTGCTCTGTAGGTTGTGACGTTACCAGCCTCCGCCAGCGTCGAACTCCCAGCCGCGCTACATCAATTTCAGCACTTTAATAATTTTTAAAGGCATCCCCCATGTTAACCTATGAGAGGGATAGGCCTTGCAACAGTGAAAACCGAATTTGGCAGTATTTCACTGTTAGGACATATAAAACACATTAGTATATGTCCTACCTTTAAACATTCACTACAGCCTGCCTATGGGGCTACCTAGGGCCTACCTTCGGGGTAGCTTACATGTAAGAAAAGGGAAGGTTTAGGCCTGGCAAGTGGGTATACTTGCCAAGTTGAATTGGTAGTTTAAAAACTACACACACAGACACTGCAGTGGCAGGTCTGAGACGTGATTACAGGGCTACTAATGTGGGTGGCACAACCAGTGCTGTGGACCACCTAGTAGCATTTGATTTACAGGCTCTGGGCACCTCTAGTGCACTGTACTAGGGACTTACCAGTAAATCAAATATGCCAATCAGGGATAAACCAATCAACCATACAATTTACACAGAGAGCATATGCATTTTAGCACTGGTTAGAAGTGGTAAAGTGCTCGGAGTTCAAAAGCCAACAACAACAGGTCAAAAAAAGTAGAAGGCAGGAAGCAAAATGATTGTGGATGACCCTGCATAAGGGAAAAAGTCCAACAGACAGTGATAAAAATGTAGTTGTGAATAGTTTGGGCAGACAAGTGGTTACTAAAGTAGTGTCCATGGTGTAGCCGGTATTTGGTCAGTAAATATGATGTAGGAAGGGATGTGAGGCTGGATGGTAGTGATGGAGGTGACACAGGTGAAGCAAGGGCAGAAGTGACTATTGGTCGTCATGGGCATACAAGGCAGATTGGTAGTAAAAGGCCTGTGGCAAAGGTGTTGGCGAGTGGATAAAAACTAGAAGGGGAAAGGGCAACGGGTCATGTAAGTACTAGTTGAGGAGAAACAGTAGCCTAATGGGTCGGTGAGGCTGCTCTGAAGGTGGTGATTAGTGCTAATGAATGCCTAGACAGAGATGTCCCCTTTTTGTATTGTCAGAATCCAAGCTATGTCCATACCCGCTGCTTTATAATGCAGGTCACATTCAGATTGGTTCTTCTCAGATATGATATGAAGTTTACCAAATCAAGAAAACAAGTTTTGGTAGGGGCACACTACTGTATGCATTCGCCTGTCACTTTATAAGTTTCTGCACCTTGCTGATCTGTATTGTGCTTTCTATTCTTATCATGCCACACCTTCGAGACATTTTTGTTATACTGCCAGTCCTCCCAATACATTTCATCACCCAGGATACTGCAGTTCCCTGCTTACCTTGAAGGGTGATGGCTGGGAAGGCAGCAGGTGTCGTGGGAGCCTGGGACTTCCCTGTAGCCCTCAATGATGGGATAGGTTGTGAGTGCCCCTGGGCAACCACTTAAAAAAAAGATTCTGGCTTCTGCTGGCATTCAGTATGGGTGCTGGCTGAGGAGCTGGCAGGGGCCACATGAGCCTTAGGGATCCCCCTGTGGCCCTCAAAGTATGAAAACAAATATTTTAAAAAGTTTGGTGCCATAAGTGCATACCAGGGCACCCCAAAAAAATCAAAATGACCACAAAAAATGAATATTAAATGAGTGACAGGAACAGCTAATTTATTATCCATGGCTCCAGCAAGGAGAAACCATAATGTCCTGAAAGGGCTTTTTAGTGATAGTTTTATGATACTGGTGGTGTCCCTAGAAGAGGTAGGGGCACCATCAAGCATTTTTATTTTAAGTTTCAGAGGACTGCAGGGAGCACAGCTGCCTCCTAGCAACATTAAAAAAAAAACAAGAGGTTTCCTGGGTTATTGAATCCATCACCCAGGAGGGCTGGGTAATCTTTATAAAGCACTCCAAGCTAGAGCTGTAGGCTCTTCACCTGGCATGCAGAGTTTTCTTTTGGCTGGTTCTATGGCTGTACTTTATGTCTAGGGAAATTATAAATTAAAGACTCAAAAACAGTTTTAATGTTATTTAAAAAAAATGCTTTATTGAAAACAAGCTGTGACAATCACTATACTTAAACATTGCAATGTGTGAATTTAAAAAATATTAATTTGATTATAGCTAGTGGTTGATTTTCACCCAAACCAATAGGCCTGCTTTATATATGTTGATCTGCCGACCCCTTGATAAAGCCAAAAGGCTTCATGCTTTTTATAAGTTAGTGTTGTGACGGTAGGCCTGCTTTACTTTAAATTACACCATTTATCACCCAGTGGGGTTGGGCATAGGGCCTGGTTGTAAGCCAGGCCATGTGTTCTACTCCATGCAATGCAAGGCAATGGACATCCTACTTTAGCTTAAAAAACATAGCAATTCACTGAAAAAACAAATGTTTTCTGTGACATTATAGTTAGTTAGGTGCCATGTGGTATAGACATTGATATGAGGACAATTAGTGGCCTACTTCTCCTGGAGACGGAGGACATTAGACTGTTTGACAAAGGGTAACCAATCTGGGTCCTGCATCTTACTCCTAAAGAAGACTTAATCTACAGTGCATATTGATAGTATTATCAAAGGTACTTGAGGTGAAAGGCTTTATATTACAGGACCGAGGGGTGACAGAATCTATATAGTAAATCATTTGTGATTCTGTACTAATTACTGTAACTGAGATAAGACTACGAAGCTCAGAATTATCTATCACTTTATCCCTAGAAGGAGGAGGTATAAAGCCAGTATTGGTACTCTGAATCATTAGTCAATCATTGTCATCTATTGTCCTAAGTGGAGAGAAATAATTTGCAGTAGGAAACTTAAAAACATAGCTCAGAGGATTGCTTCCTGAATTGGGATCACGTACATCACTTCAGCCTCCATGTTCTCTGGGTTTAAAAAAACGCCTAATGGAACAGCAATAATCTTTGCTTTTGGTACCAACACTGCTCTCAGTCTTTGCAAAATCAATTTAACCAAGTTAGGTGATCTAAAGTCATAACAATACAATTCCAAGGGTCCTAGGTGTGTCTGTCCACCCAACTTACATTGCAGACCATATTAATATTACACATATTAAAAAGCAGTCTAGGCATGCCTGTTGTCTGCCCAAGACATTAAATTGATCTATTTTTTAGATTCTTCCATGACTCTGTCTGCTTATATTCTCTGTGTGGGACATTGTTAATACAACTACATATGGCATAGCCTGTAGTGGCAGATCTAAACTCTCTTGTTGTCTGGTAAATGGCTGATTCTTTTAAAGACAGTATTAATGTTAATTTTTTTTTAATGCTTTATTGAAAACAAGCTGTGACAATCTCTATTCTTAAACATTGCAATATGTAAATTTAAAAAAATATTATTTTGATTATAGCTAGTGGTTAATTTGAACAAAACCAATATTCTTGCTTTGTATATGTTGATCTGCTGACCCTTGGGTAAAGCCTATAGGCCTTATGCTTTTTAAAAGTTAGTGTTGCGACGGTAGTCCTGCTTTACTTTAAATTACACCATTTATCACCCATCAGGGTTGGGCATAGGGCCTGGTTGTAAGCCAGGCCATGTGTTCTACCCCATGCCATGCAAGGCAATGGACATCCTATTTTACTAAAAAACATAGAAATTCACAGAAAAAAACAATTTTAAAGTGACATTATCGTTAGGAATTGTAATAATATCTTTCTTTATAATAAACAAGTATTAGAAATTGACTGAAAACACAAAAGATTAAAAAGGAAGGTTATAGTTAGGTGAAAACATCAGCTAAAACATACTTACGGGTCCTGCAAAGTGGGCCTTGCATGCGAAGCGGGCAGCCGCGTGAATAACGCACCAACCAAGGTATGGGATATGATGGTGACCGCAAGGTGTATGCTCCGGGGCAGCTTTATTCTTTTTCTCCCTGGCGTCATCACGGTAACCATTCAGACCTATTGTCAAGGGGTCCGTGTTCAGAACACCCCTAGGTCACCTACACGAAATGGGTTGTCCCAACCACAACATAACACATACCATTTTACACTAACAAAACCAAAACCACTTAAATTCACCCGTTATAATTATCTCAAGTAACTATATCTTGTGCCTAATGTAACTATAATCTGCATTCTTGCCATGCACTGCTAAGTACTTCCCATATTACATCATTCATGATATGTTCTATGACATCACTGATACCATTTGAAATGACACCATTGATAAAAACACTGAGCATGGTGGGGGTGCAAGCCCAGAGATGGGAATGATGACAGAAACTAGGGCCCGGATTTATAAATGCTTTGCATCTGGTTAAGATTCCATTTTTAATGCAAAATGTTGGGTTGGTATTTACATTCCAAACCAAATCAAGATTTACTTTGGAGTCTTATCGCAGAGGCAATGCATTAAGTATTTGCAACTACACACAGTAACACAGTGAAAACACTACAAATGGACACTGAATCAGCTTTAAAAAATAGCTAATATTTATCTAAGTAGAATAAGACAAAAATGACAAGAATCCAACATACAAAAGCAAAGATATGTATTTTAAAAGATAAATTCTCCATGAGGTGCTTAGAAACACATTAGTTCTAACTTGTGCTGTCACAGCATCGTGATGGAGTCATTCCCAACAGTCCGACACCACTCATGTGGGAATGTGGGAGTGTGGCGCCAGTTACGGAGTTGCACGGACCCCAAGTACAGTACAAGGCAGAAGAAGTGAGGCAGAGTTAAAGACGTGGCACAGAGTCGGAGAAGTGAGGCGGTCCTGGAGCCTTTGTGGTGTTGGTTCAATACTGCTACACAGGGGAGGTGAGGCATTGGTTCCTAACAGAGGCAGCGGAGGTGAGGAGGCATCAGCGGCAAGGCAACGGTTCCTTAGAATCCGTCTGGATCAGTGAGTCCAGTGGTTCAAGAACCAATGGGGCGACCTCTCTGGGTCGTGGTCACATCACAGGGTCACAAGTGTCTTGGCGGAGTCAGGTGTCATGGATGTCAGTGTCACAGCACTCAGGACTCACAATGTTGTGGGACTTCGGAGGCACTGCAGCGGCATCGGGCCTGCAATGTGAGTAAAGGTTGTCGTGCTTCAGCAGGAACCACAGCTTTTGGTGCAGACAGTGGCACTGAGTCGGGCAGCGGTGGCAGTTCTGGAGCTCTCCAGAGTCGATGTGCCTGTTTCTTCTTGTTTTATAACAGATTTCACTCCCAGGGTTCCAGGAATGGAGTGGGCACCTCTTGGCAAGTTGAATTCCTCAGCAAGAGAACCCAGGGGACAGCAGGTGAGCTCTTTGATATCCCTGAGACTTTTTAACAGGAGGCAAGCTCAGTCCAAGCCCTTGGAGAAACTTCATAAGCAGGATACACAGCAAAGTCCAATCTTTGACCTCTCCAGAGCAGAAGCAACAACTGCAAGCCAACCCAGCAAAGCGCACACAGCAAAGGGGCTCCAGAAGTGTTCTTAAAGTCTGGGGTTTGGGACCAATACTTATACTCATTTCTGCCTTTGAAGTAAGCAAACTTCAAAGGAAAGTCTTTGTAGGGCACAAGAACCTGCCTCTTGCCCTGGTCCCATGCACACTTCTGGGGTGGAGGGGTGGAGATTGCACTGTGTAAGGACAGGCATAGCCCTATTCAGGTGCAAGTGTCAGCTCCTCCCACCACTCCAGCCCAGAAAGACCCATCAGCATTTGCAGGGAACACCTCAGCTCCCTTTGTGTGACTGTCAAGAGTGAAGTCACAACCAGCCCAACTGTCATCCTGAACACACAAGTTAAAAACCACCTTCATTAAATATGTATTTTTAAAATAGTGAGTTCAGAGACCCCAGACTCCATATCTCATTCTGCTCCCAGTAGGAAATTATGCTTAAGAGATATTTCAAGGCATCCCCATGTTAATCTATGGGAGAGATAGGCCTTGCAATAGTGAAATCCGAATTGGACAGGATTTCACTAGCAGAGCATGTAAAACACACCAGTACATGTCCTACCTTTTAAATATACTTAACCCTGCCCATGGGGTTACCTAAGACCTACCTTAGGGGTACCTTACATATACTAAAAGGGATGTTTAGGGTCTGGCAAGTGGGTACACTTTCCAGGTTGACATGGCAGTTTAAAATTGCACATGCAGACACTGCAATGGCAGGTCTGAGACATGGTTACAGAGCTACTCATGTGGGTGGCACAATCAGTGCTGCAGGCCCACTAGTAACATTTGATAAAAAGGCCCTTGGCACACATGGTGTACTATACTGGGGACTTACTAGCAAATCAAATATGCCATTCATTCATAATGAATCATACCAACAATTTACACAGGGAGTACCTGCACTTTAGCACTGATCAGCAGTGGTAAAGTGCCCAGAGTACTAAAACCAACAGAAACAAAATCTAGCACACA
Organism: Pleurodeles waltl; assembly: GCF_031143425.1. Lineage (NCBI taxonomy): Eukaryota > Metazoa > Chordata > Amphibia > Caudata > Salamandridae > Pleurodeles > Pleurodeles waltl. The sequence continues at coordinate 359,853,931 of NC_090439.1, forward strand.
GTGAAAAATCCAGGAGTCAGAGGCAAAAAGACAGGGGAAACCACACCAAGGTGGTCATTACAACAATGGCGGTAAAAGGCGCTTACCGCCGTGCAGAAGACCGCCAATACACTCCTGCGGCTGCGGAATTCCGCCACAGCTATTATGACACACAGCTCAGAATCCGCCGAAATTCAGACACCCACACAACTCCGCCTCACCAAAGGTCAGTGATAAACTGGCGAAAACAAAACCTCCACCTCCACGCCAACAGAAACACGCCCATGCTATCACGACCCACGAATCCACGCAGCGGTCTTTCAACCACGGTATTTCATTGGCGGTACACACCGCCGCGCTCAAAATACACACACATCTCCAAAACACCACCACATTGGACAATTCGAAAGACACACACCTGAGACACATACACACACCACTCCAACACACCCATCACAATATAAAACACACACCCACATCACCCACAAACCCCTACGACAAAAATTGAGAACGAAGGCCAGAGAGAGAGCACAGAATAGGCAACCCAATCACACAGAGGCACACAACACCATCACCCACACAACATCCACGTACCAAACACCACACACCACTACACATCACCACACTCATCACCACATACACCACCCCACACATCACACACACCACCCCATATCACGCCAAAGACACCCCCGCTTCTCCGAGGAGGAGCTCAGGGTCATGGTGGAGGAAATCATCCGGGTAGGGCCACAGCTATTTAGCTCAAAGGTACAGCACACATCAATAACCAGGAAGATGGAGCTATGGCGCAGAATAGTGGACAGGTTCAATGCCGTGGGACAGCACCCAAGAAATAGGGAGGACATCAGGAAGAGGTGGAATGACCTACGGGGGAAGGTGCGTTCAACGGTCTCCAGGCACAACATCGCGGTGCAGCAGACTGGCGGCGGACGCCCACCTCCTCCCCCACAACTAACAACATGGGAGGAGCAAGTCTTGACCATCATGCATCCAGAGGGCCTCAGAGGAGTCGGTGGAGGATGGGACACTGGTAAGTCAAATCACTGACCTTCCACCCTCTGGTAACACCAGCACAGCACAGCACCCACCCAGCGGGCCCAAGCCTCCCTACCCAGGACAGGTCAATCAGCGGTGTGTCCACCACTACAGGGAACCCAGGATAACCCACCACCCCAACAACAACAGGGACCTGGGGGCAGTGGAGGTGGGCACAGGGTCCAGGGGACGGAGGCACAGGAACACATGGGAACTGGGAGGGCTACTGTGCGACAGGGGCGGACAGGCCAAGAGAACCCACTCACCACGAGGCCCTATCCTCCATCATGGGAGCATACCACCACTCCCAGGAGACGATGGCAACGGACCTGGACAAGTTGCAGGAGACCCTGCGCCTGCAGGAGAAACAGTATTTGGGCTTCAGGGAGGAGCTCAGGACCATCAGCTCCGCCCTGGGCACCATCATAGGTGTGCTGAAGGACATACAGAACACCATGAGGGACACCGTGGTACTCCAAGGGGCCCCTGACACTAGCCAGGACGATGAACTGCCCACCACCTCCGCCGGCGCTAGTGGACAGGACGCCCCGCCACAGGACCACCACACCAGGACCCCACCCCCTGCAGACGAAGAACCACCACGCAAGCGGTCCCTGAGATCCAGGAACAGGACAGAGCAAGATGGCAAGACCCCCGCCAGGAAATGAGACCACCCTGTTTGTCCTCCCACTGTCCCACCTTGTTACCCTGTCCATACTTAAACTGCCCCATCTCCACTTCCTATGCCCAGATGGGCAGTGCACCTGTGAGACTAATAGACTGGACTCCGCCATGGACATTCCTCCACCATCACCCCTCACCATTTTACCACCCCCTCCAATAATTAGCACTTCAATAAACACCCTTGAAACACAAAACAATCTGGAGTCAGTCTGTGAATTATTAAATTTGTATTATCAATGACAGTGTGATAATGCGTTTCCTATTGTAAAACTAACATACCTATGTCACACATCACAAGTCCTTGAAGGATGCAAGCAGATGACACGTTGGTAACCACACCTGTGAAACAGTAATCGAAAGGAACACCTCAGTTACCAAATAGTGGTTGAAACCGACAGACAGGATAGAGGTAGACCTGTGAAAGTTAATGTAATGTCAAACATGAAAATGTTCCCACCTGTGTGTCACTGGAAATATTGCTGTACGACTGACTCCCTGTTGTCTATGTCTTCTTCCTCAGCTTCCTCCTCATCACTGTCCACATGCTTCACAGGCTCCACAGCTGCTACAACACCATAATCTGGATCATCCTCCTGAAGAAAAGGCACCTGGCGTCGCAAAGCCAAATTATGGAGCATGGAGCAGGCAATGATGATCTCGCACACCTTCTTCGGTGAGTAGAATAGGGATCCACCTGTCATATGGAGGCACCTGAACCTGGTCTTCAGGAGGCCGAAGGTGCGTTCGATCACCCTTCTAGTCTGCCCATGGGCCTCATTGTACCGTTCCTCTGCCCTGGTCCTGGGATTCCTCACTGGGGTCAATAGCCAGGAAAGGTTGGGGTAACCAGAGTGCCCCAATAGCCATACACAGTGCCTCTGGAGTTGACCCATCTGCTGCTATTCCGCAGGATGTAGGCGTCATGCACTGAGCCAGGGAACATAGCATTTACCTGCGAGATGTACTGGTCTGCCAAACATACCATCTGGACATTCATTGAATGATAACTCTTCCTGTTCCTGTACACCTGTTAACTCCTGTGGGGGGGACCAGAGCTACATGGGTCCCATCAATGGCACCTATGACGTTGGGGATATGTCCAAGGGCATAGAAGTCACCTTTCACTGTAGGCAAATCTGCCACCTCAGGGAAAATGATGTAGCTCCTTAAGTGTTTCAGCAGGGCAGACAACACTCTGGACAGCACGTTGGAAAACACTGGCTGGGACATCCCTGATGCCATGGCCACTGTTGTCTGAAAAGACCCACTAGCAAGGAAATGGAGCACTGACAGCACCTGCACATCAGAGGGTATTCCAGTCGAATGGCGGATTGGTGACATCAGGTCTGGCTCCAACTGGGTACATAGTTCCTGGATTGTGGCACGGTCAAACCGGTAGGTGACGATGACACGTCACTCTTCCATTGTCAACAGGTCCACCAGCGGTCGGTACAATGGGGGATTCCACCATCTTCTCAAATGTCCCAGCTGACGGTGCCTACGAAGGACAACAGCGACGAATCAGTCAATATTCCTCCAGGTATGTACCCACAGTTACACACAAGACTACAGCACTCACAAAACCCTTCCTGTATGTGTGTTGAGTGTAGGCCTAACTATGTGTGACGCAGTAGTAAATTAATCCATGTGGGCCCCTGAAATGGCGGCTGCCTGACCTTTAAACTGGGACAATGGGATTGTGGGGTAACTGCGTTGGCGTTGCACACCGTTGCGGTAGGCGGTCGTAGACCGCGGCGCAATGCTGCATTGGTTAACATTGGACCCTATGGGTCCCAGGAGCCAATGAACAGGAGCACCGGCGGTGATGATGCGCACCGCCGCGGACGTCACCGCCGCGGACGTCACCGCCATTTTCTATCTGTTCAATCACTAGATACCTGACCTTCGACAGGAGAGGACCTACACTGCAAGTGCTGCTGTGACCTCGGTCTGGAAGCGACGATGGCTGCTGCATCTGGGGAAAGGGCCCCTGCCTTCACTGCACAGGAGTTGGAGAAACTGGTAGACGGGGTCCACCCCCAGTAAAAGCTACTCTACGGTCCTCCAGACCAACAGGTTAGTACACAGGGAGCACATTGTATGGGCTAGGCCTGGGTGAAGAGGGCTGGTTGGAAGAGGGAAGGGGGCAGAATTTATGGAACATTAATGCATGGGAATGAATGGTCCACATGGCCATAGTAGGGAGGGGGCCACTCACAACAACGGTGCAGTTGTTAATGACTGTTCCTCTTTCCTTGTGCATGTCATGTAGGTCAGCGCCCAACAGAAGAGGGACATTTGGCGTGCCATCGCCAAGGAGGTCCGGCCCCTGGGGACCCACCAGAGACAGGGTACCCACTGCTGTAAGAGATGGGAGGACATTCGCCGCTGCAGCAAGAAGTCGGCGGAGGCTCAGCTGGGGATGGCCTCCCAACGTGGGAGGGGTGCCCGTCGCACTATGACCCCCCTGATGTTCCGGATCCTGGCGGTGGCCTACCCGGAGTTGGATGGGCGCTTGAGGGCATCACAGCAGACACAAGGGGGTGAGTACAACATCATTCTGTGGACTTTGCGTGCAGTGGAGGTGTCTGGGTGGGGGAGGTGGGCTATGGGTGTCCCTAGGCCAGGGCAAGTTCGGTAGGCAAGACCCCTCCGTAATGTAGGCCATGTGGCACTCTACCCCACCTCAGCAGAGTACCAAGTCGAGGTATAGTTGCTCCTGTGGCATCCATGTGCGCAGATGTCCACCATTGCCATATAGGCAATATCCCAGAAATTGCATGTGCAGAGGGCAGGAGCATGGCGTAATGCAGGGGGCTGCTGTGTCTGTCTTGTCCGCCAACGGTAGCGGTATGCCATGCACTAAAACTCTCTTTCTTCTGTCTCCCCCCCTTTTTTGGCTCTCCCTGTCCTTTTGTACATCAGCATCATGAGGCGGAAGTACAGTGGCACCGGAGCACGAGGGAGCTGAATCCCACATGGCCATGGAGGGCCACACCACGGACTCTGAATGCACCAGTGGGACGGAGGGCAAGGGGAGCTTCACGTCGGCCACCGGATCACTAAGCAGTGACACGGACTCGTTCGCCGATGGGGGCTCCCTTGTGGTGGTGGCACCATCTGTGCGCCCCACCTCTACAGGTACAGCCGCCACCTCCCCTACCAGCACCGCCCTCCCAGCAGCCCCTCAGCGTTCGCCCCGTGCCCGCTCACCCAGGAGGGTGGGCATCACCTTCGCCCCAGGCACCTCAGGCCCTGCCCCAGTCACCCCTGCTGCCCTCAGTGAGGAGGCCATTGACCTCCTCAGGTCACTCACTGTTGGGAAGTCTACCATTGTGAATGCCATCCAGGGTGTAGAACGAGAGTTGCAACACGGTAATGCATTCCTGGAGGGCATTCATTCTGGTCAGGCTGTCCTTCAGCGAACCCTGCAATCTCTGGCCTCAGCACCGATGGCAGCCATTGTCCCTGTGTCTAGCCTCCCCCTCCAACCTCCTCCACCCAGACCCAATCTCCTGTACCCCAGCCCATCCCAAGCACACCTACAGACCAGCATGCACACAAGTCAGCACACACAGGTAGCTCAAGCAAACATAGGCACCACACATCCCACAGGCACTCACGCAAGCCTCACCCACTTACAGACACAGCAACATCCACCGCCTCCACTGTGTCCCCCTCCTCCTTTTCTCCCTCCTCCCTCCCAGTCTCGTCTACACACACACCTGCATGCACCACATCTACAGGCACCATGAATCGCACAAGGAGACCCAGCACCACAAGCCGCTCACCTGCACTCACCACCTCCACTGCCATTTACATGTCCCCTGTGTCCTCTCCCAGTGTGTCTGTGATGCCCCCTCCCAAAGTACACAAACGCTGGCAATCACTCACCCAACATCCATCCACCTCACAACAGTCTCCAGTACCTGCACCTGCACCCAAAACACCTAAAGTGACACCTCCTACAACCACCTCCTCTTCCTCCACTCCCAGGCCCCCTCCAACTACCCATCCCAGTGTTCGTCAGAAACTGTCCCTCTGTAAAGTTGACCTTTTTGCACCCACCCCCCCTCCAATTCATCAGTCCCGTCGTAGCGCCTCAGCCACAAAGCCTCCAATACCAGTGGTGCGTGTTCAAGGTTTGTGGAGTGCACCGGCCACCAGGGCAGGCAGTGTGACCCGGAGCCAAGGCACTGGCAACCCACCCCCTGTAAAGGCTCTAAAATTGGAGAGTGGACTACGGGACCGTGTGAAGACTCCTGGTGCGAAAACAACTCACATGGGTTCCAAGGGGATTGGAGAGTCAGCTGTGACTCCACCAAAGGTGGGGAAGGGCCAGAGGAAGTCTGCCAAGCTTGTTGTGAGTGTCACGGCGGAGAAGTGCGCCATCATTTCCGGCGGTCGAGACACAACTGCCAGCACCATCGTCACTGGTCCGGAGAGCACCACCGGAGTCACAGCCCAGGAGGGCCCAAGTATCGTCACTGGTCCAGAGACCACCGCCAGAGTCACTGCCCAGGAGGGCCCAAGTATCATCACTGTCAGGAGACCACCGCCGGAGTCACAGCCCAGGAGGGCCCAAGTATCGTCACTGGTCAGGAGACCACCGCCGGAGTCACAGCCCAGGAGGGCCCAAATATCGTCACTGGTCAGGAGACCACCGCCGGAGTCACAGCCCAGGAGGGCCCAAGTATCGTCACTGGTCAGGAGACCACCGCCGGAGTCACAGCCCAGGAGGGCCCAAGTATCGTTACTGGTCAGGAGACCACCGCCGGAGTCACAGCCCAGGGGGGCCCAAGTATCGTGTGGTCAGGTATCCTTTGTGGGCCTCGCCCATGCATTTTTAGACTGTTGGTGCACGGACATTGTTATGTACATATCTGCACTACTTCTCGTATTGTATATAATTATGGCTGATTTTCATATTTATTAGTATATTTTTGTATGACATGTATATTGCCACATTACAATGTTTGACCGAATTTCGCTTTGTCTTTGCATTCTTCCAGGGGGATTGTGGGTTGTTACTGTGATGTTTGTGAATGCATTGGGGTGTATGTTGTATTATGTGAGGTTGGGGGTGGGGGTGGGGGTGTTTGATGGGTATCCCCCTAACTTTTGCCTCCCCCCTCCCCCATGTCGTAGGTGCAGTACTCACCGTTGTCTTCGGCGCCTACGTAGATGTTGGTCGTAGAGGAGCAGAAAGACAATGGCAGGGAGTATTTGGAGTTCCGGGTCCATGGAGTCCTCGATCCTCGTGGGATGTGTTGAGGTGAGCGTTTTCCATTGCAAAAGCTGTTTCTGCCGTGTTTTTATCCACAGTGAATCCGTCCCGGAAAAGGTGGCGGATTGGCGGGTTGTGATACTATGGGCGGTACATTGTCTTCCGCCTGTCTGTTGGCGGTGACCGCCGCGCTGCTTGTCTGTACCGCCGTGGCGGGCGGTGTGTTAAAGTGGCTGTCTATGTTGGCGGTTTCTGCCAGGGTCATAATTTCCTTTTTTTGTCCGCCGGCCTGTTTGCGGTATTACCGCAGCTTTAACACCATCCGCCAGGGTTGTAATGACCCCCAAGTCTTTTGATAAAACTTCATATCTACAAACTTGCAGGCATGGATTTGTGCCCGAATTCTATGCCTCCCCGAGACTGACATAACAAGGAGAAATAGTATTATTTCTGGAGCACACATACAAAGTTGAAATTGCCTTTAAGCATAGTTTGTTTTGCTTCAATTATGCTGAGCAAAATGAAAGGCATGGTTGCACTATGGATCAAGGTTGTTTGCACTAGTGCACAGCAGTATACAGTATTCCATTTCAAGGAGAGAGCAGAACAGGGCAGACAGGTGTTGTTCCTCTCTTTCCCTTTTATGCAACGCAGTGCAGCAACCTTACTTGCTGAACCGCATTGGTTGATTTATTTGCAAATCTGAGCCTGAATGTAATGTATCAAGTCACTCAACATTATTTTGACACTTTAGTTAAGATGCACAAAACTGTTGGTAAGAGATTCAAGCACTCAATGTCAGAATACCCTGGAAAGAGACACTAGCAAAGAAGATAAAATCTGAAAAGAACTTCGTGAAAGCTAACATTGCTGCCTCGTTGTCCCTACAAGGTTTGAATTTATGTGATTATGTGAAGTAAATTTCCTCCTTCCTCACTGGTGAAAGCAAACATACTACATCAGGGATTCTAGGAACTGTGCTGATCTTTCTACATCCTACACTGAATTTTTCCAATGCAAAGGCAGTGTAACCAAAGCCAGCACTTGCTCTGTGAGTTTGAAATATGTTTCTTCTTTGCTAGAGATTTAAATGTAACTCTAATGGTGACTAAGTGGCTGATTTAGAGTTGGCAGATGGGTATTCTGTCACAAATGTGATGCATATTACAAGTGTGTTATCCAATGTACTTATAATAAAGTGGACAGGATCCCCCTAACATTTGCAATGACCCAAGCAAACCCTACATCTAAATATGTTGTAAAACAATAATTTACAATTAAAAAAACTGACAAGCAGAAAAAGATTGTTGTTGTCTTAGTAATAGAGAGCAAATTTGGAAAGAAAGCCTGAAAAAAGTAGCCAAGAATATAAATCACACGTGTCACACAACATTAAAACACATGTATGTTGGTGACAAGTACAGTTCAAGAAACAATGGAAAAACAATGAAACCTAAATTGCTGTGCATGCAGTATTTTATTGTATTCTGAAAGAAATGCTGCAGAGTTGGATAGATTTACAAAATGATAAACAACCTCGGAAGAATGATTAATATACCATTACACAGAACAAGGGTATTCTGCTGATCGCAGAAGATCATAGCTATTACAAAATACATGTAACACATTTTTGTGTAACCCTGGTAATACTTTTAGTTTTTACCACTTAACTTAAACTTTCCATACTCCAGTGAAACCCTGCAGAAAAATACAATTGGGCTATATGAGAAAAGTGGATTATTAGTTGGGGTGGTTGTGAGAACTGAAGTAATAAGTTCAGTAATCCTTGACAGGTTCATTTAGGTTTTTTAAATCAAATCTTAGCTCGGTCCTGGGTGGTTGTGGCACAGAGCAGTCAGACTTAGCTCAAAAGAAAACAAGTGTAAAGCATTTATCATTATTAAAACAGTCAATATATAAGAAATATATAAGAAACACAACACAAAAATGCACTGCAATTTATAAAAGTAGAATATATTTTAATTGTTAAATGGACACGAAAATGTCAAAAATCTAACAAAGGGAACAAGAGTTAGGATTTTGCAATATTTTCATAAATCACTGCTTTTCATTCCAGAAAGTTTGTGAAATTTCTAAAGTCAGTAAATCACTACTTTCCATTGCTTGTGATAATCTACAAGCCTGAACGTGAGAATCTGGGTAAAAGTCCAAATTTCAGGCTGATGAAGATGAAAGTAGAGGTCAAATTATGGTGCCAGATTTGCCCTGCTCAAGATTTTACTTTCTCACTAAGAATTTTTTTTTGGTTCTCTTTCTCATAGACGGTGACGTCTTCAGGGTCCTCTGCAGCCTGAGCCCGGCTTTAATTTTGATGTTGGTGGACAGGCAAAATCCTTGGTCTTTCTTTTTAATATCTGGCACCCTGTCTTACGGGCTATGAAGACCTGCCTTAGGGGTGACTCAAATATTAAAAGGAAAGCTTTAGACAAAGCAAAATATTATCCTGGCATGGTGAGTTTGCAGTGTAAAAGCTGCCTGACTAGGCTACAATAATAGCTCTAGAGCGATGTTTTCACCTTTTCACAGCAAAGGTGGCCCAATACGTGCTGCAGTCCACTGGTGACATTTAACGTACTAGCCCTGGGTACACTTTGATCCATATACTGGGGACTTATAGGTAAATTAAATATACCAATGAAGGATTAGATGATTGCACATAAACTTTGAGGGGTCCAGAGCACATGTACTGGGTCCTGGTCAGAATATACTTTTACAAAATTGGGGGGAGGTGGGTAAATATACAAAGAAATCCCTTTCCTTACAACCGAAAGACATTGATACCAACATATGCACCAATATGGGCACGCCTCACAAAAACTATAATGTATACTGTGGGGCTGGTTACACTTCTGCCATAGAATTCTGATATGGCCAGGAATTTCTGTTACCACAAATATCAGAATTCTGGGTCATTCGTTCTTTACTGAATATAGAATTTCTCAGGTGCATCCCAATATGTTGTCTATGTCAGTTTCGGTAGGTCAAACCTACTACTGGTATAAGTAGGTGTAGCAGTGGAAAGAACCAACATACATGCGTTATTCCCTTTACTGGAGAGTGAACTCTTAATATATGGCATTTAGGGCACCAATACATTCCAGTATAACTAACCCGTTGTGGCATTTAGCTCGATGAGATACGGTGCTTTAAAAAAAATAAAACTGGTGCATGGATTATCAAATTGCATATCATAATAACGAAAGGGCAATATGGAGATAACCCACGGCAGGGCCCAAACCTGTGAAGGTCAAGTTGCCAAACCAGAACATTCCACATACCTGCTCCATCTGCCAGGTCTCATTTAAGGACTCCAAGCCCTGATACTCACCTGTTAAAAAGGACACGAAAAACATATTTTTCGAACTGTCGTGGCCTTTATTCACATAGCTCTGCAAAGATAAACAAAAGCAGTTACATGCCCATGAACTGTGAACTTCAGAGATTTGGCAAGGAGGAGCAGCCGTGACCCTCACCATGTATCTCACGGCTCTATCTGTCTCTCTCTTTGTCATGGATCTCGGCCCGAGGGTGCCTGACTCCTTTCTTCTTCTGACGCTGATACGTTTCTATGTTCATTTGTCGCCAACTAATCTGCTTTCTATTTTGTTGCTATCACGGTTTACATTGACCACGAAACATTTTTCGTATTCCCAGCTCACGTATTCGAAAACATTGCCTGCTTTCTGTTAGTTTTGTTGCTGCTGTTGTTTCTACGGGTTGTTGCTTGCTGTTACGGGCACGCACTGAGTCAAATGTCATGGTTGATTGTCACAGGAATGTCCGCGGCCGTTCACTGAATTGTGAACCTTGGAAATAGTTCAAGCTTATCTGAAAATTGTATGTGAAAAAACACCTGACAATGTCAATTAGAGGTGGAAGCAATCCTGTTGGTGCTACAATTTCAGAGCATCTTAATTTGATGCTGAAATAAGAAGCCATGATATATACTACATTTAGAACGTCTGGCAAACGAGAGAAAAGCACTGACAAAGGCAACAAACCATGCTTTCCTATAGTTCATGATCTCATAGTCACAATATAGAGGTATGTATGCAGACAGCATCCATCTTCCTGACCTCTCATGCTGCACTCTACCGCTTTACTGATAGGTTCCTGCCTTATAAATATGGACACATACATATTAATTTCATTGAATTTGGAAGGATGAGCAGAGAGCTCACATTTTAACCTGTTAATAAGAATACTCAACAGGTAAGGATATCCTTGATTAATCGTGTTTTGATATATACCATATTTATTTACCTCTGGGAAATCCCAAAGCTTTTTAAGTCCTCCTGAATGCACCAGAAAAATGCATTGAAAGCGCCTGTCACATTATTCCAGCCAATATGTTGACTTTAAATAGGAAGTCAGGCCCCCACACCAGACTGGTGTGTGGAGATTACAATTCCAAACCTGACGTGTTGATGCTAGACCTCAAGGCGCATAAAGCAGAAGCTGTGTGGGGCATCATTCCTTCAATTTGTGCCTGAAGTCAAATGGGAAGAACATCAACTGGAGGAATACCCACTGCAAAAAGTCCAATACAACTGCAGTCTATATCCTCTGGCACCATGAATACAAAGAACTGCTGAAATTGATAAGACAAGAAGCCAGTTAGAAGCTGAAATTCCTATTAAAATTGACATGCCGATTGGGTAAGCACAGCAACATGGCTCCATCTGAGCACACTCCTGGTCCTAGAAAGACTGAGGCCCATATTTATACTTTTTGATGCAAACCAGCACTGGCGCTGGTTTGCGTAAGAAAATTTCCTGCCGGCTAACGCCATTTCGGCGTGCCAGGCGGGCGCCTTATTTATGGAGTGACGTTAGCTGGCGCTGTGGGCTGGTTAGAGTAAAAAAAAAATGACTCTAACAGGGCAGCTCAGGCGTAGGGAAGAATGGGGGTTGTGCGTCAACAAATGGGGCAAGTCAGGTTAGAGACTAAAATCATGGCTCAAACCGCACTTGCACCATTTTTTGATGCACAACCCCCATTGAAATGACTCCTGTCTTAGGAAAGACAGGAGTCATACCCCCCTGCCCAATGGCCATGCCCAGGGGACTTCTGTCCCCTGGGCATGGTCATTGGGCACAGTGGCATGTAGGGGGGCCCAAGTTAGGCCCCCCCCCTGCAACTTAAATTTTGTTTTTTAAATTACTTACTTCAACTTACCTGTACTTACCTGGGATGGGTCCCCCCATCCACGGGTGTCCACCAGGGGTGGGCGAGGATGGCAGGGGGTCTCTCTGGGGGCAGGGAAGGGCACCTGTGGACTGCTTCCATGGTCAGAGACCATGGAAATGAACCCACAGCTCCCTTAACGCCTGCCCTCAACCAGGCATTAAAAAATGGCGCAAATCAGGCTGTGCGCCATTTTTTAAGGCCCGTCCTCTCCTGTGCGTCAAAATGATGCAGGAGTATAAATAAGGCGCACATGCCTTAAAGTCATTTTTTGGACAAGAACGCCTACCTTGCATGTCATTAACGCAAGGCGGTTTCCGCATCCAGAAAATGACGCACACTGCTGAATTTTGACGTTCGCGGGGTTGGGCATCAAAGTATAAATCTGGTGTTAAGTTTGCACCGAATTTGCGTCAAAAGGTTTGATGCTAATTTGGCATATATATGCCCCCAAGAGCTTCTGGGGCCTGGTTAAATGAGACTGTGGTGGCCTAGAATAAAATGTAAAAACATGGATTCCAGAGCAAGCCTATGTCTGGTTCTATTCTGCAATGTACAACACAAATCACTGGGACAATCTGAATGAAGAGTCTCCTTTTAGGATCCTGTCAAGAAGTCCAGTCTTCCTGTCATTTGGTGATGTCTGTCCTAAAAGCCATGGCGTCTTGTTTTGTAATTGCAAAAAAAGAAGTTCTCATAACCATTTTTATTTAAAACAGAGAAAAACCCTATGGTCCTGACAGAGTTCCAACAGATGTATACCTTAAAAATTTGTCAACTTGGGTACCTTTTCTAACCTCAAGATTCAATGCAGTTTGGGACTTACATGAAGTCCCTGCATCGTTAAGAGCCACAGTAATAGTCCAGCTTCTCAAAAAAGGCCTTTGCAATGTTCTTGCAAATTATCTTCTGATCTCCTTACTCAATGGTGTTGGCAAGATCTATGGAAAATTACTCCTCATCCATATAGAAACTTATGTAACAACCTTTTCTTGCTGGTTTCAGGCGAGCACAAGCCACAATTGATCAAACCATGAGATTGTGCAACATGTGTCTGAAGTATTCATGTATTAAAAAAATCACTGTTGCTTTTGTCCTTCATAGACCTAAAAATAAGTCTTTGACTCTGTCAGCAGGTCACTTCTGTGGTGGAGTCTGTGAAATCGTGGAGCCCCAGAAAAGCTCATGTCCTTTGTGACACTATTTTATCAAGTAAACACAGCCACAGTAAGACAGGGATCAAAGGGGGTGAACTCACACATAGCTTCGAAATAAAAACCAGAGTAAGGCAAAGCTGTGCATTAATACTAATTTTGTTTAATCTTGTTATCAAAGATGCAGGCAAGAGTCGTTTAGCTTTGAATTTGGATGTCCCCACTACAAGCAGAGATAAAACATCAATTTTCTTGTTCACCTGTGCTGCTATACTGCAGATTTTTACTGACCAATTAATGCACAATGTGCGTAAAGGATCTGAAAAATACTGCAATAAGAAACTTTGTTAAATAATACCCAAAAGACAAAATTTATGATTTTGAATGTAAGGCGTAACCCAAAGAATGTATTCAAAATATATGGGAGGACCTTGGATTGTGGACTCTACAACGACTATCTGGGGATCAGGTTTGACGAGAAAATGTACAGGGCCAAACAGAAAGCAAAAAGTGGAGTCACTTTGACCCAATATGCCAACACTGTCCTGTGAGTTTCTAACAAATATGGTTGCAGATTAATTTAACGTGCTCTACTAGCCTACCTAATGAAAGCATTTTTCAGTCTAGACCTGTAGGCCTGAGCTTTTAGGGCTCAAAAAGACCCCCAGTATTATAAACTGAGAATCACTTCCAATGTCACCTTCTTAAATGAGGCCTTCTGAAGCCTATGGCCAACCTATTGAACCCATTGGGCGAGAAGATAGTGGAAGCTGTTTTTCTGTCCTAACCAATCCTGTTTTAGATCTGTATTTGAACAAAATCTGTGCTAGCTAGCTACTTAAAATCTTTGGGGCATATTTAAGAGCCCCTAGTGCCATTTTAACACCACAATAGCGTAATTTTGTTCGATGGGGGCTTAGGGTCCAGTTCTTATACCCAAAAGGACTCTGATGTGGGAGAGGCTTCAAAGGCATCCTCTGAAGTACACAAAGATCTGTTTAATTCTAGCCCTGTCTGCCAGGCTATCTGTGGAGGGTAATCAGTCCTTTGTGTGGAGAGTGGACACCACCTATTGAAGTGTAAGTGTCAAGCCCTTCCCTTCACTCTGCCCAGAAAGACCAATCAGTATTCAGATGAATGCAGATGCAGCTGAGTGCCCTGTATTTGTGGCTGTCTAGAGGGAATTCACAAGGTGTAGCTGTCACCCATCCCAGCCCCAACGTGCATTCAGAGACAGGCTAAGGCACAGAATGGTTAATCTAAGAAAATGCTAAAAGTGTAATTTCCAGACTTACAATTTAAAATCCAACTTTACCATGAGTTGTGATTTTAAGTTGTGAGTCCAGAGGCACCAAACTCCACATCTCTATCTCTTCCCAAATTAAAATTACACCTTAAAGATGTTTTAAGTTAATTCCAATGCTATCCTATGGCAGAGATAGCCCTTGCAATAGTGACTATCAAACTAAGGAGTTTTTCACTACTTAGGCAGGTGACCTTGTTGAAGCAGATATGTTAATTACAATTTATTAATGAATGTTTATGTGTTTTGACTAATAAGAAAATGATAGAAAAATTAATGTAGAAAATAATGTGCACGTTTGAAAATGTGCCCACGGAGAGTGACAACCATGATTCACAAACTTGTACTAAAATGATTGAAATACGTAATAATAAAGTAGTAGTATGTGATATTGAAATATACAACCTATGTTTTGCATTATATTGTGGAGTTAACTTAGCCAAAGTTATGGCCTAGTTTTGCCACGCCTCATGCAAGAGCTGAATTATTGAACAAACAGTGTAGAAGTTGCTGGCGCATTGAACTGACCGTGAACTGTTCACTGTTTAATAAAATTTGCTTAGCTAGAAACCTTTGCATGGACCAACGGAGAGGAGATGAGGAAATCAAAAATGTAACAATGACTGTGTAAAGCAGGCAGGATGTATTTTCCCAGCACTCAAACAATAGAGACACTGACTGGAGAAGAAGATGCAACATTTTCGATACCTGATGAGTCGGATGATGAGGACATCGTACAACGAATCAATCAATGAACTGAGAACAGCGAAATATTAGAACTCATAGATTTGTAGAATTTAATGTTTTGGGTAACATCACATATGGTGATTAATTGACCAATTAGGAATTAGGCGGATGGGCTGAAAAACTCTAATAAAAAGTCATGACAAGGGGCTAAAACATCAGAACTATTGGGGGAGATGCCAGGTGCGAGGGGGATTTGAAATTCTGTCATTGGGCTCATGCTCCTGAGAGCCTGATGCTTTGCGGATCGATTGATGACCTGAAGACGAAAACTGACTTTGTTGCTGATCCATGACGTGGATAGGTAGCTATGACAATGTGACTGATTAACTTTGTGCCTTTCTTTCTAGGTACCAACTGCACTGTTTATATAGTTTTTCTCCTACCTAGACATTTTCCAAATTCATGTTTCTAAATTGTTTTTGCATGAAGTCCCACATGCTAATGCTCATTTGGTTTTTCTTTTGGGTGACACTGACAGTGACACATGATTGACAAACTGATTGCTCAACTCTGCTATTAATGTTGATATATTCATCCTTGTTAGCTTATGCTGAAGCATTACAGCATATGTTTTCTCCAGTTCTGATTAGAATATGTTATTGGTGGTCACTGATGAACTAAATTCTGAGCTTATTGAGTAAAGTTTGAATTAACCTGATGCGTTAGAATTGTAATAAACAGGGAAATAAAAATTGTAAAATGTATATTGAGTTGTGGTTATTCATGAAATGTTGATATAATTTGTCTAATGATTAATGATTCTTAGTGTTTATTGATTAGTGATATTGAATATTGATAACATTAGTCACTACATGACTAGGATACTCCATGCGATCCAAAAGGTTCTTCGACCAATATGCGTCCCCTTGTAAGTTTACTTACTAAGTGCCAGGCGCGCTAGCAGTTTTTAGTAGCAGCTTGATGGTTAGTTCCTTGGAGAACTAGTTATGTGGTGATTAGTGGTTATGATGGTAGTTTAAGTTAGGGTTTGTTGTTCATTTTTAAGAGGTTTGATTTTTTTTCTGGAATGGCAATTGTAGCAAGCATGATGTCCCCTTAAGCCCAGAAATGACTTTCCTAGATCCTGGATCCCGCTAGTAAAGTTGAGTATGTTCTCGGTGTGTTTTGAAAGATAGTGTGAAAGTGGTAGGCTGTGCTTTAAAATGCTTAAGCAGATTGCAGGTAAATTGTGACGTATGTGAGGAAAAGTAGGAAGTCTGTGTACTCCAGGTGAAGTTTAGTAGGAGTGTGCATACTCCACAGTATGAGAGTAGGGAAGTCGTCGAACTTCAATTGTGTGTGGCGCTTAGTGCTCAAAAATTGTTCACGTGGTTGTTGGTGATGAACAGACCCTTCGTGGTCTAAGACTCCTGAGTATATTGACTAGTGTAGGGAGACACTTGATTATATCGTGTAATCTGTCTGGTCTAGTAGGTTGATCGGGCGGGGTCAACAAGTCGGCATGTGAGTTAAGTGAGTAAGAGAAATTTTCGACTGAGATTTGGCGAGTCCTGTGTGCACCAGGACAGACCCATTGATCAGTTGAGAGTGAAATTTGTGGGTCGAATTTTGCTTGCGAATGTGGGAGACTGAGAAAGAGGAATAGCTGCATGAGCGAAAGGGCCATCTGTGAAAATCCATAAGGTCTCTGAAGTGATTGTGTACCTTCCTGTAGCAAACCAGCAGGTTTGTTTTGGTTATTGGTTTTTGGTTAGTGCTCGCAATAATTTTGCATTAGTTTTGTGTGAATTGAAGATTAGGAGGACAAGCCGCAAGACTTTGTCAGCCACAGTGTGTGAGTGTGACATCAGAGTGAGCCGCGCTGGGATAGGTTGGTTAGTGAGACGAGTCGTTAGCAGATTGGCAGCCGTCCGTGAGAGGCAATTGGTTGAGTAAGCGGGTGAAAGGAATCTTGGGAGTAAAAGTCATTTCCTTATTGAATCAAACACACAAAAGATAGAAATATGAAGTTTTTCAAAGCGTTTAGAAGTGCCCTGAAGGGTGATTCCTATATTGAGGCGACAGTTGGGGAGCCTACCACACCAGAAAGTTCTCCGGCATTCATTGTGATGGAGGAACGAGGTGTTGCGCCATGTCTTTGGTTAAAGTGGTGCAAATTGACAGGGAAACGGGGAGCTTTAGCATTTCCAGAGAATGGAACGTTTAATTTGAGAATTTTGGATCAGTTGCGAATGACATTACATGAGAAAAAGCCACTTCCTAGACCTGCACAGTTTGAGGCTTTAGCGGTTTGGGAGCTCATAGCCATACAGCAGCAAGAAATGAAATTCCAGAGGAGAATAAGGAAGGTAGAGAAGTTCTTAGCAGAGGTGAGATGGGATTGGGAACAGAAGAAGTGCAGAACGGCGACATTACAAGGTGTTAGGTTGTTTCCTGCTATCGCAGAGGAAGATGAGTCAGAAGAGAAAGAGGATACTAGCAAGGGTGACAAGAGTTCATCAGGGGGTAAGAAGAAGAAAAAGACATGTGGAAGAAGAGGATTCAGATGTGGAGGATCTTATTACTCAGGCACTGAGGGACCGACCTCCACCATATGCGGTGTGGGAAGGGGGTCTGAGTACTAGTTCTGCTCCAACTGCCCCAGCCCAACTGTCGTGGACACTGGGACCAGTGCAGATAGACAATGGAAAGGTACAAGGGGTAGTACAGAGTACTCCTAATGAAGTGACTGCTTTGGTGGTCCAAGCGCAGATGCACCCACCACCGATACAGAGAATTTATCCAGATGTACCAATTCTTGAGACAACCTAGAACTTAGTGTTCCTACGGAGCAAGTGGTTCCAAGGCCAATGCTAGTTCAAACTGAGCCGACTCCAATGTTGTTGCCTCAGGCACAGTCACAGGGTTTGCCGAAGTCCACACCAATGACAGGGGCACAGTCAGATGTGACACCATTATTGAATCAGAGTATGGGAGTAGTCCATCCACAAAATGCGGGTGTCCGAGCAGCACTGGATGCAATGTCGCTGCTGATTACTGTTAGTCCATTGGTACCAAAATTTGCACAAAAGAAGCAGATTACAGGAGAACAGGGTGAAATGTCACAAAGCCTCGTGAGGAGGGGGGTGAGAGGTCATGTGCAGGTGATTTCGTCTACCGGTCAGGCCTTTGATGAATCTAGAACATTAATGGACCTTAGTCCACTTGTTGCGCTTCCAGATGCAGTAAATGGCCCGAGTGTAAGTCAGAGCTTAAACCTTTTGGCGCTGCAAACTCCAGGTGCAGTGGTACAGCACGTGCCAATGCAGAATGCAAGTAATATCCCATTGCAGGGATTGACAGCTCAGCAATTGAATGAGGGGTTAGGCAGCTTGAATACGCCACAAAATACTTCCAAGGGTGAAGAGAAGATTGATCGTGTAAGGCTAGCTACAGAAATAAATGAACTAGTTGAGGGGTCGATGGAAGTGAATAGGTTAGAATCCTATACAGAAGAAGAGCTGAGATATTTGTGTCCGAGGATTAAGAAAGAAGTGGGCAAGATATATCAGAAATTAGCAGATTTGGCAGACAAACATGACATAGAGATTGAGAAAACCAAGTATTTGAAAATGAGCTGTAGGCTAGATTTTGAGGCAAAGGATTTTGAGCATATGAGATCAGCAGGGATAAAAGTGCGTCTCAGAGAGTTATTGCAGAGTGCTCAGATTTGGGAAGCATTAGAGAAGTGGGAAGGCAGATGGGCAAAGAAGAAGGATAAACAGAAACGAGATTCACAAGAAGGGTCTGAAAGGGTTCAGAAAGAAAAGGATCCAGTAAAAATCTTACCAATGAGGGAAATTCCAGGAGGGCAATTTGTTCAAGTTCCTTGGTACAAAAGTGATATTCTGTCATTCACAAATGATTATCCAAAATTGAGAGAAGAAACGGTTGAGTGGTACCAGCAGACAGATAGATTTGTGAAGCTTTCTAAATGTCTGTGGGAAGACTTGAATACTCTGTTGGAAATAGTGGTTCAAGCTGACTTGTGGGTTGAGTGCAATATAGCAGTGGATTGGCCGACAAGTGAACCAGAAAGGGATAGAGTTACAGGTGCACCATCACCTGAAGTGATGAAACATTATTATAAGGTGGTTGAGTTTCTGAAGACGAGAATTTCGCCTAAAAATATTGATTGGCATAGAATTGAAAGGACAGTGCAGGAAGTGAAGGAGTCCGTACATACATACTATGAGAGATTGCCAAAGCATTTAAGGAGTACAGTGGTAAGGAAGCAATTGAGCCGAAAGACATGTATTTTGTTTTCAGGTTTGTTGAAGGATTGAGACCTGAATTAGGGCAGAAGATTAAGAGTCATTTGATTTGTTGGCAAGCAAAGCTGATTGATGAGGTGTTGCAGTATGCGAAAGTATAGTGATGAGATTGAGTTGAAGCAGAAAAAGTTGAAAGAGAAAGCAATGGTGATGCAAATTAAGGCAGCTCAAACAGGAGTGCAAGGAACTTTAGTGCAACAGATACAACAGCAGCAGGGAACTGTCATGTTCCAACCTCAGATGAGAGTAAGTGAACTGCAGACAGGATTTGAGTACTGTAGTGTTTCAGAATGATGTACAAGGGATGAAAAAGATGTGACTGTGTCATCTGTGTGGAAACATGGGACACTGGAAGCGGGGCTGTCTGTTGATGGTGCAGGATGGTGAAGTTCAGCAAAGTGGTGATGTCTATACATTTCAGACTGTGAAAGTCCCTAGAATGAGAGGACTCAATCCGAATCTTTAGAATCAAGTGCAGAATTTTCAACCCATGCAGCAGGTGCAAATGCCACGTGCACAAGTGACACAGTTGCAACCCATGAAGCAGCAGGTTCCTATGGTACCTAGACAGCAAATGCAGATACCTCAGGCCCCGATGGAACAGCAACAGATGATGCTTTCTCAGCAGGTCACAGGTCAAAGACACGACAGAAGTAGTAGCACAGTGCACTAATTCCCATTACATAGTGAGAATGAAATAAACCATGAATGGATGAGTATTTGCTTGGATGAAGAGCCATGTATGCTTGCAGCTTCATTAGAAGTAGATCAGCGAGGACCATTTGTGAAAGGAAAGGTGATGGATCATAGGGTTTCATTCTTAGTGGATACAGGAGCTACACGCTCTACAGTGAGAAGTGCAGAATTTCTGAACTTACCTCTTTCAGGCAAAACAGTTCAGGTTGTGGGAGTAACAAACAGACAGTTGATAAATCCTATCACAGATCCAGTACAGGTTGAGATTGGCAACTTTCAGGGACTACATAAGTTTGTAATTTGTGACTCAAGTCCAGTATCCCTACTGGGAAGGGACTTTTATGTAAGACCAGATGCTCAATTAGTTGTTCGACTACTGGAATAGAAGTTCAGACTAATAGTGATGATGAGGAAGAACAGGCACCTGAAACTGAGACAGAAAACATTAATGAAGAGTACCCATTGATTGAGTTTTTCCCGATGTTCACTGTGAAAGAGTTGAATGCAGACTTACAAGGAACAGTACAGGAAAATGTGTGGGACCTGACAGGTAAGGAAGTAGGTTTGATCAATGAAGTAGAGTTGATTAAAATGACTTTGAAGCCAAATGCAGCTTCCATAGTATAACATAGCAGAAGATGTTATGAGGAAGGTAGCGCAAATAATTGGAGACTTTCTGAAATAAGTGGTATTGAAAGAAGTGTTGAGCATTCAATGTAATTCACTGATAAAGGGCTCAAAGAAGCCGTGTCGAAAAGTGGGCATTGTGCAGGACTTGCGAAAAGTGAATGACATAGTGGTCAAGTGTTGTCCTGTAGTGCCAAACCCAGCAGTGATACTGTTTCAGATTCCATGTGATGCAGAGGGGTTCACAGTGGTTGCTTTTTCACAAGCTTTCTTTTCTGTGCCTCTTCTTGAGGATAGTCAGTTTCTTCTTAGTTCCAAATTCCTAGGCAGAGTCTACAGCTGGTGCAAGCTTCCACAAGAGTACACGGAGTCCCTGTCTCTGTTCAATCAGATTCTGAAAAAGTACTTGGAGTCATTGGAACTACTGTACCAATAAACTCTAGTACAGTACATTGATGATTTGCTGATTGCGTCCAAGACAAAGGATGAGTGTAAGTATAACTCGATTGCCCTGTTGAACATTTTGGAAAAGTTTGACATAAAGTGTCACCTTTGAAATTGCAGTATTGTTAGAAGTCAGTGAAATACTTGGGACACCAGATTGAGAAAGGGTTGAAGAGAATCTCCAGGGAGAGGATTACAATGATATTGCAGAGAAGTCCTCTGTTTTCAAAGAGAGATGTCAGAATGTTTCTGGGAATTGTAGGTTATTGTTGTCAGTGGATTCCAAATTTTGCTGAGATTGCCAAACCATTGTAGCAGTCGAAACATAAGGAGGACCAGATGAAAGCGTTTACCGAGTTGAGAGAGAGTTTGTGCAGCGCTCCAGCCTTGGGAATGCCTGATTACACAAAGCCATTCACATTGTTTTGGCATGAATGTGATGCTTGTTCTTTGTCTGTTTTGACACAGGTCCATGGAGGTGCTTATCGCCCAGTAGCCTATTTTTCATCTACCTTGGACCCAGTCGCAGCAACTTTACCAGGTTGTCTGCAAGCAGTTGCCGCAGTTGGTCAAAGCCTTTCACAATGTGAGGGAATAGTGATGGGATACCCTCTGAAGGTAATGGTTCCTCATTCTGTTGAGAATTTACTGACAAGGACGAAAACGCAGTATTTGACTGGTGCAAGTCTGACAAGGTATGAGACGAGTATTCTAGGTGCTCCAAATGTAACATTGAAAAGATGTACAGTGCTGAACCCGGCAACATTACTTCCAAGTGATACTGTTGAAATTGAAAAAGCGGAAGACAATGAGCATGATTGTCTTGAGGTAATTGAATTTTGCAGAAAACCAAGGCCAGATATCAGAGATACACGATTGGAAGAAAATGACCGAATTGTCTTTGTTGATGGTTCATATCTCAGAGATGGTACAGGGACACTGAGAGCAGGATATGCTGTATGCACAATCACAAGGACATTAGAAGCTTCCTGGCTTCGAAGTGTATAATCTGCACAAGTAGCAGAATTGGTAGCTCTTAATAGAGTGTGTCATGTTTCTGAGAGGCTGAGAGTCACAATCTATACTGACAGCCAATATGGATTTGGGATTGTTCATGATTTTGGTCAATTGTGGTCGCAAAGAGGTTTCCTGACCTCTACTGGTTCACCAGTAAGAAATGGCGACAGAACAAAAGAATTGCTGTATGGAGTACAATTGCCTGAAGAAATTGCTGTGATGAAATGCAGTGCACATCAAAAGACACAGGACTATATCTCACTGGGAAATGGATGTGCAGATCAAGTTGCAAGGTTTTGCTCATTGAACTGTATATCATTCAAAGACAAGTGGGAATTCATGTCAGAAGAAGACAATACATGTACAAGTTTTGCATTGAAAGTGATTGATACTTTGGAAGAGTTGAAAATGTTGCAAAATAACGCTGACAAGGAAGAGAAACGATTCTGGTACAAATTGAAATGTGTTCAGCGTCCTGATGAGATTTGGGTTTCTGAGGAGGGTCAGATGGTCCTACCCAATAGTTTACTGTCACAAATGGCCCATTACTACCATGGTCAGGGACACATTGGGAGGGATGCCATGGTTAGGTTATTCAAAATTGACCTGTTTAACCCTAAGTTTAGGCAGGCAGCAGAGGCAATATGTAATCGCTATATAATTTGTCAGCAGCTAAACGTGGGAAAAGGGGCAGAGGTGAATTTGAGCCACATTGGAAGAGGAGGAGGTCCATTCAGCAGAATGCAATTGGATTTCATTGAAATGCCTGCATGTGGAGGTTTGAAGTACGTGTTGGTGATTGTGTGTGTTTTTAGTCACTGGATTGAAGTATACCCTACAAGGAGGAATGACAGTCTCACAGTAGCGAAGTTGTTACTTAGGGAGTTGATACCATGTTTTGTGGTTCCGATCTCTTTAGATTCAGATAGGGGAACTCACTTCAACAACAAGGTGATTAAACATTTATGTGCAGCACTAAAGATAGAACAATAGTGGCATTGTATCCATCGCCCTGAAGCAGCAGGACTAGTGGAACAGATGAATGGTACCTTGAAATCAAGAATTGCAAAGATGTATGCAACTACGAATCTGAAATGGCCAGATGCATTGCCTTTGGTGTTGATGTCGATGATAAACACCCCTTACAGGAAGACAGGGCTGTCGCCCCATGAGATCCTCATGGGCAGAACAATGAGATTACCAGCAGTTCAAGCAAATGCACTTGTGAACATTACAGATGATATGGTGTTGGACTACTGCAAGGGTCTGGCTGATGTGGTGTACTCTTTCTCTCAGCAGGTACAGGCAACCACCCTGCCACCCATCCACGATCCAGGGCACAATCTGAGAGCCGGTGTCTGGGTCGTTGTCCAAAAGCATGTTCGCAAGACGTGCTTAGAGCCACATTGGAGAAGGCCTTACGACAGTTGTGAAGTGTGCAGGACTTCTGAACTCGATACACGCGAGCCATACAAAGAGAGTGGTATGTCCACAGGATCATGAAGAAGCGTTGTTGAGAACACCAACAACAGTGAAACAGGTTGCCGCGCCTGAACCAGAAAAAGAGCCAAGGGAGCCTGAAATTGAACCAGAGTTGGTGGAACATGGTTCTATTACCCCTGTAAGAGACGAGTGTGAAGAATTACAGGGGGGTGCAGAATATTCAATCTCAACGGATACAGCAGGAGAGCCAAGCTCAGCAGAGGTTCTCCCAGAAACAGACAGTGCTGAAAAGCAGGCAGAGCAAGTGCCAGACCAAGAGCGGGAAAGAGTTGAGGTGGACCAAAGTCAAGGTGGTCCGACTCTTCCTGAGCCGTTGCAGTTCCATCAAGAGAAAACACCATAGAGAAGGAGAAGGAAAAGAATCAAATCCTGAGAAGACTGTTGACTGAAGGATCGAGAAAAGGAGATAATTGGCCCGAGTCACTGATAGGGAAGGGAAAGGAATTGGTCATAAATGAAACAATAGAGGTAGAAGTATATACTACGAGAAAAGAAGAATTGAGTGAAGGTGAATTAAGTGGTGACTGAAAGTTGAAAAGAAAGAGAATAGCAAGTCGGCACTACACAGGTCCTGAATGGGCTTATGCAACTACCAATGAATAGCAACATGAGTTTATGTCCTTTGGTTTTAATAGAGAGGTTCCGAGTCAGTACTTCGATATAACCTGAAGGTGATCAAGAAGCTGAATTGTTGAGCTAATGTGGCGAAAAGACACTGTTGAAAAAATAAACCGGAAGAGACATTGATAACCTGATTTGGCATTGAAAACCAGATGTGACAAGCTGCTAATCGATTTTGACAAAGGAAAAAGGGTTCCTGAATGTGAGACAGAAGTGTGAGAGAAGAATTTTTCCTATTTTTGATTTTTATTGCACTTTATATAAGAGTTACTTCTGCTTTCTGATTCTTTACAGATCATGGCTGAGCTAAATAATCAAGGTAGAAATGCTAGGCACTGCAGATACATGAGTGTTGGATTGGCAATTATGTGTGGGATCTTGTTTATAGTAGTGATTGTTGGAATGTCTGTTCATGATATGAAAAGAGCTACTTTTACTTCTGCTCCTGAGACTACTACGCTAACAGCTTTAGAGAGATTTAAATTAGATGAGAAATATTTGCATGAATATACTAATGCTCAAGGAGAGCTTTCTTCTAATGTCTGCTATCGCTTGTTGAGTGAGTATGTTGAAACGATGGAAGCGAGGAATTGTCTTGTGTGTACGCATATTCCTTTGTTGGTAGCGGATGGAGTTAAGTACCATAGCTTACCTTTAACCTATGGCATAAGCTGCGTCTTGCTACTGACAAGGTTGTATAATCAAGAGTACATACAGTATTTTTATTCAAACCATGACGTTGTGTTTTCATTTGTTCCTATTGTTAGATATCTGAGTAAAATAGCTACAGAGCATGATATAGTACTAGTTAGAGGATTATTTGAGCCTACACTAACATTTGGGACAGCCTACGTGCATAAAAATAACCTAACATGCTTGCTTACACCTTTAGAGAAGAGCTTCATAGGGCATACTGATGACAGGAAAAAAGCATTAAAAGAAAAATTGCATAAAGGTTTAGAGAAAGGGACTTACAAGAATGATTATGCTTATACTGCAATTAAAACAAAAGGGAGATTAGAATTAGATGCATTACATGTAGGTAAGCTTTGTATATATGGGCCAAAATCACGCACTGATGTTTTATTTGTGGGAACGATTGAATGTAGGCATGTGTTTCTGTTTCAGAGTAAGTGGACCTTTATGTTGAATGGTGAAGACCCTGCGATTCCTGGTATCTATTATGTTTGTGGATTTAATGCTTAATACCGTCTTCCAAGAGGATGGTATGGGACATGTTATTTGGGGATAGTTTTCCCAAAGATTTATCAGATAGATGACTTAAAGAAGTTTCTGAGGAGGGAAACCTCTTCTGCAGTTGTGAGAGATATTTTTGGTGCAGTGATTCCTTCAGTGGGAGTCTTTTTTAATTCGATCAAGATGCAAAAGTTGTCTATTATTGTGGATAACATGCTGACGAATTTTAAAGGTGCAATACTCCTGATAGATACTGAATTAGCCGCGGATAGATTTATGACGCTTCAAGACTTATAGGCTTGCTTTTGACATTCTTTTAGCGAAAGACGGCGGAGTTTGTGAAATGATTAATTCTAGGCATTATCGTTCTTATATTCCTAACAATATTAAGGAGATAAGACACTTACTTGCTAACCTGACTAACTCGAGTAAGGATTTAAAGGAATTGAAAGAACCAGGTGTTTGGGGAAAGGTTGGAAAGGGATTTGCATCAGTGGGAAATTGGCTTAGTCAGATTTGGAATGGGGTATTATTAAAAATTATACAGGGAATATACATTGTGATTGCTTGCATATTAGGAATATGGGGTTCATGTCAATTATGTCAAAAGATAAAATTGAAAAGATCTAAAAATAATCAGAGGAGGGAAGAACGAAACAGAGAAAGAATCTATAGGGAAGATTTGAGGAGGAGACAAAATACAGCAGAAACTGAATTGTGAAATGTTGGTAAAGAATGGTGTGATGACATAGTTAGTCATCAGAGGAGGGACTGTTGAAGCAGATATGTTAATTAAAATGTATTAATGAATGTTTATGTTTTGACTAATAATAAAATGATAGAAAAATAAATGTAGAAAATAATGTGCACGTTTGAAAATGTGCCCACAGAGTGTGACAGCTATCATTCACGAACTTGTACTAAAATGATAAAAAATGCATGAAATATTGAAGTACGTAATAATAATGTAGTAGTATGTCATATTGAAATGTATAACCTATGTTTTGCAATATATTGTAGAGTTAACTTAGTCGAAGTTATGTTGCATGAACCAACGGACAGGAGATGAGGGAATCAAAAATGTAACAAATGACTGTGTAAAGCAGACAGGATGTACTTTCCCAGAACTCGAACAATAGAGACACTGACTGGAGAAGAAGATGCAACATTTTCGATGCCTGATGAGTCGTATGATGAGGACATCGTACAACGAACCAATCAATGAACTGAGAATGGCGAAATATTAGATCTCATAGATTTGCAGAATTGAATGTATAGGGTAGCATCACATATGGTGATTAATTGACCAATTAGGAATTAGGGGGATGGACTGAAAAACTCTAATAAAAAGTCATGACAAGGGGCTAAAACTTCAGAACCATTGGGGGAGATGCCAGGTGCCAGATGCGAGGGGGATTCAAAATTCTGTCATTGGGCTCATGCTCTTGAGAGCCTGATGCATTGCTGATCGATTGATGACCTGAAGATGAAGACTGACTTTGTTGCTGATCCGTACAGTGGATAGGTAGCTATGACAATGTGACTGATTAACTTTGTGCCTTTATTTCTAGGTACCAATTGCGCTGTCTATATAGTTTTTCTCCTAGCTAGACATTTTCCAAATTAATGTTTCTACATTTTTTTCGTATGCAGTCCCACATGCTAATGCTAATTTGGCTAATGTAGGGTTCTTTTGGGTGACGCTGACAGTGACAAATGATTGATGAACTGATTGCTGAACTCTGCTAATAATGTTGATATATTCATCCTTGTTAGCTTATGCTGAAGCATTGAAGCATATGTTTTCTCAAGTTCTGATTAGATTATGTTATTGGTGGTCACTAATGAACTAAATTCTGAGCTGATTGAGTAAAGTTTGAATTAACCTGATGAGTTAGAATTGTAACGAATAGGGAAATAAAAATTGTTAAACGTATATTGAGTTGTGGTTATTCATGAAATGTTGATATAATTTGTCTAATGATTAATGATTCTCTTAGTGTTTATTAATTAGTGATACTGAATATTGATAACATTAGTCACTACATGACTAGGATACTCCATGCGTCCAAAAGGTTCATCGGCCTATACGCATCCCCTTGTAAGTTTACTTACTAAGGACCAGGCGCACTAGCAACCTTTAAGGTACATGTCCAACATTTTAAATACACTACACCCTACCCTTGGGGCTAATCAAGACCTACCTTGGGAGTGACATATGTAAAAGAAAGGAAGGTTTGGGCCTGGCAAGTGGGTACGCTTGCTAAGTTCAAATGGCAGGTTAAAACTGCACACACATGCTCTGCAGTGGCAGACCTGAGACATGTTTGGAGGGTGCACAATCAGTGCTTCAGAGCCACTAGTAGTATTTAATTGACAGGCCATAGGCACATTTAGTGCACACTATACTATGAACTTACTAGCAAGTTAAATATACCAATTGTGGATAAACCAATGTTACCATGTTTTAAAGTACCGAGCACCTGCACTTTACCACTGGTCAGCAGTGGAAAAGTGCACAGAATCCTAAAGACCAGCAAAAATTATCCGTGCATTTTACCTATTGGTTCTATTGGACTACTTTTTTTATTTCTACATTTTTAATATTAGCATACCAGCCTATTAGAAGGGGAGCAAGAATGATGAGCTAGCACTTTACGACACAGGTTCACATTATTCCAGGGGCTTTATGTTATGATCATCGTAGTTTTGCTACATGAAGTCAGAGGTATCCTTCATAAAAAGCATAGGGGATGTGAGGTCTATTCAGGATCTTGAGCCCTTGCCAACTAGGGCTGCTGAAAAGTCTGAGAGGCATTTGTTCACTAATGAATTTATCCTAGTTTGTCCAAGGGCAGCTACACATATTGTTGAGTTATTTTCCCGGAAATACAATGAATTTTTACTAGCCCACCCAGTAGTATTTTTTTTTTTGTTGACATTTTTCTCTTTAGGGGTAGTCTATGTCTTTTCTAGGAGGGGACAAGGGATTTTCTCTTTCTCTTTAAGAAACATGGGGGGAGATTTAAAAGTCCCTAACGCCTCTTTGCACCACATTACCTTAATTTATTTACACTAATGTGGCCCAATAAGGCCAAAATGGCTTCGCCAAATTTGGAGAGTGGCTCAATGCATGCATTGCACCACTTTGTAACCCATTGCTCTACATTATGCCTGTGCCAGGCATAATGTATGCAAAGGGGGCGTTCCCCTGTTAGGGGGGCCAAGAAAATGGTGCAAAGCTCCAAATCAGCATCACAGATTTTGACATTAGCTCCCTAAATACCACCATGGTGCACCTTATCTTAGATATGGCACACATATGGTGGCTCTAGGGGGGTACTAAGGGGCGCAAGAAAATTGGAGCTGCACTAGGTGCGGCCCCACTTTTCTTAAATCAGTCCCACGTTTTTTTCTGGCGTGGGTGTACTGGCCTTTGGCTCCCTTGCACTATATTATTGTCATAGTACTTAAAGCTTGATTCATTTCAGTATGTTTGCATTCGGCAAAACTTTGCATTGCTCTGTAAATTATGACTTTGCCTATTATCTTATGAACTGAGGGCCATATTTATACTCTGTTTGCGCCGGATTTGCGTCGTTTTTTTTTACGCAAATTCAACGCAAAACGAACTCCATATTTATACTTTGGCGTTAGATGCATCTAGCGCCAAAGTTCATGGAGTTTGCGTCATTTTTTAGCGTGGACACCTTCCTTGCGTTAATGATATGCAAGGTAGGCGTTCCCGTCTAAAAAATGATTCCGAGGCATGTGCGCCGTATTTATACTCCCGGGCAAAAATGACGCCCGGGAGTCGGCGGGTAACAAAAAAATTACGTCCAGCTGCTTTTGCGTTGTTTTTTAGCGCCTGGTCAGGGCAGGCGTTAAGGGACCTGTGGGCTTGGAAGGAGCCCAGAGGTGCCCTCCCATGCCCCCAGGGACACCCCCTACCACCATTGCCCACCCCAGGAGGACGCCCAAGGATGGAGGGACCAACCCCTGGGACATTAAGGTAAGTGCTGGTAAGTATTATTATTATTTTTTTTTGTGGCATAGGGGGGCCTGATTTGTGCCCCCCTACATGCCACTATGCCCAATGACCATGCCCAGGGGACATAAGTCCCCTGGGCTTGGCCATTGGGCTAGGGGGCATGACTCCTGTCTTTGCTAAGACAGGAGTCATTTCAATGGGGGTTGGGAGTAAAAAAAAATGGCGCAAATCGGGTTGAGGCGAAAATTTTGCCTCAGCCTGACTTGCCCCATTTTTTGACGCCCAAGCTCCATATTCCCCTACGCCGGCGCTACCTGGTGTAAGTCATTTTTTTTTTCCGCACACCAGCCAGCTCCGCCGGCTAACGTCATTGAATAAATACGGCGCCCGCATGGCGCTTCGGAATGGTGTTAGCCGGTGTGAAATTTTTTGTCGCACAACTGCGTTGGCGCAGTTGTGCGTCGAAAAGTATAAATATGGACCTAAGTATTTATAGCAGAGAATGGAGATCTTTAATTTATGGGTTTATTCAACAAATTTGCGGGTGTGATTTATCAACCTGAGTAACTCTAGGGTTGCCTGTAGAAATTGCATATAGTTTCTATGTTTGGTTAAGGTAAATTGCATACCTCGTATTTTAGTCTTATGATCTGTGTTTTGTATTTTATAGCCTAACCTTGTAAATTGAAAAATAAATTAATACAACTTGTCATCTATAGGACCCACACATATCTCAGCTGTAAGGAATCAATGCACTGAACTTCAATTAAAACGTATGTGACACTACTGTGACACGCCCTAACAAAAAAGAGAGATAAAGCAATAGCAACGTATGCACATTATAAAATGAACAAATATTAGATTGACACTGCCAGACTTCAGCTCATGGAATTGAAGTCAGTACCATGTTAGGGTTTCATTTCTTTTTTTTATTAATAGATTTCTATAGAGCAGACTAGATCCCTATGGGTGACAGAGAAGTTTACATAAGGCCGTTATAATTTGCAGGTTACATAGGAGAAACATGAAATAATACATTATAATGAAGTTAATATAATATCATAGAATATAAAGGAGTTTTATATGGCATGAGTGGGCGCTTAGGATAATATGGATACATGAAGGGAACACAATATGACGTGTTACAAGTAAACTAAAAACTGTATAAGATAACGTGGGACGCCAACGTTCATAATTACAAAAGTTCTTCATGTCGATGTTTCAGAGTCGAAAGGATTCAGCGTACATACAGGATTCTCAGAGTCGGGAGTTACGTAACAAAATAAACTTGAATTCCAGGGTGGTGCAGTTCCGAACCCTGGTTGCACTTTTGGGAAAGGCTTGAGTTAGTGTTGCTGTCTTTAAGAATCCTTGGATGTAATGAAGGAGGGACTCAGTGCTCTCACGTTTTTGCTGACCACTGTCCACGAGAGAGGGGATCTAAAGTAAATTGCCTTGTTGGTAATGTGGGCTTGCTTAGGAATATTTCTTGCTCCAACGGAAAGCAAGGTTGCAGTGTTAAAACTGGAGATATTTGATTCCTTTGCCTTAGGCCAGCTTACCTAAAGTACATAATGCCCCTTTGAGAAGAGCCAGTTGTATCTGAGGAATTTAGGAGGGTTTCCAATATGAAGCCTCAAGAGAGTGTGTGTTAAAGAGGGAGGGGAGTGATCATAAGTTGAGAATGTGTACTTGTTAGCCTGAGCTAATGTAATGTCTCTTGATGTGACACCAATGCACATTGATTGGTCACATTTTGACACATGTCTTTATTATTTAATATGTGGGTGTGTTCAAGCACCCATGTCGAGGGACCAAAATACTACGAGCACTGAGGTGCACAGGTCATCATATATATTGTAACACAAAATTGTAATTAGAAACGCACATGCATACATAAAAAACACAAGCAGGTAGTCATATACATGCAAAAAACACAGAGGGACAAACATATAAATTTAGACAGCACACATCAAGGTACACATATACTCATACACAACAGAGGTATTCTGAGAAATGTGGATAGATGCACGCATAGATGTGTAGATGGGTGAATGGATATATAAAGTTCAAAGTATAAATAGATAGGTGGGTGTGAGTTCATACATGTTCTAGTTAGGAAGAATGAATACGGGAATGGATTCACAAATAGTTGTGGCTGAGTGGCAAATGCACAGGCTCTTGAGTGTAGATTAATGGATGAGCGACCGCACGGATGTTGGTGTTTGGCTAGGTGGATAGAGGGTGTGGTGTAATTCATGAATGTGGATGAAAAACTGTGGCCCATATTTATACTTTTTGACGCAAAACTGCGCTAACGCAGTTTTGCGGCAAAAAAAATAGCGCCGGCTAACGCCATTCTGAAGCGCCATGCGGGCGCCGTATTTATTGAATGGCGTTAGCCGGCGTTAGCCGACCGGCGCTGCCTTGTGTGCGTGAAAAAAAACCACGTACACCAGGCAGCGCCGGCGTAGGGAAAAATGGCGTTTGGGCGTCCAAAAATGGGGCAAGTCAGGCTGAGGCTAAAAATCGTCTTAACCCGATTTGCGCCATTTTTTTGTGTGCGCCCAGACGCCATTAACATGACTCCTGTCTTAGCAAAGACAGGAGTCATGCCCCCTTGCCCAATGGCCATGCCCAGGGGACTTCTGTCCCCTGGGCATGGTCATTGGGCATAGTGGCATGTAGGGGGGCACAAATCAGGCCCCCCTATGCCAAAAAAAAAATAAAAAAAAATACTTACCACAACTTACCTTTTCTTCCCTGGGATGGGTCCCTCCATCCTTGGGTGTCCTCCTCGGGTGGGCAAGGGTGGCAGGGGGTGTACCTGGGGGCTTGGGAGGGCACCTCTGGGCTCATTCTGAGCCCACAGGTCCCTTAACGCCTGCCCTGACCCAGGCGCTAAAATCCGGCGCAAATGCAGGTTTTTTAGTCCCGCCCACTCCCGGGCGTCATTTTTGCCCGGGAGTATAAATACGACGCATATGCATCGCAGTCATTTTTTAAGACGGGAACGCCTACCTTGCATATCATTAACGCAAGGAAGGTGTTCATGCAAAAAAATGACGCTAACTCCATGAACTTTGGCGCTAGACGCGTCTAACGCCAAAGTATAAATATGGAGTTAGTTTTGCGTCGAATTTGCGTCGAAAAAAACGACGCAAATTCGCCGCAAACGGAGTATAAATATGCCCCTGTGTGTGTGACTTATTATGAGTGTGAAGTTGGGTGGAAGGATTTAACTGTAGGTGAGCAGGCAGGTAAATGGACTGATGGATACATTATGTTAGGTTGAATTCTATGGCCCAACTTATCACCTGTGAGGGTATCCAAGTGCTGGAGCAGAAATGTACGTTGGGCAGAGCTCTTAGTTAAACAGCCAGGTCTTCAGTTTTGCAAAAATGTTGAATACGAAAGGAGCAGTTAAATGTGTTAAGGGTGTTCATTCCAGGTCTTAGCAGCAATGTAAGAGAAGGGGTGGCCTCATCATTTGCATCTTTGGATACGGGGGCCTCTGTGAGGCTGAATGAGGCTGAGCGCAGCTGTCTGGTTGGATTGTAGAGTTGAAGTAAGTCATTTAGATATGCAGGTCCATGGTTGGATGCATAGATGTGAGTTGTGATGGATGAGTGAATAGATAAGAATATCAAGTTCATTTGAAATGCACTAGTGAACTGGCAGGCAAGTACAACACAACCCCCACCTTTCAAGTAGAGATTATCCCTGGAGCCCCGGAAGACTTACTTGTGCAGACCCCACCAGGGATGAGGGAACAATCCAAGGTGAAAATAGTTAGACATACTTCATCAGTGACTGGTAGACAGCGACTTCAGTACTCAGCTCATGGTGGGTCTCCAATGTGTCTCATCTGGTAATTAATGCACTGATTGTGTACTAAGGTTTGCCTGTGATGAACCCCATGAAATACTGTTAGCGCGTCTGACTGTATTTGGTTTCTTATTGTTAGAGGTTCAATGGACCTTTTGACTGTGCTTAGAGGAGTTCCCCCCATGAGACTCAGTTCCAACATAAATCAATAGCAATACCAATCAATTACATCAATAATCTTGGGAGTCAATAATTTCCATGCACCATGACCCATTGGCCATGAATAACCATACCTTTATGTAAAAGTTAGAATGTTTACTTCCCTATATTAACAATGCTATTACACAAAAGTTAGGGCCTCATTACGACTTCGGCGGTCCTTTTCTAGGACCACTGAAGCCGATGCAGGCAAGAGACTGCCAGTCCTGGAGGTCTTTTGCCAACCATATTAGGAGTGTTCCAATAGGCCAGCGGGCAAAAACAGCATTTTTGCCCACTGGCCCAGCGGAACACTCACCATAACATTGTGTTGTGGTGCATCGGGTGCGACAGGCTGGTGGATGGGGACTCGTATTCCCCAGGGCAGCGCTGCTTGCAATGCTGCTCTGTAAGATTACAACCGCTGGGATCACCAGGCTGCAGGCTGGCTTTTGGCGGTTTGACCGTGGCAGCTCTGCCTAGATCATAATGGGGCGGTCGGACCGCCCTGTTTGCGGCGGTCCGACCACCATCGCGAGTCTGACGGTCTTGAGACCACCACACTCGTAATCAATCAATCAATCAATCAATCAGTGCTTGTTAAACGCAACTACTCACACGTGAATGTCTCAAGGTGCTGGGGGGGCGTGTTGCGCCCATCAGTGCAGTGGTTCTTCAAATAGCCATGTCTTTAAATAGCCATGTTTTCTGCTCTTTCATGAAGTTGAGGAGGGGTGTAGTCTGTCTGAGGTGGGGCGTTAGGGCATTCCAGGCTGTGGTGGCAAGGTAGGAGAATTAGCGTCCCCCTGTTTTTCTGTTGCAGGATTGTTGTGTAGGTTCTCATTATCCTAATGAGACTACTGGATTTGGGAGGCAGAATCGCCTGGACTGCGGAGGACTGAGTCTGAACCCGCACCATGTGACTCCTGTCGGCTTAATCTGAGTTTGTTCTGGCTAACTAGCAGTGCCTCACGCCACCCAAGAGCAGGGATGAATGGGCAACTGGGCGTATGACATACATGACTCCTCAGGGGAATCATGGTCACTCAGATCCCATCTGTTACTCTCAATTACATTAGTCTCATATATGCAAGGACAATCAGACGCAGAGTTTAGTTCAATAAGGTTTCATTTAAGTAATTGCATCTTAGATAATAAAGCATGTATTGCAATAACTAGGACGATGAAACAGAGTAGGATTAAAATTGTGACAAGGAGAGTAAAACACAAAAATAACTCAACCATTGTGTCACTAAGCTTGTTAAGAATAGTTCCTACCTAGCCTACGTTAGAGCACAGCATGTTAGGCTCTAATTCTGCCCTTTAGGTTTCCCCTGGGAAGACAGCATCCCTCATACCCGAGCAAGAGGCCTGTTGTCTACATAAGCATCTGCAGTGAAGCAATCAGCATACAGTCATGGTCATCTGGCTGGAACCTCCCTCTAACGTACATGGGTCAAAGTAGTGTTTTTTAAAATAAAACAGCTGATGTTCCTAAAATGGATCCCCACGTAAAAGTGTGTATGTTTCTGAAAACATTGGAGACAAAACGTACCGCTTTTGCTGGCAATCTAGCTTACTGCAGCCGTGAGAAAAGCACAGAGTGAAAGAAATGTCTTGTTTAAGAACACAGTGAGGACCTAGGGGAAGAACAGCTAGATAGAGAAATGAAACAAGACCGTAAATGTGGCTATTGTTAAAATAATAAAAACAAAACTGAATAAAATATATCTAGGTTAAAGTGCGCAGCGGCAGACCTAGTTTGCTAAAATAACATGTATAAAGCATTAGCTAAACTGGCTACACAACAAGGTACTTCGGCGAGAGAGAGCTGGGCTCAACATAGGGTCCTGTGGGGTGCGTGGAAATTGAGTCGCCTGTTCAGGTAGGCTGGTCCAGTGTCGTGGAGGGCTTTGTGTGTGTGTGGGTGAGGATCTTGAAGGTGATTCTTTGCTCTATGGGGAGCCAGTGTAGTGTGTGCAGGTACTGGGAGATGTGACAGTGTTGAGGTAGGTCGAGGACCAGTCTGGCGGTGGCGTTCTGGATGTTCTGTAGTTTGCATTGAGTTTTTTGTTGATTTCGGCATAGAGTGCATTGCCGTAGTCCCGTCTGCTGGTAACGAGGGTGTGTGTGATGGTCTTTCTGTGTTCAAGGGAGATCCATTTGAATGTCTTCCGTAGGAGGTAGAGGGTGCGGAAGCAGGAGGATGCGACTGAGTTGATTTGGTGGTCCATGTTGAGTTTGGAGTCAAGGATGATTCTGAGGTTGTGGGCTTGTTTTGTAGGGGTGGGTGGGCTTCTAAGGGTGGGGGGGTCCACCAGGAGTCATTCCACATGTGGGGTTGAGGGCCTATGATGAGTACTTCAGTTTTGTCTGCATTGAATTAAAGCAGCTGCTTTTCATCCAGTTGGCGACTGCTCCCATGCCTTTGCAGAAGTTGTGTCTGGCTGTCTTGGGTTCGTTGGATAAGGAGAGGATGAGTTGGGTGTCGTCAGTGTAGGAGAGGATGTTGAGTCCATAGTTTCTGACAATGGCGGCTAGCAGGGCCATGTAGATGTTAAACATTGTGGGGCTGAGGGAGGATCCCTGGGGAACTCCGCAAGTGGTAGGTGTGGAGTATGAGAGGAAGGGGGGAAGTCTTACTCGTTGATTTCTGCCGGAGAGGAAAGATCAGATCCAGTCGAGGGCCTTGTCTCTGATGCCAGCCTCGTGAAGTCTGCTTATCAGGGTGTGGTGGGAGACTGTGTCGAAGGCTGCTGAGAGGTTGAGCAGGATGAGGGCTGCAGTCTCTCCCTTATCCAGCAGGGAGCGGATATCGTCTGTTGCGGCTAGGAGGGCTGTTTCGGTGCTGTGGTTTTTTCTGAAGCCAGATTGGGAGGCGTTGAGGATGTTGTGGTCCTCGATGAAAGTGGCGAGTTGGCTGTTGATGGCTTTCTTGATTACTTTCACTGGAAAAGGGAGCAGGGAGATGGACCTGTAGTTCTTGAGGTCAGTGGGGTCTGCCTAGGGTTTCTTGAGGAGAGGATTTACCTCCGTGTGTTTCCAGTCATCGGGGAAGAAGTCGTCTGCTAGGGAGCCGTTGATGGTGAGGCAGAGCTTTGGGCAATGGTTTCAGCGGCTCTGTTGAAGATGTGGAGGGGGCATGGGTCCGTGGGGGCCCGTAAGTCTATGGTCCTCATTGTCTTCAGTGTATCTTCGGTGGTGAGGGGGCCTTATTCTCAAAATCAAATGATAAGCATACGGAAACAATACTGGTTGACTGAATCATCTAAAGAATCTCAATTTAATCAAAGCTTCGATCACTACACATTCTAGAGGTAAAGTAGAAATTAATATGAAGCATAACTGTGCAATAGAAATGGCATGCATTTAGATTCTGCAAATAAAAGACATCAAATGTTGTTAATATTTAGCAGGCATCAATCATTGAGTAATCTAACTAACCTTCTGATTAAAATAGCATGTTTGGGCTTCATGCAAAACAACTTAGTCAACACAAATTTGAAAACCATCTATCTATGGCTCTATCAAAATCAGTGGTTGGTACCTAAAGAGAAAAACAAATCTAAACAGCAAACAGTAACATTGTCTTATACCTTGCCTCATTATGGTCCAGCAAGCTGTGACAGTCTTCGTCAATTGAACATCTGTTCGGTCAGCAAAGTATCGGAATTCAGCAATGAAGTTCAAGGTAGAAATGCAGTTTGGAAAGAATAATGGTTAATGGCACATCTCCTTTTGGGACGGTTAGGAAAAATGGGGCTAATGGCATATCTCCTCTTGGTACACTCTGGCTAAGTTAGATTCCCAAAAACTATTTCTCACGTTGGTATTGGTCAAAGAATCATACGTTTGCATCTAGTCCAATGAAAGTAGAACCTCAGATCTAAGAATTTACTAAACCGTTGTTCACCTGTTGATGATTGGCTCCTGTTCCCATCGTTGGGCTTATCAGGTAACAAATTTGTATCAGCTTATACTCCAGTCAGTGCATCTATTGTTCCTGGGAACATCGCCTTTACACACACTAAGGGCCTGATTCAGACCTTGGCGGGCGGCCTCGGTCAAAAGACCGCGGCGGCCATTGATACATTTCCGCTGGGCCAGCAGAAATGCCCCTGCAACGAGGATGCCGGCTCTGAATGGAGCCGGCGGAGTTGCAGGGGTGCGACGGGTGCAGTGGCACTCGTCGCGTAGAAATACTTTGTGGGGCCCTCTTACGGGGGCCCCTGCAGTGCCCATGCCATTGGCATGGGCACTGCAGGGGCCCCCAGGGGCCCCGCGGCACCCCCTACCGCCATCTTGTTCCTGGCTGGAGACCCGCCAGGAACAGGATGGCGGTAGGCGGTGTCAGAATCCCCATGGCGGCAGAGCGCGCTCCGCCGCCATGGAGGATTCTGCAGGGCAGCGGGAAACCGGCGGGAGACCGCCGGTTTCCCGCATCTGACCGCGGCTGAACCGCCGCGGTCAGAATGCCCTGCGGGGCACCGCCGGTCTGTCGGCGGTGCTCCCGCCAACCCTGGCCCCGGCGGTCAGAGACCGCTGGGGTCAGAATGACCCCCTAAGTTTTAAAAAGTATCAGTAGCTAGTACAACAAATTCTAGCAGGCAGTTCTCATGGGAAATAATTTTAGCTACTAGCATTCGGTCAGTGCAATGGAAAATTACAATTTCATTCACTAAGCAGCCATTTTATGACTCGTCTAAGCAATGCAACTTGACAAGAGGACGTGAAACTGGGCCCATGACTTCGCAAAATTAACACCTATGGTTAATAAAGCAAATACATAATGCATAACCATTAATATGACATACTACTACGTTAATACATACATGAGCTTGACATTTTACATTAAGAAGGTGTCAATAAGTATACTTCATGAATATTGGTGGTCACTCAAGTAGGCACATTTTCAAACTTGTGTATTATTTCTCTATATTGACTCATTTTCAATGCAGATTTGACATTCAGAATACATGAATATTCATTAGTAAAACAATCCCTCCTCTGATGACAAAATATGTCATCGCACTTACATCTTCCCACACAAATTTTTGCTTCAGCTAAAATTTGTCATCTCTATCCCTTTTAATCTTCATTCCCTCTTTGAATTTTTCCTAATCACATTTTCCATTGTTATCACTTCCCTCCTCTGTTCATTTTAATTTTCTTTGATTTAATCACATGATACAATTTATATATAGCCCATGCTACATATATGCAAATCACAATAATCAATATCCCTTTTATGTCTGAATGCTTCTTACCGCAATTGTTTGTCAATCTCGAGGCACCACCTGGTCTCTTGCTGGTTCTGGACTGACCAAGGTAAGGGTGACCTTTTCCAGTAGCCACGGTGCTGCTGATAGAGTAACACCAAGCAGACAGTGACCTCCAGAAGGAGTCCCAGAGGAAAAAACCCAGTCCTGGGAAAAACGTCAGAAGTAAGGAACTCCTGGTAATGAGGTAAGAAAAAAGAGAAGCGTAATATGAACTGGAAGCAGCAATACTGCAGCCAAGAAAAAACGTGAGAAGTCCAAAAATCACCGGAAACAGGAGCGAGGAGCACCACCAGAACGAAAGTGTTTGCAGCGCAAGGAACAGAAGACCAACTGTGTTTATATACTGGAAAACAGGAAGTGACACACAGGAAGTTCCAAAGACACCATCTTGAATTGGGAAAAGCCACATTTGAGTGAATGGAAAATAGCCATGGTGTAAAAGAGGAAGCAAAGCTTGCAGGGAAGGAAACACAGACTCCTGGGACGAAGAAAAGATGGCTAAGAGGAAAACCATAAAGAAAGAGAAAACAAGAGAAAAGAAAAAAGGCAGAAAGAATAGGTAAGAGAGATTATAAGAGTGAAAAGCGGGCGCAGCGCGAAGCAGCACCCAAAGAAAGATTGACTGGTCACGCTGTGGACC
This sequence comes from Pleurodeles waltl, assembly GCF_031143425.1. Lineage (NCBI taxonomy): Eukaryota > Metazoa > Chordata > Amphibia > Caudata > Salamandridae > Pleurodeles > Pleurodeles waltl. The sequence goes on from NC_090439.1 coordinate 359,893,604, forward strand.
AAAAAATAGGCAGCGGCCCAAAACGAGGCTCAAAACGTGGCCCGCAGCAGAAACAGCTGTCCATGACTCACCGATCTGACAACGGTCCGTAAGTGGGGCGCCGCAGGTCCTCGCGGCATCACATTTTATTATTTTCAATATTATCCCTTTACCAAAGTTGCTGAGCCAAGTTCCCACTGAAGCAAAACCTTTGCCAACTTTCTCCCAAACACCTGGTTCCTTCAGCTCTTTCAAATCAGCACTATGATTAGTCAGATTGGTAAGTAAGCTTCTAATTTCTTTGCTATTGTCAGGAATATATGAACAAGCATGCTTCGGCTTCAACATTTTTCAAACTCTGCCATCATTTGCTAAAACAATGTCTAACGCAAGGGGGTTCTGAAGAGTTATAGATCTTACTGCAGTCATTTCTGTATCCAGTAGGATCATGGCTCCTGAAAAATTTGTCAACATCTTTTCCACAATAGTGGACAACTTTTGAATTCTTATAGAATTGAGAACAACTCCTACTGAAAGAGATATTGCTCCAAAGATATCTCCCATTATACTAAAAGGAGACTCTCTCTTTTGTTTAATGTGATGTAACTCAGTCATCTTCGGTAATCTTTTCAAGTCAAGTTAAAATGTCTTTGGGAAAACTATTCTCAAATAACATGTGCCATACCATCCTCTTAGAAGACAGTAATAAGCATTAGGTTAACAAATGTAATATAAATTCCATGAATTGCTGGATCCTGTCCATTCAACATAAATGTCCATTTACTCTGAAACACAAACATATGCCTACATTCACGCGTTTCCACAAAGTGTTAGTACTAGATCTGGGTCTATATACACAAAGCTTCCCTGCATGTTTTGCATCTAAAGCTAATTTCCCTTGTATTTTTATTTCACTAAAAGCATAATCATTTCTATAAGTCCTTTTCTCTAAGCCCTTTTCTAACTTCTCCTTTAATGCCTTTTTTCCTGTCATCTCTCTGATCTAAGAAGCTCTTTTCTAAAGGTGTAAGCAAGCATGTCAGATTATTCTTGCACGCATATGCTGTCCCAAAAGTTAATGTAGGCTCAAAGGAACCCCTTACTAACACTATGTCATTGTTCTTAGCTACTCTACTCAGATATCTAATTATGGAGACAAACAAAAATACTACATTATGGTTGGAATAGAAATATTGAATGTGCTCCTGGTTATAGAATCTTGTTAGTAACAGACTACAACTTATCCCATAAGTAAGAGGCAAACAATGATAGGTAACTCCTCCTTCGACTGATGAAGGAATCTGGGTACACATAAAACAATTCCTCGCATCCATCGTCTCAACATACTCACTCAATAAACGATAGAAGACATAAGAAAGTTCCCCTTGTGCATTGTCTATGTGCAGATACTTCTCATCTAACCTAAAATTTCCTATCACACTTAATGCAGTAGTTGTCTCTAAAGCTGAAGTATGGTTGGCTTTACTCATATCAAGAACAGTCCTACCTACAATCAATATCATGCACAATATCACACATACAATTGCCAAACCAATACTCATGTATTTACAGCATCTGTTCTTCACACCCTGCTGGCTAATGTTACCCATGATCTGTAAAGAATCAGAAAGTACAAGAGAAAATTTAAAAGTTTATGCAGCACAATCAAAAACACAAATCTTCTTTCAGCAGTTATTCACAGCTCTCAGTTTCACTTCCAGGAACCTCGGTCAAAAATCAATTTAGCAGCTTGTCAAATCAGGTTATCTTGTCAACTTAGGTTTTCAAAGTCTTTTCCAGTTACTTTCAACAGTTTTCTTAAATTTGCCTCAGCAGTTCAGTTCGTTAGCTTCTTTCAAGTGCCAAAATATTGACCTGAAATGTCTCAATCAAAACAAAAAGACAAAAAATCTCTTTGCCGTTCACTTGGTGTTGCATACGCCTATTCAGGACCTGCGTACCTTTGACTTGCTATTCTCTTTCTTTTCAACTTTCAATCTCCATTCAATTCTCCTTCACTTAGGTCTTCTTTTCTTGTTGTATCTACTTCTTCCTCAATTGTTGTCACAACAACTCCTTCTTTTCTCTTTTCTTGTGACTCCGGCAACTTATCTCCTTTCAGTGGACCCTTGGTCAATGTTCTTTTCAATGTTGAACTTGAAACTTCTTCTTGCTTTGTAGGATTTTCTCTTGACGGACCTGCAACTGGTTTAGGGGGAATCAGACCACATTAGCTCTGATCTGCCTCAACTCCTTCCCCCTCGGAGTCTTGTGTTTGCTCTGTTTGTCTCTCAACTTTGTCTACTTCTGGGTAAGCCCTACTCTGACTAGGCTCTCCTGCTTTCTCAATCATTACTGGTTCACTGTCACTCTCCTAGAGGTCTTCTCCTTCATCTCTCACAGGAGTGACTGAACCATTCTCAATGTGCTCAGATCTGGTCTCAGTTCCATTTTCTTCTCTTTCCGGCTCTGAGGCTTGTCTGGTCATTGTTGGTACTCTCAGCAGCTCCTCTTCATTGTCCAAAGGACATGCCACTTTTCTTGTATGGCTTGCGTGTATCCAGTTCGGAACTCCAGCACGCTTCACAGCTGTGGTAGTGATCAAAACTATCTGGAAAGGGCCTTTCTACCAAGGTTCCAAACACGTCTTCCTCACATGTTTTCAGACCACAACCCAGTCACCAGCTCTCAGGGTGTGTCCTTGATCTTGTGACAGTTGCAGTGTAGTGGCTTCCACCAGCTGAGAGAATGAGCAAACCACATCAGCCAGACCCTTGCAGTTGTCCAACACCATATCATCTCTTATGTTCACAGGAGCATTTGCAGGAACCGCTGGCAACCTCATTCCTCTGCCCATGAGGATCTTGTGCGCTGACAATCCTGTTTTCCTGTCAGGTGTGTTTCTCATTGTCATCATAACTAATGGCAGTGGGTCAGGCCAATATAGATTTGTGGACGCACACGTTTTCAACATTCTTGATATCAAGGTACCATTCATCTGTTCTACTAGTACTGATGCTTCAGGGCGGTAACTACAATGCAACTTCTGCTCAATGTGTAAGGCTGCACACAGTAATTTAATTACTTCATCGTTGAAGTGACTTCCTCTGTCTGATTCTAAAGAGATCGGAAACCCAAAATGTGGTATCAGTTCCCTAAGCCGTAGTTTTGCATCTGTGAGGCTATCATGTCTCTGTGTAGGGTACGCTTCAATTCAATCACTAAAGATACAGACAATCACCAACACATATCTCAAACCTCCTCACACAGGCATCTCAATAAAATCCTTTTGCATTCTGCTGAATGGACTTCCTGCTCTTCCAATGTGGCTCAAATTGACCACTGTCCCTTTTCCCGCGTTCATTTGTTGACAAGTGATGCAACGATGGGAAACTGCTTCAGCAACTTGTCTAAACCTCAAATTGAACCAATTCTGTTTAAAAATGTGAATCATGGCATCCCTCCCAACATGTGCTTGACCATGATAATACCTTGCCATTTGAGACAACAGACTGTTCGGCAGGACCAACTGACCCTCTTCTGAAACCTACAATTCATCTTGTGGCTGTACACATTTCATTTTGATCCATGATCGTTACTCCTCCCTATCAACATTATTGTGCAGTGATCTCAATTCTTTCAATGTATCTATCACATGTAATGCATAACTTGGACATGTTTCATCTTCTTCAGGTAACAATTCCTACTTATCCTTGAACGATATACAGTTCAATGCGCAAAACTTTGCGACTTGATCCACATATCCATTTCTCATTGACACAAAATACTTGCAATTTCAGATGTGCACTGCATTTCACCATGGCAATCTTTTGAAGCATATGGATAGCTTTCAACAAATCTCAAATTCTCTCACCATTCCTCACTGGTGAACCAGAAGAGGTCATGAAACCTCTCTGAGACCAGAACTGGCCAAAGTCATGGACTATTCCAAATCCATACTGGCTATCTGTATAGATGGTAACTTTAAGCTGAACAGAAACATGGCAAGCTCCATCAAGGGCTACCAGTTCATCATGCTCATTGTTTTCCAAATTTTCAATCTCAACATTTTCATTTGTAAGCAAGGTTGCCGGGTTAAGCACTCTATATCTTTTCAGTGACACATTTGGCGACCCTAGAATGCTTGTCTAATAACTTTTCCATCTTGCACCTGTTGTATACTGGTGACCCTAGAAAGCTTGTCTAATAAAATATCAATCTTGCACCTGTCGTGTACTGGCTTTTGATTCGGGTAAGTAAAACTTCAACTGAGTGAGGGACCATTATTGTTAGGGGATGTCCCATCACAACGCCTTCAGACTGTGTGAGGCTCTTTCCAACCGCTGCAAATGCAAGTAAACAGCCTGGTAAAGCTGCTGTAATTGGGTCCAAAATAGCTGAAAAATATGCTACAGGGTGGTTCACAACTCCATGGACCGGTGCCAAGACAGGCAAAGAACATGCATCACGCTCATGACAAAACAACGTGAAGGACTTAGGCCTTCATTACAACCCTGGCGGTCGGTGTGAAAGCGGCGGTAACACCGCCAACAGGCCGGGGGTAAAAAAAAATGGGATCACGACCACAGCAGAAACTGCCAACATAGACAGCCACTTTAACACTCGGACTGAAACAGCGGTAGCAAGAAAACCTGCGGCGGTCACCGCCAACAGACAGGCGGAGGAAAATGTACCGCCCACCATATTATGAGAGGCCAATCTGCCAGCTTTTCCAGGGCGGTACCAACGATATCAAAACCATGGCGGAAACAGTACATCGAAGGGGAACCACTCACCTTTTGACACTCCACAAAGAACCAGGACACCATGGAGCCCGCATTGCAGATCCTCTCCATGTTGGTGTATCTTCTCATACACCAGGAAGTAGAAAGAAGGCGGCAGCGGCGATGAAGGTGAGTACTGCACCTAGCACACAGGGGAGGGGGGGAGGGAAAAGAGAGTGACACACACATGTGGCACGCAACACCCCCACCTCACAACCTCACCCACAACAACATACACACTAACACATCCAGCAACATTATACTGATACACCCTGTCACACCCTGGAAGAACGCAAGGACAAAAGGAAATGAGTCTAACCAGTGTTGAATTGGAACATTCAGATATAGCAATAGATTTATAAATAAACCTGTATATACAAAATTCTACATTATATACACAAGGCCGTACACTGTCCCTTGTAAATGTCCGTGGACCAGTGGTTCCAAAAAACATGGACAAATCCCACACGTGACACCTGCCTCAAAACAGAGAGAACACTGCAGGGGCATCAGTTTGAAAAAACACAGGCACCACAGGGGGAAGGGAAGCCGGAAGATGGTACGACACCACTGCCCCTCAAGGGAGCTCAATGCCCACTGCCTGGTCCTGGGGAGTGCAAAGCCACAGTCTCTCAAGTCTCTTGAGTGGGTGGTTTGCCAACTGCTTGGTACTGGGGAGTGCAAATCCACAGTCTCTCAAGTCTCTCAAGTGGGTGGTTTGCCCACTGTTTGGTCCTGGGGAGTGCAAAGCCACAGTCTCTCAAGTCTCTCAAGTGGGAAGTTTGCCCACTGCTGGGTCCTGGGGAATGCAAAGCCACAGTCTCTCTAGTGTATGGAGTCTTCCACTGGTTCTGGAGGGGGCATTGTGCCCAGAGTGCTTCATCCTGCCAAGGATAGGGTGAGTGGATGCCTTTCTCAACTGGTTCTGGAGGGGGCACTGTGCCCAGTCTGCTGCATCCTGCCAAGGATAGGGGGAGTGGATGCCTTTCTCCATTGGTTCTTGAGGGGGCGTGGGCCCAGTGATGCTGCATCTGAGGTATGGCAGTGAACATCCTCTCACCTGGGTGTCTGAGCCACGAGATGTACATTGAACAGGTAGCATGATACTCCATGGAGGCAGAGCCACACTCCATCCTGCGGCAACTTATGCTGCAAACTGCTGGTAGTGCCAGTGCTGGTGGTGGTGCCTCAAGTGGCGTGTCCAGGGTCCAGGATGTCACCTGCAGCCTTGGACGGCTGCCCACTGGGGATGCTGCTGAGGCCCTATATAGTGGCACCAGCTGGGCACGTGGTAGTTCCCTGAGGTGACTTGCCCTTTGTCTTGTGTCCCTTCCCCACCTTGGCAGTCGCTGCTGGGAACTTGGCACTGTCCTCTTTGTGTTTGGATGAGGCCTTGCTGAGTGGGTGGTGCGACTTTCCCCTCCTGGATGCCCGCCCCTTCTTGACTTTGGCAGGTGGCGGAATCGGGTGGTCCTTCACATCTGTAGGTGGTACACTGGCAGCTCTGACGTGTGCCCCCTTCAATCCACCGGACTTGCACGGATCACAGCAGACGCAGATTTGGTGGCTGAGGTGCTGGGATCTAGACATCCTGGCCCTAGGGGAAGGACGGGGTTGGTAAGAGGTTAATGTTAGCTAGGAAAAGTTTTTTAGACACACTGGGACGGGAAGATGGAAGGGGTGTGGGAGTGGAGGAAGAGGTAGTGCTTGTAGGAGGTGTAGGTCTGCTTAGTTTGGTTGAAGGTGCATGGGCTGGAGGCTGTTGTGAAGTGGATGGCTGTTGAGTAGGTATGTGCCTGCGTTTGTGTACTTTGGGAGGAGGGCTCACAGACACACTGGGAGAGGACACAGGGTACGTGTGAATGGTTGTGGGGGTGGTGATTGCTCGTGAGCTGTGTCTTGTGATGGACATGATGATGGAGGCAGTGGCTGATGATATAGTGAATGCAGGTGTGAGGGGAGGGGAGACTGGGAGGGAGGTGGAGGACGTGGAGGAGGGTGACACAGTGGAGGAAGTGGATGTTGGTATGTGTGCATGGGTATGGTGCTTGTGTGAGTGCCTGTGTGATGAAGTGTGGTGCTTATGTTTTCCTGAGCCACTTTTGTGTGTTGATGTGTGTGCATGCTGGTCTGAAGGTGTGCTTGGGATAGGCTGGGGTTGAGGGGATTGGGTCAGGGTAGTGGAAGTTGGAGAAGGGAGGCTGGACACAGGGACAATGGCTGCCATCAGTGATGAGGCCAGAGCCTGAAATGCTCTCTGTTGGGCCGCACACCAGAATGAATGCCCTCCAGGTATGCATTTGTTTGCTGCAAATGCCTCTCGACACCCTGGATGGCGTTCAGAATGGTTGACTGCCCAACAGTGAGGGATCTCAGGAGGTCAATAGCCTCCTCACTGAGGGCAGCAGGGCTGCCTGGGGCAGGGCCTGAGGTTACTGGGATGCCCACCCTCTGGGGGAGTGGGCATGGGACTGAGGGGCTGCTGGGAGGGTGGTGCTGGTAGGGGGGTGGCGGCTGTACCTGTTGTTGGGGTAAGCACAGAGGTGTCCACCACCACCAGGTAGCTTCTATCACAGGAGTAGTCGCTGTCGCTAGTATCCCCTCCTGTTCCCGTCATGGAGCTCCCCATGCCCTCCGTCCCACTGGTGCCTTCAGCCTCTGTGGATTCACCCTCATGGGCCATGTGAGATGCAGCTCCCTCCGTCACAGGAGCCTAAGCTCCTCTGCCAGATGATACTGATACACACAAGGACACGGTGACAAGACAAGAAGGGGGGAAAGACAGAGGACACACATGGTTAATGCCAGCAACACCACTACTGTTGGTGTACACAACACACACTGAGCTGCCCTATGCACTAGGCCTTGCCTAACCAGTCAACATGGTAGTCACCAGCCCATGGGGTACAATGTCTACTGCCAGCACATGCACACCTGACACCCACAGGACCCTGCACACTAGTAGCTGCCCAATTGTACCATTGGGGCAGGGGTGCTTCAGAGCCTGTAAAGAAGGGACCTACCCTGGCATGATCGTCCTGGCCTAGGGGCACCCACAGCCCCCACCCCCCACCCAGCTGGTTCCTAAACCGCACTGAGTCAGCTTTCTGAAACTGTACTCACCCCCTTGTGGCTGCTGTGATGCCCTCAAGTGCCCATCCATCTCCAGATAGGCCACCACCAGGATGCAGAATATCAGGGGGGTCATGGAGCGACGGGCAACCCTTCCACTATGGGAGGCCAGCCCCAGCTGGGCCTCCACCGTCTTCTTGCTCCAGCGGCATAGGTCCTCCCATCTCTTGCGGCAGTGGGTGCTCCGTCTGTGATAGACCCCCAGGGTCCTCACCTCCTTGGCGATGGCACGCCAAATACCCTTCTTCCGGTGGGCACTGACCTAGAGGGTAAACAGAGCGAAAACATTTTATTACTCACCCGTCTGGACGTCATACTCATTGCCCACCAGTTCCCACCCATGCCCTTACGCACATACACTGACCACCTCACATGCAGCACTCAGTTCACCCCCCCAACATGTGGCTTACATCCACACCACTCCAAACAGGCATTGCCCACGCATCATGCTCACAGTGTATTCACCTGTTTGTCTGAAGGACCGTAGAGTAGCGTGCACTGGGGGAGGACCCCATCCACCAGTTTGTCCAACTCCTCCGCAGTGAAGGCAGGGGCCCTTTACCCAGACACTCTAGACATTGTCACTTCCAGACTCAGGTCACAGCAGCACTTGCAGTGCAGGTCCTCTTCTGTTTATGGTCAGGTATCAAGTGAGTGAAGAGTGCGAAAATGGGAGTGACGTCCACAGCGGTGCGTACCGTCACCGCCGGCATACATAGCCATTGGCTCCTCGGGCTCATAGGGCCCAATGATAACCAATGTGGAGTTGCACGGTTGTCTTCAACCGCCTACAGACAAACTGCACAACACCAGCGCAGTTACCTCATTTCCTCTTGTCCCTCCTCACAAGTCAGGCAGCCGCCATTTCAGGGGAGCACATGGCAAGGCAACTAACTTTCACACACGGATTCTGTAACATTAGTTCAGACACAGTTGTGCTATTTATGGGGTAAATTACCTTCTGCTCACCGTTCTCCTCCATAGGCTACAACCGCTGAGGCAGCATATGAGATGGTGGCATCCTCCTGTGTGCAGACCCCTGGTGGACCTGTTGACAATGGAAGACAGACACATCATAATCACATACAGACTTGATCATGCCACAATCCAAGAACTGTGTGCCCAATTGGAGCCAGACCTGATGTCAGCTATCTGCCAGCCCACAGCCCTCTTGTGCAGGTTCTGTCAGTGCTCCGTTTCCTGGCAAGTGGCTCCTTCCAAACTACAGTGGCCATGGCATCTGGGATGTCTCAGCTAATGTTCTCAAACGTGCTGAGCAGGGTGTTGTCTGCCTTGCTGAAACACATGCGCAGCTACATTGTGTTCCCCCAGGCGGAAGATTTGGCCACAGTGAAAGCTGACTTCTATGCCCTGGGACATATCCCTAACATCATTGGTGCCATTGATGGTACACATATTGCATTTCTCCCCCCTGCAGAAATGAACAAGTGTACAGAAATAGAAAAAGCTACCATTCGATGAATGTGCAAATGGTGTGTTTGGCAGACCAGTACATCTCCCATGTGAATGCCAAGTATCCAGGCTCTGCGCATGATGCCTATATCTTGAGGAATAGCAGCATCCCTTATGTGATGGCCCAACTCCAGAGGCATCAGGTGTGGCTAATAGGTGAGCCCAAGGTCCCCACACAGTATTAGTAGGAGTCTGGGTATGGGTTAGTCCCTAAGGGTTAGTGTGTGTCTAACAGGTATCCCTTGAAATTTGCAGGTGGCTCTGGTTACCCCAACTTCTCATGGCTACTGACCTCAGTGAGGAATGCCAGGACAAGGTTAGAGGAATGTTACAATGAGGCACATGGGCGAACTAGGCGTATTATTGAGAGGACCTTTGGCCTCTTGAAGGCCAGATCCCGGTGCCTCCATTTGACAGGTGGCTCCCTATACTACTCACCCAATAAGGTGTGCCAGATCATTATGGCATGCTGTATGTTGCACAACCTGGCATTGAGACGCCAGATGCCTTTTCTGATGGAGGATGAGCCTGGTGATGGTCTTGTGGCAGCGGTGGGGTCTGTGGACAGTGAGGAAGAGGAGGCAGAGGAAGAAGATGTTGACAACAGAACAACCATCATCCTGCAGTACTTCCAGTGACACACAGGTAGGACACTGTAACTCCTCTTCATATATTAGTTAACTTTAGGACATTGTACATGGCAGCCTCTTAACCTTTGTCTATGGACACTGACTGTTCCCTTTGGATTTCCTTTTTTCAGATCTGTGTGCCCCATTCTGCCTTCTGCTATGTGTTCTGCTGCCCAACAACTGTCATACATTGGTATGAGTAAATTAACACATATCTTGCAATTGTTTCCTAATGTTGTAGTAATACATTAATGAATCATCAGACTGACTCCAGATTGGTATTTGATTAAAGGGCGTTTATTTACGTGCTAATTGGCATAGGGGTATGTGCAAGGGGCTGGGGTGATGGTGGAGGAAGGTCCATGGTAGAGTCCAGTCTCTTGGTATTGCAGGTGCATTGTCCAATGGGGCATAGGAAGGGGAGAAATGGCAGTTCAAGATGGAGAGGGCGACAGTGGGGGACAGAAGGGTGACAATCAGGAGAGTCTTATTTCCTGGCGGGGGTCTTGGCAGTTCTTTGTCTTCTGCCTGGATCGCAGGGACCATTTGCGGGGTGGTTCTCCTTCTGCAGGGGGTGGGGTGCTGGTGGCCTCTTGGTCATGTGGCAGTGCCTCCTGTCCACTAGCGCCGGTGGAGGTGGAAGGCTGTTACTCGGTTTGGCTAGTGTCAGGGACCCTTTGTTGAGCCACTGCCTCCCTCATGGTCTTGCCCATATCAGCCAGCACCCCTGCTATGGTGACCAGGATGGTGTAGATTTTTTTGCGGTCATCCCTGATCCCCATGTAGTGTCCCTCCTGCAGCGGCTGGGTCTCCTGAAACTTGGCCAGTACAATGCCCATGGTCTCCTGGGAATGGTGGTATGCTCCCATGATGTTGGAGAATGCCTTGTGGAGAGTGGGTTCCCTGTCGCACAGCAGTCCTCCCAGCTTCCCTGTTGTCCTGTGCCTCTGTCCCCTGAACCGTGTACCCACTGCCACTGACCCCAGGTCCCTGATCGTCCAGGGTTAGTGGGGTTGCCTAGGGTCCCTGTAGTGGTGGACACACTGCTGATTGACGTGCCCTGGGGACAGTGGCATGGGCCCGCTGTGTGGGTGCTGTGTTGGTGTTTCCTGAGGGGGAGGCTCTGTGGTGGTTTGGGACTGTGGCAGGGGTACCGACTGTCCAGGGGTCCCAGATGGGCTGGGCTGGTCATCCTGATCCAGGCATGCAGAGCTGCTGTCATCACTGTGGGCCTCTTCTGTGGGGGGACTGGATGTAGCTGGCACCTCCTGTCCGGTTGACGTTGGGTAGGGGTCCTGTTGGGATGCAAATGCATTGTTATTGTATCTGTGTGTGCCATCTTGTGCAATGGTGTGTTCCCCAAATGGAATTGTGCTTTCCCTGTCTCCTTGGCCTTCTGTGATTGCTGATTGTGTGGAGTGGGTGAGTCTCTCTAGTGTGCATGCTCTGAAGATGTGTGTCTATCAGGTCTGTGATGGGTGTCCATGCATTGCTGTTGCATGTAGGGCTTGGTATTGGGATGTGTGGGTTGTGATAGTGGGGTATATGTCAGGTGGTGGAGTCATGGGGTGAGGGTAGGGGTAGGAGTTAGTGAGGGCATGCAGGTAGGGTGGGGGATATAGTAGTAAAGATTTGCCTTACCAGAGTCCCGTCCTCCGTGCTACTCCTGCGAGGCCCTCAGAATGCCTGGTCGCCAAGCCTTGCTCCTCCCATGTTGTTAGTTGTAGGGTAGGAGGTGGGGGTCCATCGCCAGACCACTGTACTGCTATCTGGTGTCTTGATACCACAGAACGCACCTCCCCGTAGGTCGTTCCACCTCTTCCTGATGTCATCCTTGGTTCTTGGGTGCTGTCCCACGGCATTGACCCTGTCGACAATTCTCCGTCATAGCTCCATCTTCCTTGCAATGGACGTCTGCTGCACCTGTGATCCTAATAACTATGGATCTACCCAGACGATTTCCTCCACCATGACCCTTAGCTCCTCCTCAGAAAACCTGGGGTGTTTTTGAGGTGCTATGATGTGGTGTGAGTGATATGTGTGAGGTGCTGTGTTGTGATGTATTATGTGATGTGCGTGGATGGTGAATGAGTGATGGTGTTCTGTGCCTCTGGATGACGGTGTGCTGTTTGCTTTTCTCTCTCTGCTTGTTCTAATTTTGTTGTTGAAAGGGTTGTGGGTATTGTGGGTGTGTGTTTTATAGTGTTGTGGGTGTGGTGTGTGTATGTGTGTCAGGTGTGTGTATTTTGAATTGTCCAATGTGGTGTAGTTTTGAAAGTGTGTGTGTATTTTGAGCGTTTGAAAGACCGCTGCGTTGATTCGTGTGTTGTGATTCTGTGGGCGTATTCCTGTTGGCGTGATGGTGTGGGTTTTGCTATCGCCAGTTTATCACTGACCTTTGGTGTGGCGGACTTGTGTGGGTGTCTGTATTGTGGCTGTATTCTCTGTGTGGGTCATAGTACCCATAGCAGAATACCGGCACGGTCACAGTATGTTGGTGGCCGTCGGCACAGCGGTAAGCAGGATTTACCACCAGGATTGTAATGAGGGCCTTAGTGTGGTCAGGCATACCCAAGGCTGGAGCTTTGCCCAAACTCTCTCTTAATTCAGAAAACGCTTTCATGCAAGCCTAGTCTAACACTAGAGGATAAGTGACTTCTTCATGAGTCAACTTCTGCAATGGTTTGGAAATGACTGAAAAATTGGGGATCTATTGGCGACAATAGCCTACCATCCCTAGAAACATCCCGACATCTCTCTGTGTGGCTGGGGGAATCATCTGCAGTACGGCGGTGACCCTTTCTCTGGATATTTTCCTTAGTCCTTTCTCAGTCTGGTGACCCAAGTATTTCACTTGTTTCTGACAGTATTGTAATTTAAGTGGAGATACTTTATGGCCATTCTTCCCCAAATGGTGCAGTAAGTCAATCTTTTCATACTTGCACTCTTCCCTCATTTTGGATGTAATAAGCAAGTCATCAATGTACTGTACCAATGTTGATTGGAAAGGCAATTCCAACAACCCCAAGTTTGTTTTCAAGATCAGATTGAATATGCAAGGTGACTCTGAAAACCTTTGAGGAATTAAACACCAACTGTAAACTCATTCCAAAATTTTGAAGCCTAAGAGAAATTGACTGTTCTCATGAAGAGGCACAGAAAATAAGGCTTGTTACAAGTCTATGACGGTAAACTATTCAGTATTACATTGAACCTGAAACAGAATCACAGCTGGATTTGGCACCATGTGGCAACATTTGATCACAATGTCATTTATGTTCCTCATATCCTGGACAATTCAAACATTCCCACAGGTTTTTTTTAATCCCATTATTGGTGAATTACATGGGTTGCTTAAGACCTCTTTCAAGACCCCTTGTTTACAAATTTTGCAATTATGTGAGCAACCTTCATAAGATTATCTTGTGGCATGTGATACTGGGGAATCTGAGGAAAAATAGTGTTCGGCTTTACAGGAACTTTAACCCGTTCTGTGCCTCGGACGTAATGGTTACGTCCTGCGGCACAGTGCTGCTGTCCCGAGGACGTAACCATTACGTCCTCGGCACACAGCCCAGAGGGATCGCTCTCGCTCCCTCTATGTGCTTCCCACCCCCAAAGGTAGGGATGGAAGGGGAAGACCTTCCCCTTCCACCCGATACCCCCACACCCCCATAATGACGTCAGCGCTCGATAGCGCGCTGACTTCATTATCGGGTGCCCGTCGCACAGGAAGCCATTTGCTTCCTGTGCGGCGAGGGTGGAAGAGGTAAGTTTCTCTTCCCGGTGGGTGGGGGGGTTTGAAGAAAGAGGCACCGGGGAAAGGAAAGGGTTTTCCTTTCCCCCGGTGTCTCTTTGAGCATTCCTGCTGCCCGATCGCATTGCGCTCGGGCAGCAGGAATGCCCACTAGATGCCAGGGATTTTTTGTTGTTGTTCTAATTGTATTTTTACTGTCGGGGAGCGGCCCCTTGGGCAAGGGTCGCTCCCCTTTTGGGGGCAAATAATAACGGCCATTTCTGCCCTCTTGGGGGCAGAATGGCCTACTATTTTAGGCTGATCTGCCCCCAAGGGGGGCAGAAACCACTGGAACGCCAGGGATGTTGTTATTTTTGTGTATTTATGTGGGGGGGTGCCCCCTTGGGCAAGGGGCGCCCCCCCCAAGGGGGCATAGAACTGTTGGCCTTTTCTGCCCCCCAAGGGGGGTAGAAGCCACTTAGGCACCAGGGATTGTGTGTGTAGTGGATGGGGGGCGGCCCCTTGGGCAAACGTCGCTCCCCTTTGGGTGGCATGTCTTTTAGGGCCATTTCTGCCCCCCTTGGGGGCCTATTATTTTAAGGCTGATCTGTCCCAAGGGGAGCAGAAACCACTAGAACGCCAGGGATTTTTTAAAATTTGATTATTTTTGTGGGGGGCGTCCCCTTGGGCACGGGGCGCCCCCCCAAGGGGGGCATTGACCTGTTGGCCATTTCTGCCCCCCTTGGGGGCAGATAGGCCTATTTTCTTAGGCCCATCTGCCCCCAAGGGAGGCAAAAGCCACTTAGACACCAGGAATAGTGTGTATGTGTGTGTTAGTGGATGGGGGGGGGCCCTTGGGCAAGGGTCGCCCCTCCCTTTGGGGGCACATGTACCGAGGCCATTTCTGCACCCCTTGGAGACAGATCGGCCTATTATTTGTAGCCTGATATACCCCAAGGGAGGCAGAAACCACTAGAACGCCAGGGATTTTTTAAATTTGTTTATTTTTGTGGGGGGGCATGCCCTTGGGCACGGGGCGCCCCCCCAAGGGTGGCATTGACCTGTTGGCCATTTAGACACCAGGGATAGTGTGTGTGTGTGTTAGTGGATGGGGGTTGCCCCCCCTTTGGGGGCACATGTACCAAGGCCATTTCTGCACCCCTTGGGGACAGATCGGCCTATTATTTTTAGGCCCATCTGCCCCAAGGGGGGCAGAAGCCACTTAGGCACCAGGGTTAGTGTTGTGTGTGTTTTTTTGTTTTTTTTGTTTGGGGGCTGTCCCCTTGGGCAAGGGTCGCTCCCTATGGGGACACACTACTAAAGATATTTTCTGCCCTCCTTGGGGCAGATAGGCCTATTTTTTTAGTAGGCCCATCTGCCCCTATGGCAGAATCCACTTAGGCGCCAATTTCTACATGTTCGATGGTGGGGTGTTTGTCAACTGATGAAGTATTTGCATTTGTGATAAAAAATGTTTTCCTCCTTTTTGTTCTAGTTCAAAGCTTTTGCTTTATTTGCTGTGGCTCCTTACGGTTTTGGTGGTGGTTGACCTGCAGTTTGCACAGTTGCATATTTTAGGTAAGTAAAAACAATTTACTCCAAAGGAGTATTGTTGCCATGCATGAATGACATGTTTGTAAGGGGTATACTAAATGCAGGATTGTGTGTGAAATTGTCCTTAGATTTATGCACAATGATATTTGTTTTGTCTTATTTCTAATTTGCCTTTCTTTCTTTCTTTCTTTCTTTTTAGTGGGATATCATTGGTGATTGCTGTGTCTGTGCAGAGTAGTTTCTGGTGAATCAAGCTTTTTCAGGCAAATGAGCGGTATAGTTTTTGAGTTTATAACTCTTACTAACAAAGCTACACTTTGTTACTTGTCTTACACAGTGCTGGTTGTTGGTGGTGAATTTGTCCAGTTAATTTTAGTAGGAAAGATCATGGCTAGCCGCAGGATGACCGCTCAGCAGGTGGTTGGTATGCTTTTTGAGTCATTGTCTGATCATGATTATGAGACGGACTCTGCATCTGAGGCAGAGGAGGAAAGTGAGAGATTCTGGCAGTGATGTTTCTGTTGGAGGGGAATCTTCTGATGATGAAGCCACACTCAGTGCAGATGAAGGGCCTGTTTTAGAGGAGGACACTGATGTGCCATTAGTGCAGCAACCTGGGGCTGAAAGGTTTCCCGTTATAAGACCTGATCTCTGGGTTGCCCCAAACATGGAGCAGCCAGAGTTGCCTGCCTTTACTGGTCTCCCGGGGTGTAGCGCCAATACAGAGAACTTTTTGCCTATCAATTTCTTTGAGTTATTCATGGATGATGTGTTTTTGGAAGAGATTGTTGAGCAGACTAATTTGTATGCGGAGCAGCATTTGAGGGACAACACTGCTAGACTTAGGCCACACTCTAGAGCTGCCCAGTAGATTCCCACAAATTTGGAGGAGATAAAAAAGTTTTGGGGTTTGACTTTTTTGATGGGGTTGATAAGGATGCCTTCACTGACTTCCTATTGGTCTACTAGTCCCTTGATGGCTACAGCTATATTTCCTGCGACCATGAGTCAGAATCGGTATTTGCTTCTTCTTAGGATGCTGCATTTTGTTGACAATGCATTAGCCTTGCCACGAGATCATCCAGATTCTGACCGTCTTTTTAAGATTAGGCCTGTCCTTGATCATTTTGTAGATCGGTTTATGGAGGTCTATGTTCCAGGCAAAGAGATAAGTGTGGACGAGTCTTTGGTCCTCTTCAAGGGTCGTTTGGTTTTTAGGCAGTACATTCCTAGCAAAAGGGCACAATATGGAATTAAATTGTATATGCTGTCTGAAAGTAGTACAGGATATGTGTATAGTTTCTGTGTCTACACTGGTAGGGATTCCAATATTGACCACCCTGGTTGTCCTCCCACTTTTGGAGTTACTGAGAAAATTGTGTGGGATCTTGGTAGACGACTGTTCAACATAGGTCACCATTTGTATGTAGATAACTTCTACACTGGAGTGCAGTTGTTCAAGGAATTGTTTAAAGTGGACACTGTTGCTTGTGGCACAATTCGTTGTAACCGGAAAGGCTATCCAAGGGAGCTTGTTTGTAAAAAACTTGAGAGGGGACAGTGCTGTGCCTTGCGGAATGATGAGCTGCTAGCTTTGAAATTTTCAGACAGGAGGGATGTCTACATGCTAAGTACAATCCATGATGAGAGTACTTCCCCCGTGACTGTTTGGGGCCAGGTTGCGGAAGTACGCAAACCTGTGTGCATTTTAGATTATAATAAGCACATGGGAGGTGTAGATAGAGTTGATCAGAGGTTGGAACCTTATACTGCTATTCGTAAGTCTTACGATTGGTATAAGAAGTTAGCAATTCATCTCTTCCACTTAACAACCTTTAATGCTTTTATTGTGTTTAGGGATAGGTCTCCAGAGTCAAAGATGACATTTGTGAAATTTCAGGAGTCAGTGATAGGGAGCCTTATTGTGGTGGAACAGACCAGAGTTCCTAGAGAAGCAGTGGAGGAGGATGTGGCTAGATTGAAAGATTGCCACTTTGCTGAGCACATTCCTCCCACACCCAAAAAAGACTTTCCAGCTAAGAAATGTAGAGTGTGTTTTCGAAGAGGTATCCGGAGGGAGACTCGAATGTACTGCCCAGATAATCCTTCAAACCCTGGGCTATGTGTGGGTGGTTGTTTTAAGAATTACCACACCCAGAAGAATTTCTGGGAACAACCATGAGTGTAAACTCATGTCTGTTTTGTATTTTCATGTGTTCAGTTTCATGGTTAGCATTTCTGTCATGTACTTAGTTAGAGCTTTTGTGTTTGTAGTTTTGTAATTCTTTCTACTTAGTTAGGAGTTCCTCTGTTAAAAAAAAAAAAAAAAAAATGATGCCATTGTGTATGGAGTGGGGCTTGGCTGAGAGTGTACATATTGATTTGCTGTTGGCTACTGCAACACACTGCCAGCCAAACACCAGTCCACACACTCCCATCAGCTGGTGTGATTGTTGTATCAGGCATGTGAGCGTATGTAAGAGATGGGCCCTTGAGTGGCGCTGTCTGTCGATGTGAGTGTTGTAATCTGCTGGGCCCGTGGCTGGCGGTGTGAATGGTCTTGTGCGTGTCATGTATGAAAGGTGTGTGAATGGACTGTAAAGCGGTTGGTGCCTTGTTGCGGCTTTACAGCTCACGAGCTGTGAGTCATTGGTTCAGTTTTTTGCCTTTCAGTTATTAACAGTGCATTTCATTTTTGTGAAATCTCTTGTTAATAAAATTTGATCCACTGAACCATCACTCACCCTCGTGCCAAATCCAACCAGTATGTGTGGTAAAAATGACAAAACCTGCTCCGCTGTAATCAGGCGTCGCAACACACCTGTGACACGCTAGGTGCCTCGGGTGGGACCCCGATGATGAAGCATGCCACCAACTTGGTTGGTGGGTGAGGGGTCTTTTTCACATAACCTAAGTGCGTTTCTTTTCACAATTTTAGTGTTTGGCACATCACGGACGTATGTGGACACATCAAAATTATATATTACAAAACTACCTGTGTTTGGGGGGGAGGGGGCACCTATGTTTTTGGTCCTGGGTGTGGCCTTCATCTAGGGAAACCTACCAAACCCAGAAATTTTTTAAAACTAGACACCCCAAGGAGTCCAGGGAAGTGTGGTTTGCGTGGATCGCCCAACATTTTCTTGCCCCTCTGTAAAGCTCAAAATTTGCTTAAAAAAGCATATGTTCCTGACTTTTCTTAGTAGGATCACTGCTCCAGCACAAAATTCCTACTCCCCAGTGTTCCCCTCAGTCTCCCAAGTAAAATGACACCTCACTTATGTGGGTCCCCAAAGCAGAGTCAGTCTAAAGATGTATAAAAGAAGAATATGTCCTTATAAACTCGCTGTGCTATCCCCTCCATCTCTACAAGTTTTGGGCCTTATTCTGTTTCAGGCACCTGGCCCACACACACAAGTGAGGTATCATTTTTACCGGGAGACTTGGGGGAACGCTGGGTGGAAAGAAATTTGTGGCTCCTCTCAGATTCCAGAACTTTCTGTCACCGAAATGTGAGGAAAATGTGTTTCTTTAGCCACATTTTGAGGTTTGCAAATGATTCTGGGTAACAGAACCTGGTCAGAGCCCCACAAGTTACCCCTTCTTAGATTCCCCTAGGACTCTAGTTTTAAAAAATGCACAGGTTTGGTAGGTTTCCCTAGGTGCCGGCTGAGCTAGAGGCCAAAATCCACAGGTAGGCACTTTGCAAAAAACAGCTGTTTTCTGTCAAAAAATTGGATGTGTCCACTTTGTGTTTTGGGACATTTCCTGTCGCGGGCGCTATGCCTACCCACACAAGTGAGGTGTCATTTTTATCGGCAGACTTGGGTAAACGCTGGGTGGAAGGAAATTTGTGGCTCCTCTCAGATTCCAGAACTTTCTGTCACCATAATGTGAGAAAAATGTGTTTTTTTAGCCACATTTTGAGGTTTGCAAAGGATTCTGGGTAACAGAACCTGGTCAGAGCCCCACAAGTCACCCCATCTTGGATTCCCCTAGGTCTCTAGTTTTCAAAAATGCACAGGTTTGGTAGGTTTCCCTAGGTGCCGGCTGTGCTAGAGGCCAAAATCTACAGGTAGGCACTTTGCAAAAAACCGCTCTGTTTTCTGTGAAAAAATGGGATGTGTCCACGTTGTGTTTTGGGACATTTCCTGTCGCGGGCGCTAGGCCTACCCACACAAGTGAGGTATAATTTTTATTGGCAGATCTGGGGAAACGCTGGGTGGAAGGAAATTTGTGGCTCCTCTCAGATTCCAGAACTTTTTGTCACCGAAATATGAGGAACATGTGTTTTTTTAGCCAAATTTTGAGGTTTGCAAAGGATTCTGGGTAACAGAACCTGGTCAGAGCCCCACAAGACACCCCATCTTGGATTCCCCCAGGTCTCTAGTTTTAAAAAATGCACAGGTTGGGTAGGTTTGCCTAGGTGCCGGTTGAACTAGAGGCCAAAATCTATAGGTAGGCACTTTGCAAAAAACACCTCTGTTTTCTTTAAAAAAATGTGATGTGTCCACGTTGTGTTTTGGGGCATTTCCTGTCGCGGGCCCTAGGCCTACCCACACAAGTGAGGTATCATTTTTATCGGGAGACTTGGGGGAACGCTGGGTGGAAGGAAATTTGTGGCTGCTGTCAGATTCCAGAACTTTCTGTCACCGAAATGTGAGGAAAATGTGTTTTTTTGCCCAAATGTTGAGGTTTGCAAAGGATTCTGGGTAACAGAACCTGGTCAGAGCCCCACAAGTCACCCCATCTTGGATTCCCCTCGGTCTCTAGTTTTAAAAAATGCACAGGTTTGGTAGGTTTCCCTAGGTGCCGGCTGAGGTAGAGGCCAAAATCTACAAGTAGGCACTTTGCAAAAAACACCTCTGTTTTCTTTAAAAAAATGTGATGTGTCCACGTTGTGTTTTGGGATATTTCCTGTTGCGGGCGCTAGGCTTACCCACACAAGTGAGGTATCATTTTTATCGGGAGACTTGGGGGAATGCTGGGTGGAAGGACATTTGTGCCTCCTCTCAGATTCCAGAACTTTCTGTCACAGAAATGTGAGGAACATGTGTTTTTTTAGCCAAATTTTGAGGTTTGCAAAGGATTCTGGGTAACATAACCTGGTCAGAGCCCCACAAGTCATCCCATCTTGGATTCCCCTAGGTCTCTAGTTTTCAAAAATGGACAGGTTTGGTAGGTTTCCCTACGTGCCGGCTGAGCTAGAGGCCAAAATCTACAGGTAGGCACTTTGCAAAAAACAGCTCTGTTTTCTGTCAAAAAATTGGATGGGTCCACGTTGTGTTTTGGGACATTTCCTGTCGCGGGCGCTAGGCCTACCCACACAAGTGAGGTATAATTTTTATCAGCAGACTTGGGGGAACGGTGGGTGGAAGGAAATTTGTGGCTCCTCTCAGATTCCAGAACTTTCTGTCACCATAATGTGAGGAAAATGTGTTTTTTTAGCCAGATTTTGAGGTTTGCAAAGGATTCTGGGTAACTGAACCTGGTCAGAGCCCCACAAGTCACCCCATCTTGAATTCCCCTACGTCTCTAGTTTTCAGAAATGCACAGGTTTGATAGGTTTCCCTAAGTGCCAGTTGAGCTAAAGGCCAAAATCTACAGGTAGGCACTTTGTAAAAAACAGCTCTGTTTTCTGTCAAAAAATGGGATGTGTCCACGTTGTGCTTTGGGGCATTTCCTGTCGCGGGCGCTAGGCCTACCCACACAAGTGAGGTACCATTATTATCGAGAGACTTGGGGGAACACTGGGTGGAAGGAAATTTGTGCCTCCTCTCAGATTCCTGAACTTTCTGTCACAGAAATGTGAGGAACATGTGTTTTTTTAGCCAAATTTTGAGGTTTGCAAAGGATTCTGGGTAACATAACCTGGTCAGAGCCCCACAAGTCATCCCATCTTGGATTCCCCTAGGTCTCTAGTTTTCAAAAATGGACAGGTTTGATAGGTTTCCCTAGGTGCCGGCTGAGCTAGAGGCCAAAATGTACAGGTAGGCACTTTGCAAAAAACAGCTCTGTTTTCTGTGAAAAAATGGGATGTGTCCACGTTGTGTTTTGGGACATTTCCTGTCGCAGGCGCTAGGCCTAACGACACAAGTGCGGTATCATTTTTATCGCCAGACTTGGGGAAACGCTGGGTGGAAGGAAATTTGTGGCTCCTCTCAGATTCCAGAACTTTCTGTCACCAAAATGTGAGGAAAATGTGTTTTTTTAGCCAAATTTTGAGGTTTGCAAAGGATTCTGGGTAACAGAACCTGGTCAGAGCCCCACAAGTCACCCCATCTTGAATTCCCCTACGTCTCTAGTTTTCAGAAATGCACAGGTTTGGTAGGTTTCCCTAAGTGCCGGTTGAGCTAAAGGCCAAAATCTACAGGTAGGCACTTTGTAAAAAACAGCTCTGTTTTCTGTCAAAAAATGGGATGTGTCCACGTTGTGCTTTGAGGCATTTCCTGTCGTGGGTGCTAGGCCTACCCACACAAGTGAGGTACCATTTTTATAGGGAGACTTGAGGGAACACTGGGTGGAAGGAAATTCGTCCCTCCTCTCAGATTCCAGAACTTTCGGTCACCGAAATGTGAGGAACATGTGTTTTTTTAGCCAAATTTTGAGGTTTGCAAAGGATTCTGGGTAACTGAACCTGGTCAGAGCCCCACAAGTCACCCCATCTTGGATTCCCCTAGGTCTCTAGTTTTAAAAAATGCACAGGTTTGGTAGGTGTCTCTAGGCGCCGGCTGAGCTAGAGGCCAAAATGTACAGGTAGGCACTTTGCAAAAAACAGCTCTGTTTTCTGTGAAAAAATGGGATGTGTCCACGTTGTGTTTTGGGACATTTCCTGTCGCGGGCGCTAGGCCTACCTACACAAGTGAGGTATAATTTTTATCAGCAGACTTGCGGGAACGGTGGGTGGAAGGAAATTTGTGGCTCCTCTCAGATTCCAGAACTTTCTGACACCATGATGTGAGGAAAATGTGTTTTTTTAGCCAAATTTTGAGGTTTGCAAAGGATTCTGGGTAACAGAACCTGGTCAGAGCCCCACAAGTCACCCCATCTTGGATTCCCCTACGTCTCTAGTTTTCAGAAATGCACAGGTTTGGTAGGTTACCCTAGGTGCCGGTTGAACTAGAGGCCAAAATCTATAGGTAGGCATTTTGCAAAAAACACCTCTGTTTTCTTTAAATAAATGTGATGTGTCCACGTTGTGTTTTGGGGCGTTTCCTGTCGCGGGCGCTAGGCCTACCCACACAAGTGAGGTATAATTTTTATTGGCAGATCTGGGGAAACGCTGGGCGGAAGGAAATTTGTGGCTCCTCTCAGATTCCAGAACTTTTTGTCACCGAAATATGAGGAACATGTGTTTTTTTAGCCAAATTTTGAGGTTTGCAAAGGATTCTGGGTAACAGAACCTGGTCAGAGCCCCACAAGTCACCCCATCTTGGATTCCCCCAGGTCTCTAGTTTTAAAAAATGCACAGGTTGGGTAGGTTTGCCTAGGTGCCGGTTGAACTAGAGGCCAAAATCTATAGGTAGGCACTTTGCAAAAAACACCTCTGTTTTCTTTAAAAAAATGTGATGTGTCCACGTTGTGTTTTGGGGCGTTTCCTGTCGCGGGCCCTAGGCCTACCCACACAAGTGAGGTATCATTTTTATCGGGAGACTTGGGGGAACGCTGGGTGGAAGGAAATTTGTGGCTGCTGTCAGATTCCAGAACTTTCTGTCACCGAAATGTGAGGAAAATGTGTTTTTTTGCCCAAATGTTGAGGTTTGCAAAGGATTCTGGGTAACAGAACCTGGTCAGAGCCCCACAAGTCACCCCATCTTGGATTCCCCTCGGTCTCTAGTTTTAAAAAATGCACAGGTTTGGTAGGTTTCCCTAGGTGCCGGCTGAGGTAGAGGCCAAAATCTACAAGTAGGCACTTTGCAAAAAACACCTCTGTTTTCTTTAAAAAAATGTGATGTGTCCACGTTGTGTTTTGGGATATTTCCTGTTGCGGGCGCTAGGCTTACCCACACAAGTGAGGTATCATTTTTATCGGGAGACTTGGGGGAATGCTGGGTGGAAGGACATTTGTGTCTCCTCTCAGATTCCAGAACTTTCTGTCACAGAAATGTGAGGAACATGTGTTTTTTTAGCCAAATTTTGAGGTTTGCAAAGGATTCTGGGTAACATAACCTGGTCAGAGCCCCACAAGTCATCCCATCTTGGATTCCCCTAGGTCTCTAGTTTTCAAAAATGGACAGGTTTGGTAGGTTTCCCTACGTGCCGGCTGAGCTAGAGGCCAAAATCTACAGGTAGGCACTTTGCAAAAAACAGCTCTGTTTTCTGTCAAAAAATTGGATGGGTCCACGTTGTGTTTTGGGACATTTCCTGTCGCGGGCGCTAGGCCTACCCACACAAGTGAGGTATAATTTTTATCAGCAGACTTGGGGGAACGGTGGGTGGAAGGAAATTTGTGGCTCCTCTCAGATTCCAGAACTTTCTGTCACCATAATGTGAGGAAAATGTGTTTTTTTAGCCAGATTTTGAGGTTTGCAAAGGATTCTGGGTAACTGAACCTGGTCAGAGCCCCACAAGTCACCCCATCTTGAATTCCCCTACGTCTCTAGTTTTCAGAAATGCACAGGTTTGATAGGTTTCCCTAAGTGCCAGTTGAGCTAAAGGCCAAAATCTACAGGTAGGCACTTTGTAAAAAACAGCTCTGTTTTCTGTCAAAAAATGGGATGTGTCCACGTTGTGCTTTGGGGCATTTCCTGTCGCGGGCGCTAGGCCTACCCACACAAGTGAGGTACCATTATTATCGAGAGACTTGGGGGAACACTGGGTGGAAGGAAATTTGTGCCTCCTCTCAGATTCCTGAACTTTCTGTCACAGAAATGTGAGGAACATGTGTTTTTTTAGCCAAATTTTGAGGTTTGCAAAGGATTCTGGGTAACATAACCTGGTCAGAGCCCCACAAGTCATCCCATCTTGGATTCCCCTAGGTCTCTAGTTTTCAAAAATGGACAGGTTTGATAGGTTTCCCTAGGTGCCGGCTGAGCTAGAGGCCAAAATGTACAGGTAGGCACTTTGCAAAAAACAGCTCTGTTTTCTGTGAAAAAATGGGATGTGTCCACGTTGTGTTTTGGGACATTTCCTGTCGCAGGCGCTAGGCCTAACGACACAAGTGCGGTATCATTTTTATCGGCAGACTTGGGGAAACGCTGGGTGGAAGGAAATTTGTGGCTCCTCTCAGATTCCAGAACTTTCTGTCACCAAAATGTGAGGAAAATGTGTTTTTTTAGCCAAATTTTGAGGTTTGCAAAGGATTCTGGGTAACAGAACCTGGTCAGAGCCCCACAAGTCACCCCATCTTGAATTCCCCTACGTCTCTAGTTTTCAGAAATGCACAGGTTTGGTAGGTTTCCCTAAGTGCCGGTTGAGCTAAAGGCCAAAATCTACAGGTAGGCACTTTGTAAAAAACAGCTCTGCTTTCTGTCAAAAAATGGGATGTGTCCACGTTGTGCTTTGGGGCATTTCCTGTCGTGGGTGCTAGGCCTACCCACACAAGTGAGGTACCATTTTTATCGGGAGACTTGAGGGAACACTGGGTGGAAGGAAATTCGTCCCTCCTCTCAGATTCCAGAACTTTCGGTCACCGAAATGTGAGGAACATGTGTTTTTTTAGCCAAATTTTGAGGTTTGCAAAGGATTCTGGGTAACTGAACCTGGTCAGAGCCCCACAAGTCACCCCATCTTGGATTCCCCTAGGTCTCTAGTTTTAAAAAATGCACAGGTTTGGTAGGTGTCTCTAGGCGCCGGCTGAGCTAGAGGCCAAAATGTACAGGTAGGCACTTTGCAAAAAACAGCTCTGTTTTCTGTGAAAAAATGGGATGTGTCCACGTTGTGTTTTGGGACATTTCCTGTCGCGGGCGCTAGGCCTACCTACACAAGTGAGGTATAATTTTTATCAGCAGACTTGCGGGAACGGTGGGTGGAAGGAAATTTGTGGCTCCTCTCAGATTCCAGAACTTTCTGTCACCATGATGTGAGGAAAATGTGTTTTTTTAGCCAAATTTTGAGGTTTTCAAAGGATTCTGGGTAACAGAACCTGGTCAGAGCCCCACAAGTCACCCCATCTTGGATTCCCCTACGTCTCTAGTTTTCAGAAATGCACAGGTTTGGTAGGTTTCCCTAGGTGCCGGTTGAACTAGAGGCCAAAATCTATAGGTAGGCATTTTGCAAAAAACACCTCTGTTTTCTTTAAATAAATGTGATGTGTCCACGTTGTGTTTTGGGGCGTTTCCTGTCGCGGGCCAAAGGCCTACCCACACAAGTGAGGTATCATTTTTATCGGGAGACTTGGGGAAACGCTGGGTGGAAGGAAATTTGTGGCTGCTGTCAGATTCCAGAACTTTCTGTCACCGAAATGTGAGGAAAATGTGTTTTTTTGCCCAAATTTTGAGGTTTGCAAAGGATTCTTGGTAACAGAACCTGGTCAGAGCCCCACAAGTCACCCCATCTTGGATTCCCCTCGGTCTCTAGTTTTAAAAAATGCACAGGTTTGGTAGGTTTCCCTAGGTGCCGGCTGAGCTAGAGGCCAAAATCTACAGGTAGGCACTTTGCAAAAAACACCTCTGTTTTCTTTAAAAAAATGTGATGTGTCCACGTTGTGTTTTGGGACATTTCCTGTTGCGGGCGCTAGGCCTACCCACACAAGTGAGGTATCATTTTTATCGGGAGACTTGGGGGAACGCTGGGTGGAAGGAAATTTGTGCCTCCTCTCAGATTCCAGAACTTTCTGTCACAGAAATGTGAGGAACATGTGTTTTTTTAGCCAAATTTTGAGGTTTGCAAAGGATTCTGGGTAACATAACCTGGTCAGAGCCCCACAAGTCATCCCATCTTGGATTCCCCTAGGTCTCTAGTTTTCAAAAATGGACAGGTTTGGTAGGTTTCCCTACGTGCCGGCTGAGCTAGAGGCCAAAATCTACAGGTAGGCACTTTGCAAAAAACAGCTCTGTTTTCTGTGAAAAAATGGGATGTGTCCACGTTGTGTTTTGGGACATTTCCTGTCGCGGGCGCTAGGCCTAACGACACAAGTGCGGTATCATTTTTATCGGCAGACTTGGGGAAACGCTGGGTGGAAGGAAATTTGTGGCTCCTCTCAGATTCCAGAACTTTCTGTCACCAAAATGTGAAGAAAATGTGTTTTTTTAGCCAAATTTTGAGGTTTGCAAAGGATTCTGGGTAACAGAACCTGGTCAGAGCCCCACAAGTCACCCCATCTTGGATTCCCCTACGTCTCTAGTTTTCAGAAATGCACAGGTTTGGTAGGTTTCCCTAGGTGCCGGCTGAGCTAGAGGCCAAAATGTACAGGTAGGCACTTTGCAAAAAACACCTCTGTTGTCTTTAAAAAAATGTAATATGTCCAAGTTGTGTTTTTGGACATTTTCTGTCGCGGGCGCTACGCCTACCCACACAAGTGAGGTATAATTTTTATCGGGAGACTTGGGGGAACGCTGGGTGGAAGGAAATTTGTACCTCCTCTCAGATTCCAGAACTTTCTGTCACAGAAATTTTAGGAACATGTGTTTTTTTAGCCACATTTTGAGGTTTGGAAAGGATTCTGGGTAACAGAACCTGGTCAGAGGCCCACAAGTCACCCCATCTTGGATTCCCCTAGGTCTCTAGTTTTCAAAAATGCACAGGTTTGGTAGGTTTCCCTAGGTGCCGGCTGAGCTAGAGGCCAAAATGTACAGGTAGGCACTTTGCAAAAAACAGCTCTGTTTTCTGTGAAAAACTGGGATGTGTCCACGTTGTGTTTTGGGACATTTCATGTCGCGGGCGCTAGGCCTACCCACACAAGTGAGGAATCATTTTTATCGACAGACTTGGGGAAACGCTGGGTGGAAGGAAATTTGTGGCTCCTCTCAGATTCCAGAACTTTCTGTCACCATAATGTGAGGAAAATGTGTTTTTTTAGCCAAATTTTGAGGTTTGCAAAGGATTCTGGGTAACAGAACCTGGTCAGACCCCCACAAGTCACCCCATCTTGGATTCCCCTAGGTCTTTAGTTTTCAAAAATGTACAGGTTTGGTAGGTTTCCCCAGGTGCCGGTTGAGCTAAAGGCCAAAATCTACAGGTAGGCACTTTGCAAAAAACAGCTCTGTTTTCTGTGAAAAAATGGGATGTGTCCACGTTGTGTTTTGGGGCATATCCTGTCCTGGGCGCTAGGCCTACCCACACAAGTGAGGTACCATTTTTATCGGGAGACTTGGGGGAACGCTGGGTGGAAGGAAATTTGTGTCTCCTCTCAGATTCCAGGACTTTCTGTCACCGAAATGTGAGGAAAATGTGTTTTTTTAGCCCAATTTTGAGGTTTGCAAAGGATTCTGGGTACCAGAACCTAGTCAGAGCGCCACAAGTCATCCCATCTTGGATTCCCCTAGGTCTCTAATTTAAAAAAATGCACAGGTTTGGTAGGTTTCCCTAGGTGCCGGCTGAACTAGAGGCCAAAATCTACAGGTAGGCACTTTGCAAAAAACAGCTCTGTTTTCTGTCAAAAAATGGGATGTGTCCACGTTGTGCTTTGGGGCATTTCCTGTCGCGGGCGCTAGGCCTACCCACACAAGTGAGGTACCATTTTTATCGGGAGACTTGGGGGAATGCTGGGTGGAAGGAAATTCGTCCCTCCTCTCAGATACCAGAACTTTCGGTCACCGAAATGTGAGGAACATGTGTTTTTTTAGCCAAATTTTGAGGTTTGCAAAGGATTCTGGGTAATAGAACCTGGTCAGAACCCCACAAGTCACCCCATCTTGCATTCCCCTACGTCTCTAGTTTTCAGAAATGCACAGGTTTGGTAGGTTTCCCTATGTGCCGGTTGAGCTAATGGCCAAAATCTACAGGTAGGCACTTTGCAAAAAACAGCTCTGTTTTCTGTCAAAAAATGGTATGTGTCCATGTTGTGCTTTGGGGTATTTCCTGTCGCGGGCGCTA
Organism: Pleurodeles waltl; assembly: GCF_031143425.1. NCBI lineage: Eukaryota > Metazoa > Chordata > Amphibia > Caudata > Salamandridae > Pleurodeles > Pleurodeles waltl. Next base: position 359,921,866 of record NC_090439.1, read on the forward strand.
GGCCTACCCACACAAGTGAGGTACCATTTTTATCGGGAGACTTGGGAGAATGCTGGGTGGAAGGAAATTCGTCCCTCCTCTCAGATTCCAGAACTTTTGGTCACCGAAATGTGAGGATCATGTGTTTTTTTAGCCAAAGTTTGAGGTTTGCAAAGGATTCTGGGTAACAGAACCTGATCAGAGCCCCACAAGTCACCCCATCTTGGATTCCCCTAGGTCTCTAGTTTAAAAAAATGCACAGGTTGGGTAGGTTTCCCTAGGTGCCGGTTGAACTAGAGGCCAAAATCTATAGGTAGGCATTTTGCAAAAAACACCTCTGTTTTCTTTAAATAAATGTGATGTGTCCACGTTGTGTTTTGGGACATTTCCTGTTGCGGGCGCTAGGCCTACCCACACAAGTGAGGTATCATTTTTATCGGGAGACTTGGGGGAACGCTGGGTGGAAGGAAATTTGTGCCTCCTCTCAGATTCCAGAACTTTCTGTCACAGAAATGTGAGGAACATGTGTTTTTTTAGCCAAATTTTGAGGTTTGCAAAGGATTCTGGGTAACATAACCTGGTCAGAGCCCCACAAGTCATCCCATCTTGGATTCCCCTAGGTCTCTAGTTTTCAAAAATGGACAGGTTTGGTAGGTTTCCCTATGTGCCGGCTGAGCTAGAGGCCAAAATCTACAGGTAGGCACTTTGCAAAAAACAGCTCTGTTTTCTGTGAAAAAATGGGATGTGTCCACGATGTGTTTTGGGACATTTCCTGTCGCGGGCGCTAGGCCTAACGACACAAGTGCGGTATCATTTTTATCGGCAGACTTGGGGAAACGCTGGGTGGAAGGAAATTTGTGCCTCCTCTCAGATTCCAGAACTTTCTGTCACAGAAATTTTAGGAACATGTGTTTTTTTAGCCAAATTTTGAGGTTTGGAAAGGATTCTGGGTAACAGAACCTGGTCAGAGGCCCACAAGTCACCCCATCTTGGATTCCCCTACGTCTCTAGTTTTCAAAAATGCACAGGTTTGGTAGGTTTCCCTAGGTGCCGGCTGAGCTAGAGGCCAAAATGTACAGGTAGGCACTTTGCAAAAAACAGCTCTGTTTTCTGTGAAAAACTGGGATGTGTCCACGTTGTGTTTTGGGACATTTCATGTCGCGGGCGCTAGGCCTACCCACACAAGTGAGGTATCATTTTTATCGACAGATTTGGGGAAACGCTGGGTGGAAGGAAATTTGTGGCTCCTCTCAGATTCCAGAACTTTCTGTCACCATAATGTGAGGAAAATGTGTTTTTTTAGCCAAATTTTGAGGTTTGCAAAGGATTCTGGGTAACAGAACCTGGTCAGACCCCCACAAGTCACCCCATCTTGGATTCCCCTAGGTCTTTAGTTTTCAAAAATGTACAGGTTTGGTAGGTTTCCCCAGGTGCCGGTTGAGCTAAAGGCCAAAATCTACAGGTAGGCACTTTGCAAAAAACAGCTCTGTTTTCAGTGAAAAAATGGGATGTGTCCACGTTGTGTTTTGGGGCATATCCTGTCCTGGGCGCTAGGCCTACCCACACAAGTGAGGTACCATTTTTATCGGGAGACTTGGGGGAACGCTGGGTGGAAGGAAATTTGTGTCTCCTCTCAGATTCCAGGACTTTCTGTCACCGAAATGTGAGGAAAATGTGTTTTTTTAGCCCAATTTTGAGGTTTGCAAAGGATTCTGGGTACCAGAACCTAGTCAGAGCGCCACAAGTCACCCCATCTTGGATTCCCCTAGGTCTCTAATTTAAAAAAATGCATAGGTTTGGTAGGTTTCCCTAGGTGCCGGCTGAACTAGAGGCCAAAATCTACAGGTAGGCACTTTGCAAAAAACAGCTCTGTTTTCTGTGAAAAAATGGGATGTGTCCACGTTGTGTTTTGGGACATTTCCTGTCGCGGGCGCTAGGCCTACCTACACAAGTGAGGTATCATTTTTATCAGCAGACTTGCGGGAACGGTGGGTGGAAGGAAATTTGTGGCTCCTCTCAGATTCCAGAACTTTCTGTCACCATAATGTGAGGAAAATGTGTTTTTTTAGCCAAATTTTGAGGTTTGCAAAGGATTCTGGGTAACAGAACCTGGTCAGAGCCCCACAAGTCACCCCATCTTGCATTCCCCTACGTCTCTAGTTTTCAGAAATGCACAGGTTTGGTAGGTTTCCCTAGGTGCCGGTTGAGCTAAAGGCCAAAATCTACAGGTTGGCACTTTGCAAAAAACAGCTCTGTTTTCTGTCAAAAAATGGTATGTGTCCATGTTGTGCTTTGGGGTATTTCCTGTCGCGGGCGCTAGGCCTACCCACACAAGTGAGGTACCATTTTTATCGGGAGACTTGGGAGAACGCTGGGTGGAAGGAAATTCATCCCTCCTCTCAGATTCCAGGACTTTCTGTCACCGAAATGTGAGGAACATGTGTTTTTTTAGCCAAAGTTTGAGGTTTGCAAAGGATTCTGGGTAACAGAACCTGGTCAGAGCCCCACAAGTCACCCTATCTTGGATTCCCCTAGGTTTCTAGTTTTAAAAATTGCACAGGTTTGGTAGGTTTCCCTAGGTGCCGGCTGAGCTAGAGGCCAAAATCTACAGGTAGGCACTTTGCAAAAAACACCTCTGTTTTCTTTAAAAAAATGTGATGTGTCCACGTTGTGTTTTGGGACATTTCCTGTTGCGGGCGCTAGGCCTACCCACACAAGTGAGGTATAATTTTTATCGGGAGACTTGGGGGAACGCTGGGTGGAAGGAAATTTGTGCCTCCTCTCAGATTCCAGAACTTTCTGTCACAGAAATGTGAGGAACATGTGTTTTTTTAGCCAAATTTTGAGGTTTGCAAAGGATTCTGGGTAACATAACCTGGTCAGAGCCCCACAAGTCATCCCATCTTGGATTCCCCTAGGTCTTTAGTTTTCAAAAATGGACAGGTTTGGTAGGTTTCCCTACGTGCCGGCTGAGCTAGAGGCCAAAATCTACAGGTAGGCACTTTGCAAAAAACAGCTCTGTTTTCTGTGAAAAAATGGGATGTGTCCACGTTGTGTTTTGGGACATTTCCTGTCGCGGGCGCTAGGCCTAACGACACAAGTGCGGTATCATTTTTATCGGCAGACTTGGGGAAACGCTGGGTGGAAGGAAATTTGTGGCTCCTCTCAGATTCCAGAACTTTCTGTCACCAAAATGTGAAGAAAATGTGTTTTTTTAGCCAAATTTTGAGGTTTGCAAAGGATTCTGGGTAACAGAACCTGGTCAGAGCCCCACAAGTCACCCCATCTTGGATTCCCCTACGTCTCTAGTTTTCAGAAATGCACAGGTTTGGTAGGTTTCCCTAGGCGCCGGCTGAGCTAGAGGCCAAAATGTACAGGTAGGCACTTTGCAAAAAACACCTCTGTTGTCTTTAAAAAAAATGTAATATGTCCAAGTTGTGTTTTTGGACATTTTCTGTCGCGGGCGCTACGCCTACCCACACAAGTGAGGTATAATTTTTATCGGGAGACTTGGGGGAACGCTGGGTGGAAGGAAATTTGTGCCTCCTCTCAGATTCCAGAACTTTCTGTCACAGAAATTTTAGGAACATGTGTTTTTTTAGCCAAATTTTGAGGTTTGGAAAGGATTCTGGGTAACAGAACCTGGTCAGAGGCCCACAAGTCACCCCATCTTGGATTCCCCTAGGTCTCTAGTTTTCAAAAATGCACAGGTTTGGTAGGTTTCCCTAGGTGCCGGCTGAGCTAGAGGCCAAAATGTACAGGTAGGCACTTTGCAAAAAACAGCTCTGTTTTCTGTGAAAAACTGGGATGTGTCCACGTTGTGTTTTGGGACATTTCCTGTCGCAGGCGCTAGGCCTACCCACACAAGTGAGGTATCATTTTTATCGACAGACTTGGGGAAACGCTGGGTGGAAGGAAATTTGTGGCTCCTCTCAGATTCCAGAACTTTCTGTCACCATAATGTGAGGAAAATGTGTTTTTTTAGCCAAATTTTGAGGTTTGCAAAGGATTCTGGGTAACAGAACCTGGTCAGACCCCCACAAGTCACCCCATCTTGGATTCCCCTAGGTCTTTAGTTTTCAAAAATGTACAGGTTTGGTAGGTTTCCCCAGGTGCCGGTTGAGCTAAAGGCCAAAATCTACAGGTAGGCACTTTGCAAAAAACAGCTCTGTTTTCTGTGAAAAAATGGGATGTGTCCACGTTGTGTTTTGGGGCATATCCTGTCCTGGGCGCTAGGCCTACCCACACAAGTGAGGTACCATTTTTATCGGGAGACTTGGGGGAACGCTGGGTGGAAGGAAATTTGTGTCTCCTCTCAGATTCCAGGACTTTCTGTCACCGAAATGTGAGGAAAATGTGTTTTTTTAGCCCAATTGTGAGGTTTGCAAAGGATTCTGGGTACCAGAACCTAGTCAGAGCGCCACAAGTCACCCCATCTTGGATTCCCCTAGGTCTCTAATTTAAAAAAATGCACAGGTTTGGTAGGTTTCCCTAGGTGCCGGCTGAACTAGAGGCCCAAATGTACAGGTAGGCACTTTGCAAAAAACATCTCTGTTTTCTTTCAAAAAATGGGATGTGTCCACGTTGTGCTTTGGGGCATTTCCTGTCGCGGGCGCTAGGCCTACCCACACAAGTGAGGTACCATTTTTATCGGGAGACTTGGGGGAACGCTGGGTGGAAGGAAATTTGTGTCTCCTCTCAGATTCCAGGACTTTCTGTCACCGAAATGTGAGGAACATGTGTTTTTTTAGCCAAAGTTTGAGGTTTGCAAAGGATTCTGGGTAACAGAACCTGGTCAGAGCCCCACAAGTCACCCTATCTTGGATTCCCCTAGGTCTCTAGTTTTAAAAATTGCACAGGTTTGGTAGGTTTCCCTAGGTGCCGGCTGAGCTAGAGGCCAAAATGTACAGGTAGGCACTTTGCAAAAAACTCCTCTGTTTTCTTTAAAAAAATGTAATATGTCCACATTGTGTTTTGGGACATTTCCTGTCGCGGGCGCTAGGCCTACCCACACAAGTGAGGTATCATTTTTATCGGGAGACTTGGGGGAACGCTTGGTGGAAGGAAATTTGTGTCTCCTCTCAGATTCCAGGACTTTCTGTCACCAAAATTTGAGGAAAATGTGTTTTTTTAGCCAAAGTTTGAGGTTTGCAAAGGATTCTGGATAACAGAACCTGATCAGAGCCCCACAAGTCACCCCATCTTGGATTCCCCTAGGACTCTAGTTTTCAAACATGCACAGGTTTGGTAGGTTTCCCTAGGTGCCGGCTAAGCTAGAGGCCAAAATGTACAGGTAGGCACTTTGCAAAAAACACCTCTGTTGTCTTTAAAAAAATGTAATATGTCCAAGTTGTGTTTTTGGACATTTCCTGTCACGGGCGCTACGCCTACCCACACAAGTGAGGTATCATTTTTATCGGGAGACTTGGGGGAACGCTGGGTGGAAGGAAATTTGTGCCTCCTTTCAGATTCCAGAACTTTCTGTCACAGAAATGTGAGGAACATGTGTTTTTTTAGCCAAATTTTGAGGTTTGGAAAGGATTCTGGGTAACAGAACCTGGTCAGAGGCCCACAAGTCACCCCATCTTGGATTCCCCTAGGTCTCTAGTTTTCAAAAATGCACACGTTTGGTAGGTTTCCCTAGGTGCCGGCTGAGCTAGAGGCCAAAATGTACAGGTAGGCACTTTGCAAAAAACAGCTCTGTTTTCTGTGAAAAACTGGGATGTGTCCACGTTGTGTTTTGGGACATTTCATGTCGCGGGCGCTAGGCCTACTCACAAAAGTGAGGTATCATTTTTATCGACAGACTTGGGGAAACGCTGGGTGGAAGGAAATTTGTGGCTCCTCTCAGATTCCAGAACTTTCTGTCACCATAATGAGAGGAAAATGTGTTTTTTTAGCCAAATTTTGAGGTTTGCAAAGGATTCTGTGTAACAGAACCTGGTCAGACCCCCACAAGTCACCCCATCTTGGATTCCCCTAGGTCTTTAGTTTTCAAAAATGCACAGGTTTGGTAGGTTTCCCCAGGTGCCGGTTGAGCTAAAGGCCAAAATCTACAGGTAGGCACTTTGCAAAAAACAGCTCTGTTTTCTGTGAAAAAATGGGATGTGTCCACGTTGTGCTTTGGGGCATTTCCTGTCGCGGGCGCTAGGCCTACCCACACAAGTGAGGTACCATTTTTATCGGGAGACTTGGGGGAACGCTGGGTGGAAGGAAATTCGTCCCTCCTCTCAGATTCCAGAACTTTCGGTCACCGAAATGTGAGGAACATGTGTTTTTTTAGCCAAATTTTGAGATTTGCAAAGGATTCTAGGTAACAGAACCTGGTCAGAGCCCCACAAGTTACCCCATCTTGGATTCCCCTAGGTCTCTAGTTTTAAAAAATGTACAGGTTTGGTAGATTACCCTAGTTGCCGGCTGAGCTAGAGGCCAAAATCTACAGGTAGGCACTTTGCAAAAAACACTTCTGTTTTCTTTAAAAAAATGTAATATGTCCACATTGTGTTTTGGAACATTTCCTGTCGCGGGCGCTAGGCCTACCCACACAAGTGAGGTATCATTTTTATCGGGAGACTTGGGGGAATGCTTGGTGGAAGGAAATTTGTGTCTCCTCTCAGATTCCAGGACTTTCTGTCACCAAAATTTGAGGAAAATTTGTTTTTTTAGCCAAAGTTTGAGGTTTGCAAAGGATTCTGGGTAACAGAACCTGATCAGAGCCCCACAAGTCACCCCATCTTTGATTCCCCTAGGTCTCTAGTTTTAAAAAATGCACAGGTTTGGTAGGTGTCTCTAGGTGCCGGCTGAGCTAGAGGCCAAAATGTACAGGTAGGCACTTTGCAAAAAACAGCTCTGTTTTCTGTGAAAAAATGGGATGTGTCCACGTTGTGTTTTGGGACATTTCCTGTCGCGGGCGCTAGGCCTACCTACACAAGTGAGGTATAATTTTTATCAGCAGACTTGCGGGAACGGTGGGTGGAAGGAAATTTGTGGCTCCTCTCAGATTCCAGAACTTTCTGTCACCATAATGTGAGGAAAATGTGTTTTTTTAGCCAAATTTTGAGGTTTGCAAAGGATTCTGGGTAACAGAACCTGGTCAGAGCCCCACAAGTCACCCCATCTTGGATTCCCCTACGTCTCTAGTTTTCAGAAATGCACAGGTTTGGTAGGTTTCCCTAGGTGCCGGTTGAGCTAAAGGCCAAAATCTACAGGTAGGCACTTTGCAAAAAACACCTCTGTTGTCTTTAAAAAAATGTAATATGTCCAAGTTGTGTTTTTGGACATTTCCTGTCGCGGGCGCTACGCCTACCCACACAAGTGAGGTATCATTTTTATCGGGAGACTTGGGGGAACGCTGGGTGGAAGGAAATTTGTGCCTGCTCTCAGATTCCAGAACTTTCTGTCACAGAAATGTGAGGAACATGTGTTTTTTTAGCCAAATTTTGAGGTTTGGAAAGGATTCTGGGTAACAGAACCTGGTCAGAGCCCCACAAGTCACCCCATCTTGGATTCCCCTAGGTCTCTAGTTTTCAAAAATGTACAGGTTTGGTAGATTCCCCTAGGTGCCGGCTGAGCTAGAGGCCAAAATGTACAGGTAGGCACTTTGCAAAAAACAGCTCTGTTTTCTGTGAAAAAATGGAATGTGTCCATGTTGTGTTTTGGGACATTTCCTGTCGCGGGCGCTAGGCCTAACGACACAAGTGCGGTATCATTTTTATCGGCAGACTTGGGGAAACGCTGGGTGGAAGGAAATTTGTGGCTCCTCTCAGATTCCAGAACTTGCTGTCACCAAAATGTGAGGAAAATGTGTTTTTTTAGCCAAATTTTGAGATTTGCAAAGGATTCTAGGTAACAGAACCTGGTCAGAGCCCCACAAGTCACCCCATCTTGGATTCCCCTAGGTCTCTAGTTTTCAAAAATGTACAGGTTTGGTAGATTCCCCTAGGTGCCGGCTGAGCTAGAGGCCAAAATCTACAGGTAGGCACTTTGCAAAAAACACCTCTGTTTTCTTTAAAAAAATGTAATATGTCCACATTGTGTTTTGGGACATTTCCTGTCGCGGGCGCTAGGCCTACCCACACAAGTGAGGTATCATTTTTATCGACAGACTTGGGGAAACGCTGGGTGGAAGGAAATTTGTGGCTCCTCTCAGATTCCAGAACTTTCTGTCACCATAATGTGAGGAAAATGTGTTTTTTTAGCCAAATTTTGAGGTTTGCAAGGGATTCTGGGTAACAGAACCTGGTCAGACCCCCACAAGTCACCCCATCTTGGATTCTCCTAGGTCTTTAGTTTTCAAAAATGTACAGGTTTGGTAGGTTTCCCCAGGTGCCTGTTGAGCTAAAGGCCAAAATCTACAGGTAGGCACTTTGCAAAAAACAGCTCTGTTTTCTGTGAAAAAATGGGATGTGTCCACGTTGTGTTTTGGGGCATATCCTGTCCTGGGCGCTAGGCCTACCCACACAAGTGAGGTACCATTTTTATCGGGAGACTTGGGGGAACGCTGGGTGGAAGGAAATTTGTGTCTCCTCTCAGATTCCAGGACTTTCTGTCACCGAAATGTGAGGAAAATGTGTTTTTTTAGCCCATTTTGAGGTTTGCAAAGGATTCTGGGTACCAGAACCTAGTCAGAGCGCCACAAGTCACCCCATCTTGGATTCCCCTAGGTCTCTAATTTAAAAAAATGCACAGGTTTGGTAGGTTTCCCTAGGTGCCGGCTGAACTAGAGGCCAAAATCTACAGGTAGGCACTTTGCAAAAAACAGCTCTGTTTTCTGTCAAAAAATGGGATGTGTCCACGTTGTGCTTTGGGGCATTTCCTGTCGCGGGCGCTAGGCCTACCCACACAAGTGAGGTACCATTTTTATCGGGAGACTTGGGGGAACGCTGGGTGGAAGGAAATTCGTCCCTCCTCTCAGATTCCAGAACTTTCGGTCACCGAAATGTGAGGAACATGTGTTTTTTTAGCCAAATTTTGAGGTTTGCAAAGGATTCTGGGTAATAGAACCTGGTCAGAACCCCACAAGTCACCCCATCTTGGATTCCCCTAGGTCTCTAGTTTTACAAAATGCACAGGTTTTGTAGGTTTCCCTAGGTGCCGGCTGAGCTAGAGGCCCAAATGTACAGGTAGGCACTTTGCAAAAAACACCTCAGTATTCTTTCAAAAAATGTAATGTGTCCACGTTTTGTTTTGGGACATTTCGTGTCGCGGGCGCTAGGCCTACCCACACAAGTGAGGTACCATTTTTATCGGGAGACTTGGGGGAAAGCTGCGTGGAAGGAAATTTGTGTCTCCTCTCAGATTCCAGGACTTTCTGTCACCGAAATGTGAGGAACATGTGTTTTTTTAGCCAAAGTTTGAGGTTTGCAAAGGATTCTGGGTAACAGAACCTGGTCAGAGCCCCACAAGTCACCCTATCTTGGATTCCCCTAGGTCTCTAGTTTTAAAAATTGCACAGGTTTGGTAGGTTTCCCTAGGTGCCGGCTGAGCTAGAGGCCAAAATGTACAGGTAGGCACTTTGCAAAAAACACCTCTGTTTTCTTTAAAAAAATGTAATATGTCCACATTGTGTTTTGGGACATTTCCTGTCGCGGGCGCTAGGCCTACCCACACAAGTGAGGTATAATTTTTATCGGGAGACTTGGGGGAACGCTTGGTGGAAGGAAATTTGTGTCTCCTCTCAGATTCCAGGACTTTCTGTCACCAAAATTTGAGGAAAATGTGTTTTTTTAGCCAAAGTTTGAGGTTTGCAAAGGATTCTGGATAACAGAACCTGATCAGAGCCCCACAAGTCACCCCATCTTGGATTCCCCTAGGTCTCTAGTTTTCAAACATGCACAGGTTTTGTAGGTTTCCCTAGGTGCCGGCTGAGCTAGAGGCCAAAATGTACAGGTAGGCACTTTGCAAAAAACACCTCTGTTGTCTTTAAAAAAATGTAATATGTCCAAGTTGTGTTTTTGGACATTTCCTGTCGCGGGCGCTACGCCTACCCACACAAGTGAGGTATCATTTTTATTGGGAGACTTGGGGGAACGCTGGGTGGAAGGAAATTTGTGCCTCCTCTCAGATTCCAGAACTTTCTGTCACAGAAATGTGAGGAACATGTGTTTTTTTAGCCAAATTTTGAGGTTTGGAAAGGATTCTGGGTAACAGAACCTGGTCAGAGGCCCACAAGTCACCCCATCTTGGATTCCCCTAGGTCTCTAGTTTTCAAAAATGCACACGTTTGGTAGGTTTCCCTAGGTGCCGGCTGAGCTAGAGGCCAAAATGTACAGGTAGGCACTTTGCAAAAAACAGCTCTGTTTTCTGTGAAAAACTGGGATGTGTCCACGTTGTGTTTTGGGACATTTCCTGTCGCGGGCGCTAGGCCTAACGACACAAGTGCGGTATCATTTTTATCGGCAGACTTGGGGAAACGCTGGGTGGAAGGAAATTTGTGGCTCCTCTCAGATTCCAGAACTTTCTGTCACCAAAATGTGAAGAAAATTTGTTTTTTTAGCCAAATTTTGAGGTTTGCAAAGGATTCTGGGTAACAGAACCTGGTCAAAGCCCCACAAGTCACCCCATCTTGGATTCCCCTAGGTCTCTAGTTTTCAGAAATGCACAGGTTTGGTAGGTTTCCCTAGGTGCCGGCTGAGCTAGAGGCCAAAATGTACAGGTAGGCACTTTGCAAAAAACACCTCTGTTGTCTTTAAAAAAATGTAATATGTCCAAGTTGTGTTTTTGGACATTTCCTGTCGCGGGCGCTACGCCTACCCACACAAGTGAGGTATCATTTTTATCGGGAGACTTGGGGGAACGCTGGGTGGAAGGAAATTTGTGCCTCCTCTCAGATTCCAGAACTTTCTGTCACAGAAATGTGAGGAACATGTGTTTTTTTAGCCAAATTTTGAGGTTTGGAAAGGATTCTGGGTAACAGAACCTGGTCAGAGCCCCACAAGTCACCCCATCTTGGATTCCCCTAGGTCTCTAGTTTTCAAAAATGCACAGTTTTGATAGGTTTCCCTAGGTGCCGGCTGAGCTAGAGGCCAAAATGTACAGGTAGGCACTTTGCAAAAAACAGCTCTGTTTTCTGTGAAAAAATGGAATGTGTCCATGTTGTGTTTTGGGACATTTCCTGTCGCGGGCGCTAGGCCTAACGACACAAGTGCGGTATCATTTTTATCGGCAGACTTGGGGAAACGCTGGGTGGAAGGAAATTTGTGGCTCCTCTCAGATTCCAGAACTTTCTGTCACCAAAATGTGAGGAAAATGTGTTTTTTTAGCCAAATTTTGAGATTTGCAAAGGATTCTAGGTAACAGAACCTGGTCAGAGCCCCACAAGTCACCCCATCTTGGATTCCCCTAGGTCTCTAGTTTTAAAAAATGTACAGGTTTGGTAGATTCCCCTAGGTGCCGGCTGAGCTAGAGGCCAAAATCTACAGGTAGGCACTTTGCAAAAAACACCTCTGTTTTCTTTAAAAAAATGTAATATGTCCACATTGTGTTTTGGGACATTTCCTGTCGCGGGCGCTAGGCCTACCCACACAAGTGAGTTATCATTTTTATCGACAGACTTGGGGAAACGCTGGGTGGAAGGAAATTTGTGGCTCCTCTCAGATTCCAGAACTTTCTGTCACCATAATGTGAGGAAAATGTGTTTTTTTAGCCAAATTTTGAGGTTTGCAAAGGATTCTGGGTAACAGAACCTGGTCAGACCCCCACAAGTCACCCCATCTTGGATTCTCCTAGGTCTTTAGTTTTCAAAAATGTACAGGTTTGGTAGGTTTCCCCAGGTGCCGGTTGAGCTAAAGGCCAAAATCTACAGGTAGGCACTTTGCAAAAAACAGCTCTGTTTTCTGTGAAAAAATGGGATGTGTCCACGTTGTGTTTTGGGGCATATCCTGTCCTGGGCGCTAGGCCTACCCACACAAGTGAGGTACCATTTTTATCGGGAGACTTGGGGGAACGCTGGGTGGAAGGAAATTTGTGTCTCCTCTCAGATTCCAGGACTTTCTGTCACCGAAATGTGAGGAAAATGTGTTTTTTTAGCCCATTTTGAGGTTTGCAAAGGATTCTGGGTACCAGAACCTAGTCAGAGCGCCACAAGTCACCCCATCTTGGATTCCCCTAGGTCTCTAATTTAAAAAAATGCACAGGTTTGGTAGGTTTCCCTAGGTGCCGGCTGAACTAGAGGCCAAAATCTACAGGTAGGCACTTTGCAAAAAACAGCTCTGTTTTCTGTCAAAAAATGGGATGTGTCCACGTTGTGCTTTGGGGCATTTCCTGTCGCGGGCGCTAGGCCTACCCACACAAGTGAGGTACCATTTTTATCGGGAGACTTGGGGGAACGCTGGGTGGAAGGAAATTCGTCCCTCCTCTCAGATTCCAGAACTTTCGGTCACCGAAATGTGAGGAACATGTGTTTTTTTAGCCAAATTTTGAGGTTTGCAAAGGATTCTGGGTAATAGAACCTGGTCAGAACCCCACAAGTCACCCCATCTTGGATTCCCCTAGGTCTCTAGTTTTACAAAATGCAAAGGTTTTGTAGGTTTCCCTAGGTGCCGGCTGAGCTAGAGGCCCAAATGTACAGGTAGGCACTTTGCAAAAAACACCTCAGTATTCTTTCAAAAAATGTAATGTGTCCACGTTTTGTTTTGGGACATTTCGTGTCGCGGGCGCTAGGCCTACCCACACAAGTGAGGTACCATTTTTATCGGGAGACTTGGGGGAAAGCTGCGTGGAAGGAAATTTGTGTCTCCTCTCAGATTCCAGGACTTTCTGTCACCGAAATGTGAGGAACATGTGTTTTTTTAGCCAAAGTTTGAGGTTTGCAAAGGATTCTGGGTAACAGAACCTGGTCAGAGCCCCACAAGTCACCCTATCTTGGATTCCCCTAGGTCTCTAGTTTTAAAAATTGCACAGGTTTGGTAGGTTTCCCTAGGTGCCGGCTGAGCTAGAGGCCAAAATGTACAGGTAGGCACTTTGCAAAAAACACCTCTGTTTTCTTTAAAAAAATGTAATATGTCCACATTGTGTTTTGGGACATTTCCTGTCGCGGGCGCTAGGCCTACCCACACAAGTGAGGTATCATTTTTATCGGGAGACTTGGGGGAACGCTTGGTGGAAGGAAATTTGTGTCTCCTCTCAGATTCCAGGACTTTCTGTCACCAAAATTTGAGGAAAATGTGTTTTTTTAGCCAAAGTTTGAGGTTTGCAAAGGATTCTGGATAACAGAACCTGATCAGAGCCCCACAAGTCACCCCATCTTGGATTCCCCTAGGTCTCTAGTTTTCAAACATGCACAGGTTTTGTAGGTTTCCCTAGGTGCCGGCTGAGCTAGAGGCCAAAATGTACAGGTAGGCACTTTGCAAAAAACACCTCTGTTGTCTTTAAAAAAATGTAATATGTCCAAGTTGTGTTTTTGGACATTTCCTGTCGCGGGCGCTACGCCTACCCACACAAGTGAGGTATCATTTTTATTGGGAGACTTGGGGGAACGCTGGGTGGAAGGAAATTTGTGCCTCCTCTCAGATTCCAGAACTTTCTGTCACAGAAATGTGAGGAACATGTGTTTTTTTAGCCAAATTTTGAGGTTTGGAAAGGATTCTGGGTAACAGAACCTGGTCAGAGGCCCACAAGTCACCCCATCTTGGATTCCCCTAGGTCTCTAGTTTTCAAAAATGCACACGTTTGGTAGGTTTCCCTAGGTGCCGGCTGAGCTAGAGGCCAAAATGTACAGGTAGGCACTTTGCAAAAAACAGCTCTGTTTTCTGTCAAAAAATGGGATGTGTCCACGTTGTGTTTTGGGACATTTCCTGTTGCGGGCGCTAGGCCTAACGACACAAGTGCGGTATCATTTTTATCGGCAGACTTGGGGAAACGCTGGGTGGAAGGAAATTTGTGGCTCCTCTCAGATTCCAGAACTTTCTGTCACCAAAATGTGAAGAAAATGTGTTTTTTTAGCCAAATTTTGAGGTTTGCAAAGGATTCTGGGTAACAGAACCTGGTCAAAGCCCCACAAGTCACCCCATCTTGGATTCCCCTAGGTCTCTAGTTTTCAGAAATGCACAGGTTTGGTAGGTTTCCCTAGGTGCCGGCTGAGCTAGAGGCCAAAATGTACAGGTAGGCACTTTGCAAAAAACACCTCTGTTGTCTTTAAAAAAATGTAATATGTCCAAGTTGTGTTTTTGGACATTTCCTGTCGCGGGCGCTACGCCTACCCACACAAGTGAGGTATCATTTTTATCGGGAGACTTGGGGGAACGCTGGGTGGAAGGAAATTTGTGCCTCCTCTCAGATTCCAGAACTTTCTGTCACAGAAATGTGAGGAACATGTGTTTTTTTAGCCAAATTTTGAGGTTTGGAAAGGATTCTGGGTAACAGAACCTGGTCAGAGCCCACAAGTCACCCCATCTTGGATTCCCCTAGGTCTCTAGTTTTCAAAAATGCACAGTTTTGATAGGTTGCCCTAGGTGCCGGCTGAGCTAGAGGCCAAAATGTACAGGTAGGCACTTTGCAAAAAACAGCTCTGTTTTCTGTGAAAAAATGGAATGTGTCCACGTTGTGTTTTGGGACATTTCCTGTCGCGGGCGCTAGGACTAACGACACAAGTGCGGTATCATTTTTATCGACAGACTTGGGGAAACGCTGGGTGGAAGGAAATTTGTGGCTCCTCTCAGATTCCAGAACTTTCTGTCACCAAAATGTGAGGAAAATTTGTTTTTTTAGCCAAATTTTGAGATTTGCAAAGGATTCTAGGTAACAGAACCTGGTCAGAGCCCCACAAGTCACCCCATCTTGGATTCCCCTAGGTCTCTAGTTTTCAAAAATGTACAGGTTTGGTAGATTCCCCTAGGTGCCGGCTGAGCTAGAGGCCAAAATCTACAGGTAGGCACTTTGCAAAAAACACCTCTGTTTTCTTTAAAAAAATGTAATATGTCCACATTGTGTTTTGGGACATTTCCTGTCGCGGGCGCTAGGCCTACCCACACAAGTGAGGTATCATTTTTATCGGGAGACTTGGGGGACGCTTGGTGGAAGGAAATTTGTGTCTCCTCTCAGATTCCAGGACTTTCTGTCACCAAATTTGAGGAAAATGTGTTTTTTTAGCCAAAGTTTGAGGTTTGCAAAGGATTCTGGATAACAGAACCTGATCAGAGCCCCACAAGTCACCCCATCTTGGATTCCCCTAGGTCTCTAGTTTTCAAACATGCACAGGTTTGGTAGGTTTCCCTAGGTGCCGGCTGAGCTAGAAGCCAAATGTACAGGTAGGCACTTTGCAAAAAACACCTCTGTTTTCTTTAAAAAAATGTAATATGTCCACATTGTGTTTTGGGACATTTCCTGTCGCGGGCGCTAGGCCTACCCACACAAGTGAGGTATCATTTTTATCAGGAGACTTGGGGGAACGCTTGGTGGAAGGAAATTTGTGTCTCCTCTCAGATTCCAGGACTTTCTGTCACCAAAATTTGAGGAAAATGTGTTTTTTTAGCCAAAGTTTGAGGTTTGCAAAGGATTCTGGATAACAGAACCTGATCAGAGCCCCACAAGTCACCCCATCTTGGATTCCCCTAGGTCTCTAGTTTTCAAACATGCACAGGTTTGGTAGGTTTCCCTAGGTGCCGGCTGAGCTAGAGGCCAAAATGTACAGGTAGGCACTTTGCAAAAAACACCTCTGTTGTCTTTAAAAAAATGTAATATGTCCAAGTTGTGTTTTTGGACATTTCCTGTCGCGGGCGCTACGCCTACCCACACAAGTGAGGTATCATTTTTATCGGGAGACTTGGGGAAACGCTGGGTGGAAGGAAATTTGTGCCTCCTCTCAGATTCCAGGACTTTCTGTCACCAAAATTTGAGGAAAATGTGTTTTTTTAGCCAAAGTTTGAGGTTTGCAAAGGATTCTGGGTAACAGAACCTGGTCAGAGGCCCACAAGTCACCCCCATCTTGGATTCACCTAGGTCTCTAGTTTCAAAAATGCACACGTTTGGTAGGTTTCCCTAGGTGCCGGCTGAGCTAGAGGCCAAAATGTACAGGTAGGCACTTTGCAAAAAACAGCTCTGTTTTCTGTGAAAAACTGGGATGTGTCCACGTTGTGTTTTGGGACATTTCATGTCGCGGGCGCTAGGCCTAGTCACAAAAGTGAGGTATCATTTTTATCGACAGACTTGGGGAAACGCTGGGTGGAAGGAAATTTGTGGCTCCTCTCAGATTACAGATCTTTCTGTCAACATAATGTGAGGAAAATGTGTTTTTTTTAGCCACATTTTGAGGTTTGCAAAGGATTCTGGGTAACAGAACCTGGTCAGACCCCCACAAGTCACCCCATCTTGGATTCCCCTAGGTCTTTAGTTTTAAAAAATGCACAGGTTTGGTAGGTTTCCCCAGGTTCCGGTTGAGCTAAAGGCCAAAATCTACAGGTAGGCACTTTGCAAAAAACAGCTCTGTTTTCTGTGAAAAAATGGGATGTGTCCACGTTGTGCTTTGGGGCATTTCCTGTTGCGGGCGCTAGGCCTACCCACACAAGTGAGGTACCATTTTTATCGGGAGACTTGGGGGAACGCTGGGTGGAAGGAAATTCGTCCCTCCTCTCAGATTCCAGAACTTTCGGTCACCGAAATGTGAGGAACATGTGTTTTTTTAGCCAAATTTTGAGATTTGCAAAGGATTCTAGGTAACAGAACCTGGTCAGAGCCCCACAAGTCACCCCCTTCTTGGATTCCCCTACGTCTCTAGTTTTAAAAAATGTACAGGTTTGGTAGATTACCCTAGGTGCCGGCTGAGCTAGAGGCCAAAATCTACAGGTAGGCACTTTGCAAAAAACACCTCTGTTTTCTTTAAAAAAATGTAATATGTCCACATTGTGTTTTGGAACATTTCCTGTCGCGGGCGCTAGGCCTACCCACACAAGTGAGGTATCATTTTTATCGGGAGACTTGGGGGAATGCTTGGTGGAAGGAAATTTGTGTCTCCTCTCAGATTCCAGGACTTTCTGTCACCAAAATTTGAGGAAAATGTGTTTTTTTAGCCAAATTTTGAGGTTTGCAAAGGATTCTGGGTACCAGAACCTAGTCAGAGCGCCACAAGTCACCCCATCTTGGATTCCCCTAGGTCTCTAATTTAAAAAAATGCACAGGTTTGGTAGGTTTCCCTAGGTGCCGGCTGAACTAGAGGCCAAAATCTACAGGTAGGCACTTTGCAAAAAACAGCTCTGTTTTCTGTCAAAAAATGGGATGTGTCCACGTTGTGCTTTGGGGCATTTCCTGTCGAGGGCGCTAGGCCTACCCACACAAGTGAGGTACCATTTTTATCGGGAGACTTGGGAGAACGCTGGGTGGAAGGAAATTTGTGTCTCCTCTCAGATTCCAGGACTTTCTGTCACCGAAATGTGAGGAAAATGTGTTTTTTTTTTTCACCCAATTTTGAGGTTTGCAAAGGATTCTGGGTACCAGAACCTAGTCAGAGCGCCACAAGTCACCCCATCTTGGATTCCCCTAGGTCTCTAATTTAAAAAAATGCACAGGTTTGGTAGGTTTCCCTAGGTGCCGGCTGAACTAGAGGCCAAAATCTACAGGTAGGCACTTTGCAAAAAACAGCTCTGTTTTCTGTCAAAAAATGGGATGTGTCCACGTTGTGCTTTGGGGCATTTCCTGTCGCGGGCGCTAGGCCTACCCACACAAGTGAGGTACCATTTTTATCGGGAGACTTGGGAGAACGCTGGGTGGAAGGAAATTCGTCCCTCCTCTCAGATTCCAGAACTTTCGGTCACCGAAATGTGAGGAACATGTGTTTTTTTAGCCAAATTTTGAGGTTTGGAAAGGATTCTGGGTAACAGAACCTGGTCAGAGGCCCACAAGTCACCCCATCTTGGATTCCCCTAGGTCTCTAGTTTTCAAAAATGCACAGGTTTGGTAGGTTTCCCTAGGTGCCGGCTCAGCTAGAGGCCAAAATGTACAGGTAGGCACTTTGCAAAAAACAGCTCTGTTTTCTGTGAAAAACTGGGATGTGTCCACGTTGTGTTTTGGGACATTTCATGTCGCGGGCGCTAGGCCTACCCACACAAGTGAGGTATCATTTTTATCGACAGACTTGGGGAAACGCTGGGTGGAAGGAAATTTGTGGCTCCTCTCAGATTCCAGAACTTTCTGTCACCATAATGTGAGGAAAATGTGTTTTTTTAGCCAAATTTTGAGGTTAGCAAAGGATTCTGGGTAACAGAACCTGGTCAGACCCCCACAAGTCACCCCATCTTGGATTCTCCTAGGTCTTTAGTTTTCAAAAATGTACAGGTTTGGTAGGTTTCCCCAGGTGCCGGTTGAGCTAAAGGCCAAAATCTACAGGTAGGCACTTTGCAAAAAACAGCTCTGTTTTCTGTGAAAAAATGGGATGTGTCCACGTTGTGTTTTGGGGCATATCCTGTCCTGGGCGCTAGGCCTACCCACACAAGTGAGGTACCATTTTTATCGGGAGACTTGGGGGAACGCTGGGTGGAAGGAAATTTGTGTCTCCTCTCAGATTCCAGGACTTTCTGTCACCGAAATGTGAGGAAAATGTGTTTTTTTAGCCCATTTTGAGGTTTGCAAAGGATTCTGGGTACCAGAACCTAGTCAGAGCGCCACAAGTCACCCCATCTTGGATTCCCCTAGGTCTCTAATTTAAAAAAATGCACAGGTTTGGTAGGTTTCCCTAGGTGCCGGCTGAACTAGAGGCCAAAATCTACAGGTAGGCACTTTGCAAAAAACAGCTCTGTTTTCTGTCAAAAAATGGGATGTGTCCACGTTGTGCTTTGGGGCATTTCCTGTCGCGGGCGCTAGGCCTACCCACACAAGTGAGGTACCATTTTTATCGGGAGACTTGGGGGAACGCTGGGTGGAAGGAAATTCGTCCCTCCTCTCAGATTCCAGAACTTTCGGTCACCGAAATGTGAGGAACATGTGTTTTTTTAGCCAAATTTTGAGGTTTGCAAAGGATTCTGGGTAATAGAACCTGGTCAGAACCCCACAAGTCACCCCATCTTGGATTCCCCTAGGTCTCTAGTTTTACAAAATGCAAAGGTTTTGTAGGTTTCCCTAGGTGCCGGCTGAGCTAGAGGCCCAAATGTACAGGTAGGCACTTTGCAAAAAACACCTCTGTTTTCTTTCAAAAAATGTAATGTGTCCACGTTGTGTTTTGGGACATTTCGTGTCGCGGGCGCTAGGCCTACCCACACAAGTGAGGTACCATTTTTATCGGGAGACTTGGGGGAAAGCTGCGTGGAAGGAAATTTGTGTCTCCTCTCAGATTCCAGGACTTTCTGTCACCGAAATGTGAGGAACATGTGTTTTTTTAGCCAAAGTTTGAGGTTTGCAAAGGATTCTGGGTAACAGAACCTGGTCAGAGCCCCACAAGTCACCCTATCTTGGATTCCCCTAGGTCTCTAGTTTTAAAAATTGCACAGGTTTGGTAGGTTTCCCTAGGTGCCGGCTGAGCTAGAGGCCAAAATGTACAGGTAGGCACTTTGCAAAAAACACCTCTGTTTCCTTTAAAAAAATGTAATATGTCCACATTGTGTTTTGGGACATTTCCTGTCGCGGGCGCTAGGCCTACCCACACAAGTGAGGTATCATTTTTATCGGGAGACTTGGGGGAACGCTTGGTGGAAGGAAATTTGTGTCTCCTCTCAGATTCCAGGACTTTCTGTCACCAAAATTTGAGGAAAATGTGTTTTTTTAGCCAAAGTTTGAGGTTTGCAAAGGATTCTGGATAACAGAACCTGATCAGAGCCCCACAAGTCACCCCATCTTGGATTCCCCTAGGTCTCTAGTTTTCAAACATGCACAGGTTTGGTAGGTTTCCCTAGGTGCCGGCTGAGCTAGAGGCCAAAATGTACAGGTAGGCACTTTGCAAAAAACACCTCTGTTGTCTTTAAAAAAATGTAATATGTCCAAGTTGTGTTTTTGGACATTTCCTGTCGCGGGCGCTACGCCTACCCACACAAGTGAGGTATCATTTTTATCGGGAGACTTGGGGGAACGCTGGGTGGAAGGAAATTTGTGCCTCCTCTCAGATTCCAGAACTTTCTGTCACAGAAATGTGAGGAACATGTGTTTTTTTAGCCAAATTTTGAGGTTTGGAAAGGATTCTGGGTAACAGAACCTGGTCAGAGGCCCACAAGTCACCCCATCTTGGATTCCCCTAGGTCTCTAGTTTTCAAAAATGCACACGTTTGGTAGGTTTCCCTAGGTGCCGGCTGAGCTAGAGGCCAAAATGTACAGGTAGGCACTTTGCAAAAAACAGCTCTGTTTTCTGTGAAAAACTGGGATGTGTCCACGTTGTGTTTTGGGACATTTCCTGTCGCGGGCGCTAGGCCTAACGACACAAGTGCGGTATCATTTTTATCGGCAGACTTGGGGAAACGCTGGGTGGAAGGAAATTTGTGGCTCCTCTCAGATTCCAGAACTTTCTGTCACCAAAATGTGAAGAAAATGTGTTTTTTTAGCCAAATTTTGAGGTTTGCAAAGGATTCTGGGTAACAGAACCTGGTCAAAGCCCCACAAGTCACCCCATCTTGGATTCCCCTACGTCTCTAGTTTTCAGAAATGCACAGGTTTGGTAGGTTTCCCTAGGTGCCGGCTGAGCTAGAGGCCAAAATGTACAGGTAGGCACTTTGCAAAAAACACCTCTGTTGTCTTTAAAAAAATGTAATATGTCCAAGTTGTGTTTTTGGACATTTTCTGTCGCGGGCGCTACGCCTACCCACACAAGTGAGGTATAATTTTTATCGGGAGACTTGGGGGAACGCTGGGTGGAAGGAAATTTGTGCCTCCTCTCAGATTCCAGAACTTTCTGTCACAGAAATTTTAGGAACATGTGTTTTTTTAGCCAAATTTTGAGGTTTGGAAAGGATTCTGGGTAACAGAACCTGGTCAGAGGCCCACAAGTCACCCCATCTTGGATTCCCCTAGGTCTCTAGTTTTCAAAAATGCACAGGTTTGGTAGGTTTCCATAGGTGCCGGCTGAGCTAGAGGCCAAAATGTACAGGTAGGCACTTTGCAAAAAACAGCTCTGTTTTCTGTGAAAAACTGGGATGTGTCCACGTTGTGTTTTGGGACATTTCATGTCGCGGGCGCTAGGCCTACCCACACAAGTGAGGTATCATTTTTATCGACAGACTTGGAGAAACGCTGGGTGGAAGGAAATTTGTGGCTCCTCTCAGATTCCAGAACTTTCTGTCACCATAATGTGAGGAAAATGTGTTTTTTTAGCCAAATTTTGAGGTTTGCAAAGGATTCTGGGTAACAGAACCTGGTCAGACCCCCACAAGTCACCCCATCTTGGATTCCCCTAGGTCTTTAGTTTTCAAAAATGTACAGGTTTGGTAGGTTTCCCCAGGTGCCGGTTGATCTAAAGGCAAAAATCTACAGGTAGGCACTTTGCAAAAAACAGCTCTGTTTTCTGTGAAAAAATGGGATGTGTCCACGTTGTGTTTTGGGGCATATCCTGTCCTGGGCGCTAGGCCTACCCACACAAGTGAGGTACCATTTTTATCGGGAGACTTGGGGGAACGCTGGGCGGAAGGAAATTTGTGTCTCCTCTCAGATTCCAGGACTTTCTGTCACCGAAATGTGAGGAAAATGTGTTTTTTTTAGCCCAATTTTGAGGTTTGCAAAGGATTCTGGGTACCAGAACCTAGTCAGAGCGCCACAAGTCACCCCATCTTGGATTCCCCTAGGTCTCTAATTTTAAAAAATGCACAGGTTTGGTAGGTTTCCCTAGGTGCCGGCTGAACTAGAGGCCAAAATCTACAGGTAGGCACTTTGCAAAAAACAGCTCTGTTTTCTGTCAAAAAATGGGATGTGTCCACGTTGTGCTTTGGGGCATTTCCTGTCGCGGGCGCTAGGCCTACCCACACAAGTGAGGTACCATTTTTATCGGGAGACTTGGGGGAACGCTGGGTGGAACGAAATTCGTCCCTCCTCTCAGATTCCAGAACTTTCGGTCACCGAAATGTGAGGAACATGTGTTTTTTTAGCCAAATTTTGAGGTTTGCAAAGGATTCTGGGTAATAGAACCTGGTCAGAACCCCACAAGTCACCCCATCTTGCATTCCCCTACGTCTCTAGTTTTCAGAAATGCACAGGTTTGGTAGGTTTCCCTAGGTGCCGGTTGAGCTAAAGGCCAAAATCTACAGGTAGGCACTTTGCAAAAAACAGCTCTGTTTTCTGTCAAAAAATGGTATGTGTCCATGTTGTGCTTTGGGGTATTTCCTGTCGCGGGCGCTAGGCCTACCCACACAAGTGAGGTACCATTTTTATCGGGAGACTTGGGAGAATGCTGGGTGGAAGGAAATTCGTCCCTCCTCTCAGATTCCAGAACTTTCGGTCACCGAAATGTGAGGAACATGTGTTTTTTTAGCCAAAGTTTGAGGTTTGCAAAGGATTCTGGGTAACAGAACCTGATCAGAGCCCCACAAGTCACCCCATCTTGGATTCCCCTAGGTCTCTAGTTTAAAAAAATGCACAGGTTGGGTAGGTTTCCCTAGGTGCCGGTTGAACTACAGGCCAAAATCTATAGGTAGTCATTTTGCAAAAAACACCTCTGTTTTCTTTAAATAAATGTGATGTGTCCACGTTGTGTTTTGGGGCGTTTCCTGTCGCGGGCCAAAGGCCTACCCACACAAGTGAGGTATCATTTTTATCGGGAGACTTGGGGAAACGCTGGGTGGAAGGAAATTTGTGGCTGCTGTCAGATTCCAGAACTTTCTGTCACCGAAATGTGAGGAAAATGTGTTTTTTTTGCCCATATTTTGAGGTTTGCAAAGGATTCTTGGTAACAGAACCTGGTCAGAGCCCCACAAGTCACCCCATCTTGGATTCCCCTCGGTCTCTAGTTTTAAAAAATGCACAGGTTTGGTAGGTTTCCCTAGGTGCCGGCTGAGCTAGAGGCCAAACTCTACAGGTAGGCACTTTGCAAAAAACACCTCTGTTTTCTTTAAAAAAATGTGATGTGTCCACGTTGTGTTTTGGGACATTTCCTGTTGCGGGCGCTAGGCCTACCCACACAAGTGAGGTATCATTTTTATCGGGAGACTTGGGGGAACGCTGGGTGGAAGGAAATTTGTGCCTCCTCTCAGATTCCAGAACTTTCTGTCACAGAAATGTGAGGAACATGTGTTTTTTTAGCCAAATTTTGAGGTTTGCAAAGGATTCTGGGGAACATAACCTGGTCAGAGTCCCACAAGTCATCCCATCTTGGATTCCCCTAGGTCTCTAGTTTTCAAAAATGGACAGGTTTGGTAGGTTTCCATACGTGCCGGCTGAGCTAGAGGCCAAAATCTACAGGTAGGCACTTTGCAAAAAACAGCTCTGTTTTCTGTGAAAAAATGGGATGTGTCCACGTTGTGTTTTGGGACATTTCCTGTCGCGGGCGCTAGGCCTAACGACACAAGTGCGGTATCATTTTTATCGGCAGACTTGGGGAAACGCTGGGTGGAATGAAATTTGTGCCTCCTCTCAGATTCCAGAACTTTCTGTCACAGAAATGTGAGGAACATGTGTTTTTTTAGCCAAATTTTGTGGTTTGCAAAGGATTCTGGGGAACATAACCTGGTCAGAGCCCCACAAGTCATCCCATCTTGGATTCCCCTAGGTCTCTAGTTTTCAAAAATGGACAGGTTTGGTAGGTTTCCATACGTGCCGGCTGAGCTAGAGGCCAAAATGTACAGGTAGGCACTTTGCAAAAAACAGCTCTGTTTTCTGTGAAAAACTGGGATGTGTCCACGTTGTGTTTTGGGACATTTCATGTCGCGGGCGCTAGGCCTACCCACACAAGTGAGGTATCATTTTTATCGACAGACTTGGAGAAACGCTGGGTGGAAGGAAATTTGTGGCTCCTCTCAGATTCCAGAACTTTCTGTCACCATAATGTGAGGAAAATGTGTTTTTTTAGCCAAATGTTGAGGTTTGCAAAGGATTCTGGGTAACAGAACCTGGTCAGACCCCCACAAGTCACCCCATCTTGGATTCCCCTAGGTCTTTAGTTTTCAAAAATGTACAGGTTTGGTAGGTTTCCCCAGGTGCCGGTTGATCTAAAGGCAAAAATCTACAGGTAGGCACTTTGCAAAAAACAGCTCTGTTTTCTGTGAAAAAATGGGATGTGTCCACGTTGTGTTTTGGGGCATATCCTGTCCTGGGCGCTAGGCCTACCCACACAAGTGAGGTACCATTTTTATCGGGAGACTTGGGGGAACGCAGGGCGGAAGGAAATTTGTGTCTCCTCTCAGATTCCAGGACTTTCTGTCACCGAAATGTGAGGAAAATGTGTTTTTTTAGCCCAATTTTGAGGTTTGCAAAGGATTCTGGGTACCAGAACCTAGTCAGAGCGCCACAAGTCACCCCATCTTGGATTCCCCTAGGTCTCTAATTTAAAAAAATGCACAGGTTTGGTAGGTTTCCCTAGGTGCCGGCTGAACTAGAGGCCAAAATCTACAGGTAGGCACTTTGCAAAAAACAGCTCTGTTTTCTGTCAAAAAATGGGATGTGTCCACGTTGTGCTTTGGGGCATTTCCTGTCGCGGGCGCTAGGCCTACCCACACAAGTGAGGTACCATTTTTATCGGGAGACTTGGGGGAACGCTGGGTGGAAGGAAATTCGTCCCTCCTCTCAGATTCCAGAACTTTCGGTCACCGAAATGTGAGGAACATGTGTTTTTTTAGCCAAATTTTGAGGTTTGCAAAGGATTCTGGGTAATAGAACCTGGTCAGAACCCCACAAGTCACCCCATCTTGCATTCCCCTACGTCTCTAGTTTTCAGAAATGCACAGGTTTGGTAGGTTTCCCTAGGTGCCGGTTGAGCTAAAGGCCAAAATCTACAGGTAGGCACTTTGCAAAAAACAGCTCTGTTTTCTGTCAAAAAATGGTATGTGTCCATGTTGTGCTTTGAGGTATTTCCTGTCGCGGGCGCTAGGCCTACCCACACAAGTGAGGTACCATTTTTATCGGGAGACTTGGGAGAATGCTGGGTGGAAGGAAATTCGTCCCTCCTCTCAGATTCCAGAACTTTCGGTCACCGAAATGTGAGGAACATGTGTTTTTTTAGCCAAAGTTTGAGGTTTGCAAAGGATTCTGGGTAACAGAACCTGATCAGAGCCCCACAAGTCACCCCATCTTGGATTCCCCTAGGTCTCTAGTTTAAAAAAATGCACAGGTTGGGTAGGTTTCCCTAGGTGCCGGTTGAACTAGAGGCCAAAATCTATAGGTAGGCATTTTGCAAAAAACATCTCTGTTTTCTTTAAATAAAGGTGATGTGTCCACGTTGTGTTTTGGGGCGTTTCCTGTCGCGGGCCAAAGGCCTACCCACACAAGTGAGGTATCATTTTTATCGGGAGACTTGGGGAAACGCTGGTTGGAAGGAAATTTGTGGCTGCTGTCAGATTCCAGAACTTTCTGTCACCGAAATGTGAGGAAAATGTGTTTTTTTGCCCATATTTTGAGGTTTGCAAAGGATTCTTGGTAACAGAACCTGGTCAGAGCCCCACAAGTCACCCCATCTTGGATTCCCCTCGGTCTCTAGTTTTAAAAAATGCACAGGTTTGGTAGGTTTCCCTAGGTGCCGGCTGAGCTAGAGGCCAAAATCTACAGGTAGGCACTTTGCAAAAAACACCTCTGTTTTCTTTAAAAAAATGTGATGTGTCCACGTTGTGTTTTGGGACATTTCCTGTTGCGGGCGCTAGGCCTACCCACACAAGTGAGGTATCATTTTTATCGGGAGACTTGGGGGAACGCTGGGTGGAAGGAAATTTGTGCCTCCTCTCAGATTCCAGAACTTTCTGTCACAGAAATGTGAGGAACATGTGTTTTTTTAGCCAAATTTTGAGGTTTGCAAAGGATTCTGGGGAACATAACCTGGTCAGAGCCCCACAAGTCATCCCATCTTGGATTCCCCTAGGTCTCTAGTTTTCAAAAATGGACAGGTTTGGTAGGTTTCCATACGTGCCGGCTGAGCTAGAGGCCAAAATCTACAGGTAGGCACTTTGCAAAAAACAGCTCTGTTTTCTGTGAAAAAATGGGATGTGTCCACGTTGTGTTTTGGGACATTTCCTGTCGCGGGCGCTAGGCCTAACGACACAAGTGCGGTATCATTTTTATCGGCAGACTTGGGGAAACGCTGGGTGGAAGGAAATTTGTGCCTCCTCTCAGATTCCAGAACTTTCTGTCACAGAAATTTTAGGAACATGTGTTTTTTTAGCCAAATTTTGAGGTTTGGAAAGGATTCTGGGTAACAGAACCTGGTCAGAGGCCCACAAGTCACCCCATCTTGGATTCCCCTAGGTCTCTAGTTTTCAAAAATGCACAGGTTTGGTAGGTTTCCCTAGGTGCTGGCTGAGATAGAGGCCAAAATGTACAGGTAGGCACTTTGCAAAAAACAGCTCTGTTTTCTGTGAAAAACTGGGATGTGTCCACGTTGTGTTTTGGGACATTTCATGTCGCGGGCGCTAGGCCTACCCACACAAGTGAGGTATCATTTTTATCGACAGACTTGGGGAAACGCTGGGTGGAAGGAAATTTGTGGCTCCTCTCAGATTCCAGAACTTTCTGTCACCATAATGTGAGGAAAATGTGTTTTTTTAGCCAAATGTTGAGGTTTGCAAAGGATTCTGGGTAACAGAACCTGGTCAGACCCCCACAAGTCACCCCATCTTGGATTCCCCTAGGTCTTTAGTTTTCAAAAATGTACAGGTTTGGTAGGTTTCCCAGGTGCCGGTTGAGCTAAAGGCCAAAATCTACAGGTAGGCACTTTGCAAAAAACAGCTCTGTTTTCTGTGAAAAAATGGGATGTGTCCACGTTGTGTTTTGGGGCATATCCTGTCCTGGGCGCTAGGCCTACCCACACAAGTGAGGTACCATTTTTATCGGGAGACTTGGGGGAACGCTGGGTGGAAGGAAATTTGTGTCTCCTCTCAGATTCCAGGACTTTCTGTCACCGAAATGTGAGGAAAATGTGTTTTTTTAGCCCAATTTTGAGGTTTGCAAAGGATTCTGGGTACCAGAACCTAGTCAGAGCGCCACAAGTCACCCCATCTTGGATTCCCCTAGGTCTCTAATTTAAAAAATGCACAGGTTTGGTAGATTTCCCTAGGTGCCGGCTGAACTAGAGGCCAAAATCTACAGGTAGGCACTTTGCAAAAAACAGCTCTGTTTTCTGTGAAAAAATGGGATGTGTCCACGTTGTGTTTTGGGACATTTCCTGTCGCGGGCGCTAGGCCTACCTACACAAGTGAGGTATCATTTTTATCAGCAGACTTGCGGGAACAGTGGGTGGAAGGAAATTTGTGGCTCCTCTCAGATTCCAGAACTTTCTGTCACCATAATGTGAGGAAAATGTGTTTTTTTAGCCAAATTTTGAGGTTTGCAAAGAATTCTGGGTAACAGAACCTGGTCAGAGCCCCACAAGTCACCCCATCTTGCATTCCCCTACGTCTCTAGTTTTCAGAAATGCACAGGTTTGGTAGGTTTCCCTAGGTGCCGGTTGAGCTAAAGGCCAAAATCTACAGGTAGGCACTTTGCAAAAAACAGCTCTGTTTTCTGTCAAAAAATGGTATGTGTCCATGTTGTGCTTTGGGGTATTTCCTGTCGCGGGCGCTAGGCCTACCCACACAAGTGAGGTACCATTTTTATCGGGAGACTTGGGAGAACGCTGGGTGGAAGGAAATTCGTCCCTCCTCTCAGATTCCAGGACTTTCTGTCACCGAAATGTGAGGAACATGTATTTTTTTAGCCAAAGTTTGAGGTTTGCAAAGGATTCTGGGTAACAGAACCTGGTCAGAGCCCCACAAGTCACCCTATCTTGGATTCCCCTAGGTCTCTAGTTTTAAAAATTGCACAGGTTTGGTAGGTTTCCCTAGGTGCCGGCTGAGCTAGAGGCCAAAATCTACAGGTAGGCACTTTGCAAAAAACACCTCTGTTTTCTTTAAAAAAATGTGATGTGTCCACGTTGTGTTTTGGGACATTTCCTGTTGCGGGCGCTATGCCTACCCACACAAGTGATGTATCATTTTTATCGGGAGACTTGGGGGAACGCTGGGTGGAAGGAAATTTGTGCCTCCTCTCAGATTCCAGAACTTTCTGTCACAGAAATGTGAGGAACATGTGTTTTTTTAGCCAAATTTTGAGGTTTGCAAAGGATTCTGGGTAACATAACCTGGTCAGAGCCCCACAAGTCATCCCATCTTGGATTCCCCTAGGTCTCTAGTTTTCAAAAATGGACAGGTTTGGTAGGTTTCCCTACGTGCCGGCTGAGCTAGAGGCCAAAATCTACAGGTAGGCACTTTGCAAAAAACAGCTCTGTTTTCTGTGAAAAAATGGGATGTGTCCACGTTGTGTTTTGGGACATTTCCTGTCGCGGGCGCTAGGCCTAACGACACAAGTGCGGTATCATTTTTATCGGCAGACTTGGGGAAACGCTGGGTGGAAGGAAATTTGTGGCTCCTCTCAGATTCCAGAACTTTCTGTCACCAAAATGTGAAGAAAATGTGTTTTTTTAGCCAAATTTTGAGGTTTGCAAAGGATTCTGGGTAACAGAACCTGGTCAAAGCCCCACAAGTCACCCCATCTTGGATTCCCCTACGTCTCTAGTTTTCAGAAATGCACAGGTTTGGTAGGTTTCCCTAGGTGCCGGCTGAGCTAGAGGCCAAAATGTACAGGTAGGCACTTTGCAAAAAACACATCTGTTGTCTTTAAAAAAATGTAATATGTCCAAGTTGTGTTTTTGGACATTTTCTGTCGCGGGCGCTACGCCTACCCACACAAGTGAGGTATAATTTTTATCGGGAGACTTGGGGGAACGCTGGGTGGAAGGAAATTTGTGCCTCCTCTCAGATTCCAGAACTTTCTGTCACAGAAATTTTAGGAACATGTGTTTTTTTAGCCAAATTTTGAGGTTTGGAAAGGATTCTGGGTAACAGAACCTGGTCAGAGGCCCACAATTCACCCCATCTTGGATTCCCCTAGGTCTCTAGTTTTCAAAAATGCACAGGTTTGGTAGGTTTCCCTAGGTGCCGGCTGAGCTAGAGGCCAAAATGTACAGGTAGGCACTTTGCAAAAAACAGCTCTGTTTTCTGTGAAAAACTGGGATGTGTCCACGTTGTGTTTTGGGACATTTCATGTCGCGGGCGCTAGGCCTACCCACACAAGTGAGGTATCATTTTTATCGACAGACTTGGAGAAACGCTGGGTGGAAGGAAATTTGTGGCTCCTCTCAGATTCCAGAACTTTCTGTCACCATAATGTGAGGAAAATGTGTTTTTTTAGCCAAATTTTGAGGTTTGCAAAGGATTCTGGGTAACAGAACCTGGTCAGACCCCCACAAGTCACCCCATCTTGGATTCTCCTAGGTCTTTAGTTTTCAAAAATGTACAGGTTTGGTAGGTTTCCCCAGGTGCCGGTTGAGCTAAAGGCCAAAATCTACAGGTAGGCACTTTGCAAAAAACAGCTCTGTTTTCTGTGAAAAAATGGGATGTGTCCACGTTGTGTTTTGGGGCATATCCTGTCCTGGGCGCTAGGCCTACCCACACAAGTGAGGTACCATTTTTATCGGGAGATTGGGGGAACGCTGGGTGGAAGGAAATTTGTGTCTCCTCTCAGATTCCAGGACTTTCTGTCACCGAAATGTGAGGAAAATGTGTTTTTTTAGCCCAATTTTGAGGTTTGCAAAGGATTCTGGGTACCAGAACCTAGTCAGAGCGCCACAAGTCACCCCATCTTGGATTCCCCTAGGTCTCTAATTTAAAAAAATGCACAGGTTTGGTAGGTTTCCCTAGGTGCCGGCTGAACTAGAGGCCAAAATCTACAGGTAGGCACTTTGCAAAAAACAGCTCTGTTTTCTGTCAAAAAATGGGATGTGTCCACGTTGTGCTTTGGGGCATTTCCTGTCGCGGGCACTAGGCCTACCCACACAAGTGAGGTACCATTTTTATCGGGAGACTTGGGGGAACGCTGGGTGGAAGGAAATTCGTCCCTCCTCTCAGATTCCAGAACTTTCGGTCACCGAAATGTGAGGAACATGTGTTTTTTTAGCCAAATTTTGAGGTTTGCAAAGGATTCTGGGTAATAGAACCTGGTCAGAACCCCACAAGTCACCCCATCTTGGATTCCCCTAGGTCTCTAGTTTTACAAAATGCAAAGGTTTTGTAGGTTTCCCTAGGTGCCGGCTGAGCTAGAGGCCCAAATGTACAGGTAGGCACTTTGCAAAAAACACCTCTGTTTTCTTTCAAAAAATGTAATGTGTCCACGTTGTGTTTTGGGACATTTCGTGTCGCGGGCGCTAGGCCTACCCACACAAGTGAGGTACCATTTTTATCGGGAGACTTGGGGGAAAGCTGCGTGGAAGGAAATTTGTGTCTCCTCTCAGATTCCAGGACTTTCTGTCACCGAAATGTGAGGAACATGTGTTTTTTTAGCCAAAGTTTGAGGTTTGCAAAGGATTCTGGGTAACAGAACCTGGTCAGAGCCCCACAAGTCACCCTATCTTGGATTCCCCTAGGTCTCTAGTTTTAAAAATTGCACAGGTTTGGTAGGTTTCCCTAGGTGCCGGCTGAGCTAGAGGCCAAAATGTACAGGTAGGCACTTTGCAAAAAACACCTCTGTTTTCATTAAAAAAATGTAATATGTCCACATTGTGTTTTGGGACATTTCCTGTCGCGGGCGCTAGGCCTACCCACACAAGTGAGGTATCATTTTTATCGGGAGACTTGGAGGAACGCTTGGTGGAAGGAAATTTGTCCCTCCTCTCAGATTCCAGAACTTTCTGTCACAGAAATGTGAGGAACATGTGTTTTTTTAGCCAAATTTTGAGGTTTGGAAAGGATTCTGGGTAACAGAACCTGGTCAGAGGCCCACAAGTCACCCCATCTTGGATTCCCCTAGGTCTCTAGTTTTCAAAAATGCACACGTTTGGTAGGTTTCCCTAGGTGCCGGCTGAGCTAGAGGCCAAAATGTACAGGTAGGCACTTTGCAAAAAACACCTCTGTTGTCTTTAAAAAAATGTAATATGTCCAAGTTGTGTTTTTGGACATTTCCTGTCGCGGGCGCTACGCCTACCCACACAAGTGAGGTATCATTTTTATCGGGAGACTTGGGGGAACGCTGGGTGGAAGGAAATTTGTGCCTCCTCTCAGATTCCAGAACTTTCTGTCACAGAAATGTGAGGAACATGTGTTTTTTTAGCCAAATTTTGAGGTTTGGAAAGGATTCTGGGTAACAGAACCTGGTCAGAGGCCCACAAGTCACCCCATCTTGGATTCCCCTAGGTCTCTAGTTTTCAAAAATGCACACGTTTGGTAGGTTTCCCTAGGTGCCGGCTGAGCTAGAGGCCAAAATGTACAGGTAGGCACTTTGCAAAAAACAGCTCTGTTTTCTGTGAAAAACTGGGATGTGTCCACGTTGTGTTTTGGGACATTTCATGTCGCGGGCGCTAGGCCTACTCACAAAAGTGAGGTATCATTTTTATCCACAGACTTGGGGAAACACTGGGTGGAAGGAAATTTGTGGCTCCTCTCAGATTCCAGAACTTTCTGTCACCATAATGTGAGGAAAATTTGTTTTTTTAGCCAAATTTTGAGGTTTGCAAAGGATTCTGGGTAACAGAACCTGGTCAGACCCCCACAAGTCACCCCATCTTGGATTCCCCTAGGTCTTTAGTTTTCAAAAATGCACAGGTTTGGTAGGTTTCCCCAGGTGCCGGTTGAGCTAAAGGCCAAAATCTACAGGTAGGCACTTTGCAAAAAACAGCTCTGTTTTCTGTGAAAAAATGGGATGTGTCCACGTTGTGCTTTGGGGCATTTCCTGTCGCGGGCGCTAGGCCTACCCACACAAGTGAGGTACCATTTTTATCGGGAGACTTGGGGGAACGCTGGGTGGAAGGAAATTCGTCCCTCCTCTCAGATTCCAGAACTTTCGGTCACCGAAATGTGAGGAACATGTGTTTTTTTAGCCAAATTTTGAGATTTGCAAAGGATTCTAGGTAACAGAACCTGGTCAGAGCCCCACAAGTCACCCCATCTTGGATTCCCCTAGGTCTCTAGTTTTCAAAAATGTACAGGTTTGGTAGATTACCCTAGGTGCCGGCTGAGCTAGAGGCCAAAATCTACAGGTAGGCACTTTGCAAAAAACACCTCTGTTTTCTTTAAAAAAATGTAATATGTCCACATTGTGTTTTGGAACATTTCCTGTCGCGGGCGCTAGGCCTACCCACACAAGTGAGGTATCATTTTTATCGGGAGACTTGGGGGAATGCTTGGTGGAAGGAAATTTGTGTCTCCTCTCAGATTCCAGGACTTTCTGTCACCAAAATTTGAGGAAAATTTGTTTTTTTAGCCAAAGTTTGAGGTTTGCAAAGGATTCTGGGTAACATAACCTGATCAGAGCCCCACAAGTCACCCCATCTTTGATTCCCCTAGGTCTCTAGTTTTAAAAAATGCACAGGTTTGGTAGGTGTCTCTAGGCGCCGGCTGAGCTAGAGGCCAAAATGTACAGGTAGGCACTTTGCAAAAAACAGCTCTGTTTTCTGGGAAAAAATGGGATGTGTCCACGTTGTGTTTTGGGACATTTCCTGTCGCGGGCGCTAGGCCTACCTACACAAGTGAGGTATAATTTTTATCAGCAGACTTGCGGGAACGGTGGGTGGAAGGAAATTTGTGGCTCCTCTCAGATTCCAGAACTTTCTGTCACCATAATGTGAGGAAAATGTGTTTTTTTAGCCAAATTTTGAGGTTTGCAAAGGATTCTGGGTAACAGAACCTGGTCAGAGCCCCACAAGTCACCCCATCTTGGATTCCCCTACGTCTCTAGTTTTCAGAAATGCACAGGTTTGGTAGGTTTCCCTAGGTGCCGGTTGAGCTAAAGGCCAAAATCTACAGGTAGGCACTTTGCAAAAAACACCTCTGTTGTCTTTAAAAAAATGTAATATGTCCAAGTTGTGTTTTTGGACATTTCCTGTCGCGGGCGCTACGCCTACCCACACAAGTGAGGTATCATTTTTATCGGGAGACTTGGGGGAACGCTGGGTGGAAGGAAATTTGTGCCTCCTCTCAGATTCCAGAACTTTCTGTCACAGAAATGTGAGGAACATGTGTTTTTTTAGCCAAATTTTGAGGTTTGGAAAGGATTCTGGGTAACAGAACCTGGTCAGAGCCCCACAAGTCACCCCATCTTGGATTCCCCTAGGTCTCTAGCTTTCAAAAATGCACAGTTTTGATAGGTTTCCCTAGGTGCCGGCTGAGCTAGAGGCCAAAATGTACAGGTAGGAACTTTGCAAAAAACAGCTCTGTTTTCTGTGAAAAAATGGAA
The DNA here is from genome assembly GCF_031143425.1 of Pleurodeles waltl. Taxonomy (NCBI): domain Eukaryota; kingdom Metazoa; phylum Chordata; class Amphibia; order Caudata; family Salamandridae; genus Pleurodeles; species Pleurodeles waltl. The sequence goes on from NC_090439.1 coordinate 359,955,142, forward strand.
TGTGTCCACATTGTGTTTTGGGACATTTCCTGTCGCGGGCGCTAGGCCTAACGACACAAGTGCGGTATCATTTTTATCGGCAGACTTGGGGAAACGCTGGGTGGAAGGAAATTTGTGGCTCCTCTCAGATTCCAGAACTTTCTGTCACCAAAATGTGAGGAAAATGTGTTTTTTTAGCCAAATTTTGAGATTTGCAAAGGATTCTAGGTAACAGAACCTGGTCAGAGCCCCACAAGTCACCCCATCTTGGATTCCCCTAGGTCTCTAGTTTTCAAAAATGTACAGGTTTGGTAGATTCCCCTAGGTGCCGGCTGAGCTAGAGGCCAAAATCTACAGGTAGGCACTTTGCAAAAAACACCTCTGTTTTCTTAAAAAAAATGTAATATGTCCACATTGTGTTTTGGGACATTTCCTGTCGCGGGCGCTAGGCCTACCCACACAAGTGAGGTATCATTTTTATCGGGAGACTTGGGGGAACGCTTGGTGGAAGGAAATTTGTGTCTCCTCTCAGATTCCAGGACTTTCTGTCACCAAAATTTGAGGAAAATTTGTTTTTTTAGCCAAAGTTTGAGGTTTGCAAAGGATTCTGGATAACAGAACCTGATCAGAGCCCCACAAGTCACCCCATCTTGGATTCCCCTAGGTCTCTAGTTTTCAAACATGCACAGGTTTGGTAGGTTTCCCTAGGTGCCTGCTGAGCTAGAGGCCAAAATGTACAGGTAGGCACTTTGCAAAAAACACCTCTGTTTTCTTTAAAAAAATGTAATATGTCCACATTGTGTTTTGGGACATTTCCTGTCGCGGGCGCTAGGCCTACCCACACAAGTGAGGTATCATTTTTATCGGGAGACTTGGGGGAACGCTTGGTCGAAGGAAATTTGTGTCTCCTCTCAGATTCCAGGACTTTCTGTCACCAAAATTTGAGGAAAATGTGTTTTTTTTGCCAAAGTTTGAGGTTTGCAAAGGATTCTGGATAACAGAACCTGATCAGAGCCCCACAAGTCACCCCATCTTGGATTCCCCTAGGTCTCTAGTTTTCAAACATGCACAGGTTTGGTAGGTTTCCCTAGGTGCCGGCTGAGCTAGAGGCCAAAATGTACAGGTAGGCACTTTGCAAAAAACACCTCTGTTGTCTTTAAAAAAATGTAATATGTCCAAGTTGTGTTTTTGGACATTTCCTGTCGCGGGCGCTACGCCAACCCACACAAGTGAGGTATCATTTTTATCGGGAGACTTGGGGGAACGCTGGGTGGAAGGAAATTTGTGCCTCCTCTCAGATTCCAGAACTTTCTGTCACAGAAATGTGAGGAACATGTGTTTTTTTAGCCAAATTTTGAGGTTTGGAAAGGATTCTGGGTAACAGAACCTGGTCAGAGGCCCACAAGTCACCCCATCTTGGATTCCCCTAGGTCTCTAGTTTTCAAAAATGCACACGTTTGGTAGGTTTCCCTAGGTGCCGGCTGAGCTAGAGGCCAAAATGTACAGGTAGGCACTTTGCAAAAAACAGCTCTGTTTTCTGTGAAAAACTGGGATGTGTCCACGTTGTGTTTTGGGACAATTCATGTCGCGGGCGCTAGGCCTACTCACAAAAGTGAGGTATCATTTTTATCGACAGACTTGGGGAAACGCTGGGTGGAAGGAAATTTGTGGCTCCTCTCAGATTCCAGAACTTTCTGTCACCATAATGTGAGGAAAATGTGTTTTTTTAGCCAAATTTTGAGGTTTGCAAAGGATTCTGGGTAACAGAACCTGGTCAGACCCCCACAAGTCACCCCATCTTGGATTCCCCTAGGTCTTTAGTTTTCAAAAATGCACAGGTTTAGTAGGTTTCCCCAGGTGCCGGTTGAGCTAAAGGCCAAAATCTACAGGTAGGCACTTTGCAAAAAACAGCTCTGTTTTCTGTGAAAAAATGGGATGTGTCCACGTTGTGCTTTTGGGCATTTCCTGTCGCGGGCGCTAGGCCTACCCACACAAGTGAGGTACCATTTTTATCGGGAGACTTGGGGGAACGCTGGGTGGAAGGAAATTCGTCCCTCCTCTCAGATTCCAGAACTTTCGGTCACCGAAATGTGAGGAACATGTGTTTTTTTAGCCAAATTTTGAGATTTGCAAAGGATTACAGGTAACAGAACCTGGTCAGAGCCCCACAAGTCACCCCATCTTGGATTCCCCTAGGTCTCTAGTTTTCAAAAATGTACAGGTTTGGTAGATTACCCTAGGTGCCGGCTGAGCTAGAGGCCAAAATCTACAGGTAGGCACTTTGCAAAAAACACCTCTGTTTTCTTTAAAAAAATGTAATATGTCCACATTGTGTTTTGGAACATTTCCTGTCGCGGGCGCTAGGCCTACCCACACAAGTGAGGTATCATTTTTATCGGGAGACTTGGGGGAATGCTTGGTGGAAGGAAATTTGTGTCTCCTCTCAGATTCCAGGACTTTCTGTCACCAAAATTTGAGGAAAATGTGTTTTTTTAGCCAAAGTTTGAGGTTTGCAAAGGATTCTGGGTAACAGAACCTGATCAGAGCCCCACAAGTCACCCCATCTTGGATTCCCCTAGGTCTCTAGTTTTCAAACATGCACAGGTTTGGTAGGTTTCCCTAGGTGCCGGCTGAGCTAGAGGCCAAAATGTACAGGTAGGCACTTTGCAAAAAACACCTCTGTTGTCTTTAAAAAAATGTAATATGTCCAAGTTGTGTTTTTGGACATTTTCTGTCGCGGGCGCTATGCCTACCCACACAAGTGAGGTATAATTTTTATCGGGAGACTTGGGGGAACGCTGGGTGGAAGGAAATTTGTGCCTCCTCTCAGATTCCAGAACTTTCTGTCACAGAAATTTTAGGAACATGTGTTTTTTTAGCCAAATTTTGAGGTTTGGAAAGGATTCTGGGTAACAGAACCTGGTCAGAGGCCCACAAGTCACCCCATCTTGGATTCCCCTAGGTCTCTAGTTTTCAAAAATGCACAGGTTTGGTAGGTTTCCCTAGGTGCCGGCTGAGCTAGAGGCCAAAATGTACAGGTAGGCACTTTGCAAAAAACAGCTCTGTTTTCTGTGAAAAACTGGGATGTGTCCACGTTGTGTTTTGGGACATTTCATGTCGCGGGCGCTAGGCCTACCCACACAAGTGAGGTATCATTTTTATCGACAGACTTGGGGAAACGCTGGGTGGAAGGAAATTTGTGGCTCCTCTCAGATTCCAGAACTTTCTGTCACCATAATGTGAGGAACATGTGTTTTTTTAGCCAAAGTTTGAGGTTTGCAAAGGATTCTGGGTAACAGAACCTGGTCAGAGCCCCACAAGTCACCCCATCTTGGATTCCCCTAGGTCTCTAACTTAAAAAAATGCACAGGTTTGGTAGGTTTCCCTTGGTGCCGGCTGAACTAGAGGCCAAAATCTACAGGTAGGCACTTTGCAAAAAACAGCTCTGTTTTCTGTCAAAAAATGGGATGTGTCCACGTTGTGCTTTGGGGCATTTCCTGTCGCGGGCGCTAGGCCTACCCACACAAGTGAGGTACCATTTTTATCGGGAGACTTGGGGGAACGCTGGGTGGAAGGAAATTTGTGCCTCCTCTCAGATTCCAGAACTTTCTGTCACAGAAATGTGAGGAACATGTGTTTTTTTAGCCAAATTTCGAGGTTTGGAAAGGATTCTGGGTAACAGAACCTGGTCAGAGGCCCACAAGTCACCCCATCTTGGATTCCCCTAGGTCTCTAGTTTTCAAAAATGCACACGTTTGGTAGGTTTCCCTAGGTGCCGGCTGAGCTAGAGGCCAAAATGTACAGGTAGGCACTTTGCAAAAAACAGCTCTGTTTTCTGTGAAAAACTGGGATGTGTCCACGTTGTGTTTTGGGACATTTCATGTCGCGGGCGCTAGGCCTACTCACAAAAGTGAGGTATCATTTTTATCGACAGACTTGGGGAAACGCTGGGTGGAAGGAAATTTGTGGCTCCTCTCAGATTCCAGAACTTTCTGTCACCATAATGTGAGGAAAATGTGTTTTTTTAGCCAAATTTTGAGGTTTGCAAAGGATTCTGGGTAACAGAACCTGGTCAGACCCCCACAAGTCACCCCATCTTGGATTCCCCTAGGTCTTTAGTTTTCAAAAATGCACAGGTTTGGTAGGTTTCCCCAGGTGGCGGTTGAGCTAAAGGCCAAAATCTACAGGTAGGCACTTTGCAAAAAACAGCTCTGTTTTCTGTGAAAAAATGGCATGTGTCCACGTTGTGCTTTTGGGCATTTCCTGTCGCGGGCGCTAGGCCTACCCACACAAGTGAGGTACCATTTTTATCGGGAGACTTGGGGGAACGCTGGGTGGAAGGAAATTCGTCCCTCCTCTCAGATTCCAGAACTTTCGGTCACCGAAATGTGAGGAACATGTGTTTTTTTAGCCACATTTGGAGATTTGCAAAGGATTCTAGGTAACAGAACCTGGTCAGAGCCCCACAAGTCACCCCATCTTGGATTCCCCTAGGTCTCTAGTTTTCAAAAATGTACAGGTTTGGTAGATTACCCTAGGTGCCGGCTGAGCTAGAGGCCAAAATCTACAGGTAGGCACTTTGCAAAAAACACCTCTGTTTTCTTTAAAAAAATGTAATATGTCCACATTGTGTTTTGGAACATTTCCTGTCGCGGGCGCTAGGCCTACCCACACAAGTGAGGTATCATTTTTATCGGGAGACTTGGGGGAATGCTTGGTGGAAGGAAATTTGTGTCTCCTCTCAGATTGCAGGACTTTCTGTCACCAAAATTTGAGGAAAATGTGTTTTTTTAGCCAAAGTTTGAGGTTTGCAAAGGATTCTGGGTAACAGAACCTGATCAGAGCCCCGCAAGTCACCCCATCTTGGATTCCCCTAGGTCTCTAGTTTTCAAACATGCACAGGTTTGGTAGGTTTCCCTAGGTGCCGGCTGAGCTAGAGGCCAAAATGTACAGGTAGGCACTTTGCAAAAAACACCTCTGTTGTCTTTAAAAAAATGTAATATGTCCAAGTTGTGTTTTTGGACATTTTCTGTCGCGGGCGCTACGCCTACCCACACAAGTGAGGTATAGTTTTTATCGGGAGACTTGGGGGAACGCTGGGTGGAAGGAAATTTGTGCCTCCTCTCAGATTCCAGAACTTTCTGTCACAGAAATTTTAGGAACATGTGTTTTTTTAGCCAAATTTTGAGGTTTGGAAAGGATTCTGGGTAACAGAACCTGGTCAGAGGCCCACAAGTCACCCCATCTTGGATTCCCCTAGGTCTCTAGTTTTAAAAAATGCACAGGTTTGGTAGGTTTCCCTAGGTGCCGGCTGAGCTAGAGGCCAAAATGTACAGGTAGGCACTTTGCAAAAAACAGCTCTGTTTTCTGTGAAAAACTGGGATGTGTCCACGTTGTGTTTTGGGACATTTCATGTCGCGGGCGCTAGGCCTACCCACACAAGTGAGGTATCATTTTTATCGACAGACTTGGGGAAACGCTGGGTGGAAGGAAATTTGTGGCTCCTCTCAGATTCCAGAACTTTCTGTCACCATAATGTGAGGAAAATGTGTTTTTTTAGCCAAATTTTGAGGTTTGCAAAGGATTCTGGGTAACAGAACCTGGTCAGACCCCCACAAGTCACCCCATCTTGGATTCCCCTAGGTCTTTAGTTTTCAAAAATGTACAGGTTTGGTAGGTTTCCCCAGGTGCCGGTTGAGCTAAAGGCCAAAATCTACAGGTAGGCACTTTGCAAAAAACAGCTCTGTTTTCTGTGAAAAAATGGGATGTGTCCACGTTGTGTTTTGGGGCATATCCTGTCCTGGGCGCTAGGCCTACCCACACAAGTGAGGTACCATTTTTATCGGGAGATTTGGGAGAACGCTGGGTGGAAGGACATTTGTGTCTCCTCTCAGATTCCAGGACTTTCTGTCACCAAAATTTGAGGAAAATGTGTTTTTTTAGCCAAAGTTTGAGGTTTGCAAAGGATTCTGGATAACAGAACATGGTCAGATCCCCACAAGTCACCCCATCTTAGATTCCCCTAGGTCTCTAGTTTAAAAACATGCACAGGTTTGGTAGGTTTCGCTAAGTGCCGGCTGAGCTAGAGGCCAAAATCTACAGGTAGGCACTTTGCAAAAAACACCTCTGTTTTCTGTGAAAAAATGTGATGTGTCCACGTTGCGTTTTGGGGCGTTTCCTGTCGCGGGCGCTAGGCCTACCCACACAAGTGAGGTATCATTTTTATCGGGAGACTTGGGGGAACATAGATTAGCAAAACAAGTGTTATTGCCCCTTGTCTTTCTCTAAATTTTTGTGTGTAAAAAAGACATCTATTTGAGAAATGCCCTGTAATTCACATGCTAGTATGGTCACCCCGGAATTCAGAGATGTGCAAATAACCACTGCTCCTCTACACCTTATCTTGTGCCCTTTTTGGAAATACAAAGGTTTTCTTGATAGCTATTTTTCACTCTTTATATTTCAGCAAATGAATTGCTGTATACCCAGTATAGAATGAAAACGCACTGCAGGGTGCAACTCATTTATTGGCTCTGGGTACCTAGGGTTCTTAATAAGCCTACAGGCCCTATATATCCCCGCAACCAGAGGAGTCCAGCAGACGTAACGGTATATTGCTTTTGAAAATCTGACATTGCAGGAAAAAGTTACAGAGTAAAACGTAGAGGAAAATTGATTTTTTTTCACCTCAATTTCAATATTTTTCTTTTTCAGTTGTTATTTTCTGTAGGAATCCCTTGTAGGATCTACACAAATCACCCCTTGCTGAATTCAGAATTTTGTCTACTTTTTCAGAAATGTTGAGGTTTCTGGGATCCAGCGTTGGTTTCATGCCCATTTCTGTCACTGACTGGAAGGAGGCTGAAAGCACAAAAAATCATAAAAATGGTGTATGTCCCAGTAAAATGTCAACATTGTGTTGAAAAACTGGGTTTTCTGATTCAAGTCTGCCTGTTCCTGAAAGCTGGGAAGCTGGTAATTTTAGCACCATAAACCCTTTGTTGATGCCCCTTTCAGGGAAAAAAACACAAGCCTTCTTCTGCAGCCCCTTTTTCCAATTTTTTTGAAACAAATGAAATTTTCACTGTATTTTGGCTAATTTTGTGGCCTCCTTCTGGGGAACCCACAAAGTCTGGGTACCTCTAGAATCCCTGGGATGTTGGAAAAAAAGGACGCAAATTTGGCGTGGGTAGCTTATGTGAACAAAACGTTATGAGGGCCTAAGCGCGAACTGCCCCAAATAGCCAAAAAAAGGCTCGGCACAGGAGGGGGAAAAGGCCTGGCAGCGAAGGGGTTAACTGTCTCAAATCCCTTTATCAGACCAATCTCTTTCCCTCTCAGATCCCACACTCTCTCTTTAACCGTTCAATGTAAATCAAGACGAAGCTCCTTCACTGTGAACACTGGAAAGAAATTAATCAGGGGGTATTGCTCATTTATTGTTTCACACTCGCTCTCTGGAACTAGGTCATCCTCATCCTCACTATTTGTCTGTATCTCGATTCCATTATTTGAGCAAGTAATCGAGCACCTGGTTTTACACAGCAAGTCTCTTCTCCGTACAGATACTGGACTTGAATCAAAGACAACAAATTTGTGCAATCCTTTGAAGTTGCCAATTTTAACCTGAACTGTTCTGTAATTGGGTTGGTCAAATACTGATTCGCTGCTCCTACAATCTGAACTTTCTTTCTTGAAAGGGGTAAGTTCGGAACTTCTGCAGTTCTCACTGTAGAGCACGTAGCTCCTGTGTCAACCAAGAATGAAACCTTGTGACCTATTACTTTTCCCTTCACATATGGGCCTTTCTGATCTACTTATACCAAAGCTGCAAGCACACATTCCTCCTCATTTGAACTCTTGCTCACCCAATCATCGATTATTCCATTCTCACTGTGTAACAGGAATTGTTGAACTGTGTTATTACTTTGGTTAGACTTCTGACCTGTGACCTGTTGAGGAAGCATCGCCTGCTGCTGTTTCTTTGGGGCTTGAGGTACTTGAATTTGCTGTTTAGGTACCATTTGAACCGATTTGCTGCAACTGTGTACACGTGGCATTTGCACCTGCTTCATGGGTTGGCAAGGCAATACTCTCTTCATTCCCTGCACATCATTCTGAACTACTACAGTATTCAAATCGAGATTACGGTCATCATTATTAATTCCTCTGCGACCTCTACCTCTCATCTGATTTTGAAACAACACATTTCCCTGCTGCTGCTGCTATGGAAAATGTTCCTGCATCCCTGTTTGTGCCACTTTAATCTGCATCACCATTGCCTTTTCTTTCAACTTTCTCTGCTTGCGCTCAATCTCATCACTACAGTATTTGCATACTGCAACACCTCATCAATCTGCTTTGCTTGCCAGCAAATCATATGACTCTTAATCATCTGGCCAATTTCAGGTCTCAATCCTTCCACAAATCTGAACACAAAATGAAGCCTGTCTTTTGGCTCAATTTTCTCCGTACCACTGTAATGCTTAAATGCCTACAACAATCTCTCATAATATGCATGTATCGATTCTTTTGCTTCCTGAGCTGTCCTGTCAATTCTCTGCCAGTCAATGTTTTTGGGCGAAATTCTCATCTTCAAAAATTCAACCACTTTATAGTAATATTTCATTACTTCAGGAGACAGGGCATCCATATTCGGATCTCTCTCTTGTTCCTTTGTCAACCAATCTATGCTCTTCTTATACTCCATCCACAGATCAGCTGGAACTACTATCTCTATAGAGTATTCAAGTCTTCCCACAGACACTTTGCAAGTTTCACACACCTGTCTGTCTGCTGGTGCCATTCTACTGGTGTCAACATCAGGGCAGTGGGCGCTCTACGGGCAACTAGAATGCAAAAACCTAATAATTTCAAGATAACATAATTTATGCATTGTGCTGATATGTTTTTGTTTAACCTTTTGTATTTCAGAGTTTAATCGTGAGGACTTATGTTCAGCATACACATATATACTGTTCTCATGTAATGTACTGCTGCAGGCTTTCAGATAGTGTGAGGGTGTGGTCCCTTTCCAGGGCCTTCTAGAAGTTTTCCCAGCAGCATGCCTGGGTGTGGTTGTTGGGCTGGGCTAAGATTCTATAATAGGGGGTCAGCCCAGCTCCACGTGCTCACTATTCAGAGGTCCCGGTGCAGAGCAGCAGCAACTTCCTGAGCTCCTGTTCTGGCAGCCTACTTTGATCCTCCAGGCCTTGCCCTTTTTTCACTTTCATTGGTGATCCTAGATCAGGGTGGTAAGAGGGAGGTCTGGCTGGGCCCCCGACTCCGTTTTCGAAAACTCAAGTTCTTGGGCCTAATCTTTGCATGATAATCTAAAGTACCCTTGAGCGTGTGATTGTGCGCTTGGGTGTTTCATGGCATTTGCATGCTGATACTCGAATTGGCAAGACGCGCAATTCTTTCTCTTGTGTGTTAACTCTTGATATTCATTGTGCGCTACCATTCCTAGGCAGTTACATGGTGGCATTCGAATCGGCAAGACGGGCAATTCGTTTTCTTGTGTGTTAACTCTTGATATTCATTGTGCGCTACCATTCCTTGACAGTTACATGGTGGCATTCGAATCGGAAAGACGCGCGATTCGTTTCACGTGCTTAATTCATGATGTTCATTGTGCGCTATCATTCCTAGGCAGCTACATGGTGGTACTTGAATCGGCAAGACGCGCAATTCATTTCCTGTGCTTAAATTCACGGTGTTCATTACGCGCTACCATTTTAAGGCATTTACTTGGTGGCTTTTGAGTTGGCAAGTCGCATGATTTATTTCTCGAGTCTATTTTGTGTTACTCATGGAGCACAATCAACCTATGGTATTTTTACTACCCATGTAAAGATCTGCAATGTGCGCAATTCATGTTCCAGCAATTTGAGAGAACAAAGAACCAGGATTCTAGATGTAATGTTGTGTGTTCCTAATATGTTTTTTTCAAACACAATTCATATGATGGTTTAGAAATCATTCAGAGTCTTTCCTGATCCTCATGTAAATGATAATTCTTGAATTTGAAAATTGCATTTAACCTTTCTTGATTCCCTCACAGGTATCCAGTCATCTTGAAGCCTAATCATTTTAAGTCTATGCTTAGGTTGTCCATGTTTTCAGAATGACAATGCTTAGAGTTATAGCCTAGTATTGATATTCATATGATGTAATTTTGATATTGTGTGTTTTAACCTTTTTGCTTCCTACAGGTCTCCTTCCCAGCTGTTCCCTTCCTAACCCCCTTTTCCTCACTTGGACTCTCTTAGACTCTGTGACAATTCTAATCAGAGTATTGGAGCTGTCTTGTGGTGGAAGTGTTGGGACCGTGCACAGACCCCGAGGATCTGGTGACTCTGACAACTGGCTTTTCCCTTAACCTGGGATAATCATTTGTAAAAGACAGAGGTGGTCATTCTGACCTCGGCGGTCTTTTTTGTAGACCGCCGAGGGACCGCCGTACGGAAGACCGCCAGTGCTGGCGGTCTTCCGCACGGGCCATTACGACCGTTGGCAGCGCTCCGCCCGTTTCCGGATGAAGAGCCATACTGGCGGCAGGCGGGGAAGTGGAGGTAGCTCCACCTCCACTGCCACGCCAACAGAACACCGCCCAGCGAATCACGACTTGTGATTCGCTGTGGCGGTGTTCTGTTGGCGTGGCGGTGTCGGCGGAGCTGCCCCCATGGGTCCCGTTCCCTTCCTGAGGATCACCGGAACAGGTAAGGTGATCGTCCGTTAGGGAAAGGGGGTGGGGGGGCGTTGTGAGTTGTGTGCGTGCATGGGGGTGTGCGTGTGTGTATGTTGAGAGTGCGTGCATGAATGCGGGGGGTGTGTGTATGTGCATGAGTGCGTGCGTGCATGAATGCGGGGGGTGTGTGTATGTGAATGAATGCGTGCATGTATGCGGGGGGGGTGTGTATGTGCATGAATGCGTGCATGTATGCATGCGTGTATGTGTGTATGTGTGTGTACATGTTGGGGATCGGGGTGGGGAGGGGGGTCCTGCAACCTTTTGGGGGTGGCAGGGGTGGTGGGGGGGTAGGGGAGGGAGTTGGGTTGGGGGTGGGCGGTGGGGGAGACCCCTATAAGTGCCAGGGAAGGGATTCCCTGGCACTGATAGTGCTTACCGCCATGGATTTCATGGCGGTCCCAAACCGCATGAAATCCATGGCGGTAAGCCGGGGTCAGGCGGGTCGGAATACCGCCGGCAGTATGTGATGACCGCCGAGCTGGAGACCCAGGTCTCCAGCCCGGCGGTCGTTACCGACGTGGCGGTCGGAACGGTGAAGCGGCGGCTGGCCATGGCGGTAACCGCCACGGTCAGAATGTCAGAAAAAAGACCGCCAGCCTGTTGGCGGTCTTACCGCCGCTTCACCGCCGACCGCCTCGGTCGGAATGACCACCAGAATGTCACTTCTTCTCCAAGGGACATGAACAAAATTCCCTCCTGGAAATCTCTCTTTGGTAAGATCTTTGCCGGATCCTTGCCCTGCTGCATTTTTGCTGTCAGCTCTGCAGAATCCCTTTTTCTTTTGTCTCTTTCCTTTACCCATCTGCCTTCCCATTTGTCTACGGCTGCCCATGTCTGGATACTTTGGAGTAACTCCCTAAGGTGTGCCTTCATCCTTGCAGATCTCATGTGTTTTGTGTTGAAATCAAACCTGTAACTCTTTTTCAAATGCTCCTTCTTTTATATTTCTATGCAGTACTTCTCTGCCAGGTCTACTAACCTCTGATGCATATTGCTCACGTCCCTTGTAATTTTCAGGCACAGATATCTCAGTTCTACTTCTGTGTAGGACTCTAATCTGTTCACACCCATAGTTCCTTCAATGAGCTCACCAACGTCCATACGTATTCTCATATAGTTCAAGTACTCCTCTCCTATCGGAGAACTCTGCAAGGTATCCAGCTTGCCTAACCATTCAGTCAATTGTTGTGCAGTCAAACCTTGCAAAAATATATTGTTGGCCCGGGCATGTGGCACTTGTTGCACAACTGTATTCAGGGATTGCGCTGTCATTAATTTCAGGCTTTGACTAACGTTCAACCCTATTACAATATTCAGAGGAACTCCGAATGGACTAAGGTCTAGCAATGATCTCAATCCATCAAAGACCTGTCCCATCGAAGAGACTACTCAGATATTCTCATTCAGCCATGCCTCATTAAATTCTGACTCAGGACTCCATGTCCATTTGCACTGTTTTTCTCTTGTGTGAATAATGGTACAACCGGACCAATGGTGACAGGTACAGATACAGAATCTGGGCTTGGTCTTGTACTCAAATTCTGTGGGTGCATAGTTCCCTTCTAACTGATCAATAAGGACCTGCCTGGCTGTGTCCCCATTATCGGTGCATATGTTGACACTGCTTGTGATTGCACTTGAAGCAATAAAAGTGGAGTTGGTTCTGTCTGAACCAACATCGGTTTCTGAAAAAACTGGCCTGTTGGCACTATTAAGTTTGTGGCAGCTTCCAATACGGGTGCATCAGGGTAAATTCTCGGCACATTCGACTGTGGCACTTGATTTTGTGTTACCGGAGTAATAGGTGCATTAAGACAGCTTTGCATTGGGCTCTGTGTCATGCTAGGGTTAATCTGCACTGAACTCATCATTACGTTAACCTATGTTGGTGCTAAAGTATTTACACTAGTGCTTGGACCACTCTCTTGTGCTACATATGGTGGGGGACGATTTCTCAATAACTGTAAAATAAACTCATCATCGTCTGACTCTTCCTTAAGTATAAAATATCCTCTGGAACTCCTTTGATCTCTGCTCCCTACTCTCAGAAGGGCTTCTATTTGTTTTTCTGGTAGCTTTCCTTCTTCTCCCTCCCTGTCTTGTGTAGTTGCTAGAAACAGTTTAATCCCCTGTAAAGTCTCAGCTCTCCACAATTTCTGATCACTGTCCTTCCTGGCCTCCTCTAGTGTCTTTTCTGCCTTTCTCATCCTCCTCTCAAATTTCTGTTTCTGTTGCTGTTGCTGTTTGGCCAGTAACTCCCAGATTGCCAATGCCTCAAACTGTGCTGGTCTCTGAGGGGGTTTCAGATCATTCAGCACCCTCCTCAGATTCTCTAAGCTCCTCAAATTAAATATTCTGTGGCAGAAAATGCTAAGCTTCCATCTTTCTCTGTCACTTTTCACGATAGTTTCCGCCGAAGACATGCCGCGACACCCTGCTCTTCGATTACAATATAAGCTGGTGTACCTTCTTGCGGTGCAATATTCCCTATACCCAATGCAATGTATGTATCTCCCCTTAAAGCACTCTTCAAAGGTTTGAAAATTGTAATTTTTGCAACCTTTAAGTTACTCAAAATCAAATCAGGAAGTGACTTTTAATCCCAGAATCCTCTTCACCCACCTTTTCAACCAATTGTGCTTCACGGACGGCTGCCAATCCGTGCGCGACCCTTCTCACTAACCAACCTGTCCCAGCATGGCTCTAATGATGTCACACTCACATGTACTGCGCCTGACAAAGTCTTTTGGCTTGTACTCCCAAACTCAGATTCACACTAAAACTAATGCAATTTATTGTGAGCGCTAAACAAAATCAAAACCCAATTTGTCCGTTTACCACAGGTAAGGTAACACAATCACTTCAGAAACGTTATGGATTTTTCTCTCTAACAGCTACTCCTTCTTTCTTGGTTTCCCTGATTCGCAAGCAAAATTTGACCTACAAATTTCACTCTCAACTGATCAGTGGGTCCTTATACCAACAACCACGTGGATAATTTTTAAGCACAAAGCGCCACACTCATGTGAAGTTCGACGACTTCCATACTCTCACACTTCGGAGCACACACACTCCTACAACTTCATTTAGAGTACGCAAACTCCCTAAACCCTCAAAAACATCACAATTCACGTGTGATTTGCATACGCGGTGCAAGCGCAAAACCTACTTCATTCACACCGTCACTAGAACGCCAAGAACATCCTCAAACAATTATTGGCAAACTCGAATATTCCAGGAAAGTCATTTTAGGTACTTAGGGACACATTTTCTTTCCACTTTGTATCACTGAATCTAGAAAAATTCTGAATTTCACCAAATCTGTGAATTACTCCACTCTTTGTAGGATATTAACCCTTACCCCACTACCATTCTGGGAACACCTGTTTTTCCTTACTTACTATTTCTGGGACCAAATACTCTACCACCTATCTCTGAACTTTATGATGGGATCTGAAAGAGCCAAACGATGTATCTGGCTTCTATGATGGGCTCTTCGGGAGACAAACCATCAATCTCTGTTACTATCTCTGTTAGCGCATCAGACCTTATTAAGTAAACTCACAAGGGATACGGGTATAGGCCGATAGACCTTTTGACTTCGAGTTGCTCGTGCCATTTAACCCTGTGCCAATACAAATCAAATAGCAATCAATGATATTAATAATCAATAAGAGTCAGAAATTTCCACACGCACCATGACCTCTCGGCCATGAATAACCACATCTTTATTATAAAAGTTAGAATGTTTATTTCCCTATATTAACAATGCCATTGTCACGTAACCTAGTCTCAAAATCAATTGCTGAACGTACAGAAACAATACTGGCTAATCAAAGCAGCTAAAGAATCGCAATCTAATCAAAGCTTGAGCTACTACACATTTTAAGGTTACAGTACACATTAATAATATGAATAGCTGTGCAAACGAAATAGGGTACATTTAAATTCCGCAAAGAAAAGACATCAACTTTTATTACATGTAGCAAAGTTCATCAGTTGAGAACCCTCACTAACATTGAATTAGAATAGCCTGTTTGGGCTTCACGCAAAACAATTTAGTCACACAAATTTGGAAAAACATTTAACTATGGCTCTATCAAAACAGCGGTTGGTACCTAGAAACAAAATCAAAAAGACGTAACAATCAGTAACATTGTCTTATACCTGTCCTCAATATGGTTCTGCAAGCTGTGACTGTCTTCGTCAACAGGACATCAGTTCAGTCAGCAAGACATCAGGATTCAACATCAAACTTCAGGAAAAAGCAAAGTCTCTTTAAGCAATAAAGTTAAGCACGTCTCTTCTCGGGAGGGTCAAGAAAATAATAGCAAAGTGTCTCTCTCCTCTTGATGCAGTCCTGCTAAGTTAGATTTCCTAAAACTATTTCCCACATCCTTATTGGTCAAAGAATCACATGTTTACATTTAGTCAAATGAAAATAAAACCTCAAATCTAAAGTTTTACTACTACATGGTTCACATGTCGAAGATTGGCTCCTCTTCTCCCGTTCCCATTGTTCGGCCTGTCAGGTATCACTACTGTTGCAACTTATACTCCAGTCAATGTATCCATTGTCTTCTCCTGGGAAGGTCAGTCTTACATATACTACATTATACAATGTTTCCCTAGCTATTACTGCATCTTCTAGCAAGCAGTTTCTCATGAGAACGGAGTTCAGCTATGAGCACATGGTCAGTACAGTAGAAAATCACAATTTAATTCTCTAAGCAACCAATTTCATAAAACGCCTAAGAAAATGCAGCTTGACATGAGGCCTTACAACTACACCCAAGACCTCGCTAAGTTAAGGCCTACGATTAAAAAAGCCAATACATAATACATAACCGTTAGACCTGACAGCCTTAGGGTGGTCACCCATAACATTTTGCCTGCCTCCGTCCACTTTTGAGATACTGTTTTCTGCTGGTTTTTAGACTCGGCGCACTTTACCACTGCTAACCAGTGCTAAAGTGTGTATGCTGTCTCCCTTTAAACATGGTAACATTAGATCACACCCAGTTGGGCTATTAAATTTACATATAAGTCCCTAGTAGAGTGCACTATATGTGCCCAGGGCTGTGTAGATTAAAAGCTACTAGTGGGCCTGCAGCAATGATTGTGCCACCCACTTAAGTAGCCCCTTAACCTTGTCTCGGGCCTGCCAATGCAAGGCCTGTGTGTGCAGTTTCACTGCCAATTCGACTTGGCATTTAAAAGTACTTGCCAAGCCTAAAACACTGCTTTTTCTACATCAAAGTCACCCCTAAGGTGTGCCCTAGGCCCCTAGGGCAGGGTGCTGTGTAGGTAAAAGGCAGGACATGTACCTGTGTAGATTACATGTCCTAGTAGTGCAAAACTCCTAAATTTGTTTTTACACTACTGTGAGGCCTGCTCCCTTCATGGGCTAACCTTGGGGTTGCCCTCATACATTGTTTGAGTGGTAGCTGCAGATCTGAAAGGAGTGTGAAGGTCATATTTAGTGTGGCCAGAATGGTAATATAAAATCCTGCTGACTGGTGAAGTTAGATTTAATATTGCTATTTTAGAAATGCCACTTTCAGAAAGTGAACATTTCTCTACACTTAAATCTTTCTGTGCCTTACAATCCACGTCTGGCTGGGTTTAGTTGACAGCTCCTTGTGCATTTACTCTAACACACCCCAAACACAGGATACTCAGCCTCACTTGCATACATCTGCATTTTGAATAGGTCTTCCTGGGCTGGGAGGATGGAGGGCCTGCTCTCACACAAAGGACAGCCACAGCCCCTACTGTGACCCTGGCAGACAGGATTGAACTGAAAGGGGGACCTGGTATACTTCTAAGCCACTCTTTGAAGTGTCCCCCACTTCAAAGGCACATTTGAGTATAAAAACAGGGCCTCTGCTCTACCACCTCAGACACTTCCTGGAGACGAAAGCTGACCCAGAACCTGCACCCTGACAAAAAAAAACTGCCTGGCTGCCTAAAGGACTCACATGACTGCTTTCTGAAGAGGACTGCTGCCTTGCTGTTGCCCGGCTGTCTTGATGCTCTCATGGTGTGCTGCAGAAGTGCTCTCCAAGGGCTTGGATAGAGCTTGCCCTCTGTTCCCTTAAGTCTCAGGACCAAAAAGTCTACTCTCCTGCAGTTGAAATCCCCGTGTGGTGAAAATTTGACGCACATCCTGCTCGCGGTGAAAAATTCACCGCACGCCGAGACCGGAACGATGCAGCCCCGACTTTGCGACAGAAGATTGACGCAGTGCCAGCGACGCAACCGGAACTTCTACGCACGGCCCTACTGGATCGAGGCAAGCAGACTCAGAATGATGACGCCTGACTTCCTGAGAAGAATCGATGCAGCGCCTGCCGTGTGGAAGAAAATTCCAAGCATCACCTACCAGAATCGACGCAGCCCCTGTGACTTCACTCTCCAAGCCCAGGGTTCCACGTATCGTCCCCAGGGCGTCTGAAAACCCCGCAACCCGGAGAGGATCCAAGTCTGAGTGCTGGAAATTGACGCAATGTCGTGAAAAATAATGACACAAGTCCAGGTGCGAAGGGGCAAAACCAACGCGCACTCACCATTTGTCACGCACCTCCTCTGCGGTTCCCTTGCAAGGATTTTTCAACACAAACCAGGTACTTTGCCCTTGTTGTTTCTAGGAGAACTTAAGACACTTTTTATTGCTTTTTCAGTAATATTTGAACCCTAAGACACTTGATATCACTTTCAGTGATATCCCTACATTTGTTTATTTCATCTTTAATCGTTTTGACCTGCATTTATCCAGATAAATATGATATATTTTTCTAAACACTGTGTGGTGTATTTTTGTGGTTTTATATTTTGGTATTGTATGATTTACTGCACAAATACTTTACACGTTGCCTTCTAAGTTAAGCCTGACTGCTCAGTGCCAAGCTACCAGAGGATGGGCACAGGATAATTTGGATTGTGTGTGACTAACCCTGACTAGAGTGAGGGTCCTTGCTTGTACAGGCGGTAACCTAAGCGCCAACCAAAGACCCCATTTCTAACAATAACCTTTAATATGAAAAATTACTAAATTAATCTAACATAAGGTCAACATTTCATATTAATAAGCTATTAATAAGTACACTTTGTGAACACTGGTGGCCACTTCACATGGGTGCAACACCAAATGCGTGCATTTTTTTCTCTAAGTTAATACATTTTCTAAGCAAATCCAACACTCAGAATACATGACTATTCATTAGTAAAACTCAGCGTTAACAGCACTGAAAGCAGAAGGACCTTACCACAGTGTAACAAACAAACAGTTAATTGCACCCAGATGTGGAATGGAATGAAACTTATAGAGTGCATCATTCACCCATGGGCATTTTGGTGCTGCACAACAGACATCTGATAATAACAAATTGACAGGAGCCAAACCTTGCATAAAAATAAAGTTTTTGAGGCTTTCTTAAACCCATAATGTGACGAAGTAATTTCAGCCCCAGAGGAAGCATGTTCCAATACTTGGTACCAAGTACACAAAGGGATCAGCTTCCCACTCTAGAGCTTTTATTCTAGGAAAGGCAAACAGCAACAAGTGCCCGAGTGTAGCTTTTTGGAGTAATTGTGCAAGGTAAAACAGGACACTAGGGGAAATCTTTTCTGTGAACACAAAACCTCTGTACATAAGTATGCTACCTTAAAAGTGATCTCTGCTTCACAGGAAGCTAATGCAAATTAAGATGCCTCATGGTATAGGCGGTCATTTATTCTCAAACCACTAACACAATGAATTGCAAAGTTCTGGATTCAAGTGCTAGGACAGAAACCCACATCCATGAAATAAACAAGATGAGACCACTGCCTTGATCTTTGGCACCATCGACGATTGAAGTCAAGCCAAGCCCCAAAAGGCTTCATTGATCTGAATGGTAATGGTGGATAGCCCAGGACTGTGGGCCAATAGCATTAACCCATCTATCTAGGTTTCTGCCTGCCATTAACAGTTCTTTCTTGTTTTTCAATTACAAAACGTTTATCAATATCTACTGTTGGAAATCCGGTAGGCATTTAGATAATTGCATGGCCAAGCCAGGTGGCTGCTGGTCTAGTGGAAAAATTAGCTGAGTTTCCTCAGCGTATCAAAGAACAAAGCAGCCCTCTGATTTAATGAGCCCAATCATAGGATACATAGGATACATAGTGTTATTAAAAATAATAGGATTCATTGCATCACTTTGTAAATATGGCACGGCAAATTTGGCCTTGTTGAGCCACATTACTATCATAAACAATGACGATAATGTGGTCAAGGATGTGCTAGGCTCTCTTAAATCTGGGCCTCATTCGGCTGTAGCTAAATTCAAGCTATTTTTTTACAAAATCGGGGAGAAGCTCAGAGTGATGCTGGGCTCAGAAATTCTATTAGCCGCCCAAGTATTTGTTTGGTATTCCAAGTGATGTGTCCCTACCCAGGCATATCCTTTTGGTCTTTTTGGAACTGATGGTGAGCAAGAGGGATCTTGCTTGGCAATCCAAACCACCATAGCAGAGCCTTTTGGGCCTACAGAATTGACTAGTATTTGGCCAAAGAAAGTGTGTTGTTTTAGGCCCATGAATGTCTAAAAAGGTTTATGAAGATTTGGGAAATATGGAAAACCCATTATGGTCCAGGGTGAGTTGCTGTGTGATAGGAGTTCATCTGTCCAAGCTTGAGGGTATGAACAGAGTCTGAAGTATTTAATGATTGAGTCATTAGTTCTTTTCCCTGTGTATAAATGAATGCCTGCAATTTCCCCACCCGGGTGGAAAGAAGCTATGCTTTAAGATCTCCCTTCTTAACAGGGCTAAGTAAATTGTTCTATTCTTTTTGGAATTTTTTACATCACAACACATTTAAATAATGAGATATTTTTTTAAAGAAAAGGAGTACATTTGAGTAATGCAGAAGGTGAAATGTTAAAAAGAGAATCAACTGTGTTGGAAATGAATAGCTGTGTTTCATAAAGATTTCAAATCTGTTCAGTGTGATTAGGATCTTTTCAAATGTTTACCTTTCTTGTGCTACTTAATGAGAATTACTAATGGAAATTATGTATTTGATTCTATTGGTTTTACCAAGGAAGCAAGCAATAGATTCAAATTTTAATTTGTCTTTGGACATGATCTGTGATAAGTTCAAAGTGGAACATACATCCCACAATACACTAGAATTAGTTGATGCTTGGGGCAAGATTAAAAAAAATTGTCATGCAAAGCAGACAGGTGTGTGCCAAATCTATCAAGATGTGGCACATTATTGCCTCTCCCTGCGCTGGTGCACAATCTGCAGCCTAGCTGAAATTCAGGCATCCTTTCACCCTGTAGAAAGGGTGTCTGCATTACTGGCAGGATTGTATTTGTGCAGGAACGGACAACTTCTGCTGTTTTGCGTTACTCCAGATTTGCCATGCAGGGCCACACAAGGTGGCCTTATGTGGCTTGGTAAATCTCATTCTAGGTTCTACATTGTCCGGCGTCCCCTTGCATGGAGCAGGGGTAACAGCACGCCTTAATAAATCTGGGCCTGGATGTAAGAAAGTTGATTATTATGTCACTATTCTTGCTAGGTCCAGCAAAAGATTCAGTAATTTAAACCTGAGCTCAACCCTTGGTAGCTATGGCACAGGCCAGACAGACTTAACTTATAGAAATGTTTAATACATTTAGAAGTACCAAAACAGTTAAAAAGTGAAAAGCACAACACAATTAAAAATCACAATATAATTTATGAAAAATTAGAATATCTTAAAAAGCAAAAGAACACCCAAATGTCAAAAATCCAGCCAGGAAACTGGAAATATGAATATTTTAAGTTTTCATAAAAATTAAATAAAAATGGCGCCAAAAATCACAAAGTGCCAACGGTGGGCAATTGTTTGCACTAGACTAGGAAAAATTCAAACGTTATGGCTCACAACTGTCTATTGCTTGTCAGATACAAGGAATGTTTTTTTTCCCCCTTCAAAAAATTATCTTCTTTTCTCAGAAACAGTTTTAGATGTTGAAGGGTTGCCAATTGGTCCATCAGCATCAAAAGCAGCAGGCAGGAGCTGAAGCAGGGCTCATTAGTGACAAATTGCAGGGAGACAGGCTCTCAATGTAGACTTCAGTGAAGACAGGATGGTTACAAGCAGAAAGTTTGCGATTTGCTGCAAAAATGGCCTCTATGCTGGTCAGGTGTCAGTTCCAGTGAAGTTGTCAGCAGTCAGTCTTCAATGCTTCTTCGGAGCGCAGGATTCCCTCAAGAAAGAAAATCTACAAACTGGAGCCAGGTTTGATGTTGTCAGATGTGACTTTGTTGTCAGTCCTGGTGAAGAATATAGCAGGAGCTGCAGGCAGTCCATTCTCACGGCAATGTTCTCTCGGCAGATCGGTGGGCAGGTTGGTCCATGTTCTACATCATTCTCTTGTCTCAGTAAGAGAAGTCATCAAAACATTTCTAAGTCCCCACTATTAGGGTTAGGAAGTGCAAGTATAATCAGACACCAGCCAATGGTCCCAGGACCTGAGGAACAGCACTTTGAGGTCTTGACTCACTCTAGGGCAAGTCACAAGCAATGCCAAAGCAGGTTCAGCTGAAACTGGATAGCAGGGCCTTGAAGGAAAATGGATTTCTTGCAGCTTTTGTGTTCCTGTAGCTTAACAGGAAGCCAGCCACCTGACCATTGGAGATTATTTCTTTATCCTGTTGCAAGTGGGAGCAGGTGTGAGCAGGCCCAGCCCTTAGGGTTCTCCTCACAGGTTTCATCAACAGGTGTAGTCCTGGTTCTGTCTTCCACAGGTACCGTAGTGGTCTGTAGAGGTGCCATATTTATGCCTGTCAAAGCTTCCTGGTGCTTCCCAAGCCAATAAGAAAAAAGTTCCCCAGGTTAACCTTACCCAATTTTCCAGCAGTTCCTGTGTGCACTACTTCAAAGAATACAATCCCACAAAGCCTCTCTCTGCCTAAATCCAAAATGGCAGAACCTTTCCTACCCCGTGCAAAGTTCCTGCCATTCTGAGGGCTGTTAATATAGCTTGGTATTTACCAATATAGCTATTTTTGATCAATGAATGCATCATTCAGACCATACTGCTCAAGAAATAAAGACACCTTCAAACACCGAAATCCCTTGTCTATTGTCTGGAAGCAATCCACAACTCACACCACGGGTCAGGTGACAACTGGATACTGTCAGGAAAGCCTTTCAGTCTTGGCCAGAAAACAGATAACTTTTCAAAAGTGTATTTTCCCTAATAGTAATATAAAATCTGACTTTACCATTAAATTGTATTTTACATTTCAATCAAAATGAGCCCTTGAATCATTATTCCAGCTATTCTAGAGCTTAATATAGCATTTATTAAATGTAATAGGTAATTCACTGTTCACCTATGGAAGATCCAGCCTTGCAACAGGAAAAACTGACTTTGTGGGGTTTCAGTGCCATGTGAAACATCAAGCATACATGTCCTCCTTTTAAATACCATGCACTCTACCCTTGGGTGTCCAAGGCCTGCGCTATTATTATTAGAAGAAAATGTTTGGGCCCCTCAAAAGATTTATTTTGAGAGTTCAGAAGGCAGTTTTAAAATGCACTACCAGGCTTCCGTGGCAGGCCTGGAGATATGTGTTACCTTGTCACTTTATTGGTGACACAATAGGTGCTGCAGTCAATTAGTGCAAACCCTGGGTACAGAAAGGTCCCAAATATTAGTGACTTATAGGTAATTTAAATGTGCCAATCAGGGGTTTTACATGTTTTAGGAGTCAGAATACGTACACTTCACCCCAATTGTCAGAGTCTCAGAGAACAGATTCTAGAACTTCAGCAGCATCAGTTTGATAAAATGGGGATGATCATGCAAAAAGTGACATATTCTTATACTAAACCTTACTGACTTATGAAACCATTAAACTGTTGAGTTAGACCTGTATCCAAACCTAAGTGATAAGAAATCTTTCATCTGCAGATCAAACTAAATATGCTAGTGTAATGTTGAACTGAGAAATCATATAGTGAAGGAAAATCATGAATACATTTATTTAAAAAATAGCAGAGATTGCTAAACTTCCAGCTATATTAACAGCATCATGATTTTGATTGAGCATATTAACTGAAGAATAAGAAATGAAGAAAATAGGATTTAAAAATCAAACTGATCTTCAAAATAATTTATCTGCCTTTAAAAAAAAAAAATATACCAAATATGGAGCAGCCATCTTATTACTTTGAAAAAAGATTTAATCATTCAAGAATTGAAATTATGAAAAAATACTTGGAGAAAGCTGTAAAGGCTTTTTAGAAACAAAATAGGTAGGACATCAGTGGAAAATCACCAGCAGTCAAATTGAAAGGAATGTAAACAGTAAGACTGTTCACTTAGGAAGGGTGTCATATAGTATTGTTAAAGTAGGTAGCCCAAACATCCATATCACCTCTCATGCTTTTCATGTAACCATTATACAAATCTTCAGTCAACACTGACAGTCCCTACCCAAACTGAACGCAGTTAGAAAATTACAGCTATATCCAGAATTCTTATTAGACGAAGCAAAAACTGCCACTGGATTGTTGTCTGTTTGGATATCTTTTGTGACCAAACCTTCTCCTTTATCAGTGAAGTGTTTAAATAGTCCATCGTCAGTCTCAGATTTCCCCAAAGCATTTTACATATTTTAAATAGTAACAATAAGGAATGTGTGACTTATAGGCCTGTTTTAATCAAGATAGAAAAAGGTTATTGAAAATCAGAGCAAGTAGGTTTAGTACCATAGTAACAGGTATCCCAGACAGAGAGTAGTATGGATTTATAGAAGGCATAAATAGCTCTGACTTTATAGATATTAAATATAATGCAGTGCACAAGACTTAGGGCCTGATATTAAGCACCTGGACACCTAGCCTGCCACTTGCCTGTGGCTTCCAGTTCCTGCTTGTTCCAGACTGATCCAGTGACACTACAGCTACCTGGGTTTCCCTGATAGGGTTTTCCACTCACCATTGTTCCTGCCAAAAGAAGCTACACCACCCCAAGATCTACATAATGCAGGCTGCAGTGCGACCACGCAGCAGACACACACAACAGGCATGCTGCTGACACACCCAATGAACGCTGCAGGCAAGTCTGTCTGCACCCATCTGCGCCCAGCACCACACAGATGACAAAAAAAACATCAAAGGCACCCTTGTAAACTGACCCCAAGGCCACACTCCAGCCTCTGCAATACCATTGCAGACTTTATTGCACCACTAGCCTTAGACTCCAAAGCCTACACCTTCCTCTGTGACCTAAATTTCCATATCGACGACTCCAACGACAACAGCACTGCACACCTCCTTGCCAGTATGAGAAGCCTTGGATTGACCCAGATCATCCACATCCCTACAAACACAACAGGACAAATGCTGGACCCCATTTTCACCTCCAACAACCGCGTCAAATAAAGCCATGTCACAGAACTCACATGGAACAATCACTCCATTGTCCACTTCAGCATCTCCAGCCTCTGTACCATCACCCCCAAAATGATCAGTGCCCCCAACAGAGGAGGAACAAAATCTCAGATACAAGCTGGGCAGATGCCCTCAACACCTCCAACCTCGCTATCTCTACTAACCTCGAACAGGGAGAGAAAAACTTCAACAGCTGCATAAACAATTGCACTGACAGCAGCCTCCCCATCAAGAGCAACAACCACCGAAAATCCTCCAAAAAGGCCAGCTAGTACACCAAAGAACTCAAAACAGCAAAATTAGACAGCAAATAGTTGGAGAGAAGATAGTGCACCAGCAAGGATGCCCTCGACAGAGCAGCCTTCAAGACCTCTCTCAACCTCTACCATCGCCTGCTAAGGGCAACAAAGAAGACAGCCCTTGCCTTGCATCACATCCAGTGGCAATAACACCAAGGAACGTTCAACGTTGTTAAGGAATTCTCCAACCACACTGCCAGTGAAAACAACATCACACTCTCTCAGCAACTTTCTGACAATCTCGACCACTTCTTAAATGACAAGGTGGCAACCGTATACAAAAACGTCAAACCCACGCCTACAGACTGCCTCAATAGATATGCCAACACCGTTATCGACACAAACCACACACTGGCAGCCTGAACATACTTTTCACCCAGAACATCACCTCCACGATAAAATCCATCCACTTGGGAGCTTCCACAGACCAATGCCTGCACCACATCTTCAACTTTGGAAATCAAAGATTTTGCCTGGAACTCACCACCCTGCTCAACACCTCTACCACCACCACAACATTTATGATGCCTGGAAACAGGACGAAGTAGGACCACTACTCCAAAAGCCCTCCGCAACACCAGCAAACCCAAAAACTACCAGCTAATCTCCCTGATCCCATTCCCAGAGAAGGTACTGGAAAAAACCATCAACAAGCAACCCCTGACATACCTGGAGTAGAACCATCTACTCTACACCTCTCAATCTGGCTTCCGCAGTAATCACACTACAAAAACTGCCTTAATCGCAGCCACTTATGACATCCAAACCCTCCTTGACTGAAGCGAAACAGCAGCTTTGATGATCCGTGACCTCTCAGAAGCCTTCAACACCGCATCCCACCACATGCTAATCAAAAGACTCCACTTCATCGGCATCCAAGGGGACACATTCAGATGGATCACCTCCTTCCTCACTAGAGGAACCCAGAGTATCCACCTCTGACCTTTCAACTCTAAACCAAAGGAGATCATTTGTGGTGTCCCACAGGGCTTATTCATCAGCCCCATGCTCTTCAACGCATATATGACCTCGCTCTGCAACATCGTCAGATCCCACAGTCTCAACATAATTTCCTATGCGGACTACTCCCAACTCATCCTCTCAACCACTGAAGACCCCTCCACCACCGGAACCAGCTTCCACAAATGCATGACAAGCATCCCTGCCTGGATGAAGAACAATTGCCTGGTGGTCATCAGACCTAGGACCTACACCCACTCCCTCCGACCATGCCTAAAACCTCAGAATCATCATTGACAACAAACTCACCATGAAATCACACATAAACACCATTTCTTCTGCCTGCTTCCTCACTTTGCATCTTCTACATAAGATCTTCAAGTGGCTACCCCTACACAAAAGATGCACCATGACACAGGCCCACACCACTGGCTGACTGGACTATGGCAATGACCTCTACTTAGGAATCACAGCACACCTCCTACAGAGACTTAAGACCATACAGAACGTGAAGCCAGACTCATTCTCTGCCTTCTCTGACAAACCACCATCACACCCCGCCACAGGCAACTTCCCTGGCTTGCCGTACAGAAGAAATACCAATTCAAGCTGCTGACCCACGCACACAGGGCTTTACACAACAAAGGACCTGCATACATTAACCACCGCCTGAACTTCCATCAACCAGCGAGAAGACTATGCTCTGCCTCCCTTTCACTTGCCCATGTTCAATGCATCTACAGAAGCATAAGTGGATGACACTCCTTCTCTCACATTGCAGCAAAGACCTGGAACAGCATCCCCACACACCTCCAGGCTATCACCTCACTTTTGGAATTCCGTATGGCCCTCAAGACTAGCTGTTAGAATACGCCTCTGTGACCTATTGGGTGAATGGCCGTGCTTCATAAATCCTGATTGTTAGAAATGGGGTCTTTGGTTGACATTCAGGTTACCCCCTGTTCAAGCAAGGGTCCTCACTCTAGTCAGGGTAAAAGAGAATCACCTTCAACTAACCCCTGTTTACCACCTTGGTAGATTGGCAGAGCAGTAGGCTTAACTTCAGAGTGCTAGGTGTAAAGTATTTGTACCAACACACAGAGTAACTTAATGAAAACTGTACAAAATGGCACAACACAGGTTTGGAAACATAGAGAATATTTATCTAAACAAAACAAGACCAAAACGACAAAGATCCACAATACACAAGTCAAGTTATCAATTAAAAAGCAAAAAAAGGTATGCTTTATGTAGTTTAAAAAACACACTAACACTATTAGCGTGAAAATGTACCTTGGGTGCGTGAAAAATAACCCTGTGTCGAAAAGGGCTTGCGATGCCTCAATTTCACTCACGAGCTAGACCTTGCCTCGTTTCTCCTTTCGTCAGTCGGTGCGCGACATTTCTTCGCTCTGCAGGAGAGCTATGCGTCGATCCGGTCAGCACTCTCGGGTCCGGGCAGGCCTTGCGATGTTTTTACATGTCCAGAGGTACTTGTGTCGGAAATCCAGCCGCACGATGATCCAAAAACTACGCATCACGGGTTGCGATCTCCCCAGCCTCCATCAGCAATGCTGCATGTCGTTTCTCCACCAACGTGCGTCAAGGCAAGGAGTCAAGCTCTAAATCAAGCCCTTGGAGATCTTCACAAGATGCAAGGCACACAAAGTCCAGGCTTTGCCCTCTTACTCTGGCAGAAGCAGCAACTGCAGGATAGCTCCACAAAGCACAGTCACAGGCAGGATAGCTCTTCTTCCTTAGCTCTTCAGCTCTTCTCCAGGCAGAGGTTCCTCTTGGTTTCCAGAAGTGTTCTAAAGTCTGTGGTTTTGGATGCCCTTCTGATCAGTATAGGGAAAGGTGCAGAAGACATTGTGACGCAAAGGGTTAATTAGCTTGAGCAGTGTAGATGAGCGTGATGCCTGCTGAAACCCCCCGAACAACGTGGAAAAGTTCCTGATATTATTTTCAAGCTTGTTTGTGTAGAAGACTCCGTCTCAACCTTGAGAATGAGAGTACAGGGAGAAGATGGAATGAAAACAATGGATGGGCAGAGCAGCCAAGTGCTGATAACATAGCTAGAAAATGCCAAAAAAAGAGATAGAATCCAGGCTTTGAGTTATTTAAGCACTGAAGTACGGGTGATGGATTTGAAGCTCGCAGATGGGGTTGTGAAAGCTGCCATGGCCCAGCGCTGCCTCCTTGTTTTGCTGTTCAGAGACCGTGATGCTTGAGGGGGAGAGAGTTCCAAGCAGGTGGTAGAGGGCTTCCCAGCATTTCGTGGACTAAGTTAAGTTCCACACAGGGATGAAAGGCCTTTGTTTCTCTGCTCTATTATTATGATTGATTATTATGCTTGCACTGTGTTTATAATCTGAAGTATTCAGCTTGTTTATATTTTGCTTTCTAAACATCTTAGTATGAGCCTGCTACAGTAATTAAAACATACATTTTGGTATGCAGTTAAGCAAAGCTAATCTGAAGTATTCAACTTGTTTATATTTTAATTCCTGAACATCGTAGTGTAACACATTTTGGTATACAGTTATTCCAAGCTTATATCTGTCAATGAACTCTTTGCTCATATTGTATACATAAATGCTCTTTGTAGTGTACATATATATAAATAGATGCTTTTCATTGCCATTCTTATTCCACTATTGTTAATGTGCTAAATGCCTACATTTACCTGAAATTCTAGTAAAGCTAAATTGTATTCATTATTGGCGTGTGGTCCTTCATTGAGCGTCCTTATTGACTTATACCGAACAGGTGTCAACCAGTCACCTGGATAAGACATTTTGGTACCAGAAATGGGGTATAAGTCAAAATGCCTCTTTAGGGATGTAGAAAAGAGAGGCAGAGAGTGGAAGTCAGCATGGGGCAGAAGCCAGATCCATTCCCGGGTGGTTAGCAACTGACCCGTTCTCTGGTGTGGCAGGACTCCTGAACCGGTGGGCAGCGCCGGTGTTATGGGAGGCATTAGATGAAAGTGGCATTAGATGAAAGTGACTCCACTCTTAGTGGAAGATGCGGTTGAGAGTGTGAAGCTAAGAGGGGCGAAGCTGGAGCTGAAAACAGCAGGGCAAGTGGGATGGCTTTTCCTGTCTGCGCTCCGTACGGTATACGTGAAAACATTAACACAAGATGCAGAGATAAGAAAACTGTGGGATGAGGTTGCAGGCTTGCAGGAAAGACAGTTGCTTATGAAAGAGACCATAGAAAGTGAAGTGACTCAGGGTGATCAAATGGAGGCAAGGTGCACCGCATTAGCAGTACGAGTAGCAAAACAGAAGAGTAGGCAGAACCCGAAAGTGCCCTCAACTGTGCAAGTGAGGGCACTATTACGCAAACAGAAGAGTAGGCAGAAGCCTAAAATGCCCTCAACTGTGCAAGTGAGGGCACTGGTACGCAAACAGAAGAGTAGGCAGAAGCCTAAAATACCCTCAACTGTGCAAGTGAGGGCATTGGTACGCAAAGAAAATTGGGATCCATATACTTGGGATGGAACAGTCTGAGACAATGATGACTGGAATTGGGAGGATGAGGTGGAAGTATGTGTAACAGAACTAGGTGGAGTTGAAAGTGGAGAAGGACGTGTAGGTGAAATTGAAGGTGAAAAGGGAGTAAATGGTGGGCAAATATAGAATTCTCGATTGGTAAGAGATTATACGCAGAGTGAGTTGTTGGAGATAACCCGTATGTTTAGGCAGATGCCTGCAGGGACTTTGTTTAAATGGTTGGTGAGATTGTGGGACACTGGAGCAAAAGATGCATTACAGAATCCATTTACGTTAGGTCCCTTCACAGAAGGAGACCCGTTTGAGCTGGAAATGATAGTACAGGATGATGTAGATGATGTAGTGATGTGGAGCCTAGGGAAGAAGCAGGGAAAAAAGAGGGTGCCACAAGATTGGGCCTTAGTGGAAACAGAACGCATAACTGATGATTAGCCGGTCACCTTAAAAACATGGGTCCTCTTACAAGGTTGGACAAGAGAAGGAGGGGTTGGCAATAAAGTAGGCAGAGCGCAGGAGTTTGCCATCGTGAAGTGGAAATGGTATCTGCAGCAGAGGACAAAACCAGGACCAGCAGGAGTGTTGAAGTTACAAGAAGATAAGCTAGAGGCAGTGGACTTGCAGGCAATGGCCCCTGCGCCAGAGCACTCTGAAATGGAATCCTCACCATTTAAGACAGCCCCACCTTTTGAACGACTCACCGAAGAAGAACAGCAAAATGCATGGGTCACAGATGGTACCGCCCAGTACTATCAAGTAAAAAGACAATGTCAAACAGTCGCATTCCAGCCTGCTACTGAAACAATGTTGCTGCAAGAAGGGGATAATGAATCAAGCCAGCTTACAGAACTGCAGGGGGTAGCAGCAGTGATCGAACAAGCCCCCTTCGGAGAGAAAACATTTGTGTACACTGACAGTCGGGCCACTTACCAAGGACTAGTAAGCTGCGCCCCGACTTGGCGCAAGGATGGATAGAAAATTAAAGGCACCCGCAATTCGGGAGGCGAGCAGCTATGGGAAGAGATGTGGAAGAAAGGGCAAAAATGTCAAATCTATGTGGGACATGTGGATGCCCATTGCCCATCGGATACCTCACTTGCATCTCTATTCAACAGCACCGCAGATCAAATGGCCAAAACGCAAACAGTGGTCATCAAGGAGGAAGCTGAAGCTGCTTTAGCAAACAGGGCCCATGCAACATCCGGACATTTAGGAGAGAATAGCACTTATGCATGGGCACAGCAACGACAAATTCCAGTTACTAAAGAACAAGTGCAACAAGCAGTAAAGGAGGGCTCCATATGCAACCAGATTAGACAAATGCCCTGCAAAAGAAGCTTAGCTGCCACATCAGAAGAGTAACTGCAGCTGCTACGGTGTGGCAATTGGACTATATCGGGCCGCTACCAAAAGAAGGAGGGAAAAGCTATGTATTGACCATGGTGGACACCTATTCTGGCCTTATGTTGGGTATGCCCTGTAAGTCTGCAGATCAAAAGTCCACTTTGCGAGGGCTAAACTACCTGATAAAACATTATGGGGCACCTGATGAGATCCAAACAGATAGGGGCACACACTTCTCAGGAAAAACAGTGCAGGGCTGGGCGCAGGAACAGGGAATTTGGTGGATTGTGCACCTTAGTTATTATCCACAAGCTGCAGGCATGATTCGGAGATATAACGGATTGGTGAAAGAACAGCTAAAAAAGTTATCAGTACATGACAGACTTGCACAAGTGAATTGTGAACAAGCGTACACCCCCCACATAGAAGAAAGATCTGCCCCCCCGATAACACCCAGAGAGGTGAGGGAGGATTTGGAAGCACAGGAAGAAAAGTATGGGTGAACCATCCAGGGAAAAAGCCAGAGGCAGGAGAGCTATTGAGTCAAGGGGTGGGGAGTACGTATATTGTACTTTTAAATAACTCTAATGTACCTGTGTTTGTACCTGCAGTGAGACTTACCCAATGGTCATAAACAATGACATCTGCGTTGATGATAGCAAAGAATGTCGTTACGGACCTTCATGTCACTTGTGCACCTCAAGCCGCTAACGTAACCGATGACCAGGGAAATGTTTCACTTTGCAACGTAGAGGTACCTGGAGGCAAGTGGATGGCTGCCAAAGCTGTGACCTGGAAGGTAACTGGACAGCAAATCCGACATGCCAACAGACTGAACGAGTTGCAGGGGACGCCAGCAACAGTACAGGCTTTGAGTTATATGCTAAACATGATATGTAAATATTGTGATACCAGGACACATGGTGGTTGTTACAATGAACAATGGAACCAAAGGAGTTCGATACTCCAAACCACCAGCCTTCATGTTTTATGTAACCGAAAGACGCATTGTTAGAAACTTAAGCAACGTTTCTATAGTTCGATATAGAACAGGATGTAAGCAAGCTCTGCATGCAAGCATAATTAAACGTATTGTGTTACAGATAAATATTGCCAAGGGGAATGTCTCAAAGTATGAGCCATTATGTGCACCATGGACACCACAGTTATGGCCCTTGCCAAAGTTAAGAATTAGAAGAGATCTAGGGTCCTTGATAGCTGGGGCCACCGGAATCGGGGTAGGGGCCCTGAATTCTTTTGATGTTGAAGCCATTAGGAATAAGCTATCTTCTACAGGATATAGTACAGGATAGGCCATAAAAGTAATTTCTCAAAGGGGGCCCAAACACTCACAAGAAGTATGGAAAGTCTTGCGTGGGTTGTATCGCGATTGGCAATGGCATAATATCACTTATGAACAATTCGGAAAAAAAAGCTTTTAAAACACACAAGCAGTGTCCAAAGGCATCCAGTGCATACTATGGCAAAGCATTGTTATTCAACAGTATGCAGACTTTAAAGCAGAATGGAGACAACTTCAGGGTGAATATTGGAGACAACAATTGCATTTGCCTGAAGAAATATGGGTAAAGCCCATACAGTTTCACTGTGAGGAAGAAATGTGTTATGCTCTTTTTGATATAGCAAGAAGTGATCTTCCTCCTGACATATGGTGCCCCTTTATATTGCTCCCCGTAGTGATAAGTAAAAGAATGGTGGATACCTCTCACTGATAAAAAGTGGATTGATTAAACAAATCACACCGTAGATCCCACTAGATGTGCAGATTGGTCCAAGGGGTGGGTATGTACCCAGACTGGACTGGTGCTAGATCCATGTCTTCACACAATACCGGGAGAATGTGAATGGTTACCTTATCCTATTAAATGGCACAGACTTATATCAGACAGGGACAGAGAGCATATGTTATGTCATTAATCATCCCTTACTTATTAACGGATTTATACAAACCACCGGAGAGCAAGTAATGTGTATGCGCAATATTACCAGCATTATTGACATAAGCACTCACATCTTGTACCGACCGACTAAGTTCACCAGAACCACATTACAGATGCAAATGTGTGCGCAGTTAGAGTGGAACATCTCGCTTGTTGTTAAGCTACCCAGATTAGATGCAATCAGGCACTACGCACAAGTTACCTTTGTTAAATTTGATATGGCAGCTAAATACACCAAGGATACAGCCATACTGATGACCATAAACGCTAAACAGCTTATGCACACTGCTTCATGCATCCAGCAAATAACTGAGCATCATTGGTATGACATCTTCTGAGGTTGGGCACTAGGAGCTTTGAAGACGCTGAATATAGCGTTACAACAACTAATTTGGTTATTGATTGTTTGTGTTACGCTAATGACTATACTATGTAGCCTATATGTATGCACAAAACAGCTTTATACTAAGATGCAGGCGCTTAGAACAACGCTGACCAGTATTAGTAGCAACCTAGCTAGCGGAATGTCAAAGTAAATGATATCCGTTTCGCATGCATCGCGCTCATCTAAGGGGTGGAATGATCAATATAGGGAAAGGTGGGGAAGACATTGAGATGCAAAGGGTTAATTAGCTTGAGCAGTGTAGATGAGCGTGATGCCTGCTGAAACCCCCCGAACAACGTGAAAAAGTTCATGATATTATTTTCAAGCTTGTTTGTGTAGAAGACTCCGTCTCAACCTTGAGAACGAGAGTACAGGGAGAAGATGGAATGAAAAGAAAGGCTGGGGAAGGGCAGAGCAGCCAAGTGCTGATAACATAGCTAGAAAATGCCAGAAAGAGATAGAATCCATGCTTCGAGTTATTTAAGCACTGAAGTGCGGGTGAGGGATTTAAAGCTCGCAGATGGGGTTGTGAAAGCTGCCATGGCCCAGCGCTGCCTCCCTGTTTTGCTGTTCAGAGACCGTGATGCTTGAGGGGGAGAGAGGTCCAAGCAGGCGGTAGAGGGCTTCCCAGCATTTTGTGGACTAAGTTAAGTTCCACACAGGCATGAAAGGCCTTTGTTTCGCTGCTCTATTATTATGATTGATTATTATTACATCTTAGTATGAGCCTGCTACAGTAATTGAAACATACATTTTGGAATGCAGTTAAGCAAAGCTAATCTGAAGAATTCAGCTCGTTTATATTTTGCTTTCTGAACATCGTAGTGTGAGCCTGCTGCAGTAATTGAAACATGCATTTTGGTGTGCAGTAAATCAAAGCTTATCTAAAGTATTCAACTTGTTTATATTTTACTTCGTGAACATTGTAGAGTAACACATTTTGGTATACAGTTATTCCAAGCTTATATCTGCCAATGATCTTTTTGCTCATATTGTATACATAGATGCTCTTTGTAGTGTACATATATATATAAATAGATGCTTTTCATTGCTATTCTTATTCCACTATTATTAATGTGCTAAACGCCTACATTTACCTGAAATTCTAGTAAAGCTAAATTGTATTCATAATTGGCGTGTGGTCCTTCATTGAGCGTCCTTATTGACTTATACCAAACAGGTGTCAACCAGTCACCTGGATAAGACACCTTCTTATACCCAATTTCTGCTTTGAAGTAGGCCTATTTCAAAGCAAAGTCTCTCTTGAATGTGAAATCTTGCCTTGCCCAGGCCAGGCCCCAGAGACTCACCAGGGGGTTGGAGACTGCATTGTGTGAGGGTAGGCACAGCCCTTTCAGGTGTGAGTGACCACTCCTCCCCTCCCTCTTAGCACAGATGGCTCATCAGGAAATGCAGACTACACCCCAGCTCCCTTTGTGTCACTGTCTAGTGTGAGGTGCAACCAGCCCAACTGTCAAAATGACCCAGACAGGGAATCCACAAACAGGCAGAGACACAGAAATGTTATAAGCAATAAAATGCTCACTTTCTAAAAGTGGCATTTTCAAACATACAATCTTAAAATCAACTTTGCTAAAAGATATATTTAAAAATTGTGAGCTCAGAGACCCCAAACTCCACATGTCCATCTGCTCCCAACGGGAATCTACACTTTAATCAGATTTAAAGGTAGCCCACATGTTAACCTATGTGAGGGACAGGCCTTGCAACAGTGAAAAACGAATTTAGCAATATTACACTGTCAGGACATATAACACACATTGCTATATGTCCTACCTTAACCATACACTGCACCCTGCCCTTGGGGCTACCTATGGCCTACCTTAGTGGTGCCTTACATGTAACAAAAGGGAAGGTTTAGGCCTGGCAAGTGGGTACACTTGCCAAGGCAAATTTACAGTTAAAACTGCACACACAGACACTGCAGTAGCAGGTCTGAGGCATGTTTGCAGAGCTACTTATGTGGGTGGCACAACCAGTGCTGCAGGCCCACTAGTAGCATTTGATTTACAGGCCCTGGCACTTGTAGTGCACTTAAATAGGGACTTACGAGTAAACCAAATATGCCAATCATGGATAAACCAATTACATACATATTTTGTAAAGGAGCACTTCCACTTTTGCACTGGTTAGCAGTGGTTAAGTGTCCAGAGTAACAAAAACAGCAAAATCAGAGTCCAGCACACATCAACAACCTGGGAAACAGAGGCAAAAAGTTAAGGGAGACCGCACCAAGGACGAAAAGTTTAACACTTGTCCCCCCAGCTGAAAGTGGGGAGCAACTACCTAACCTCATGGGAGGTCTCATCACTAAGGCAGAAGAACCTGGACAGACCATCCGCATTGGCGTGTTCTGTACCAAGATGGTGTTCCACTGTAAAGTCCATCCCCTGTAGGGAAATGGACCACCTCAACAGTTTTGGATTGTCACCCCCTCATCTGCATTAACCATTTGAGGGGCCTGTGGTTGGTCTGAACTCAGAAGTGAGTCCCAAACAAGTAGGATCTTACCTTCTTCAGTGCCCAGACTACAGCAATCGCTTCACGTTCTATGGCACTCCATTCATGTTCCCTGGGAAGTTACCTCCTGCTAATGAAGGCTATGGGTTGATCTAGGCCTTCTTTATTAAGCTGTGAGAATACTGCTCCAATACCATGCTCTGAGGCATCTGTTTGCACAACAAACTCCTTTGAGTAGTCAGGTGCCTTCAGCACAGGTGCTGTGCACATGGCAGCCCTCAGGGCATCAAAAGCGTTCTGGCAAGCCTCTGTCCAGATCACTTTCCTGGGTTGCTTCTTCGAAGTCAACTCAGTTAAGGGGGGTAACAATGTTACCATATCCCTTAAGAAACCTCTTGAACTATCCTGTAAGACCTAAGAAGGCTTTCACTTCAGTCTGGGTCTTGGGAGGCTCCCAAGCCTGAATTGTATCAATCTTAGGCTGCAGGGGTGCTACCTGGCCAATCCCAACCTCGTTTCCTAACTACACCACAGAAACCTGCCCTATTTGGTACTTGCTTGCCTTAATAGTGAGCCCTACATTCTGCAGGGCCTCTAACACTCTCCAGAGGTGTTGCAGGTGTTCCTCCCATGTGGAACTGAAAACAGCAATGTCATCCAGGTAGGCGGCACTGAACTCATCCAGCCCAGCCAACACCTGGTTGACCAACCTCTGAAAGGTGGCAGGGGCATTCTTCATTCCAAATGGCATCACTTTAAATTGAAAGTGTCCATCTGGGGTAGAGAATGCTGACCTCTCCTTGGCCCCCTCAGTTAAGGCAATCTGCCAGTACCCAGATGTTAAATCAAACGTACTGGAATACTTGGCAGCTCCCAATCGGTTTGTGAGCTTATCAGCTTGGGGGATCAGGTGTGCATCAGTCTTGCTGACTGCATTGAGTCCCCAGTAGTCCACTGTAGGAGGCTGGCCTGGCTTATAGTGGGTACCTTGTGGTACTTACACCTTGTGCCATGTCCAGTTATCCCTTATTAGTAGATTAGAGGTGTTCTAGCAGCTTAGGCTGATAGAGGTAGCTCTAGCAGAGCAGCTTAGGCTGAACTAGGAGACATGCAAAGCTCCTACTATACCACTTATGCCACTTAGCACTATATCATAAGAAAATACAATACTCAGAGTTACTAAAAATAAAGGTACTTTATTTTAGTGACAATATGCCAAAAGTATCTCAGAGGATATACTCCCTTAGGAGGTAAGTTAAATACACAAAATATACACACAAACCAAAATCAGGTAAGTAAACAGTTAGAAAAGTAGTGCAAACACTGTAGAACACAATAGAATGCATTAGGAGACAATAGGCTAAGGGGCAACACAAACCATACACTCCAAAAGTTGAATGCGAACCACAAATGGACCCCAGGCCTAGTGTACTGTGTAGAGGGTCGCTGGGAGTGTAAGAAAACACTAAGGGTGTCCAAGATACCCCACCCCAAGACCCTGAAAAGTAGGAGTAAAGTTACCCTCCTACCCCAGAAAGACATTAAAGTCGAGATAGGGGATTCTGCAAAGACAACAACTGACTGCAAAGCACTGAAGACGGATTCCTGGACCTGAGGACCGCTAAAGGAAGGGGACCAAGTCCAAGAGTCACGCAAGTGTCCAGGGGGGTCAGGAGCCCACTAAACCCCAGATGAAGGTGCGAAAGGGCTGCCTCCGGGTGGAAGAAGCCAAAGATTCTGAAACAACGGAAGGTGCCAGGAACTTCTCCTTTGGTCAGAAGATGTCCCACAGCAAGCTGGAGGATGCAGAGTTGTTTCCACGCAGAAAGATGGAAAACAAGCCTTGTTAGCTGCAAGAGTCACGGCTGAAGGTTTTGGGTGCTGCCAGGTCCCAGGAAGGACCAGGAGGTCGCCTCTTAAATGCCGCCATTTCCTGGAAGTCTGGTGCCGCGGGGGTCAGAGGTAAGCGGCGAGACGGCACTGCCGGGTGCATCGCGCCCCCTCTTCGGACTGAGAACCTAGCGCCTCTGCCCCTCCCCGCGCATACAACCCCTTCTATGCAGTGCCCCTAACTCGACTCCTGCACATCTTCAGCCTTCACATCTATCGGTGGATTGCGACCCCCTCCCCACACAGACGGGTGTCCATCGCTGAGCCCGGGTGAAGCAGGGGACATATTCGCGCGCTTAGGAATCTTCAGCGGCGGCGCGGAATCCGATTGAAGATCCGACTCACAGGGCGCAGCCATCTTTACTCCTCAGGACCAGCGGGAAGTTACGTCTGATACGAGAAAAGGGACTATCATTAGTAAAGAACCAGGACGCCGCTTTCCAGACGCTCTGGAGTATGTACACACATCTTCTAAGTTAAGTGCCATAAGGAGAAAAAAAGGAGTTCTCACATTTATCCTCGACCGTAACATTAACACTGTATTTCGTCCTGTAACAGTCAGAAAGACTATAACTCACGGTCGAGTGTTTACCTTATGCATTTGTGATTTATCACAAATAAGATCTCCCGTTTCCAAAGTGCTAGAGACATATTTTAAAAACACGACTAACTATGTGTAATTTCAAAGCAGTTGCTGTCTTATAAAGTAGCCAAAACCTTCCAAAATGGCGGCCTAAGTAGCAGTAGAAAAAGCCCATATTTTCCAATCGTAACGTTTCGACTATGTTGTGAGGCCGGGTATTGCCACTGGTTGAATGGAGACGGATCTCCACCACCAGAATATCTCTGATTTGACTTCATTCTTTTCTTTTCATTTCTTCACAGCTGTGCAGCACTTAGTGCCAGTTGCAACGTTTAGGTTTGCGCAAGTACGCACGCTGGTCTTTCGCTGCATTGGCAGCAGCCCCGACATTCTGGACACAGGGCATTTGAGCCCCTTTGAGTTGACCAGTTGACCAGGGGGTCCTGGTGGTTTGTAGGGCGCCAGGCCCCATTGTGTATTTGTGGTGCTAGGAAATGTATTTCTTGTAGTTTGATTTTCAGACCCTGTTCTAGCTACCTCTAAATTGTGTTTTATGATTTTGAGGTTGTCTTGCATACTTTGGGTTATGCTAGTGAAATTACGTTCCACCCTATGCTTTTTGCCCATAATGTTGGCGATACTTAGGAGATAAGTGTCTAATATTAGACTGTTGAGATTTTGGGCGTACAATGCGTTTGATACCTATTGTGATGCTGTGCTTTATGTGGTTTATATCTCAGGATGATAAGTACAGTGATTTTCCTCTTACACCACTCCATCTTCTGTCCTATCCTGTTGAATCAGCCCTGTTCTGAAGTAACAACCTATCCCTAATCGCCTCACTTTCCTGTCTCCACAATAACTCAGGTTCCTTCACCCGACGTCTGGATTATGTGCCCCCTTCTTGTCCTCATACTTCTCCTCACCACCACCGTCCTAGTAACACCCTTCCCTTATCCCCACCACCCTCCTCCTCCACAATTTCCCAACATGGCCACCGCTCGAATTAAGTCTGGAATTAATTGCTACAAAATCATCTACCCTTCTAACCTGACTAAAGCTGCAGCAAAACGTTTCAAGCATAACACCATTGAATGTTTCCCCGATTCCCTTTTTGTCGATCAGTTTTACAATGGTCGATATGGGGGGCTCAAAAACGATCTAATTCTTTTCACGCACGACATACCCTCTTGGTCTACCAGCTTTTACAATTCCTTTAACGTCACCTCCTCCTCCTCTATCCCTCATGGGAAACAGCTAAAAATTTCCCCCTCTGCGGGTTTTAACGGCTCCCTCACTATCTCACTCTATAACAACGGTACTGTTATGATCCAAGCCAAAGACACCTGTCTCTCTCTCTTTGACCGCCTCTTCCCTTCCCTACTCCCCTCCCCTGCGACCGGGCTATCCCTTGACTCTCCATCTAGCTCCACCAATTACTCCCTTTCTCCTCCCTTGACCCCCCCACTCTCCAATAGGCTGCACCCTGGGGAGGCACAGGTCGACCCTCTTCTCTCCCCTCGGACCTCCCCTCCCATTCTTCCCCCCTCACAGTTTGCCCCTCCCCTCTTCACTTCAGCCTTACCTCTAGCTAACACGCTCCTCGTCCATTCTGCAGCGTCCCGGCACTCCATTCTCAGCTCCTCCCCCCTCTCCCTTCCGGCCACCCCCCTCCTTAGACCACCTCTCCTCCAGCACTCTCCCCTTGTCTATGTTCCCTACGCTCCCCTTGTTCTCTCCTCCTCTCTGCTTTTCCGCCCACTCCTCCCCTCACTATGTACCCCGATTTCCCCACAAATACATTCCATCTCTCTCCCTCCCCACTCTCCTCCAGCAATGCTGTGCTACCCAATTTCCTCCCCTGGTAACCCCTTCCCTCCCTCGGACCGAGCAGAATCACTTCCTTTCTTCAACTTCCCTTTCTCCCAATCCCCCCCACTCTGCCTGATACCCGCTCCATCACAGCCACCTCACTTAGCTACCAGGACCTATCCAACCCCCTCCCCTCCCTTCCTTCCATGCCTCCCTAATCCCTATGACTCCTCACACTCCTCCCCTCTCCTACCGCCCCACTCCTCTCCTATCGCCCCCTAATTCTGCCCTTAATTCCTATCCTTCTTGCAAAGCCAACAACGACAACTCTCCTCTCACCCCTGGCGCACCAACTCCTGCTCTCATCCAAAACCTTTCCCCACCTCTGAACCCTATACCCCTACTTCCCTCCCGTTCCCCCACCTCTCCCTGCCGTACACTGCCTAGTGCACCCCCTCATGCTTCCATCGAGCCGCCCAATATGCCGTGCTCTTCCTTACTCTCTCTGGAAAATAAGCTAGGCTCTCTAATCACCGCCATCTCCCAACTTGAAGCTACCATTTTAGTTTTAAGCTCCAAGATCTCGACTTTTCCACACACCTCAATTCCTTTGGCAAACACTCACCCTTCCACGAGATGCACCTCACCCCCACACCCCATTATAGCTAAGCATAGCCTGTCGTCTGCAAATCCACACAAGCACTCGAACGCCACCCTTCCTTCACTTCCACTTCCCAGTAACCCTGTTATCTACACTATTCCGACCATCTCCTCTGTCAGAACCACTCGCCCACCTAAACCCTCCCGAGCGCCCTCATATAAGTACAATATCCCTATCACCCCTCATAGCCCAAGTGCCCCCGTCACCAAAACAGTTGTGTCAGAGCTGCGCTGTTTGCTCCACAACTGCAGATCTGCAATAAAACACAAACTTGAAATCTCCGATACCATCAACTTGCACAATATTGACATGCTCTTCCTCACAGAGACCTGGTTCAACAATACCTCTCACTCTATGTTTGATCTCCTTGTACCCACAGGCTATTCTATACTTAGAAATGACAGAATTGACAAAGTTGGGGGAGGTGTTGCGGTCATCTTTAGAAACTCCCTTCAACTTAAGGCTCTTCCTAACAGCTCCTTCCACACTTTTGAATGCCTATCACTTGAGCTTCAATTGCACCACCGCTCACCTCTCAGATTCCATGCTATTTACCACCCACCTGGTAGCAGCCCTTCGTTTATGGAGGAACTCACGGACTGCATCAGCGACCAATACACGCAAAGTGACAATCAGATCTTCGTGGGTGACTTCAATGTCCACTGGGGCTCGCCTCAAGACACCAATGTGAATTTGCTGGCCACCTTCCTCTCTGCAAACGATCTTATCCAACACTGCACAGAAACAACACACTCTAAAGGCTCAATCCTGGACCTTGTCATTTCTAAAGCAGGCTTGCTGACTATCGCTACCCCTATTCATGTAGACTGGTCGGACCACCTCCTCATCCCATTCTCTCTTCACCTATCACACTCTATAACACTTGGCCAGTCTAAGAGGGCTACTTCCTGGTTCCGTGACACTAAAAATATTGACCTCAATACACTCTGTGATTCTGCTTTGCTATCACTTCCAAGGCTAGACCCGGACCTAGATGTTAACGAACTCACCTCCCAATGCCTCACAGTCCTTGCAGTCGAAATCAATAATGTCGCTCCTCTCCAAAGCAAAAAGAAAAGGCCCACTCCCTCAGCACCTTGGTTCAACAAATCCCTCTATGAAGAAAGGAAGTTCCTAAGAGCCCTTGAGAAACAATGGAGACAAGCACCCTCCACTGAAAATTTGGCCACGCTTCGTTCAGCAAGATCCAAGTACCACAAGCTCATCTTGCTTGGAAAAGCGTCGCACTACAAATCCCTCCTTGACTCAGCCAAAAATAGACCCAAAAAACTATTCGACCTCATCAAGAACCCAAACAGCTCTCCCCAACCTCTAAATTGGAAGATTCCACAAAGAAAGCAGCGGAATTCGCTGTATTCTTTGACGAAAAGGTAAAATCACTTGTAGATCAGGTCATTCATCCTACCCCTACAGAGGAGTGCAAATCCTTAACCATTTGGCAAAACTTTGAACCCATCTGTGACGATGCTCTCCTTAAATGCATCCTTGATACAAAGCTCTCTAACCATTCTCTTGACCCCATCCCTAGTGCCATTGCCATTGACTTCTATACTAACTCTCTTTCCTATTGGACCACTCTGGTCAACCTCTCCCTCAGTCAAGGCTCCCTTCCTGTTTCCTTCAAAACTGGGCAGGTCACCCCTCTGCTTAAAAAACCCACCGCTGATGCGAACGACCTCAACAACTACCGTCCCATCACTAACCTACCCTTTCTTGCGAAAATCACAGAAAAATGTGTAGCGAAACAACTCTCTCGCCATATCAAGGAAAATGATCTTCTTGACAATTTCCAGTCCGGCTTCATTCAAAACTGCAGCACTGAAACAGCCCTGCTGCTAGTGATTGATGACGCTCTGCGGATACTCGATTCAGGGGAGTCTTGTCTTCTAATTCTTCTTGACCTTTCTGCAGCCTTTGACACTGTCAATCACAACACTCTCCTTAACACTCTTCAACAGAGAATGGGCATGGAGGGCACTGTGCTCAAATGGTTTGCCTCCTTCCTCTCTGATAGATCCCAAATGATCAAAATAGCGAACAGTCTTTCAGCTCCTTTAGCGGTCAGTCAAGGTGTTCCTCAAGGCTCCATACTTGCACCCACACTGTTCAATCTCTATTTAGAACCGTTGGGAAATCTCCTGAGTAAATCCGGGATCCACTATCATCTATATGCGGATGACACTCAGATCTACCTTAAGGTGGCCTCCACTCACGATCTCTCCTTCCTTAGCTCTACTCTCGACTCCATTCAAAACTGGATGTTAACTCATCAACTGATCCTGAATCCCTCCAAAACAGAATTCCTCCTCCTCTCCTCCTCACTTTCTCATCCCCCAGTGCAATCATGGATGGATCAGATCAATCTAATGAACAATAAGCCCATCATTGTCGAGACCGCAAAATCCCTTGGTGTCATACTCGACAAAAAACTCAATCTACTCTCCCACATCGACTCCATTGCAAAGTCTGCTCGACACCAACTGCGCCTTCTTTGGGGGATGCGTCGCTTCTTCCCGGAGCACAACCTTAAAACCCTGGTCCAATCGCTGGTTCTCTCTAGATTGGACTACTGCAACTCTCTTCTTACTGGCATTCCCAAATCCCACCTTTCCCCCCTGAAGTCTATTCTCCATTCAGCAGCTCGTTTCATATATGGGGCCAAAAGAAGCGACCACATCACACCCATTTTATCCACCCTCCGTTGGCTTCCCATAGATGCAAGATCTATCTACAAAACTGCATGTATCACCCACAAAGCCTTGCACTCCTCCTCCCCTCGCTACCTGGTGAATAAGCTGAAACTCTCTGGGGGCTCCAGACCATCACGTAATGCAGAAAAGTTATTGCTTGAACCTCCCATTTTCAAGAAGGAAAGATCGATGTCCCAATCCTTTTCAGGCAACGCGGTGAGAATCTGGAACTCACTTCCGCCTCAGCTTCAGACCACCACCTCTTCCCAGGCCTTCAAAACTGACCTCAAAGCTCTCCTCCTTCAAAGACACTTCCAAAGTTAATTCAAGCCCTCTGTTTTCTGAAGGAAGTCCTTCCATTATAGGAAATTCTGTTCTCCATGCCTATAGAAGTGCCTTCCCAGGGTGTTTTTGTGTTTTGAGTGTCTGCCATTTAGTGCAGTATTATACCTCTACCTGTATTTTGTACGATTTTGTAACATGCACACGGCACCTTTCCTTTTAAAACCTATCATTTGCTACCTCTTATATATGGTTTGCTTTTGATACATGCACAACGGCCTCATGTAACGTAACTATTGTTTTAGTGTTTTGAGTGTCTACCATTTATTGCAATTTTTTTACTTCTACTCGTACTTTATTTGCTCTTGTAACCTGCACACGTCACTTTTTCCTTTCGTAACGTATCATTTGCTACCTCGTTTTTTTTTTGTTTTTTTGCACTTGATACTTGCACAATTATCACTATTGCCTCATGTAATGTAACGTTTGTTTTTGTAACAGGCTCACTTGTAATTCTTCTCCTCTTATATCTTTACTTTGCCTATTGTGAAGCGCTCTGACACCTTCGGGTAAAGTCTGCGCTATATAAAAACGCATTAAATAAAATAAAAAAGGAGACAGAGGGGGCGCTCAGCAACACAGAGAGCCCATGCAGAAGCAGGCAGCACCCACAGAAGCACCTGAACAGGCATTCAGAAGATCTGAGCACAGCGGTTGACTCAGCACAACAAAAGAGGGTCAGCGAGTTGGCCAATGCAGGACAGAGTGCTGGGGACCTGGGCTAGGCTGTGCACAAAGGAAGTCTAGCAAAAGTGCAAAGAAGCCCTAGCAGCTGCAGTTCACGCAGCACACAGGATTACTGTCTGGCGTGGGGAGGCAAGGATTTACCTCCACCAAATTTGGACTGAAGGGCCACTGGACTGTCAGGGACACTTGGATCCAGCTCCTGTGTTCCAGGGACCACGCTCATCAAGATGAGAGGGGACCCAGCAGACTGGTGATGCAGAAGTTTGGTGCCTGCGTTGGCAGGGGGAAGATTCCGTCGACCCACGGGAGATTTCTTCTTGGCTTCCAATGCAGGGTGAAGGCAGACAGCCCTCAGAGCATGAACCACCAGGAAACAGTTGAGAAAGTCGGCAGGATGAGGCGCTACAATGTTGCTGGTAGTATTCTTTTTGCGACTTTGTTGCAGTTTTGCAGGCGTCCTGGAGCAGTCAGCGGTCAATCCTTGGCAGAAGTCGAAGAGGGAAGTGCAGATGAACTCTGGGGAGCTCTTGCATTCGTTATCTGGTGAGATACCCACAGGAGAGACCCTAAATAGCCCTCAGAGGAGGATTGGCTACAGAGAAAGGTAAGCACCTGTCAGGAGGGGTCTCTGACGTCACCTGCTGGCACTGGCCACTCAGAGGTGTCCATTGTGCCCTCACACCTCTGCATCCAAGATGGCAGAGGTCTGGGACACACTGCAGGAGCTGTGGGCACCTCCCCTTGGGAGGTGCTGGTCAGGGGAGTAGTCACTCCCCTTTCCTTTGTCCAGTTTCGTGCCAGAGCAGGGCTGGGGGGATCAACCGGTGTAGACTGGCTTATGCAAGGAGGGCACCATCTGTGCCCTTCAAAGCATTTCCAGAGGCCAGGACAGGCTACTCCTCTCAGGCCCATCACACCTATTTCCAAAGGGAGAGGGATCTTCTGTGTGCCTTTCAGTGCTCTTGGCTGTCACACAGGCCCTCGGCGCCTTTTGCAGCTCCTCCTTCTTGGATGAGCTCTTA
Organism: Pleurodeles waltl; assembly: GCF_031143425.1. NCBI lineage: Eukaryota > Metazoa > Chordata > Amphibia > Caudata > Salamandridae > Pleurodeles > Pleurodeles waltl. The sequence continues at coordinate 359,999,972 of NC_090439.1, forward strand.
ATGGGACAGTCAAAACCTTTACAGAACTGCTTTAACTGAGCATTGGTATAGCTTTCCAATTTCTCCAGGTCAAAAGCAGCTCCAACTGATGCATCTTCAGATTGGGACAGGATGAAAAGTCAACAAGAGTACAAAGTTCCAAAAAGCAGAAAACAAGTTCCCAAATGAAGTTCAGAAGTCAATCAAAGATTACCACAAAAATGGATGTAGGGAAAAATCCAAGCAAAAGAGAAAAATTAAAGATCACCAAACAAGTAGTATGTGGTCACATAGTGGTCTGCACTCAAAACAGTAGTGTACACTGAATTACTATATGTCAAGTACAAATACAAGTCCGAATCCCAACTGCTGATCACCAATGTTAGAAATGGGGTCTTTGGTTGACAGTCAGGTAAACCCCTGTTCAAGCAAGGACCCTCACTCTAGTCAGGGTAAAAGAGAATCACCCCCTGCTAACCCCTGCTTACATCCTTGGTAGCTTGGCAGAGCAGCAGGCTTAACTTCAGAGTGCTAGGTGTAAAGTATTTGTACCAACACACACAGTAACTTAATGAAAACACTACAAAATGACACAACATAGGTTTAAAAAATAGAGAATATTTATATAAGCAAAACAAGACCAAAATGAAAAAAATCCACAATACACAAGTCAAGTTATCAATTAAAAAGCAAAAAAAGAGTCTTTATGTCGTTTAAAACACACAATAACACTGTTAGCGTGAAAATGTACCTTGGGTGCGTCAAAAATAACTCCGCGCTGGCGAGTGTGCATCAAAAAGGGCTTGCAATGCGTCGATTTCACTCACGAGCGAGACCTTGCATTCTTTCTCCTTTCGTCTGGTCGGGGCACGTCATTTCTTTTTCCGCAGGAGAGCGATGTGTCGATCCCTTCAGCACTCTCGGGTCCGGGCAGGCCTTGCGTTGTTTTTACACGCTCAGCGGTACTTGCGTCAGAAATCCCACTAGCCGATGATCTGAAAACAATGCACCGCTGGTTGCGATCTCCCCAGCCTCCGTCAGCGATGCTGCACATCATTTCTCCAGCTCCGTGCGTCGATTCTTCAGTCGCGTTGCAGGCGACGGTTGATTTTCAGCCGCGAAGCCGGCGGCGTGTTGATTTTTCAGCTGCAGATCATAGTTGCGTCGATTTTTTCTCCTCACTGTGCTCTGTGCGTGGATTTCTTCCTCTTAGGCTGTCAGCTTCTCCTTTCAGGGTCCCAAGAACTGGATGAGCACCACAGGGCAGAGTAGGAGTCTCTCCAGAGACTCCAGGTGCTGGCAGAGAGAAGTCTTTGCTGTCCCTGAGACTTCAAACAAGAGGAGGCAAGCTCTAAATCAAGCCCTTGGAGATCTTTACAAGATTGAAGGCACACAAAGTCCAATCTTTTCCCTCTTACTCTGGCAGAAGCAGCAACTACAGGATAGCTCCACAAAGCACAGTCACAGGCAGGGCAGCTCTTCTTCCTCAGTTCCTCAGCTCTTCTCCAGGAAGAGGTTCCTCTTGGTTTCCAGAAGTGTTCTAAAGTCTGTGGTTTTGGTTGCCCTTCTTATACCCAATTTTTCTTTTGACGTAGGCCTACTTCAAAACAAAGTCTCTCTTGAATGTGAAATCCTGCTTCGCCCAGGCCAGGCCCCAGACACTCACCAGGGGGTTGGAGACTGCATTGTGTGAGGGCAGGCACAGCCCTTTCAGGTGTGAGTGACCACTCCTCCTCTCCCTCCTAGCACAGATGGCTCATCAGGAAATGCAGACTACACCCTAGCTCCCTCTGTGTCACTGTCTCGTATGAGGTGCAACCAGCCCATCTATCAAGCTGACCCAGACAGGGAATCCACAAACAGGCAGAGTCACAGAAATTGTATAAGCAAGCAAATGCTCACTTTCTAAAAGTGGCATTTTCAAACACACAATCTTAAAATCAACTTTATTAAAAAATGTATTTTCAAATTGTGAGCTCGGATACCCCAAACTCCACATGTCCATCCGCTCCCAAAGGGAATCTACACTTTCATCAGATTTAAAGGTAGCCCTCATGTTAACCTATGAGAGGGACAGGCCTTGCATCAGTGAAAAACGAATTTAGCAATATTTCACTGTCAGGACATATAAAACACATTACTATGGGGGTGATTCTCACCCTGGCGGGCGGCGGAGGCCGCCCACCAGAGTTCCCCCCTCCAAAATACCGCTCCGCGGTCGTGAGACCGCGGAGGGTATTCTGGCTTTTGCACTGGGCTGGCGGGCGGCCGCCAAAAGGCCGCCCGCCAACCCAGTGCAAAAGAGCCTTCCCACGAGTACGCCGGCTCAGAATTGAGCCAGCGGAGTGGCAAGGTGCGACGGGTGCAGTGGCACCCGTTGCGTATTTCAGTGTCTGCAAAGCAGACACTGAAATACAAAGTGGGGCCCTCTTACGGGGGCCCCTGCAGTGCCCATGCTATTGGCATGGGCACTGCAGGGGCCCCCAGGGGCCCCACGACAACCCATACCGCCATCCTGTTCCTGGCGGGAGAACCGCCAGGAACAGGAAAGGCGGTATGGGCTGTCAGAATCCCCATGGCGGCGGAGCGAGCTGCGCCGCCATGGAGGATTCTAAAGGGCAGCGGAAAACCGGCGGGAGACCGCCGGTTTTCCGCATCTGACCGCGGCAAAACCGCCGCGGTCAGAATGCCCTGCGGGGCACCGCCAGCCTGTTGGCGGTGCTCCCGCCAACCCTGGCCCTGGCGGTCCATGACCGCCGGGGTCAGAATGACCCCCTATATGTCCTACCTTAACCATACACTGCACCCTGCATACACATTTTGTAACGGAGCACTTACACTTTAGCACAGGTTGGCAGTGGTAAAATGTCCAGAGTAACAAAAACAGAAAAATCAGGGTCCAGCACACATCAACAACCTGGGAAACAGAGGCAAAATCTTAAGGGAGACCACGGCAAGGATGAAAAGTCTAACACTGATTGATTGATCAATAGATTGATTTAATATTGACGGAGGGAATGCTCTGTCACAAATGTGATGGATATCCCGTCCGCCGTATTACGATCTACATAGGATTGAATGGGGAATGTAATACAGAGGGATGAGATATCTGTCACATTTGTGACAGAGTTTTCCCTTCCACTGATTTCTAAATCAGGCCATTAAATTAGATTAAAATGTGTTACTAAGGCTTGTTGTGGAGAGAAATAGAATTATATTAATTTGTTCTATCTAGTAGCGGTTCTGAAATAAATAATAATCAGTGGAAGATTCTGTACAGTGTACCAATGCTTTGTTAAGTAAACAGAGTCAAGTGACTAAGAACTGCCTATTATCATATATATTTGAAATCTGTGAAGATACCAAACAACTGTCCTTTATCGTCACTCCAGTTTAAAATTGGCTTTTAACTTTTAGGTACAAAACTCTGGAATTTTGACCATATATTAGATACTAGGTCCATTTCCAAGAATACAAATGTTTGCTTTCCACAGATGATTCTTGGATTATACTATCCTGACTAAGGAAACCTGTAGCTTCACTTCTATAACTGGTTTTCAAAACATGGCCGAAGCCTCTGTATTAACTGGGAAACATCAGTAGGCTGAAAGTAATATCCTCTTAATTGTGAAAGGATTAAGCTTCATGCAAAATTAAATTATGACTCCAGTACTGATTAAAACCATATCATAGATTTTCTGAAAAGGAAAAAGGTGTGGAAGATTATATCCTTGATAAAATAATTTAAACAATGAGGTATGTGAAAAGTGTGTACTGCACATTTACAGGTGTCAAAATATATGATAGCCTCATTTATTAGCCATCATCTTTTGAATGCAAACATTGGTAATGACATTTTAAAGGTGATTTAAAAAGGGTGTATTTGGATTACCTAATAAAAAAAGAACATCACTATGCATGTGAGTTATTGCAGCCAAGGTTCTTTAATGCAAATCGCTATAGATAGATTCACGTTTATGAGGTATGAGGTAGATGCTCAAGCAAGTAGTTACATCAATATTCCCTCCTTTTCAACAAACCTCATGGTTCACTTGCTGCACATGTCTGGTGAAGCCTTTCTCCTGGAAAAACTGGACTGCTTGTGGGTACTTTTATTTGAACTATCAAGTGGTCGGTACAACATTGTTATCTTTCAATGTTCCAGATTCTGAACATGACTTACATAATCAGAGTTGTAGAATTGTAAGAGTAGACTTGTTTTTTAGAATATTTCTGAGTAGGTGTTTGTTACTTTAGTCTTTATGTCTTAAGGTGATGTTAACGCGTCCGTCTATGTTTATTTATACATATCAGGACTCGTTTTAGGCCGATGAATCTTTGGACCCAGTGGTGAGACACCGTAGGACGAGGTAACTGATCAATATATATCAATCAATATGTCAATAACATTATCAACAGTTAACACCAAAATATATCTCACTTTAGGCATTAATAAGCATTCGGCGCAACCATGACCTTTCAGTCATGAATAATCACACCCTTAATGGAGTTTTATGAATTTTATTCCCTATTGATTATAATCTAATAGCAAATGCATCAAACTCAAAACCAAGAAGCAAATAAGCATAATCACAAGATGACATCCATAATAGACTTTTAATAATGCAAAGATCAGAAGCATAGACAATCAGTTAACTATAAGCAGATCGTAATACATAGAACCTCCTAGAGATACAAGTTCAGCATAGCACCATGTCAGTCACGTCAGTTTGTCAGTCGGGATGAATGTCTAATCTAACCTCTAATTAGCATTAGCATGTTGGGCTTCATGAAAAAACAATTTGGAACATCAACTTGGAAACATCTAATTAAGGTCTCTAATCAAAACCATACAGCAGTTGGTACCTAGAAAGAAAAGGCAAATAAGTAGATTTCATTAACAGCATTTGTAATTACCCTCCTCAAGATAGGTCAGCATACAGGATCGGTCTTCGTCTTCAGGACATCAGTTAGATCACCGTCAGTCTATCTAAGTTAAAGCAAGGGTCACTCTCCTCATAAGGAGGAAAGTGTAATTGGGCAGTCTATGGGCAAGGATGGTTTTATCTAGGTCTCAATCACCGAATAGAGTGACAGAGTTTCGGGATGCAATCGATATCATTCCCTACCTAATGCTCTTTGTCTCTTGTGTCATGGGTTTTTATCCCTTTTTCGTGATACATTCCCCCAAAATTCTATTGGTCAGTTAATACACCCCACCATTGGTAACCTATCAAATTATACATTAAGTAATGCATTTTGTCATTTCATGATAATTTCCTAATTCCTAATTGGTCTTCACAATTGACGTTTTTCGTAGGTGGCACATCCGGGGTTACTTCACTGTTTTGGCACTTATCAGGTCAAAAGTTCTCTTCTTCTCGCTTTACCGTCCTTGGAAGTGTCCATGTTTGTTTCGAAGCACATATCTTTTTATACTAAAAGCTGCTAGCATGCGGATGGGCAAGTTCAGCGTTGTTACGAATTTAGTAAAGAAAAGAACAATTGCTGGGTCATGGTCTTTTGCAGGTCAACACACTGAAGAAACAGAAAAATACGCTTTAATATGAGAGTTACACAGCTTTCCTCGACTCACGCTAACTTAAGATATATGGTTCTAATGAATGGAGTCTTATGCATTTTAATGTGCTCAGTTAGGCAAACTATAAACGATTATTTCTTACAGTCGACATTGGTTTACACACATGAAAATCCTTTACGTTAATGAATACGCTTCAATTAATATTTTTTATTAATACAGCATTGTTAATCATAAGCATTTCACGTCTATAATAAGTAATATTAAACTACGCTCTCTCAGTCCCTCCTCTGATGACGCTCGTCATCACACAATCTTTTGATCTTAATTTTTCACCTTGCGCATAATACGCATTTCAACATCTTGCCCTTCATGTGAGCTTTCCCATATTTCATTGAACATTTTCTCTCTTTCACTTTCTTCATTTCTTTTAGTTCTTTTAGTCCAATTTCTTTTCACTTTATCATTAATTTTGCATATCCCCCATAATCCCAATAAACAAATCAAAACAATTAATAGACCCATCATAATTTTTGCAAGTACCCCATTCCAAATGTTGGTAAACCAGCTTCCCACTCGGGCAATTCCTTTCCCAAATTTCTCCCAAACACCAGGTTCTTTTAGATCCTTCATATCTGTACTATCTCTAGTAAGGTTAGTAAGCATGCTTCTAATTTTCTTACTGTTATCAGGTATAAATGAACAGCAATGACATTCATTAAGCATTTTGCACACACCTCCACTCTTTGCTAAAAGAATGTCTAAAGCAAGCCGGTTTTGAAGAGTCATAGCTCTTTCTGCAGCAAGTTCAGTATCCATCAGAAGTATAGCTCCTGTAAAATTTGTCAGCATGTTATCCACAATAGTAGACAACTTTTGTATTTTCATAGAATTTAGGATAACCCCTACTGAAGGGATTATGGCTCCAAATATGTCACCAATGACAGCTGCCACTGATTCTCGTTTTTGCCTAGTATGTTGTAATTCAGACGTTTTAGGTATTTGTTTTAGGTCATCAATCTGGTATATCTTTGGGAATACTATTCCCAAATAACATGTCCCATACCATCCTTTGGGAAGACGGTAATATGTATTTAACCCACAGATGTAATAGATTCCAGGAATCGCTGGGTCTTGTCCATTTAACATAAAGGTCCATTTGCTCTGAAACAGAAACACATGCCTACATTCACTCGTTCCCACAAACAAATTGTCTTGATCGGATTTTGGTCTATATATGCAGAGTCTACCTACGTGTAATGCATCTATAGCTAATTTGCCTTGTGTTTTAATTGCAGTATAAGCATAATCATTTGCATAAGTACGTTTTTCTAAGCCTTTTTCTAATCTTTTTTTTAGTGCTTTGCGTCTATCATCTGTGTGATCTAAAAAACTTTTCTCTACAGGAGATAGTAAGCAAGTCAAATTATTGCGATGTGCATAAGCAGTTCCAAATGTTAGTGTTGGCTCAAAGAATCCTCTAACTATTTTAATATCATGCTCTTTAGCTAACTTATTTAAGAATTCAATAACAGGTACAAAAGATAACACAACATCTAAATTTGAATAAAAGTATTGCACATGCTCTTGATCATAAAATCTTGTTAATAGCAAGCTGCAGCTAATTCCATAAGTAAGAGGGAGGCTGTGATAAGTAACTCCCTCCTGCACAGATGAAGGAATTTTAGTACATACATAACAGTCTTTTGCATCCATAGTTTCCACATACTCATTTAGTAAGCGATAGAAGACATTAGTAGAAAGTTCCCCTTTTGCATTAGTTCCCTCATGCAGATGTCTTGCGTCTTGCTCAAATTTCTCCCATGGTGATAGTTTATTAGCAGTAGTAGTAGTCTCCGGTTTTGAAGTTGCATTAATAGTTTCACTCTCTCTCCATGGCATTCCTACAATCACTCCCACAATCATTATTGCGCATACAACACCTATCATAAGTCCTAACCAACCACACACTTTACTTCCTTTGCTACTATAAGCCATGTTTGTATAGAATCAGAATAGCAGATCAACAATCAACTCTGAGAAGCAAACTCTTTCTGCGTATTTTACAGCGTCTTCACTCACTCCAGAACCCTTTTCGTCAATTCAGGTTAGCAGCTTGTCGTAATCAGGTTTCTTGAAGTCAAATCCAGGTTTAGTGTCACTTTCCGGTAGTTTCTAAAGACTCTTTCCTCTTTTTTTTTTTTTTTTCTTTTCAGCTTTCACAATTTTTAATTTTATCTCAGTTCTCTTGTTGCATATTGTTCAGGTACCGTAGTATTGACCCGGTACTTCTCGATCAAAGCGAATGCTAAGAATTCTTGTTGCCATTCAGAAGTTGTAGCATATGCCCATTCAGGACCTGTATATCTTCTGTTTGCTATTCTCTTTCTCTTTAATTTTCGTTCACCTTGTTGTTCTCCTTCACTCAGATCATCTGCTTGTGAAGTATCACTTTCCTCTATTATTTTCTCATTCGCTATTTCTCTTATTCTAAGATGTGATTTGTCTGGCCAACTATCACCTCTGTGTGTCTTGTTTCGATGTTTTCCTTCAGGACGTTGAACAGCACCCTCCTCTTGTGATATGGTGTTTTTTCTTGACGAACTTGCAACTGGTTCAGAAGACTCAGATTTGTTTCGATTTGAGTTTACCACTCCTCCTTCTCCGTCGGCTTCCGGTTCTATACTGTATTCAGGCTCTGAATTGTATTTGTCTACTTCTGGGAGAACCTCTCCTTGCCTTTGTTCTCCTGCTGCCTCAACTGAGATAGGCACTCCGTCACCTCTCTCGAACTCACTGTCAGCTTGAGGGACAAGGATGTTCTCAGTGGGCTCTCCTGTAGTCTCAGATCTTTCTTGACTAATCTCCGACTCTGAGACTTCTCCTCCTGAAGTTGCTGTACCGGAATATTCAAGTTCCTCTTCAACAGGACACGTTACCCTTTTTGTATGGCTGGCATGTATCCAGTTGGGAACCCCGGCACACTTCACAGCAGTAGTGGTTGTCAATATTACTTGATATGGCCCCTTCCAACGCGGCTCAAGACAGGATTTCCTCACGTGCTTCTTGACAACCACCCAATCTCCAGCTTGCAGAGAGTGTCCTGGTTCGCCGATTGGTGGTAACGTGTTAGCTTCCACCTGGTGAGAGAAAGAGCGAATCACATCAGCCAAACTTTTGCAGTAATCCAACACCATATCATCTGTAATATTCACTAGTGCATTTGCAGGTACCGCCGGTAACCTCATTGCTCTGCCCATGAGTATTTCATGGGGGGACAGTCCCGTTTTCTTATCTGGCGTGTTTCTCATAGACATCAGCACTAGAGGTAATGCATCTGGCCACTTCATGTTTGTTGCCGCACACATTTTTGCTATTCTTGATTTTAAGGTATCATTCATCTGTTCAACTAGTCCTGATGCTTCAGGGCGATAGCTACAATGCAGCTTTTGTTCAATGTTGAGTGCGGCACACAGAAGTTTAATCACCTCATTGTCGAAGTGTCTTCCCCTATCTGATTCTATAGAAACCGGAAATCCGAACCTTGGTATTAACTCTCTGAGTAGTAGTTTTGCAACTGTAAGACTGTCATTCCTACGTGTAGGATATGCCTCAATCCAATGACTGAAAACACACACAATCACCAACACGTACTTCAATCCTCCACAAACAGGCATTTCAATGAAATCCTTTTTGCATTTTGTTAAATGGACCTCCCGCTCTCCCAATGTGGCTCAAAGTTACCACAGTTCCTTTTCCAGCGTTCATTTGTTGACAGATGACGCACCTGTGACAAGTAATTTCTGCGGCATGTCTGAATTTTGGATTGAACCAATCAATTTTAAAGGATCTGATCATGGCATCTCTTCCTAAATGTGCCTGCCCATGGTATAATCGGGCGAATTGTGACAGAAGACTATTTGGCAGAACTAATTTTCCTTCTTCTGAAACCCACATGTCGTCTGCCCTTTGTACACACTGCATTTTCTGCCAGGAACGTTTTTCTTCTTTGCTAGCACGGCTTTGTAATGTCTTTAACTCATCTAAAGTATCAACCACTCGTAATGCTAAGCTTAAGGTCATATCGTTCTCAGGTTGTGGTAACAATTCCCACTGTTCTTTAAATGATATACAGTTTAATGCACAAAATCTTGCAACTTGGTCTGCATATCCGTTCCCCATTGACACAAAGTCTTGTGATCTGGTGTGAGCACTACACTTCACCACGGCAATTTCAAGAGGCAACTGAATCGCATGTAACAAATCTCTTATTTGTTCTTCATTTTTCACTGGTGAACCAGAGGATGTCATGAAACCCCTCTGTGACCAGAGTTGACCAAAATCATGTACAATTCCAAATCGGTATCTACTGTCAGTATAGATTGTGACTTTCAAATTTACAGCAGCGTGGCAGGCTTTTGTGAGAGCTATTAATTCTGCCACCTGTGCAGAAAACACTTTCTCGAGCCAGGAGGCCTCGACTATGCCAGATATGGTACATACTGCGTAGCCAGCTCTCAATGTCCCTGTTGAATCTCTTAAACAGGACCCATCAACGAACATAATGCAATCGTTTTCCTTTAACTGGGTATCCTGTATATCTGGGCGAGGTTTGGTACAGAGCTCAGTCACCTCAAGACAATCATGCTCAAATTCTTCCCCATCTTTGATTTCTGTATTCTCATTGGGAAGTAGAGTTGCCGGGTTTAGCACAGTACATCTTTTTAATGTAACATTTGGTGACCCCAGGATAATCGTCTCATATTTGGTAAGTCGTGCATTTGTCATGTGTTGTGTCTTAGTTCGTGTCAACAGAATTTCGACAGAATGTGGAACCAATACTGTCAAAGGGTATCCCATGACTATGCCCTCACATTGTGAAAGGCTTTGACCAACTGCTGCGACTGCTCGCAAACAACCCGTTAAGGCTGCTGCAACAGGGTCCAAAGTAGCTGAAAAATTTGCTACAGGGCGATTTGCATCTCCGTGGACCTGTGTTAAAACAGACAAAGAACAAGCATCACGTTCATGACAGAACAACAGAAAAGGTTTCTCATAATCAGGCATTCCTAATGCTGGTGCCCTGCACATGCACTCCTTCAGCTCTAAAAATGACTCAAGCTCTTCTTTTGTCAAAATGGTTGTGTAGGGTTCATCCTTAACCTCCTTTCCTGTCAATTTTATTAAGGGCTTTGAAACAATCGAAAAATTGGGTATCCACTGACGGCAGTAACCCACCATCCCTAGAAACATCCTGATATCTCTCTTTGTTGTTGGGGGATTCATTTGTAGAACAGCTGTTATTCTCTCTTTTGATATTCTTCGGGACCCTTTCTCAATCAGATGTCCTAAATATTTCACTTCTTTTTGACAGTACTGCAACTTTTTAGGTGACACCTTGTGTCCGTTCTTTCCCAAATGATTCAACAATGCAATGGTATCATATTTACAGCTGTCTCTGGTTTTAGATGCAATCAACAAATCATCAATGTACTGCACAAGAGTCGAATTGAAAGGCAGCACAAGAGTTTCCAAATCGTTCTTCAATATCTGATTGAAGATGGATGGTGACTCAGAAATCCCCTGAGGAATTCTGCACCAACTGTACACCTTATCCAGGAATTTGAAACTGAACAAAAATTGGCTGTCTTCGTGAAGAGGTATCGAGAAAAATGCTTGTGATAGGTCTACTACAGTAAACCATTCAGCATCACAAGGAACCTGGAACATTATTACCGCTGGGTTAGGAACCACAGGGCAGCATTTTATCACAATTTTGTTTATTTTTCTCAAGTCCTGCACAATTCGAACCTTTCCACAGGGCTTCCTCAAACCCATAATAGGAGAGTTACACGGACTGCTCAGGACTTCTTTCAAGACTCCCTGTCTGAGAAAATCTGCAATTATCTGTGTCACTTCAATAAGGACATCCTGAGTCATGTGGTATTGCGGCACTTGTGGGAACACTGCATTTGGCTTTATCTGCACCTTGACTGGACCTACTCCCTTGATTAATCCGACCTCTTTTCCAGTCAAATCCCACACCTTCTCTGTTACGGATCCTTGTAGATCAGCAGGTAGATCGATCAAGGTAAACACTGGGAATAGAGTAATTAGAGGGTAATCTTAATTCGTCTCTCCTCCTTCTTCTATGAGTTGACCCTCATCTCCCTCATCATCACTGTTTGTCTGTACCTCTATTCCACCATTGGAACAGGTAATTGAACATTTAGTTTTGCATAATAAGTCTCTCCCTAATAAGGATACTGGGCTTGAGTCGCACACAACAAATCTATGCAGGCCCTGGAAATTTCCAATTTCAACCTGCACTGGGTCAGTAATCAGATTAGTCAGGTACTGGTTTGCCACACCAACCATTCGTATGGTGCGCCCTGAAAGAGGTAATCTCGGCACTTCTGCACTGCGAACCGTAGAGCGTGTAGCTCCTGTGTCGACTAAAAATGAAACTTTGTAGCCCATTACTTTTCTCTCTACATATGGGCCTCTCTGATCTACCTCTAAAGATGCTGCAAGCCTACACTCTTCACTGTCTGAGCTGTCATCTGACCAATCTTCATTCATATCACTTTCACCTCTTAATGGGAATTGTTGTACAGTGTTGTTTTGGTTTGTTACCTGGCCTGTGACCTGCTGAGGAAGCGTCAATTGTTGCTATCCCATCGGAGCTAGGGGTAACTGCATTTGCTCTCTAGGCACCATAGGGATCTGCTGTTGCATTGGTTGTACTGACACTGTTTGGAAACGCGGCATTTGTATTTGCTGCATGGGTTGCACCCCTGGCATTTGCACCAAATTATTTTGATAATTCTGATTCTGGTGTCTCATTCTTGGACCTCGTGAATTTTGTAGGGTACCGGCATTAATACGCTGCTGAACTGTACCATCTTGCATCATATTCGGACAATCCCGTTTCCAATGCCCCGCGCCCCCGCACGTATGACATGGTGACATCTTTTTCACTCCTTGACCGTCATTTTGAATAACAACATTATTCATGTCCGAACCACGGTTCACAAACCCTCGACCTCTACCTCTCGGCTGTGCCTGAAACACACCATTCAATTGCGGTTGTTGCTGTATCATTTGCTGAACACCATTTCCCTGTATTCCAGCCTGTGCAGCTCTTATCTGCATCACCATCACTTTCTCCTTCAACTTTTTCTGCTTTAACTCAATTTCATCACTACAGTATTTTGCATACTGTAATACTTCATCAATCGGTTTAGCTTGCCAACAGATCGGATGATTTTTAATCATCTGGCTGACCTCCGGTCTCAGCCCTTCGACGAATCTAAACACAAGATGGTTCATGTCCTTCGGTTCAATTGTTTCAGTACCACTGTAATGTTTGAATGCCTTCAACAATCTTTCATAATATGCATGTATTGACTCTTTAACCTCTTGAGAGGTCCGGTCGATTTTCTGCCAATCAGTCACCTTCGGCGACACCTTTTGTTTCAAAAACTCAATTACTTTATGATAATATTTCATCACCTCTTCAGAAGGTGCTCCAGTCACCTTATCTCTTGCTGGTTCCTTTGTGGGCCAATCTACCCCTCTCTTGCACTCGAGCCACAAGTCTGGCGGAACAATAATCTCAAACAAGGTATTCAAGTCTTCCCAGAGACATTTCGCAAGCTTCACAAATCTATCTGTCTGTTGATACCACTCAATCGGTTTTTCTCTCAACCTAGGATAATCATTCGTAAAGGACAAAATATCTCCCCTAGACCAAGGCACATGCACCAAGACACCACCAGCTGTTTCTCTCATAGGTAAGATTTTCACCGTGTCTAAATTAGGTGTGACTGTTGTTTCATTAGACCCTGGGCTATCTCTTTTTCCCTTATCTCTTTTCTTTGCCCACCGGCCTTCCCATTTCTCTAGTGCTCCCCAAATTTGTGCGCTTTGCAGCAACTCTTTCAAGTGTGTCTTCATGCCTGCAGATCTCATGTGTTCAAAATCGTTAGTGTCAAAATCTAATCTGTAGCTCCTTTTCAAATGTTTCGTGTTTCCAATGTCGATATTGTATTTGTCTGCCAAATTCGTTAATCTCTGGTGTACTTTACCTACCTCTTTGGTAATCTTAGGGCATAAGTACCTCAATTATGCCTCAGTGTATGATTCCAACCTATTCACTCCCATTGTTCCTTCCACCAATTCAGCAGCTTCTGCTCCTAGTCGTACTAGATTCAGATATTCATCTTGTTTTTCCTTTTCAGGTTCGACTGTGGTCACTGTAGTCTTTTGTGAAGTGCAAGTTTTCTCTAACCACTCATTTAGCTGTTGTACTGTAAAACCCTGCAGTGAAATGTTCCCTGCATGTACCATTGGAGTGTATGAGGTATTTGTACTCATAGTTTGGGGAGTTAAGACTCCCAACCCTGCTTGCCGCATTGCCTCAAGAGGTGCCCCTATTGGACTAAGGTCCATTAAGGGTCTTGATTGTTCGCATACCTGTCCTCTCTGGGCCATTATTTGTGGAGTTCTAATAGGCCCTCCTCTTATCGCTTCATGAGTTATAACCCCCTGTTCGCATGTCCCTGTTTTCTCCTGTGCATATAACGGTACTGGGGGACCAACAGTAATAAGTAGCGATATAGCGGCAGGTGTCTGGCCTGGTCCCAGACTTCTTGGAGCGGCAACACCATAGGTCTGCTCTAATGTCCCTGGTACAGGTTCTTTCAAAGGACCCGCTACGGGGTTATACCCAGGTATCAGTTGTGGCGGTTGTGACACTAGCTGTGGAGTTGACTCAATCTGTATTGACCTAGGCTTCGTATATATCGGGTCCGGCGGCACCACCAAGTTCGTATTAGTCTCAAGCACTGGGACATCGGGGTAAATTCTTTTTATCTGCGGTGGAGGCTGCAACTGTATCGGCGAGTCTGGTGCAGTGGGTACACTGACACCATTCTGTATCAAGGCTGTATCGCTAGTCTGGGCCGTATCAGTAACTCCCTTCTCCTTCGTCTGGTTCCCAGGATCCAAGCTAGTACTTGGAGCACTGTCGTTCACCGCATACGGTGGCGGACGATCATGTAACAATCTATCCATAAACGCCTCATCATCTGAATCATCCTCTTCTTCCCAGGACCTTTTGTTTTCTTTGAATTTGCCTGAATCTTGGTCAGTTTTGCAAGAAGCTTTCTTTCCCTGTGTCTCTTCTCCCTGTGTTATTGCCGGAAACAGCTTTAACCCATCTACTATTCCTCGTCTCCACATTTTATTCTCATTGTCCCATCTAGCCTCTGCATAGGACTTTTCTGCTCTTGTCAATCTTCTGTGAAACCTTTCTTGTCTATGTTTAAGAGCCATCAGGTCCCAAATCGCCAAAGCCTCATATTGTGCCGGTCTCGGAGGTGGTTTCTGTGTACTTAACATCCACCTCAAATTTTCTAACACCTTTGGGTTAAATGTTCCATGTTCTGGAAACGCTAGACACCCCTCTTTCTCTGTTAATTTGCGCCTTTGTTTTATCCATAAACAAGGTGCAACACCCTTTTCCTCCATAACTGTATAGGCTGGTGTACCCTCAGGCGGTGTAGGTTCCCCATCGGTTGCAACAATATACACATCTCCTTTCAAAGCGCTTTTGAATGCCTTAACAAAATTCATTTCCGCAATTCTTTATTTCGTGTTTAATCAGAAAACGTCTTAGTTCCCAGGACACTCTTCACCTACCCTTTTCTCAACCTATTGCCTCTCACGGACGGCAGCCAATACGTGCGCGACCCCTCTCGGCATCTGACCTATCTCAGCGCGGTACCACTGACGTCACACACACACACACTGCAGCTGACAAAGTCTTGCGGCTTGTCCACACCTCACTAACTCCTTACAACTCACATAAACTAATGCAAATTATTGCAAGCACTTAAATGACAACACAAATCTGCCGGTTTACTACAGGAAGGGTAACACATTCGCTTCAGAACTTTACAGAGATTTCACTTGAAGCCTCGGCCGCTACTCTCTCCTTCTCAGTTCCCACATACGCAAGCAGAATTTGACCTGCAAATCCTACTCTCGACTTGTCAATGACTCCTTCTAGTGCACTTTAGAACTTGTCAAATCTCCATCGAAGCTTTCACACATGCATCATAACTCGAAACTTGACTTGTCAACAACACCCGATTGAACTACTAAACCGCACAGATTACAACATAAACCATATTTAATATCATACTCCGGAGTCTTAGACCTCAATAGGTCCGTATACAACAATCAACCACGTGGGTAATTTTGAGCAATAAGCGCTGTATTCACATGAAGTACGCCGACTTCCCTACTCTCACACTGTGGAGTATGCCCACTCCTTCTAATCAACACTTAATTTGGCCTAATCACACTCAAATATTCACAACCACCTGCAGAATGCATAAGATTTAATAAGCGCAAAGACCCTAACCACACATACTATGGCGCCGAGAACATTCCCAACTCATTTAGGCAGGCTCCGAGATCCCGGGAAAGCCATGGCGAACCTAGCCACTCATCATCTCTCTAAATTGCATTATCACAGAAAAACAAATTAAACAATAAAACTCCATCCTAGGGCCCCCAAGGGCCAAACTGTACTCTGCTACCAGAACTGTTAACGCGTCCGTCTATGTTTATTTATACATATCCGGACTCGTTTTAGGCCGATGAATCTTTGGACCCAGTGGTGAGACACCGTAGGACGAGGTAACTGATCAATATATATCAATCAATATGTCAATAACATTATCAACAGTTAACACCAAAATATATCTCACTTTAGGCATTAATAAGCATTCGGCGCAACCATGACCTTTCAGTCATGAATAATCACACCTTAATGGAGTTTTATGAATTTTATTCCCTATTGATTACAATCTAATAGCAAATGCATCAAACTCAAAACCAAGAAGCAAATAAGCATAATCACAAGATGACATCCATAATAGACTTTAAATAATGCAAAGATCAGAAGCATAGACAATCAGTTAACTATAAGCAGATTGTAATACATAGAACCTTCTAGAGATACAAGTTCAGCATAGGACCATGTCAGTCACGTCAGTTTGTCAGTCGGGATGAATGTCTCATCTAACCTCTAATTAGCATTAGCATGTTGGGCTTCATGCAAAAACAATTTGGAACATCAATTTGGAAAACATCTAATTAAGGTCTCTAATCAAAACCATACAGCAGTTGGTACCTAGAAAGAAAAGGCAAATAAGTAGATTTCATTAACAGCATTTATAATTACCCTCCTCAAGATAGGTCAGCATACAGGATCGGTCTTCGTCTTCAGGACATCAGTTAGATCACCGTCAGTCTATCTAAGTTAAAACAAGGGTCACTCTCCTCATAAGGAGGAAAGTGTAATGGGGCAGTCTATGGGCAAGGATGGTTTTATCTAGGTCTCAATCACCAAATAGAGTGACAGAGTTTCGGGATGCAATCGATATCATTCCCTACCTAATGCTCTTTGTCTCTTGTGTCATGGGTTTTTATCCCATTCCCCCAAAATTCTATTGGTCAGTTAATACACCCCACCATTGGTAACCTATCAAATTATACATTAAGTAATGCATTTTGTCATTTCATGATAATTTCCTAATTCCTAATTGGTCTTCTCAATTGACGTTTTTCGTAGGTGGCACATCCGGGGTTACTTCACTGTTTTGGCACTTATCAGGTCAAAAGTTCTCTTCTTCTCGCTTTACCGTCCTTGGAAGTGTCCATGTTTGTTTCGAAGCACATATCTTTTTATACTAAAAGCTGCTAGCATGCGGATGGGAAAGTTCAGCGTTGTTACGAATTTAGTAAAGAAAAGAACAATTGCTGGGTCATGGTCTTTTGCAAGTCAGCACACTGAAGAAAGAGAAAAATACGCTTTAATATGAGAGTTACACAGCTTTCCTCGACTCACGCTAACTTAAGATATATGGTTCTAATGAATGCAGTCTTATACATTTTAATGTGCTCAGTTAGGCAAACTATAAACGATTATTTCTTACAGTCGACATTAGTTTACACACATGAAAATCCTTTACGTTAATGAATACGCTTCAATGAATATTTTTTATTAATACAGCATTGTTAATCATAAGCATTTCACGTCTATAATATGTAATATTAAACTACGCTCTCTCAGTGACAAAGTTATGAATGTTTATCACTTAGACAAAGTATATTGTGTTGCACTTATTGAACACTACAAAAAATGAAAATGTTGGGGGTAGATGACAGCGGTACTTTTTGATGGTTTCAGTCACCTGAAGGTGATTATACCTATGTTAGGAGAGTGTATCAAGGTCAATATCTGGTAGTCAGATGTAATGGAAAGGATACATTTTTTTAACAGGCATTGACCCTAGGCTCACTACACCATTGAGGTCCCACGTGGTCTCCATGTAGCCTATCCAAGAAACGTCATAATCAGAAAATGTTCAGGAAATGAAAGTCACTGTTCATCTTGAATGTTACACAATGGTACTAAGAAATGTTGGGTTTATTGGTGATTGAATAGTTGACCTTCAAGTAAAACAAACTGAAGAACATCCTTTCACTAAATATGGCGATATTGCTTAGACCTTTATATCTGATCTAAAAACATACCCTATATACCCTGATTTCTGTCAACCTTTTTTTTATAGTATAATTCCATCTTATATTTGCATCAAATTATATTAATTGATGTCACTTATGTGTAATCTGTCCCTGTGTCTTTGCTATACTCCTTATGTCTGGTAGTTATTTGTCTGCTTTTACAGGCTATTTCTTACTTCCTTATAATTGGGCTTACATATTTAAAATGGTACTTTTGTGTTCAAGTTGCTTTTACTGTATATTTCGTTTATATAATTTCCCTAAATAAATCGTATAAATTGAGAACATGTGCAAGTTTAGGAATCACAAAATCCAGTACTTGATTGTGTTGCTTGCACACTTTTTTTATTGAAACGTTTGTTCAGAAACCTGTACAATTTACAGGTATGATTGATCATCAGTGTCAGGCTCAAGAACATCTAACTAGAAAACACAAATGTAATATTCTATGAATTGGTTTATTGTTTGTTGCCATTCAAATGCTCATGGATCTTCCATGGATGCTTTAATGACACAATTACAGACAGTCCATAGCTCATTTGACAAGGTATTAAAATACAAGTACTATTTACAAATTAAAGCCATGTGATGTAGTCAATGTATGATCTTATTGAAATTGTTCCTATAAGTGTTCTCTGTTGGTGTTCATAGTTAATCTGATTTAGAGTTTGATGGGTGAGCTGCAAAACTTAACAGTGAAGGAGAGATTTGTTTTATACTTTGCATAACAATATATTATATTTCAAATGTTTTAGGTTACATTTAAAAGGTACTGTTTCCATTGTTTTGTAAAGCATTGCTGCTGCTTAATGAAATGAAACAAGCAATAATATGATGGAAGGAATGCTTGAACAATCTTAGGCCCATATTTATACTTTTTGACACAAAACTGCGCTAACGCAGTTTAGGGCCAAAAAAATTTGCGCCGGCTAACGCCATTTTGAAGCGCCATGTGGGTGCCGTATTTATTGAATGGCGTTAGCCGGCGTTAGCCGACCGGCGCTGCCTGGTGTGCGTGAAAAAAAAACACGTACACCAGGCAGCGCCGGCGTAGGGAAAAATGGCGTTTGGGCGTCCAAAAATGGGGCAAGTCAGGCTGAGGCAAAAAAAACGTCTTAACCCGATTTGCGCCATTTTTTTCGGGCGCCCAGGCGCCATTAACATGACTCCTGTCTTAGCAAAGACAGGAGTCATGCCCCCTTGCCCAATGGCCATGCCCAGGGGACTTCTGTCCCCTGGGCATGGTCATTGGGCATAGTGGCATGTAGGGGGGCACAAATCAAGCCCCCCTATGCCAAAAAAAAATAAAAAAAAAATACTTACCACAACTTACCTTTTCTTCCCTGGGGTGGGTCCCTCCATCCTTGGGTGTCCTCCTGGGGTGGGCAAGGGTGGCAGGGGGTGTCTCTGGGGGCTTGGGAGGGCACCTCTGGGCTCATTCTGAGCCCACAGGTCCCTTAACGCCTGCCCTGACCCAGGCGCTAAAATCCGGCGCAAATGCGGGTTTTTTAGTCCCGCCCACTGCCGGGCGTCATTTTTGCCCGGGAGTATAAATCCGACACATATGCATCGGAGTCATTTTTTTAGACGGGAACGCCTACCTTGCATATCATTAACGCAAGGAAGGTGTTCACGCAAAAAAATGACGCTAACTCCATGAACTTTGGCGCTAGACGCGTCTAACGCCAAACTATAAATATGGAGTTAGTTTTGCGTCGAAAAAAACGACGCAAATTCGGCGCAAACGGAGTATAAATATGCCCCTTGGTGTCTGACAGTCATTGAGGCTCCAATATAGTACATCATTGTTCAACCTCTGTCTCATTCAAGACCAAGCCAGCCATATGCAAATCAGTATTGATCATTCTCCAGTAGGAGACGTGAAGCCCAAACCGCCAGACCAAGTGTGCTCCAGACAGGAACCAAGGCAACCTTAGACAGGTTCCAACTTACCTAGGTTTAACAGTGCATCTGATGTCTTATGGTACAGTCATCATCAGACAAAAATCGCGGCATACCAATCACATAGAGCATCTATTGCAACAAACAAAAAAGTGATGGAAGGAATACTTGAAGTAATCTCCCTCACTGGTGATCACTTGGGGCTGGATTCCATCATTTTACAGCCACTGTGTCACTCCCAACAGATAGCAGTCATACAAAGGAGAGATGACTAGATGAACAATATTTTTCATACACTGAAAATGATAAAAAGAGCTGGGGATTTTTCCTAGTGGAATTTTGATGTATGGAACATTTTTTGCAAGTCCCACAAATGAGAGGAGTAGTCAGTCAGTCAGTTAGTTAATAATACTTTATTTGGCTTAAATGGGCAATACAATTTTCATAAAAAATAAAAACATCAATGTGAAAATCACAATCAAGCAACAAATAAAAACATGCTGCAAAAATAAAATTGTAAACATTATAACATAGATAAATGCCATGTACATAAGCTCTCAGCATCTTATTCGAGTTTACAAGGGTATTGTTATAAAATTCACCAGAGCATAACACAGCTCTAGGCTCCCTAGAGACTATGAGTAAGCAAAAGACATCTTATGGGTTCTAATTTTAGATTCTCGTAACATTAGAAGCGAAAACCCACTATGGGCACCCAACAGCCAGCCATGTTGCTCAAATAAGAATTTACCTTAAAAAACAAAAGGCAATAGGTTTCTGGCAAAACAGGAATTGTTTGTTTTTTCAAACATTGCGTTCAGGAGAGCACTTACAGAACCAGGGTCTGAGAACTGTCTCTCAATGTATATTTGACTGAAGCAGGTTTTTATGTATTTCTGTGAGTACAATAAAACAATAAAAAAACATATTTTTTCTCTGTAAAAATGGAAACAGTTGTCACGGTGTCATAAATATAGTTTAGTGGTCATAAATGCAGGTGGTCCTCGACCCAGTCTGGACACAACGTTAGCCAGCGAATATGTATATAACTGTTCAGCCTGAGGGACGCATGGTCACTGTGTGTGTGCCGTGTCCTGACTGGCTAAGGTTCCTAACTACAAGCGGGATCTAACTTTATGGTGTTTTTTGGAATCATCACATCCCTGTGGCTGTGTGTGTTTTATTGGGGCCAATCTCCGGGGACCATTGTGGTGTTCGTGTACCTTTCTCTGGGATCTGATCTAAGGTTTGTGGTTTGCCTGTCGGCGAAGTGTTACCCCACCAATGAATTGTCAGTTATTAACCTCTGGCTTAGGTCTCAGAGCCTGCCTGACCTCGTACCTACATGACGGGGTTGATAGAGAGTTCATGATAGGGGAATCCAATAATGGTGATGCAAATTGATTTGTCTATATAAATGTATTGCTGTGTGCATCAACACTGATTAATCCAATATTAACAGCAAGATGGCTGCCACCCTATGAGGCTCCACTGGCTGGTGAAGAATATATAGCATTTATCCTTCCTCAGCCTGGCAGCAGTGGGAAAATGTGACCATTTTCAAACGTTACCATTGAAGACATGTTTTTAACTGGGCTGTTCCTGCTGGAAGACAAGGCCTGCCTTGGGGGGTGTGGCCTAGGATGGTCTTGGACGGGGCCTGGGCATTGCCTGATGGGTGGGAGAGATTCCATTGGCTTGTTCCGAGAAAGCGACCCGAGCAACTGGCTCAGGTGGGGAATGAGCACGGCTGCCCACCTCGCTGACAGTGACGAGGCTGACAACACCAGGTGGCGGGAAGTGCAGACCCGAACAGATCCAGAGAGGTGAAGATTTGTGGGTGTGTTAGCGGCTGCTGTGAGACCCACACCGAGGAGTGTAACGGCAGCTCGGGCGGCAGGTGCAGCTTTGTGGTGCAATAGCACTTCCCCCCAGGTTTGTGAGTAGCAAAGAGCTGGGCTGGAACAGCCTGCTATTGTATGGGTCAGGCGGGCCAGCAAAGATTACAATACACACTCCTAGAATGCTCTGAACTTAAGGTCAGACAATGCTAACCCTACCTGTTGTTTACCCCTGCTGTTGCTACAATTACTGAGCTTAGGGCCAGATGTAACAAACGTTTTGCGACTCGCAAACGGCAAAATTTGCCGTTTGCGAGTCGCAAAACGCGTATCCCAATGCAGAAATGCATTTTGCGAGTCGTTACCGACTCGCAAAATGCATTTCAGACTCGCAAATAGGAAGGGGTGTTCCCTTCCTATTTGCGAGTCACATTGGGATGCAATAACATTTGCGACCGCATATGCGGTCGCAAATGGCATCGCAGTTACCATCCACTTCAAGTGGATGGTAACCCAATCGCAAATTGGAAGGGGTCCCCATGGGACCCCTTCCAGTTTGTGACTGGAGCCCAAAATATTTTTTCAGGGCAGGGAGTGGTCCAAGGGACCACTCCCTGCCCTGAAAAAAAACGAAACTAAAGGTTTCGTTTTTTTTTAAAGTGCCGCTCGTTTTCCCTTAGGGAAAACGGGCTACACTTCAAAAAAAAAAAAACTGCTTTATTTAAAAGCAGGTCGCTAACATGGAGGTCTGCTGACGTCAGCAGGCCTCCATGTTAGCGAGTGCCTATACTCGCAATGGGGCCGCAATTTGCGACCCACCTCATGAATATTCATGAGGTGGGCCATTGCGACCCCATTGCGAGTTGCAGTCGGTGTCTGAGACACCGTACTGCATAGCAATTTGCGACTTGCAAATTGCGAGTCGCAGGGACTCGCAATTTGCAAGTCACAAATTGCTTTTTTCCTACATCTGGCCCTAAGATGGTACGCCAACTCAGGAGGCCTGATGCGCCACTCATCCTATTGGTGGGCCTAACACTGCTGAAAACACACTTTGGTAGCTGCTGGAGAACCAGATATTGGGAGATGGACACTCCTACCCGATGAGTCTGTGTTATATTACTGCTCTTCATTTCTGCAGCACTTGCTACCTTTTGGCCCCTATGCCATGATGCTCCCTGCTGTTGAGTTTTGCAAGTGACTTTGGCTGCTCTCTCTTTGTTCCCCCGGCAATGTCTGGGAATCTGGGGGTGACCCCTATCTAGACTACACCTGCTCGTGCCCCCCTTAGTCGGTCTGTGGGTTGTCATGTGGCCGCCAGCTGGTTCTGCTCTGGCCCCTACACTGATCTCCTTCGAAAGCCATTTGAGTGACAATTGCTTCCATCTGACACCTCAGAGCACCCAGGGGCTGGTGGGGCCTCTGAAGATTGGTCTGCTTGTGACCTTCCAGCTGGAGTCGCATGGGGGAGAAGCAGGACTCACCCCAATGTCCCTATTATCTGGACCATTACCATTGTTGGCAAACTTTCCACATGTTCAACACGCTAACCCTGTTGGCATGTCTATATTGGGAAGACAGATGCCGAGCAGGCTTAGAGAGGCCCCTTGAAAGCACACTCCTTGACCCATTGGAGGATGATGCTCCCTCTCAATTGGCAACCATTTGCACAATGGTTCTGGAACTTAAGCACAGCCTCATGTACATTGACTCCAAAAATGACCTACTGACCGAGAGAATGGATTGAAAAAGTGGACGGCACTGGAGCCAAATTGACCAGCTAGAACACTGTACATCAGACTTAGATGATGAACAGCACTTTGTGGGTGAAAACCTGCTGCAAATGCAAAAAGCAATGCAGATCATACAAAAATAAAGACTTGGAAGCTTAATCAAGGATCAACAATCTGTGCATTCTCGGGGTTCTGGAGACCACCTCCATGGGTCCATGGAAGATTATGTTTAGGACTTATTGCGGTGCACCCGATTATAGCCCAATTATTTAACTATAGAGACCATGATATGGTCCTACAATTGGCCCGGGATCAGAAGCCTCGTCTGTGCGATGAGACTTTTTACCTATCAAGTGCTCTCTTCTGAATACTGATGCTTCTTACTCCTTAATATACCTTGCCAAATTAAGGATCCACCATCAGGGGAAAATCCATTATTTCACCAACCTCAAAATAGAAGCTAGGGCCGTAATTTATACTTTTTGGTGCAAATCTGCACTAACTCAGTTTTGCACCAAAAAGTTTAGCCCCAGCTTGCACCATTTCTGTGCACCAGCCGGGAACCATATTCATGGAATAGTGCGAGCCGGTGCAAAGGTTAGGCTAGCATTAAAATAATTACATTAGTCAGGTGGGGCTGGCAGTATGGAAGAAGGGGGATTTGCACCAAAAATGACATTAGGCAGGTTAGAGTAAAATAAAATGACTCTAACCTGCTTAGAGTCATTTTCTGTTGCAAAACCATCCATACCCCATGACTCCTGTCTTACAAAAGACTGGAGTCATGCCCACCAACCCAATGGCTAGCACAGGGAACCAGGGTCCCCTGGGCATGGCCATTGCACCCTGTGCCATGTATGGGGGCCCATTTTGGGGCCCCCATGACACTTTAAAAAATAAAATGCAATACTTACCTGTACTTACCTGGGATGGAGTCCCCCATCCTCCGCAGTCCCTATGGTGTGTGGGGGGTGTTCCTGGGGCCTGGAGAGGGCAACGTTTCATGTTTTATAATAACTTGACGAGATCCATAAAAATATTTCTATTCAGAAACATCCTCTTACTCAGCAGATACCAAGTTCCTAAAAATAGAATGGTAATAAACAATTCCTTGGGATTCCGTAGGGTGAAAAGGCCCTCCAAATTCTCAACTGAAAAAATTTACTTGAATGGTACTGTATATGATAACAGATGTTATGCATGCCTTGATTGTTAATCACCCGAATTTAAATATCTCTAACATCACCAACCTGTACTTTTTCAGGCCATTCTGTCTTTTGCAAAAAGACAAAATCACCATTTTGTAGCACCAATTAAAAGTGCCTTCAAGAAGTTAAGGAAACATACAATATCAAATTAGAAAAAAAGCAATACTTTAAACATTTGTACAGGAACAAGCTGCTGAAATATAAAAAATGAAAACGACGTCTGTACAGTATTATACAATTGAGTCAGAAAGGCATTTATCATTAATATTACAACGGAATAAGCCCACAGGTCCCCTAACACCTGCCCTGACCCAAACGTAAAAAATGGGGCAAAGCAATCTTTGCACCATTATTTGACCCCTCCTCCCTCCCGTGCATCATTTTTGCACAGGGGTATAAATATGGCATTAAGGCCATAGAGTAATTTTTTGCATGGGAACGCCTACCTTGCATCTCTTTAAGGCAAGGTAGGTTTCCACTTCCATAAGATGACTTTATCTCCACCTCCCACGCTGGCCCGCCAATTGGACCAGTCAGCGTAAACCCACCCCAATGACATCCCATTACTCCAATCCATCAGTACTCAACAGAACTTCCCTTTGAAGAGAGACAACAGCAAAAACATGGGAACATCCGTTGGAGGTGAAACGGAGGCCCAACGTCTTTTGACATGGAGTGAAAGGTCACGTGGCTGAGAAGGGATGAGGGGAGACTGGCGTCCCAGCTGAGAGTAGGAGAGCGTCAAACCAGACATCATGTGTGGGAAACAAAATGGAGGAAGTATCCTAAGTGACGGGTGACCATCAATCATTATCACTCAGCTGGGCATTCATTGCATTGTGGTTGTTGCTAGTGTCTTTTGTGTCTGAGTGCGGAATCGTCTTAACAAACTATGGCGCATATTTATATTCTGTTTGCACCAAAGTAGCGCCATTTTTTAAATTCTAATTCAGTGCAAAACTAACTCCATATTTATACTTTGGCACTAGACCCATCTAGTGCCAAATTTATGGAGTTAAAGTCATTTTTTGGAAGTGGAAACCTACCTTGCCTTAATGAAATGCAAGGTAGGCGTTCCCGTACAAAGACGACTCTATGGCCTTAACTCTATATTTATACTCACGTGCAAAAATGGTCCACTGGTGGGAGGAGGGGCAAAAAAATGGTGCAAAGCTTGCTTTGCCTCATTTTTAATGCCTGGTTCAGGGCAGGCTTTAGGGGACTTGTGGGCCTATTTCCATGGTGGAACACCATGGAATAAGCCCACAGGTGCCCTCCCAAGCCCCAGGGACACCCCACCCCCAACATGGAAGGACTGGAGAGGTTGGGGGACCCAATCCCAGTACAGGTAAGTATTGCATTTTATTTTTTATAGTGCCATAGGAGGCCCTGAAATGGGCCCACCTACATGACACAGGGTGCAATGGCCATGCCCAGGGGACCCTGGTCCCCCGTGCTGGCCATTGGAATGGTGAGCATGACTCCTGTTTTTTCTAAGACAGGAGTCATGTGGTATGGATGGTTTTGCATCAG
The DNA here is from genome assembly GCF_031143425.1 of Pleurodeles waltl. Classification (NCBI taxonomy): domain Eukaryota; kingdom Metazoa; phylum Chordata; class Amphibia; order Caudata; family Salamandridae; genus Pleurodeles; species Pleurodeles waltl. The sequence goes on from NC_090439.1 coordinate 360,026,310, forward strand.
AAAATGACTCTAGGCAGGTTAGAGTCTTTTTTTTACTCTAACCTGCCTTCTTCCATACCGCCAGCCCCTCCCGACTAACGTCTTTTTTTTTTTACACTAGCCCACCCTTTGCACCAGCTTGCACCATTGGTGCCTGTCTGGTGGACAGAAATGGTGCAAGCCGGTGCTAAATCTTTTGGTGGAAAACTGCGCTAGTGCAGTTTTGAACCAAGAAGTATAAATCAGGGCCTAAGTACCTGAACAATTCCCCTCTTCCGTTTATCAATAGAAAAAGAAAATGGAAGCTAAATGATCGTTTTTGTGTATCTCAGGTTTTACTGTTCATTTTTGTAAGAAGCATCAAAGAATACTGATTTTACATGTAGAAAAAAAAAGAAATGAAGAGAAGGAGAGAACAAACATTCCTACATGCATTTAATTTCTAATCATAAGTCAAAAATAGCAAAAATAAAGAGCCTTAAAAAAGTGCACATATATGAAAACCAGGTGTAACATTTCAATCTATAGAAGCCATGATATTCATAGTATCTTTCTCCTTTTAGGTAAGGCATCAGAGACTAGAGTTCATAATGCAGAAACCACAGACAAGGTGCAAGTTCAGATAAGGATAGTTCTGTTATCACTTTATAAAGGTGAGCGCACAGAGAGCGTTACCACCAGTTTGGAATTTCCAGAGCAATAATCGGTTTCTACTGGTACCAAGCAAGATCCAATCTTAGCCAAATCTTTGCCTCTAGAGCTCAAGTAATCTTGGAAGCCCTTAATATACAACAAAAAGAGGAAATGAGCTTGGCAGATCCCCACTGCAGAATTGATTTTGGATGAGAGGGCACTTTTCATGCTATACCAAATCCTGGCTGAAGTATGTGTCTGTAATCTACAATGTAGATCAATAGTGTCACTAGTTAATCCCATTTCTTCCATGACACCCCAAAGTTTGGGATGGTGGACTGTATCAAACACATATGTTAGGTCCATAAAGGCCAGGTTTGTGCTGCCTTTTTTTACCTTAGCACATGTCTGTGTAATGAGACATAGGTTAACACTCTGCCCACAGTACCCAACTCTAGACGAAACCTAAACTGTGCAGCAAAGAGCCCCCTGTTTTCAGTTACCCATGTTTCCAGTTTAGAAAGTATAACCCTGCCTAATATTTTGACAGTTCTATCCAATAGCGAGATAGGGTGGTAGCAACAAGGTTGGTTTTTGTTTCCTTTTTTAAATATAGGGCCAATTATTGCCTCCTGCGAGGTGTGGACTAGTGAGCCTACAATTGCTTATGATATTAGTAATTAATGTTCCCCGGAACTGGGGGAGCACGTTAAACAAATGTAAGGGAACTCTGTCTTAGCATGGGGCTTTACCACTAGGAGATGTTTTCAATGGCTAATATAAAATATGATACTTCAATTGAGTTACTCAAGGCAGTGGCAGCCTCAGAACCATAATTGATTTTTTTCCCCACTGCCACTAATTGGGCTAGATCGATAGGCTCAAACTTTTTGGGGGAGAAATGTGCCACCCAAGCATCTGGTAAAATAGCTGCATCTACCTGCGGGTTATCATGATTTGAGAAAAAAGGGATATTTACAACTCTCCAGAAGGCACATTGATCCTTCAAGGTGCTCATAGTTTCAAGGTCTTCCCAAACCTTATTCTTAATGTCAGCTTTCCTAGCTGCAATAGCTGTTTCTTAAGCGTTCCCGGCTTGAACTACTCCTGGTTTATCTTGGGGGTTTTCCTAGGTGTCATTTAGAGGGTTTTGTGAGCTTTAGAACAAGCTTGGTTAAACCAGCTTGGGCTAATTCTTTCAGAAGGGTTATTCCTTGGTAATTTTGCTGCACTGTATAAGCTGAAATAAGTATATGCCTTAATGATATCACTAGAATATCCCTCATGATGTGAAGCAGTGGTAATTAAAGCCTGGTTGTCTGTCACTTAGGCCCATATTTATACTTTTTTAGCGCTGCATTTGTGTAATTTTTTTATGCAAAAGTTGCGCAAACTTACAAAATACAATTGTATTTTGTAGGTGTGCGCTGCTTTTGTGTAAAAAAGCGGCACAAAAAAAAGTATAAATATGGGCCTTAGTTCTTAAAAAATAGGTCCTTGTCGACTTGATTTCACTTTATACTCAGACCTCTATTCTTTGTATATTTTAATTTATTGTATGTGGAATGTGTACTTTTATTACCAAGGTCCACACTGATATTCCTTGTCTAGGTCGTGTAGAAGAGAGATACAACTTTTTTAACATTTCTTTGTAATGTGGAATAGTTATTCTGCAGAGCTGAGCATTCTCTCTAGTGGAATTGTGATGTATGTAACATTTGCTGCAGGCCCCAAAAAGGAAAGGATCAGTCAAGGGTTGAAGTACTGTATTTAAAATGTTATTAGGTGACTTTTCTACATAGGACGTAGTGCTGGACCTATATTGGCTATTTTAATTTCCTTGACAATACCAAACTGGGGGAGTGGAACATCATGACAAGCATGATGAGTGGTAAGGATGCTTTTTTGTTGCAATCAGTTTTTTAAGCTTTTCCCTAGCATATAGTGTGGGATTGCTTTGCCAATCAACATTCTATGAGTGTTGTGATGTGTTTGGATCCTTGCTTTTGTTATACGTTGTGTTAGTAATCTGATCAGTTTAATGATAAGATGACTGATGTATGTATTTTGATGATGTACATATAGGCTGCCAAGGACATCATAAATATGCTTTCATAGATTGTTGGCGTGTTGTTAACTGGTTGAGTGGGTAAGAAAACTTCATGTTTGTAGTTCATTGATCATGGCTAAGACATTTGGCTATTGTATTTCAACATTTTGTACCCCATTTATGGGGATTTGGCGTAGGGCAGCCCAGCAAGTTACCTTGTTGCGCGTCCCTATGCAAAAATGAAAGGGCAGGAATGCACCGTATTTATGCAATATGTTGCATTCCTGTTCTTTTGTCCCTGTGCTGGCTCTGTTTAGGGAGTCTAGGGCCAATGCAGGCTCCCTTGAACCAAAATGCAGGTACCCTTGCACCATGGTTCAAGGGAGCCTGTGTTGTCAGCAGAATTGTTTTTGTGCAGGAATGGGCATCGTCCTGCACCGAAATAATCCTGAGAGGAGTTGTCCTCTTCCAATGAGGGCTGCAGAATGCAGCATCTGCAGCACACATGGGAGAAGGAAAAAACAAGGAGAAATAAAGTTATCTCTCTTTTTTTACGCCTCACCTCGGGAATAAGGTTTTGACACATCCCCGGGTTTCCATGGTTTTGTAAATCTGAGGAAACATCAAAATTCATGGGTGTTACTAGGAACAACCACTGCAATGCCAATGGAATACCTGTCTGGCGCACAATAAGGCAACAGAGCCTCACTCCATATCTATGAGACCATTCAAAGCCACACACAGTTGCTTTGTGTGACCTCATAGATATGGTTGAGAGGCTTGCTCTGGGGGCGTCAAAAAAGTGATGCTTCAGCAGCGCAAGCACATACAAATGTAACCTTTTCACATGCTGTTTGAGGACATTTCCTAGTATTTGAAAACCAACAAAACAAAATGGTAATTAGACTACTTCAAATCGCATGTGTGTCCATGTTTGCACTATCACCTATTAGTAGGACAGAATTTCGTCTCAGTTCTGTTTTGGATTCTGCGTCAACAAATATTTTTCGATAGTGTAACAAGTGAGCACAAAACTACAAACATGGAGTGATAGCACACGCCAAAACAATTCCCTATGTTTTCTCCATTTCTACTCAAAACAATCTGCTGCAACCAGTAATTTGGGTGCAGAAAAAACCTATAAGCACCCAGCTGCCCTGGGACGTTTTGTACACAGACATATCATCAAAGTCTAAATATTCCCAAAAAGGTCGCAGTCCAGAAAAATCTGTATCACTGGCCGAAGTGCAAATTCTCATATGAGATTTCTGTATGCAAAAATATACTAATTTGCTGTTGCGAAGCGGTATTGAATTTACAAAGTGTTCCTTCCGCAGAAATGATTTAGTGATTCTGCCCTCTATTTAGCAGATCACTTTAGCAGCAAAAGATTTTGAAGTGGCAACCTCAGATTGAACAAATGTTTTTATGGCATACTTCCGTGCATTTATATTATTTAATCAGCATGTGGCTAAATCTGATTCAGCCTAGGTGGTTTTATGAAGTTTAATGTGCTTTATTATTGAAATATGAGAACACTTCTGCAATATCTTTAAAGTACAGCTTGGGCGGAATACAAAAATAGACCAGTGGGATATCAGAAAGTTATTAAGCATTACATTTATAAGAAACATGAAAGGTGATTATTTTGAAGGAACATTCTATACCTTTGTACTTTTATAGTAATACATTTTGGAAAGTGCAGTAACTACTGATTCCTCCTCTTTACCATTCCTTCAGTTCCTCTTGGGACTTTTACATCCGGCATTGTCTGACTTCTACAAGCAATTAAAGTCAACTTTACAATTGTTTTATTAGCCTTAGCCAACCATTAACTGTAGCAGTAGAAATCTGCCACATTTTCTCCTACATTATGGTCATTTGTTCAGACTCTGGCGGACTCAGTCTGGGCTTCCTTCTTTGAGCAACATAACCCAGTAAAGATGAACTGGACTAGAAGTGGCCTTTCCCATCACTACTGAGATTCGTGTCTTCATTTATTTTCAATTAGATAATAGCTTCTCAGTTGTGAATTGTGTTCAGGTAACAATCCATGCAACAGATGGAATTAGTAGAAGACAAATCTAGGAACCATTTGGGTTCCATCGCAGAAGAATAATTCTTGAAGCCCTAGAGCGCACCAGCTCACCAAGTAGGTAAACATTTAGGGTTAAATTTACAAGCCCCTTACACTGCTGGTGCATCATTTATTTTGATGGTCCGGTGATGCTGAGTGCAGACCCATATCTATCTGTAAACCCGGGAATGCCCCCAGGGGAGACGTAAAAAGGAGAAATATCTTAATTTTTCCAAGATTTTCCTCTTTGTTGGTGTGCTTCATTTTTCAGCACGCATAGAAAGAGGAAAAAAAACATGAATTGTTTTTGTGCAGGAAGGTGTCCCTTCCTGCACCAAAAAAGCTGCCAACAATGTGGATACCATTGCACCATGGTGTAAGGGTGCCTGTGTTGGTGCTAGGCACCAAATTGTGTCCTGGCGCTAGCTGAAAAGACAGGAATGCACTGTATCTCGTAAATGGGGAGCATTCCCGCCCTTTCAAATTTGTGTAGGGCAGCACAGCAAAAAGACCTGCGGCTCTGCCCTATGCCAATTTTAATAAGCATGACCCTTAAACTAACCAATGATACGAACAGGCAGGCCCTTTGGTATAATAGATTTCAATCAATCAATCACTCACTGGATTTATAAAGCACTCTACGTACCTGTGAGGGTTTCAATGCGCTGGGGGGTGGGGGGATGGAGGGGACGTGCCGCTACCATTTGAAGAGCCAGGTCTTGAGGAGTCTTCTGAAGGCGAGCAGGTCCTGGGTCTGTCGTAGGTTGGTGGGGAGGGTGTTCCAAGTTTTGGCGGCGAGGTATGAGAAGGATCTGCTGCCGGAGGTCTTTCTTTGGATGCAGGGAATGACAACGAGGGTGAGGTTTGCAGAGCGGAGCTGACGGGTGGGGGTGTAGAAGCTGAGTCTGTTGTTCAGGTAGGCTGGTCCGGTGTCGTGGAGTGCTTTGTGAGCGCAGGTAAGAAGCTTTAAAGTGATCCTCTTGTCCACGGGGAGCCAGTGAAGGTTTCTCAGGTGGTGGGAGATGTGGCTGTGGCGGGGTACGTCGAGGACCAGCCGGGCGGAGGCATTTTGGATGTGTTGGAGGCGTAGTAGGTCTTTTGTTGGGATGCTTGTGTAGAGTGTGTTGCCGTAGTCCAGTCTGCTGCTGACGAGGGCCTGTGTCACAGTTCCTCTGGTTTCTGACGGGATCAACTTGTAGATTCTACGGAGCATGCGGTGTGTTGTAGCAGGAGGAGGAAACTGCGTTGATCTGTTTAGACAAGGTGAGGGAGGAGTTGAGGATGAAGCCCAGGTTGCGAGCGTGGTCAGTCGGTGTTGGTGGGGTTCCTAGGGCAGTTTCAAACAATACCTGATTTGAAAGGGGCAGCGAGTCCATGTCCGTTCTGCCAAACAGGAGTGAGCACAACCCATTAAGGGCAGAAGCTATCACATCTTTTTGGCCAGTAATAGGGTAATTTGCAAGAAAACAGCTTCACAGACTTTTTTAATTTTTTGGAGGACTAAGAAAGCTCAGGACAACCTATCCATAAGAGCACATGCAACTTTTTTGAATTGGACAAGTACTTGTCCTGCTCAGAGGTCGTCCAATTATAAAAAACAAGTTTCCACACAAGTTAATGTGGACACTCAGGGCCAATAGAAATCCGCATCTTTGCAAGCTCTCTCATACTTTAAAAGACACTGGAATGTACCTCATAAAAAGGAGCATTGTAAGCACAAATTTAACACAGGGTCTCTCCCACAGTTTTGGGCGGACTGGTGTCTCAAATTGTTGAAGAGGAGGAGCAACGCTTTTATGTCACCAGAGAGAATGGTAAAAGGTTGCCTCTAATAGGAACTTTAAAGTTGTTTGATGCTTTTGGCTGAACACCTTGGAGAATTTTTGACATCCTAAAGGAAACAGAACACAACCCGATAACATACAAAAAGCAGCAGAACTACCCAATTAAATCATAGCAAGGTACACCACAATAAAACATTTAAAACAGGAACCGAACAATATCACATCACTATAACTGAGCACAAAAAAAAAAGAAGCACAAGAAGCATTAGAACACATAAAATACCAAAACAAAATATCACAAGACAAATATTCACAAACATTCTTGGTACACATTACTGTGTGATCAGAAGAACACGGTGGACACAGCAGAGTAGAAACAGTAACTTTTTTTTCTCCTTACATTCAATCAATTCCAGTCTGTGAATCCAAGAGTAAAGCTAAGGACAAGCTGTTTGCTCTGGAGCAAACTTCTTACTTTAACTATTTCAGGGAATTCACTGAAAGGTTAAAGTTGGAGATGACAGCTGGTCAGAGAATTCACTTTCAATCTTTGTTTTCCAGATAGAAGACAAATAAGACTATTGAGGTAAACCTAAAATAGTCCATAACAGACTTCAACAATTCCAAATGTGCTGAGAAAAAACCCGAAGATTATAGGTCTCACTGAAATAAAGTGGGTTGAATCACAACACTTTTTTGACTCATATTATTTTATATATTCGTGGTGGTAAGCTAGGACTATTCTTAGTAAAAGATCTTTTGGCATCATATTGTGAGGTAGGTTTATGTGGATAGTATCCAAGTGTATTACCAGTCCTTGTAGAAAATGCTGGAACCTTTCTCTATGTTTATCTTTGGGATTTGAATAGAATATTTAAAATTGAAACCAGTTTATATTTAAATTCCTCACTTTTGCTAGCTTGTAGTGATGAAAATTCATCTTGAGGATGTTACACCTTTTTGGGAAATTGGGCTATTAGTTCTATGGCCATCATAAGTAATAGTTCTACAGTTGTCTTTAGTGTGACCTAAACTCCCATTGTGGCACTTGACTCTCACAGGGTAGTGAAGTGCAGTAGTCCAAGGCCTACTCAAGGGAGGTGATGTGGGTTAATAATCGCCAATCACTGGCAAACCATAATAACACTCAATAAATTATTTTCCAGTCAGTACTTTCTCTTTAGAAAAAGACGAAGTATGTTTATTGCGTGCACAGAGTCCTGGGTCCTGAGTGGAGGTCAGGTGGTTCCTCCTTTGAGTTCTCCATGGCAGTCCCAGGATCCAGCATTGAAGTTGGTGGAAAATCTGCAGGTAAGAGAGATTCTTACCCTTGTGCAAGAGTTTATAAAGGAGAGTGGAAGGTTCCAAAAGACAGACACCCACAGTTAATCCTGGAGTGCCACATAACCTCATCAACCCTGTCCCAACCCGTCATGCACAGCATGAGCATGTTGGTACAATCCAAAATGGTGTCAACTAGGAGCTACCGGTCACATCAGCTCTTGGGGTGTCAGCTCCACCCCTCACTGACATCACTGCCAGGGACTTGCACACTAGATTTTCAAAGGGAGACCCCCAGTGGGTTGGCTACAATTGTCTGGGAACTTTCCTTTGAACAGTAGGCTTGGGCAGGCCCATTCCTGGTACAATGTGACAGCTGGGTGATTTATGTAGATCACTATGTCCCACCCTTTCCTCCTCAGGGGGTAGGAGAAGTACTGCTTATTGCTACTTTTGTGTGAGGGTGGCATTTGTTCCTGCTGATGAAAAAAGTAGTTACTGGGCACAGCAGGATGACACAAGAGACTCACCCATAGTAAAAAGTCCAAAAAATGGGTGATCAGGAAGCAAAAAATCCAGGCGTACTGCCGGGTTAGAACACAGTGCAACAACTTTTTTTTAGAGTTTCCTAAAAACATTGGAGGATTTTTAATTACCACTGAACTCTAACTCAAGGCCATAGAGCAACATTTAGCCCTTGGTTGGTCTCTGCTGCCCTAGTGCCCTGCATACTTACAGTTCCATTTTGGGGGGAAATTTTGAAAAAATATGCCACTGAAATGGTGTTCTTTTAGCAATGCTGGTTGGCTTTAGGTCATGGGTAAAGTATAACAATTTCTTTTGTTTCACTGAAAAAAAGCAAAAGTGGGGGTTCACTTCTATAAAGCAAAACAGCAATCTCCATGACATGTTGGTAGTTTTCTCCAAGCCCAGGGAGGCATTGTTGATTTTTCCTGTTGATCACCGAACGTTTGCGAGGTGGGAGTTTTCCCTTCCAGACCCTCCTCTGACTTAGTAGTTTCTGTGAGCTACGAGAGGGGAGGAGCCAGGATCAGTGAGGCGGACCGAGAGGCGAGGCACTGGAAGCCAACGCATTGTGGCCCCCGCACCCGCCCGCATCTGAATACGTCTGGGACCTGTCTGAGGGGGCCCTGACACAGCCCTGATACAGCACTGAGCTGACTTCGGCACAGGCACGGGCTCGCCGAGAGGGATGGGCGGCAGCGTGAGGTACGACAACTCTCTTCCGCTTCCCCGCCGGGCCTTTTAATCCTCAGGGCTGCAGACAGAAAGTACAGCCTAGGATCAGCAGTGCGGCGCCAGCTGCAGCCTCTTCCAGGTCCCGCTCACAATGAACGCTGCGTGACCTGGTTAGTCTGTCGACTGCCACCCTCTGCACTTGGAGAAGCGCCACGGCCTGGACCCTGACACTGCCCGGCATCAGCAGGAGTGCCGGGACCCCCACGCGCACGCACAGATTGTTGCAAGATTTAAAGTGTTCAGGTTCAACTTTTTTCCTGGCAGCGAAAGTGCTCCTTTACTGACTTGGATTAAGGAAATGGGAACTTGACCAAAGTCCTGATTATACTAGCTAAGACTAGCTAAGGCAGTACTCAAGACTACAGCAAACAAGAAGCAGGAAGTGGACGGGGCTTGATGTCGGACGTTGGACAGACTGAGCGCGCAGAAGCGCAGTACAGGTGTCGGGTTGTATCAGAGTCACGGCCTTGCAGAGCCTCGGAGGCGCAGAGGCATAGAAAAGTCAGCTTCGGCTTGCGAGGGTTGCGAGGGCAAGTAGAGCTCCGGAGCTTCGGATGGTAGAGGCTGCTCGAGTTATGCTGGAGTTCGTGTCATAGCCTGTTACTAGACAGCTACCATGAAACGCCCATGAAGTTGCGGTAGTGTTTTATTTAGATATAAACATATATATATACAGAACTGTTTGGCTACCGTCGAAGAAAGGCTAGAACCAAAGGACAAATTGGAGGTGCTCAAGGGTGTTTGTGGCTGGAGCCGGAGCTTGGCTTGGAGCTTATTTGGGGTCATGGTGTGGAGCTGGTGTTGATGTGGTGGTCTCGGTCTTGCCTCTGAGTAAGGCCATTCTGTGTTTTTATGTGCTCTCTGTTCCTCTCTGTTCCTCCCCCTGTATCAGTGTTGTAACTAGCAGCAAGGAGCAGCAAGTTGCTGGAGGACCTTGTGGAGATCAGGCTACAGCAGATTCTGTGAAGTTTGGAAACATTCCCCCAGAAAGTGACCAGCTATAATTAGACAATTAGGCCCATATTTATACTTTTTTAGCGCTGCATTTGCGCCGCTTTTTGACGCAAAAAACGCTGCAAACTTGCAAAATACATTTGTATTTTGCAAGTTTGCGCCGTTTTTGCGTTAAAAAATGACGCAAATACGGCGCTAAAAAAGTATAAATATGGGCCTTAGATCTTGGTGTAATCTATCCCTGTGCCTTTTTGAGGTTTTGTGTGGGGAGTATCGCCCTAACGAGGGACACAAATAATGCGGGCGACTAAGGCGAAATAACGTGGTGGTGGTGGAAAAAGGGGACTGAAACCATGCCCTAAGGCAAGGGAGTCCATGGAGGAATACCCGTCGCTAGGCTCACAGCCGTGTGGAGATCAAGCAGGAGGAGGGGAGCAAGCACTTCAGTTATCAGGACAGGAGGAGGCCTCAAGAGTTAGTAGAGCGGATAGAGCTGACAGGGATAATCATGAAAGATCCTCAGGAACTCCACGTGGAACATCTATTAGAGATTTTGTGGGGCGATATTTTTAAAAAAAGCACCACACATCACAGCTATCAAAGGGGATTAATATGGCTGAGGCCAATCAGAGTGTAAGGGAGCATTCTGAGTTTTTTGAGAGGAATGAGTTCCCGATTTCAGTCTTATTGCAAACAGAGGACTTGTTATTAGTGAGGAGGACAGAGGAGGGTGGGGGGTGTGAGGGGTTGGTGGAACCCAGGCAATCGTCATCCCCCTGCATCTCACCCCAAGGAACGGATAGTATAAACTTTGAGGAGATGATACCGCTGACTTTGGAGAGGGGGGAGATTTTTGGAAGGGGGTCGAGGGCACTGCAGAAGGAAGTAAAAAGTTGGATATATTGTCATCGTCACCTATTTTGGGTAAACATTCTAAATCTGCATCTGTCTTTGATACTGCTGCTGTACCAGCTGAATCATTATTGGATGTAATATTCCTAATGCAGAAGACTTTGCAAGCGATCTTGGAAGTACTGACTGTAAACAATAGTTTGAAGAATGTACATAAAAATCAACTGCAAGGGCTAACAGCAGAGTTAAAATGTATTAATAGCAGTATGCCAACCCTAGTACGCCCGTGCTAGAAAAAGAGATCAAGAAACAGATACTTGTGATATCCATGATACCCGGGAGGCCAGTAATGAAGGAAGGGAAATAGATACAAGACAGATCTTAGACCAAGCATCAGTATATGTCTCTAAACAACCAATGCTGGTGATAAAGAGGAATCATAGAAGGGGGAGGAAGGGTTATGGGTTTAATAGTTGTTACTATAAACTTCGCTGTAGGAGGCAAAGACAAAGGAATGTTGGGAGGAAAATTTCTGCTGGGAGTGAGGGAAAGATAGACCAGGCCAATACCCCAAGGATAGAGCAAGGACAAAGGTGGGAAGTTGCAGCCCTAGAGCAAGGGGCCACGCTTCAAAAAGTACCTATCTTACCATACGGAGAAGTTAGAGAAGTTAGCCAGCAAGGAAAAAAGAAGGATGTTACTTATAGAACCGCTGTGGAGATGGATATGGAAATAATGGAACCTAGGGGCCTCGAGAAAAAGAGGGAGTGGGAGAGCCCTAGCAGAAGTAGATGTAGGTGATCTACCTAGCACCATGGGGAAGAGAGATTGGGAGGAAAAGGTGTAGAAAGCTAAAATCTTTGAATTGTACCCATCTCCTAGAAGTTATGGCCAGGTGTCCAAGTCTATGTGAAATTGAGTCAGATGACATAAAGCAAATTGGATTCATATTAAGCACGGAGGGGGAAGAGGTGACTAAAGCACTCTTCTACTCTGAATGCATTAGACATTTGCACTGCAAGCAGAGGCGGAATTTGGGAAGGAGGGCACAAGATTAGTAAAACAAAGAGAGTTAGGGTGCGAGATTCAAGAAGGGAGGGTCCTTATATGTCATGCAGGATTGTTCCCTAACCAAGTGCAATGTAATGTGTTATACAATAACAACCGAAGAAGGTGTGTGGATGGAAACAATGGAAGGTTAAGTGTAACTGTTGCTACTGGAATTGATGACCCACAGTGGAGGAATTGTCCTAAGCCCTCTGTATACCCTCGTGATAACTATAGGAGGGGCAAATTAAAAGTCGTAAACTAGGAATTAGGCTCGCCGCACAGCCATTTGATCTTTTCCTGGATCCCGGGAGGTTATAAATAGCATTTAAAACAAGACCTATTTGAAAAAGAGCTTGGAAAGTATGATGCAGTGTGTTTCCAGGAAACTTGGCTGTGCGACGAACCTGATCCAGTCGATGGTTTCATGAGACTCTTCAGGAGAGCAACACGGCAAGGGTTGGGACGTCCATCAGGCGGTCTAATAACCTTAGCCTCAACAAGAATAGCAAATAAGTTTATAGAGATAGAGACTAAATGTCTGTGGTTACTGCAGGCCAGGTGGATCTCTATAATGCAATTGGAGGAGCCATACTGTTAATAATAATTAAAGTATATATACATCCGGGGAAATTGTATGATTATGATATTCAGCGGGGTCTGTTTGATGAAGATCTGGAACTATTAAGTATTGGTAAACCAGGATACCTGATCCTAATGTTGGGAGATTTTAATCATAAACTTAACCCCAATAGTACTGATAAATTTTATAATGAATTATTGACAGTTGCACAAATTCCAAATATCATCTTCCCAAAAGTAGAATGCTCCGCACGTGATTTATCCCTAGTAAGAACCTTAGAATCGCAAGGTATGTTCTGTCTAAATGGGCGAATGAAGAAGGACCGCCTGGTAAAACAGACTTTTCGATTAGGCAATCAGAATTGCCCCAATGATTATTCTTTTGTAAACGCGTGGTCCTTTGGAGAAGTGCAGGATTTCGGAGTTGAGCAAATAGAGGGCAGTGATCACTGGCCACTTCAATTAACAATATGATCAACTGATAAAAATCAAAGAGAAAAGGAAGTGATAGAACTAGTTGAGTACCCTCATAGAATAACAACTCATTTGACAGAAAGCAGTCTAGAAGCACTTAATGAATTGATAGTCAATTATCCAAACTTTCCATTGGAGGAAGATCCAAGAGATGCGTTTAAAGGTTATAATAAGGCCATTGCGTTAATGGTGGATTGCCTAGAAACGAAATTTAAAAAAACAGCAAGTGGGAAAGATGAAGGGAGAACAATATAAGGTTAAAAATAGTAAAGCATGGTTTGATTGGGAATGTAGGAGTAAAAAGCAAAAGATTAGAAGATTAGAAAGGGAATTAAGGAAAAAACCTACTACCGATATAGAAGTGCAGCTCTGTCAGGCAAAATTGAGATATAAAACACTCATAAGACAAAAGAAACAGGAATATATTAACAAAAATTGGGACACAATGATTGAAGTGATAAGAACAAAGAATATTAGGGGTTTCTGGCAGATGGTAAGGGAGGGGAAAGTATCAGGAACCATGCGGTGTTTGGCTGGGGAAGAGGATTGGTGTAGATATCTGTCTATCGTATATGATGGTATTGGCACCAATGAAGGACATGGTGTCATTAGGAAGATGGGTGAAAATATGAGATTAGCTTTTGCCCCACAAAAAAAAAGAAACTATTGCAGCACTTAAACTAACTAAAGCGGCTGGACTGGATAATCTCCCAGCTATAATAATAAAAAAAAAAATTTATTGGTGGTCTACATTTTTTAATGATACATTTGGTAAGATTCTTGATCTTGGCCATTTTCCAGAGAATTGGAAGGGAGCTGTGATAAGACCTAACCATAAGAAGAAAGACCCAACACAACCCAAAAATTATCGGTTGATAAGTTTATTAGATGTGGGTTAATAATGTATCCACAAAGATATTGCTGGGGTTAATTAAAGACTGGGCAGAGGAAAGGGATTTGATACCTGTAGAACAAGGCGGATTGAAGGAAAGGCACTCGACAATAGATCATTGCTTCAGTTTATGATCTTTAGCAAAAAGATCAATGGAAATGCGAGGAAGCCTGTACTGCTGTTTCGTGGATTTTCGCGCCGCATTTGAACTGGTAGATAGAAATTTGTTATGGAATATGTTAAAACAGTTAGGGATTGAACTGAATTTATTATATCTCCTTCAGGGCCTGCATTCGCAAAATTGGGCCCAAGTAATTTTAGACACGAGTGGCTCACTGTCAAAAAAAGATTCCTATAAAGAATGGTTTGCGCCAAGGTTGCGTGTTGGCACCAATATTATTCACATTATTTTTGTCAGACTTGCCCGGGTTGCTGCAGGAGGTCAAAGGCCTAAGCCCAAAAATGGATGGTGTACACGTTTCCTGCCTATTATATGCTGATGATTTAGTGATAATGGACATGACGGAGTTAGGTCTACAAAGGAAATTAGAGGTGTTTCACTCTTATTGGCAAAAGAAAAAAATGGTCGTAAATTTAGAAAAAACAAAGATTATGTCTATAGGGAAAATGAAGAGTGACTTTGTTTACCGGCTAGGAGGACAAAAACTAGAGAAGGTAAACAAATATAAATACTTAGGTATGTGGCTTGACTCAGACCTGAAATGGAAAGACCATAATGAAGCCTTAAAAAATAAAGCTTTATCATCGGTCTGGGGATTGAAACAATTTAGTAGTAAATATGGGGGTCCTTCCCTCCAGCCGCTTATCTCTGCCTTTAATGCAATGGTACGTCCCCAATTTCAGTATGAGGTGGCAGTCCTAACACTATCAGGAAAACAAAATTGGGAAACAGAAGAAAGCTTTTTTGTAAAGCGTCTGTTATTACCTCCGTCAAGTATGTTACAAGCTATAAGAGCAGAATGCAAAATGACGGCATGGACTTATCAGGGATTACAAGCAACACTGAAGTTTTGGATAAGCGTGAGAGATGAGGGGATTTGTAAAATCGCGAGATTGTGTAAACAAGAAATAATAACAAGTGAATTATATTGGGCGCTACAAGTGAGAGGCCGGTTAGAGAAGATCTGTGTTCTCTTAGGCTTACCTGGCAATCAGTGGCGCGGTGCACAAATCCCGAAACAAAACCTACATGAAATAGTGAAGGAAAAGGCGAGCGAATTAGACCTAAAGTATTTAGAGGGTAAAATATCAACCCAGGCTATGGTAGGAGGATGGCGGCACCCAGAAAACATTCCCTATATAGAGGCCCTACCTAACCAAAAATTAAGGGATGCTGTGTTAAAATTCAGAATTGGGCTGAATCCAGGCTATATGGACCCTAAAGCAATATTGTTTCTGAAAGATACCTTGGGTGTATGTACATGTGGTTTACAACAGAAATTCAGCATGCAACACCTACTTCTAGATTGCTATTGGTTTTTAGATGTGCGTAAGAAGTTTTTAAAACCTGTTTTCATGGAATATAATAATATTAACCAAGTTCATGCGCTTAGACTATTAATAGACATGAGGGGGCATATTTATACTCCGTTTGCGCCAAATTTGCGTCGTTTTTTTAGACGCAAATTTGGCGCAAAACTAACGCCATATTTATACTTTGGCGTTAGACGCGTCTAGCGCCAAACTATGAGTAAAGAGCGTCATTTTTTTGCGTGAACGCCTTCCTTGCGTTAATGAGATGCAAGGTAGGCGTTCCCGTCCAAAAAACTGACTGCGACGCAAATGCGTCGTATTTATACTCCCGGGCAAAAATCACGCCCGGGAGTGGGCGGGCCAAAAAACCCCGCATTTGCACCTCTTTTTAACGCCTGGGTCAGGGCAGGCGTTAAGGGACCTGTGGGCTCAAAATGAGCCCACAGCTGCCCTCCCATGCCCCCAGGGACCCCCCCTGCCACCCTTGCCCACCCCAGGAGGACACCCAAGGATGGAGGGACCCATCCCAGGGACATTCAGGTAAGTTAAGGTAAGTATATATATATTTTTTTTAATATATTTTTTTGGCATAGGGGGGCCTGATTTGTGCCCCCCTACATGCCTCAATGCCCAATGACCATGCCCAGGGGACATAAGTCCCCTGGGCATGGCCATTGGGCAAGGGGGCATGACTCCTGTCTTTACTAAGACAGGAGTCATGTAAATGGCGTCTGGGCGTTGTTAAAAATGGCGCAAATCGGGTGGAGGCGATTTTTTTGCGTCAACCTGACTTCCACCATTTTTAAGACGCCCTAACGCCATTTTTCCCTACGCCGGCGCTGCCTGGTGTACGTGGTTTTTTTCCACGCACACCAGGCAGCGCCGGTCTGCTTGCACCGGCTAACGCCATTCAATAAATACGGCGCCCGCATGGTGCTTCAGAATGGCGTTAGCCGGCGCAAAAATTTTTGACGCTAAACTGCGTTAGCGCAGTTTAGCGTCAAAAAGTATAAATACGGGCCAAGATTTCTGAATGTAACTTGTGCACTAGGCCAATTTTTAATAGGTTTAAAAGGGGTCTTAACTGAACTTACATTGCCGGGTATATTGTAAGGAGGAAAGATGAAATATGAATTTGAAATGGCACAAATTGATTGTTTTAAACGGGATGATGGAATTATGGAAATGTTGCCATATAAAACGTATAGCACTTTAAATAGGAAATTGCACTTTATGTCATTATAAGGATGTGAGTCTTGTCAAAACTGTATATGGGATGATTTGTTTAGTATGTTGTACTTTTAAAGATTTGCAAGGAAATTAAATTGGTTAGTGGTTAAAATAACTTAATTAATTATGTATGTTGAGTTATAGGTTTTTTAAATCGGATTTTGTACATCTTTTTATTATTTTTACACTTTTAAGGTTTAAGCCAAATAAAAGAATTTATGACTGACTGACTGTCGATCACCACACGTGCTTCGGTGCTAAGAACAGGAAGCACACCTTACAAAGGCTTAATTCTGGTCTCTGTTAACAACATTCCCAAAGCTAAAGGCTTCCTTGTTATCACAGGACACAAACATAATCCTCTTAGTCAGTTCTCAAGTTTCCATCTGATTTTATACCTTCTGACTAGACCTGGAAGCTCAAAGAACAGGTGAGAGAGGTTAACAGGTACTAAACTTGCAACAAATGCATACTCAAAGCCTAAAATGCACCCATTCCACAGTGCTTAACATGATCTGGTGGTTTCCGGTTCTCAGCACAGGTTCTTAGGCCCTCATTTTGACCCTGGCGGTCTGAAGATCACCAGGCCGTCTGTGCAGGTATCACTGCCGATGGACTGGCGGTGAAGACCACCACATTGTGAGTGTGGGGGGTTGGTTTCTGACAACCCGCCACATCCCCGCTTGTACCGCCAGCATGGTTGGACAGCCGGGCCGGAGATTAGCATCTATGACTTGGCGGTCCACTGAACATCGCGGACGGTATCAAGCGTTGGCTTTCCACCAGGGTTTCCATGGCGGTAGCACTGCCATGAAAACCCCTGCGGGAAGGCTTCCGGTAAAAGGAAATTTCTTTCCTGTCACCGGAAAACAACTACCCTGACACTCCCTGAAATTCCAATACCCCCCTTCCATACCAGAAACCCCACCCCCTTCAGTACAGCACCCCACCTCCCATTCTAGTACAGCACCCCCGTCCCTCCTTCCAGTACAGCACGCCCACCCCCGTTCCAGTGCAGCACTCCCCACCCCCGTACAGTACAGCACCCCCATTCCAGTACAGCACCCTGTTCCAGTACAGCACTCCCCATCCCTCCTTCCAGTACAGCACGTCCCACACCCCCTCCACACAAACAGACACACACACACCCAGATACACCAAGCATACACTCATCCACCAACAGTTACATGCATGCATTCACTCACACGCATCCATACAAGCATTCACTCACATCCATCCATACACGCATTCACTCACACACATTCACTCACATGCATCCATACACACTTTCACTCACATGCATCCATACACAGATTCACTCACACACATCCATACACGCACTCACTTCAACAATCATGCACACACTCAAACACCTATACACACACACATTCAAACACCCCTACACACACACTTACATTCACACATGCAGACAACATCCGGTCACACATGCACACACAACACCCCCGCATCCTCCCACCCCCTCACCTGTTGGACAATCATCTTACCTTGTCTGGCGAGGAAGAGGAGCTGGCTCTTCCACAGCCGGCAGCGCCCCACAATCAGGACACCCCTAGGCCGTATTACAGGTCATAATATGGCTGGAGGAGTCATTTTGGTGGGGCGGGCCTGTGGTAGAACTGTCCCTGCACCTCCAGCCGCCAACGCAACTACTGGAGGATTTCTGCCCAAATTGTGGAAGAAATCCTTCAGTACTCGTTATATGGTGGTCGGAAGACCACCAGCACTGCCGGTCTTCTGTCACCCGTGGCTTCGGTGTCTTCTGAAAAAAACGTCAAAGTCATAATGAGGGCCTTAAATATCAACACTGGCACTTATGGTGGCCTGCCACATGGTGGTGCTGTTTGTCTTATTTGGGAATTAGCACAACAGTATTTTGTTAATTCAAATGACTAATACCTGCCACCCAAACCATTTGTATAGCTTTGGGGACCTTAAATATTCTGAACTGTCACATGTTTAGGAGTGTGATAGTTAGCAATTGTGTTGGTGCTGCCCTTAGTAGCAATAGGTGGTGCATGCTTCATTGGCTTCCTGATGAGGACCCTGGCACCCTTACAAATTAAGGACCAGCTTTAAAGAAAAGTTGCGCGGTGTTGCGCCAAAATTTACAGCGCCACACTGCATCACTTTAGAAACGCAGGGATGCGCTGTATTTAAGGGAATACGGCGCACCCATGCATTTCCCCTTGCACTGGTGCTAAATTTAGCTGCCAGTGCCAACGCAGGCATCCTAGCACCATCGTGTTGTCTGTGTTGGGGGGTGTGATTGTTTATGTGCGGGAAGGTGTCCCTTCCTGCACATAAACAATCATTAATGGGGCTTTGGCACTTCTGTGTGTTCTGCACAATGCAGCACACACAGAAGTGCCAAAGCGTCATTTTCAAATGATTGTTTATGTGCAGGAAGGAACACCTTCCAGCACATAAATAATAATTTCTGGCATTTTGCTTTTTCTATGAGTGGGGCAGAATGCAGCACCCATTGAAAAAGCAAAAGAGGAAAAGGAATAAAAGTATTTCTCCTCGTTGCGCCCCGCTAACGCCACCCCTGGGGGTGACGTTAGATTTTGGCACTGCCTCGGGTTTACGAAATTTCATAAATCTGAGGCAGCGTCAAAATGCAATTGGTGTTGCTGTGTCATGCCCACAGCAACACACATTGCACTCCCCTTCCTTGCACAGTGCTGGGTGGGAAGGGGCTTTAGTTACAAGCTGGCGTTAAGCCACAAAAAGTGGCTTAACGCCACCTTGCAAATATGGCGCTGACCTTAGCGCTACAGGAGGGCACAAAAAGTGATTCTCTTGTGGTGCTAGGGGCCTATAAATACAGCCCTAAGAGCTGTTATTGCATCAAGCCACATAATTGCTGGAGATATCACTACAGACACACCTTAAAATAACCATCTGCAATTCTACATTTGGTTGCCCTGACTAGCTACAAACCAGGCCCCATTAGTCAACTCACATTCCTCAAGTCAGTTCATGCGTACAAAGTTTACCCATTTCTCCTGGCTCCCATTATTTACCTTAATTACGCATTCATGCACCTAGAAATTTCTTTAAAACTGTTATTCCATAAGTGTATATGAGCCGATGTGGCTGAATTATGTCACCTGCATTATTTCTATTAAAATTCTTTCCAGACTGCAAAGTCAATATTTTACTCAAATCACATTAAAACGTTTTAGTACCACCACCTGCACCTCCAGCAGGAGCTCCATGCACTGTTAAGCAAACCCTCATAATAGGTCTTGGAGATTATAGGACAGCATCACAAATATGAAGGCATGTGGGACGTTGATCTCTTAATGTTGTGTTAAAAAAATAAATCATGCAGAACAATGTCTTATTAACGTGTTCATCTGACTACGCTGCTCAAGCGCTTCAATTAAATAACGCATTCAATCTTGTTTTACATAAATCCTTAACAACACGGGCTAAATTAAATTTGAGGGAATTAATTCTTGAAAAATCCACGATCAAGCGGTCGTGCAATAGCTTGATAGCTGTAACCATTTGTCTTGCACTGACTGCTGATTAGTGGTGCACCCTCTGGGATTGCTGCTCTGGATAGGAGATAGATGGAAGTCAAAGATTGAACAATGAAACCCCCACTTTAACCACCGCCCCACCTCGAAAAATAACATGTGTCATAAAAAGAAATACCGTTGGGAGTATGGTTCATTGACAGACACTGGCTGAGCTAACGCAAACACAATATAGTTGCACTTGAAACCAGAAAACAAACCTACCCCAAGCCCTAGAACACTGAAGTATAACACAAGTGAAAGAAATGGGAGGAATGGAGAGATGGGGTCAGTAACTCTGCCATCCCCTTCCCCTCCTGCCCTCCACATAGCATGTGCGGCATTGGAACTGTCCGTCCAGTCTGGGGTTTTCCTGTTCTAAGGGTCCCCACGGTCCAAACCAATATACTGGTCTACCCCCCAATCACCCCCGAAACAGCCCTCTGCTTAATGGAGCTGAGGACTCCTTTCAGCACCTCAACATGTGGCTTGTTACCTACAGGCTCTTCCCTGCCACCAAAAACACTACTGTCCCTGAGGGACCCCTGCCCTGCGGATGCCCCTTTAACTGATGACTACGGGCTCCGTGTGTGCCGCCACAGTCTCCTGCTGCACTAATACAATCACATCCGTCATGAGCGTGCCATGCATGGGGCCCAAGGCAGCTCTCCTCCCCCTGGGACGGCCTGACTACCTACTCTGCCTAGGGCATATGGCCACGCTGGGGTGAACACACCAGGATCATAGCAGCCACTCTGCTAGAAGCTTGCCGGACTGGGCTGAACCCCGCGTGCCTGGTGCTCACGGGTCTGCGTGGCCCACTCCTCCAAGAACCCCATGGCCTCCCGAACACGCTCATCCTGCATTGCCCAAAAATATTTCTCCCTTCGCCGCCTACTGGGGCACTTCCCAAAGTGTTAAGGGAGGGAAAATGGCTGACTTTATGTTGGGCTTTAAAACCTACAACAGGTAGCCCAAAAGAGCTCATGAGGAGCCTAGACTGTACTACTCACCCAAACTGCCCGGTGGGCAGACCTCCCTCTGTTCGACTGCCCCCAAACCAGTGACCTACAATCTGGTGTCTAATGTATAGATCCAAAGTGCCATCATATTCATACTGCGACAGCAGCTTTCTTAGCAATGCTACATATGATTAAATTGGTTCATTGGGTAACTGTACATGGGTGTGTAATTTGTGTCTTTCCATAAAAATGTGTGGCAGATGTTGGAAAAGTTTACAGTATAAACAGATGAGGCAGAATTAAGGCTCATTAGCTTTTTTTGTTTTTCACTGTAACAGAAGAAACACACATTGTAAACTGACAAACGGAAAATTCAGTCAATGGAATAAAGTCATTAACTGCAGGACCTACTTCATTTGAACACTAGCCATAGTGAGACTTCTTTTATACAGCTTCAAGCATGGCATGGCTACAGTGAAAACCTTGCAGGAGAATACTGGATTGGCACTGAACCAGAAACTGCCTTTAGCTCACCACATCAGAATCAGGACGTAGGCCACGAAATGCACAGGGAAGGCACAGTAAATGTTCATGAATGTCTATAACTCTGACAGGAGCCCCAGAAGTTTAAGCTCCCTTTATTTTGATCCACTTGAAGGCTCTCTAAAATACTAGGGGAGTAATTTTTATAGCAGTTTAAACCCATTTTTCTTGAGGAGTAGTAGCCAGGTGTAAACTCTATCCACATTTCTTCTTGATAGCAGCTGTAACGTGATTAAATGACAACACCATATGAGCAGTAGAGATAACGGAGCATGTAGTGTGACAAGCTAATACAACGTAATACATATAGATTGGTGAATGCAGTAGACATAGGAGCTATTATGACCTCATATGGTCATGTAACATGTACATGATATATTCTATATGGACCCTGCATATGCACGGGGTTGTTCACGACATTTCAGGAGTAGTTTCCTCAAATTAAACAATTTGAGATAGGTGTGCTCTTTTATTCCAGCAGGTACCTTTTTTGAGTTCATTATGAGACCTTCCCAGTTGCAAGATACTTACAGCTAAGAGGTACATGGTTAATTCTGAAAGTGAATGTCTGACATATATATTATGCCCATGGGGTTAATTGATGTATCTATAACTCTATCTCCTGGGTGTTTTTGTCATATGGACTTTTTGTCCTGAGGAGAGCCACCAAAATTAATTTGTGCGTTGAAACGTCAATATTGGAGTGGGGATTATCTAATAGAAATCATTTGTAATCATCAATCAGTATTTATACTGAACTGAATATTAAGGTTGTGGATATCCATAACAATGTATATATGTTATTTCACCACAACACATATGATGACTGTGCCACCTGCACTTTTTTTATTCATTTAGCACCTGTTGGAAGAATAATAAATTGTGATTAATGTAAATGATCATGTTTGAAGTTGATGATGCAGAAAAGAAGGACTAACAAATATGCATATATCATGTAACCAAAATCGTACAAGGTAGTGTGATTTTAGCAAAGAAAAATAATGTACGTGGGAAATTGTGCCCATGGAGTAGTTCGCCATTATTATAAACGAGCTTAATTAATCATGAAGAATTGACAAATGTAGTAATCCGTCATAATTGCAAATGTATTCTATGATTTTCTTGTTGAAACTGTTATATGCTTAGCTTACATTTAGCAGAGGCTTTGGCCTAGTTGCCTGGTCTCAAATTTTAACTGCGTGGTTTCACTTGTATTAACAAAGACATATTATTTTACTTTAAGGCTGTATTTTTCCAGTAGAGATGACTAATACACTTATCTCAAGGTTTAGTGCTAGGCTGGTTTCATCCCTTTTAAGCAAGGTCAGTTTCTGCAGGTGTGGACAATAAAAGCACTGATACCGAAATAATTGGCAAACTTTGTTGCAACTTGTGTTCCAAGGCTCCAAGGACAATGTATTCAAAAATGAGTACTAGGAGAAAGACACTATTCATTGGTCAAATTGAAGCCACCCTATGAACCCTCCAATGGAAGACCCTGAAGTATTTGGAATGTTTCTTACTTAAACCCACCGGAAAAGAGAAGTCAGCCATTTTCTACGATGCCATTTTGAAGTCTGATCCAAGTCGCCATCTTAGACGACATCTTGATGTCCTTTTCTCTATTCCAGAGAAAGAGACTTTGAGAATTCTCACCCTAGAGACTTTAACTTTAATTTGTCCCGTCTTGCCCATGCAGTAACTTTGCCCCATTTTCCTTGCTGCCGCAAGGAAACTTGCCGTTAACTTTGCCCCCTTGAAATTTGCCCCATGCTGATCAAACCGGTACCTGAAGGACGAAGACTTTCTTGAATGCTGATTGTATTTGGTAATTATGAAAGGATAATTGTATTATGCATTGTGTTTTCCTTCCTAGGTTCCCACTGCTTATTTTGATAGGGCCCAAGCTAGAAGTTTTCTAAATTTGTGTTGACTAAATTCGTTTTGCATGAAGCCCCACATGCCAATGCTAATTAGAGGATAGTTGAGGTATTCACCTGATGCACCATGCTGAACTGAAATCTTGTTATGCTGACCGATGTATGCAATTAGCCAAGTTCAATTGCTTATATTAGTGATTTGCATTGCTATAACCGAGTGCATTATAATTAAGATTTTGCGTAGATTGCGTTTCTTCCGCCGTTATGGACAGCTAGTAATGTTCGTATAAACTATCATTTGATTTTGAGACTCACTTATATCATGCTAGCTTTGTTAATATAGGGAAATAAATTCATGAACTTTCAATAAACTGGTGTGGTTATTCACGGCTGAAAGGTCATGTTGCGTCAAAATACTGATTGTTATTGATTCTTAATGTGTTATTTTGATCTATTAATTAAATATTGGATATCGATTACAATGGTTATCGATTATTGATTTGATTGATCCGACTATTCTAGGATGAGGAGAGCACAACTCGGTTAAAAGGTTCACGACCTCCAACGTGTCCAAGTATAAGTAATTTATAAGGACTGGACGCGTTATCAGTAAATGGTAGTGTTACTCCAAAGTGTGAGAGTGGGGAAGTCGCCGAACTTCACATGTGTGTAGCGCTTTGTGCAGGAAAAATTGTCCACGTGGTTGTTGATGTTGAGACGGGCCCTGCGAGGTCAAGAGACTCCGGAGTATGTTGAAAAGTGTATGAGACACTTGATTGATGTGGTAATCTGTTCGGTTTAATAGGTTGATCGGGCGTGGTCAACGAGTCAGAATGAATATTGAGGAATGAAAGAAAATTTTCGACTTTGAGATTTGACGAATTCTAAGGTGCACTAGAATAGTTCATTGATCAGAGAGTAAAGTTTGCGGGTCAAATTTTGCTTGCAAAAGTGGGAAACTGAGAAAGATGGAATAACTGCAGGTGCTAGTGAAAAATCACTAAGGTTTCTGAAGCGATTGTATTACCCTTCCTGTAGTAAACCGTCAGATTTGTTTTCTTCTTTGGTTAGTGCTCGCGATATATTGCAGAAATTAGTTTTGAGTGAAGTTGAATGAAGGAGGACAAGCCGCAGGACTTTGTCAGCCGCAGTGTGTGAGTGTGACGTCACTAGGAGCCGCGCAGGGATAGGTTGGTTGGTAAGAAGGGTCGCGCACGGATTGGACGCAGTCCATGGAGCACAATTGGTGGGGAAAGGCAAGCGAAGAGTATTCCGGGAATTAAAGTCACTTATTGATTACATATTTAGAAAAATAAAAGACAGGAAGATGAAATTTTTCAAAGCATTTAAGAGTGCTTTGAGGGGAGATGTATATATTAAAGCACATGTAGGAGAAGAAACACCGCCTGAGGGTACACCAGCTTACATCGTGATCGAAGAAAAGGGTGTTGCACCATGTCTTTGGTTA
This sequence comes from Pleurodeles waltl, assembly GCF_031143425.1. NCBI lineage: Eukaryota > Metazoa > Chordata > Amphibia > Caudata > Salamandridae > Pleurodeles > Pleurodeles waltl. The sequence continues at coordinate 360,051,300 of NC_090439.1, forward strand.
AAGCAATGGTGTAAATTAACAGAAAAGCATGGAAGTGTAGCGTTCCCTATCCATGGGTCGTTTAATCTAAGAGTTTTGGAGAATCTAAGATTCGCACTATACAACATGAAAGTACCTCCAAGACCAGCACAGTTTGAGGCATTAGCAATTTGGGAGCTAATGGCTAGAAACCAACAACAAAAGAAATTTGAGACAAAAGTGAGAAAAGTAGAAAAGACACTAGCGGATGCTAGATGGGATAGCACACAAAAGGTTTGGATATCAGACATATTGCAGGGAATTAAATTGTTCCTGACGAAACAGAGGCGGAAGGAAGGAAAGCCACCTATAAAACAAACAGGAGTCAGTCCAGAGATAGAGAAAACAACAGAAATTCGAAAAGGTCAGACGAGTCAGACGATGAGGAATTCATTATGCAATTGCTAAACGATCGCCCGCCACCATATGTGGAAAGCGAAAATGGGTCAAGCACTAGTACTGCCCCTCCAGAACCAATACAAGGTAATGTGACACCGAATTTGAGAATATCACAAAGGCAGAGCAGTTCCGATAGGCCTTTTAGGCCACAAATACCACAAGTTCAAAGAATATATCCTGACGTGCCTAAATTGAAACCTGTCGATAATTATCAGCCGCAGGTTCAAAGGTGCTGCTATGATGAGCATAATCTGGGAATGACTTCTGATTTAATGGCGCTGGGAGGACAGAATTATCAAAGACCGACATTGATTCAAGCTGAATCAACACAAATTCTGATGCCTCAAAAGCAGGTACAAGAAGTGCTGAGGTACACTCGAGTAACAGAGAGCCAGTTAGGTATGCCAGCAATGATGAACCATAACGTGGGGATTAACATGCCACAGAATTCGGGGAACAGACAGAATTCAGATGCAATATCTCTGCCTATCACTGCAGGTCCGCCAGTACCATTGTATATACAGGCAAACCCAAATGTATGCGACCAAGGGTTAATGACACAAAGCGAGACAGGGAGAAGATACATAGAGTATAATCCATAAACGACTCCAGTAGGAACACTGCCAAATAGATCTGGGTCTTTGTTGGAATTTAGTCCAATTCCAATTTGTGCTCCGTCAACTGTGGTAAGGTCAGGTCCACCAGTAATAGTACTGCTAACTTCAAAAACAGAAACGTTACAGAAACCATCAGTAGCAGTCGATGTAAGTGCTACATTGATGGGACTGAACGCGCAACGGCTAACACAGTGGTTGAACAGCCTGAACTCCCCACAGAGTACACCCAGCGGGAAGGGAGAAGAATACCTGAATAAAATAAGATTGAGCATGGAAGCAGATGAACTAGTAGAGGGAACAATGGGTTTGAACAGGTTAGAATCATACACCGAAGAAGAGCTGAGATACATGTGCCCTAGAATTACAAGAGAAGTAAGCAACATACATAAGAAGTTACAAGAAATTGCAGACAGAAACAAGATCGATATAGGTAAGACCAAATACTTGAGCAGAAGTCACAGGTTAGACTTTGAGACAAAAGATTTTGAACATATGAGATCTGCCGGGATAAAAACACACCTTAAGGAGATACTGCAGAGCGCGCAGGTCTGGAGATGTTTAGACAAGTGGAAAAGTAGATGGGTTAAGAAAAAGGACAAAAAGAAAGAAAGCACCTCAGATCGGAATGAAAAAGCACAACAGAATGACGACCTGATAACCATGTTGCCAATGAGAGAAACAGCAGGGGGAAAACTTGTACATGTACCATGGCACAGGTGTGACATTCAATCCTTTACAGATGATTTCCCTAAATTAGGAGAGAAACCGATCGAATGGTATCAACAAACAGATAGATTTGTGAAACTCTCAAAATGTCTTTGGGAAGACCTAAATACTTTATTCGAAATTATAGTTCCGGCAGATTTGTGGGAAGACTGTAAAAGGGCTGTAGGTTGGCCGACAAGTGAACCAGAAAGAGATAGGGACACAGGTGCACCATCACCTACGGTAATGAGTTTATACCATAAAGTGATTGAGCACTTGAAAACAAAGGTTGCGTTGAAAAATGTGGATTGGCAGAGGATTGACAGAACAGCACAAGAGGTTAAAGAGTCGATACATGCGTACTATGAGAGATTGCTGAAAGCGTTTAAAAATGACAGTGGTGCGGAAACGATTGAGGCAAAGGACATGCTACATTTTGTGTTCAGATTTGTGGAAAGATTGAGACCCGAGATCAGTCAGATGATTAAAATGCATTTGATTTGTTGGCTGTCAAAATCGATCGACGAAGTGTTGAACTTTGCAAAATACTGCAGTGATGAGACTGAGACAAAGCAGAAGAGGTTGAAGGAAAAAGTGATGGTGATGCAGCTTAGAGTAGCTCTTGCAAGGTTTGCAAGGTTTTCAACAGCAGTTGCCGCAACAGCAACAGCAACAGCAACAGCAGGGAAATGCTATGTTTCAGCCACAAATGAGAGGCAGAGGCCAAGGAGGTTTTGTGAATAATGGTCCTGATTTAAATACGGTTGTGATTCCAAATGGTATACAGGCAATGAAGAAGGTGATGCCATGTCACACATGCGGAATCGTCGGGCATTGGAAATGGGAGTGCCCAATGTTGCTGCAGGAAGTTGTAGGTCAGCAAAACAATGATGTCAATTTGTTTCAGAATATGAGAGGACAAAAAATGAGAGGTCCAAATCCGAATTTTCAAAATAATGTGAATCAGATGCAGGGTTTACAACCCGTACAACCACAGCAGGTGCAAATGCCCCGTGTACAGATGGCACAGTTGCAGCCAATGCAACAGCAGTTTCCTATGGTACATAATCAGCAAATGCAAATACCCTTAGCACCAATGAATCAGCAGCAAGTAATGCTTCCTCAACAGGTCACGGGTCAAGGAATGAATCAAATGACACAGTACACCAATTCCCGTTACACAGTGAGAATGGAATACACGATGTGTGGGAGAGTGAAAGTTCAGATGAGGAGGGAAATTGTATGCTTGCAGCATCTTTGGAGGTTGATCAAAAGGGTCCGTATGTGGAAGGAAGAGTTATGGGTCACCGCGTTTCATTCTTGGTTGACACCGGAGCTACACGCTCTACAGTCAGAAGCATCGAAGTGCCAAATTTGCCACTTTCAGGGAGAACAGTTCAAGTAGTGGGAGTAGCAAATAGGTATCTGACAAACCCAATAACAGATCCAGTGCAAGTCAGGATTGGTATCTATCAAGGGTCACATAAATTTGTAATGTGTGACTCAAGCCCGATATCACTATTAGGGAGAGATTTATTGTGTAAATTGGGATGTTCGAGTATGTGCTCAAAGGATGGAGTTAAAATTCAGACAAACAGTGATGAGGAAGAAGAGGACAGTTTAGGAGGGGACGAAGTGGAAACTGTCGATGAAGAGTATCCCCTGATTACTCTTTATCCAATGCTCACTGAAGCAGATATTCCTGCTGAGTTACAGGAAACAGTTGAAAAGGAAGTGTGGGATATAACAGGGAAAGAAGTAGGATTGGCCAAAGGAGTAGAATCAGTGAAAGTGACCGTAAAACCAGATGTACATTTTCCCCAGACACCACAATACCACATGTCGCAAGACACCCTCATGAAAGTCGCCCAACTCATCGATGAGTTTGTGAAACAGGGAGTACTGAAAGAAGTGCTAAGTAGTCCATGTAATTCCCCAATCATGGGACTAATAAAACCGAGTGGAAAGGTCCGGATTGTTCAGGATTTGAGGAAAATAAATGACATAATAGTCAAATGCTGTCCTGTAGTACCAAATCCAGCTGTGATAATGTTTCAAATTCCCTGTGATGCTGAGTGGTTCTCAGTCATCGATTTGTCACAAGCATTCTTTTCTGTGCCTCTTCATGAGGACAGCCAATTTTTCTTGTGGTTCAAATTTTTGGACAGAGTCTACAGTTGGTGTCGAATTCCTCAAGTGTTTTCGGAGTCACCATCAATTTTCAATCAGATTCTGAAGAAAGATTTGGAATCATTGGAATTACCATTTGAATCAACCTTGGTACAGTATATTGACGATTTACTGATTGCATCCAAGACAGAAAATGACTGTACGGTTGACACTATTGCTCTGTTGAATCATTTTGGAAGGAATGGACACAAAGTGTCCCCTTCGAAGTTACAGTTCTGTCAGAAGAAAGTGAAATATTTGGGTCACCAAATAGTGAAAGGGTCGAGAAGAATCATGAAAGAAAGAATAACAAGTGTACTTCAAATGAGTCCACCCAAAACGAGAAAAGATGTGAGAACGTTTTTGGGAATGGTGAGCTATTGTCGCCAATGGATTCCCAATTTCTCAGCTCTGGCCAAACCTTTATTGAAACTGACCCAGAAAGATGCGCTGGATGAAATAGTGCTGAAAAGAGATGAGATGGATGCTTTTATTGAATTAAAGGAATGCATGTGCAGAGCTCAAGCTTTAGGTATGCCTGATTACACAAAGCCTTTCACATTGTTTTGTCATGAACGTGATGCATTTTCCTTGCCTGTCTTGACTCAAGCCCATGGTGGCGTAAACAGACCAGTAGCATATTTTTCAGCTGCTCTGGATCCGATCGCAGCAGCACTGCCAGGGTGCTTGCGTGCCGTAGCAGCAGTTGGTATCAGCCTAAATCAGAGTGAAGGAATAGTGATGGGACATCCTTTAACAGTCATGGTCCCTCACTCAGTCGAGATACTTTTGACACGTTCCCGAACACAGCACATGACCGGTGCTAGGCTTACAAGGTACGAGACAATAATTTTGGGTTCACCTAATGTGCAGCTGAAAAGGTGCACTACGTTGAATCCAGCAACCTTGTTTCCCAGTGAAAATGTCGAAATTGAGAACGCTGAAGACATCGAGCACGACTGCCTTCAGGTGACTGAATTTTGTACAAAACTAAGACCTGACATCAAAGACACCCAATTGGAAGAAAACGATCAAGTTATTTTTGTTGATGGTTCATGTTTAGGAGATGCACTAGGAATATTGAAAGCAGGATATGCTGTATGTACAATAACAGGTGTTCTGGAAGCGTCTTGGCTTCAAGGAATTTACTCTGCACAAGTAGCAGAACTAGTAGCACTTACTAGAGCTTGCCAACTTTCCGCATTAATGAAAGTCACCATTTACACTGACAGTCAGTACAGATTTGGAATAGTGCATGACTTTGGACAGTTGTGGTCACAAAGAGGCTTCATGACCTCTTCAGGATCACCAGTGAAAAATGGTGAAAGAATAAGAGAATTGTTACATGCTATCCAGTTGCCAGGAGAAGTAGCAGAGGTAAAATGCAGTGCACACTCGAATTCACAAGACTTTGTTTCTTTGGGAAATGGATATGCAGATCAAGTCGCAAGGTTTTGCGCATTGAACTGTATATTGCTCAGAGACGAATGGAACTTAATAAATGAGCCAGAACTCAAACCAAGTGAAGCCTTTGCTCTAAAAGTTGTGGATACAATTGAAAAATTGAAATTCTTACAGAATAATGTCAGTAAAGATGAGAAACTCTCATGAAGCAAATTACAATGCATAAAGAAGCCAGGTGATTTGTGGGTTTCAAGTGAAAGGAGATTGGTCCTGCCAGACAGTCTTTTAACGCAGTTAGCCAGATTGTATCATGGACAAGCCCACCTTGGAAGGGATGCCATGATTAGACTATTCAAAATTGATTGGTTTAGTCCCAAATTCCGCCAAGTTGCTGAAGCAGTTTGCCATCGTTGCGTCATTTGCCAACAAATGAACGCAGGAAAGGGAACAGTAGTAAACTTGAGCCACATTGGAAGAGCAGGTGGGCCATTCAGCAGGATGCAAATGGATTTCATTGAGATGCCTACGCATGCAGGCTTGAAGTATGTGTTGGTGATTGTGTGTATTTTTAGTCACTGGATTGAAGCATACCCCACACGTAGAAATGACAGTCTCACAGTTGCAAAACTACTCCTGAGAGAACTAATACCACGTTTCAGATTCCCGATCTCTTTAGAATCAGATAGGGGAAGTCACTTCAATAACGAAGTAATCAAACTATTGTGCGCAGCACTGAACATTGAGCAAAAATTGCATTGTAGCTACCGTCCTGAAGCATCAGGACTAGTGGAGCAAATGAATGGCACATTGAAATCTAGAATGGCGAAAATATGTGAATCCACAAACTTGAAATGGCCTGACGCATTGCCTTTGGTGTTAATGTCAATGAGAAATACACCTGATAGAAAATCTGGACTTTCGCCGCATGAGATCCTCATGGGCAGAGCCATGAGACTCCCAGCAGTCCCTGCAAATGCACTTGTAAATATTACCGATGATATGGTATTGGACTACTGCAAAGGTCTAGCTGATGTGGTCCACTCTTTTTCTCACCAGGTGGAAGCAACCACCTTGCCACTGATCCAAGGTCCAGGACATGCCCTGAAAGCAGGTGACTGGGTCGTGATAAAGAAACACGTGAGGAAATCGTGCCTGGAACCCTGTTGGAAAGGACCTTTCCAAGTGATTCTGACAACTACCACCGCTGTGAAGTGTGCGGGAGTTCCCAACTGGATTCACGGCAGTCACATGAAAAGGGTGACGTGCCCCACAGAAGAGGAAGTTGAAGTGCTGAAATCGCCAGTGACTGACAAGAGAGTACCAGGCATCGAGACAGGACAAAGAGAACCTGGAGGTGAACAAGCAAAAATAGAGGAAGGGGAAATATTTTCTGAGGAAGAAACAGCTGATCCATTTGAGGAGGACCGTGGAGAAGCCTCAGAAAGTGACGAAGATCCCGAAGGTGACAAAGAGCCTACGACAGGTGATGGAGCAGGAGAGCCTGATCAGAGGAGGGCTTTCCCAGAAGCAGACGATACAGGAAAAGAAAAGGAGAACCTGATTGACCTCCTATGGGGAGAAGACAAGACAGAGTGAAATTGTTCAAACTCTTCCAGAACTGGCTGCAGGTCCATCAGGTGAAAACAGTGCAAAACGGAGACAAAGCATATCGCCAGTGAAATTAAGGACTAAAGAAATATTAAAGGAAAGTGAAGGGTCAAAGTTGAAAGAGAAAAGAAAAGAAGTGTCTGTCGCAATAACAACACCAAGTGAAGGGAAAGACCCAGCCAAAGAACAAGGCACCAGCGAGAGAGAATCAAAAGGAGATGCAAAATTGAAAAGAAAAAGAATACCGAGCAGAAGATATTCTGGTCCGGAGTGGGCATACATAGCCACTAACGATTGGTCAGACGAATTCCTATGAACATTACCGAATAAGACATTGACAACCTGATTGACTTTTGAACTGGATAAGACATTGCTAACTTGATTGACTTTGAAACTGATCTTGAGACAAAGCTGCTAAACCGATAAGAGACTCAGGGCCAGATGTAGCAAAGGTTTAGCGACTCGCAAACGGTGAAAAACGCCGTTTGCGAGTCGCTAAAGCCCATTTGCTATGTAGAAATGCATTTTGCTAGTCGGAACCGACTCGCAAAATGTATTTCCGAGTCGCAAATAGGAAGGGGTGTTCCCTTCCTATTTGCGAGTCGCAATGCGATGTAATTCCATTTGCGACCGCGCATGCGGTCGCAAATGGGCTCGCAGTTACCATCCACTTGAAGTGGATGGTAACCCAGTCGCAAACGGGAAGGGGTCCCCATGGGACCCCTTCCCCTTTGTGACTGGACCAAAAAATAATTTTTCAGGGCAGGCAGTGGTCCAATGGACCACCACCTGCCCTGAAAAATACCGAAACGAAAGGTTTCGGTTTATTTTTCAAAGTGCAGCTCGTTTTCCTTTAAGGAAAACGGGTTGCACTTTGGAAAAAAAAAACAGCTTTATTTAAAAGCAGTCATGGACATGGAGGTCTGCTGTTCCCAGCAGGCCTCCATCCCCGTGAGTGCCCTGAATCTCTGTGGGGTCGCAAATTGCGACCCACCTCATTAATATTAATGAGGTGGGTCTTTGCAACCCCATAGCGACTCGCAGAAGGTGTCTGAGACACCTTTCTGCATCCCAAATTGCGACTTGCAATTTGCGAGTCGCAGGGACTCGCAAATTGCAAGTCGCAATTTGGGACTTTCCTACATCTGGCCCTAAGCTGCTAAAGGAAACAGTGTGAACATTGAACTTGTTCAGCTTTATATATATCTGCAAAATTGATTTGATAAAGTGTCTCCAACTTTCTGATTCTATATAGATCATGACAGGCTACACTACAAAAGGACAGAAAATGAAATGTTGTAAATACGTGTGTATAGGTCTAATAGCTGCATGTGTACTAATCATTATAGCAATAGTTCTTGGAATGCATGGAGAGAATGAAAGAGACGCAAATTATGCTTCTACTTCTAAACCTACTACTGAACTAACTCCTTTGAAGAAACTCAAACAAGACGAAAGATATTTGCATGATAAGAAGGAACTTTCGTCCAACGTTTTCTATCGCTTGCTGAATGAGTATGTTGAGACAATGGATGCGAAAGATTGTTATGTGTGCACACAAATACCTACCTCAGTAAAGGAAGGAGTGACATATCATAGCATGCCTCTTACGTATGGAATTTCATGTAGTTTATTAATGACCAGATTTTATGGCCAGGAGTATATTCACTACTTTTATTCCAATTATGATGTTCTATTTGCATATATCCCCATAATTGAGTACCTGAGTAAAATAGCAAGAGATTATTATAGAAAGTTAATTAGGGGTTTCTTTGAGGCATTGTCACCTTTTCACACAACTTACGCTCACAGAGAAAACCTTACATGCTTGCTTTCACCGTTAGAGAAAAGTTTTTTAGATCACACTGACAATAGGAGGAAAATGGGGAAGGAGAAATTAGAAAGAGAATTACATAAAAGGACATCTGTAGATAACTATGCTTTTGCCGCGATAAAGACACAATGCAATACACTTAGGGAGGCTTGGTGTACATAGGCCAAAATCATATTATGACACAATCTTTGTGGGAACGAGTGAATGTAAACATACGTTTTTGTTTCAAGCTAAGTGGGCGTTCATGTTAAATGGCCTAGACCCTGTTATTCCAGGGATATATTATATTTGTGGACTTAACGCCTATTATCGTCTTCCAAAGGGATGGTATGGGAGATGTTATTTGGGAATAGTATTTCCAAAGATTTATCAATTGGATGACTTAAAGAATCTTCCAAAGCTGTTTGAATCACATCATGTTCAGAAAAGGGAGATGGCTTCTGGTGTGGTAGGAGATATATTTGGAGCAATGATTCCTTCAGTAGGAGTCATATTGAATTCAATTAAAATACGAAAATGTTCTACTATTGTGGATAACATGTTGACAAAGTTCTCAGGAGCTATAATCGTGATGGATGCTGAACTTGCTGCAGAAAGAGCTATGACTCTTCAAAATCGGCTTGCTTTAGACATTCTTTTAGCAAAGGATGGCGGCGTTTGCAAAATGCTTGGTGCACGTCACTGTTGTTCTTATATTCCGGACAACAGCGGGCAAATTAGAAAAATGCTTACAAATTTAAGTAACGAAAGTACAGATTTGAAAGAATTGAAAGAACCAGGAGTATGGGAGAAGGTTGAAAAAGGATTTGCTTCTGTGGGAAATTAGCTCAGCAACATTTGGAACGGACTATTACTGAAAATAGTAAAAGGAATATTAATAACATTAATCTGTTTAATAGGTATTTGGGGAATTTGGAAAGCTATTAAAATATTGAAAACAAGGAACAAAAGGAGAAGAGAAGAGAAAATAGAAAATAAAATAGTAGAGATATGCAGAGAAAAATCAAAGGGAACCAAAAGAAAGAGGGAATTGACTGAAGTGCCAAATTACTGAAACAGAATTTTAATGGAATAAAATTTGTGGGAAGATTTGATGTGATGACATAATTAGTCATCAGAGGAGGGATTGATGACGCAGAAAAGAAGGACTAACAAATATTCATATATCAGAAAAATAATGTACGTGGGAAATTGTGCCCACTGAGTAGTTCGCCATTATTATAAACTAGCTTAATTAATCATGAAGAATTGACAAATGTAGTAATCCGTCATAATTGTAAATGTATTCTAGGATTTTCTTGATGAAACTGTTATATGCTTAGCTTAAGTTTAGCAGAGGCTTTGGCCTAGTTGCCTGGTCTAAAATTTTAACTGCGTGGTTTCACTTGTATTAACAAAGACATAGGGGGTCATTCTGACCCTGGCGGTAATTACCGCCATGGCGGAAGTCGGCGGTAGCACTGCCAACAGGCTGGCGGTGCACCGCTGGGCATTCTGACCGCGGCGGTTCAGCCGTGGCCAGAAACGGAAAGTCGGCGGTGTACCGCCGACTTCCCGCTGCCCTTGAGAATCCTCCATGGCGGCGGAGCGCGCTCCGCCGCCATGGGGATTCTGACACCCCCTACCGCCATCTGGTTCCTGGCGGTTCTCCCGCCAGGAACAGGATGGCGGTAGGGGGTGCCGCGGGGCCCCTGGGGTCCCCACGAAGAATTTCAGTGTCTGCTTTGCAGGCACTGAAATTCGCGACGGGTGCAACTGCACCCGTCGCACCTTCCCACTCCGCCGGCTCCATTCTGAGCCGGCGTCCTCGTGGGAAGGGTGTTTCCCGCTGGGCTGGTGGGCGGACTTTCGGCGGTCGCCCGCCGGCCCAGTGGGAAAGCCAGAATGACCGCCGCGGTCTTTTGACCGCAGAGCGGTCTTTCGGCGGGAACCGCTTGGCGGGCGGCGACCGCAGTCCGCCGCGGTCAGAATGACCCCCATAGTATTTTACTTTAAGGCTGTATTTTTCCAGTAGAGATAACTAATACACTTATGTCAAGGTTTCGTGCTAGGCTGGTTTCATCCCTTTTAAGCAAGGTCAGTTTCTGCAGGTGCGGACTATAAAAGCACTGATACCAAAATAATTGGCAAACTTTGTTGCAACTTGTGTTCCAAGGCTCCAAGGACAATGTATGCAAAAATGAGTACTAGGAGAAAGACACTATTCATTGGTCAAATTGAAGCCACCCTATGAACCCTCCAAAGGAAGACCCTGAAGTATTTGGTATGTTTCTTACTTAAACCCACCGGACAAAGAGAAGTCAGCCATTTTCTATGATGCCATTTTGAAGTCTGATCCAAGACGCCATCTTAGACGACATCTTGATGCGCTTTTCTCTATTCCAGAGAAAGAGACTTTGAGAATTCTAACCCTAGAGATTTTAACTTTGCTTTGTCCCGTCTTGACCATGCAGTAACTTTGCCCCACTTTCCTTGTTGCCGCAAGGAAACTTGCCCTTAACTTTGCCCCCTTGAAATTTGCCCCATGCTGATCGAACCGGTACCTGAAGGACGAAGACTTTCTTGAATGCTGATTGTATTTGGTAATTATAATTAGCCAAGTTCAATTGCTTATATTAGTGATTTGCATTGCTATAACCGAGTGCATTATAATTCAGATTTTGCATAGATTGCGTTTCTTCCGCCGGACAGCTAGTAATGTTCGTATACATATATCATTTGATTTTGAGACTCACTTATATCATGCTAGCTTTGTTAATATAGGGAAATAAATTCATGAACTTTCAATAAACTGGTGTGGTTATTCACGGCTGAAAGGTCATGTTGGGTCAAAATACTGATTGTTATTGATTCTTAATGTGTTATTTTGATCTATTAATTAAATATTGGGTATCAATTACAGTGGTTATCGATTATTGATTTGATTGATCCGACTATTCTAGGATGAGGAGAGCCCAACTCGGTTAAAAGGTTCACCAACCTCCAACGTGTCCAAGTATAAGTAATTTATAAGGACTGGACGCGTTATCAAAGTGCACTTTAACTTCATGGGGAATCACAACTGAGACCTATGGTGTGAGAAAGTAGCCTCTTTCTAGCATGGTTACCCCATTTTTTGCCTGTTTGTGATTGTTTGTCAGTGTGTGTTTACTGTCTCAAAGGGATCCTGCTAGCCAGGACCCCAGTGGCCATAGTTTAAAACCTATTTGTCAGTGTGTTTGCCTGTCTCACTGGGATCCTGCTAGCCAGGGCCCCAGAGCGGATAGTTTGTGGCCTATGTGTGTTGTCAGTATGCTTGGCTGTGTCACTGAAGTTCTGCTAACCAGAACTCCAGTGCTTATGCTCTCTCTACTTACCAAATTTGTCACTATAGTTTAGTGACTCCATATTCCAATTCTGATTGGTAGACTGGACCCCCTTATGAGTCCCTAGTATATGGTACCTAGGTACCCAGGGCATTGGCGTTCCAGGAGATCCTTATGGGCTGCAGCATTTCTTTTGCCACCCATAAAGAGCTCATACAAACCTTTCTTCAGGACTTCCACACTATTTCACAGCCATTTTTCACTTCACTAAGTAACTTATAAGTCACCTATATTTCTAACCTTCATTTACTGAAGGCTAGGTGCAAAGTTACTGTGTGTGAGGGTACCCTTCCATTGGCAAAGGTGCCTCCACATTGTCCAGGGCCAATTCCATGGACTTTGTGAATTTGAGGACACCATTATAATTGTGCACTACATATATGTCAATACATATATGTAGCTTCACAATGGTAACTCTGAATATGACCATGTGAGGTGTCTAAGATCATGGAATTGATCCCCAATCCAAATCTGGTATGGGGGCAATCCCATGCACCCTGGGGGCTCCACCATGGACCCCCAGTACTGCCAAACCAGCTCTCTGAGGTTTCCACTACAGCCCCTGCTGCTGCCACCTCTCAGACAGGTTTCTGCCCTCCTGGGGATTGAGCAGCTCAATCCAGGGAAGGCAGAACAATGCATTTCCTTAAGGAAATAGGCGTTACAGGCATGGGAGGGGTGTCCTCCCAGAGCCTCTGGAAATGCTTTGAAGGGCACAAATGATGCCCTCCTTGCATAACCCAGTCTACACCGGTTCAGGGACCCCAGTCCCTGCTCTGGCGTGTAACGGTACACAATAAAGGGAAGTGACCACTCCCTGGTCCATCACCACCCCAGGGGTGGTGCCCAGAGCTCCTCCAGAGTTTCCCTGGAGCTAGCCATCTTGGATTCCAAGGTGTGGGGAACCTCTGGAGACCTCTGAGTGGCCAGTGCCAGGAGGTGACATCAGAGACCCCTCCTGATAGGTGCATACCTGGGTGGGTAGCCAATGCCCCTCTCAGGGCTATTTAGGGTCTCTACTCTGGGCGTTTCCTCAGATTTGGTTTACAAGATTCCACCAGGACTCCTCTGCATCCTCTGCTTCAGCTTCTGACCACTGGATCAACCGCAGACAGCTCCAGGAACCACTGTAACTGCAACAAAGTATCCAGGACGACTCCTGTGACCTGCTTCTTTAGCTCCAGACCAGCATTTGCAACAGTTTCCAAGGTGTACATGCTCTGGGGACTGCCTGCCTTCACCCTGCACCAGAAGAACCAAAGGAATCTCCCGTGGAGTGATGGAGTCACTTCCCTGCTTCAGCAGACACACTTCTGCGATGACAACCGGTACTCTGGGACTCCTCTCCTGATGACGAGTGTGCTCCCTGGAACACAGGTAATGAACCAAAGTAACCCAGACTTTCCAAAGGTCCAGCTGTCCAAATTTGTTGGAGGTAAGATCTTGCCCCCCCATGCTATGACTGCACACCTGTGCACCGCGTCTTCTGCAGCTCCTTGGGCTTCTTCCAAAAGTTCTTCATGCACTGCGTAGCCCAGGTCCCCAGCACTCTATCCTGTGACGCACAGCTCTCCTCCAGTGTAGTGCTGCGATGACCGCACTTTGAATCTTCTTTGTCCCCGTGTTCTGGGACTCCCGTGGGTGATGCCTGGTCTTCTGAGGGCTCTCTGATGTGCTGAGAGCCCCCTGTGTCTCCTCCGTCTGAGTTCAGACCCCCAGGTCCCCCCTAGGTCCAGGCAGCTCCTCTTTGACGCAAACCGCGTATTTGCTTGAACCAAGGTTTATTGGTGGAATCCAGCGACGCAAACAGCCTGCATCCAACAACTCGATGTGGGACATCTCTTGCCCCAAGCAGGAACCCACAGCTGTCTTCTTTGGTGCATTTCTGTACTTTTTTTCTAACCAGAGAATCCACTTTTGCACCTTCTTCCAGGTTGGTGCTCTTTTTCGTCCTGGACTCTTCTTCGACTTCTGGACTTGGCCTCCCCTCTTCACAGGTCTTCAGGTCAAGGAATCCATCATTTGTTGCTTGCAGTCTTGCTTGGTTCTTGCACAATTCTTCATCACAACTTGTAGTGTGTTCTCAGGAAACCTGTTGCATTTTACTCCTGCTTTCCTGGGCTCTGGGGTGGGGTACTTTCCTTAACTTTGGTGTTTTCTCACACTCCCAGTGCCCCTCTACACACTGCACTTGCCTAGGGGGGAATTTGACATTCGCATTCACCTATTTTAGTATATGGTTTGTGTTGCCCCTAGGCCCATTGCAATCTATTGTAGTTTCTATTGTTTGCACTATTCTATGGCTATTTACTTACCTGATTTTGGTTACTAGTGTATATATTGCGTATAATACTTACCTCCAGAAGGAGTATTGCCTCTAAGATATTTTTGACCTTGTGTTACTGAAATAAAGTACCTTTATTTTTGGTAACACTGAGCATTTTCTTTTATTGTATATAAGTACTGTGTGACTATAGTGGTATTGCAGGAGCTTTGCATGTCTCCTAGTCCAACCTTGGCTGCTCTGCTACAGCTACCCCTAGACAGCCTAAGCTGCTAGAACACTGCCTACATTTCACTAATAAGGGATGACTGGACCTGGTGTAAGGTGTAAGTACCTTAGGTACCCACTACAAACCAGGCCAGCCTCCTACATATGGAACCAGTGTTCTGAGTTTTAGTATTCTGGGGTTCCATTGTTCAGCATTTTGGGTTTGGTCCTGTGTATTTTTTAATGAAGGAGCAGGCCATAAAGAAGCAAAATGTGTAGTCCAAACAGGTATGAGCAATGCTTAGCAGGGAAAGATTAGGAAAGACCTGGCAAGTAGGTATTCATCAAATGGGATTGTTCAGGACTCTCTTTAATTTAGATAATATTCCAAAAAGATAGCAAAAACATCAGGAGGCTAGATGTGAAAGAAATATATTTATCGTGAGCTGAGCACCGAACCACTAAAAGCTGACTTTCACCTAAACCGGCTTATTCTAATCAAATTTGCTGGGGTTCTCATTATTATAAGATAAAGAAGCTGCTACCAATATCTGTGGCAGTATCACCGATGCCCAGATTTTTATTTGAGACATACAACTACCTAATGGTGTCATTCACATCAGAAGAATACCCAAATAGGGGGTAAAATGCACTCATCACATCTTAAGAACTTAAGAACTCTACAAGGTAATAGGAGAATAGATAAGATTAACAATGTTGAGAAACAAGTGTTCATTCTCACTCATCCCTAACTTTGCTTCTACCCTATCTCCATTTCAACCTGGAGAAAATACTCCAACAGATTAAGCCACGATTGATGGAGATAGTCCAGTTAACAGTTCAGAAACTAGCACTGGTGCTACTTGCTTTGCATGCACCCCAGCTCAAAGCAAGCATGGATTCACCCCTTATGACAGTCATGAAGCAATAGCAATCTATTCCACCAATGCAAACCTTTTTAAATTTTAATAAATAACATAAATATCTATAAAAGTCGAACAACTTCTGGTCAATTACCAAAACTGAAGATAAACTTTATTAATTATGATCCTACAAACAATAAAAAATATATCATTTGAAGGGGTGGAGGCTAAGACTACTATTCTAACTGCAAGCCAAAAACATTGAGGAAAATGCATATATCAATGACTTGAGATTTACCATTCTAACTCTGCTACAATTGAAATTGAAGAAATAATACATATAACATTTGCAGTAGTTACTACTCTGATGTTAATGGAAGAAAGTAATCAGATCAAATGAGTGAAAACTACTCTTCTAATTTCAACCTCACAAAAAATTGGAAAAATACATTGTTCGGAAGGGTGAGATTTACTATTCTAACTTCCATCCATTTAAAAGTGGAAACAGTGCGTACATTGCAGGGGTTAGATTCACTACTCTAATTCCAATACAACATTATTTCAGAAAAGTGCTTAAATTAAATAGGGCGAGACTTACTATTCTATACTAAACCAATTCAAATTATGGAATGTGCATTAATAAATGGGCACAAATTACTATTCTAATCCCAGTCGTACAAACATTCAAGAAAGTGCATAAATAAAGGGGGGGCATTGACTAATATAACTGTGGTCCAAAATTATTTGGAAAAGGTGCATACATTGTAAGGGACTAGAACTACTGTTCACACTACATTTCACAGACATTGGGAAAAGTACAGTAGTCAGAGATGTGAGATTTAGAATATGCTCAATTCAATCCAGTTATAATTGAGAAAGGCCATACAGACATGAGTTTTACAATTCTACCTCCAATCGAACTAAAGTTGCATCTCCTGCTGTTAGTATTTGGGAATTGTTGCTCAGTGTGATTCCATTATCTGCCAATCACAATACTGTGTGTGGATCTTTCATTCTGTTTTGAACATGTAGAGCAAGCACACGAACAAGATAAAAAGTTAAAAGGATGCTGCTGCTTTAAATAGTTCCAGATGTTAAAAGCAGATACAAATTTGTATGAGCCATCCCTTAGTTTTGAAATCAACAGTTAATGCAATGCACAATAAGTAACATACATAGTTATGTTCAGCATTCAGAATCAAATATGCTTCAAATATTAATAAAAACACGTTTACATTTATATTGGTTTAAAACCACCGCAATAGAGACTGTAATAGAAAATGGACAGATCTGTTTAAGGCCTATTTTTGAAAGAAATACATTTGCATTCTTCATAGGCACTGTGCGACGGCCTCTTTACTGTTACAGTGACGGTCCGAAGGTCGGACCACCACAGTCGTAATGAGGCTCTAAAATTAAAACTCTCAAGCAAAAACCTTTAATTTCTGGAAAAGTTCATTTGATCAACCAACCCCTTAAATAAATCTTCACTGAGGACATCTCTTAATGATAGCTCCAGTTGATGAGAAAACATATCCTCAACAGATTATGGGCCATATGTACAAAAGCATTTCCCCATTGACACAGAATGGGTAAAAACCTTTGATACATCTGGCCCTATATTAGCAAGTGCTTGAACACAGGTGCTTGAAAGTCCTAGCACTAGCTTAAGCGCTTATATAGGAATAGCAGAGCTTCAGCTACAAAATTCCTATAAAATCTTCCCCTTGTAAGGATAATTTGGAGGTGGGCATATTGTTAGACCTGACAGCCTCAGGGTGGTCTTCAGCCCAACATTTTGCCTACCTCCTCCACTTTTCTGAACTTGTTTATGCTGGATTCAGGACTTTAGGCTGAAGACATTGTCACCGTAGGTGAACTACCTTAGCTTGCCTGGTGGCAGGTTGATGGTGGGCTCACCAGAGAAGAATTCTCCTGAGGACTTGAAATGAGAGGCCCCTGCCAATGCAGCAGGTAAAGCATCTGGGCATCGCCTAATCTACTGAGGGAATGATCGCCTACATAGTGAGCCTAAGGCTTCTGTACTTAGGCAGCCTATGTGCTGGTGGTCCCCGAGTGTTACAGGGCCTTTGTACTGGGTTTGGCTCACAACATACCCCTGACAGGACATTGAGGGCAAGAAAAACACCTTTGCCAGGCTTGCCACCCACTTCTATTGCCCCCGAATGATGACAGCCTCAGATGCATTTTGCAGGTCATGTCCCACATGCCAGGCCAGTGGGAAGATAGGGGAAAAGCAAAATGCCCCTCTTTGAAAGGGTGGGCATCAACATCATTGGACCCTTGCACTCCAAGATGGCTTCGGCAACATGTGTGTCCTGGTCTTGGTGGACCATGCCACCCGTAACCCAAAGACAATCCTTCTGAGGTCAGTGACTGCATCTGTGGTGGCCAGAGCTTTGAGGGGATCTTTACCTGTGATGGGTTCTTCAAGAATGTAGTGTCTGGCCGAGCCTCTAACTTCATGTCTCCGTACATGAAGTACATGTGGGATGAGTGTGGATGAGTGTGGTAAAACTCACAAGTTCACCTCACCCCATCACCTCCATACCAATGGCCTTGTGGAGAGATTCAACAAGATCTTGAAGGGCACGATTATTGGTCTACCTGAACCCATGTAGCTTAAGTCCCTTCAAACATCATATTAGGAGATCTCTGAGCCGTGTCAAGGAGGGATGGGAGCAAGCTCCCAGGAACACCCCCACCCTGGAACAGAAGTGGAGTGGCATTGAAAGAGAAACTTTAGCTGTGGCCTAGGAGCTGAAGACGCTGAGACTATACCTGTTTGGGACTCATTTATTGGTTCAGACAGTCTGTAATTGAAATACTATTTGCGGGCCTGAAGCACTGATTGTGCCACATACTTATGTAGCCCTCTAACTATGTCACAGGCCTGCCATTGCAGAGCCCTTGTGTACAGTTTTACACTACTATGTCAATCTGGCAGAAAACCCCATTTCCAAGGCCTAAACATTGAGCCTGGGGGAAATGCGCACTATGTGGAACTCCACGAAGTGGGCCAAAAACTTACATGGAGTTCCGTGAGTGTGCGAAGTTCCCCAAAATGTTCATTCGCATACATTTTACGTCAAATTCAACCTGAAGATCTTTCTTGTGTTCAAAATCACATGTGAATAGTACTACAAGGGCACAGTCATCTTGTTTTATTTACTCTGCTCATGGTGCTGGGCCTAGTTTAAATCCTTCAATTATTTTTTCAGTCCTCCACCCCTTAATTCTCCTATACCTAATTTGTATTTATTGTATTAGTGTGTTTTTTTGTGTTTGTGTACTTTACGTTTAAAAAAAAAAAAATTGTGTTTTCTTGACTTTTTGTATTTTTGTTTATTATTTTTCCCCTTCCTTCCTTCCTTCCTTCCTTCCTTCCTTCCTTCCTTCCTTCCTTCCTTCCTTCCTTCCTTCCTTCCTTCCTTCCTTCCTTCCTTCCTTCCTTCCTTCCTTCCTTCCTTCCTTCCTTCCTTCCTTCCTTCCTCCCTTCCTTCCTTCCTTCCTTCCTTTCTTCCCTTGTTTCTTTTTATTTTCTTTACTCCACACAGGCCAGCACCATGGCAGAAGAGAGAGCGAGAAGGGGAGGTGTGGTGCTAGGCCCTCCCAAGCAGTCAGTGGCAGCAGCTGCCTACCTTGTTGGTGGCGACACCTCCAAGTAGTGCAACCCAACCCATCTTTTGTGAAATGGTGGTGGCAGCACTCATATTTTATGTGCAGCTTCATCTCCCCTCCATGCTGCCAGCAGGTGACAGGCCTGGCAGCGGGTACCCCAGCTGCATTGGGAGAGGGTGTGCCGGTGTGTGCAGTACACCAGCCAGGTACAGCCCCTCACCCAGCAGCTGACTTTCTTTTTTTAATAGCATGCTGCTCACACTCAGAGGTAAATTACATTTAGTTTAAGTTAAGAATATTAGTATGTAATCAGTTAGAGCTAGGCTGGTGCTCAGCACTACCTCATCTTACTCGTTGGTGCTTGTTTTAGCTGATTACTTAAGAAACAGTTGCAATGCAGACGCCTCTGTCCTTATGTCACCATAGTTAATTGGTGATGTCAGTGAGTTAGCATTCTCCTAGACTTTATCTATGTTGCTCGTACAGTCCCAAGCAATTTCACTTGTGACGTGTAGTACTACTTGTATGCATCTATCCATTGTAAAAAAAGAAAGACTGAGTTGGTCCATCAAGGGAGTTGAGAAATGAGAATAGAATCAAAGATCATTCATTGCAGTGCATTAGTTCCAAATGGTGTTTTTGGTGAAGAAATTTGGAGTAGGGATTTTAAGACTTAAGCCATTTCAATGATAGTCAAACATACTAGTACCATAGACCATTTGATTTAGAGAAGTACAATGTTACTGTGTTTACATGCTATAATAATTTTGTGGAGATTAACTGCACCACTAATCTATCTTTTTGTCTTCTTTATTTCTTACATCAGCACAATAGGGCAAGAAGAGGGGCAGCACAGAGGCAGGTCTGGCAAGGGCTGAGGAGGAATCACCGACCACAAGCACCAATGCTGAGGGCTCTGCTCATCTCAGTAAGTCCTATTGTTTATTATTATTTTCTTATCTTTTACCTCTGGCCACTACTGTACTACTTCTAATTTTGCCTTGTTTATTTTTTTATACTGTCTCCATTTTATTCCAACTCCCCCATCCAATTTTTGTTTGATTCCTGTTATCCCTGCATTATCTTTTTTTCTGTCTTTCATTGACCATTTTTGTCCACCCCTTCATTGTGCCTCAATGATTCCAAGTCATCATGATCATGGGCTACAGCTCTGCCCCTTCATTATGAATTATATTTGGTTGACTTGACTGCCTGGCTTTTATAACATTGTAAACCAACAAAATACCTATAGTGATATTTTTTGAATACTGCAGTGCTAACCGAACTCTAGCAATGACTTGCGGTTGTTGTTTTTCTTTTTTTTAATTAAGGGGAGGTGTACCTTGCATCCTGCAACTGTATAATTTTTTTCTTGCAACACAGACCACCAGTGGTGCCAGCTCAAGTGCCGTTGCAGGAAGAGACAGAGCAGGGTGAGAAGTGACAGAAGGGATGTTCGTTGGTAAGTCACATTGCTTGCTTATTGACAATTAGAATTATACTCACTAGCTACAAGGGTGTTGTCATGAATGTGAACCCCCTGTGTTACCAGCTACTGTGGTGGATGGGTTATGGCCTCTTCTATTTGCAACTCAGCAAAAGCACATATAATGTACGCTAAAATGATGGCTTGATGGAAATGGAAAAGAACAGAATGTTAAAAGAAAGGATGGGTGAAATGAGCGCAAAGAAAGGATACGTGGGTGGGTGAAAGAATGCATGACTAAGTATTGGGTAAATGGATGGGTGAAAGGATGATTGAAAGAAATGGTGGATAGTGGATGTTGAATTGATGGATAATGGATTGTGAATTTTGGTATAAGACTGGATGAGAGAACGTAAAGCTTAACTCATGGTGAATATGGGTGAATATAGTAGGAAGAATGAAGGAATGATTAAATAATTGCTGGGATGAATAAACAAGGGAGCTCTTCTGGAGGGGGGCATGCTTCTCTCTTACTTCACTTACTTTGCTTTATGGTTATCCCAGCTATGGTTCAAAGAGGGGGAGTATTTTAATTTGTGTTTTAATCCCTTGACTCACTGTATTTGTTAAGTGAGGCAGATATGCATCCCACTCATCATCATTCATCAACCTTCTCCCTGCCCATGGCATTTCGTCACCCATGATTGAAGAAGTGCAGTAAGGTGTTTGTGGCTGGAGTGTTGGTTGTGTAATATGCATCTGCTTCAGCTAATGCAGCATTTACCAAGTTTTCAATGCATTGCAAACTGAACACACAAGGTGTGTTTCCCTTCGCCCACTCAGCCACCACTTAGTACTTCACTCCTTTATTCCTCCCTAAGTTCTTCTGTCCCAGCCTACCAAACAAACTGAAAATCTATTCTTGGCATGTGCCACAAAATGTATTTAATTGTTTCCCATAACAGATGCATTTTATGCCTTTTTAGGTTTGTCCCTTTAGACTTTCATCGATACAGTGACTGAATAATCCAAAGGTTAGGCATATGATGAATTCATGATCAGTAATACTCTTCTATTCTATGGCAAAAGCTTTACCTACCTGCCTAATTCCTCTGCCTTACCTTGAAGTAGAGTAAGTCAAGTTTCCTTTCCTTACTGCCCAGCAAATACATTTGTGGGAAAGAATGTGTAGTGGTGAGTGAGGCCAGTGAGTAAATTGGGATGAGTAACAGCCCAGTTCGATTTCAAGTTTGGCGTAAGGGATACTCTATGATGAACTTGCCAAATACAAACTATATCACCCATTCCTTTCCTTATAATGCAGTGCATCGTTGTCCCCACTGTTTAATTATGCAGACGGGATACTATATCCACATGTTCTACCTGACACGCGTGACGCATCTTATTAATTATAAATCTGCTCTTTGGAGTCAGGGTAGAAAGTAAGTAAAAGGAATTTGGAGAACAGCAGGACCACTGGAAATAACGATAGGTAATTGCCAAATTCAGCTGTCCCAGCTGCAGACAGTACAAAGTATTTGAAGCACTGGCTAGCATGTCTTCATTAATTTGGCATAACAACTTATATTCCATAGTGCATAATGCATTACTCATAAATGAGAAGTAATTCATTTTTGGTTTTCCAATAATAGTGTCTATTTAGTTACTTGAAAAGCCTTTAAAAGAAACAAAGAAATTACAGTTTTTCAATACAGTGTTATTCTGCCTTAATTATTCTCTACTGGACAGTCAGTGCTTTTTATTTGAGGCATCTGTGGGTAAGCAAATAAAATTGCCTCTGTGACTCTCCTAGTCATAATCACATCACATTCCAATGTCCCAAGGGAACCATCAATGTACTTCTACTGTGCCACCCACAATCTACTTTTGAAGAAGTGTTTGCACAGAGCATGGTTTACAATTTGTTGTTTTTCTTTTTGTTTTTCTTCATATAGTTACTCCCGTTGGTCGACCAGCACCACGCACCAGGCAGGAGATAGTGGCCTGTCTACAGTGGCAGAAGCTGGAAAGTATACAGGCCAAATAACAGTGGCTGGGGGTCCTGGAGGAAGAAGAGGGGGATGTAGCTGCCCGGTTTAACAGCACACCAGCACACCAGCCCAAGCCTCCAGCCTCCTGCCCACTACATCTCCGGTGCCACCACTAGCTGTCAGGTATCCTGACTGCCCCTGCTGCCACCCCCTGCTACTCTGACATGGAGTGGATGAGCAGTATGGGGAGTCAGCTCACAAGGGTCGAGCAGAGCCTGGACTGGCTCCAGAAACGTTTTGGTGAGTGGAACTTGTTGTGGGTGGAGAGGTTGGGCAGGGATTGGGACCAGGTTTCACTTTGGACTTTCTTTGGGCTTTTTGGGAACTGTTTTATTTGTTTGGGGGTGGGGTGGACCTGTTGTGGGTGGAAATGGCGTTTTTTCCATTTGCTAAAAATAGAGGAACATTTATTTTACTTGATTTATGCGTCAAATGTTTATTTTGGTGTTTTAGGGGGTCATTCTGACCCCGGCGGGCGGCGGGAGCCGCCCGCCTGGATGGAACCGCCAGAATACCGCTGCGCGGTCAAAAGACCGCCGCGGGTATTCTGGGTTTCCCACTGGGCTGGCGGGCGACCGCCAAAAGGCCGCCCGCCAGCCCAGTGGGAAACACCCCTCCATAAGGATGCCGGCTCCGAATGGAGCCGGCGGAGTGGAGGATGTGCGACGGGTGCAGTGGCACCCGTCGCGTATTTCAGTGTCTGCAAAGCGGACACTGAAATACAAAGTGGGGCCCTCTTACGGGGGCCCCTGCAGTGCCCATGCCATAGGCATGGGCACTGCAGGGGCCCCCAGGGGCCCCACGACACCCCTTACCACCATCCTGTTCCTGGCGGTCGGAGCCACCAGGAACAGGATGGCGGTGAGGGGGTCGGAATCCCCCATGGCGGTGCAGCAAGCAGCGCCGCCATGGGGGATTCCCGGGGCAGCGGAAAACCGGCGGGAGACCGCCGGTTTTCCTGTTCTGACCGCGGCCAAACCGCCGCGGTCAGAATGCCCTGCGGGGCACCGCCAGCCTGTTGGTGGTGCTCCCGCCGACCCCGGCCCCGGCGGTCAATGACCGCCGGGGTCGGAATGACCCCCTTAGTTTGCACTGCTATCTTTTAGTATAGCCTGTTTTTTAAATCTGCTAAAAATGTGTATGTCATTTACTTATACCCTTGCCCCACTGTCCTCTGCAACTATATTGACTACTAGGGGGTATTTGCCATTGCCTATTATGCCTACAAAACCTTAGATACACACAAACAACATCTTCTTCAGTAGAAGTGAATTACTAACTAAACAGGTTCACTTCAATCCATAGTTCTTCTCTTACCTATGCAGATGAAGTGAGGAAGGCTTCTTACTGAAGGGTTTTTCCCAAGGTGGCATCTTAAGGGAGTAGTAGTAGTATTAGCAGGCTAGCGCATCAACAGGGAAGTCAGAAGGTGCCACTGCCACCTACGCAAACTCCAACTGCAGAATTAATCAAAGGGTTATCCATCACTGGCAACTAGATTGAAAGAAAACAGAGAGTTAGTGGGTCATATTATATCATAACTTTAGGAAGACTGAGACCAGACTACGACAATGACAGTATTTAACACACAACAAAGAAGACCTGATATGATAATAAAACCTAGCAATGTCAACGTCTTCTGAGCAATGGTGGAGAGGTAGTATTTAAAACCTAGACATTGGAAATAAAATGGAGTCAGGAGAAGTGGGCCCAGAGTTAGGGGTGGTTGGACAAGTTTAAGTGTTTACGCAACACACAATACAAGGCCTTAATGATGATGTTGATGGAGCTGATGTGGAATATTGCTCAGGAAATAGAAGGTCATGCAGTGAGTTGGTGTTGGTTTCACCACATCTGCCTGTGATCCATTTGTGGTATAGAATTAAGTCACACATCATTAAATCAAACAGCCCAAGGGAAGAGATCTAGGGGCTTGATGAATGAATGAGAAAGGGGATTTGGGGAAAGGCGTGACAAAGACAAACACTACACGAAAGAAACCACAACAATATTCATTTGGGCGCTGAGCAGCACATCATCATCAGTCTGTTGTGGAAGGAAAGGATGAAGGGATAAGTATGCCACAGTTCATTTATATGCTTTGCAAACAGTTGTTCTACCCCAGAGAGATCCACAATAGTATATCTCTAAATGTTATGTTTTCTTGGTTTGAAAAATACAAACAATGGAGGATTTAAGTTAACCCACCCAGTTCTAAAAATTAAATTATGATTGTTGAAAGGAAAATGATACTGTATTGCCAAATTGGGTGATGCACCTCCATTCTTCTTGGAATGTCCATCACTCTTGGGTGCCTGTCGGAAGCTATCCAGTAGGTAAACTGGAGTGTTGCGCTTTCACCAAGTTTTGTTCATGCAGGAGAGGACTAGAAGAAAGCATGTGCAGTGAAAAAAACAATAACTGTATTATAAAGTAAAGGAGAAGGACAAAAGGAAGCAAGGTAAGATTCACAAGGAGTCAGGAGTATACCAAGAAGATTCAGAGGTACTGTGTGAACATAAGAGGAGTTTCACGTTTAAGCCAGCAATGCAGCAAACACATATTCAGTAGCATTTCCCAAATCAACCTCTCTCCAGTCCACAGAGCTGAGTGAGTACTAGGCCTCAGAGTCTTGACCATCATCATGGTTTCTCTTTGAAGTTGATAACTTTCTCCTTCTAGCTCCTTCTAGCTGTTGAGGCAGTTCAGTCCTGAATCCTTCTATCCTACTCCTTCAGATTCTGAGTAACTCTGTCCCAGTCTCAAACCAAGCGAGATAGACCTGGGTAGTACACTGCTGTTGAAGAACAAACACAGAAACAGAACTGTAGTATTTTATTTAGATTTGTGTTTGGTAACTAAAAGTGACTGGTCTGGTCAGAGGAACCAGAAAAATGGAGTAGACTCTGTAGCTAAATTTCACTACATTTGAAAGATCAATCACTTTCAGGAAAAAATGATCACCCATCAGCCCCAAACATTGCACTTCATCTTTAACCCCTTCTGTGCCGCGGACGTAGTGGTTACGTCCCGCGGCACAGTGCTGCTGTGCCGAGGACGTAACCACTACGTCCTCGGCACACAGCCCAGAGGGAGCGCTCTCGCTCCCTCTGTGTGCTTCCCCCCACCCCCCCAAAGTCAGGGATGGAAGGGGAAGCCCTTCCCCTTCCACCCCCGACCCCCCCACCCCCCCATAATGACGTCAGCGCGCGATCGCGCGCTGACTTCATTATGGGGATTTCGCCGCACAGGAAGCCATTTGCTTCCTGTGCGGCGACGAGGAAAGAGGTGAGTTCCTCTTCCCGGTGGGTGGGGGGTTTGGGCTAAAGAGGCACCGGGGGAAAGGAAAGGCTTTTCCTTTCCCCCGGTGTCTCTTTGAGCATTCCTGCTGCCCGATCGCATTGCGATCGGGCAGCAGGAATGCCCACTAGACACCAGGGATTTGTTTTTTTTTTTTTGTTCTTTACTGTTTCTTGTTTGCGGGGAGCGGCCCCTTGGGCAAGGGTCGCTCCCCTTGTGGGGGCAATTTGTTACGGCCATTTCTGCCCCCCTTGGGGGCAGATTGGCCTACTTTTTAGGCGGATCTGCCCCCAAGGGGGGCAGAAACCACTGGATCACCAGGGAATTATATTTTCTGTGCAGGTATGTTGGGAGGGGGTGCCCCCTTGGGCAAGGGGCGCCCCCCCCAAGGGGGCAGAGAACTGTTGGCCATTTCTGCCCCCCTTGGGGGCAGATCGGCCTATTTTTTTTAGGTCCATCTGCCCCCAAGGGGGGCAGAAGCCACTTAGGCACCAGGGATTGTGTGTGTAGTGGATGGGGGGGCGCCCCCTTGGGCAAGGGTCGCTCCCCTTTGGGGGGCATGTCTTTTAGGGCCATTTCTGCCCCCCTTGAGGGCAGATCAGCCTATTATTTTTAGGTTGATCTGCCCCAAGGGGGGCAGAAACCACTAGAACGCCAGGGATGTTTTTTTATGTGTTTATTTTTGTGGGGGGGCGTCCCCATGGGCACGGGGCGCCCCCCCAAGGGGGGCATTGACCTGTTGGCCATTTCTGCCCCCCCTGGGGGCAGATGGGCCTATTTTTCTAGACCCACCTGCCCCCAAGGGGGGCAGAAGCCACGTAGACACCAGGGATAGTGTGTGTGTGTGTGTGTGTGTTAGTGGATGGGGGGGGGCTTGGGCAAGGGTCGCCCCCCACTTTGGGGGCACATGTACCCAGGCCATTTCTGCACCCCTTGGAGACAGATCAGCCTATTATTTTTAGGCTGATCTGCCCCCAAGGGGGGCAGAAACCACTAGAACGCCAGGGATTTTTTTTATGTGTTTATTTTTGTGGGGGGGTGTCCCCTTGGGCACGGGGCGCCCCCCCAAGGGGGGCATTGACCTGTTGGCCATTTCTGCCCCCCCTGGGGGCAGATGGGCCTATTTTTCTAGACCCACCTGCCCCCAAGGGGGGCAGAAGCCACGTAGACACCAGGGATAGTGTGTGTGTGTGTGTGTGTTAGTGGATGGGGGGGGGGCTTGGGCAAGGGTCGCCCCCCACTTTGGGGGCACATGTACCCAGGCCATTTCTGCACCCCTTGGAGACAGATCAGCCTATTATTTTTAGGCTGATCTGCCCCCAAGGGGGGCAGAAACCACTAGAACGCCAGGGTTTTTTTTTTTGTGTTTATTTTTGTGGGGGGGCGTCCCCTTGGGCACGGGGCGCCCCCCCAAGGGGGGCATTGACCTGTTGGCCATTTCTGCCCCCCCTGGGGGCAGATGGGCCTATTTTTCTAGACCCACCTGCCCCCAAGGGGGGCAGAAGCCACGTAGACACCAGGGATAGTGTGTGTGTGTGTGTGTGTTAGTGGATGGGGGGGGGCTTGGGCAAGGGTCGCCCCCCACTTTGGGGGCACATGTACCCAGGCCATTTCTGCACCCCTTGGAGACAGATCAGCCTATTATTTTTAGGCTGATCTGCCCCCAAGGGGGCAGAAACCACTAGAACGCCAGGGATTTTTTTTTATGTGTTTATTTTTGTGGGGGGGCGTCCCCTCGGGCACGGGGCGCCCCCCCAAGGGGGGCATTGACCTGTTGGCCATTTCTGCCCCCCCTGGGGGCAGATGGGCCTATTTTTCTAGACCCACCTGCCCCCAAGGGGGGCAGAAGCCACGTAGACACCAGGGATAGTGTGTGTGTGTGTGTGTGTTAGTGGATGGGGGGGGGGTTTGGGCAAGGGTCGCCCCCCACTTTGGGGGCACATGTACCCAGGCCATTTCTGCACCCCTTGGAGACAGATCAGCCTATTATTTTTAGGCTGATCTGCCCCCAAGGGGGGCAGAAACCACTAGAACGCCAGGGATTTTTTTTTATGTGTTTATTTTTGTGGGGGGGCGTCCCCTCGGGCACGGGGCGCCCCCCCAAGGGGGGCATTGACCTGTTGGCCATTTCTGCCCCCCCTGGGGGCAGATGGGCCTATTTTTCTAGACCCACCTGCCCCCAAGGGGGGCAGAAGCCACGTAGACACCAGGGATAGTGTGTGTGTGTGTGTGTGTTAGTGGATGGGGGGGGGCTTGGGCAAGGGTCGCCCCCCACTTTGGGGGCACATGTACCCAGGCCATTTCTGCACCCCTTGGAGACAGATCAGCCTATTATTTTTAGGCTGATCTGCCCCCAAGGGGGGCAGAAACCACTAGAACGCCAGGGATTTTTTTTTATGTGTTTATTTTTGTGGGGGGGCGTCCCCTCGGGCACGGGGCGCCCCCCCAAGGGGGGCATTGACCTGTTGGCCATTTCTGCCCCCCCTGGGGGCAGATGGGCCTATTTTTCTAGACCCACCTGCCCCCAAGGGGGGCAGAAGCCACGTAGACACCAGGGATAGTGTGTGTGTGTGTGTGTGTTAGTGGATGGGGGGGGGTTTGGGCAAGGGTCGCCCCCTACTTTGGGGGCACATGTACCCAGGCCATTTCTGCACCCCTTGGAGACAGATCAGCCTATTATTTTTAGGCTGATCTGCCCCCAAGGGGGGCAGAAACCACTAGAACGCCAGGGATTTTTTTTTATGTGTTTATTTTTGTGGGGGGGCGTCCCCTCGGGCACGGGGCGCCCCCCCAAGGGGGGCATTGACCTGTTGGCCATTTCTGCCCCCCCTGGGGGCAGATGGGCCTATTTTTCTAGACCCACCTGCCCCCAAGGGGGGCAGAAGCCACGTAGACACCAGGGATAGTGTGTGTGTGTGTGTGTGTTAGTGGATGGGGGGGGGCTTGGGCAAGGGTCGCCCCCCACTTTGGGGGCACATGTACCCAGGCCATTTCTGCACCCCTTGGAGACAGATCAGCCTATTATTTTTAGGCTGATCTGCCCCCAAGGGGGGCAGAAACCACTAGAACGCCAGGGTTTTTTTTTTATGTGTTTATTTTTGTGGGGGGGCATCCCCTTGGGCACGGGGCGCCCCCCCAAGGGGGGCATTGACCTGTTGGCCATTTCTGCCCCCCCTGGGGGCAGATGGGCCTATTTTTCTAGACCCACCTGCCCCCAAGGGGGGCAGAAGCCACGTAGACACCAGGGATAGTGTGTGTGTGTGTGTGTGTGTTAGTGGATGGGGGGGGGCTTGGGCAAGGGTCGCCCCCCACTTTGGGGGCACATGTACCCAGGCCATTTCTGCACCCCTTGGAGACAGATCAGCCTATTATTTTTAGGCTGATCTGCCCCCAAGGGGGGCAGAAACCACTAGAACGCCAGGGATTTTTTTTAATGTGTTTATTTTTGTGGGGGGGCATCCCCTCGGGCACGGGGCGCCCCCCCAAGGGGGGCATTGACCTGTTGGCCATTTCTGCCCCCCCTGGGGGCAGATGGGCCTATTTTTCTAGACCCACCTGCCCCCAAGGGGGGCAGAAGCCACGTAGACACCAGGGATAGTGTGTGTGTGTGTGTGTGTTAGTGGATGGGGGGGAGCTTGGGCAAGGGTCGCCCCCCACTTTGGGGGCACATGTACCCAGGCCATTTCTGCACCCCTTGGAGACAGATCAGCCTATTATTTTTAGGCTGATCTGCCCCCAAGGGGGCAGAAACCACTAGAACGCCAGGGATTTTTTTTTATGTGTTTATTTTTGTGGGGGGGCGTCCCCTCGGGCACGGGGCGCCCCCCCAAGGGGGGCATTGACCTGTTGGCCATTTCTGCCCCCCCTGGGGGCAGATGGGCCTATTTTTCTAGACCCACCTGCCCCCAAGGGGGGCAGAAGCCACGTAGACACCAGGGATAGTGTGTGTGTGTGTGTGTGTTAGTGGATGGGGGGGGGGTTTGGGCAAGGGTCGCCCCCCACTTTGGGGGCACATGTACCCAGGCCATTTCTGCACCCCTTGGAGACAGATCAGCCTATTATTTTTAGGCTGATCTGCCCCCAAGGGGGGCAGAAACCACTAGAACGCCAGGGATTTTTTTTTATGTGTTTATTTTTGTGGGGGGGGCGTCCCCTTGGTCACGGGGCGCCCCCCCAAGGGGGGCATTGACCTGTTGGCCATTTCTACACCCCCTGGGGGCAGATGGGCCTATTTTCTTAGGCCCACCTGCCCCCAAGGGGGCAGAAGCCACTTAGGCACCAGGGATAGTGTTGTGTGTGTTTTTTTTGTTTTTTTTTGTTTGAGGGCTGTCCCCTTTGGCAAGGGTCGCTCTCCATGGGGACACAGTACTAAAGGTATTTTCTGGCTTCCTTGGGGCAGACAGGCCTATTTTTTTAGTAGGCCCATCTGCCCCTATGACAGAATCCACTTAGGCACCAATTTCTAAAATGTTTGATGGTGGGGTGTTTGTCAACTGAAGAAGTCTTTGCATTTGTGATAAAAAAAAATTTCCTCCTTTTTGTTCTAGTTCAAAGCTTTTGCTTTATTTGCTGTGGCTCCTTGCGGTTTTGGCGGTGGTTGACCTGCAGTTTGCACAGTTGCATGTTTTAGGTAAGTAAAAACAATTTACTCCAAAGGAGTATTGTTGCCATGCATGAATGACATGTTTGTAGGGGGTGTACTAAATGCAGGATTGTGTGTGAAATTGTCCTTAGGTTTGTGCACAATGATATTTGTTGTGTCTTATTTCTAATTTGCCTTTCTTTCTTTCTTTTTAGTGGGATATCATTGGTGATTGCTGTGTAGTTGCTGGTGAATCAAGCTTTTTCAGGCAAGTGAGCGGTATAGTTTTTGAGTTTGTAACTCTTACTAACAAAGCTAC
The DNA here is from genome assembly GCF_031143425.1 of Pleurodeles waltl. Classification (NCBI taxonomy): domain Eukaryota; kingdom Metazoa; phylum Chordata; class Amphibia; order Caudata; family Salamandridae; genus Pleurodeles; species Pleurodeles waltl. The sequence continues at coordinate 360,082,093 of NC_090439.1, forward strand.
ACTTTGTTACTTGTCTTACACAGTGCTGGTTGTTGGTGGTGAATTTGTCCAGTTAATTTTAGCAGGAGAGATCATGGCTAGCCGCAGGATGACCGCTCAGCAGGTGGTTGGTATGCTTTTTGAGTCACAGTCTGATCATGACTATGAGACGGACTCTGCATCTGAGGCAGAGGAGGAAGTCAGAGATTCTGGCAGTGATGTTTCTGTTGGAGGGGAATCTTCTGATGATGAAGCCACACTCAGTGCAGATGAAGGTTCTGTTTTAGAGGAGGACATTGATGTGCCAATAGTGCAGCAACCTGGGGCTGAAAGGTTTCCCGTTAGAAGACCTGATGTCTGGGTTGCCCCAAACATGGAGCAGCCAGAGTTGCCTGCCTTTACTGGTCTCCCGGGGTGTAACGCCAATACAGAGAACTTTATGCCTATCAATTTCTTTGAGTTATTCATGGATGATGTGTTTTTGGAAGAGATTGTTGAGCAGACTAATTTGTATGCGGAGCAGCATTTGAGGGACAACGCTGCTAGACTTAGGCCACACTCTAGAGCTGCCCAGTGGATTCCCACAAATTTGGAGGAGCTAAAAAAGTTTTTGGGTTTGACTTTTTTGATGGGGTTGATAAGGAAGCCGTCACTGGCTTCTTATTGGTCTACTAGTCCCTTGATGGCAACAGCTATATTTCCAGCTACCATGAGTCGTAATCGGTATTTGCTTCTTCTTAGGATGCTGCATTTTGTTGACAATGCATTAGCCTTGCCACGAGATCACCCAGATTCTGACCGTCTTTTTAAGATTAGGCCTGTCCTTGATCATTTTGTAGATCGGTTTTCGGAGGTCTATGTTCCAGGCAAAGAGATAAGTGTGGACGAGTCTTTGGTCCTCTTCAAGGGTCGTTTGGTTTTTAGGCAGTACATTCCTAGCAAAAGGGCACGATATGGAATTAAATTGTATATGCTGTCTGAAAGTAGGACAGGATATGTGTATAGTTTCCGTGTGTACACTGGTAGGGATTCCAATATTGACCCCCCTGGTTGTCCTCCCACTTTTGGAGTTACTGAGAAAATAGTGTGGGATCTTGGTAGACGACTGTTCAACAAAGGTCACCATTTGTATGTAGATAACTTCTACACTGGTGTGCAGTTGTTCAAGGAATTGTTTAGAGTGGACACAGTTGCTTGTGGCACAATCCGTTCTAACCGGAAAGGCTATCCAAGGGAGCTTGTCTGTAAAAAACTTGAGAGGGGACAGTGCTGTGCCTTGCGGAACGAGGAGCTGCTAGCTTTGAAATTTTCAGACAAGAGGGATGTCTACATGCTAAGTACCATCCATGATGAGAGTACTTCCCCTGTGACTGTTTGGGGCCAGGTTGCTGAAGTGCGCAAACCTGTGTGCATTTTAGATTATAATAAGCACATGGGAGGTGTAGATAGAGTTGACCAGAGGTTGGAACCTTATACTGCTATTCGTAAGTCTTATGTTTGGTATAAGAAGTTAGCACTTCACCTCTTCCACTTAGCAACCTTCAATGCTTTTATTGTGTTTAGGGATAGGTCTCCAGACTCAAAGATGACATTTGTGAAATTTCAGGAGTCAGTGATAGAGAGCCTTATTGTGGTGGAACAGGCCAGAGTTCCTAGAGAAGCAGTGGTGGAGGATGTGGCTAGATTGAAAGATCGCCACTTTGCTGAGCACATTCCTCCCACACCCAAAAAAGACTTTCCAGCTAAGAAATGTAGAGTGTGTTTTCGAAGAGGTATCCGGAGGGAGTCTCGAATGTACTGCCCAGATTGTCCTTCAAAGCCTGGGCTGTGTGTCGGTGCTTGTTTTAAGAATTACCACACCCAGAAGAATTTCTGGGAACAACCATGAGTGTAAACTCATGTCTGTTTTGTATTTTCATGTGTTTAGTTTCATGGTTAGCATTTCTGTCATGTTCTTAGTTAGAGCTTTTGTGTTTGTTGTTTTGTAATTCTTTCTACTTAGTTAGGGGTTCCTCTGTTAAAAAAAAAAAAAATATGATGCCATTGTGTGTGGAGTGGGGCTTGGCTGAGACTGTACATATTGACTTGATGTTGGCTACTGCAACACACTGCAAGCCAAACACCAGTCCACACACTCCCATCAGCTGGTGTGATTGTTGTATCAGGCATGTGGGCGTATGTAAGTGATGGGCCCTTGAGTGGCGCTGTCTGTCGATGTGAGTGTTGTAATGTGCTGGGCCCGTGGCTGGCGGTGTGAATGGCCTTGTGTGTGTCATGTATGAAAGTTGTGTGAATGGACTGTAAAGCGGTTGGTGCCTTGTCGCGGCTTTACAGCTCACGAGCTGTGAGTCATTGGTTCAGTTTTTTGCCTTTCAGTTACTAACAGTGCTTTTCATTTTTGTGAAAGCTCTTGTTAGTAAAATTTGATCCACTGAACCATCACTCACCCTCGTGCCAAATCCAACCAGTATGTGTGGTAAAAATGACCAAACCTGCTCCGCTGTAATCAGGCGTCGCAGCACACCTATGACACGCTAGGTGCCTCAGGTGGGACCCCGATGATGAAGCATGCCACCAACTTGGTTGGTGGGTGAGGGGTCTTTTTCACATAACCTAAGTGTGTTTCTTTTCAAAATTTTAGTGTTTGGCACATCACGGACGTATGTGGGCACATCAAAACGATATATTACAAAACTACCTGTGTTTGGGGGGGGAGAGGGCACCTATGTTTTTGGTCCTGTGTGCGGCCTTCATCTAGGGAAACCTACCAAACCCAGACATTTTTTAAAACTAGACACCCCCAAGGAGTCTAGGGAGGAGTGGCTTGCGTGGATCCCCCAACATTTTCTTACCCAGACTCCTCTGTAAACCTCAAAATGTGCTTAAAAAAAACATATTTTCCTGACTTTTCTTCGTACGATCACCACTCCAGCACAAAATTCCTACTCCCCAGTGTTCCCCTCAGTCTCCCAAATAAAATGACACCTCACGTATGTGGGTCCCCAAAGCAGAGTCAGTCTAAAGATGTATAAAAGAATATGTCCTTATAAACTCGCAGTACTATCCCCTGTATCTCTACAAGTTTTGGGCCTTATTCTGTTGGAGGCACCTGGCCCACCCACACAACTGAGGTATCATTTTTATCGGGAGACTTGGGGGAACGCTGGGTGGAAGGAAATTTGTGGCTCCACTCAGATTCCAGAACTTTCTGTCACCGAAATGTGTGAAAAATGCGTTGTTTTAGCCAATATTTGAGGTTTGGAAAGGATTCTGGGTAACAGAACCTGGTCAGAGCCCCTCAAGTCACCCCATCTTGGATTCCCCTAGGTCTCTAGTTTTCAGAAATGCACAGGTTTGGTAGGTTTCCCTAGGTGCTGGCTGAGCTACAGGCCAAAAACTACAGGTAGGCACTGTTTTCAATGAAAAAATGTGATGTGTCCACGTTGCGCTTTGGGGCGTTTCCTGTCGCGGGCGCTAGGCCTACCCACACAAGTGAGGTATCATTTTTATCGGGAGACGTGGGGGAACGCTGGGTGGAATCAAATTTGTGGCTCCTCTCAGATTCCAGAACTTTCTGCCACAGAAATGTGAGGAACATGTGTTTTTTTAGCCAATTTTTGAGCTTTGCAAAGGATTCTGGGTAACAGAACCTGGTCCGAGCCCCGCCAGTCACCCCTCCTTGGATTCCCCTAGGTCTCTAGTTTTCAGAAATGCACAGGTTTGGTAGGTTTCCCTAGGTGGCGGCTGAGCTACAGGCCAAAATCTACAGGTAGGCACTTCGCTAAAAACAGGTCTGTTTTCTTCCAAAATTTTGGTGGTGTCCACGTTGCGCTTTGGGGCGTTTCCTGTCGCGGGCGCTAGGCCTACCCACGCAAGTGAGGTATCATTTTTATCGGGAGACTTGGGGGAACGCTGGGTGGAAGGAAATTTGTGGCTCCTCCCAGATTCCAGAACTTTCTGCCACAGAAATGTGAGGAACATGTGTTTTTTTAGCCAATTTTTGAGCTTTGCAAAGGATTCTGGGTAACAGAACCTGGTCCGAGCCCCGCCAGTCACCCTTCCTTGGATTCCCCTAGGTCTCTAGTTTTCAGAAATGCACAGGTTTGGTAGGTTTCCCTAGGTGGCGGCTGAGCTACAGGCCAAAATCTACAGGTAGGCACTTTGCTAAAAACAGGTCTGTTTTCTGTGATGTGTCCACGTTGCGCTTTGGGGCGTTTCCTGTCGCGGGCGCTAGGCCTACCCACACAAGTGAGGTATCATTTTTATCGGGAGACGTGGGGGAACGCTGGGTGGAAGGAAATTTGTGGCTCCTCTCAGATTCCAGAACTTTCTGCCACAGAAATGTGAGGAACATGTGTTTTTTTAGCCAATTTTTGAGCTTTGCAAAGGATTCTGGGTAACAGAACCTGGTCCGAGCCCCGCCAGTCACCCCTCCTTGGATTCCCCTAGGTCTCTAGTTTTCAGAAATGCACAGGTTTGGTAGGTTTCCCTAGGTGGTGGCTGAGCTACAGGCCAAAATCTACAGGTAGGCACTTCGCTAAAAACAGGTCTGTTTTCTTCCAAAATTTTGGTGGTGTCCACGTTGCGCTTTGGGGCGTTTCCTGTCGCGGGCGCTAGGCCTACCCACGCAAGTGAGGTATCATTTTTATCGGGAGACTTGGGGGAACGCTGGGTGGAAGGAAATTTGTGGCTCCTCCCAGATTCCAGAACTTTCTGCCACAGAAATGTGAGGAACATGTGTTTTTTTAGCCAATTTTTGAGCTTTGCAAAGGATTCTGGGTAACAGAACCTGGTCCGAGCCCCGCCAGTCACCCCTCCTTGGATTCCCCTAGGTCTCTAGTTTTCAGAAATGCACAGGTTTGGTAGGTTTCCCTAGGTGGCGGCTGAGCTACAGGCCAAAATCTACAGGTAGGCACTTTGCTAAAAACAGGTCTGTTTTCTGTGATGTGTCCACGTTGCGCTTTGGGGCGTTTCCTGTCGCGGGCGCTAGGCCTACCCACACAAGTGAGGTATCATTTTTATCGGGAGACGTGGGGGAACGCTGGGTGGAAGGAAATTTGTGGCTCCTCTCAGATTCCAGAACTTTCTGCCACAGAAATGTGAGGAACATGTGTTTTTTTAGCCAATTTTTGAGCTTTGCAAAGGATTCTGGGTAACAGAACCTGGTCCGAGCCCTGCCAGTCACCCCTCCTTGGATTCCCCTAGGTCTCTAGTTTTCAGAAATGCACAGGTTTGGTAGGTTTCCCTAGGTGGCGGCTGAGCTACAGGCCAAAATCTACAGGTAGGCACTTCGCTAAAAACAGGTCTGTTTTCTTCCAAAATTTTGGTGGTGTCCACGTTGCGCTTTGGGGCGTTTCCTGTCGCGGGCGCTAGGCCTACCCACGCAAGTGAGGTATCATTTTTATCGGGAGACTTGGGGAAACGCTGGGTGGAAGGAAATTTGTGGCTCCTCCCAGATTCCAGAACTTTCTGCCACAGAAATGTGAGGAACATGTGTTTTTTTAGCCAATTTTTGAGCTTTGCAAAGGATTCTGGGTAACAGAACCTGGTCCGAGCCCCGCCAGTCACCCCTCCTTGGATTCCCCTAGGTCTCTAGTTTTCAGAAATGCACAGGTTTGGTAGGTTTCCCTAGGTGGCGGCTGAGCTACAGGCCAAAATCTACAGGTAGGCACTTTGCTAAAAACAGGTCTGTTTTCTGTGATGTGTCCACGTTGCGCTTTGGGGCGTTTCCTGTCGCGGGCGCTAGGCCTACCCACACAAGTGAGGTATCATTTTTATCGGGAGACGTGGGGGAACGCTGGGTGGAAGGAAATTTGTGGCTCCTCCCAGATTCCAGAACTTTCTGCCACAGAAATGTGAGGAACATGTGTTTTTTTAGCCAATTTTTGAGCTTTGCAAAGGATTCTGGGTAACAGAACCTGGTCCGAGCCCCGCCAGTCACCCCTCCTTGGATTCCCCTAGGTCTCTAGTTTTCAGAAATGCACAGGTTTGGTAGGTTTCCCTAGGTGGCGGCTGAGCTACAGGCCAAAATCTACAGGTAGGCACTTCGCTAAAAACAGGTCTGTTTTCTTCCAAAATTTTGGTGGTGTCCACGTTGCGCTTTGGGGCGTTTCCTGTCGCGGGCGCTAGGCCTACCCACGCAAGTGAGGTATCATTTTTATCGGGAGACTTGGGGGAACGCTGGGTGGAAGGAAATTTGTGGCTCCTCCCAGATTCCAGAACTTTCTGCCACAGAAATGTGAGGAACATGTGTTTTTTTAGCCAATTTTTGAGCTTTGCAAAGGATTCTGGGTAACAGAACCTGGTCCGAGCCCCGCCAGTCACCCCTCCTTGGATTCCCCTAGGTCTCTAGTTTTCAGAAATGCACAGGTTTGGTAGGTTTCCCTAGGTGGCGGCTGAGCTACAGGCCAAAATCTACAGGTAGGCACTTCGCTAAAAACAGGTCTGTTTTCTTCCAAAATTTTGGTGGTGTCCACGTTGCGCTTTGGGGCGTTTCCTGTCGCGGGCGCTAGGCCTACCCACGCAAGTGAGGTATCATTTTTATCGGGAGACTTGGGGAAACGCTGGGTGGAAGGAAATTTGTGGCTCCTCCCAGATTCCAGAACTTTCTGCCACAGAAATGTGAGGAACATGTGTTTTTTTAGCCAATTTTTGAGCTTTGCAAAGGATTCTGGGTAACAGAACCTGGTCCGAGCCCCGCCAGTCACCCCTCCTTGGATTCCCCTAGGTCTCTAGTTTTCAGAAATGCACAGGTTTGGTAGGTTTCCCTAGGTGGCGGCTGAGCTACAGGCCAAAATCTACAGGTAGGCACTTTGCTAAAAACAGGTCTGTTTTCTGTGATGTGTCCACGTTGCGCTTTGGGGCGTTTCCTGTCGCGGGCGCTAGGCCTACCCACACAAGTGAGGTATCATTTTTATCGGGAGACGTGGGGGAACGCTGGGTGGAAGGAAATTTGTGGCTCCTCTCAGATTCCAGAACTTTCTGCCACAGAAATGTGAGGAACATGTGTTTTTTGTAGCCAATTTTTGAGCTTTGCAAAGGATTCTGGGTAACAGAACCTGGTCCGAGCCCCGCCAGTCACCCCTCCTTGGATTCCCCTAGGTCTCTAGTTTTCAGAAATGCACAGGTTTGGTAGGTTTCCCTAGGTGGCGGCTGAGCTACAGGCCAAAATCTACAGGTAGGCACTTCGCTAAAAACAGGTCTGTTTTCTTCCAAAATTTTGGTGGTGTCCACGTTGCGCTTTGGGGCGTTTCCTGTCGCGGGCGCTAGGCCTACCCACGCAAGTGAGGTATCATTTTTATCGGGAGACTTGGGGGAACACTGGGTGGAAGGAAATTTGTGGCTCCTCCCAGATTCCAGAACTTTCTGCCACAGAAATGTGAGGAACATGTGTTTTTTTAGCCAATTTTTGAGCTTTGCAAAGGATTCTGGGTAACAGAACCTGGTCCGAGCCCCGCCAGTCACCCCTCCTTGGATTCCCCTAGGTCTCTAGTTTTCAGAAATGCACAGGTTTGGTAGGTTTCCCTAGGTGGCGGCTGAGCTACAGGCCAAAATCTACAGGTAGGCACTTTGCTAAAAACAGGTCTGTTTTCTGTGATGTGTCCACGTTGCGCTTTGGGGCGTTTCCTGTCGCGGGCGCTAGGCCTACCCACACAAGTGAGGTATCATTTTTATCGGGAGACGTGGGGGAACGCTGGGTGGAAGGAAATTTGTGGCTCCTCTCAGATTCCAGAACTTTCTGCCACAGAAATGTGAGGAACATGTGTTTTTTTAGCCAATTTTTGAGCTTTGCAAAGGATTCTGGGTAACAGAACCTGGTCCGAGCCCCGCCAGTCACCCCTCCTTGGATTCCCCTAGGTCTCTAGTTTTCAGAAATGCACAGGTTTGGTAGGTTTCCCTAGGTGGCGGCTGAGCTACAGGCCAAAATCTACAGGTAGGCACTTCGCTAAAAACAGGTCTGTTTTCTTCCAAAATTTTGGTGGTGTCCACGTTGCGCTTTGGGGCGTTTCCTGTCGCGGGCGCTAGGCCTACCCACGCAAGTGAGGTATCATTTTTATCGGGAGACTTGGGGGAACGCTGGGTGGAAGGAAATTTGTGGCTCCTCCCAGATTCCAGAACTTTCTGCCACAGAAATGTGAGGAACATGTGTTTTTTTAGCCAATTTTTGAGCTTTGCAAAGGATTCTGGGTAACAGAACCTGGTCCGAGCCCCGCCAGTCACCCCTCCTTGGATTCCCCTAGGTCTCTAGTTTTCAGAAATGCACAGGTTTGGTAGGTTTCCCTAGGTGGCGGCTGAGCTAGAGGCCAAAATCTACAGGTAGGCACTTTGCTAAAAACAGGTCTGTTTTCTGTGATGTGTCCACGTTGCGCTTTGGGGCGTTTCCTGTCGCGGGCGCTAGGCCTACCCACACAAGTGAGGTATCATTTTTATCGGGAGACGTGGGGGAACGCTGGGTGGAAGGAAATTTGTGGCTCCTCTCAGATTCCAGAACTTTCTGCCACAGAAATGTGAGGAACATGTGTTTTTTTAGCCAATTTTTGAGCTTTGCAAAGGATTCTGGGTAACAGAACCTGGTCCGAGCCCCGCCAGTCACCCCTCCTTGGATTCCCCTAGGTCTCTAGTTTTCAGAAATGCACAGGTTTGGTAGGTTTCCCTAGGTGGCGGCTGAGCTAGAGGCCAAAATCTACAGGTAGGCACTTTGCTAAAAACAGGTCTGTTTTCTGTGATGTGTCCACGTTGCGCTTTGGGGCGTTTCCTGTCGCGGGCGCTAGGCCTACCCACACAAGTGAGGTATCATTTTTATCGGGAGACGTGGGGGAACGCTGGGTGGAAGGAAATTTGTGGCTCCTCTCAGATTCCAGAACTTTCTGCCACAGAAATGTGAGGAACATGTGTTTTTTTAGCCAATTTTTGAGCTTTGCTAAGGATTCTGGGTAACAGAACCTGGTCCGAGCCCCGCCAGTCACCCCTCCTTGGATTCCCCTAGGTCTCTAGTTTTCAGAAATGTACAGGTTTGGTAGGTTTCCCTAGGTGCCGGCTGAGCTAGAGGCCAAAATCTGCAGGTAGTCACTTCGCAAAAAACACCTCTGTTTTCTTCCAAAATTTTGGTGGTGTCCACGTTGCGCTTTGGGGCGTTTCCTGTCGCGGGCGCTAGGCCTACCCACTCAAGTGAGGTATCATTTTTATCGGGAGACTTGGGGGAACGCTGGGTGGAAGGAAATTTGTGGCTCCTCTCAGATTCCAGAACTTTCTGTCACTCAAATGTGAGGAAAATGCGTTTTTTTAGCCGAAATATGAGGTTTGCAAAGGATTCTGGGTAACAGAACCTGGTCCGAGCCCCGCCAGTCACCCCTCCTTGGATTCCCCTAGGTCTCTAGTTTTCAGAAATGCACAGGTTTGGTAGGTTTCCCTAGGTGGCGGCTGAGCTACAGGCCAAAATCTACAGGTAGGCACTTTGCTAAAAACAGGTCTGTTTTCTGTGATGTGTCCACGTTGCGCTTTGGGGCGTTTCCTGTCGCGGGCGCTAGGCCTACCCACACAAGTGAGGTATCATTTTTATCGGGAGACGTGGGGGAACGCTGGGTGGAAGGAAATTTGTGGCTCCTCTCAGATTCCAGAACTTTCTGCCACAGAAATGTGAGGAACATGTGTTTTTTTAGCCAATTTTTGAGCTTTGCAAAGGATTCTGGGTAACAGAACCTGGTCCGAGCCACACAAATCACCCCATCTTGGATTCCCCTAGGTCTCTAGTTTTCAGAAATGCACAGGTTTGGTAGGTTTCCCTAGGTGGCGGCTGAGCTACAGGCCAAAATCTACAGGTAGGCACTTCGCTAAAAACAGGTCTGTTTTCTGTGATGTGTCCACGTTGCGCTTTGGGGCGTTTCCTGTCGCGGGCGCTAGGCCTACCCACACATGTGAGGTATCATTTTTATCGGGAGACGTGGGGGAACGCTGGGTGGAAGGACATTTGTGGCTCCTCTCAGATTCCAGCACTTTCTGCCACAGAAATGTGAGGAACATGTGTTTTTTTAGCCAATTTTTGAGCTTTGCAAAGGATTCTGGGTAACAGAACCTGGTCCGAGCCACACAAATCACCCCATCTTGGATTCCCCTAGGTCTCTAGTTTTCAGAAATGCACAGGTTTGGTAGGTTTCCCTAGGTGGCGGCTGAGCTAGAGGCCAAAATCTACAGGTAGGCACTTTGCTAAAAACAGGTCTGTTTTCTGTGATGTGTCCACATTGCGCTTTGGGGTGTTTCCTGTCGCGGGCGCTAGGCCTACCCACACAAGTGAGGTATCATTTTTATCGGGAGACGTGGGGGAACGCTGGGTGGAAGGAAATTTGTGGCTCCTCTCAGATTCCAGAACTTTCTGCCACAGAAATGTGAGGAACATGTGTTTTTTTAGCCAATTTTTGAGCTTTGCAAAGGATTCTGGGTAACAGAACCTGGTCCGAGCCACACAAATCACCCCATCTTGGATTCCCCTAGGTCTCTAGTTTTCAGAAATGCACAGGTTTGGTAGGTTTCCCTAGGTGGCGGCTGAGCTAGAGGCCAAAATCTACAGGTAGGCACTTTGCTAAAAACAGGTCTGTTTTCTGTGATGTGTCCACGTTGCGCTTTGGTGCGTTTCCTGTCGCGGGCGCTAGGCCTACCCACACAAGTGAGGTATCATTTTTATCGGGAGACTTGGGGGAACATAGAATAGCAAAACAAGTGTTATTGCCCCTTGTCTTTCTCTACATTTTTCCCTTCCAAATGTAAGACAGTGTGTAAAAAAGACGTCTATTTGAGAAATGCCCGGTAATTCACATGCTAGTATGGGCAGCCCGGAATTCAGAGATGTGCAAATAACCACTGCTTCTCAACACCTTATCTTGTGCCCATTTTGGAAATACAAAGGTTTTCTTGATAGCTATTTTTTACTCTTTATATTTCAGCAAATGAATTGCTGTATACCCGGCATAGAATGAAAACCCACTGCAGGGTGCAGGTCATTTATTGGCTCTGGGTACCTAGAGTTCTTGATGAACCTACAAGCCCTATATATCCCCGCAACCAGAAGAGTCCAGCAGACGTAACGGTATATTGCTTTCGAAAATCTGACATTGCAGGAAAAAGTTACAGAGTAAAACTTAGAGAAAAATTGATGTTTTTTTCACTTCAATTTCAATATTTTTCTTTTTCAGTTGCTATTTTCTGTAGGAAACCCTTGTAGGATCTACACAAATTACCCCTTGCTGAATTCAGAATTTTGTCTACTTTTCAGAAATGTTGCGGTTTATGGGATCCAGCGTTGGTTTCATGCCCATTTCTGTCACTGACTGGAAGGAGGCTGAAAGCACAAAAAATCGTAAAAATGGGGTATGTCCCAGTAAAATGCCAAAATTGGGTTGAAAAATTGGGTTTTCTGATTCAAGTCTGCCTGTTCCTGAAAGCTGGGAAGCTGGTGATTTTATCACCGCAAACCCTTTGTTGATGCCCTTTTCAGGGAAAAAACCACAAGCCTTCTTCTGCAGCCCATGTTTCCAAATTTTTTTAAAAAAATGAAATTTTCACTGTTTTTTGGCTAATTTCTTGGCCTCCTTCTGGGGAACCCACAAAGTCTGGGTACCTCTAGAATCCCTAGGATGTTGGAAAAAAAGGACGCAAATTTGGCATGGGTAGCTTATGTGAACAAAAAGTTATGAGGGCCTAAGCGCGAACTGCTCCAAATAGCCAAAAAAAGGCTCGGCACAGGAGGGGGAAAAGGCCTGGCAGCGAAGGGGTTAACAAGTTACAAACTTATTGAATTCCCTCCCTCACTGTCAGTCACCACATACATCATCAATCATCACTCACAATCACTCAATATATAACCACTTGTCGGTGCAATAGTTAGTAGCTAAACAGTTCAATGAGGAATAATTTAAAATGTCTATGGTGGCACTGGCGTACTCAGTCCTGAAAGCAGAGTTCATCTTCAAACTCAGGTGGTTCACTCAGATCACTCAGAAGTTAGCCAACAAACACTTGATTCTGACCAATTATCCTCTTCCTCCTTCTGTGTTTTTTCTAGAACGGTGTAATCAGGTGATATAAAACGCTAGTTCATTTTGATCATAATGTCTCCACATCATGAGGTGAGAGACTGACCCTTTTCGCTAATACAACTGCACCAGATGCACTGAAGAGGCACTCAGCAGATACACTAGCTACAGGACAAGCGAGATACTCTACTGTCAGCCAGCTGAGCTCTGACCACTGGCGCATCTTCCCATACCAATACACCAATGGCTTTTAATCCACACACACTTGTTTTGGGTCATCCAGACACTCCTGGAACATATTCTGAAGGGTCATTGGTGCTGCCACTTGCTTGTCCTCTTTTGCCTTTGTCTCTGAACTGGACTTAAGACCTGCCACTTGAAACCAAGCCAATGCAGAAGTTGAGTCCAATTCTTCTAATGCTGCTGTTGCCAGTGCTTTTGTTGCCGGATTTGGCTGCTGTGAGACAAGACTGCCCTCTCTGGAAGTTGAAAGGGCACCCCAGATCAAGTCATTCTTCTTTCAGTTCTCTGGCTTGCTCAACAATCTGCCTCTTGCATTTTGAAACATCCCCTTTAGAAAAAGGAATAAAAATGTTTCTAGCTAATGCGTCAAGAATTTTCAATTCTTTTACAGGACATGGAGGCATTGATTATGCATCTCCTTCTTTGCTGTTTATTAACACGTAAACACACAGCAGCCAATAAAATTGCAGAAAGTAAAAAAACTAAATTTCCCAACATTATAATGACAACATGTCCATTGAGCCTATGACGGCCAATTGCCACTTCCATAGATAAGGTCCACAGGGTGATGATTGTCCTATTTCCTTGCCTGCCCGCTTGATTCTTTCTTTGAACATCTTCGGCCTTTTGCCGGATTCCCACCTATAGAACAACCACTGCAACTTTAGTGGAACGGAACAATTCAACAGAGTCAGCCTGCCAACCTGGCCTTTATCAACTACTGAAAGCAGGGTCCTTGATTTTCGTTACCAGTTCTTATGTTCAGGATCTGAAATGATAGAAATAAAAGACACCATAATATCCATAGCCTCGGGTGTAGATTCAATTCAAGAACAGTCATTACTGATGTGAGGGAAAAAACACATCATTAATACATATACATATAACTCTTTTACACTCATTCTATGGTATTGAGAGAGGGAAGGTTGGGATAACCCTCGCCTCCGTGTCCTGAATAGAATTGAAAATTCTTGATGTGTTAGCTATACATTTTTTTATTCTATGTCAGGACCGGAGGCTTCGGATTATGCTTGTTCAAAGCTGTTGGATAACTAAAGAAGCCACATCAACAATTGGTCTATGATAGAACGTTTTAAAGGTGGAATTAGCGGACCAATAATATCTTGAAGGTGTGATCCTTGGCTGAAGGACTTAGATGCAATAGCTCCTCTAACAGAATGAGCACCACATTTGGATGTGATTATGCCTGCTTCTGACAAAATCCACTTTACCCAGTGAGCCATGGTCGAAGAAACCGGTTGAAATGGCTTCTGAAGAGTAATTTGGAGTTGGCCCCCAGTGGACTGGTGAAATTCTTTACTGTGGGCCTCGTATTCTTTCATACATTGGGCAATGCACAATTTAAGATTTGCTGGGAGGCTAAGACAAGCAATTTGCCTCAAGAGGGTCTTAGTACGCCTAGTCAAGGAAAAAGTAATTTAGTCTGGAGAATAAACCCTACCTGCTAGCTATAAGGCCTTGAAGTCATTCACCCTTCTGCAGGAGACCAGGCTTAATAAAATTGACAATTTGGCAGATAATTGCTTCCAAGACAAATCAGAGTTAGCGGGCCATCGCTGAAGGAATTTGAGAATGAAATTATCACTCCACATACTTTGGAAGAGAAGGATTGGATAAGAGTATCCCTCTCATAATCCTATTAACTAAGGGCTGTTCCCCAATAGGTTTGCCTTCAATAGAATTGTGACCTGCAGAGATAGCTGATTGATAATTATTGATAGAATTGTAGCTAAGTCCACTGGCCGCCAATTCTGCTAGGACTTTGATGACAGACGTAATGTGGGCTCCCAAAGGATCCAAACCCCATTTGTTGCACCAACCCAACCACTTGAGCCAGGCAGAGGCATTTCGTTTATGGGTAGCATCTGACCATGATGCAGAAATGAATTTAACAACTTGGTCAGAAATGTTTGCCACGAACCAATGTGTCCAGAAGTGCGCCAAGTTGGAGGGTGCCTTGAAGAAGAAGAGGGTGAGATTCCTCATTGGATCTGTCAGAAGATCTGGGAATGATGGGATCTGGACTAGAGGTTCACAAGACATCTCCTATAGGACAGGAAACCAAGGCTGAGCCCGCTCAGAGGGGTGACAAGAATCAGTTCTGCTTTCTGTTAAACAGCTTGGGCTGTGACACTCGGGATCATCAGGAAAGGTGCGAACGCATACAAAAGAGAACCCTTTCACTGTTAAAGAAATGCGTTTGTGGCAATGGCCAGCGGATCCGGTCTCCAAGGGACAAACCGGTGGAGCTGGTGAGACAGCACTGACCCCACCATCTCCAAAGGGCCTGCAAGAGAGATGGCCTTTCCACTCACTGGCATCCTTGGGAAACCTCAAGTTCCAATCCGCCACCACATTGCATTGATGCATAAGGTCTGCTCCACTAGGAGTCGGGATTTCATATTCCCCCAAGTTTGTTTACATAACGGACTGCTGAGATGTTTTCCATTCTCAGCTGGATGCAGCGTTTGAAATGCAGGGCCAGAGCCTGAATGGCGAAGGAACCAGCTAAAAGTTCCAAGCAGTTTATGTGCAAACAGGACTCTTCTTGCGACCATCATCTCCCGATGAAAATGTTGCCGTATATGGCACCCCAGCCTTATCAGCTGGCGTCTGATTCCAATACGATGTCTGGTTGCGTAACGAACATGTGGTCTAACCACCACTGTAGTTTGGACCTGGTCTTGAGGTTGAGGGAGATGAGGTCCTCACGTCTCTTTGGAGATGGTGTATCTTCAGATATTGGAGAGCTCAAAAATTGCATTTGACTAGGCCCCATTTGTCCACATCCATTGTCATAGCTTTCCCAATTGCATCCCACACAAGTGTGTGTGGATCAAATTAAGTTTTTAAAACGGATTCTACTGAATCATTTAATTCATATCCGGACAGCTACTAGTACTGGGTCCACTGGACACACTGTACTTTGGAAATCTCCGTAGCACAGTAAAATAATATTGCAAATGTACAAACATTTAGAAAAGGACCCAGCACTATAACATTTTAAAATTGAATTAAAGTACAAAGAAATACTGGTGCATGCCCAAGCAAACAAGCAACACACCTATACAATTGTTTTTGTACTTACTTGTGTGAGTTCACAAAAAGAAAAGATAGTGATCCTTCCACCTTGAAATCCAAGTGAAATATGACCAGGAGGTGGACAAAGCTTGTAGGAGCCCGCTGAACAGGAACAGTAAGTTGGAGTCTCTAGGGCACTTCCTTCCTGTCTGAAAAAAAAGGCTTCTTGCACTAAAAAAACAACGTGAAGGGTCCATTGGAGAAGAAGGTCCACTCAAAAAACTCTTTTTGACTATATTTAGATGCACCCTGAGAAGAAAATCTACTCAAGGTGCATTTGCACTCACGCGGAGGACTGTTTTGGCCACTGTTGAAGCCCACTGTTGCACACTCGTTAACTGCCCAAGAACATCATGGTGCTTGCCTGCAAGCACCAAAAGCAAATCTCTAACTCCACTTCGCGCTGGACGGTGGAACTTGGGAACTTTGAACTACTCTGGGTAGCACAAATATTGCAAATTCTGCCAGCAGAGCAGAGTTCTCCACCTGGGCCTACTAAACCTTCCATTTTTAAAACATATAAATCACTCCTACAATAGATCCCAGACAACCCAGAGGACAGGGGGAAATGTACTTACAAAACAGGACATGCACTTTAAATTTTTACGCGTCTTGGTAGTGAAAAACACCAAAAGTAATTTTTCACTACAGCAAGGGCTGTCTATTAGTATACCATTGGGATTACCTTATTACACTTTCTTAGGGGAGGACGGTAAACTCACCTCGGCCCGTAGAGATGTTTCTGAGTTTTGCCCACTACGCACTCCCCTTGGAGCTTGGCGTTAGGTAAAAACTCAACCCACTGCTGTTTGGCAGAGTTTCCCACCCACCCCTACCAGACCATTTTTTTGGCTTTGACCCTGACCTTTAGAGGTACTGTAAAGTTTTGGTAAACTTGTTACTCAATTTCTTCCACGATCATAGCTTCTTTGACATTTTGGTGCTATATTATTTGCCTAAATTCACTGTTTGCTGCCCGTTGTTTGTCATGGGGTCTGACAGTTGCCGCTCAGTGCGACTACCAATGGCAAAGTGCAAGTTAGGCCTGAATCTGGAAGGGTCCTTTGCCAAGAAAATCAACACCCTAGATGGGTACATAGAAAAGCAGTGGGTGCCCTTGATAAAGATATCCTTCTTGTGGTGAAATGCTTCTCAATAGTTTTGTCAGAATCCAACACAGATGTACACGCTAGCACCAGAGGGACAGATTGTAAGGACAGATTCCAATGTTTCAAACCAGTCTCCAGCCATTTTGCCCATGTAGCCACTTAATCTCTGTCTCCACCTGTGAAAAGGCAAAAAGGTACCTTGCCTAAAAAAAACCTTAAGGCTCTCAAGACCTCCAAGACCATCATGGCTGCTCCTGCAGCTCAATTTGACCACATCAAGCCCCCATCTTTGTACAGACACTACTAAAGGCCTGCTTAGGCAACTGGGCAAAGAAAGTGCTAATGTTATTGACTGTAGGATGTCTGGGCTGCTTGAACACTTTGGGCAAATTAAGGGCACGTTATCTTGCATGGACCTTACCTGGCATGGTTGTAGGGATGGAGGGGATGGGAGTGGTGGAAGTATTAGAACTTCAGGACAGAGGATCCCCAGTTCTGTTCTCCCTAGTTCCGCCTAAGATCGGCGGGTAGTGTGGTCCTTGCTAGAAGAGAATGGACAGTTTCTTGCAAATCTGACTTGTATTGGCATAAAATAGCAGCTCATTTCCACAGGGCCCAAGGGAAGCTGTATCATCAAATACACTAGCGCTGACTACATTAGCGTAGGGCCTCTGCTTAGCAGGAAGCCCCCTTAACCCAGCCGAGATAGCAGAGCCAGCCAACAGTTGCATTTCTAGATGTGACCTCCCTCCATCTGCCTGCTTCTATGTGGACGTGTAATATGTATTCAATCAAATTGCAAAAAGCACTCTTTCTGGACCAAGATCGCAGAGAGTTTAGATACATGCGGAGGTGAGTGTGCTGATTTGGTGTTTCTTTGTCAATTGGCTGTCCAGAATTATGCTGAGGTTGCCACCTGGTTGGTGGGTGTGGGCCTCGGTCTGGTTCCCATCGGCCACAAGCTATGATCCCAGATACAAGGGTTGTTAACAAGTATCAGTACTTCGGCTTTGTTGGAGTTGATGGGCATCATTGTGGTCAAAGTGCAAAAATGGTGGATGAATTATTCCAATATAAATACTGTATGGTAAGAGGCCCAGCTGTTTTTAAATTGTGCATGGTAATGGGTGGGGTGGTACATTTATATAGACAATTTATAGACATGCACTCTATGATCTTGTTGTAGGCTACAGCCCAAACGCATTGATCTATTATTTTCCTGCATACAGTTAATTTTGCAATAAAGGATTGTCTTAACTAGAGCCATGCCACTGGTCTTATTTCCTCTCTTGACTTGGAGGATGGTGGAGAAAGAACAATGGTATGGAGTCTGCAATATGTATATATATTCAATAAAAAACAAAAGTTATGTTCTGAATTTACTCATACAATACCATAGAACTTAATCAGTTATAGTTAGAATTCTTTCAAGTAACTATAATTCACCCCTAAGGTAACTATAACTTGCGTCCTTGCCATGCATCGTTTTATTATCAATAGTTTTAATCCAAATGTTGCAGCGATAATATCAAAGATGTCATACAAGATCTCATCAATGATGTAATATGTGGAGTAATTAGCAGTGCATGGCGAAGGTGAGAGTTATAGTTACCTTATGGCGGGAGTGATAGTTACTTTGAAGAACTCAGACTATAACTGCTGAATTTCTATTGTTTTATATGAGTACATTCAGAACCTAACTATAATATCCTTGTAACCTTAGTTTTTTTCAGTGAATTTCTATGGTTTTTTAACATAAAGTATTCCAACCTCCACTGTGCACTGAGTTCATCCAGGCCTTGCAGCCAAGCCCTTTTAACCACACAACCCAGGGCAATGCATGGCCTTTAGTCGTACACAGCATAGGTTGGCCACAGGGCCTGTCTCTCTCAGTGGATCTGTTAGTGGGTGAGTGAGTGAGTGTCTGAGTGGGTCTGAAAGTGGATGTGTGAGTCTAAGAGTGGGTCTGAGTGGGTGGATGAATGTCTGAGTGGGTGTGCAAGTGGGCGCATGAGTCTCTGAGTGCATGTATGAGTGAATGAATTGGGGTATGAATGAGTCTGTGGTTTTTCTTGCAAATGTTTTTATTCTTGTGAATGTTTTGTGAATAATTTGCCAAAAATTGCACCTTTACATAAATACAACACATGATGAAGAAAAATTATTTTAAACCCAGAATTTGCCCCTACACCTATATCACACCCCCGGGGTCAGGGTACCTTCACAAAGGGTGGCATTAGCATGGCACAATGAGGAGGAATACTTTTATTCCTCCTTGTTTTTTTGCTTTTCCATGTGTGCTGCATTCTGCAGCACACATAGAAAGAACAAAAGGCCACAAAGGGTTGTTTATGTGCAGCAAGGTGTCCCTTCCTACACATAAACAATCATTCAAAAATGACAATTTGGTTTTTCTATGAATGCTGCGTTCTGCAGTACACATAGAAGTGCTAAATCACCATTGTAGATTGTTTATGGGAAGGAAGGGACACCTACCTGCACATAAACAATCACTCCCCTCACTATAGTGCAAAGATGACCGCGTTGGTGCAGGCTGCTTAATTTAGTGCCGGCACAAAGGGAAACACAGGGGTGTGCCATATTCTTGTAAATATGGCACATCCTTGCATTTCAAAACTGGTGCAACACAGAATTGCTATTTTGGCCCAGTTTCTTGTAAATCTTACTCATTGTCCCCTGAAAGCAGGGAAAACAGCAAACACATGTTTCAAGGCACAGGTCCTCATTATGACCTAGGTGGTAAATGCCGCCTACCGCCACGACGACGGCCTCCAAAAGACCGTCGCCGTGGCTACCTACCTACAGAAGGCTGGCAGAATTCCGGCTACGGTCATGGCTGCGGATGGCGGTAAGGTGGTGCTGCTGCCAGCAGCAGTGCCACGCCATTAGAGTTTGCCGACCATATCATGACACATGATACGGCCTGACAGTGTTCCGCTGGTGGATGCTGCTGCTGGCACAGTGCCGCATCCTGTCTCCTGCCGGAGGACATCCTGCAAGCTGGTAAGTCGGGTGCTCCGACAGGGGATGGGGTGGGGGGTGTTGTGTGTGTGGGGTGGTGTGTGACTGTTTTTGTGTGCGTGCATGCGGGTGTGGAATGCATGTGTGCAGGAATGGGTTTGAGTGTGCATGTATGTTGTGTTGTGTGAATGCGTGTGTGCTAGGATGTATGTCAGTGTGTGTTGATGTGTGTGTGTGTATGAATGTATGCATGCATGGGTGAATGTGGGTATTAGTGTGTGTATGCGTGTGTATGTCTTTGTGTGTAGGTGTGTGTATGTTGAGAAGGGGTTTGGGAGGGGTAGGAGGAGTGAGGAGGCTGGGTAGAGGGGTGGGGGAGACTCCTATCAGTGCCAGGGAAGGAATTTCCTTTCACTGACAGTGCCCACCACCATGGTTTTCGTGGAGGTAAGATTGCCACGAAAACCATGGCGGTAGGACGGGTCAAAATCCCGAGGGTGGGACTGTGACGGCAGGCTGGCTAGAGCCAAAGTCTCAAGCCCGGCAGCTGTTACCAGCCTGGCAAACAGAGTGGTACATTGGAGGTCAAGCCAAACCACCAATGTCATATTTTGGAGAAAGGTAGCATGAGCCTATTGGCAGTACCTTTCTCCAAAATAATGCCGTCTGCCAGGGACGTAATGAGGGCCGCAAGCTCTTCTTCAGGGTTGTGTGAATCCCGATTCCATTCTTCAGGCACAGACAACAAATTAGGTCTTTCTGTTCCATGCCTCACACATCAAATGTTGTTTACACCAGAAAAAGCGAAACACTTACGGTGCTTAGCGTATGTTCCTCAAGCAATCTGCATGTAACCTTTTAACACTCAATGTTCAAAAAATCCCCATGATACAGAATATGTCAGTGATTGTGACCATTTTTAACCGTTACACTCCAAATCAGCAAAGTCTTTAAGCATAGGATTCCATCAATCAATCAGTTCATTTGTAGAGTGCGCATTATCACCCCTGAGGGTCTCTTCATTGAATAACCAGCTCTTGAGCTTTTTTTACAGAATCCTGCCAGGGTTGGTGCTGTTTGGAGATGTAGCAGGAGTGATTTCCAGGCCCTGGCAGCGGTGTAGGAAAATGATCGGCCTCTGGTGCGGCTTAGGCAAATGGGTGTGTGTGTGAGGGCCAGTGTGGCGGAACAAAGATATCTTCTTGGCTGGTGGAAGTTTATGAGGTAGTTGATGTAGGATGGTCCTTGTTTGTGCAATAGTTTGTAGGCGTGTGTGAGGGTTTTGAACAAGCATCTCTTCTGGATGGAGAGCCAGTGGAGGTTTTTGCAGTGGGAGGTGATGTGGGTTCATTTTGGTAGATCCAGGATGAGCCTGGCTGTGGTCTTTCAACGAGTTGGGTGGGCAATCTGGTGTAGGGAGCACTGCAGTAGTCAAGGTGGTTGTTGAGAAGGCACTGTGTGATGTTTTTTCTGGAGTTGGTGGAGATCCATCTGAAGTTTTTGTGGAGCACGCAGAGAGTGTAGGAACATGTGGAGGTGAGTGTGTTGATTTGGTGTTTCATTGTCAATTGGCTGTCCAGAATTATGCTGAGGTTGCCACCTGGGTTGTGGGCGTGGGTCTGAGTGGATAGAGGGGTTCTCATCACATATCAGTACGTTTTGTCAGAGTTGAGCTGGAGGCAGTTGACCCTCATCCATTTGGTTATGGCTGTCATGGCCTTGCGGAAGCAGATTTTGACAATGGTTGAGTCTTTGGTGAGGCAGAGGGTGAGTTGGGTATTGTCAGCATAGGAGATTGTGTTGGGGCCTTGTGATCTGATGATGTCCGCAAGGAGCCTCATATAGATGTTGAACAGGGTAGGGCTGAAGAAGGATACCTAGGGTTAGCAGATGGTGATGTGCTTGGGTGTGGAGTAGCAGGGCGGCATTCATATGTTCCGCGTGCGTCCAGATAGGAAGGAGATGATACATTTGAGGGCATTTCCCTGAATGCCAATGGAGTGTATATTGTCTATGAGGGTGTAGTGGAGGACAGTGTCAAATGCTGCTGAGAGGTTGTGGAGTATCAGGGCTGCAGCTTCTCTGTGGCTGAGTAGAGCTCTTATGTCATCTATGGTAGTGATAAGCATGGTTTCCCTGTTGTGATTTGTGCAGAATCCAGATTAGGATGATTTGAGGAGTTGGTTGAGTTCCAGGTATTCGGTGAGTAGTATGTTGATGGCCTTCTCTAGAACTTTGGTGGGGAATGGGAGGAGGGAAATCAGTCTGTAGTTTTTGAGGTTGCTGGGGTCGGTTGAGAGCTTTTTCAGGAGTGGTCTGACCTCTTTGTGTTTTCATTTGTCTGGAAAAGTTGCTGTCGAGATGGAGGTATTGAGGTTGATGGTGAGTTCGGAACTGATAGGGTTGGCTCCAAGATTGAAGTGATGGTGGAGTCAGGGATTGGCCGGGGCTTCGGTGTGGTCATGGAGATTGAGGGTAGGGTTGAAGTTGTTGTAGATTTTAGTTATCTTGCTGTGGAAGTAGTCCAAGAGGGAGTCACAGAGTTTCTGGGAGGGTGGATGGTGTTCTCAGTAGCAGGAGGGTTGGTGAAGTTCCTAACCATCATGAAGAGCTCCTTGGCGTGGTTGGCCCTGGAGTTGATGCGGTTGGTGAAGGCTGCTTTCTTGGCAGCTTCGATATGTATTCGCTGATGGCTATCTTGTATGTGCCTTTGTCGGAAGGGTCTTTAGAGGTACGCCATTGCTTCGCAAAGTGGTAGCAATGGTGCTTGCCAGTTTTGAGCTCTAGCGTGTACCAGCTAGCTTTTTTCGTGGTTCTGGTGGTTTGGCTGGTTTGAGTGGTGATATTTCATCAGCACAGTTGGTGATCCAGGCGTTGAAGTTCCAGACTGCTTGGCTGAGGTTTGCTGTGGTTTTGGGTTGTGCAGTGCCGAGAGATTGGGTCCATTGTATTTTGGTGATTTTTCCTCACCTCTGGCAGGTGGCCTAGTTGATAGTGGTGGGTGCATGTTGATCCTTGTCCATGACAGTGAAGAGACGATGGCATGGTCAGTCCAGGTGGGCTCTGTGGTGTGGGTGATCTTGATTCTGTTGCTGGAGCTGAATTTGGCCTTGAGTGTATGTCAAGCTTTGTGCAGTGACTCTATGGGTGAGTCGAATGCTGTTGAAGTTCTCAAGGAGGGTGGTGGTGCTGGTGTCTTAGGATTAGCTCAGTGCCATCCTTGCCGAGCTGTAAAATGACAAAAGCCTTTCATCACTCCAGGGACAGTATGCTTAAAGATTGTGCTGTATAAATGGCAAAAGACGTTGTTCCTTTGTAGCTCAGCATGTGTGGCACTGTGCTAGTCCTATGCTTAAACACTTTGCCCAAAAAAAAAACATTTGAAGTGAGCAAATATAGAGTGTCCCTGGTGTTGTAGGGTGCTCTTTACTGCAGCTGCCCTCCACCTAACCTTGGGAACTACCCAGAGTTCTTGCTTCTTCTTTACATTATTTATGCATCACTCTAACCCTGAAAGAGTTTTGTTTTCACTTATACGGAGTACTCCCTTGTGTCTGGACACAGCAGAACCTCTCTGATGAGCTAATATAATAGTGAAACACATTACTTTTTCTCATTCCAGGTTGGCTTGGACGGTATTTTACCAATCTAAACCTGTAATTCTGTGCCTGGAGAGGTGAAAGGCTTTTTATCATTTTATAGCTCAGCAAGGATGGCACTGAGCCAATCCTGTGCTAAAAGATTTTTCTGATTAAATGGCAATAGACTTTGCCTTTTTCTAGTTCAGCGTGGATGGCACTATGCTAATCCTATGCTTAAAATCTTTGCTAAAAAATACAGACATTTGAGGTGACCATATCTAGAGTGTCGCTGGTGTTGCAGGGTGCTCCTTAGTGGAGCTGCTCTACACCTAAACTTGGGAACTTTTTTGGGTATATATGTATATATATATAAAACGCTTCCTGATAGCGTGCCGATCCTGCTCCAAAACATCAGCGGTGCTCGTCTGCTAGCGAGCGCTACCTCGCTTGTAACTCCACACCTAATTCCCTTGGTAAAGAGAAAGACAGCACTCCGCGGGCATCTTGATTCATCCGGGTTTATTAGCACAAAAGGAAAGAACGCGTTTCGGCGATACCGCCTTCGTCAACTTCAAAGTTGACGAAGGCGGTATCGCCGAAACACGTTCTTTCCTTTTGTGCTAATAAACCCGGATGAATCAAGATGCCCGCGGAGTGCTGTCTTTCTCTTTACCAAGGGAATTAAGGGGGTGATTCTCACCCTGGCGGGCGGCGGAGGCCGCCCGCCAGAGTTCCCCCCTCCAGAATACCGCACCGCGGTCATTAGACCGCTGCGGGTATTCTGGGTTTTACACTGGGCTGGCGGGCGACCGCCAAAAGGCCGCCCGCCAGCCCAGTGTAAAACGACCTTCCCATGAGGACGCCGGCTCCGAATGGAGCCGGCGGAGTGGGAAGGTGCGACGGGTGCAGTGGCACCCGTCGCGAGTTTCACTGTCTGCAATGCAGACAGTGAAATTCTTTGTGGGCCCTCTTACGGGGGCCCCTGCAGTGCCCATGCCATTGGCATGGGCACTGCAGGGGCCCCCAGGGGCCCCACGACAACCCATACCGCCATCCTGTTCCTGGCGGGCGAACCGCCAGGAACAGGATGGCGGTATGGGCTGTCAGAATCCCCCATGGCGGCGCAGCGAGCTGCGCCGCCATGGGGGATTCAAATGGGCAGCGGAAAACCGGCGGGAGACCGCCGGTTTTCCACTTCTGACCGCGGTCAAACCGCCGCGGTCAGAATGCCCAGCGGGGCACCGCCAGCCTGTTGGCGGTGCCCCCGTCATTCGCCAGGGTTAGAATGACCCCCTAAGTGTGGATATATATAGATAGATAGATAGATAGATAGATAGATAGATAGATAGATAGATAGATAGATAGATAGATAGATAGATAGATAGATAGATAGATAGATAGATAGATAGATAGATAGATAGATAGATAGATAGATAGATAGATAGATAGATAGATAGATAGATAGATAGATAGATATGCCCTATTGGTTCTTCGCTCCAAAGGACACAGGAACAGACCACTTGCTTCCGCCAAAAGTTTACTTAATGCTGATAGTCTCCTATAGTAAATATATATCCCTAACATTGTACCCAAAATCAAGTGAATCCACCTTAGAGTTCATCATTAAAGCCCACATTGGATTAAGGGGAACACTAGGCTCCAAGGTTGTTTTTTTCTGAAATTCTTTTGGTTAGAAAGGTGCATTGGGTCGGCAAAATGTGAAAGGAGTTTGAGGGAGACTGGGTTATTGTTGCTTTTAGGAATCCCAAGATAACCAGGCACTTGAGTGAGCCGCCAGGGTTTGCTAATCCCCACTGTGGTAAAACCAGGGTTTTGCCCCTGGGTTTCTTTACAGGGACCTGGCCAGAGGGCCTCACTCAACCCCCCTTCAGATATCTAATTTTACCATTCCTGTTTTTAACCATTTTCCCCTTAGGTAACCTATCTGAAAATGATTGACTCAGCCCTATTAATGCACCTAATACTCCACTACCCCCTTACTTTGGAACCTATTAATGTCCAAAGTGCAAAGAGATACCCATGCCATCTAATGAGCCTATCCCAACTGGTTACAGGGTTTCAAAGCAGGGTATGAGCATCCTTTTTGGAAGGTTCAGGCCTATCCTGTAAATTGGTCTGTGATGATTGGGGTACTATAAACACTAGAGTGGCATTGCTCTATTTCAGAAGGCTGAGGACCTTGTTTTGGGTGGTTATTATTCATTCTCGGTCCCCACAGTTTGCTCTGCTGCAAGCAGGGCCAAGGCATCTTGGTTCAAAGTCACCCTGGATTATACTGTTCCACCAATCCCCTCTAGTAGCCTTTTAATTCAAGCCTTCTTAACTACATGGTCAAATTTCATGAGTATTGTCCTAAATAATTTTTACGTTAGTTATTTTGACTCGGACCTTATTGCTAACCTTTAAATAGATGTCAGATTTTATATCAGGTTTTGAGGAACAGTTAACATTGTTTCACAGTGGTTTTAATATCATTATTGGGTGTGATTTCAATGTAAACTAGAGTCTACCCAAGAGGAGAATGTACAAACTATGTGTGATAGCCTTAGCGTTTGGAGTGACAACCAATTTAGGGATGTGAGGAGGTCAGGTCCTTTATCAATGTATTAAACTGTTTAATCTCCAGAATATCACTGAATTACATGATTTACTCTATTCCATTAAAGTAACCATTGAGAGGGGAAGAGTTCCTCTGTGATATATTACATTTTTATAGACCAGGAGCTGTGTTCATGTGTTGCCAGGACATAACTGATTAAAGATTTCATAGTGACCATAACCCACTGTGCCTTGAATTACACATAACCAGGAGTGGGGAGGCCCAAGGATTCTCACTTCTCAGACCCTGGAAACTAAGACGCAAACTAAGACGCAAATGCACTGATTGGTATGGAGTAATGTGCATATGGTCACCATTCTAGAAAAAATATGTTCTAAAACCTCCCCATGGTATTCACCTATCTTAAGTCTCCTGAGGGCTTTCATGTCATATCCACCAAATTTGCTGAATTAGGTTTAGTGGTGAGTAGTCTTCAGATGAAACCCAGCAGACCAAGACCAGATGTGTATAAATGATTTGACCAGGCATGTAGATAACCTCAAAGCAACTTCACGAGGCCTTCAAGGTGAAACCCAGGGATATGCACAGAGTGCATCAATGTGGACAGGATTACAAGATTGTGCAAAGGATTAGGCTGAAAGAACTGCAAGGCAAGCTGGTAAGACTTGCAGACTAAAAGACACCAGAGCCTTCTGGGCTTCCATAGGAAGTATCAAATCAGTGGTGGTAAAATTGAAATCACCATTATTAGTCAGGAAGCCTGGGTTGAACATTTTCAAAAAGTGTTTGGTTCCTCAAGTGATTCTGAGGTGGAATTTCCATTATTAGAGCAATTCTCTGTTGAGGAATAAAGAGAGGCAATTAATAAAAGCCCATGCAAGAAGGCTCCTACGGTGTGCCAATGGACTTATATAAATCTACCCTAGATCTTAAGGCCCCATTACTATGCAATTGTTTTAATGCTGTGTGTGAAACAGGTCTACTTCAGTCTTGGCGATCAGCCATTATTGGCCCTGTTTTTAAAAAGGGAAACCCCCACCTCCAGAATGCTACATCCCTATATCACTAACTGGACTCCGCTGTCAAGCTGGTGGGTAGAATGGTGTTGGCCCACCTCTTAGACTGGGTCAGGGTAACTGGTATCCTGAAACAGGTGCAAGACGGGTTCCATGAGGGCTTGGCACGATGGAACAATGTCTTAATTTGTACTTGCTGATCAGTAAATACGCCAAGCAGGGCTCCATTTGCCTGACTTTCATCAACCTGTCCTGCGCCTTTAACAGTGTGATGAGGTCCAAACTCCCAGAGATACTGATTGACATGAGACTCTATGGCAGTTTTTGAGAACCCTCCACTTTGACCTCTCTGTTTTGGTCTTGTTTGGCCCCTCAGGAAACAGGACAGATGGTTTTGATATAGGGTGTGGGGTACACCAGGGGTACGGTTTAGCCTCCCTGCTGTTTCTGCTGTACATAAATGGTCTAGGTACCACCCTCTCTGCCAAGATCTCCAATGCCCCCTCTTTTAGCAGCAAAACTGCTCCTGTGTTGTTATACATGGATGGTGCCATTTTGTTGTCAAGAACCCCCAGTGGCCTAAAGATACTATTCCAAGAATTTGTTACCTTTGTGGGCTCCCCAAGTTTGGCCACTAATCGCTCCAAAACCTTCATAATGAAGTGCAAATTGAAGCAAACTAAGATGCTGGTTATTAAGTTGCAATTCACTCTGTGGCTCTCACTCAGGATTTCTCTTACTTGGGTGTAGTTTTTTAGGCGAAAGGGAACTGGGGAGCTTTTATTTCTGCAGTCTGGTGAACATTTTCGATTTCAGCTGAGTATGTTTTCAACCTGGCCAGATGTACTGGAATAAACTTGTGGTCCCCTTATTGGAGGTGGATAGGAGAAAGTGTACGGCACTGGCATATGGGGATAAAGTAACCCAAAGTCACTCCAGGGTATGCAACATAATGCACTGAGGGGACTTCTGGGTATTCCACCTATTGTTGCACTTTTATTTTGCACTAGGAGTTAGGGGTGCAATATGTGGAGGACTCCGTAAAGCTAGCCTCACTGCTGTTGTGGTGCTCGATATGGAACAACCCACAGGCTGCTTTTAACAGGAAAATAGTCCTAGAATGTTTATTGTGTGACATAAGGCTAAATATTACCTGGATTAAATATGTGCAGTCTGCTTTGCTGGATCTAGGGGTGTTGCAGCTTTTTCACTATACCAACACGTTTTCCAAGCACAATATGATCTGGGTTAAATTTCTGTATAAAACCAAAAGACACAATCTTAGGGAAGTGTATAAATAATCTTACTGTCAGACAGCATACAACTCTACAAAACACTCTGGGTATTGCACCGTATCTGGAGCGGATAGACCTTTCCTGAGCGAGAGAATGGCGCTCATGCGCTTTTGCCTAGGGCTTGTGAGATGGCACTTGGGTTTCCCTTTGGGGCAGTTTGATGTGTCTAGAATTGTGATGTGCCGATGCAATGAAGCTTCTCCTCAAAGCTTGTTCCATTTTACCCTTTTTTGTAAATTTGATCAGGATTTTAGAAAGATGTATTTATCCCCATTATTAGGAAACGGGGCATTCAAACTTCCTTGGTAGCCTTGAAATATCTTCAAATGTTGGAGCAAACTGTCTCAACATATACTCCTTTTTAAGATATACTATTAATAGAAGGAACGTACTGCTGTTTTATTTTTGCTCTTATTATCATTTTAGGTAGCATAACAATTAAGCACTGGCAGCAACGATGTGTTGCTATTTTTTTCCTCTGTGTAGGAGGCTGGACTGGCTTGTAGTGAGTACCAAGGGGTACTTACACCTTGCACAGGCCCAGGTATCCCTTATTAGTGTAGAGGGGTGTCTAGCAGCTTAGGCTGATAGAAAAGGTAGCTTAGCAGAGCAGCTTAGGCTGAACTAGGAGACGAGTGAAGCTCCTACAGTACCACTAGTGTCATATGCACAATATCATAAGAAAACACAATACACAGATATACTAAAAATGAAGGTACTTTATTTTTATGACATGTGATGCTATTAATGGTGTTTGACCAATGACTTTGTGTTTCACCACTGCGCATATTAGTTGCTCAATGTTCACCAGTAGCACATTATGGGGGTCATTCTGACCCTGGCGGTCATTGACCGCCATGGTCAACGACCACGAGAGCACCGCCAACAGGCTGGCGGTGCTCTCAAGGGCATTCTGACCGCAGCGGTTTGGCCGCGGTCAGAAAGGGAAAACCGGCGCTGCTCCGCCATGGGGATTCCGACACCCCATCCCGCCAATGGCATGGGCACTGCAGGGGCCCCCGTAAGAGGGCCCCACAAATAATTTCAGTGTCTGCTTAGCAGACACTGAAATTCGCGACGGGTGCAACTGCACCCGTCGCACCTTCCCACTCCGCCGGCTCCATTCGGAGCCGGCTTCCTCGTGGGAAGGGGTTTCCCGCTGGGCTGGCGGGCGGCCTTCTGGCGGTCGCCCGCCAGCCCAGCGGGAAAGCCAGAATGGCCTCCGCGGTCGAGCGGCCATATGGCGGTTCCCGCCAGGCGGGCGGCGACCGCCTCCCGCCGGCCTCGGAATGAGGCCCTATATGTTTTGTTCAGTTGAGCCGTTTATTGGCTTTGACATGGCATTAGCCATTACATTCTGTATTCTGCCTATTGGCTTTGACAATTCAGTTTAGCTGCATCTTGGCTTTGACATGATATTAGACATTCAGCTCAGCTGCCTATTGGCTTTGACATGACATTAGACATTACATTTGATATTTAGCTTAGCTGCCTATTGGCTTTGACATGATATTAGACATTACATTTTGTATTCAGCTCAGCTGCCTATTGGCTTTGACATGACATTAGACATTACATTGGATATTTAGGTTAGCTGCCTATTGCCTTTAACCTTTGCCTTTAACGTGGAGTTAGAGATTGCAGTCGAGAATCCAAGCTGTATTTTTCCAAGCTGTGTTTTTCCACAAGATGAACCAAGCTGTTTTCTTCGCACAGCAGACTAGACATGATAAGAGAGAGTACATTTGGGGGCATATTTATACTCTGTTTGCGCCGGAATTGCGTCGTTTTTTTTGACGCAATTCCGACGCAAAACTAACTCCATAATTATACTTTGGCGTTAGACGCGTCTAGCGCCAACGTCCATGGAGTTTGCATCATTTTTTTGCGTGGACACCTACTTTGCGTTAATGATATGCAAGGTAGGCGTTCCCGTCTAAAAAAGTGACTCCGAGGCATGTGCGCCGTATTTACACTCCTGGGCAAAATTCGCGCCCGGGAGTGGGCGGGTCAAAAAAAATGACGTCCAGCTGCTTTTGCGCCGTTTTTTAGCGCCTGGACAAGGCAGGCGTTAAGGGACCTGTGGGCTCGGAAGGAGCCCAGAGGTGCCCTCCCATGCCCCCAGGGACACCCCCTGCCACCCTTGCCCACCCCAGGAGGACACCCAAGGATGGAGGGACCCATCCCAGGGAACTTAAGGTAAGTTCAGGTAAGTATTTTTTTTAATTTTATTTTGTGGCATAGGGGGGCCTGATTTGTGCCCCCTACATGCCACTATGCCCAATGACCATGCCCAGGGGACAGAAGTCCCCTGGGCATGGCCATTGGGCAAGGGGCATGACTCCTGTCTTTGCTAAGACAGGAGTCATTTCAATGGGGGTTGGGAGTAGAAAAAAATGGCGCAAATCGGGGTGAGGCGAAAAATTTGCCTCAGCCTGACTTGCCCCATTTTTTGGCGCCCAAGCTCCATATTCCCCTACGCCGGCGCTGCCTGGTGTAGGTCATTTTTTTTCATGCACACCAGGCAGCGCCTGCGGCTAACGCCGGCTAACGTCATTGAATAAATACAGCGCCCACATGGTGCTTCAGAATGGCGTTAGCCGGCACTAATTTTTTTGACGCAAAACTGCGTTAGCGCAGTTTTGCGTCAAAAAGTATAAATATGGCCCTTGGTGTTTTCCTTTCTGCTCAGGCTTGGGAAGAGGAGAAGTCTAGGACATCTAGCCAGTCTCCAAAGGCTTGCGTAGTTTTCCCGAGTCTGAGAGGAGGGGGCACGCTTTTGTAAGGATGGCTCGGGGCTTGAGAGACTTAGATTCGAATCTGCTGGACTTCGGGCTGGAACTTGGTGCCAGTTGCCAGTCTCCTGTGTGGGTAGATAATCTCTTTCTCGCAGTTGACTGGAGTCATCAACTTGCAGACCCCAGAAAGATGAAGCTGTAAATAGTTTCTCACACGGTGAAGTATTTGTTTTGCTTTGCATTATATATATAACCTGCTGTGTACATTGCAACTGAGTAGTACTGTGATATATTTTGTTTTCATTGCTGCAATACTTTTACTCATTTGAACGTGTGCTTGAAATCTATTAATTCATCTCTCACGAACTTGTGGGTGGGAAGAATTAACAACAAGAAAGGTCTTCTTTGAACTCAGAAGTGCATTCCAGATATGTTCTGTAAGCTCTGATACGAGATAAGTAGGAAAGCAAAACATGACAATATGCCAAAAGTATCTCAGTGAGTACCCTCAGTATGAGGATAGCAAATATACACAAGATATATGTACACAATACCAAAATATGCAGTAATAGCAATAGAAAACAGTGCAAACAATGTATAGTCACAATAGAATGCAATGGGGGCACATAGGGATAGGGGCAACACAAACCATATACTCTAGAAGTGGAATGCAAACCACGAATGGACCCCAAACCTATGTGACCTCGTAGAGGGTCGCTGGGACTGTAAGAAAACAGTGAGGGTTCGAAAAATAGCCCACCCCAAGACCCTGAAAAATGGGTACAAAGTGCCCCTAAGTTCCCCAAAGAGCACAGAAGTCGTGATAGGGGAATTCTGCAGGAAAGACCAACACCAGCAATGCAACAACGATGGATTTTGAGACGAGAGTACCTGTGGAACAAGGGGACCAAGTCCAAAAGTCACGATCAAGTCGGGAGTGGGCAGATGCCCAGGAAATGCCAGCTGTGGGTGCAAAGAAGCTGCCACTGGATGGTAGAAGCTGAAGATTCTGCATGAACGACAAGAGCTAGAAACTTCCCCTTTGGAGGATGGATGTCCCACGTCGTGAAGAGTCGTGCAAACGTGTTTTCACGCAGAAAGACCGCAAACAAGCCTTGATAGCTGCAAGGGTCATGGTTAGGGTTTTTGGATGCTGCTGTGGCCCAGGAGGGACCAGGATGTCACCAATTGCGGGAGGGGACAGAGGGGGCGTCCAGCAGGACAAAGAGCCCACTCAGAAGCAAGCAGCACCCGTAGAAGTGCCAGAACAGGCACTACAAAGTGGAGTGAATCAGTGCTCACCCGAAGTTGCACAAGAGAGTCCCACGCCGCCGGAGGACAACTCAGGAGGTCATGCAATGCAGGTTAGAGTGCCGGGGACCCAGGCTTGGCTGTGCACAAAGGAAATCCTCGGTGAGTGCACAGGGGCCGGAGTAGCTGCAAAACACGCGGTTCCCAGCAATGCAGTCTAGCGTGGGGAGGCAAAGACTTACCTCCACCAAACTTGGACTGAAGAGTCACTGGACTGTGGGAGTCAATTGGACAGAGTTGCTGAGTTCAAGGGACCTCGCTCGTCATGCTGAGAGGAGAACCAGAGGACCAGTGATGCAGTTCTTTGGTGCCTGCAGTTGCAGGGGGAAGATTCCGTCGACCCACAGGAGATTTCGTCGGAGCTCCTAGTGCAGAGAGGAGGCAGACTTCCCCCACAGCATGCACCACCAGGAAAACCGTCGAGAAGGCGGCAGGATCAGCGTTACGATGTCGCAGTAGTCGTCTTTGCTACTTTGTTGCAGTTTTGCAGGCTTCCAGCGAGGTCAGCAGTCGATTCCTTGGCAGAAGGTGAAGCGAGAGATGCAGAGGAACTCTGATGTGCTCTTTCATTCGTTATCTAAGGAATTCCCCAAAGCAGAGACCCTAAATAGCCAGAAAAGGAGGTTTGGCTACCTAGTAGAGAGGGTAGGCTAGCAGCACCTGAAGGAGCCTATCAGAAGGAGTCTCTGACGTCACCTGCTGGCCCTGGCCACTCAGAGCAGTCCAGTGTGCCAGCAGCACCTCTGTTTCCAAGATGGCAGAGGTCTGGAGCACACTGGAGGAGCTCTGGGCACCTCCCAGGGGAGGTGCTGGTCAGGGGAGTGGTCACTCCCCTTTCCTTTGTCCAGTTTCACGCCAGAGCAGGGCTGAGGGATCCCTGAACCGGTGTAGACTGGCTTATGCAGAGATGGGCACCATCTGTGCCCATCAAAGCATTTCCAGAGGCTGGGGGAGGCTACTCCTCCCCAGCCCTGACACCTTATTCCAAAGGGAGAGGGTGTAACACCCTCTCTCCGAGGAAGTCCTTTGTTCTGCCTTCCTGGGCCAAGCCTGGCTGGACCCCAGGAGGGCAGAAACCTGTCTGAGGGTTTGGCAGCAGCAGCAGCTGCAGTGAAACCCCGGGAAAGGCAGTTTGGCAGTACCCGGGTCTGTGCTAGAGACCCGGGGAATCATGGGATTGTCTCCCCAATACCAGGATGGCATTGGTGGGGCAATTCCATGATCTTAGACATGTTACATGGCCATATTCGGAGTTACCATTGTGAAGCTATACATAGGTAGTGACCTATGTATAGTGCACACGTGTAATGGTGTCCCCGCACTCACAAAGTCTGGGGAATTGGCCCTGAACAATGTGGGGGCACCTTGGCTAGTGCCAGGGTGCCCACACACTAAGTAACTTAGCACCCAACCTTTACCAGGTCAAGGTTAGACATATAAGTGACTTATAAGTTACTTAAGTGCAGTGTAAAATGGCTGTGATAAAACGTGGACGTTATTTCACTCAGGCTGCAGTGGCAGGCCTGTGTAAGAATTGTCAGAGCTCCCTATGGGTTGCAAAAGAAATGCTGCAGCCCATAGGGATCTCCTGGAACCCCAATACCCTGGGTACCTTAGTACCATATACTAGCGAATTATAAGGGTGTTCCAGTATGCCAATGTAAATTGGTAAAATTGGTCACTAGCCTGTTAGTGACAATTTGGAAAGAAATGAGAGAGCATAACAACTGAGGTTCTGATTAGCAGAGCCTCAGTGAGACAGTTAGTCATAACACAGGTAACACATACAGGGCACACTTATGAGCACTGGGGCCCTGGCTGGCAGGGTCCCAGTGACACATACAACTAAAACAACATATATACAGTGAAATATGGGGGTAACATGCCAGGCAAGATGGTACTTTCCTACACAACCCCCCCCAAACGAAGGACAATAAGACTAGCCATGACCTGATGAGTCTTCATTGTCTAAGTGGAAATATCTGGAGAGTCCATCTGCATTGGAGTGGGTACTCCCAGGTCTATGTTCCACTATATAATCCATTCCCTGTAGAGATATGGACCACCTCAATAATTTAGGGTTTTCACCTTTCATTTGTTTTAGCCAAACTAGAGGTTTGTGGTCTGTCTGAACAATGAAGTGAGTGCCAAACAGGTATGGCCTCAACTTCTTCAGTGCCCAGACCACAGCAAAGGCCTCCCTCTCTATGGCAGACCAACG
The DNA here is from genome assembly GCF_031143425.1 of Pleurodeles waltl. Classification (NCBI taxonomy): domain Eukaryota; kingdom Metazoa; phylum Chordata; class Amphibia; order Caudata; family Salamandridae; genus Pleurodeles; species Pleurodeles waltl. Next base: position 360,116,277 of record NC_090439.1, read on the forward strand.
CTTTTCTCTAGGGGTCAACCTCCTGCTGATAAAAGCAACAGGTTGATCCTGCCCCTCAGAATTAAGTTGTGATAAGACTGCCCCTACCCCTAATTCAGATGCATCAGTTTAGACAATGAATTTTTTGGAGTAACAGGGGCTTTTCAGGACAGGTGCAGAGCACATGGCCTGCTTCAGCTCCTCAAAAGCTTTCTGACAGCTAGCTGTCCACAATACCTTTTTAGGCATTTTCTTAGATGTGAGGTCATTAAGAGGGGCTGCAAAGGAGCCATAGTTCTTTATGAACCTCCTGTAATACCCAGTGAGGCCTAAGAAGGCTCTCACCTGGGTCTGAGTTGTAGGGGGAACCCAATCTATAATAGTTTGGATTTTCCCCATAAGTGGTGCAATCTGTTCTCCACCTACCAGGTGTCCCAGATAAACCACTTTCCCCTGCCCTATCTGGCACTTTGAAGCCTTGATAGTGAGGCCTGCCTTCTGCAGGGCCTCCAAAACGTTCCATAGGTGGACCAGGTGATCATCCGAGCTGGAGCTAAAGACAACTATATCATCTAGATATGCTGCACTAAAAGCTTCAAGCCCTTGCAGGACTTTGTTCACCAACCTTTGAAAAGTGGCAGGTGCATTTTTCAACCCAAAAGGCATTACTGTGAATTGGTAATGGCCTCCAATGGTTGAAAATGCAGTTTTTGCTTTTGCATCCTCTGATAACTTGATCTGCCAATACCCTGCAGTCAAATCAAAGGTGCTTAGATACTAGGCAGATGCCAGTGTATCTATTAGCTCATCTGCCCTGGGTATAGGGTGAGCATCAGTTTTGGTTACCTGGTTGAGACCTCTATAGTCTACACAAAACCGCATTTCATTCTTTCCATCCTTGGAATGAGGTTTTGGTACAAGTACCACAGGAAAGGCCCATGGACTTTCAGAGTGCTCAACCACTCCCAGTTCAAGCATTTTCTGCACTTCTTGCTTTATGCAGTCTCTGACATGGTCAGGCTGCCTATAGATTTTACTTTTGACAGGCAAGCTGTCTCCAGTATCTATAGTGTGCTCACACCAAGAAGTGGTGCCTGGCACAGTAGAGAAGAGTTCAGAAAACTGACCCAGGAGATTTATGCAGTGGTCTTTCTGCTCAGCAGTAAGACAATCTGCCAAAACTACACCTTCCACTAGAGCATCTTGTTCTGTGGAAGAGAAGAGATCAGGGAGAGGGTCACTTTCTTCTTCCTGTCCCTCATCTGTTGCCATGAGCAGGGTGAGATCAGCCCTGTCATAGTAGGGTTTCAGGCGATTGACATGGAGCACCCTAGGGGGACTCCTGGCAGTGCTTAAGTCAACTAAGTAGGTGACTTCACCCTTTTTCTCAACAATAATGTGGGGTCCATTCCATTTGTCTTGGAGTGCTCTTGGGGCCACAGGCTCCAAGACCCACACTTTCTGCCCTGGTTGGTACTGAACCAAAACAGCCTTCTGGTCATGCCATTGCTTTTGGAGCTCTTGGCTGGCCTAAAGGTTTTTACTGGCCTTTTTCATGTACTCAGCCATCCTAGATCTTAGTCCAAATACATAGTCCGCTATGTCTTGCTTTGGAGCTTTTAAAGGTTGTTCCCAACCCTCTTTAACAAGTGTTATGGGACCTCTTACAGAATGTCCAAATAGGAGTTCAAAGGGGCTGAAGCCCACTCCTTTTTGGGGTACCTCCCTGTAAGCAAAAAGGAGGCAAGGTAACAGGATATCCCATCTCCTGCGGAGTTTTTCAGGGAGTCCCATCATCATACCTTTGAGAGTTTTGTTAAATCTCTCCACCATTCCATTTGTTTGTGGATGATAGGGTGTGGTGAACTTGTATGTCACACCACATTCCTTCCACATGGCCTTTAAGTAAGCAGACATGAAATTGCTTCCACTGTCTGATACCACCTCTTTTGGGAAGCCCACCCTGGAAAAGATTCCCAGGAGGGCCTTTGCCACTGCATGAGCTGTAGTGGTCCTTAGAGGAATTGCTTCAGGATATCTGGTGGCATGGTCCACTACCACCAAGATAAACCTATTGCCTGAAGCAGTAGGAGGGTCAAGTGGGCCAACTATGTCAACCCCTACCCTTTCAAAGGGAACCCCAACCACAGGCAGTGGAATAAGGGGTGCCTTTGGAGTACCACCTGTCTTGCCACTGGCTTGACAGGTTTCACAGGACTTACAAAATTCCTTTGTGTCCTCTGGCATTCTAGGCCAATGAAACAAGGGGACAAGACTGTCCCAAGTTTTCATTTGCCCCAAATGTCCAGCTAAGGGAATGTCGTGGGCTAGAGTTAGGAGGAACTTTCTGTACTCCTGAGGAATCACCAATCTCCTGGCAGCTCCAGGTTTTGGATCCCTTGCTTCAGTGTACAAGAGGTTGTCCTCCCAGTAAACTCTGTGAGAGTCACTGACATCCCCATTTGCTTGTTTGACAGCTTGCTGCCTTAGACCCTCTAGTGTGGGACAGGTATGCTGTGCCACACTCAGCTCCTCCCTGGCAGGCCCCCCTTCACCCAAAAGCTCAGCAGTGTCTGCTTCCAGCTCCTCTGGTGTAGGTTCTGCACAGGGTGGAAATTCTTCTTCCTCAGAAGTTGAATCCACTGTAGAGGGAGGGATAGTAGGTAGTGATTTACCTTAACTAACCCTAGCTTTAGGGAGCACTTGGTCCATTCTTCCAGGATCCAAGTCACCCTGTCCTTTTTGCTTTTTGGCCTGAGCCCTGGTTAAAACAAAAATATGCCCTTGAATGCCCAGCATTGCTGCATGAGCCTCCAACTCCACATCTGACCAAGCTGATGTCTCTAAATAATTTCCTAGTAGACAGTCTACAGGTAAATCTGAGGCAACCACAACTTTCTTTGGACCAGTAACCCCCCCCAGTTGAGATTTACAACAGCCATGGGGTGGCTAAGTGTGTTGTAGTACACTCTGTACTTAATTGGTGCCCTCACTTTATTTGGCTACCCAGTGATGGGTTTATCAAGTGGGTGAGCCCTCTGTATATGCACATTGCTGGAAATATCTTGATATTTTAAACTTTGAATTGTTTTTTGTGTATGGTAGTCCGTGATGTATGCACCTTTATGGTGACTGAGGCTATTCAGTGTTTTTAACCATGTGATATACTTTGGCCCATATTTATACTTTTTGATGCACAACTGCGCCAACGCAGTTGTGCGTCAAAAATTTTACCACCGGCTAACGCCATTCAAACACGCCATGCGGGCGCCTTATTTATAGAATTATGTTAGCCGGCGCAGCGGACTGGTGTGCATAAAAAAAATAAAAATCACACCAGGCAGCGCCGGCGTATGGGACAATGGGGGTTGTGCGTCAAAAAATGGGGCAAGTCAGGTCTCAGGCAAAATTCAGGCCTCAAACCGGATTTGCGCCATTTTTTTTGATGCCCAACCTCCATTGACATGACCCCTGTCTTAGCAAAGACAGGAGTCATGCTCCCTTGCCCAATGGCCATGCCCAGGGGACTTATGTCCCCTGGGCATGGTCATTGGGCATAGTGGCATGTAGGGGGGCCCAAATCAGGCCCCCATATGCCACAAAAAAAATCGGAAAAAAATACTTACCCGAACTTACCTTTCCTTCTCTGGGATGGGTCCCTCCATCCTTGGGTGTCCTCCTGGGGTGGGCAAGGGTGGCAGGGGGTGGCCCTGGGGGCAGGGGAGGGCACCTCTGGGCTCCTTCCGAGCCCACAGGTCCCTTAACGCCTGCACTGACCCAGGCGTTAAAACACTGCGCCCATCAGGCTGTGTGTTGTTTTTTAAGGCCCACCCCCTCATGTACGTCAAAATGACGTCAGAGTATAAATATGGGGCACAGGCCTTAAAGTCATTTTTTGGAAGGGAACGCCTACATTGCATATAATTAACGCAAGGCTGGTTCCCCCTTCCAAAAAATGACGCACATGGTGGAATTTTGACGCCCGCAGGGTCAGATGTCAAAGTATAAATATGGGGCAGGGTTTGCGCCAATTGTGCGTCAAAATTTTGGACGCACATTCGGTGCAAACAGAGTATAAATATGCCTCTTTGTATTCATTGTACTGTTATGGCTACGCTCATGGTAGAAATAAAGGTTTTAAACTACTAAAATTAAAAACCCCTACCAGTACACAGCTTAAAACATCCTAAGACCAACGTGTTAAAGCAAGGATCGCTTAAAAACAGATTAATAAGTAACATAAATTCCTAAAACAGCTGCACAGCTCTCCCAGTAGCACCTGGTCACGTCCCATTGTGAAAGAATATTTATCTGAAGGCATCAAACACAGGCTCAAATTTCCATAGCCACCTTCGGAAACATAGTTCTTTTTGGGAACATTTACGCTAGGTCCAGGCCCTGAGCTTGTGGCATGAAGACCACAACTCCCAGTATGCCTTTTAAGCTCTTTTCAGGTCACATCCAATAGACTACTCATTGTAAGAATCTACATTTATCTAGCGACCATCTTGGCTCAGCATTAGCCATGCTGCATGCTGTTAAATTCTTGCCTTCCAAAGCTGGAGTTCTACTGAAAAGGACATGGATTTTCACCACAAGAAAAGCCCAACTGAAGAGAACCTGTAGAGAGACTGCTGAGATATTCCCCGCCTTGTTACCAATCCTTCCTTCTGTTCACTGCCAACTTCAGAACTTCCAACTTCAGAACTGACTGCCAATATGAGCCTGAGCTTCGGCCAGTTCCAGGCCTCCTCCAGGAATCAGACTCTCTGATGTGTCGCGGGTGCAGGAGCAGTTCATCTCCTTCCCCATTGTGAGTTGGTGGACTTGCCAACTTCCCAATCTGATCTCCCCAGACTGGGAGCAGATTGAGGGAATCAGCTCCCCTATTCCCAACTGACCTATGACACCCCTGCACAAGACTTTCCATAAGCTTCAACTCTTCATCGACAGTCGACACCCTGCACATTCTCAAGGTGAGTGCCACAACCAATTTTCCGGCTCATGTGGGTGATATTGTTGTTAGACACTAACGTCCTCTGTCATCAAGTGGTGGATCTATGTTAGAACTTGAGGCTCAATAAGTTATTGTACTTTTTCATAAACATTTGAGGGCTGTTAGATAGAAACGTGTGATGCTCATCCCGCAGTAACTGACAGTCCTCCTTGCCACACCCACCTAAACAAGGCAAACACTTGTAACATGGCGTACAAGGTTTAACACAGCGCTGTCCCTAATAATGACTTGTTGTATTCGCAGTAATTACTACATGGTAATGTGGAAGAATGGAGCATAATATAATAACACACTCCCAACCAAAGGGGAGCAATGCAACACTCCCACCCCAGGAGGAACAGGGTAGCAAACTCTGGACCTTTAAAAGTGGGGGACCAGCTGGTTTACTCTACACAAATGTGTACAGCGACTGGAATTTTGGCTCTTGCTGAATTCCATAGAATTCTGCAGGGTTTTTAGGCTTCTCCACGGACTTCTGTAGAGTAAAATGCATCAAGTTTCTCCCATTCCTGCATTTTATAAGTGTAATTCACAATCTGGAAGAGATCAGTATTTCAAGTTTGGTGTCTCTGGACTCACAACTTAAAAAACATCTTATGGTGAAATCAGAATTAAATTGCCGTTATTAAAATGCCACTTTTAGAAAGTTGACATATTCATACTCAAGCCATTTGGTGCCTGCTGACTGTCTCTGAATACATGTCTGGGGTGGGTGAAAGCTAGCCTTCCAGACAGCCACACACAAGGCTTAGGTGTGACCTGATGGGCAACACACCTCCAACTGGGCCATCCTGTGCCAGATGGGAGGGAGGAGCTGGGCACAGTCTCTTACTTATGCCTGAATAGGCTTTCTCCTGTCCCCACACAAAGGACTGCATACCCCCCTTGTGAGTCTGGAGCCAGGACAGGAAGGGAGGACCTCTGTGCACTCTCTGACCTTAAAGGCACAACTGGGTATAACTAATTGCCCACTGACGCCACCACTTCAGTACACTTCTGGTCATGTAGATACTGTGCCAGGAAGTAGGACTGCTATGCTGCTACAATGACTGCCACTCTGCTGGACTGCTACTCTGCTGGACTCCTGTGTTGCTGTGCTGACCTGCATACCTGCTGCCTCTTAAGAGTGAGAAGGACTGGACCTGCATCATCCACCCCAGAAACCTGAGGGACTCCAAGGGCCATCTTACTGGTCTCCTGCTTTCTGAAGTCTCAGGGACATACAATGCTTCCCAACTAGCTTCACCTGTACCTGCCAGCTGCCTGTTGTGGGTCTTCCCTGCCAACTTGTGCCACCCCAGTCCTGTACCCTTAGAGGTGAGACCTAAGGAGATTCTTCATTCAGCCCATGCATCCTCAGCAGAACCGGTGCATCTTTGCCTTTGTGTGGATGGGAACCGGTGCATCATTGTTGCTGTGTGAAGCAGGACCAGTGCATTGCCTGTTGAACCAGCATATTGACATCAGAATTGATGCATCCTCTGCTACAGGAGTAGAACTGACACATAGCCTTAGGGACCAGTGCGTTGCCCTCAGAACCGATGAATTGCCGACTTTGTTTGGAGAAAACCAGTGCATCTCCTTCTGTTGCGAGATCAGAACCAACGCATCACCTCAGCTGCACCTTATATCTTCCTGGAGGTCGTCACAACAAGGATCAAGGTACTTTTGTTCAGCAGGCCTAAGTTGGTCACTGTACCAGGCATGAACTCCATCGCGGTCGGTGTAAACTCCTGACTTTGTCCTGGTCTGGCATGACCAGATATCCTTGATTGGCGATTTTGCTTCTAAGCACTTTTCTGCAGTGTATTGTTTAACAATTCATAACTCACATTACGCTTATTGGATTTTTGTGCTTTTGGTCTTGTTTTATTTATTAAATTGAGTTCTATTTTCCTAACCAGGTGTGGTACCTTTTGTGCGGTTGTTTCACTGTTTTACTTTTTCAAGTAATGCAAAAATACCTTACACATAGCCTTTTAAGTTAAGCTGGGCTGTCCTGTGCCAAGCTACCTGGGGGTGAGCCCAGGGTAACGTAGGGTGAGTTTGTGACTTACCATGACCTGATTGTGGCTTCTGCTTGGAAAGGGGCATACCTCTGCCTACCAGAAACCCAATGTCTAGTATATATATTCTAAGACATGATTTAATGAAGGGAAAATGTTTGCTCAAAAACTTGTAAAAAATAGACAAAATTACTTTTCTACATGGATCTGTAAATATATTGGAGAGCACTGCGTGTGGAGAGGCTTTGTTCTCTAATTTAGTGAAATGCAATCTTTGACCTAAATTACTAGTGGAAGTTCTGCCAAGTCAAATATTTTTTCACAGTCTAGCTTTTCCTGGCCCAAATACCACTCACAGACTAGACTTCTTTTCATTCCATCAAAAACTAGACTATTTGTTTTGGAAGTATTTATCATTACAAAATGCCTTTTAACATAATTGCACAACTCTTTCAATTTCTTTGAAGATTTCTTTGAAGACCTTACAGTGTTATATTGAATAAAATAAGATCATCAACAAACATTTAAATGCACAATAGTTTAGGTCACACTTTTGGCAAACAAAATTTAAGATGTGAGAATTATTGAGTAAAATCACAGCAATGCAGGGAAAATAAGAATGATGTCAGCAAACATCCCTCTTTTAAGCCATTATTTGTGGCTATATCTGAAATAAGAAGTTTTGTGCCACCCATCAGTACTTTGCACCATGTAGAGGAAATGCAATAAAGTACCTAGAATACTAAGTGGTAAAAATTTACGCCATAGAGTAGGCCTGTTCACCTAGTGGAATGTGATGGAAACATCAATCAATGTTGTATACACAATTCGTTTTTTTCAATGACATATTTATCTAAAATGTAATGCTGAAATATTTTCTTTTGGTCTTACTAGGGTGAAATCGAAGAGAACATGTTAAAGAAGAATATTGATAGAGAAAACATTTTAAACTGACCAAGGATTCTTCACATCATATGGCATATGTGCTTAGAGTAAGTTGGACTTAGTTGATGGACCTCATTTGGTAGCTTGTGTCAGTTGACCGGGAATCACTTTTGGGCGCTAAGGCGCATTATTTGGTTGATAAAATATTGTCTGTAAATGAGTGGTTGGGTCTAAAGCCTGATTGAGCCAAGAGGTTAGTGTTTGCCTTGTAGGCCCGTGTCTCCACAAAGTCAGACACCACTGGTGAAAATCTTTCCTACAGCGTCAAGTAGAGCCATTGGCTGATATTTTTCAGGAATGTTTTCCTTCCCTTTTTATGAAGCAGGACAATGCTACTGTTTTTTATGACTTAGAGATAGAAACAGACAGAAAACAATGTACAAATAGTGCCTCAATGTTTTTGCCCACAGTTCAGCATTGCTTTTCAACACTATAATCAGGATTTTGACTGGCCCTATTGCACCTGAAGCTCTTGTTCTATTAATATAGACAAGGATTTGATCCCAGGTAGGAGAGATGTCATTTTTTGATCAATTGGTAAATTAAGGCACCCTAATATGGGTGTTCATCTTATACAAGTTAGAAATTTAATAAACTTTTATCTGGGTGGATAGCTCATTAGCAGAGGTTTCAGTTTTAGAACTGCAGGTCAGGGCTACAAAGTGCCAAAATGACCTTAAATTTGCTTCTTGCTAAGCTCAATGAAGATTGTATCAATTCAGACCCATTTATATATTTTTATGTGTGACGCCATATCTTTTACCTTTTTGTAAGGACTATTTTATTTTCATGCAGGCTAAAGAGTGCTCATGCTAAGACTAGAATCCTACTATAACTCCTGTAAAGAACTCTTCAACATTGTCAAAGAATTCACCAACCCAACAGGATCCTCCATTGTCAATATCCCTTCACAGATCCTCAGAGATGACCTTTCTGACTTTTTCCACAACAAAATACTCAAGATCTAAACTAACTTTGCACTCCAATCCAATGTAGAGGACATCATCACGCAACCCTCTAATGCCACTAGGAGCACCCATTTGCTAACACACTGAAGTCTTGTCACCACAGATGACACCACCAGAATTATACAGACCATACACTAAGGGTCCTCCACAAACCCCTGCTCTCACCACATGCACAACCAGGGAAGAACACTGATCAGCACCAACCTCACCAGCATCATCAACCTCTGTGTTCTCAGCCGAAACTATCCGAACAGCTGGAAACACCCAGAAGTCACAGCAGTCCTGAAGAAATGCTCAGCCAACCTGAAAAGCCAAAGTCCTGGAGAAAGAGATCAACAAGCAGCTCTCTGTCCATCTCAGCACCACCTCCTGGATTCCACGTAGTCAGGATTCTGCAGCAACCGCAGTATGGAAGCCAACATCATGGCAGCAACATATGACATCCGGTCCATCATTGACGGAGTATAAACTGCTGCTCTCATCCTCCTTGACCTATCAGCGAAAAAAACAAATGTCAGGGCACTCATGAATCCAAAGTAGTGTATCCAATCTTCATTGAAAATGACAATAGTTTCTTGTAAACATCAAGTCCATTTAATTGTACAGTATGCCGTTCAGCACAACAAAAAAAAACGTCCTTGAAGACAAAAATTACTGTAGACATCACGGCCCATAATCTTGTAGCAACCACAGCCAACACGTGTTTCATCCTATGAGAAAATGTTCTCGTAAGGACTTCATCAGGGCTGAAAGTAAATGAAATCAATGACTATACATATAATATGTATATCAGAAATGGTTAGAGCAGAGCACGACCAATTCAAAACGTGACAATGGTGAGCATAAGCAAACATGGCTCTTGTGACTTATGTGACATTAGTCAAAATTAAAGTTAATAATTAAAATTCAATTACAGTATAGTTAACCAAGGAGAAAACAAACATAAATCCATATGGGATGCCCAAAACAGTTGAGCAACGGAGCCCTCAAACAGGACAAAAGTATGCAATGTCTATATGTGCCAAAGGTTAACACACCACATAATGTGCACGTCTCAATGAAATGCAACCATAGACAGCCTGAACCCATGCGAAGTGAGAGAGTAATAGAGAGTCGGAATATTATGGATCAAACAATAGTCATTTAGAACTATATCAATTATTAAGCCAAAAGGCAAAGAAGAGCCCATAGTAAACCCCAAAGTCAATAAGAAAATACCTTAACTCAAGTAATGTATTCTAAATAGGAAACAGTCTTCACAATAATTCTGCGATGTCTGTGGAAACACCAGAAAATCAACCCATGTTTAACTCCTACATCTTGGTTGTCCGTAGTAAAAAAGAAGAAAAGAGAAATCCCCACCGAATATATTCAATCTAACACCAGCCAGTGAGCCCCAACTGACCTTTAAAAGCATATATTTGTCCAACGCCGTAAATAAAATCTGAAGTAGTTACAATTTGTATCTAAAGTGAAAACGAACGTACGATAAGTATTAATGAGGTGAACCTAAACACAAAATTCCTTAATGGAGATTCAATATCAAAGCAGAGCGAAAAAGAGAAAACCAAAGTATTATATCGACACTACGATCACCCACCTATTTGAAAATAATTAGTATCTGCAGCTGTTGACACTGTTTTCCATGGCACCCTTATTGCCAAACTCCAGGACTCAGGAACCCAAGGTTCCATCCTGAGTTGGATCACTTCCTTCCTCTTCAACAGGACAAAATGAGTCAGACTCTCCACTTTCACCTACTAATACAAAACACTCATCCCCAGGGCTTCTCTATTAGCTCTACCTTGTACATGACACTTCTCCCCCACATCATCAGTACCCATGCCATCAACATTGCTTACAACACTGACAACACTCAGCTCATCCTCTCCCTCACTGACACAAACATCACTACTAAGACCAATTTCACTGTCAGCATGTCCAACGTTGCCAACTGTATTTAAGAGAAGTGTCTCAAGCTCAACATGGACAAAACAGAGTCCTGATTTTTGGACACAAGAGCTCCCCCCGGGGCTCCTCCTGGTGGACCCCCTCCTTAGGTCCTCTGTCCACCCCGACAGACCACACCAGAAACCTCAGCATCATCCTGGATGACAAACTGATGATGAACAAACATGTAAATGCTGTAACTGCATCCTGTTGCCACATCCGCAGAATGCTTCTCAAGGTTTTCAAAAGGCTCCCACGCACACAAGATGCACAAAAATCCAGGCTCTCATAACCAGCAGACTCAACTATGGCATCACACTCTTCATCAGTACCTCCAACTAACTCATGCAAAATCTCCAGACCTTCCAAAACACCACCACCAGTCTCATCATAGACATCCCCAAAAACACTGAGATCAGTTTCTACCTCACTGAGCTACACTGACTACCCATGAAGAAATGTTGCAATTCAAGTTGCTCATCCATGCCTACAAAAGCACTCAACAACACCAATGACCGACTTAAACCCCACCAACCTCAGAATGCTTCTCAAGGTTTTCAAAAGGCTCCCACGCACACAAGATGCACAAAAATCCAGGCTCTCATAACCAGCAGACTCAACTATGGCATCACACTCTTCATCAGTACCTCCAACTAACTCATGCAAAATCTCCAGACCTTCCAAAACACCACCACCAGTCTCATCATAGACATCCCCAAAAACACTGAGATCAGTTTCTACCTCACTGAGCTACACTGACTACCCATGAAGAAATGTTGCAATTCAAGTTGCTCATCCATGCCTACAAAAGCACTCAACAACACCAATGACCGACTTAAACCCCACCAACCTTCTAGACAGCTACGCTTCACTTCTCTCTAATTCACACCAGTCCACCACGTACATAGGAGCAAGTCAGAAGAGCACGCCTTCTTTATCGCTGTGCAAAACTGAAACAAGCTGCCTCTACACATCAGGACTGCCACTGTATTTCTCAACATTCACAAGAAGCTGGAGCCCTGGCTGTCCAGCTAGGAGCACCACCCGGCCTACACTCCTCCGACACCTCATTACCCTCATGGTGATAAGCTGTGCTTTGCAAATCTACATAACATAACAGAATATAAGAAAATGTTCTCAAATAAGTTTTTGAAGTGCAACTGTCCATTGAAACACCATATCATCCTTTTCCAACTTTAATGGGCAGAAATAGGGTTTACTTTTGTTGTTTATGTGTTTGACTAACCATTTATAAGTAACTTATGAATGTAACTTAGGAGTAATATTAGAATCTTCAGTGGAAAACTCACAGAGAGCAAAGGGTAAAAATTAGAAACACGTCATTAAAAAGTTTAATATTCATTACAGTCAGGCATTTTTGTGCTGAACATCAATTATACCAGAACTAATTTCCAACAACCAATCTGTAGTTGTTTTTAAAGTGGTATTCCTAATGCTGTTTGAAGATAGGCATGGTCGCTATAGATCATACTTGTTTGAAGAAAGGCATGGGCGCTGTATATAATACTTACAACACTCATTTACTGAACCAAGTTAAATGCCATTTATAACATAATTAGATAACCAATATTAGAGGCTGCTGAAGGCTGCTTTAGCATCTACAATCTGCAACTGATTTAGAAGAAGAGTTCTGTGATTATGGGGTCTACCAGTACTTTGAAATTTGAACTCCTGGATGTTCTAGTTGTCCTCGAGTTCGTCATTCCTAAAGGATTGCAAAGATGTGTTAGATAAGTTTGGACATACGTCTCCTGTAATAATAATCGAAGGATTATCTTCTCAATTGATTAGCATGTTTACATACTCAAATAGATTAGTAGGGATCACATTTGTTTGTTGACCAGGAGGAAGTAAACATTACATGAAAGTAGGAATGGGCCCGTACTTCCTTAATCATTGAAAAGTCAATTCTTAAACACTAAAAATTAATCTTATAATGGACAATGTGCTGAATATTCGAGTCATAGTCAATTGAAAGGAGAAAGTGGCAGGGCTATCAAATACATAAAATGAATTCACTAGGAAATTGTCTACTGAACAAGTTTCCTGGGGACAAATCATATTAATTTTTGAGACAATGCCAGGTTCCATTGAAGGAGAGATATTTTTACACTGAAGAGGCTGCTGTGGCCAATTCTGGAATTTATTTCCATTCAGTCATCCTGATAGCCAGGATTATGAGAGATCTTTCTGTAACTGCTGGCAGACTGTTGTTTGTTTGTGAGTTTTCACAGAGACCTGCCAACAGCATGTACTCCCACAACCAATGAACACACTTAGGTCCTGATTTAGATTTCGGCGGCCTGTAAGCCCATTGATCCTCAATGAGGACTGCTAAATTCTAATTCAAAAACATCTGAATCAAATGATTTAGATGACACTTGTCTCAACACAGTACCTTTTGAGGAGTCCCTTATTTGTGATATGTTGTGTTACTCTTTTCTAAAGAGATTTTCATTACCCATGATAATTCCTGGGAAAATACTTGACCAAAGACAGCTCTTGTATGTAATAAATACATTTTGTCTGGAAGTGAAATCCTTCTGGTTTCAGAAGAAAATATTTCAGAGACTGTCAGTTTCATTTTATACATTAGTTGTTTGAAAATCACCTGCCAAAGGATTCAAAGAATGGCCAACATTGGCCAAAGACCTGTTATTTTCAGCAAGCCCCTTGTTTCTACCTGAGCTATAGGCTCAAATTGATCACTAACTAGTACTACATGGCACAATGTGTAATCACTAGGAGTTTCGCCTTTGTTTACTTGAGTAAGCGTGTCTGCATTACCTGGGAGGAACGTTATCTGTCCTCTTCTTGTTACTCATTCTCTATGTTTTTGCTTTTCCGTTTTTTTCTTTCTGTGCTGCATTTGTGTTTTTCTAGATGTTTTCTCTTCTGTTGATCCATGTAACTCATCAAGTTCAACTAGTTGAGGCAAAACCATGGTTGTGGGCGTTTTTACTTTCTTTTTTATTATTGGGTGCATTGGCAAATGAGTAATTAACTGTAGGGGAAGCCAAGTGTATGTTTGTTTTGTCAATTGTGACACTAAAACCCTCAGTAAGATGATAACAGTGGGAATATATCTTTTCTGTTTGCTTCTTTTTCACCTTAGCTTTTTTTTGTCTCTAAGGGTTTTCCCACCTGGACAGTCATATTTTTCATTCTCCTGATATCTCCAAGCACATTATGTAATTGTGAAGACCCAACAAGAAGAGACGATTTAGGCGAACATTCTTTTAATTGACTCACTTGGAAGTAAGGGAAGACGGACAGAAGGCCTTATGTCCGGGATATGATCAGAGTTGAGTGCTGATTTTCCCAACAATTTTGAATATAGTCCAAAAGGCAATGCAAAACATGTTAGGTCTCAAAAATATGAACATAATCACATGGTGGATGACTGCTGGTGTTCAAGTGAAATTCTGGTGTATTTGAGAGGTCCACACGGGAAACTGGACTACTTTCGAAGAAAGTTAGTTTCTAATTTCTTTAAATTTACATTTTGCTTTTTGTCCTTATGGAGTATATATGATACTTTGTATCAAAATCCGGGAAGGTGAAATCCATCGGCATTAGGTGAGAAAGGGAACTTTAAACACTTAGGTGTTGGGAGAAATGTTTGAAAAATGTCTAACCTCTGGTAATCACAGAGGGTAGCAGTGCAATCCATTGTTCTGTTGCCCACCATCTTCAGTTTGAACCCAGTCATATACAAGGTAGAGGTGTGTGAAATACATGTAATTTGCTGGAGTGTAATTATGCAAAATTACTACAAAACTATGCAAAATTATGTGTATTTATCCAAAATGCATTTCACACTTAAAAACATTGTCACAATTTCACATGGAAATGTAATTTCAATATGATTTCTGTGTACTCACATTCAAAACACTCCTACTAGCCTTCCGAAATCATTCAAAAATTACCCAAGCAGTCTATTCATGCAAAATAATCTGCCTGAAATGTTTGTTGATCCCCCAGGTTACAGGAACTGCTGCTCACATTCAAAAAGCTGTGCTTGTAATCTGATTTGTAGTTTCATGATCATAAATCACCTGAGCTGTCTGTTAGGGTAAAAAATCTACTTGAAATGCCACTCACGATCAAAAGTTACATGAACTGTACATCTCACTTTAAAATATCTACCCACCATTACCCAATGTTGTGTAATGGAAGTATCTTCAGAATTGTGGGTAAATTTCTGTCCAGGAAATTACCCAAATTATACCAACTATGCAGGCATATCTAACATTTCACACAGGCCTACAATTCAGTCTTGATCTTGCCCCAGTACTAACAGTCCACCCCGAACTGTCAGGCCAAGTCCTCCCTAAACTGGAACATAAGCAAGCAAAGACAAGAAGTTTCACTCTGATAGGTGCTCTTCAGGTAGATGTAGTTAGATTTCAGTGATACAGTGGGCCTGCAGCACTGCCTTCCACATTAGTAGTCCTGTAAACATGCCTCAGACCTGCCACTGCAGCATCTGTCTGTGCAGTTTAATCTGCCAATTCGACTTTGCAAGTGTAACCACTTGCCAGGCATAATCCTTCCCTTTTTATACATGTAAGGCACCCCTAAGGTAGGCCCTAGGTAGCCCCATGGTCAGGGTGCAGTGTATGTTAGAGGTTAGACTGATGTGTTTTACATGTCCTAACAGTGAAATACTGGCAAATTCGTTTTTCACTATTGCAAGGCCTACCTCTCTCATAGGTTAACATGGGGCCTGCCTTTAAATATCATTAAAGCGCAGATTCCCTGTGGGAGCAGATGGAAACAAGGAGTTTACGGTCTCTGAACTCACAGTTCAAAAATACATATTTTGGTAAATGTTGTTTTTAGATTAAGTGTTTGAAAATGCCACTTTTAGAAACTAGGCATCTTTCTTGCTCAAACCATCCTGTCACTCTGCCTGTTTGTGGATTCCCTGTCTGGGTCAGTTTGACAATTGAGCTGTTTGGCTCCAGACACTGACACAAAGGGAGCTGGGGTGGAGCCTGCATATCATGATGGGCCATCTGGGCTGGAGGGGAGGAGTGGTCACTCACACCTGGAAGGGCTATGTCTGCCCTCCCTCACACAAAGCAGTTTCCAACCTCCTGTTGTGTGTCTTAGACCTGGCCTGGGCAAGGCAGGATCTTGAAAACAAGAGAGACTTCTTTTTGAAGTACGCCTACTTCAAAGGCGGAAAGGCGTATGAGAAGAGGACCCAAAACCCCTGAAAATCAGATTACTTCTGGAACCAAGAGGAACCTCTGCCCTGGAGAAGAGCTGGAGAAGGATTACTTCCCCTCTGCCTGGGACTGTGCTTTGCTGGGTTGGCCTGCAGTAGCTGCTTCTGCCTGAGAGAGGTAAAAGACTGACTTTTGTGTGACGTCCCACACAGGGCTTGAACTGAGCTTGCCTCCTGTTGTTGAAGTCTCTGGGACATCAAAAACTTCTCTCTGCCAGCAGATTGGCTTTCTGCTGAGAGTCCTGCCCGCCAAGTGGTGCCCTAGCCTGTTTCTGTCCCTTGAAAGGTGAAGCTGGGGGGAAAAAACAGAAATCCACGCAGAGACCACAGTGCGGGGAAACTTTTGGTGCACCACCGCCTTGTGGCTGATAAATGACGCGCCACTGGCCTTGCGGCTAAAATCGATGCTCCACCTGCATCGGGGCTGGGAGATCGATGCAAGGCAGCTGGAGAAACAATGCGCAACACCTGCAGCAGCTGCTGTTAACGATGCAAGCCCCCACGCTGTTACTTTAATCTGTCTGACCGGATTTCAACGCAACTTTGCTGGGTGCGGAAAATCAACGTAGAGCTTGCCCAGCCCCGAGGTGCCCATCCGGGATCGATGCATCACACTCTTGCGGGAGAGAAGAAAGGAACCACGCTAATCTGACCGGAGGAGGAATGACGCACAGTCTTGTTTGCGAGTGAGAAATTGAAGCATACCTGGCCTTTTTGATGAACGCTCACCCGTGCAGCTTTATTTTGACGCTACCCAGGTACTTTTATGCAATAACATCATTCTCACTGTTTTTTAAGGATTAAGCATCTTATTCTTTTGAAAATTCATATCTTGACTTGTGTATGTTGGATTTTTTGTCCGTTTGGTCCTGTTTTGTTTAGATAAATATTACCTATTTTTCTAAACCTGTGTTGTGTCATTTTGTAGTGTTTTCACTGAATTACTGTGTGTGTTGGTAGAAATACTTTACACATTGGTTCTGAAGTTAAGCCTGCCTGCACGTACCAAGCTGCCAAGGGGGTGAGCGGGGTTAACTGAGGGTGATTCTTCTTTACCCTGACTAGAGTCAGGGTCCTTGCTTGGACAGGAGGGTAACCTGACTGCCAACTAAAGACCCCATTTCTAACATTGGTGATCAGCGGTGAGGATTGGACTTGCATTTGTACTTGACATACAGTGATTAAGTGTACACTGCTGTTTTAGTGCAGACCTTTATGTGATCAGATACTACTTTTGTTTGTGATTTTACTTTTTCTCTTTTTTGATTTTTTTTCCCTGCTTACATATTTTTGGTAATCTTTTTATTGACTCTTGAACTTCTCTTGGGCACCCTTTGTCTGCCTTGGAACTTTGCATTTTTGATTCGTCACCAATCTGGAAATGCGCCAGCTGGAGCTTTTTTTGAGTTAGGGAAACTGGAGAGTTACCCATTTGCGCAGCTGAAACAGCTCTGTAAGGATCCTGCCTGTCCCATTAAGAGCTCCACCAGGAAGGAGGAGCTGTAAAAGGCACTGAGGGCCTGGGTGACAACCAAAAAAGTTGGTGCACACAGAGGATGAGGACAAGGATGAAGATGAGCAGGAGTAAGTGCAGAGTGTCTACAATGGTGCAGCGGTGGACCTCTTATGTGTAGAGGGAGAGTCTCCAGGGCACGTAACAGTGTCTCATCCAAGGGTCTGACTCCTGAAGAGTTACAGGACAGACAGGCAGAGAGGGCTCACCAGCTGGAGTTGGAGAAGTTTTAGATGAAAAGGGAGATGGAAGAAAGGAGGATGGCCATAGAGGAAAAGAGGATAGTGCTGGTTCATGAACTCAGCTTGAGGGAGCTGGATCAGAGGAGCCAGTCTAGTAGGGATGGTGTCAGCAATAGCAAAATGCAGCCTGAGAGGAGGGAGCACATTCCTAAAGACCTTGTGAAAATAAAGGGAGGATGACATATTCTTGTGATTCAAGGGGTATGCGTCTGCTCTCCATATGAATCTGGTCATTGAAGCTCTTTGAGGGGCAGGTCTTTGGAAGCACTTTGAGGTAGAGGGGAGGGATACTCCCACATACTTTGGAGATCCTCGGGGTCTCACTTACTCTATTATGAAGGACGCCCTACTCACAAGGTATTGTCTCACCCCTGAGCCATATAAGAAGAAGGAATCCCAAACATGGTTGGAGTGTGTTGATTCCTTTTTGCAGGTCACTGGATGGTTGGGTGAAGGGCAGTAAGGTAACAACCTTTGAGGGGGTGTACAATTTGATTGCTTGGGAGCATTTGTATAATGTTTGTTTTCCAGAGCTGCACCAGCACCTGATTGACAGAAAGCTGACTGATTCTAGGAAGCTTGCGCAGGAAGCGGACCTATGGAAGGGTACCAGGGTCCAAAAGAGGTATGAGGGAGACCATGCCAAGGGTGGGCAGGGTCCCCATCAGAAGAAGTTCGGGGGTAAGGACAAACAGGAGGACTTCTCTAAAAGGCCCCAACCTAGTTCCCAGGGTAAGGAATCCCAGCCCCCAGTAGAAAAGAAACCACATGTCTCTATAGGAAAACCTGTAGAGAAGGGTCCCCGCAAGTGCTTTGCTTGTGATCAGGAGGGTTACATGAGGGGGGACCCCAAATGTCCCAAGTGGCCACTGGCACCCACTGGTGCTCGATCACAGGATTTGGCCAGTGTAGTGCTTGGGGAGGAGTTGGTTCCAGGTGGGTGGGAGCCAGATGAAATGTCCCTTGTCTCACTAGGAGAAAGTGAGATTCAGAGGACCCTCATGCCTAATAACACTAAGAAGTACAGACGGTAAGGGTGACCATCAATGGACAGAGGGTCGAGGCTCCGACAACTCAGAGCGCCTGTGCAGAGTGGCGCAGGTTCGCTTTTAAATGGGAGGGTCTCAAGTTCCTTGAAAGAAGCTGTGAATTCCACCATGCCTGTAGATTGTTTTCTTGGCAATAACGTGGAGGATTCCCCTTGGAAGGAGGTGGAACACAGGTCACACTTGGATATGTTGGGTCTCCCTGGGTTGGTGTGTGTGTGTCTACCCGGTCTATGGCAGTCCGTCAGGAGACCCTGGAGCCTGAAAGAGTGACCCAGGTGTCTGCCAGAAGGAGGAAGGGCAAGGGGCGTGGGAAACTGGCTCCAAAAGTCCCCCCAGTCCAGGAGGGAGACTGAACCTGAGGGGGAGGCCCTGGATCCTCTAGGAGTGCAGGTGGTTGAACTGGGAGAGGTCCCTGAGCTGTCACAATGGCAGCAGGAAGGGGGGTCCACAAGGGAGGCATTCTGTGAGGCACAGATAGTATTCCCTACTCTGGAGGGTTTGCGGCAGCAGGCTGCAGACCAGGCATCTGGCAAGGAGCCTGGATCACATTTGATTTACTGGGAAAATGTCCTCCTATATAGTGAGCCTGAGGTTCCTGAGCCTGGGTCAGCCCGTGTGCTGGTGGTACCCCAGTGCTTCAGAGGCTTCCTACTGGGTCTGGCTCAAGATGTGCATTTAGCTAGTCATTTGGGGCAGGACAAGAACTTTGAGCGGATTATCACCCACTTCTCCTGGCCCCCAATGTAAGGCACTCAGATGCTCATTGTTGGTCTTGCCCAACTTGTCAGGCAAGTGGCAAGAGTGGGGGGAAATGTAAGGCTCCCCTCAAACCTTTTCTTGTGGTTAGTACCCCCTTTGAAAGGGTTGGTCAGGACATAGTGGGGCCTCTGGATCCCAAGGCAGCCATGGGCAACAGGTTTATCCTGGTCTTGGTGGACCATGCCACTGGGTACCCGGAAGCCATTCCTTTGTGATCAATCACTGACCCTGTGGTGGGACATGCCTTGATGGGGGTTTTTACCTGCATGGGGTGCCCCAAGGAAGTGGTATCTGATAGGTGTACCAATTTCATATCAACGTATATGAAGTCACTGTGGAGGGAGTGTGGGGTGACGTACAAGTTCACCACTCCTTACCACCGCCAAAGCAATGGTCTGGTTGAGAGGTTCAACTGCACCTTGAATGGCATGAATATGGGCCTATCAGAGCCCTTGAGGCGTAAGTGGGACGTCATCTTGCCATGCCTTCTGTTCACCTACAGAGAGATACCTCAAAAAGGCCTTGGATTTAGTCCTTTTGAGTTATTGTACGGCTGCCATATCAGGGGACTTTTGAGTCTGGTAAAGGAGGCTTTGGAGAAAGACCTGAGTAAACTCCCACCCAGGACATATTCAGTTACATACTTGGTCTGAGAAACCAAACTGCGCGCTTCCAGGATCTCGCACAAGAGAAGCAAGCCAGGAAGACATGAAACGCTGGTATGCCAGAATGCCACTCTGGTCGAGTTTCAGCCTGGCCAGAAAGTGTGGGTGATGGCCCCAGTGGAGCCTAGGGCTCTCCAGGACAAGTGGACTGGGCCATTTGTTGTGGTTGGGCACAAGAGCAAAGTTACCTACCTGGTGGATATGCAGACACCAAGGAACCCCTTCAGGGTCCTATATGTGAACCAGCTCAAGCCACACTTTAAGGGGACTGAATTGTCCATGCTCCTAGCAACAGATGATGGGGTAGAGGAAGAGAGTGAGCTTTTCCTGACCTCCTGTCTACTGGAGAGAAGGATGGGTCTGTGGAGGAAGTGAACCTCCACCCCCCTTGACCCCAGAGCAGCAGAGGGACTGTCGCCAGGTGTTGGGTTAGTTTGCCTCCCTGTTCTCCTTGAATCCAGGGGTCACACACTTGTGTACACACAATATAGACACTGGGGACAGTCCTCCTGTTAAACATAAAGTTTAGTGTGACTGACAAGGTTAGGGCTGACAGTAAGGATGAAGTTTCTAAAATGTTAGCATTGGGGGTTATAGAGTTTTCTAGTAGCCCTTGGGCCAGCCCTGTGGTCTCGGTCCCAAAAGCTGTTGCTCCTGGTGCCACTCCAAAACTCCAGGTCTGTGTGGATTACCAGGGACTCAATGCGGTCACCAAGACTGATGCGCACTCCATCCCCGAGCTGATGAGCTCATTGGTTGGGGGCTGCCAAATACCTATGTACATTTGATCTTACCTCTGGGCACTAACAGATTGCCCTAACTGAGGGTGCTAAGGAGAGGTCTCCATTTTCCACACCAGATGGGCACCTGCCCTTTGTGATGAAGAATGCCCCTGCCACCTTTCAGAGGTTGGTCAACCAAGTATTGGTTGGAATGGATGATTTCAGTGCCGCCTACCTGGATGACATTGCTGTATTCAATTCCATGTGGGAGGAACACTTTCAACACCTCTGCAAAGTGTTGGAGGCCCTGCAGAAGGCAGGCCTCACTATTAAGGCAAACAAGTGCCAAATAGGTCAGGGTTCTGTGGTGCACTTGGGACACCAGGTGAAGAGTTGCCAGGTGGCACCCCTACAGCCAAAAATTTAAACCATTCTGGTTTGGGAGTCTCCCAAGACCCACACTGAGGTGAGAGCCTTTTTAGCTCTCAATTGATACTATTGGAGGTTTGCCAAGGGATGTGGCACAATTGTTGCTCCCTTGACTGAGTTAACTTCTGAAAAACAGCCCAGAAATGTGATCTGGACTGAGTCTTGACAGACAACTTTTGATGCCCTGAGGGCTGCATGTGCACAGCACTTGTTCTGAAGGCAACTGACTACTCCAAGGAATTTGTTGTGCAAACAGACGCCTCAGAGCATGGTGTAGGAGCAGAACTCTCATAGCTTAATAAAGAGGACCTAGATCAACCTGTAGGCTTCATTAGCAGGAGGTTACTTCCCCGGGAACGTAGGAGGAGTGTAATTGAGCGTGAAGCTTTTGTTGTGGTCTGGGCACTGAAAAAGCGAAGACCCTACTTGTTTGGGACTCACTTCCGGGTTCAGACAGACCTCAGGCCCCTCAGGTGGTTAATGATGATGAGGGGCAAGTATCCCAAATTGTTGAGGTGGTCCATCTCCCTACAGGGAATTGTCTTTACGGTGGAACACTGCCCTGGCACAGACCACGCCGATGCTGATGGTCTGTCCAGATTCTTCCGCTTAAGAGATGAGAACTCCCATGAGGCTGGGTAATTGCTCCCCAGTTTCAGCTGGGGAGGACATGTGTTAGAATTGGCATCCTTAATGTGGTCTCCACTAACTTTTTGCCTCTGCTTCCCAGGTTGTTTCTGTGTGGTGGACTCTGTTTTGTTTGCTCTGGACACTTTACCACTGCTCACCAGTGCTAGAGTGTGAATGTTCTATGTATAAATTCTATGTGTAAATTGGCTTTTCCCTGTTTGGCATATTTGATTTACTAACAAGTCCCTAGTAAAGTGCACTAGAGGTGCCAAGGGCATGTAAATCAAATGCTATTAGTGGGCCTGCAGTACTGGTTGTGCCACCCACATTAATAGACTGGTAAACATGTCTCGGACCTGCCACTGCAGTGTCTGTGTGTGCAGTTTAAACTGCCAATTCGATTTGGCATGTGTATCCACTTGTCAGGCCTAAACCTTCCCTTTGTATACAAGTAAAGCACGCCTAATTTAGGCTCTAGGTAGCTCCATGGGCAGTATGCATTATATGTCAAAGGTGGGACATGTACTGATGTGTATTTTACATGTCCTAACAGTGAAATACTGCAAGATTTATTTTCCACTGTTGCAAGGCCAATCTCTCTCATAGGTTAACATGGGGGCTGCCCTTAAATATCATTAAAGTGCAGTTTCCCTGTGGGAACAGATAGAAATGTGGTGATTAGGGTCTCTGAACTGACAATTTAAATATACATCTTGTGGGAAAGGCTGTTTTCAGATTGTATGTTTGAAAATGCCAGTTTTAAAAAGTAGGCATTTTCTTGCTAAAACCATTCTGTGACTCTGCCTGTTTGTGGATTGCCTGTCTGGGTCCGTTTGACAGTTGGGCTGTTTGCACCTCTCCTCTAGACTTTGACACAAAGGGAGCTGGGGTGTAGCCTGCATATCCTTATGGGCCATCTGGGCTGGAGGGGAGGGGAGGGGAGGGGAGGAGTGGTCACTTACACCTGAAGGGGCTGTGCCTGCCCTCACACTATGTAGTCTCCAGCCCCCTGGTGCCTTTCTGGATCCTGACCGGGGCAAGGCAGAATCTTGAAAACAATAAAGACTTCTCTTTGAAGTAGGCCTACTTCAAAAGCAGAAAGGGGCAAAAGAAGAGGACCTAAAACCCCTGAAAATCAAAATACTTCTGGAACCAAGAGGAACCTCTGCCCAGGAAAAGAGCTGGAGGAGTATTGCCCCTTTGCCTGAGACTGTGCTGTGCTGGGTTGGCCTGCAGTAGCTGCTTCTACCTGAGAGAGGACAAAGACTGACCTTCCCACTGATAATGAGTCTCCAAGGGCTTGAACTGAGCTTGCCTCCTGTTGTTGAAGTCTCAGGGACATCAATGACTTCTCTCTGCCAGCACCTGGGCTTTCTGCTGAGAGTTCTGCCTACCAAGTGGTGCCCTAACTGGTCGCTGGGCCCTTGAAAAGTGAAGCTTGTGGAAAAGGACAGAAATCCACGCAAAGACCACAGTGTGGGGAAACTTTCGGTGCACCCCACGGCCAACAAACAACACACCGCCAACCTCCTGGCTCAAATCGGCGCTCCACCTGCCTTGCAGCTGGGAGATAAATGCAACGTGGCTGGAGAAACGACGCACAACACCCGCTGCGGATGCTGTTAATGATGCAAGTCCCCACGCAGCACGGTTTCTTGACAGCGTGCGACTGGACTTCAACGCACATCACTGGGTGCAGAAAATCAACGCAGAGCCTGCCCGGACCCAAGTTGCCCATCCGGGATCGATGCATCGCTCTCTTGCGGGAGAGAAGGAATGACGCACAATGACCAGACCGGAGGAGGAATGATGCACGGTCTTGCTTGCGAGCAAGAAATCGATGCATCGCTGGCCCTTTTTGACGCATGCTCCCCAGTGTGGCTTTATTTTTATGCTACCCAGGTACTTTTGTGCAGTAACATAATTCTCACTGTTTTCTAAGGATTAAGACTTTCATTCTTTTTGAAATTCATATCTTGACCTGTGTATATTGGATTTTGGTCTTTTGGTCTTGTTTTGTTCAGATAAATATTACCTATTTTTCTAAACCTGTGTTGTGTCATTTTGTAGTGTTTTCACTGAATTACTGTGTGTGTTGGTAGAAATACTTTACACATTGGTTCTGAAGGTAAGCCTGCCTGCTCGTGCCAAGCTCCCAAAGGGTAAGCGGGGGTTAACTGAGGGTGATTCTCTTTACCCTGACTGGAGTGAGGGTCCTTGCTTGGACATGGGGTAACCTGACTGCCAACCAAAGACCCCATTTCTAACAGGGTGGTTCATTGAACACACAAAATGTGATAGGAGAATTGTTTCTTTTAGAAGTCTAACCACTAGCAATCTCTTGGGGTCACATTCCAGCCTAACATTATTTTGCTCACTATGCCACTTCGGTTTGGACCCAGCCAACTTGTGCCAATATAGCATTTATGACAGCACATTTGCAACTGTAAATACCAGGTGTTACTACTACCTAATTTATAATAATCAATATACTGACCGATGACGGTGGAAGACCGAGTCTACCGCCAAAGGATTCAGACTAGTAGCCTACTGAGACTATCTTTGTCAGCAGTAAACATTCAGCCCACCGAGCTTTCTTAACTCCTAATACACCTGCTTGTTAGCTTCACGTTGGAGCTTAAGGGGTTTACTCTACAGGATTTCCAGACACATAGCCACTGGTACAATTGGTGTTAAATCAATATTTAAAATTTGTTGGGGGCTGACATTATCATTTTAAAAATCTATATAACAGACCTGTGACATTAATAGATTCACCCAAGTTGATGCAAACTGTGCAGGAAGGCCAATGTGATGTCTGTCCTATCTTTGTATGTGCAGAGTTCTCTGCCCCAACTTCAAATTCTCCACAGTATGAGTGTGAAGATTGAAAGAGTAAACTTACACAAAAATGTAAGTTTATTTTTGTGAATTGGCCCCACAGAGTACAAGTGAAGTACATTCAGTGAACTGGTAGGTTCAAATGAGAGGAACGTTTAACAATCTGGGTAAGAGCAAATGTTTTTTCAAATGCAAATCCTAATTTTATATGTTTGAAATCATGTTTGATCTGACTGATACATTGATACAAAACTGATACACTGTTTTACCTAGCTATGCCCATAGTAAGACTGCCCTTAAGACTGCAGTACATGTCAGCTTTCCAAAGGCATTCTGAGGCTTTCTCAATGCAATTCACCCTTTTTGCAATTTACTACAATTGTAAGCTAGATATAATGACTTGTAATATTTGATTATAATGAGGTCGATTGACATCTGGCAAACGATTGGATGATTTTGTTTACCAATATATTGTAAAGTACATCCATTAGCCAAGGAAACAATCAATCAATAGCCTTGAAGTGCATTCATATGTACCATGATTTGACTGCTAATTTAAATTATTTATGAAAAAGTCATCAAATTCTATAAACTTTTATTAAGTTGTTTGAAATAATTTATGGTTCATGCCCATAACTCACACATTTCTATATCCCCTTCACCCAGTCAAAGGTATTTCATTTTTAAATTCTTAATGATTTTTTCAAACGGATTGTCAATTAAAAAAAGACAAAACTGTTTCATTTATTTTAATGTCACGTTTGGACATTTCGTTGTTGGCCGTGTGCAAATTTACAAACATGATTTTATTATTTTTCTTTAGTCTCAGACTCTTCACACATCTATTTTGTCAATGTGCTTGCCAAATTTCTCTTTCAGAGGCACATTACAGTTTCAGTCAATCACTCAAAACAAGCATATTTGTTCATGTCGAATTCAAAATGTATAAATCAAACGAACTTCCTTTAGAAGGCTATATAGGTCTTGAAATTCAGAATCTATTTCATACATTAGCGTTTTTTGTTTCCCCTTTTGCAGTCAAATTGTGCAAAACTTGGAATAAGTGAAATGACGCACCCTCAACATATTATCCCCATCTCATGTCCAAAACTGTGAAACGTGTAAAGTTGCCATTCAGCCAACACAAGACTCCCCAGAATTGGAATTTCTTTGGCATTCAAAGAGCAGCAAGGATTGTGCAACACCTGTAGTATGTACACTGTTGGCCCTGGCCCTCTTACAAGGTCATTCCCCAACCTTTTTTCCTCCTTATTTTTCTGACCCTGGTTGGCTTACGTTATGACTCTGAGCACTTTTTCACTGCTAATCAGTGCTAAAGTGCATGTGGTCTCCCTGGTATGATTGGCTTATACCTAATTGGCATATATAATTAACCTATACGTCCCTTGTAAAGTGGTATCCCTATACCCAGGGCCTGTAAATTAAATTCTACTATTGGGCCTGCAGCGCTGCTTGCACCACCCACTGAAGTAGCCTTTCAAACCTGTTTCAGGCCTGCTAGCGCAGAGCCTGTGTGAGCAGTTTTCTGCCACAGGGACCTGGCATCTAAATTTACTTTCCAGGCCCAGAACTCCCCTTTTACTGCATTTAAGTGACCCCTAAGGTAGGCCCTAGTTAGCCCTCTGGGCAGGGTGCCCTGTTTGTAGAGGGCAGGACATGTGCCTAGTAATGTGGCCTGTCCTGGTAGTGACAAACAGCCTATTTGGTTTTCTCACTGCTGTGAATGTTGCCTTCTCATTGGATTGCATTGCAAATGCCCTGCCTTCTGTGCAAGGGGTATTTTTGATTTATGAGGGGTAGCATAGGCATGTTTGGTCTGGTTGTAATGGTAGTGAGAAATGCTGCTTATTGGTGTAGGTAGATGTTTTTTATTATCATCACAGAAATGCCACTTCTAGAAGTAGGCATTTCTCTGTGCTTGTGCCTCTGGTGTTTTGCAGCTTGACTCCAATCCACGTCTGGGCAGACAGTTGGGCTTTGTACATACTTCTCAGACAGTCTGTACACAGGGAGGGTGGAGGTGTCACAGAGGTGCATCTTCAGACTGAATAGTCTTCCTGGTCTGAGAGAAGGGAGAGACGGGGCACACCTGCATTTGTAAAGGCTGTGCCCTGGCCTCACACAATAGGGTGGTTTACCCCCAACTGATGTTTGGAGCCTGTGCTGGGGGAGAGGGTGCTGTGGCTCTTGACCCCTGTAAGTCACCCAACTATGAGGAGGACTTAATTTTTCCTGTTTTGGGGCCATAGCGCCAAGTGCAGCGCTTTGTGCGTGGCCCCCTAGCTACTCGTGAGCGCTCTCCTAGTGGGACGAGAGCGCATGGTGAGCACTCTGGTGGTTCCTGCAATTCGTGCTTGGAAGCTCATTGCCGAGGGAATCACTGCTGCAACCCGGGGCTCATTAACGTGTCCCCAGGGCTGAAAATAGGTCATTGCTTTTGAAGGAAATCACCGCCATGGCCTGGACCACCCTAATTAGTGAAGCGCGTCTGAGCGTGGTAGCCGGCGTGCTCCTGCTAGTGATCCCGGGGATCCGGTAACCCGAGCGGTGCCCCCAGGGTACACGTCGGCACCTGTAGTTATGGGGAGGCTTGCACACCAGGATCGGGTGCGGGAGTGTGGAGAGAGGGAGGTGCCGGGCTCAGGAGAGTTCACTGTGCACCTCCTCCCCAGGCCCCCGGCATTAGTGAGCCAACAGCAAAAGGCCCTCCATCTTTGGAGGAACTTGAGGCGGGACAGGAGTCCTCAACTGATGTTCCCCACCCCCCGTTACAGCAACCGAGATCGCGGGCAGGTGGAATCCTAATCGGAGGCCCCAGCTCTGCATAGTCTCTACTTCTTCCCTCTTGCTTGTTTTGGTTCTTGCCCCCCCTTTCTTTCATGGAAAGGGACAGAGTGGCTCATTGGGGGGGATTGTGGGTCTCAGGAGGGACCCCGACTTGCACCACCAGAGGGGATGTGTACCGCCCCCTCCTCCAGGATAATCATGTGGCCCCCACTCCGCCCATAGGAGTGCCGGGCCCACTGTTCCAAAAATGCTCCTCATAGCGTCATGAGGGACTGATGTGTTAACCTGCTATTTTTGATTTTACATATATGTGACGGTGTACCTTTTATGGACATGACATGCTGATATATGTTTTTATGACTTGCCATATGTTCTCTAATGTTCCTTTTCATGGATATTTATGATGTGTTTATGACAAGTGCATTTCTTCTAGATTGTGATTCCTGACTACTGTGTATGTTGCAGAATCTTGAGTACTGTTCTAATGTGACTACTACTAATTTTTACAGAGTACTAGTAACCTGTGTAACGTTCTGACATCTGCTAAGGTAACAGGATATTACTGACGTAATGTTTGGTCTAATTATGGGGGTGATTCTAACATTGGCGGGCGGCGGAGGCCGCCCGCCAATGTTCCCCCGACAAAATACCGCTCCGCGGTCGCAAGACCGCGGAGGGTATTTTGGGATTAGCCCTGGGCTGGCGGGCGGCGGCCAAAAGGCCGCCCGCCAGCCCAGGGCAAATCTACCTTCCCACGAGGACTCCGGCTCCGAATGGAGCCGGCGTAGTGGGAAGGTGCGACGGGTGCAGTTGCACCCGTCGCGTATTTCAGTGTCTGCTTTGCAGACACTGAAATACTTTGCGGGGCCCTCTTACGGGGGCCCCGCGGCACCCCCTACTGCCATCCTGTTCCTGGCGGGAGACCCGCCAGGAACAGGATGGCGGTAGGGGGTGTCAGAATCCCCATGGCGGCGGAGCGCGCTCCGCCGCCATGGAGGATTCCCCCGAGCAGCGGAAAGTCGGCGGGAGACCGCCGACTTTCCGTTTCTGACCGCGGCTGAACCGCCGCGGTCAGAATGCTCGAGGGAGCACCGCCAGCCTGTTGGCGGTGCTCCCGTGGTCGGTGACCCTGGCGGTCACCGGCCGCCAGGGTCAGAATGACCCCCTATGTTTTGTGCAATACAGTTTATATTTACATAACTAGGTGTTGTGTTCACTTTGTGGAGTTTATATTGTGTCACATGTGTTGTGTGTGTTGTGCAAACGCTTTACACATTGCCTCCGGGTTAGGCCTAACTGCTCGTGCCAAGCTATCATGAGAGTGAGCAGGGGTTATCTTGGACGTGTATCTCCCTTGCCCTGACTAGAGTGGGTGGGTTCTGCCTGACTTAGGTGCATACCATAGCCAACCAGAAAACCCATTTCTAACACAAACTAATAAATTTCCCACTCAGAGTAATACATCTTTTTGCTCATTGTAGCACCAGTTTTAAAAATGTCTGCAGTAACCGACTTTTCTTCTTCAGGTCTGGTTACATTTTGATGATCAGATGTCAAATGTTGTCCTGTGAAAGCAGCAGTCGATGGACGTCCAGCTCTCCAAAAGTCAAAAATCACTGAAATGTTTACTTCCACCCATATTCTCCAGACATGATCTACTGACTGTATATAGTTTAAAGGTCTTATTTAGTGTATTGTTGAGGAGATACTGTGTCACAATTGTGACAGAAGTCCTGTACGCCACATTACAAGTGCATTATAGACTATTTGGATGGAGCATCCTGTCCAACAAACTCTAAATATGGTCCTAATTGTTTGATGAAGTTAGGGATTCGACACTGTCACAAAACCCAATACAAGCATGTGCACTGGATTTTGTCGTATCTTATTCAAAGCTAACCCCCACATCTAATCCACTGCACTGCCATGTAGAATGTCTATATTTAATTTCACAAAGTGGTTGTTTATTTCTGGTAACCAGCTTCCTGCTAAAGTGTATCCCAAGCTCTATTATGAGGGAGTTCAATCTATTTTATGGAAGTTTGGATAAAATACCAATATGTGCGCTTTTGTTACAGACAGGTGACATCTGCAGCACTCATTGTGGTAAAAGGACTATAGACTCCTGTGATGGGTCTTTTTTGTGTTTAATCAGCTTTATTGAGAATAAAATTACATAAAAATGAGTAACCAATATGACAAAGCAAGCATAAAATCCAAAAGAATGTCACCAATGTAGAAAAACTAAAGTTGTTTATAATTTTATACATTGGGAAGTAAGGGTGGTATAAAGGGGGAAAATAAGGGAGGGGGGAAGGGAATTATCAACCAGCAATTGAAGACCGAATAGCAGTATGAAACAATCATAAAATATATGAACAATTAATATAACTGGTTGATAAGATAAAAAAATAAATTAAAGAAAGCAAAGAAAGGTAGACTTTACAGAAATTTAAATTTTCTGCCTTTGTATAACTAGTATGTTGTTTAGCTACATTATCCAATAAATTTGTTAATGACAACCAATATAATTCTATACTTACATATGAAATGCAAGAACAGGCAAAGGCTACAACTAATCTATGATACTGAAAAACAATGGACCAGCAAGCGTTAAATGAATATTAGAGGAAAATTCCAATGAATTGTATTTTGTTGAAAAGCTAGGGCTAACATGAGGTCAAGTATTCCTTTATTATGTGAATTTAATGTGACAACCTCTGATACACCTCCCAGAAGAAGTAATGGCAGCATTATGGAACAGTGTAAATTAATGATTCTTGTAAGTTGGGACCAGACTTTCTCCCAAAAGGAAGCAGTGGAGGGGCATAAGAAGAGGAGGTCCCTCTAGTCACCGTAATGATGACTGCATGGCCAACAGGTTCTGTTAGTCTCCTTGAGGAAATTGGCTATACATACAGGTGTAGAACATAATCTGATATAAAAAGAATAGAGATTGAGTGGTTGTGGCTGCTCTGGAAATTTAAAATATTCTAGACCAGATTTTATTCCAGCGGAAGATGGTCCAAGCACACCCCAAATTGGTTTCCCAAATGAGTTCTTTCTTGGTTTTAGCTTGAGAAGAATCTGGTATGAAAAAATATTTACAAATAGGAGAGGCCTTGGGATTAAGGGTAAGTATTTTTAAGAGCGATGCATCAGGTGAAGGTATTGAAGAATTTAAAAGAGGTGAATACAAAATGTCTAAAATGATTTCTATAAGACTAGAACTTTTATGTCAAAACAAGTGTGGGCAATTAAATATAGCTTGGAAGGGAGAGAAAGAGTCAGAATTAATGCCTTCAAATAAGTCTCAAACCCACATTATACCTCTTTGTCTCCAGGATTTCCAGTAAAGAGTTTGATTGTTTATAGTAATAAGATGATTGAAGAGGAGAATGCAGAAAGGAATCACTGGATAAAACACAAGGCTGATAATAAGGTCTCAGTAGTAAACAGATATGTTTAAATAACGGTAAAGAGGTAGTTATGTTCTTTCAGGAGAAATAAAGGACTTCTTTGGGAGAGAACAGGAGTGTTCAATATCGAGCCAATGGGGGCATAAATGGGTAAGACAATGTGAGGAGCCATTTAGAGGCTTGTCTCAAACAGAAATCCTTCTGATATTTCAAAAAGTCTGGAAAATTAATAATACCTACTGTCTTAAACGTTTTAAGGTGTGATAGGAAATTCGTGATTTTTTATTATTCCAAATTAATTTGGAGAGGAGACAAACTATTTATAAAAATATGTAAGATGTATGTGTACTGGATTCATGGAGAAAATATTTAACAGAATAGGTTCATCATTTTGATGGAGTGAAACATCCCCACCAAAAAGAATAGTGGGTTGCAAAAAGATAGAAGTTTCTAAGTTCTATTTAATTCTCTTTCATATTTATTGCAATTACTTCTGTAATAGAGTTTGTAAACCAGACACCTAGATTATTAATCTTACATTTATTCTATTGGAAGCCAGTGGCATCACAATACTGGTTAGTACAGAATTTGGTAATAGGCACAAGGTCTGTTTTATCAGAATTGAGTTTATAACCTGAAACTAAAGAGAGCATAGATATTGCACAGAGGAAAGCTGGAATGGTTATGTCAAGATTAGAGAGAAAAAAAGAATGTCATACATCTAGGCAGATAATTTCAAAGGATTATCCCCATATTGGAGTCCTGATATATGGTTATGAGAGAGCGTAGTTTAAATATTACATATTATAGACGTGAAATGCTTATGTTTAACAATGCAGCATTAATAAAAATATTCATTGAAACGTATTCATAAACGTGGAGAATTGTTCATATGTGTAAACTAATGTCAACTGTAAGAAATAATCGTTTATAGTATGCCTAACTGAGCACATTAACACGTATAAGACTGCATTCATTAGAACCGTATATCTTATGTTAGCGTGAGTCGAGAACTAGCTGTGTAACTCTCATATTAAAGCGTATTTTTCTGTTTCTCCAGTGTGCTGACTTGCAAAAGACCATGACCCAGCGATTGTTCTTTTT
The DNA here is from genome assembly GCF_031143425.1 of Pleurodeles waltl. Taxonomy (NCBI): domain Eukaryota; kingdom Metazoa; phylum Chordata; class Amphibia; order Caudata; family Salamandridae; genus Pleurodeles; species Pleurodeles waltl. The sequence continues at coordinate 360,148,580 of NC_090439.1, forward strand.
TTACTTAATTGTTCATATGTGTAAACTAATGTCAACTGTAAGAAATAATCATTTATAGTATGCCTAACTGAGCACATTAACACGTATAAGACTGCATTCATTAGAACCGTATATCTTATGTTAGCGTGAGTCGAGAACTAGCTGTGTAACTCTCATATTAAAGCGTATTTTTCTGTTTCTCCAGTGTGCTGACTTGCAAAAGACCATGACCCAGCGATTGTTCTTTTTTTACTTAATTCGCTACAATGCTAAACTCTCTCATCCGCATGCTAGCAGCTTTTAGTATAAAAGATATGTGCTTCGAAACAATAATGGAAACTTCCAAGGACGGTAAAGCGAGAAGAAGAGAACTTTTGACCTGATGTGGGCCAAGGCGATGAAGTAACCCCGGATGTGCCACCTACGAAAAACCTCAATTATGAAGACCAATTAGAATTTAGGGATATATCATGAAATGACAAATGCATTACTTAATGTATAATTTGATAGGTTACCAATGGTGGGGTGTAGTGACTGACCAATAGAATTTTGGGGGAATGTATTACGAAAAAGGGATAAAAACCAATGACACAAGAGACAAAGGGCATTAGGTAGGGAATGATATCGATTGCATCCAGAAACTCTGTCACTCTGGGGGTCATTCTGAGGGTCACCGACCACGGGAGCACTGCCAACAGGCTGGCGGTGCTCCCAAGGGCATTCTGACCGCGGCGGTTCCGCCGCGGTCAGATGCGGGAAACCGGCGGTCTCCCGCCGGTTTCCCGCTGCCCTTCAGAATCCTCCATGGCGGCGGAGCGCGCTCCGCCGCCATGGGGATTCTGACACCCCCTCCCGCCATCCTGTTCCTGGCGTGTCTCCCGCCAGGAACAGGATGTCGGGAGGGGGTGCCGCGGGGCCCCTGGGGGCCCCTGCAGTGCCCATGCCAACAGCATGGGCACTGCAGGGGCCTCCGTAAGAGGGCCCCACGAAGTATTTCAGTGTCTGCAATGCAGACACTGAAATACGCGACGGGTGCAACAGCACCCGTCGCACCTTCCCACTCCGCCGGCTCAATTCTGCGCCGGCGTCCTCGTGGGAAGGTGATTTGCCCTGGGCTGGCGGGCGGCCTTTTGGCGGCCGCCCGCCAGCCCAGGGCAAATCCCAAAATACCCTCCGCGGTCTTGCGACCGCGGAGCGGTATTTTGGTGGGGGAACATGTTAGAATGACCCCCTCTATTTGGTGACTTGAGACTTAGACAAAACTATCCTTGACCATAGACTGCCCCATTACACTTTCCTCCTTATGAGGAGAGTGTCCCTTGCTTTTAACTTAGATAGACTGACGGTGATCTAACTGATGTCCTGAAGACGAAGACTGATCCTGTATGCTGACCTATCTCGAGGAGGGTAATTACAGATGTTGCTAATGAAATTCACTTATTTGCCTTTTCTTTCTAGGTACCAACTGCATGTGTTTTTGATTAGAGACCTTAGTTAGATGTTTTCCAAATTGGTGTTGTAAATTGTTTTGCATGAAGCCCAACATGCTAATGTTAATTAGAGGTTAGATGAGGTATACAATTATGACTGACGAAACTGACGTGACTGACGTAGTGCTATACTGAACTAAGACCTTTAGGAGGTTCTATGTATCGCGATCTGCTTATATTCATTTGATTGTCTTATGCTTCTGATCTCTGCATTATTGAAAGCTTATTATGGTTGTCGTCTTGTGATTATGTTCATCTGCTTCTTGATTTGGAGATTAATGCATTTGCTATTAGAATGTAATCAATAGGGAATAAAATTCACAAAACTCCATTAAGGTGTGGTTATTCATGACTGAAAGGTCATGGTTGCGCTGAATGTTTATTAATGTCTAAAGTAAGATATATTTTGGTGTTAACCGTTGACAATGTTATTGACATATTGATTGATATATTGATCAGTTATCTCGTCTTACGGTGTCTCACCACTGGGTCCAAAGATTCATCGGCCTAAAAGGAGTCCTGATGTGTATAAATTAACATAGACGGACGCGTTAACAGTTCTGGTAGCAGAGCGACGGTTTGGCCTTCGGGGGCCCTAGGACGGAGTTTCATTGTTTAATTTGTTTTTCTGTGATAATGCAATTTGGAGAGATGATGAGTTGCTAGGTTCGCCATGGCTTTCCCGGGATCTCGGAGCCTGCCTAAATGAGTTGGGAATGTTCTTGGCGCCATAGTATGTGTGGTTAGGGTCTTTGCGCTTATTAAATCTTATGCATCTTGCAGGTGGTTGTGAATATTTGCGTGTGTCTAGGCCAAATTAAGTGTTGTTTAGAAGGAGTGGGCGTACTCCGCAGTATGAGAGTAGGGAAGTCGGCGTACTTCATGTGAATGTAGCGCTTATTGCTCAAAATTATCCACGTGGTTGGTTGTTGTATACGGACCTATTGAGGTCTAAGACTCCGGAGTATGATGGTAAATATGGTTTATGTTGTGATCTGTGTGGTTTAGTAGGTCAATCGGGCGTGGTTGACAAGTCAAGTTTCGAGTTATGATGCATGTGTGAAACCTTCAATGGAGATTTGACAAATTCTAAAGTGCACTAGAAGGAGTCATTGACAAGTCGAGAGTAGGATTTGCAGGTCGAATTCTGCTTGCGTATGTGGGAACTGAGAAGGAGAGAGTAGCGGCTGAGGCTTCAAGTGAAATCTCTGTAAAGTTCTGAAGCGAATGTGTTACCCTTCCTGTAGTAAACCGGCAGATTTGTGTTGTCATTTTAAGTGCTTGCAATAATTTGCATTAGTTTGTATGAGTTGTAAAGAGTTAGTGAGGTGTGGACAAGCCGCAAGACTTTGTCAGCCTGCAGTGTGTGTGAGTGTGACGTCAGTGGTGCCGCGCTGAGATAGGTCAGATGCCGAGAGGGGTCGTGCACGGATTGGCTGCCATCCGTGAGAGGCAGTAGGTTGAGAAAAGGGTAGGTGAAGAGTGTCCTGGGAACTAAGCCGTTTTCTGATTAAATACGAAATAAAGAATTGCAAAAAATGAATTTTGTTGAGGCATTCAAAAGCGCTTTGAAAGGAGATGTATATATTGTTGCAACCGATGGGGAACCTACACCACCTGAGGGTACACCAGCTTATACAGTTATGGAGGAAAAGGGTGTTGCACCTTGTTTATGGATAAAACAATGGCGCAAATTAACAGAGAAAGAGGGGTGTCTAGCGTTTCCAGAACATGGGACATTCAATCCAAAGGTGTTAGAAAATTTGAGGTGGATGTTAAGTACGCAGAAACCACCTCCGAGACCGGCACAATACGAGGCTTTGGCGATTTGGGACCTGATGGCTCTTAAACATAGGCAAGAAAGGTTTCACAGAAGATTGACAAGGGCAGAAAAATCCTATGCAGAGGCTAGATGGGACAATGAGAACAAAATGTGGAGACGAGGAATAGTAGATGGGTTAAAGCTGTTTCCGGCAATAATACAGGGAGAAGAGACACAGGGAAAGAAAGCTTCTTGCAAAACCGACAAAGATTCAGGCAAATTCAAAGAGAACAAAAGGTTCTGGGAAGAAGAGGATGATTCAGATGATGAGGCGTTTATGGATAGATTGTTACATGATCGCCCACCACCGTATGCGGTGAACGACAGTGCTCCAAGTACTAGCTTGGATCCTGGGAACCAGATGAAGGAGAAGGGAGCAACCGAGACCCTTAATGGACCTTAGTCCAATAGGGGCACCTCTTGAAGCAATGCGGCAAGCAGGGTTGGGAGTCTTGACTCTCCAAACTATGAGTACGAATACCTCTCACACTCCAATGATACATGCAGGGACCATTTCCCTGCAAGGTTTTACAGTACAACAGGTAAATGAGTGGTTAGAGAAAACTTGTACTTCGCAAAAGACTACAGTGACCACAATTGAACCTGAAAAGGAAAAACAAGATGAATATCTGAATTTTGTACGACTAGGAGCAGAAGCTGCTGAGTTGGTGGAAGGAACAATGGGAGTGAATAGGTTGGAATCATACACTGAGGCAGAATTGAGGTACTTATGCCCTAAGATTTCCAAAGAGGTAGGCAAGGTACACCAGAGATTAACGAATTTGGCAGACAAATACAATATCGATATTGGAAACACGAAGCATTTGAAACGGAGCTACAGATTAGATTTTGACACTAAAGATTTTGAACACATGAGATCTGCAGGCATGAAGGCACATTTGAAAGAGTTGTTGCAAAGTGCACACATTTGGGGTGCACTAGAGAAATGGGAAGGCCGGTGGGCAAAGAAAAGAGATAAGGGAAAAAGAGATAGCCCAGGGTCTAATGAAGCAACAACCACACCTAATTTAGACACGGTGAAAATCCTACCTATGAGAGAAACAGCTGGTGGTGTCTTGGTGCATGTGCCTTGGTCTAGGGGAGACATTTTGTCCTTTACAAATGATTATCCTAGGTTAAGAGAAAAGCCGATCGAGTGGTATCAACAGACAGATAGATTCGTGAAGCTTGCGAACTGTCTCTGGGAAGACTTGAATACTTTGTTTGAGATCATTGTTCCGCCAGACTTGTGGCTCGGGTGCCATAGAGGGGTCGATTGGCCCACGAAGGAGCCGGCAAGGGATAAGGTAACTGGAGCACCTTCTGAAGAGGTGATGAAATATTATCATAAAGTAATTGAGTTTTTGAAACAAAAGGTGTCGCCGAAGGTGACCGATTGGCAGAAAATCAACCGGACTTCTCAAGAGGTTAAAGAGTCAATAAATGCATATTATGAAAGATTGTTGAAGGCATTCAAACATTACAGTGGTACTGAGACAATCGAACCGAAGGACATGAACCATCTTGTGTTTAGATTCGTCGAAGGGCTGAGACCGGAGGTCAGCCAGATGATTAAAAATCATTTGATTTGTTGGCAAGCTAAACCGATTGATGAAGTGTTACAGTATGCAAAATACTGTAGTGACGAAATTGAGTTGAAGCAGAAAAAGTTGAAGGAGAAAGTGATGGTGATGCAGATAAGAGCTGCACAGGCTGGAATACAGGGAAATGGTGTTCAGCAAATGATACAGCAACAACCGCAAATGAATGGTGTGTTTCAGGCACAGCCGAGAGGCAGAGGTCGAGGTTTTGTGAACCGTAATTCTGATATGAATAATGTTGTTATTCAAAATGACGGTCAGGCAATGAAGAAGATGTCACCATGTCATGCGTGCGGGGGCGTGGGGCATTGGAAACGGGATTGTCCGAATATGGTGCAGGATGGTACAGTTTAGCAGAGTATTAATGCCGGTACACTACAAAATTCACGAGGTCCAAGAATGAGACATCAGAACCAGAATTTTCAGAATAATTTGGTGCAAATGCCAGGGGTGCAACCCATGCAGCAAATGCAAATGCCGCGTTTTCAAACAGTGTCAGTACAACCAATGTATGATGCCTAGACAGCAAATGCAGTTACCCCTAGCTCCGATGGGACAGCAACAGGTGACGCTTCCTCAGCAGGTCACAGGCCAGGTAACAAACCAAAACAACACTGTACAACAATTCCCATTAAGAGGTGAAAGTGACATGAATGGGGATTGGTCCGATGACAGCTCAGACAGTGAAGAGTGCAGGCTTGCAGCATCTTTAGAGGTAGATCAGAGGCCCATATGTAGAGGGAAAAGTAATGGGCTATAAGGTTTCATTTTTAGTCGACACAGGAGCTACATGCTCTACAGTTCGCAGTGCAGAAGTACCGAGATTACCTCTTTTCGGGCGCACCATACGAGTGGTCGGTGTGGCTAATCAGTACCTGACTAATCCGATTACTGACCCACTGCAGGTTGAAATTGGACATTTCCAAGGCCTGCATAGATTTGTTGTGTGCGACTCAAGCCCAGTGTCCTTACTAGGGAGAGACTTATTATGCAAGACCAAATGTTCGATTACCTGTTCCAATGGTGGAATAGAGGTTCAGACAAACAGTGATGATGAGGGAGATGAGGGTCAATTCATAGAAGAAGGAGGAGAGACAAATGAAGATTACCCTCTGATTACTCTATTCCCAGTGTTTACCTTGATCGATCTAACTGCTGATCTACAAGGATCTGTAACAGAAAAAGTGTGGGATTTGACAGGAAAAGAGGTTGGATTAATCAAGGGAGTAGGGCCAGTCAAGGTGCAGATAAAGCAAAATGCAGTGTTCCCACAAGTGCCGCAATACCATATGACTCAGGATGTCCTTATTGAAGTGACACAGATAATTGCAGATTTTCTCAGACAGGAAGTTTTGAAAGAAGTTCTGAGCAGTCCGTGTAACTCTCCTATTATGGGTTTGAGGAAGCCCTGTGGAAAGGTTCGAATTGTGCAGGATTTGAGAAAAATAAACGAAATTGTGATAAAATGCTGCCCTGTGGTACCTAACCCAGCGGTAATAATGTTCCAGGTTCCTTGTGATGCTGAATGGTTTACTGTAGTAGACCTATCACAAGCATTTTTCTCGATACCTCTTCACGAAGATAGCCAATTTTTGTTCAGTTTCAAATTCCTGGATAAGGTGTACAGTTGGTGCAGAATTCCTCAGGGGTTTTCTGAGTCACCATCCATCTCCAATCAGATACTGAAGAAGGATTTGGAACCTCTTGTGCTGCCTTTCAATTCGACTCTTGTGCAGTACATTGATGACTTGTTGATTGGATCTAAAACCAGAGACAGCTGTAAATATGATACCATTGCATTGTTGAATCATTTGGGAAAGAATGGACACAAGGTGTCACCTAAGAAGTTGCAATACTGTCAAAAAGAAGTGAAAAATTTAGGGCATCTGATTGATAAAGGGTCCCGAAGAATATCAAAAGAGAGAATAACAGCTGTTTTACAAATGAATCCCCCAACAACAAAGAGAGATGTCAGGATGTTTCTGGGAATGGTGGGTTACTGTCGCCAGTGGATACCCAATTTCTCGATCATTTCAAAGCCCTTAATAAAATTGACAGGAAAAGAGGTCAAGGATGAACCATACACAATCACTTTGACAAAAGAAGAGCTTGAGTCATTTTTAGAGCTGAAGGAGTGCATGTGCAGGGCTCCAGCATTAGGAATACCTGATTATGAGAAACCTTTTCTGTTGTTCTGTCATGAACGTGATGCTTGTTCTTTGTCTGTTTTAACACAGGTCCACGGAGATGTAAATCGCCCTGTAGCATATTTTTCAGCTACTTTGGACCCTGTCGCAGCAGCCTTACCGGGTTGTTTGCGAGCAGTCCCAGCAGTTGGTCAAAGCCTTTCTCAATGTGAGGGCATAGTCATGGGATACCCTTTGACAGTATTGGTTCCACATTCTGTCGAAATTCTGTTGACACGAACTAAGACGCAACACATGACAAATGCACGACTTACCAAATATGAAACGATTATTCTGGGGTCACCAAATGTTACATTAAAAAGATGCACTGTGCTAAACCCGGCAACTCTACTTCCCAATGAGAATACAGAAATCAAAGATGGGGAAGAATTTGAGCATGATTGTCTTGAAGTGACTGAGCTCTGTACCAAACCTCGCCCAGACATACAGGATACCCAATTAAAAGAAAACGATTGCATTATGTTCGTTGATGGGTCCTGTTTAAGAGATTCAACAGGGACATTGAGAGCTGGCTACGCAGTATGTACCATATCTGGCATAGTCGAGGCCTCCTGGCTCGAGAAAGTGTTTTCTGCACAGGTGGCAGAATTAATAGCTCTCACAAAAGCCTGCCACGCTGCTGTAAATTTGAAAGTCACAAACTATACTGACAGCAGATATGGATTTGGAATTGTACATGATTTTGGCCAACTCTGGTCACAGAGGGGTTTCATGACATCCTCTGGTTCACCAGTGAAAAATGGAGAACAAATAAGAGATTTGTTACATGCGATTCAGTTGCCTCTTGAAATTGCCGTGGTGAAGTGCAGTGCTCACACCAGATCACAAGACTTTGTGTCAATGGGGAACGGTTATGCAGACCAAGTTGCAAGATTTTGTGCATTAAACTGTTTATCATTTAAAGAACAGTGGGAATTGTTACCACAACCTGAGAACGACACGACCTTAAGCCTAGCATTACGGGTGGTTGATACCTTAGATGAATTAAAGACATTTCAAAGCCGTGCTAGCAAAGAAGAAAAACGTTCCTGGCAGAAAATGCAGTGTGTACAAAGAGCAGATGATATGTGGGTTTCAGAGGAAGGAAAATTGGTTCTGCCAAATAGTCTTCTGTCACAATTTGCCCGATTATACCATGGGCAGGCACATTTAGGAAGAGATGCCATGATCAGATCTTTTAAAATTGATTGGTTCAATCCAAAGTTCAGACATGCCGCAGAAATTACTTGTCACAGGTGCGTCATCTGTCAACAGATGAACGCTGGAAAAGGAACTGTGGTAACTTTAAGTCACATTGGGAGAGCTGGAGGTCCATTTAACAAAATGCAAATGGATTTCATTGAAATGCCTGTTTGTGGAGGATTGAAGTACGTGTTGGTGATTGTGTGTGTTTTCAGTCATTGGATTGAGGCATATCCCACACGTAGGAATGACAGTCTTACAGTCGCAAAACTACTACTCAGAGAGTTAATACCAAGGTTCGGGTTTCCGGTTTCTATAGAATCAGATAGGGGAAGACACTTCGACAATGAGGTGATTAAACTTCTGTGTGCCGCACTCAACATTGAGCAGAAGTTGCATTGTAGCTATCGCCCTGAAGCATCAGGACTAGTTGAACAGATGAATGGTACCTTAAAATCAAGAATAGCAAAAATGTGTGCAGCAACAAACATGAAGTGGCCAGATGCATTACCTCTAGTACTGATGTCAATGAGAAACACGCCAGATAAGAAAACAGGACTGTCCCCCCATGAAATCCTCATGGGCAGAGCAATGAGGTTACCGGCGGTACCTGCAAATGCACTAGTGAATATTACAGATGATATGGTGTTGGATTACTGCAAAAGTTTGGCTGACGTGATTCGCTCTTTCTCTCACCAGGTGGAAGCTAACACTTTACCACCAATCGGCGAACCAGGACACTCTCTGCAAGCTGGAGATTGGGTGGTTGTCAAGAAGCACATGAGGAAATCGTGTCTTGAGCCGCGTTGGAAGGGGCCATATCAAGTAATATTGACAACCACTACTGCTGTGAAGTGTGCCGGGGTTCCCAACTGGATACATGCCAGCCATACAAAAAGGGTAACGTGTCCTGTTGAAGAGGAACTTGAAGATTCCGGTACAGCGACTTCAGGAGGAGAAGTCTCAGAGTCAGAGATTAGTCAAGAAAGATCTGAGACTACAGGAGAGCCCACTGAGAACAGCCTTGTCCCTCAAGCTGACAGTGAGTTCGAGAGAAGTGACGGAGTGCCTATCTCAGTTGAGGCAGCAGGAGAACTAAGGCAAGGAGAGGTTCTCCCAGAAGTAGACGAATACAATTCAGAGCCTGAATACAGTGTAGAACCGGAAGACGACGGAGAAGGAGAAGTGGTAAATTCAAATCGAAACGAATCAGAGTCTTCTGAACCAGTTGCAAGTCCGTCAAGAGAAAACACCATATCACAAGAGGAGGGTGCTGTCCAACGTCCTGAAGGAAAACACCGAAACAAGACACAGAGGTGATAGTTGGCCAGACAAGCCACATCTTAGAATAAGAGAAATAGCAAACGAGACAATAATAGAGGAAAGCGATACTTCACAGGCAAATGATCTGAGTGAAGGAGAACAACAAGGTGAACGAAAATTAAAAAGAAAGAGAATAGCAAACAGAAGATATACAGGTCCTGAATGGGCATATGCTACAACCTCTGAATGGCAACAAGAATTCTTAGCGTTCTGCTTTGATCGAGAGGTACCAGGCCAATACTACGGTACTTGAACAATATACAACAAGAAAACTGAGATAACATTGAAATTGTGAAAGCTGAAAAGAGAAAGAGTTTTTAGAAACTACCGGAAAGCGACACTAAACCTGGATTTGACTTCAAGAAACCTGATTAGGACAAGCTGCTAACCTGAATTGACGAAAAGGGTCCTGGAGTGAGTGAAGACGCTGTAAAATACGCAGAAAGAGTTTGCCTTCTTGAGTTGATTGTTGATCTGCTATTCTGATTCTATACAAACATGGCTTATAGTAGCAAAGGAAGTAAAGTGTGTGGTTGGTTAGGACTTATGATAGGTGTTGTATGCGCAATAATGACTGTAGGAATGATTGTAGGAATGCCATGGAGAGAGAGTGAAACTATTAATGCAACTTCAAAACCTGAGACTACTACTACTGCTAATAAACTATCACTGTGGGAGAAATTTGAGCAAGATTCAAGACATCTGCATGAGGGAACTAATGCAAAAGGGGAACTTTCTACTAATGTCTTCTATCGCTTACTAAATGAGTATGTGGAAACTATGGATGCGAAAGATTGTTATGTGTGTACTAAAATTCCTTCATCTGTGCAGGAGGGAGTTACTTATCACAGCCTCCCTCTTACTTATGGAATTAGCTGCAGCTTGCTATTAACAAGATTCTATGATCAAGAGCATGTGCAATACTTTTATTCAAATTTGGATGTTGTGTTTTCTTTTGTGCCTGTGATTGAGTTCTTAAATAAGTTAGCTAAAGAGCATGATATTAAGATAGTTAGAGGATTCTTTGAGCCAACATTAACATTTGGAACTGCTTATGCACATCGCAATAATTTGACTTGCTTACTATCTCCTGTAGAGAAAAGCTTTTTAGATCACACAGATGATAGACGTAAAGCACTGAAAGAAAGATTAGATAAAGGCTTGGAAAAACATACCTATGCAAATGATTATGCTTACACAGCAATTAAAACACAAGGCAAATTAGCTATAGATGCATTACATGTAGGTAGACTTTGTATATATAGACCAAAATCTGATCAAGACAATTTGTTTGTAGGTACGAGTGAATGTAGGCATGTATTTCTGTTTCAGAGCAAATGGACCTTTATGTTAAATGGACAAGACCCAGCGATTCCTGGAATCTATTACATCTGTGGGTTAAATGCATATTACCATCTTCCTAAGGGATGGTATGGGACATGTTATTTGGGAATAGTATTCCCAAAGATATACCAGATTGATGACTTAAAACAAATACCTAAAACGTCTGAATTACAACATACTAGACAAAAACGAGAATCAGTGGCGGCTGTCATGGGTGACATATTTGGAGCTATAATCCCATCAGTAGGGGTTATCTTAAATTCTATGAAAATTCAAAAGTTGTCTACTATTGTGGATAACATGCTGACAAATTTTACAGGAGCTATACTTCTGATGGATACTGAACTTGCTGCAGAAAGAGCTATGACTCTTCAAAACCGGCTTGCTTTAGACATTCTTTTAGCAAAGAGTGGAGGTGTGTGCAAAATGCTTAATGAACGTCATTGTTGTTCATTTATACCTGATAACAGTAAGAAAATTAGAAGCATGCTTACTAACCTTACTAGAGATAGTACAGATTTGAAGGATCTAAAAGAACCTGGTGTGTGGGAGAAATTTGGGAAAGGAATTGCCCGAGTGGGAAACTGGTTTACCAACATTTGGAATGGGGTACTTGCAAAAATTATGATGGGTCTATTAATTGTTTTGATTTGTCTATTGGGATTATGGGGGATATGCAAAATGAATGAAAAGTGAAAAGAAATTGGACTAAAAGAACCAAAAGAAATGAAGAAAGTGAAAGAGAGAAAATGTTCAATGAAATATGGGAAAGCTCACTTAAAGGGCAAGATGTTGAAATGCGTATTATGCGCAAGGTGAAAAATTAAGATCAAAAGATTGTGTTATGACGAGCGTCATCAGAGGAGGGACTGAAAGAGCGTAGTTTAAACATTACATATTATAGACGTGAAATGCTTATGTTTAACAATGCTGCATTAATAAAAATATTAATTGAAACGTATTCATAAACGTGGAGAATTGTTCATATGTGTAAACTAATGTCGACTGTAAGAAATAATCGTTTATAATCGTTTATAGTATGCCTAACTGAGCACATTAACACGTATAAGACGGCAGCGCAGAAGGCAGGAGAGGATATTCCGCCCAAGAACAACCCTTCAGGGCCTCAGGGAACACGACATCATACAGAGGTACCGGTTGAACTGGCAGGCCATTCAGCAGCTGCTGCGAAACATTGAACAGCAGTTGGCCCCCACTTTGGTGACACCCCGCACCATCCCAACAGAAACAAAGCTGCTTGCCGTACTTCACATGCTGGCAAGTGGCTCTTTTCAAACAACTGGTGCCCTGGTTGGCGGAATATCACAACCATCATTCTCCGCCTTTTTGCCCAAAGTACTGGATGCCATCATTCAACTGACACCCCGCCACATCTGCTTCCCTAACACACTGCAGAAGCAGCAGGAAACAAAACAGGGGTTCTACGCAATCAGTGGCTTCCCACGCGTCCTTGGTGCAATCGACTGCACACATGTACGTCTGTGCCACCTACTGCAAGTGAACACCTCTACCGCAACAGGAAGCACACACATTCCATCAACGTGCAGGCCATAGTCGATCACCAAGGATTGATCACCAACATTGTGGCTAAATATCCTGGGAGTGTACATGACTCATACATCTTCCATCACTGCACCATCAATGAACACTTCTAGGATGGACGGTATGGCAATGGACTACTTGTTGGTAAGTACAAAAACCTACTTATATACACACTGCACAGCAACCCTCTAGGACACACAACACATACACCACAAAAGCAACATGTCAACAGGAACACACTGAAGTCCTGACATCGCTAGCCATGTTTCTTAAGTCACCATTGAACCTGTCACACATCGGAATTTACGGTACAGACTAATGTGAAGACGTCAATGAGTGTGGTTGCCTAAATGTCACCTTGCAAATTGTAAGTGTCCCAATGACCTTTACATTAATACATTGTATAAGTGTCAAGGTATGCGATGTCCAGGGTACTTTCATATGAACGTGTTAACAACACTTTAAATTTTAACTGTGCATGGAACTATCATCTCACCCCCAGTGAAGACACACGGACACCTGTATCACAAATCACAATGCTAAGGAGGGCACACTGTACTGAAAAACCCAAAACATACTGCTGACAAACAGCTAGCAGACAAACACTTGTTCAGCCAAGGAAACAACACAATGCAGATGGTATAGCCTACAAGCATAGGATGTCACATTAGTACACAAAAGAGTCACAGACAACACAAGACACCTACTGCCATTAAAGGACTTTTCAATAGTGCCATCTACATCAACATGATCCCATTCATTTTCTCTTGCAGCTGATCAGGGGTATGGCATCCAGCCATGGATTATGACACCATTTGGCAACCTGAGTACAGCTGCAGAGCGTACATACAACGAGGCCCATAGGAGGACACGCAGCATTGTCGAGCGGACCTTCGGCATCCTCAAGTCAAGGTTCCGCTGCCTCGACATCACTGGTGGTAGCCTCCTATATTCCCCCGAGATGGTCTGTAGGATCATCCTCACATGTGCAATATTGCACAACATTTGTATCAGAAGAAACATTCCCCTCCTGGAACCAGAGCCACACATGCCTGAAGAGGAGGAAGAGGAGGATGATGGCCTGCAACAGGAGGGGGAACTACAGAACACAGCTGCTGGTATACGCAGGCGGCAACAGATTGTAAATAATTTCTTCTGAATATGATCACATTCACCACTTTAGTTAACGAATTTAAATAAACACCTATTGTAATCACCATATCATGGTCTGGCTATTCCTTTTTACACACCTTCATCTCTACTTATCAGAATAAGAGTGTTGCCTCATGGAGCATTGCTGAGATACTGAGTAGGACATGGAACATACCAGAGCTTATGTGATGCCTAACATACAATGGTCACATACACACACACTCTTAATGACATATATCATGTACATATCTCCTTTGAAGGCCTATAGCAGAGGACCACAACTATTTCACAAATACATGTTGAAAGCAAGGCCAACGCAGCATATGGCACACAACTATGACACCATCACTCAATAAGGGGAAAACAAGCCTCATACATGAGGCAGTCAATGTGCTTTGGCATCACTAACAGGAATGTATGACAAGACCCTTGACAGCGGTTAGTCCAACTGCATCCAATATTTGCAAGGAATATCTGTGACTAGAGTTCCATAGAAGCAGAACATAGACAGCACAAGTGCCACACATATGACATGCATTGCGCACATGACATTCCATGTACATGTCAGCCCATTTCCTAACTCATTACACACCCATGCACCTGGTCACAACCCACCTGTCGGAAGAGGTCCCTGGAATACTAAGATGTGTACCCTGATAATACCTCCTATACAAACACAGACCAACATTAGCAAACCAGTGTGCTACACCCTTTCCTATGGTATGCCATTGTCAAAGAACATCTGACTGCATGGACGTCAGGTCAATTTATACACTGTCTTCTAGTTTCAACGCCCTGTTAGCACATGTAGATTGCTTCCCCTTGTGAAAATGTCTGTTGGCCCTTAGAATGCAAGTCTCACCTACAGGACTGGTGAGAAACAGATGCAGCCCACACCTGTGATCACCTCCATGCACACCACCCATTACAAAAAGCACTGCCCCTGATGATGCCTGGAACAGCATAGGAGTTGCTATTATGTCAAATACATCGTCAACCATTGATAGTAATTAAGCCGTGTAACACAGCCCTTGGGTTCATTTGTCACCTTCAAAAACACAGGACATACACAGATTGACATGTCAACTGTCTAGTTTGTCCTCCAAACAGTCTCAGTCAGACCACTGATTATGTAACTTGTCCAGTAGCTGGCTCCTGAATCATCTTGCATTCTGTCAGCCTGACTGGCAACTGTCTGTGCGTCACACTAAAGTATCCCTGTGTCTACATATATACCACACTTGTGTTAGCAAACCTGCCATTCATCAGGGTGCTTCTACCATGCACACACAAATACATTGTACAGCATAATCTGCCTTTCAACTGTACCATTTGAGTTAAATCCTCTTGTAAATGCAAAAATCATGGCCCATCCCTTTTCTGGGTTGCATTTATGCATGAATGACAAAGTGTGACAGTGTCCCAGGGTCATAGGCAGGGATTGGGTATGGGGCTTTCAGCACAACCAGCAACCTCTGATAATGTACATAACTGATACACAAATGTCAGCACCATGACGCTTCACACACAGCATCACAGTGCGCACAACATAGTGATGGGCCGTGTGTGGTGAATAGCTACGAGAATAAACAGCACAGAGGCTATGATGTTCCCAGATGCAGTGGGAAGTGCAGAGGCCAACCCGTGTACAAATGTTGTAATGACACCTGCTGGAACATGACAATTGAGACATTATCTCACTCAGCACACCAAGGTTGCCCTGTTGACTGTCTCATTACACACCTTTAGTGACAGGGTGGGACCATCCACATGTTGGTTCACATGTCTACATCTACTTTACTCACATTGATCAACAAAGGATACCCAGTAGTTACAGGAATAGCTTCCACTGACTCATGATGAGTCCTGGTCCGAACTGTGACAAATTATATTCAAAAAAATCTACAGGATCATCATTGGACCACACACATGAACAAGACACCTATGTGTAATTGATCACTGGAAATATGTGGACACGTGCTGTCTTGTATGCTGGTCCACCACAGCCACTTGATAGTTGGGGCTCACTTCTATGGCCTCAATTGTGGTGTCATCATACATGTGAGATTCACCCTTGTCTGTCTGTGCAAACAACATGGTACCCACTTCCTCAATGCATGTGTATGACTCACTGTGGGATTCATCAACAAGTGCCTAGGAATCTCTTACCAATACTCTAGGACATAGGATGTAGAAATTGTGGACCTTTGACATGAACATGTGTCTGTCATCCATCTGGTGCATGCTATGTCACATGTGGTGTCTACGTGACCCTAAAACTTGGAAGTATACTTTGCGGGTTTTGTTACATGTATGACTAACACATGCCCTTGCTCATTCTAATTTTTACTTGCATCTTAGGGTTGGACACATGGACGTCACATTCATAAAACCAAATGTACAATAATGCTTCATGTGATGTACACACACACCTGGTCAACCAACAAATTAGATGTCAAAGCACACACTTTGAGCCAAAGGCAAATAGGTATTGTACATATGTGCGTCACATTGCTATCCTCTCCTTATGGCAAACATACACAATTTGTGCCACACATATATGTAGGTCACAATTATGACCATCTATGACGTCAGCCAACTGTAAACATACTGTGAAGGGTGTAGTGGATGATGATCCGCTGCAGTATGATGTCACACATGTGAACATACACCATCAACACCATACTGTCTTCAATTAGCCAATCTCTGATGTATTCCAAATGTAAATTAACCAAAAAACAAGTAAAAATGCCCCAAACCAGTTAATGCACTGATATTCACATCAGTGCATCAAAAAAAATGACGCAAATACAGTTTTGTGCAACAAACAATTACGCATAACGCAAAAAAGGCAGGACTTTTCATACAGGAAGTGATGTAATAGGATATCCTGTTTACAGATCATGTACAGTGGGTGTACTTTCAGTTTCACTTTGCAGTCTATGATCTTTCTAGACTGTGTGGCTGTGTAGAGAGTGTTGTCCAGAGATTTTGTGCTGTATTTGTCCTGTGTGCTATCTGTAAAGTCCCTTTTGTGAAATAAATTTTGTGTGTGTATACTGCAGTACTGTGTTTTGTCTACATTTGTCCATTTATCTTGTGTATTTCTTGTTTGGGGGAGTCTGTTGTGGGTAGTGTTAGTTTGGGGATAGTTGGGCTCTTTTAGTGTTTAGGTTTACTTTTTTCTGTCTTTTTACCCCTACTTTCACCCATTTCCCCTTTCTATTTCTTTTACCCCTATTCCTTCTCTTCAATTATAAGTATGTCTGGTGGGCCACGTCTTGGCAGGATGGGGGAAGAGGAGCTGGGGGGCTTCATCTGGCTGGTGACACATTTCTTGCCGCTCATGATCCAGGCAGGGGGCAGGGTCAT
Organism: Pleurodeles waltl; assembly: GCF_031143425.1. Classification (NCBI taxonomy): domain Eukaryota; kingdom Metazoa; phylum Chordata; class Amphibia; order Caudata; family Salamandridae; genus Pleurodeles; species Pleurodeles waltl. The sequence continues at coordinate 360,165,615 of NC_090439.1, forward strand.
ACAGGGCTACCCGACAGAGGCGCGCAGAATCCATTGGGGAAAGGTGCTGCATCACCTGCAGCATGTGTATGCCAGCCAGAGGAGTGACCACCAGCTGAAGCACCGGTGGGCTGACCTCATCACCAGGGAGCACGATCTCTTGGACCATCTGGGAATCATGTTTGGTGGCACTGTTGGTGAGTACGACTATTGTTATTGTGCACAAATGAAAGCTATGTAGTGACATCAGTGGATTAGTGCAATGTCTGCCAGCTAACTTGATGACTGTGTGTAATTTTGGGGACATATAAGGGGATCATTGATGCACTATGGCAAGGATCACAATTGCTAGCTGTCAGGTAGCATGTGCTCAGCAAACTTACAGGTATCTTTACCATAAAGGAAATTGGTGCAGCCTTTCTGTCAGCACAGCTAACAAAATAGAAGCCAATCATGTCTATGTAGGGTATTATTGACAGAGAAGTACAGATGTACCAACATTTAGGCCAACTATGTTGACGCAATTGCTAGACTGACTTTAGAATCACTACATGATGCTGAAAATGAGTGCTCCCTTCACGACAATTTATAATAGCAAAGTGGCTAAAACATTGGTCTTATGTGAGTCTGGTGAGTGTGGAAGGAAAGCGTTCACAGAAGTACTATGAATGTGTGGGATTATTGTTTTCTTAATCTTTTAGGATAAATGTCAGTTCATGAATTGAATACATCGTGTAAAGGTGTAAGATGCCCTCAGCTAACATCGTAAGATGTTTGTTGGAATCGTTTGAGCCACAATCCAAATATGGATGGCAGTCCAAGTGTATGCACATGGCTTTACATCTCCATGGTTGGTGCAAATCACCATAGCTGGGCCACATCAATTGACTATACTGTAACAACAGGATGGCTTACAGGAGTCCCTGCCCCTCCCTCTGTACATTGGGCCTATGTGCACTAAATGTGTCATGGCCACAAGGCATGTTTGACTGGTAATGCAGTCCTCAAGTAATCAGGCGTTGGATGTTTCTCTTGGATGCACATGATAAGACGATTACACTCCATATTTTTTAGTGCTCACCAATTATGGGCAAGTTTGCAACCACATGATAGTTAGGGCCAATGTATGTGTGCAGATATGTGTGTAACTGTCACAGGAGACCCATGCTATGTACAAGTTGGCCGTGAAATATCAGATGCAGTACCATCATGTCTGAATGGCTGCCATTTCCTTATTCAGCCTACACATTGTAAATGATACTGAAAATGTTGCACTGTGCACAGATTTTGAGCACATTTCTTCCTTCCATACCTTACAGGTGGACCAGCGCCCTACACTGTGGGAGAGGTGGTGACATTTGAGGACCCCGACCACTACAGTAAGTGTTGATATGTCTGTTATGTGTTGTGTTTGCTGGTTATGGACTTGTGTGAGTTGGACGCATAGCAAGGTGTGATGCTGTGGGCAAGTTTTTCACTTGTTCCATGAGTGGGAATGCAGTTTTCACAAGTTTTGAGTTAGCCAATGCATATCCAATGGTATCATGTAGGGATTGTAGGACATCCCTGTAGGCCCCACTGTGAGTACAGGGGATAATCGTGTCTCTGACACTAGTATCACCAAGAGTCGCAATGGAAGTCAGCCCCTATTAAGTCAGCCTGTCAGACCCACATTCTCTAAGATTGGTGGAGCTAATAGTTTCCCAAGAGACATCTGCTTCACTATTTACCTACGTAATTTTGAAACAGTAGGTAGAACCTCCTAGCATCATGTACTTCCACATGTAGTGCATCAAGTCTGTGGAACCTGAGTGTAATGGCATAGGTGTGCATGCAATTCATGATCATGGGTGTTCTAGCAACTCTGTGTCTGATGTAAGTCAGGCCTCACTGGAAGTATATGTTGTGTACTAAGTTCTGATTTTCCTGACATGTCTGACCCTATGAGTGCTCTAGGGTTTGCTGACTCCAAAATGTAGATAGACCTTACCTGTGGTGTGTCTGGAGAGACAAACATGTGTGGATTAGCCTATACACTCCTCGGTGAACATGTTGTTGGCAAATTATGGTGGTGTATCCACCACCCCCCTCAAACACGGCCATGGGTTTGTGAATGGGGTACCTAGTATTGATGCTACCTGTATGTTACACATACCTGTGAAGAAGTGACGGTTTGGTTGCATAGTAGTATACACACTCAGGTTTGGCACTTGGTACCATACTGGAAAGTCCAGTAACAACTTGCAGACCATGTGGCTTTAGTTTTGCTTTCCGTACACTGACATTTGTAGCCCAACTCTTGGTGGAGAATATGCAGCATGATTCCTAGATGTTAACTGTCAGAAGTCAGATTGCAAGTCAAGGCCAGTTGTTACCCATCTTGTGGGTTATGAATGTGCTTTGTGTGATGTGACCTTTGTTGTCTGGCCTGCCATGTACTTCCTCAGGGACATTCGATGCTCTGTATCGTGATATGAGCTGTTAGAAGTACAGTAGATGTATTGTCTGATTAACTTGCTGTGCTGTTTCACACAATGCAGTTACTAATGTGGCATATCTGCATTTGTCTTCACAGCAGCTAACATGACTCCAGACCAGGTCCGTGAATTTCAGCGTCGGGCCATGCGATACCAGCACATCCTGCTGGTGGAGTCAGGGTTCCGGAGGATGGCCCGGCGATATCGCCATGAACGTGCCTCCGGGGCATGGCGATCCTTCCCACAGGGTGGGCTTACGGTGCCCACCACAGCCACCACAGAAACAACCACCAATCTGAGCCAGGTGGCCACAGCTGCCTCTGTTCAATCTACATCTGCTGGACTTCCTGGCCCCAGCATTGCCACCGGTGCAGGACAGCCCACACAAACCTCCTCCACCGGTACCCAGACTGCCCCTGCTCCAGCAATTGACCCTGCAGCCTTCAATAGACTTGAAAACAAGATGGACAAAGTGCTGCGCAAGGTGAGCCACCTGAGCCGGGACGTGGGGCACATTAAACGGCGGGTCAAGGATATCAAGAGGACCCTCCGGAGGGCCAACCTCTAGACAGTTGAATAGATAGACATGATACTCTCCCCTCCCTCCTCTTTCCTTGTTCTTATACTTAGTGGGCTTAGGGGGCTTAGTGTTAGGTTAGTATAGGCTGTTAGTTTAGTCAGTGTTAGTGGGTGGGGGGTAGGGGGTCCCGCTTCTTTCTTTTTTGACTTATTACATGTGTGGGTGGGTGTTTGGGGGGCTATGTTGGGGTTCTTGTGTGTTAAAAAAAAAAAAAAAAAACTTTAAAAAAAAACATTTACCAAAAAAATATATATTTGTATAGGATAGTATAGTATGTGTTTAGGTTAGTATGTGTTGTCCTCCATGTGTCCCATCTCATAAGGGGGTTGGGGGGTAGATGTTTAGAACGTTTCGTTACATGTGATAAGTAAGTGTAGCTTAGGTTAGTTAGGGACAGTTGTGGGTAATGAGTAGTCAGGGTAGATTAGGGTAGGTGAGATTTTTCCCTCAGTTTCCTCATCTATGGTTAGCTTTTAATAAATATTTGGTTACCCCTTAATAGTATGTGTTGAATGGTACTTAATTGTGGGTTTGGATTCCGTATACATCTCTTTTGTACTATAACATCTGTGTCCAATGCTACAAACAAATCCCAACTGAGCTGTAAGATCGGCAGCTAACCCAGAGCTACCTTGCAAAGCGTCTACCCTTTGTTGCAACCACCAATCACAGTTAATATGGATGACAATCTGTTTCTGTTGATAAGTGTGTTTTCAAAGTCACTAACAGTGCTTCCAGACTTGATATTGGGGAAACAGTTTTATGTCTGACTGCAGTGTGATGATCATGCACACCCTTATAAGATGAGTTCACATTGGCAATCTTGTATTCTTGTCTTAATGACCCTCATACATCATTTGTGACACAGTTCGGCATGATTACCTATTTGTATGTTAACTCAGACACCTTCATTTGTGCAGTTTTTTTAGTGTTTATTTAGATTAGTGTGGCATGTTTATTGTGTTATTTTTGCATGTTGACAACATTTAGCGGGCACTATTTGATGACTTAGTTATCCCCTGAGGAAGCATTCTTCTGTCCAACACAGCATGGTGGTGTATGGTTTCTCACTTCATCTGTTTATTCCCTCAGGATGGGCAGAGTATGATGCAATCATGGTCACTGTGCAGATTTCTCTAACTACATAATATCTGGACAGTTGTATTGACAAGCTACGTTATTTGACAGTAGGGACATTTCAATTATCTACTGCGCAGTTGATATGTCACATTACCCAGAGACAGATTTGTTGTGTAAGTGCTATTTATTGAAAAGTGCTGTAGTGCTATATGTACATTGTCCATGATTGTGAGTCCATTATAGTGATATCTTCCATTGTGATCCAACACAAGGGTTTACCAAAATGCTTTTGTCATGCTGGGGTTGCTGTTTCAGACAGTGCAGAGGGACAGGATTTGGCAATGAGTAGGACAGAGACAATCACTGGGCTGGGTGACAAGATATACAGTGGTTTGCAGAACAGTGCTTGAGTACAGTTGTTGCAAGACTGGCAAGTTGCAAAGCGCAGGACCTTGGTAATAGTTGGCCATGTGGCAGGGACTAGTGCTTCTGGGTCATTTTCCTTGTGAATGTGATCTGTTCCATGTCTTCTTCTTCTGATGTGTGTGTTGCCTGCTTTGTCCTTTTGTTGTTGGTTGTGAAGGGGCAACACACACCTCACTGTTAGAAGACGTGGAGTCAGACATCCTGGTCGCTGCTCCCTGTGAAGGTCTTAAGGGCAGTACTGCTGCAAGGAAGGCCTGCTGGTTCTTGAGAATAGCAGCCACATCACAATGGTAGGCAGCCAGGTCGGCCCTGAGGGGTTCAATGTTGCATTCGTGCACGCGTTGACAGGATTGCTGTTGTAGGTGTTGGGTCAACTGTATTAGAGCTGTGCTGATTTCCTTCTGGGTTTTCTGCAGTTCCTGCAAGATAGATGTTAGGGCTTGCATAGCTGCTGCCTGATCTGCAGATGACATCATGCACGAACGCATCCCCTCAAGGCTGGCTGCCATATTTTGCATCCCCGCCCGCACCTCCTTGGCCAGCTCCCGCTGTACTCCAACTACAGTTCTCTCAAAGCTGGTGCCAGTGTCGTCAGAGTCCTCAGCTGTATTAGAGCTGGCAGGTCTTACAATTGGGGTGGTGGGTGGATCCTCTGCGATGGCTGCTTGTTCTGTGCTCCTCCTTGTCACAGAAGGTGGGGTCTGGAGGGTTTCAAGGACCTTTTGGATAGTCTCCTGGGGAATGTTTATTGGCTCGTCATGCATGTCATCAGGGAAATCTGGGACAGGCATATCGGCAGGAGATCCATCTTCCTCTGCAATGAAACAGGGTACAATTAGTGTGTCTGTGTTGTGACAATTTTGACGTGACGTGCCTGCCTTTTGATGAATTCACTTTGTGATCTTGTTTTGTTTTAATATCTGCAGTCCTTCAGATGGGCATTGTTTCAGGCCTATGGCCCACCTGTGTGTCACATGTATGTTATTGAGTTATCAGACTTGTCAGCCTCATCGCCTCTAGGTGTTGCTTTATGCCAAATAGAGAATTGCCACCTTTTAGTCCTACTCGACCATCCGTGTATATCCATTCTCATGGTGAGACCTTTCACTGGCTGTGGGTGTTCTGATGGCCCTGGCAGCACACTTAACTATCAGGACCTGCCCCAATCCCTGATCGTTCACATCGACTTAAATGTAATTGACATGTTGCATGTCCTATGCATGACAATGTTATGATCTGATATGGATGTTGACATTGTTAATGGGTCCTGCTGATGTTGGGTAATGTGTGTTACACTGGATTGCTCTGATAGTCGTATCAGTGTCCTATTTCGTCCTCTAACCGTGCAGGTGTATTTCAGTGACCAGTTACATGTGTCCCCTCCTCAATGCTGTTGTCTGAGCAGTATTACATTTGTGATGTTGCCTTGTTACCCAGGCACAGGATGGACCCTGACATATGCAGCATGGGTGTGTCCTTAGTGCTGTGTCACTCCTATTGTTGTTTACTTTGGCTGATGTTTGTGACAACTATGAGCATTGACATTTGAGTGTACTGGGGCCTTTGTCTTGTTTCAGGAGATTGTTGCAGATGTCATCCTCACCCCTTGATTTAGGTATGTATGTTCCATGGGGAGGTTACTGCCATTGGCTACTTGAGCTGCACACTGATGAGAGGTGGTAGTGGCAACTGTTGTCGCGGTTACATTGCAGTTGTCGGTTTGGCTAGAGGATTGCTATAAGGGCCCTAGTTAATGTAGGAGGTATGTTGGCTGACGAGTGTCAGGATGTCAGTTTGACGTAGTGGCCTTCCCTCCTGTCGTGGCTTTCCCTTTGCTCCATCGTTGGCATGACAGCATGCCCCCATGGGGCTGTTGTTGGTGTTGTGGAATGGTGTGCCCCAGGTCTTCTCAGTACGGGCCATGCCCCAATGCCATGCCCCTTTACCCATGCCACGCCATGTATATGATGACTTACGTGCAATGTGTAGTAGGTATTTCCCCCCCGGTTGCAGTTGACATTAGTGCATTTCAATTCCCCATGCGACTTACCCTGCATGTGCGTTGTCTCCTGGTAGTCTGCGCTGTCCTGTCCTTGAATCCCTGTGACGAACCCCTAAGGGATGACGGCTGCGACCATCTCCTCCATGTGGTCCAGGGCCTCCTGGTGTGCTGGACTCCCCCCTCCAGTCTGCAGTGCTGCCTTCCTGTTTCTGGCCATCTTTTCCTTGGTATTGCGTTTGTAGTCATGCCAGCGTTTCTTGCACTCGATGACTGTTCTGCGTACTTCAGCCACACTGTTAATCTTGTCGACAATTTGTTGCCATATAGCCTCTCTCCTTCTGATTGGCAACTTTGATGTGACAAACAGTTGGTGCTGGTGTTCCGTCACCTCTTTAACCAGGATTTCCTGCTCCTCTGCACTGAAGCGACACTTTCTTTTCTTCTTAAAAGTGTCCTGGTTCTTGTGTGGGTCCTCCTGGCTGGTTCCTGGTCTGCTGTCATCTTCCTGGGGTCTGTAGCGGCGCCTGGGATCCATTTTGGCTCTCCTCTGGTGAAATGGCTGTGTTCGCTGTGTTTTTTGACGCTATTGCGTAAAAAAAAAATGGCGCATATCCGGTTTGCGGTGCCGTAAATCGACCCACATTCATTTCCGCCGCGTTAACGTCGTTTTCCTTTACGACTTGACGCCGCGGTGTGCATCAAAAATAATGACTCCCACCTGTTGTTTGCGCCGCCGTGCGTCAAAGTATAAATATGACGCCCGCACAGCACACCAAAATGGCGTTAGCCGGCGGTAATATTTTTGACGCAAAACTGCTGTATAAATATGGGCCCAAGGGTCTGATCTCATATGACGAATGCCTTGCTATCCATAACTTGTGGACCATGCTCAGGGAAAATTTAGAACCTGGTGGACAGTTTGTGATTTGTCAGTGGGATTAGCCATGGTCTGCTCAACTCAGGCTGAGAACATCCACTCTATATAGAGATCCCTATTTGCTTGGCTGGGATTTCAGTGTTGTGAAGGCAGCCATGGTGGCTGCATAACATTCAGAACACTGCAGGCTTGCTGAAAAAACACCTTTTTATGGGGTGCTCAATAGGCAAACTTCTTTGTACTGAGAAAATAAACTCTCAAATTGAGAGTTTGATTTCTCAATACAAAACACAGATGGTCTGATCTCTCTCCCTGATTGTTGGGGCCCTTCTACATTTCCTCTACCTGCCTCCACCATGCCTCTGCTGGGAAAAGTAGTGATACAGTGGTATAACAATCATTGTTTCTTTACAGATGCTTGGCAGATGGGCAGCCAGGTCATAGCTCTACACAGCTGTCCCAGCAGAGGCTACACCTGTGGAAGCATTACCCTTATGCTAACACTAAACAGAGCTAGAGAACTGTAAGTCTGGTGAAGGGGAAGCACAACATGGTTATGGTGATGTTTCTGCTCTGCCAAACTGTAAATGAGGCCCTTAGTTCCATTTCTGTTATGGCTAGTACGTTCGAGCTGGCAAAAGTGCTAAAAAACACACAAAATGATCTGATAAACAACAGTACCACATTCCTTTTGAGACTAAACAGGTTGTAGGTAGTTTCAGTGTGTCCAGTTGAGATCAGAGGAAGAGAAACAAGGCTGCAATCCCTCCACCTTTGTAGGTAAAAAAATAAAATTTGGGATATACCAATTTAGAAAGGATTGGTGGGAGGAATGCAATTGGTAATAAAACGTCATACTATTATGTTTTCCACAATTCTCCTGACAATAATGGTGGCCCACTTGTGTGAGTGTGCCTATCACATGTGACAATAAAGGACGCAAAATGCAGCACGCACAGAGATATCAAAGTATTTGCATGAAAAGTTGCACTTTTTGGCAAAGTATGTGACTGCAGTATTTGGACTCAGGTTGGCCTGCCCACTGGCAGAACCTAACTAATCCAGACATTTCTGAAACCTAAATTCCAAGGGAAGTGCAGGATGGTCTGGCTTGCATGAATGTTTTCTTGCCCACAATGCCCTGCAAACCACAGACCTTTACTTACATCACGCATTTTCCCCACATTTCTATTGGAGGAAGTTCTGGAACCTGAAGGTATCCACAAAATAGCATAACCCCTTGTTCCCACACTAATAACAATAAAAACAATACCTCACTTGTGTGGCTAGGCCCTGCACCCACAAGGGAAAGACCCCCAAACCCAATGTGGAAACATCAAATCTTTGGCATTAAGAATTGCCCTTTTTGGCAATGTGGTAGCTGCAGCATTTGGTCCTCCACTGAGGCACCAAACCCAGATCTTTCTGAAAACTAGAACTCTGGAGGAGTCAAAGGTGGTGTGAATTATGTGGATCCCACTAACTGTTTCTACCCATAATGTTCTGCAAAGCTCAAACCATGACTAAAATCATTTCATTTTTTCTCACATATATGTGTGGGGAATCCAAAAACATCCCACCACCCAGCATTGACTTTATTTTGTAAATGTTTTACAAATATTTATTTTTTATTTTTGCAGCTCTGAAAATGGGAACTGACCAAAACCATGAAACATTATATAGTTCATTAAAATGGTGTTACTAACTACTTATGATTAAATATATAAAAAATAGAAATTAATTGCATTAATTATACATCAATACATTCGAAATAAGAATATTCATCATAAAGACATATCTAAAGAAAGAGTTCACCAACTGCCAGATCATTTACAGATGCTGATGTTTCCCATCCTTTTGAATAATACGAAGCTCCATGCCACATATGTAAATAAATTGATTCCACCAATCCCTTAAAGCCGCTGTTTTCTTTTAATCATATTTTCGCTATTTGCAATTTGGAGAAAGCTATACAAAAGCAATGTGAGCGAGCCTACGGGGGTAGGACCTACGTAAACTGAGTACTAGGAATTTGGGTGTGGGGGAAATTATCATTCCTGTCATCCGCTTAATTAAAAAAATACATCATGCCAAAAGCTTTCTGTTAATTGACATTTTGCTAAAATATGTGGAGTATCAGCCACTTCATGCGTGTAATGAAAGGATTATGAGTCCGATCTGCAGGCCCACGCAGCAGTCTATTTGGAGTATAATATAAATCTTGTATAAACTTGCAATGACATATTTTCATTCAATAAATATTTACAAATTTACAGTGGCGAGCAAATTTATGGTGGCAAACAATATTGTTCAGTCAGAACTCGGATGTCCCCCAGCTGCAAGATTTTCACTGGCTCCCCTTCAAAACACGAATTTTGTTTTAAGCTCTGGTACAAGTACATGGGGCCTTGTGCCACTTGGGAGCGTTTTATCTCAGAGCTCGGTTTCTAGAACCCTCAGAAAAATATGAGGTCGGCAAACAAATTGCTAGCAACTATTCCCCAAAATCATCATGCCAGGGCAAGAGGAAGATCTCTGCCATACCAAGGTGCAGTCGAATCGAATAAACTCCTATTGGAGCTTTGAGCTCTAGGCAACACTGAAATGTTTTTAAAAAAGCGTAAAACTTGGCTATTTCTGCAGAGCTAGTTTTCTCAAAGTAGTGGTCAGACTTGCTGGTACGCGCCGGGACACTCTCCTGAGTAGCTGTGCACGCTACAAGTCACATCATCATCATCATATCTGTTTGCTCAACTCATTCGGCTGGTCTTTGCGCTAAGCACTTGGTCAGTAGCATATCACACAACTTTTTCTCTTAAGGTTGTAATTTCATCGAGCCGAGATTTGAGTAAATGCATCATTACAAAAACTCGAAAAAGATGGATAATACCACATAGACATGCAGGCATTGTTTTTGGGAAGCTGTAATTTGGTCAAAATAGTATATAGGTCTGGTAATAAACAAAAATGTTTTATATCTTGCTTTTATGAAATGTTCAGGTTTAAAATATCCAGGGACTCTTGATAGATCCTGGTACATATCCCTTAATGTCTAACAGCAATGATTTGAAGGAAACTCAGACATTCAAAGGATCAACATATCCACCCATTCTGACACAAATATTGACACCGAGTCCCTGATTAAGCATATGAATGGGACTTCATTCCACGTTTAAAACATGCAAAATCAGAAAAAGAAAGCAGTTCCAGAGTTAGAATGTTCCAGAGCTTAATCCTAATACCTGCACCACTTTCCCTCCGGCACATGTGCCCTTGACGTTAGGAATGTTCAGGAGAAGAGCAGTATTTGAGCGTAAAGACCCAACCAGGCAGTAATGAGTCTTGATACAGGGCAGACAGGCTGATCGAGCCTTGCATGCTCTGTGGATGAGACAGAGGCTACATCTACTAAGGCTTCCACCATCAAGAAGAGATGCCAAGCAAGGCAGAGCAATATATTGGTATTTGCTTTCCAGCAGAAAATGAATTTTGCTCTGGAAAGATGCTCTTTTATATATGCTTAAAGTGTTTTAGATCAAGGGGGTGTTACTGGAGACTTACTGGGGCAGGTCAGGACAAACACTCAAAGATTTTGATGTAAAGCCTGATGTACTAATATGGTCAGAGTGGACTGTGCTTCAAAGCCTAATGCCTCTGTGAGAGCGTGAATTTTAAAATAAGTTTATTAATGATTTTCGTATTAATAATGTGTGATGAATTAACGTGTAAAACGAGAAAACTTTTACTTAACTGAGCAAAACTATATTCAGATGCTGTAGTTACTTTCCATGACTTGCAGCTTCAATAATAAATGTTTTCAAGCTTGTGTGGACGAATCCACAGCTACCCCTAGCGGGTTGAGGTGACATGTCGCGCAAGGTCATATATTAACCGAGCATTGCATAAGCTGAAATGTCTTGTTGTTTGAGAATGTTACTAATATCTGTTCTTTTCTGAGGATGGAAATAAATGTAGCTGAGAGAGTTTCTTCCTGAGAACAAGATTTGAAAGAGGCGGATGAGACAATGGAGTTACAGACGAGACGGAAGGAGAGTGTATCTACTGAAAGAAAATATTATAGTTAGCGTAGGTTTGTCAAGTTTAGGTCATCAAATTAGTTGTCGATAGGTTGAAATGAAAACACCCCATAGACTGACCAATCAGGAGTTGATTAGATTTTAGTATAATAATCTGTGTAGACTAATTAGGGTTTTTTGGAATGCTTGGACCGTGGGTTTGTTGTTCCTTGAGAGCAGTCGAGTGTCGAGATTAGCTGTTGTAAGGTCCAAAGCTATTGATGGTGTCCTCAAGTGGAAGCTGATCTTTTGCTGTTACCACTATTGTGGTAATGTATGTTATTAGATTGAATTGTGTCTCTCTTGCTTTTCAGGTACCAACTGCAACTAATAATTATATTGCTGCACATTATTAATTTTTACAAATTGACATAATTGAGTTAAGAGTTTTCTAATTTTGTGTTTCTAAATTCTTTTCACATGAAGCGCAACATGTAATGCTAATTTGTGGTTAGTTAGAGAAATAATCATCTATCGCTTATGACCTGGTTTGAAAACATTTTAATGCTGAAGTAATGTCTTCTGTACCATCATTACCGTTTTTTGTATTATTAATAAGTGTGAGACTATTGGAGATTATTTGTTTAACTGTGTTAATCAAATTGAGATATATATATGTCATTTCAATGAGCTGCTATTGATTCTTTATGCTTATCCTTTGTGTTTGAGAGTTATCTTCGTGACCTTAGCATTGTTGATATAGGGAAATAAAACATATGTATTCTTGTTGCTAAACTGGTGTGATTATTGACTGAAGCTTTAGAATATTGAATATTTTTGAATTGTTATTGGAATATTAGTACTCACAATTCCCATTGGTGACATCCCCTCAAACCTATGTCACTTCGATCCATTGTCCTCTAGCGCAGGATCCCTTATATAGTATTAATAAAAGTTTGGATCTTGTGGCGCGCTCACACCTCCTTAAAGAAGACTTTAACAAGGAGAAACTTTTCATTTGTTAAAATATCCACATATGGATCTGCTCTCTATTTTTACCCTTGCACAATGCAGTGCTTCAAATTTGGCTGGTGTAATGTGTTGTATGAAGGAATAGTAAATCTGCCTAGAGTATCTTTAACACAATTCTTATTCTCACTGTCATCCAGGTAAAAACTGTCTCCCCTGTGAAATATGATTGAACTTTATCAGTCCCATCACTCCTCTCACAATGTATACTTGATATTCTACAGTCTGGATATTGAATGATCTTGTAAGGCCAGATAAATGGCATTGCAGTAATCCAGATAGGAGAGGACACAGGCACCAGCCACTTGAGCAAACGCCTGAATCATGAGAAAGGGGCGCATTTTTCTCAAGATCTTCAAGAGAGTAATCCCTATAAGCTATACTTCCCAACTGTGTACAAGAAAGGATCATTGGTGATCAAGCAGCATTCTCAGGTTCCATTCTGATGTCTTCAGAACTTGGAGTGCAGGAGAACAACGCTCTGAAATTCTGCAAATATTTATCACCTTCTTGTCTCTGTTAAGCATTACCAAATCCCACAACATCCACTGATGACTGTGTAGCAGGCACTCTTTCAGCTGTACAATACACTTAGAAGCCTATTGATCATATTTAAGAAGCAATTTTATGTCATGTGCTTAAATGAGGGTGCTGAACCCAAAGGACTTGATCATGTCTCAAGGAGGCTGTGTACACAGGTTCAACAGAATAGGGGATATCACAATTCCAAGATAATGCTAAAGGGGAATGAGGTTTCAGAGTAACCAAATGACAATTAGACCTATTGGTCTAAAAGGACATAAAAGAGGCTGCATGGCTCACCCAATATAGTTTAAATGGTCTGACAGAATGTTATGTTTGGATATATAAAATGCTATAAAGGGTTCCAAGAGTAAAAACTCTTCTCACTCCCCATTATCTCATCATCATTCTGCAAGGCATGATGTTGTCCAGAACTAGAACAGCATCTATGCTATGTGTAGTGTACATAGGGAAAACATTTGCTGAAGATATTGTGGCCAAAAGGGTTATTTAGCTTAGGCAGTGTTGATGAGTGGAAATGAATGTAGAAATTCTGTACACTGTTCCACAGTGTTTTTGACATCTCACAGGTGTTCAAGATAGTCTGCTTATTGTATGATGCTGCACCAAGTGTATGACGCTTGTTTTTAATGTTCTTAGAACATTGCTTTCTTATTTACTGCATACCATCAAGGCTGTTTTGACAGCAAGAGAAATTGGGAATACGATTGGTACCAGAAAGAATGGAATGGTAAACACTGATAACAACACCAGAACCGTAGAGAAGTGAATAGAATAGTGCACAAATCAGCTTTTAGTGTATAAAAAGGCTCAGGTGTCAAAGCTCGGGGAAGCCCGAAGATGGAATCCTTCAAAACTACCGTTGCCCTGCAAGGCACCCCCTGTCACCGTGTCTGAGGGAGGAAGTGCAGAATAGTCGGAAAGGGCTTCCCTGGGCTAACTTAAGTTCCAGGGGTAAAGGGCCAGATTCTCATGCTTTATCATGATCTATATAATTGTTAAGTAGTTTTAGATTCACTGCATTGTGAATGATTACTGTTTCTTTCTCATGTTATGGTTGTGCTAGTACTGCTTTATATATACACATGCCACTGCTCTGCATTCATTCTTGAACCTAGTGTTGTTTATGCAACCATCCTGTTGTGTTAGTATTTCTGTCATATGCCTCTCTGATTAACTGCATTGCAATTGATTCCAGACCGGGTTCACTATCATTCAGCTAGTAGTGTATGGACACCTGATTGTGATCATTGTGTTCAGTATCTATGGTGAAAGATTGGAATCTCCTGTGTTGGTCTAAGTGACAGATTTACCATTGTGCCTAATTTCACTGCATCATGATGGATTACAGCATCTATCTCTAACCATGCTGCTAATGTATACATATATAGACTCATGCAACTAGTCTGCTGTTTGACCAAAATTGCCAATATACGTGCTTGTGCTAGTGTTTCATTAAAGTTACATTGCAATAGCTATGTGTGTGTGTTGCCCCTCACTGAGTGTCCTTGCTGATTTGTATCTGATTAGCAGCACTCAGATTGGATGCCAGCAGCCAAACCAAGACACTATGCTTTAGTCAATAGTCTGCTTCCCCTTATCCAGGATTCAAGATAGCTTGCAGGGCAAATGTTTATATACAACTTTCAATACTGCTGATAGTTGAGTGATCAGTCTGAAATTCTGTGATTCAGCAATGTCCAGTGACTGCGTTTTTTAATAAGCTGAAGGATGCCAGTGCACATAACTCCAAGTACTTCTCCAGGAAGCCATCATCCAGACCAGTCAGGGGGTATGCAAAAATAAGTAAAGACAACAGGGAAGGCATGGACTGCCAGTTGCATGAATAACTGATTATGAGTATCTCTGCATATTGTGGCTATATCCCTTCCTCCATTTCCTACTTTATCACAGTGCAGGATTTTGAATCCCAAGGAGTGGCAATTCTTAGATCTGGATTAGAGGATTCACACAGCAATGCTTCACAAAGTGAAAAGAGCTGCATATCATGGACCAGAGTCTGAGCGGACTTAGGGCCTGATTTAGAACTTGGCAGAGGGGACTACTCCATCACAAACATGACAGATATCCATCCCGTCTGCTGTATGATGATCCCATAATGTCCTATGGGGATTGTAATAAGGCAGACAGGATATCCGTCATGTTTGTGACAGAGTATTCCATCTGCCAAGTTCTAAATCAGGCCCTTAGTGCAGACTGATGTTGATAGATGCTGACAGGTATGCCTTAGGCATTTAGGGCCAGATGTAGCAAATCTAGATTTTTGAGACTCGAAAATTGCGACTCAGTGCGACTCGCAATTTCCGAGTCGCAAAACTATATGCAGAATGGCGTCTCAGACACCTTCTGTGAGTCACTATGGGGTCGCAAAGACCCACCTCATTAATATTAATGAGGTGGGTCGCATTTTGCAACCCCGTAGCGTGTCCCTGCACTCACAGGGATGGTGGCCTGCTGAAGTCAGCAGACCTCCATGTCTGTGACTGCTTAATCAATAAAGCAGGCAGTTTTTTAATTTTTATTTTGCAGCCGTTTTTCCTTAAAGGAAAACGAGTTGCAAAATAAAAAAAATAACGAAACCATTTGGTTTCGGTTTTTCAGAGTAGGCAGTGGTCCATTGGACCACTGCCTGCTCTGAAAAACCCTTTTTGGCAACATTCACAAAGGGGAAGGGGTCCCATGGGGACCCCTTCCCTTTTGCGAATGGGTTACCACCAGTGCGACACTGGTGGTAACTGCGAATTGCTTTACGACCGCATTCACGGTCACAAAGCAATTTAGCATAGCAATGCAAGTCGCAAATAGGAAGCAGACACCCCTTCCTATTTGCGAGTCGCATTCACAATTTGCGAGTCAGTACCGACTTGCAAATTGTGAATGAGCATCGGCAAAATGTTTGCTACATCTGGCCCTTAGTCACATGCCAGTACCACAAACATGCAGCTTCTGTGCATAATAGGGATCTAGGGCCCTCAATAGGTTCATGCCGTAGCCCTCACTAGAATGCCATATTTTCCAAAAGACAATCACTTGAGATATCCCACCAAGGCTTCATATCAACCTAAGATGCCTGGTGTAGAAGTAGAGGAGCAACCTAGTTGAAGGCTCAGTATATCACACCTGATCATGCCTTGTTCATTCTACATATCACCGAATAATGCATGGTGACTGAAGAGCAGTGCATTTGAATACTACATCGGAGGAGGGAAACATAAAAGTGGTATTCTCGACTACAGATTTTTCTGCATGAGTGATGAAGAAATCTGCAGTAGTAAACTAATAAAACTTCTGGCAGGCACTAATAAGTATTTTCCTACTTACTTTTATGGCTTATCACTGTGCCAAGCAATGCACAAGTTGGGGGTACATGCTGGTAGATGGTGCCTACCCACTATTTTCTCACGGTGGACGCTGTCCACCCAGCCAAGACCTTATGTCCCACGGAAATATGCTGAACTCCCCCATCAGCAAAGTGCAGGCAGCAGGGCGCTTTTTATTTTAAAAATGGAGTTGGGGCCAAAATAAAAGCTGAAGTTAAGGGGCCATTAGACCTCCTTTTGCTCATGTAGCCTGGCAGGGAAGTATCTGGAGTCTCACACCAACATGCAAATTCAATGTAGGGGAAACAAAGGCACACAGCATGTTATATCAAGTACTTAAGAGAGGCATGGTTTTGACTTTGTTCAGTCCCTGTGTATAAGATATAAGCATGCACGATAAGAATCTCAAATGTGTTGAGCTGCCCCAGTACCTACACAAATAATAATTTAAATATCACTATTTTGTTTTATTTTTTAGCACTACTCTTGGCAGTGCAGGAAGTCATAGCACTTTACATCACACATACACATGATACATAGACAATTATTCATATGGGTGTGAATTAATGGTGTGATACATAAGAGGGGAGGGTTACAAGGTGTAGCAGTCACATATCCTTCATAGCTCACTGTGCTATATTAAAAGGATTAAAATTTATGAACTGCAAGTAACAAAAGGATCTCTGTTTTAAAAGCAGTAACTCACGTTAGCAACATACAACAAAAATCTGTCATCTGCATTTTAGATGAAGCGCTTTGCAGGAGACACATTAACTCTCTATGCTAATTTGATCCAAAAATGGATTACACAAAACACAGGTCTCTCTACAAAATGTGTTAACCTACAGATTTTTCTTACTCTTTACTATTATTGTTCCCTGAAACTTATTGGGCACACAAAGGTCTCTGCAGCAGGTGTCGTAACCCCATGAGATATTTACAAATGCAGACTTTGCAATCAATTAGGCAGAATAGATTTACTGCCATTGGTCAATTTCTTTGGGGCAGTTTAAAAAAAAAAAAATATCTAAGTTGAGGCCCAAATTTCATGTCAAGGTTACATCGCTTTTTTTGCACAACCTCTAAGCAAAATCTAATTTGTTGAATTTCATGCTAATGTACTCATGCTAGACCTACTTTACATGTGAGATATTAAGATTTAGTGTCACTTCTTGTGATTCCTCTTCCTGTGAGGTTATGGGTTGTGATTCCACTTCCTTGATGTGACTTCCTCTGATGCACTGCCATGATGTCATGTGTTATATTGTCACATGCTGTTTATGTCACCCACTATGATGCCACTTTCATGGTGCCTAACCTGGTTACTCCACCAAATTATTTTTTATGATTTGTGCCCTGGTGCACGGTTGCAAAGTAATCAAATCAATTTAGTGAATATGAGATTACATTGTTAATTGGACACGTTTTACTTAGTGGTAATTTTTTTTTATTGTATTGAATTGTAATTGTATTTATATAGCGCTTACTATCCCTGACGAGGGGTCGAAGCGCTTTTCGGTGAGTAGCACGCTACTCTGGAACCCAACAAGAATTAGTGATGGATTAGTATTGGGAAATAATGAGTACAGTTTTAATATTATTATGAGTTCATTTGAGCCGCGGATATAAGAGTTTGTTAGTTAGATTGACTGGAGTAATGGAGGGATGGAGGAGGAAAGAAATCCAGAAGTGTTAATTGGGAGTATATCCTTAATTTACTCAACCCAAAGGCTTGGGATGAGTAAAGGGGGATGGAGGAGGGAAGAGTATGTGGAAGGGTTAGGGAGAGCATAGAAGCAGGGTGAAATAAATGCGGGAGAAATTAGTAGGGTTGTGTGGGAGGTCACAGTAGTAGAGTGATGTTTGGGGAGTTAGATGTGGAAGTGGAGGGAAGAGCTTAGGCAGAGTTATTTAGGAGATGAAAGTAGTAGAAAGGATTTGGGATGAGTCAGAGTGAGACTGGAGGATAGCTTGATAGAGACATGACATATGATGATGGGTAGATAAGTGTGATAAGATGAGAGCAGGAATTCATAGATATCTAGTGTAACAAACCACCCAGGAGCAATGCAATGACCCACGAACATGCCAAGCACAGAAACAACATATACACATACATATTTATATACACATACACACATACACACACACATACAAACACACATGAATACACACACATATGCATATACAATACATAATTAGAACCATGGGTAAAATATACTTAGTCAAACAGGTTTAAAGAGTGTGTGTGTATTTTATTGTTATTACATAGTAGCGATACATATTTTCTAAATACTATACATAATTAGAAATGTACACATAATCTGAAAAACATATTTATCAACATAGGCATATGCAGTCCATAGTTGTTTGAATATGGTGGTTATGAAGGAAAGAGCCAACTCTTGAGTAGATTTCTGAAGACAAGAAAGTTATCTGTGGCTCCTATAGTTGGGGGTAATGAATTCCATAGTTTGGCTGCTTGAACGGAGAAGGATGTACCACCTATAGTCTTTTTCTTGTATGGTGGTGTTATAAGGCGGGGTGTCAATCTTGAGCGGAGGTTTCTTTGTTGGATGTATTTGGTTATTTTGTTTCTGATAAAAAGCGGTCCTGTTCCATGTGTACCTTTGTGGGTGATACAAAGCAGCTTGAAAGTGCATCTTCTGGCAACGGGTAACCAGTATAGTGCTCTCAAGGCAGGGGAGATGTGGGCTTGCGGCTTTACATGTAATAGTAGCCTGGCTGCGGAATTCTGGATACGTTGTAGTATTTTCATAATAGATCGAGATGATCCATGGTAGAGGCCATTGGCATAATCCAGTTTGGATAGTACAAGCGAGATAGTAGCTTGCACCTTGTGTGGAAATCCGAGGTGGGGGAAGATGCGTCGTAAAGTCTTCAAGGTGATGAAGCTTGTTTGTGCTAATTTGTCCACTTGGGCATTCATAGTTAACGTGGAATCCATGGTGATTCCTAGGTTTTTAACTTCCTTGCATAATTGAGGAGGTGGTCCGAGATCGTCAGGCCAGACACACAGAGGGTGATAATGTTTCCAGTCACCAAATATGAGTATTTCTGTTTTGGAGGTATTTAGTTTGAGATGGCTCCAGGTCATCCACTGATCAACGGATCTGAGGCAACTGAAGATTTCAGAGTTTTCAATGTTTTTGGGGCATTCTAATTTAAGTAGTATTTGTGTGTCATCTGCATAGTTGTAGCATGTGAGATGGAAATTATTGATCAGTTCTGGTAAAGATATCATATAGATGTTGAAAAGCAAAGGTGAGATGATTGATCCTTGGGGACCCCTGCTTTTGTGAGGTAGGGTTCGGACGAGAAGGGGGGTGAGTGGATGATATTCGATCTTTTATAAAGATAGGAAGTAATCTAGTCGAGAGCAATCCCTTGTATGCCGGCTTTGTGGAGTCTTTGAATTAGGGTGTCATGGTCAACCATATCAAAGGCAGCCGAGAGGTCCAAAAGAAGTAGTGCAGCAACTCCATTTCAGTCAACTGTGTTTTTAAGATCATCCCAGATTGCTATGAATGCCAATTCAGTGCTTCTTCCTGGGGGGAATCCAGTTTGGAAGTCTGAAAGTATATAATTGTCTTCAATGAATTGTGACATCTGGGTGAATGCTGCTCTTCCTATCAATTTGCCCAGGAAAGGTCCATTTGTGATTGGTCTGTAGCTGTTGGGGTCTTGCAGGTCTACAGGAAAAGTTCCTGAAGTGAAAGAGTTGTTGATGATTCTTCTGACAGGTGTGGCAGCAGAAGTAGATAGAAAATGTTCTTGAAGATTTGTGGTGGGCAAGGGTCAGAAGGGCAACCGGAAGGTCTGCTTGCTTTGACCAAATCCGTAAATTCACCCTGGGATATTTGTTTGAAGGATTGGTTTATTCTTAGAGGGTATTTTAGGAAAGGGGTTGGTGCTGATGTTTTTCTTCTGTTTTAAATAGGAGTCCAATGTGTCTGCCTTGGTTGTGTAGTGAGTTGCCAATTTATTTGAGAAATCTTGAGTAGTGGGATGACTTCCTTCCATGCATGTAGGTTTTCGAAATTCATTGAGAATTTTATAAAATTCCTTAGTTGTAGATTGAGCATTTTGAATTCTTTCTGAGTAGTACCTTTTTTAGCTTTTTTGATTGATGATTTGTATATCCTGTTAAGTTTGTGTAGCTGCAGTTTGTCTTGACTATTTGTTTTGAGCCAGGTCCGCTGCAACTTTCTGATTTGTTGCTTTATCTTTTTAAGTTCTGTGTTTCTCCAAGGTGTTGGTTTTCTTTTGTTGTGTTTAGTTTTTCTGAGTGGTATTAGGATATCAAAAGCTTCCTGTAACCACTCAAGGTTTTGGCACAGAATTAATTGTATCTAGATCTGCGTTGGCTGTTATTTGTGTTTCTAAGTCATCCAAATTGAGTTTCCTCCATGGTCGATAGGTGTATGTATATAAGTAGTTGTGGGGTGTGTTGATTTGTGGAGTTGTATGTCGGAAAGTTATCAAATGGTGGTCTGATCAAGTGATTGGCGTGATGTTATGAATAGTAACTAGTTCAGGCTTAGCAAAAATGACATCTAGGATGTGACCAGCGATGTGTGTGGGATTGTGTCCAATCAGATGTAGGTTCAATGCGACTAGGCCAGTGGTGATAGCTTTTGGATGGGGCATATTGGGTTTGTCAAACCAAATGTTTAGATCCCCAAGAATGCATTTTGGAGCATAGTGTAATAAGGTTTGAGACAGTGTCTAGAAAAGTATCTGGGAATGTGGAGTTGTTAGGTGGAGGTCTGTAAAGGAGGAGAAAGTTACAGGATGATGTCCTGCTCCATACAGTATGAGCACATGTACACAGACAGATCAACTCTCCCTAGCCTTGGTATAGTGTGCGGTAGTCACCCTCAACAAAATTAATGCACCTTGGGTGCCTCCTTGATATAGTAGCACAACTTTGATTTCACACATCAGTAAAACTGTATTCTTGATTGCGGTTATACAAGGTTGTTGGGTTTCTGAGAGAAACAAATACTTAGGACTGCCCTGAAACCATATACAGAAGTCAGTTAGATGTAAGAACTGTTCATCTAGTAATATAATCAAATTGTGGGGAATATGATTTAGGGTTCCACCTCTGCAAATTCCCAAACAGTGAGGCTAGCCCCAAGACCATTCCGAACCTCGCCTAAAGACAACGTACATATCAAAGTATAGGACCTAGCATGGAGGCTATAAATAGCTCTATGCAAGAAACAGTAAGCTATTGCACTAAACTCCTAACGCACTGAACCCCATATTTGGTGTTTCCTCACTTAACAGCACAGAAGCCAATACCCTATGGGCCAGAAATATCCATCATCTGCCTTTGATGATCCCCTCTCCCATTAATCCAACATCACTAAGGCTAGAGAGCCATCTCACATGACATTATAGGATAGCAGACAAAATACCTCTTACTTCTTTGCAGCAAGACTAGACTGCCACTCTGGTACTTCATTCAAAAATACAAAACAGAGGGAGAGAAATTACTGAGTTTACCTAAGGAACATAAAGCTTTTATTGTCCAACCAGTCCACAGATGAAACAAATCTGACAAGCAGACTGACTTGCGTGGCAAAGGTCAGACCATGTATACTAGCACAGGGTCTCTGGTAGCCAATGTAGTATCCAAATGGTTGGTTAGGCTTAAAAGCAGTGCTTTAAATGGAAACATAGAAGTGCATATACTCACTGTACACACTACTGGCTTACTCCCAAGAAGTGAAGGTACTCTCCCATTAAACGTACTGTGGCAGTGCTGAGAAAGGTGTTTGGGCAAAATATTGAGCCCAAAATATTGTGTGGACATAATATTGTGTCAAGACTATCTAGAACAAGAATATCGTGAAGGTAAGTTTCTATGGGAAAGCAAAGGTTTCCTATATTTAACTCCACACACATGATGTAGATGATAAATCTATATCTTCAAGGTACATAATGTGGAGTTACAAATAGTAAACCTATACTTAAAGTCTTGATATTTTGATCCTCATTATTTTTTACACAATAGTCTGGAGACAAGATGCTCTGCCCACACAATATTTTGTGCTCTATATTCTGGTAGTGATCACTGAGAAGTGCAGGTTCCTTCCCTCTCAAATTTAAGAAGTACAGGTACTCTGTACCAGACAGTATCTGCCCATTTGAAGCACTGCTTACAGAATTTGCTGCTCCAAACTGAAATTTAGTAACTCAGTTTTAGATTTCCTGCATTCGATTAGTAGGTATTTTCGTACAGCCAACAAACGTAGCAGTTCTGTGGATGAGCGTAAAAAGACAAGGTTATGAGCAAGGCCTACGAAATGGGCCGATTCAGTAATTACTAACCCGGACTAATTGGCCACTCCACTTTTTCATGATTCAAGCGTCATTAAAGACAGATCAATACGGTCTTCATTTAAAATAATAAAAAGGACACATCTATCTCGCTGTGGTTTGTTTACTAGGAGAAAGCTGATTTCGGAGAATAGCGTGAGCAAGATCTGGGTGGGGAGGGTATGTAAAAAGCGTCGCAGTACATACATGCTGTACGTGCAGGTGTGAGATTATAAAAAAAGCGGCATCTAAATTACTGGAAAACTGAAAATCTGTGCACTGTGTAGATTTTTACAGGAAAATATTGTAATATATTGGATGAGCATTTTAAAAACTGTGGACAGCTCAATTTAAGGTCATAAATAAACTACATCAATCTGCTCTTCCTGTGTAGATTTTCAACATTCCTAATAGTTTGGAGGCAAGTTAAATGAAATATAGAATCAATGCCTCATTCATGAACATGTTCCCTTTGCACTCCCTTAATGGCAAGCTCCTTCACACACATCTCGTTGTGATGGGTTTTTGATCGTGTACGTTCACCAATTACTGGGCTTCTTTGTGCATCAGGGCTTGGGTGCTTTTCCCTTTCGGAAAAGCTATGACAAACCCTGGCCCGTCTGAATGTAGTGTGGTGGGGCATCAGTTGCGATTTTCTAAAGCAGGGAGGGGATCGATTGACCAAACATGCTATAGTGGCCTCTGAAGAAGGTAGGTCTGACAAGGTTGTCATTTGAAAATCGACCATTTCCAAAACGAAGGCCATATGTTACTACAAGGTCAATTATCTGCAACACCCTAGGGGAAGGAGTACATGAAACTGGTTGGGTTAAAAGCGGGGGGAGATTCCATACTTCATCTTCAACCCGGGTAGACTCGGCAAAAGCTGAGTCGAATTCAATTTGGGCGTTAAAGTCACCTGCAATAATAACACAGTATTTAAAATAAAGGTCAGATAAAAGATTGTGCAACAGATGAATAGTATCAGACTGATGGTTAGAAGGGCCTGGTCTGTTATAAATATTAATACATAACACCGGAGTACCTGAGATAGGCCATATTGCTATTGCAAGAATGTCGCAAGAATCGACAGCAATTTTCTTTACCCTGCCCACCTCAGTCAGCTTGACCCAAGTACATAGACCCCCAATCACCCTTCCCCTAGAGGACTGGATCGCCTTTTTGGTAAAACAACAATAGCCTTGCCTGTACACACAATCCGTAGACCAAGTTTCCTGAAACATACATATGGAAAAAGATTCAACATAAGCCCCCCAGTCCAGGTCAGATGATTTACTCTTGATGCCAGCCACGTTCCAAGACAGTAATTTCCTTGATATAATGCTGCAAACTGGCGTACAAGAGTCAACATCCGGAACTAAATTGGAAGTCCCATTAGTAATGCAAGATGAAGCCCTTATAGTATTGGCACCCAAACCAAATGAAGATCTTGGAAGTGGCGCTACCCGGACATATGGAACGTTATGTTTGCAAAAATTAGAATGGCGTAGTCAATCCACATCTGATGTGTCCCCTAGGGTGACGGGGTCTCGTATGAAAGTACCTTTAATGTTGCAGACCAGAGCAGCCCCATCACCGGGAAAAGGCAACAAGCCGGGGGGGACAGTTGAAACAGGAGCATTTCGAAGAATCGGGTTGACTCTAGGTGGACGAGAGGACGTAATGTTGTGACCCATAACAGGCAAACTTTCTCTAAAAAATATATCAGAGTCTGTTCTTGATAAGTTACGAGCTTCCATCTGCAAAATCCCCTTAACTAAAGCGGGGCTGGTGAGATGAAGTTTAATAATGTCCCGCCCACCAGGGCCTCGCACACGAGAAGCAAAAACAATATCAGCGTGAATGATAGAGCCACAACCCCTAGTGTGGCGAATCCAATACAACACCTTTTTAATAAAAGAAGTGTCTTCCCTCATATGAGGTGAAAGTCGAGGGACATTAAACATGTCGATGCAATTTTGGTTGGGCACGTGAATAAAATTGGCCACAGATTGACCCGGATTAAAAGGAGAAAATGACGAATTTGCTAGAACTGAGGTCAAGTGATTTCCATAATGAAGCCTATAACTGGGACCCTTGTCCATTTCCGTAGCAGTAGAGAATCTACTGGCAGGGCAACAGGAACCGAAGGCTGAGAAACCTGTGCTGGCACTGGATTCGAGATGCACTGAGGGGTTAGGTCAGATTTTTTAAGGAGTTTAAGGACCTCAAATAAAAGACTCTTCAATTCCCCAACTTTACCCTTTCAATGACTGGCTGGAATTATCCAGCAATAGGCGCGTGGTGAGATGGTCTTTATTTTCGAAATCCAATCTGCTTAATGATAAGCTCCGCGCCTTAGTTTCCTGCCACCAGCTCTTTGATGACCTTACTGTCCTATCTCCCTCAGAAGTTATGTCCTCTCATGTGACTCTTTTTGCGGATCTTAAGGAGCTTTTTAGCAAAGCTCCTTCAACCCAAAACAATTCTTCTTTGCTAATTGTAAGTGGTTTGATAAGGAGTGTCAGGAGGCCAAGAGCCCTTTGTCCAAATCTTTAAAGCTAAAGAGCCGGGACGCCATTACACACGCAAGAAGAAACTATGCTTCTACTTGTAAGTCATCTAAACTTAAATATGAGGAAAATTTATGGGAGTGTCTTGCGGAGGCGGCTAGTGCTCGTGATCCCAAACTTTTCTGGACCTTGGTCTCACGTAGAGACCCAGCTCTTTCATCTATTCCTGAATGCCACATTGATGCAGAAACTTGGCTCTCCCACTTTCGGGAACTCTATGGGTCCTGCTCCGATTTGAACAACATTCCTACTGATTCTCTATTGTGTCTCCCCCCTGTGCTGCCCTTTACCCTAAAGGAAACAGAGCTGGCAATTCGTGCCCAAAGAACAGGGAAGGCTCCTGGCTCAGACGGTGTTCCATCGGACTTGTATAAATCAGACTTATCGTTTGGACCAGGTACATCAATAGGTTATCGAACATTGTTTTGACAACTCGATCTTACCCAGACTTGTGGAAGGTGGCTATTATCGTCCCCATTCACAAGAAAGGAGATAAGAGTTCCTCTGGGAACTATAGACCGATTAGTCTATTAGACAACTTGCAAAAAATATTCTCCTTCCAGTTGTTATCCAGATTAAAATACTGGATAACAAAAAATCAGGTTTTAAGTCATCTCCAGGCTGGATTTCGGGACAAGGTTAGTACCATCGATCAGGTATTCTGATTTACTACCATCAAGTGGAAGATCGTAGACGCAGACAAAGGCCATTTATTTGTGGCCTTTGTTGATTTGAAATCTGCATTTGACCTTGTCCCGCGTGTTAAGCTTTGGGAGGTCCTGAGCAATATTGGAGTTCCGGGTTCTATGATTAATATTATCAAAGATCTTTATTGTGATAACTATGGCAGAGTTCGCTGGGGTTCGGCTGGCGACCTGACCCCAGCTCTTCCTACAGCACGAGGTGAGAGGCAGGGGTGCGTTCTTGCGCCTACCCTATTCTTATTGTTTATTAATGCATGTATCCCGTACCTTCTAGATAGCTATGGCGATGCCCCGAATTTGGGTGGGCAGAAGTTCCCCTGTCTTCTGTTTGCAGATGACACCCTGTTACTCTCACAAACTGCCATGGGCCTTTCTAGATTGCTTTCCCGATTTTTGGAGTTTTGCAAGGATCATGGGTTGGAAATCAACTAAAAAAAAACTAAATATATGGTCTTTGGGGACAATAGGTGCAAAATGAAGAGGCTGGTGTACCTAGATGGCGCTCCCTTGGAAAGAGTGGGCACTTTCGACTATTTAGGTATCAAATTGGAAGACTCACACCTTTGGCATGCACAGCGCCAGAAATCTTTATTGTGCCTGAAGCAAAGGGCGGGTGGCATCGTAAGATTTGCTTCTAGATCTCCCAAATTTGCAATGTCTCCCGCCCTTGAAATATACAAATCTCAAGCCCGAGGGGGGGGCCCTATATGGTGCCGAACTTTTGGGCCATTGTAACCTGGTGGATTTGACAAGGGCTGAAAATCAATTTTTTAAACTGTTGTTAAAAGTTCCCTCCAGTACTCCATCTCTGCCCATCCGTATGGATTTAAATCTTTTTTCTATCTCGCAGATTGCTGCCTTAAGGCCCTTGCTATATTGAATCCGGCTTTGGTCTTCATTTCGTTGTGAGCTTCTCAAACTGGTGGGCAGTAACACTATCAGCAAAACGAAATGGTGTGCTTATGTCAAAGAGACCTTAATTCATCTAGGTCTAGGGTCCTATTGGTTGGACCCATTTTCCATTCCTAAAAATGCTGTGCAGTTACTGAAGGATGCTTTTTGGCATAACGTTCAGATTGTGCAATTTACTAAGATTGTCCCGCTGTCTATGTCTGATAGTTATTTATCAATCAAATGCCATTACGAATTTGAGCCTTTCATGGATATAGCACTATCCCCATTTGCGCAAGCTCTTTTTGTTAGATTCAGAATAGGGTCCCTCCCTCTGTGCTCCTTAACGTACAAATGGCTTTGTTCCACCAATAGATCCAAGTTTTGTCGGATGGGTTGTCAACGTGAAGAGTCTATCTCACATGTTTTCTTTCATTGCCATGCATATCACAAACAAAGAGCTCTTTCGATCATTCCGTTTTGCAAATCTATAGGCGCCAGGTCCTATCTTCATGTTGAGAGAATTTTAAAATCTGATTCATCTGTCCAGGTAGTTTTACCAGTGGCAAAATTTCTCGAATCAATCTGGCGCCTTAGATTAGCAATTCTAAAGAATACGACTGGGTAGCTAATTTTTAGACCTATGTATGTATATTTATTGACTCTTGATGTCTGATTTTAGTACTCCATTTTTAGTATAAACACATTGTCTTATTGTATTATCGAACATCTATGGGCGCAGGGTATAGGGCCCTTGTTGAGTGGAACATTCTATTTTTAGGAGACATATATTCTGATTATTCTGTTTGGATTTTAACTTCCTTTTATCTTTTATCTTTTTTAATTTTTTATTGTGCTTATATTTTTTGTGTTTTATCAATTTTAAAAATCAAAAAATGTTGTTGATTTTTGTACTGTACTTTTATGGTATGTTTTTACTTACCGAAATAAAGTTAAATGAATGACCAAACATGCAAACTCGTGTGTCTATTGTTGTGTGTTTGATGGTCTCTGTGGGGTACAGTGCAGTGAAGCAGCAGACTTTCCGATCATATGTCTACTCTGCCGGCAGAGGAGGTGAGGTCCATCTGTTCTCCTTCGTTTGACCTTGAGCCAAACAGCGCTTATCAACTGACTACTCACTGAGTGCCAGCACTGGTACTTCATATGGTGACAGCTTAAGCAATGCCCCAGCTGCTTCTCCCACTGGATAACTGCGATGCTTTGACTTCCGTATGGCCAGAAATAAAGACCGAAATCTGAAAGTGTTCAAAATCAGAAGGACAATCTTCAAACTGCCAGAAATGTGCGGAGGACAAAGAAATCTGTGCCTTCTGCAGAAAAAACACGTGGCATAGATTTCGTCTTTTCCTATCTATAACAACCTTGTTTATAAAACTGCCTTGTCACTGTTGTGACATCAGCTCCACACCTGCACCCCATTTCTCAGCCCAATAGTAATCACTTTGCAAGCACCTCTAATGTGTTTAACAGGACATGGTGTCTGAAACAAACACAGACATTATATATCATTTATAGTATATTTTCTTGGGACCAGAAAATTAATCAACAAATATGGTGGTTTTAAATTAAACAGGCGCAGGGGTCGGACTAGGACACCAAAAAAAGTGGGACACACTCTGCAAATAGGGCCAGTTTTGATTTTGTAAAGGCATGTTGCAAAGGTGTTGTGCTTACTGCAGGTAATGTTTGTGGTACTATTAGGAAAATCAATATTAAAACTGGCCCACCTGAACACAATCAGCCAAAAAAACTGACCGACACTGAACTGTCAGATCAGCCCGTCTGGTACTGCCAGACTGCACTATCGGCCAGTCGGACTATGGTTGGGCACCAGCTATGTCAGGAGGTATGGCGTATGAATGAAAGTGCCTTTTGTGTCACTGATGGGTCTAGGCACTCGCTAAGTTACTATACATGCACTCGAACACAAAAATGTTGGACTTCTGCATCCATTCATCTATTCACTGACTCATTCTTGTATTCACCATCTAACTAAAAGCAATAAAACAGATGCAAACGAACAACATACATAAGATTAATTAAAAGAAGTATAAAAAAGTAATAATGATGCTGTCTTAACAGGGCTGGCATATTCTTGCAGAAATAAAACTAAACACAGTTGTGGGTGTCCAACTTTCAGAGGTATTGTAAACAGTATATTGTTGTTTGAAATTCCAGTAAGGCTACCACATTTAGAACAATCTGTTGGCCATCTTGGGATGGTAGAACAATGATACACAACAGCATTCCATAATAGTCTCCTGGTTTAGAAGATGTGAGGCACTGCTGATTAAATGTGCGGCAAACACGCAACCCATTCACACTGTCTGAAGAGCTGTAGTATCCTTTTAAGAAACATTACAATGAGGAGGGAAACACAGATAAGAAAATGGGACTATAAAAGGAGAAAACTGAAAACTATTGGACTGGCCAACCAGCCTCCAACTTAAGTGCACTAATTTTTAGGTGGATGGTGGCTTCACACATGATCAGAAAACGTATCATTCACAGGGCAAGGGAGCCAATGACTGATGTGAACTGAACCAATACTCTATGCAGTACAAAGTTATGGACTGAAGCAGAGTATAAATGACACGCAGAGAGACCAATAATAGAAGAGAGCTGACCCAAAAGCCCTCTATCTACCTATATGATACATATTTATAGAAATTGATTTATGTGTAATTTCATGATTTTTTTTAATCACAAGAGCCTGGGAGATACCCAAGAAGATATTATAGCAGTAATTATTATATTCTTCTCCCCGTAGGATTTTGTTTTTAGAGGTGGAAATCAACATCAAAATCGATTCCTATAAAGATAAGCTGTGACAGCTCATGTATCAAAAAGCACATCTGCAAGCTTTAATACAGTGAAACAATAATCCACCCTGTGTCAAAAGTGCATGACTCCCAAGTACTAAAATGGGCACAATAATGTTAATGATAGTATGTAATATTTCACTTGTTTGCACCATACTTTAAGTGCATACAATTAGCCTTGCAAAACATTTCAAACCTATCAAAATATATCATTGTATTTAGTATAGCTTTATAACCCACTGTATATGCTATGAAGGTTGTTAACAGCCATCTTCCTAAGTTACAGGCCTGAGCAACAGACATTGGCTTATAAAAAGGGAGAGGGTCTTTGACAACCGTTATAACCCTTGGCAGAAAGACTATATTGATAAAAGTATTAAAGGATTAAGAACTTGTATCTAAAAACAATGGGGGTGATTCTAACCCTGACGGGCGGCGGAGGCCGCCCGCCAGAGTTCCCCCCTCCAGAACACCGCTCCGCGGTCATAAGACCGCTGCGGTGATTCTGGGTTTTCCACTGGGCTGGCGGGCGACCGCCAAAAGGCCGCCCGCCAGCCCAGTGGAAAACAACCTTCCCACGAGGACGCCGGCTCTGAATGGAGCCGGCGGAGTGGGAAGGTGCGACGGGTGCAGTTGCACCCGTCGCGAATTTCACTGTCTGCAATGCAGACAGTGAAATTCAAAGTGGGGTCCTCTTACGGGGGCCCCTGCAGTGCCCATGCCATTGGCATGGGCACAGCAGGGGCCCCCAGGGGCCCCACGACACCCCATACCGCCATCCTGTTCCTGGCCGCCATGGAGGATTCTTTTGGGCAGTGGAAAACCGGCGGTTTTCCTCTTCTGACCACAGCCAAACCGCCACGGTCAGAATGCCCTGCGGGGCACCGCCAGCCTGTTGGCGGTGCTCCCGCCCACCCTGGCCCCGGCGGTCCATGACCCCCAATGTTTGTTTGGGTCTAGGTGACCATTCTTTTGAGCAAATTGAGTCTTAATTTCCACACATTGGGCAATTTAAGCACTTCATATAAATAGTTCCCTAACAGTTTTTCATGGCCTGCAGGAGAAGTTTGAGGAAGCTTGGAGAAATTTATGGCTGCTTTGCATTAGTTAGGAGTCTCTTTTTGGGGGCTTGTGTATTGTGTTTTTGAGCCTATTGTTGCTATGGCCATCCCTGCATGCAGCACAGATTCCGCCATTATTGCCCCGGGTGCCGTAATCTTTAGTATCCAGCTCCAGGACACCTTTTAGGTAACAGTGAGGCCTATAAATTGTTAAATATTACATTAGATTACATTACAAATAACATGAAAGTGGCCCTGATTAACAAATAGCCAATGTCAAAAATGTTATTCAGCTGACTTGCACTTCGTGCATTTTTTATATTTTTGGCATTCACAAAAGTCAAAATGTCTTCAGAAAATCATCTTTGTTGCTATTGTTCCTCAGGGTCCCATAATACTGTTCTCATTTGGCACTCTGTGGTTTTCATGCGAGAACCTTACAATGCTTCCCAGAGCCCAATACACTTTGGAGGTATTTTGAAATGTGTGCAGGGCTGCACATTGCCCCTCTTTACCAGTACACCCACCTGACACGCCATCTCAACAGCTGTGGGATCAACAGCTGCATCTTCTATGGTGGCGACATGCGTCTAACGATTCCCGATGTGTAATCATTAGTCATTAGCATCTCAGGATAAGGTGGTAGGGCAGGGCTTTCTCACTTCAGAAGCTATACCCGAGCTGCCGACAGAAGAACATTGGGGGTCATTCGGCCAGGGTTGGCAGGAGCACCGCCAACAGGCTGGCGGTGCCCCGCAGGGCATTCTGACCGCAGCGGTCTCCCGCCGGTTTTCCGCTGCCCAAAAGAATCCTCCATGGCGGCGCAGCTCGCTGCGCCGCCATGGGGATTCCGACACCCCATACCGCCATCCTGTTCCTGGCGGCTCTGCCGCCAGGAACAGGATGGCGGTATGGGGTGTCGTGGGGCCCCCGTAAGAGGGCCCCACTTTGAATTTCACTGACTGCATTGCAGACAGTGAAATTCGCGACGGGTGCAACTGCACCCGTCGCACCTTCCCACTCCGCCGGCTCCATTCAGAGCCGGCGTCCTCGTGGGAAGGTTGTTTTCCACTGGGCTGGCGGGCGGCCTTTTGGCGGTCGCCCGCCAGCCCAGTGGAAAACCCAGAATCACCGCAGCGGTCTTATGACCGCGGAGCGGTGTTCTGGAGGGGGGAACTCTGGCGGGCGGCCTCCGCCGCCCGTCAGGGTTAGAATCACCCCCATTGTGTCTTAAAGTTTCTGTTTACTTTTGCAGTCTGGTCAATTGTCCCTTGACCTGTGATTGCTGTCTCAATGTTTCTGTCCACTGTATGGTTTCTCCACTGCATTTCTTACCACAGGGAGCAATTAATAAAAGTATTTCAAAACATTGGAAGTAGTACTAGAGGAGAACTCTTTTACATGCGCATATGATTTTACGAATCAAATCTGAATTGCCCAACTTCCTATTAGTAAAGGTGCATGAAAAATAGGCACAGTCCTTTCAGTTCGTGCTAACTGTACTTGTATACTCCTCCCCATGCGAGACAGAGGCATTTATTCCCAAATATCAAATCCTCTCATGAACCTAATAGTCGGCACTGGAAGACATCAGAATTGAATAGGCTATTGCTAATGCAGTTGTTTTAATAAAAATTATTAATGAGTGTTTATGTATTTTGAATGATAAGTTTATGTAGAAAATAAAATAAAGTAGAAAAATAATGCACGCATTTGAAAATGTTATTACAAAGAATGGCCACCAATGTTAAGGAAGTGTACTAATCAATGATTTAATACTTATGCAATGTTGAATATATGTTAGACTAATGCAGTAATATGTCATATTAAGGGTTATGAATTAAGCTTTCGCTTTATTAATCGTAGGCTTTAACTTAGCGAGTGTCTTGGCCTACTTGCCAGGCCTCATGCAAAAGCTGTGTTTCTTAGCGTTTGATAAAATGGATGTTCTAGTAAGTTAAACTGTGAATTTCTATTGTATTTTTTAAATGTGCTCATAACCCAAGCTTGTCATGAGAACTGACTGCTAGGAGATGATGTTCTTGCTAATGCAACATTTTATATGAAATGTGTGTGAGACTGACTTTCCCAGGACAAGAACAATGAAGATACTGACTAGAGTAGAAGCTGCAACAATATTGTTACCTGTCAAACTGGATGATGAGGACATTGCATGACAAACCACTCAACGACATGTGAAGAGAGTAATATTAAAGTTCATAATTTGGGATTTTAGTTTTATTGGATGAAGTGTGAACATACGATTAACTGACCAATAGGTATTTGGGGGGGGGGGAGTTTTAACAGTTTTGACTTAACAAGAGTACATGGAGAGAAGTCATTAATTCAGCCCCTTGCCCATTTTCTTGCTAGCTGAAAGGGCTGACCATTGCCCATATTGTTTCTTGACAAGAGACTTGCTTAACTTTAATGCTTAGAGACTTTGCCTTTCCTGAACTCTGATGCTGAATTCTGATGCCTTGCTGATCAACTGATATTCTGAGGACGAAGAAAGGTTCTGCTTTGATGATCCATACTGAGGATAGGTATAACGAAACCGTGATTATTATGCACATTTGCTTTTTCTTTCTGGGTACCAACTGTGCTATTTTGATAGAGTCATAGATAGATGTTTTTCCAAATTTGTGTTACTAAATTGTTTTGCATGAAGCCCAACATGTGAATGCTAATTTGATGTTATTTGAGAATTCTCACTAATGAAATTATGATAACAGGGACTAATGCTTGATGAATTTCTCGGCTAAACTTCATGTATATAATTACGTTGACACAGTTGACTTTGCTATTGATTTGCACCATAACCTTAGAATGTGTTGTAGTTCAAGCTCTGATTAGATTATGTTTTTCCACCGCTTTGGACAGCCAGTATTGTTTCTGTATGTGTTTCATCTGATTTTGAGATTAATCTACATGACCATAGCATTGTTAATATTGGGAAATAAATATCCTAACATTTACCAAAAGGCGTGGTTATTCATGACCGAAAGGTAATGGTGTGTGAAAATTACTGACTCTGTTGATTATTGATGTTATTGATTACTAATGATTATTGATTATTGTGTTTTGATTATTGATTATGTACTGGAGCTATGGTAAGAACATCTTAATTGTGAGTCAAAAGGTTTATTGACCTATTCATGTCCCCTTGTAAGTTTACTTATGAAGGTCAGGCGTGCTAACAGAGATGTTAGTAGAGGATGGTTCATCTCCTTAAGAGATTACCATAAACGTCCGGTATAGTATAATAGACAAATAGAGACGGTAAGAGAGACTGATGGTTTATCCCCTTAAGGGCTTGAAAGACATGACCGGTACAGAGTGACATGTGTTAAAAGAGATAGTAGCAGGATTGAAGGTCCCAGAGGTGGCAGCAGAATTCATTATTATAGAGATTTGAATTTTGTTTTCCAATGATGGTAATTGGAGAGAAAATGTTTCCTTAAGTCCAGAAATGACTTTCCCAGATGCTGGATCCTGCTAATGGTTGTTTGAGGATGTTCTGGCATTCTAGTGACAGTGTGAATGAAATAAGTTGCACTTGCACAGCTTATGCAAATTGCAGGTGAACTGTGAGGCCTGTGAGAGTTTTAGGGAGTTTGCATACTCCAAATTAAGTTGTAGTAGGAGTGTGCGTACTCCGCAGTGTGAGAGTAGGGAAGTCGTCGAACTTCATATGTGTGTTGTGTTTGTGCTCATAAATTGTCCATGTGGTTGTTGATGTACGGACCCTGTGTGGTCTAAGACTCTGGAGTATATTGAAAAGTGTATGAGACACTTGGTTTTATGTTGTAATTTGTCTGGTTTAGTAGGTTGATTGGGTGTGGTCAACAAGTCAGAGTGTGAATTAAAATGAGTGAAATAAATTTTGACTGATATTTGGTGAGTCCTATGTGCACCAGGACAGACCCATTGATCTGTTGGGAGTAAAATTTGCTGGTCGAATTTTGCTTGCGAATCTGGGAGACCGAGAAAGAAGGAGTAGCTGTAAGTGTGGGAAGAGCCATCAGTGAAAAATCCGTAAGGTTTCTGAAGCGATTATGTTACTTTTCCCGTAGTAGACCAGCTGTTTTATTTTTTATTTTTTGGTTAGTGCTTGCAATTTTTGCATTAGTTTGTGTGAATCAGAGCTCAGGAGGACAAGCAGCAAGACTTTGTCAGCCACCGTAAGTGTGAGTGTGAAGTTAATGGAGCAGAGCTGGGATAGGACGGTTAGTGAGAGGGGTCATCCACAGATTGGCAGCCGTCCATAAGAGGCAATTGGTTGAGATCATAAGTGAAAGGAATCTTGGGATTAAAAGTCACTTCCTGTTTTGATTTTGAATAACAAAAAGGTCAAAAAGATGAAATGTTTCAAAGCGTTAAAAATTGCCCTAGGGGGAGATACGTATATTACAACAAGTGTAGGCACGGTACACCGCCAGAAGGTACACCAGCTTACATTGTGATGGAAGAGAAGAGTGTTGCGCCATATATTTGGCTAAAGCAATTATGCAAATTGACAGAGAAAGATGGGAACTTAGCATTTCCCACAAATGGGACATTCAATTTGAGGGTTTTGGAGCATTTACGGATGGTGCCATATGAATTGAAGCCTTTTCTGAGATCAGCACAGTTTGAGGCATTAGCAATTTGGGAGCTAGTAGCCAGACAGCAACAGCAACTGAAATTTGAGAGGAGGATGCTAAAGGCAGAAAAGACTCTAGCGGAGGCTAGAATGGGACTGTGTTCAGAAAGCTTGGAGAATGGAGACTTTGCAATGGATTAAGTTGTTTCCGGCAATTACGCAGGAGAATGAAAAGGAAGGAAAGAAAGCTACTAGGAAAACAAATACAAGTCCATCTGAGCGTAAGGAGGCTATAAAGTCTTCAAACGAACAGGAGGATTCGGACTATGATGAGTTTATTACACAGTTATTGAGAGATCAACCACCATCATATACAGTACATGAGAGTGGTCCAAGTACCAGTGTTGATCCGATAGCCCCAACACAGGTTAATGAGACAGCGAGTCCGGTGCAGGTTAATGCTAACCTGACACAGAATGCAGTATAAAGTGGTCTTAATGTGCCTACTACTCCTGTAGTGCAGACCCAGATGCAACTGCCCCAGGTTCAGAGAATTTATCCTGATGTGTCCATTATGGAAACCACTTCAAACGTAGTGGTGCCAACTGAACAGGTCTTTCTGAGACCGATATTGATTCAGGCTAAGCAAACTCAGATTTTGTTGCCCCAAGTACAGCCACAGGTAATGCCAATATTTACTCCCATGACAGGGATAGTCAGACATGACTCCAATGATGAATCAGAATATGGGAGTTCCTCTCCCACAGAGCGTAGGTTCCAGAACAGCCCTAGATGCTATATTGCTGCCTTTTACTGTTGGTCCAGCGGTACCATCATTTGCTCAGAAGAAGCTGCCTGTAGGTGAGCAGGGAACAATGTCCCAGAACCTAATGAGGGGAGGACATAATGAAGATGGTCAAGTAGTCTCTCCTTTGGGACAGACTTTTGATGATCAAGATCATTGCTAGACCTTAGTCCATTTGTAGCACTTCCAGATGCTGTGGCAGGGCCAAACGTCAACCAGAGCTTGAAATTATTGACACTGCAGACTCCGAATGCAGTTGCACAACAGGTGCCACCAGTCCAAGCAAGTAACATTTTGCTACAAGGACTGACAGCTCAGCAGGTAAATGAATGGTTAGACAAGCTGAATATCCCACAAAGTGCCCCTAAGGGAGAGGAGCATTTGAATTATACTAGGCTAAGCATGGAAGAGGGTGAACTCATTGAGGGAACTATGGGGGTGAATAGGTTGGAATCCTAAACAGAGGCAGAACTGAGATATTTGTGCCCAAAGATTACAAGAGAAGTGAGCAATGTGCATCAGAGATTAGCAGACTTGGCAGAGAAGTACGGCATAGAAATAGAGAAAACTGAGCATTTGAAAAGGAGTTACAGATTAGATTTTGAAGCTACAGATTTTGAACACATGAGATCTGCCGAATGAAGGCACACCTTAAAGAACTGCTCCAAAGTGCTCAGACCCAGGGAGCATTAGACAAATGGGAAGGCAGATGGGTAAAGAAAAGAGACAAGAAAAAAATGGATTCTTTGGAGCTGACTGAAAACATGCAGCAGGATAAAGATCCATTAAAGATTTTACCGATGAGAGAAATTCCAGGGGGGAATTTTGTTCATGTCCCGTGGAGTACAAGTGACATTCTGTCATTTTCAAATGATTATCTGAAATTGAGAGAAACGCTAGTAGCATGGTATCAGCAGACAGACATATTCATGAAACTTGTGAACACATTTTTAGTAGATAGTGGTTCCAGCTGATCTGTGGATCGAGTCTAAGAGGAGCGTAGATTGGTGAACAAGAGAACCAGAGAGAGACAAGAATACAGATGCACCATCTCCTGAGGTAATGAAATATTACTATAATGTGATTGAGTTTCTGAAATTGAGAATTTCGCCTAAGAATATTGATTGGCAGAGGATTGATAGGACAGCTCAGGTAGCAAGGGAGTCGATAAATGCACATTATGAGAGATTGTTGCGGGCATTCAAGCAGTACAGTGGTACAGAAACAATTGAGGCAAAAGACATGCTTCATTTTTTGTTCAAATTTGTGAAAGGATTGAGACCTGAAATTAGCCAGATTATTAAGAAATTTGATTTGCTGGCACGCAAAGCTAATTGATGAGGTGTTAAAGTGTGCAAAATACAGTAGTGATGAGATAGAGTTGAAGCAGAAAAAGTTGAAAGAGAAAGCAATGGTGATGCAGACTAAAGCAGCTCAAACAGGAGTGCAAGGAAATTTTCATAGCAGTTGCCACAGCAGCAGCAGGGAAACACAATGTTTCAGTCTCAGATGAGAATTAGAGGTCGTGGAGGCAATATGAATTGTGGACCAGACTTGAATACTGTTGTGGTTCAGAATGATGTGCAGGTAATGAAGAAGCTATTGCCATGTCACACTTGTGGAGCCATTGGACATTGGAAACAGGAGTGTCCAATGATGGTGCAGGAATGTGTTGTTCAGCAGAGTAATGACATAAATTCATTCCAGAATGTGAGAGGACCGAGAGTGACGGTCCTAATCCAAATTTTCAGAATAATGTGAATCAGAAGCAGAATTTCCAGCCCATGCAGCAGGTGCAAATGCATCCTGCACAAGTGTCATAGTTGCAGCCGATGCAACAGCAGGTTCCCATGGTATCTAGACAGCAAATTCAAATACCTCAAGCCCCGATGGAACAGCAACAGATAATGCTTTCTCATCAGGTCACAGGTGAGAGGCATAGTAGAAATAGTAACACAATGCACCAATTCCTGTTACACAGAGGATTGTTCAGGATTTGAGAAAAATAAATGAGATTGTGGTCAAATGTTGTCCCATGGTGCCAAACCCAGCTGTAATAATGTTCCAGATTTCATATGATGCTGAGTGGTTCACTGTCATCGATCTGTCACAAGCATTCTTTTCTATGCCTCTTCATGAGGATAGTCAATTTCTCTTTTGTTTCAAGTTCCTGGATCGAGTTTATTGCTGGTGCAGAATTCCTCAAGGGTTTTCAGAGTCACCTTCCATATTCAATCAGATCTTGAAGAATAATTCGGAGTCGTTGGAATTGCCTTTCCAATCGACCTTTGTGCAGTACATTGATGATCTGCTGATTCCGTCCAAAACAAGGCCTGAGTGCAAGTACAATACTTTCTGTTGAACCATTTAGTAAAGAATGGTCACAAAGTGTTGACGCTTAAATTGCAGTACTGTCAGAAAGTAGTGAAATATTTGGGTCACCAGATTGAGAAGGGTTCAAGAAAGATAGCCAGAGACAGGTTACAACTATATTGCAGATAAATCCCCCGACTACACAGAGAGATGTCAGGATGTTTTGGGGGACGGTAGGTTATTGTCGCCAATGGATACCGAATCTCTCAGTCATTTCAAGACCACTGCAGAAGCTGACTCATAAGGAAGTTACTGATCCCATAGTGTTAGACCAGGATTAAATAAAACCGAGTCTGTGCAAGGCTCTAGCGTTGGGTATGCCTGACTACACAAAACCTTTCACATTGTTTTGTCATGAGCGTGATGCATGTTATTTGTCTGTCTTGACACAGGTCCATGGAGGTGTAAACCCCCCAGTAGCAGATTTTTCAGCTACTTTGGACCCAGTTGCAGCAGCCTTGCTGGGTTGTTTGTGTGCAGTTGCAGTAGTTGGTTAGAGCCTTACACAGTGTGAAGGCAGTGTGATGGGTCATCCCCTGACTGTAATGGTCCCTCACTCTATTGGGATTCTATGCACAAGTACAAAAACCTAATATTTGACTGGTGGAAGGTTGACCAGATATGAAACAATTATTCTAGGGTCACCAAATGTGCAATTGAAAAGATGTACAGTGCTGAACCTGGCAATCTTTCTTCCTAGTGAAAATGCTGAAATTGAAAAAGAGGAAGTTGTTGAACATGATTGTCTTGAAGTAACTGACTTGTGCACAAAACCAAGACCTGACATTAGAGATAGCCGATTGGAAGAACATGACCAAATTATCTTTCTTGATGGTTCTTGTTTGAGAGACGATACAGAGTCACTGAGAGCAGGATATACTGTGTGCACAATTACAGATACCTTGGAAGCTTCTTGGCTTCAAGGAGTGCATTCTGCCCAAGTAGCGGAACTGGTAACCCTTGCTAGAGTGTGCCATATCTCTGCTCAGTTGAAAGTTATAATCTATACAGATAGCCAGTATTGATTTAGAATAGTCCATGATTTTGGCCAGTTGTGGTAACAGATAGGTTTCCTGACTTCTTCTGGTTTGCTAGTAAGAAATGGTGAGAGAATTAAAGAATTGTTACTTGCGATTCAAATGCCTGAAAAGATTGCAGTGGTGAAATGCAGTGCACATCTGAAGTCGCAAGACTTTGTGTCATTGGGAAATGGATATGCAGATCAAGTCGCAAGGTTCTGCACATTGAACTGTATATCATTCAAAGACAAGTGGGAACTGTTACCTGAAGAAGATGAAACTTGTGCAAGCTGTGCATTGAAAATAATTAACACTTTGGAAGAGTTAAAAATGTTGCAGAATAATGTTGACAGGGAGGAAAAACGTTCATGGAGCAAAATGGAATGTGTGCATAGACAAGATGAATTGTGGGTTTTAGAAGAGGGTCAATTGGTTTTGCCAAATAGCCTGTTGTCTCAAATGCCGAGGTACTGTCATGGTCAAGCACATATTTGGAGGGATGCAATGGTTCATTTGTTCAAACATGATTGGTTCAACCCAAAGTTTAGACACGTTGCTGAAGCAGTTTGCCATTGATGTGTCATTTGCCAACAACTAAACGCAGAGAAAGGGACAGTGGTTAATTTGAGTCACATTGTAAGAGCGGAGTTCCATTCAGCAGAATGCAAATGGATTTTATTGAGATGCCTGTGTGTGGAGGTTTAAGATATGTGTTGGTGATTGTCTGCATCTTTAGTCACTGGATTGAAGCTTACCCTACATGAAGAAATGATAGTAGCGAAACTACTGCTTAGGGAACTGATACCACGTTTCGGGTTTCCAATCTCCTAGAATCAGATAGGGGAAGTCTCTTCAACAATGAAGTAATTAAATTACTTTGTGCAGCATTGAACATTGAGCAGAAGTTGCATTGTAGTTATCGTCCTGAAGCATCAGGACTAGTGAAACAGATGAATGGTTGTAAAGATGTGTGCGTCCATGAATTTGAAATGGCCTGACACATTGCCTTTAGTGTTAATGTCAATGAGAAACACACCTGACAGGAAGACAGAATTGTCGCTGCATGAGATCCTCATGGGCAGAGCAATGAGGTTACCAGCGATGCCTGCAAATGCACTTGTCAACATTACAGATGATATGGTGTTGGATTACTGAAAAGCTGTGGCTGATATGGTTTGCTTTTTTTCTCAGCAGGTGGAAGCCACCATACTGCCACCGATCCATCACCCAGGACACAACCTGAGATCTGGGGACTGGGTTGTGATCCGAAAGCACGTGAGGAAGACGTATGGATACTTGTTAGAAGAAACCTTATCAGGTAGTTTTGACAACTACCACAGCTGTGAAGTGTACTGGAGTTCCGAACTGGATTCATGCAAGCCATACGAAGAAAGTGGCATGTCCACTGGATCATGAAGAAGCGTTGTTGAGAGTAACAACAACAGTAAGACAAGTCTCACGGCCAGAAGGAGAATAAAGAGGGAACTGCTATCAGATCTGAGCTCGTTGAGGACGGTTCAGCCACTCCTGTGAGAGATGAGGGAGGAGACCTCCAGTCGGGCGACAGAGAGCCTATCTCAATTGAGGCAGCAGGAGAGCCTAGTCAGAGGAGGGCTTTCCCAGAGACAGATGATCTTGAGAGCAAATAGAGCAATTGTCAGACCCAGAAGGGGAAAGAGTTGAGGTGGATCAAAGTCAATGTGATCTGACTCCTCCGGAACCGGTTGTAGGTCCATCAAGAGAAAACACCACAGAACAAGGAGAAGGTTCACTAACTACTAATGATTATTGATTATTGGGTATTGATTATTGATTATGTACTGGAGCTGTGGTAAAAACATCTTAATTGTGAGTCAAAAAGTTCATTCACCTATTTGCATCCCCATGTAAGTTTACTGATTAAGGTCAGACGCGCTAACACTGGTCAAAGGAAATAGCTCAGAATTCACAAAATATTGCAGAAGCTGGCACAAAGGCTGGCCCACTCTATTAACTCTCAAGATTAAAGATCCTCTCTGGAAGAGAGGATACATGTTCAGCAATATGACCTCTTTGTAAGGCAATATTTTATAATGCCCATCCCCGATCAGCAGGTCATTGTGGTATTCAGTTATATTCATTGTCAATCATAAGGGACTATACTATTGGAGGAAAGAAATAATCCAAACATTGCGCTCTTGGACATGGTGTGTTGTATGCAATACAGATGAAAAGTCAACACTTAGCTTAGAGACCTTCGAATGACATACATATACAGGTGCTGGTGGAAAAAGCAATATTCTTTGCTGCATTTAAGCCCGAATTTAAGAGGGTATAGTCCCATTCCAATGCCACATTCACGTCATGTTTTTTATGCTAATGTGGCGCTGGAAGGCCAAAAATGCTGCGCCATATTTACAAAGTGGTGCAATGCTTGCTTGTTTGTTTTCCTTTAAAGGAAATTGGGATGCATTTTTAATTTTCATAAAGTAAAGTTTTGCAGTATTTGTTAGGAGAAATCAGTGGTCCCAAGGACCACTGCCTACTTATAAAAATGTTATTTTTAACATTCATGAAGGGACCCCTCCCCTTTTTTCAGATGGGTTACCACCTGGTTTGAGGTTTTAGTAAAATATTAATCTTTTGAAAAACATTAATACATATTAAAACAAATATGTATTTGGAAGGGACACTATAAACACGTCTCTTCCAAATACTGATTCTGTATTGTTTCCCAAACTCATTTAACAATTCAGAAAAGATTTCTGCATCATTAAATGGACTTGGTACATTTAAAAAAGGGTTTTAACATTCACAAAACCTCTGATTTACCAACTTAGAGGGTATGCACATGCTAAAATTCTGTGTACATCTGACCCTTAGAGTTTGTCATAACACTATTAGGAATCATAATTATTACTCAGTTTTTCTATAATCTGTTTGTTCCCAATGGCAAATTGTGTATCTGTCCTTAATTTGTACACCATATATGTTCCTGGTTCTGATTGCTATTGATTCAGACTTGTGACCAGTCATCAGAGACACCCCCTAACAACTGCGTATCCCAGCATCACAATTTTCCATCCCCAAGGGGGAATGCAACTACCCCTTTTTCATAACTATTATAACTGTGGTTAACAGTTTACATGTAAAAAATACATTTAATATAAATGAAATATAATATAAGCATTGTGAATTCAAAAACTGAATAATAAATTAATAATCAATTTTACTTTTTGTATATGTATATATATATATATGTATATATATATATATATATACAGTCGCGGAATGTGGGTGCTCAGCACAGCGGTCCTGGACGGGCTCCAAGATGCCCAAAATATCCTTTATCACTCCCTTATCATATCAGGAGAACCAGGACACCTCCGAAGTGAAAAAATAATTTCTTTCAGCAAAAAAATCCTACGGTTTCGGCAACAGCCTTTGTCACGGATAGATTGTTACTATGGTGCTACAAATAAATAACCCAGATTCATCATAAACATAAAAAACTGACAAAACCACAATTCAACCATCATTGAGATTACAATACGGCGGCCATCTTACGACGTTCAATTTTAGCATAAAGTAGGCAATAATTTGTACAATAATCATCTGCCAATGAGCTATAGATCAAAGTAGTCACTGATATTCATAATAATATTTGTAAAAAACATCAGATAAAAGCTTGTACACAAAATATAAGAGTACTCTTCATATCATTAGGTTATATGTTTTTAAAACCATATTTAAAAATATTTTTATATCTAAAATATTGTTTTTAATATTTCTATCAGGTTTAATAGCTCATACAACAGGAAAAACCTCCTCCTGGTTTATTTTTACTGTTCCCTTTCGATGTTATATCATTACAACATAGATCATCCTTCAGAGACCTATTTCTTC
This sequence comes from Pleurodeles waltl, assembly GCF_031143425.1. Classification (NCBI taxonomy): domain Eukaryota; kingdom Metazoa; phylum Chordata; class Amphibia; order Caudata; family Salamandridae; genus Pleurodeles; species Pleurodeles waltl. The sequence goes on from NC_090439.1 coordinate 360,209,058, forward strand.
TAAACGTTATTTGGGGACTGTCATTGATCCAATTACTCAAAATTGGATCAGTTTGCAGGATATGCCAACTCTTATTCAGAATGGAATGTACTCTATATGATTGATCGCTGAAAGTTGTAATAAATCTAATCAGGTAATTGTCCTTCTTCTGGGTTTCACTCCCCCCATATAGGACATCATCTCTGTTCAAAGTCTCCACTTTCTGTCTGGCTTGATCTATAACTTTAGCTCCATAACCCACGTCCTTAAATCTTACAAACATCACTGCACATTCTTGCTGAAAATCTGCTAGTTCACTGCAGTTCCTCCGTGCTCTTAGTAGTTCCCCAAAGGGGATACTCTGTATCAGAGTCACCGGATGGGAACTACGAGCAAATAACAAACTATTTCCAGCTATTGTCTTTCTGTACAGTTTGGACACTAAACTCTTATTTTTTACAGAAATGTCCACATCTAGGAACTCAATACGACTCAGGTCCAAATGTTCAGTGAATCTCAAATTAAACTCATTGTCATTCAAATCCCGCACAAATTGCATGGCTGATCTCTCATCACCCCTCCAAATTACAAAAATATCATCAATAAAGCGACACCAAAGAACCACATTGGTATCAAACTGAGTAATCGTCTCTGACACCCGTTCCTCCCACCAGCCCATAAACAAATTTGCATAGCTGGAGGCGAAGCAAGTGCCCATAGCTGCCCCTTGCATTTGCCTATACAGGTGATTGTCAAAAATAAACAGATTATTCTTGAGACAGAACTCAGTCATAGTGCACAACATTTCTGAATGGAAAAACAATGATAATGATCTCGCTCTAAGGAAGTGTCTAATAGCTTTAACCCCCAAATCATGATTTATACTCGTGTATAAGCTAGTAACATCTAGGGTTAACAGCAACAAATCATCTTCCCATTAGATGCCCTCAATGATTTTCAAAAAGTATGTGGTATCCCTTACATAAGATGGTATTGACTCCACAAAAGGATGCAAAAAATAGTCAATATACTTCCATGTATTTTCCAAAAGAGAATCCATAGCCGAGACTATGGGTCTACCCGGTGGATTGACTATGTCCTTATGAATCTTAGGCAGAAGATATAGTATTGGATGCTTCGGATGATCGCATTTGAGAAATAGGAATTCGTCCCATTCAATCATTCCCTGACCTTTCCAATCAATTAACATACCATGATATTTCTCATTCCTTGATTTCACATCTTCCCAACTCACTTCTTCATAACATTCAGTATTTCTGAGCTGCCTTTCTCCTTCCGTCACATTTTTAGTGGTGTCTTGAATAACCACATTGCCCCCCTTATCAGATTGTCTAATGACAATAGTATGATCTCTTTTCAAATCTTGGAGGGCTTGCCACTGTTCACCAGACAAATTCCTATTTTTCACATCTTCATACCATATCTCATCTTTTTCAACTGTTTAGTCATTTCTCGTTCAAAAACATCAAGAGCATCACAGTGAATGGCGGGTAAGAAAGTGGATTTGGGTTTAAAATTGCTCGGACATGCACTATCAAGAGCAATACCTAATCCTTACAGATTTAGAATTGGATCAGCATGGGCAGTCACCCCATCACATAAGTCTGTTACTGTATGCAACAACTCAATAACCAAAATACATAAATTGCTAACATCTTTCCTTATCACCAATTTCTCATCACATTTAACCTTCGCATGATACAATTTTTTCAATTTAAGTTTTCTAATGAACTTGAAGGTATCTATTCTAGTTTGAGTGTAATTGAAACGTCCCGTTGGGCAGAATGAGTGGTCCTCCTCAACAGCAGACAACACTCTACTGGAGAGATTAACAACATTCATAGGCCCATATTTATACTTTTTGACGCAAAACTGCGCTAACGCAGTTTAGCGCCCAAAAAATTAGCGCCGGCTAACGCCATTCTGAAGCGCCATGCGGGCGCCGTATTTATTGAATGGCGTTAGCCGACCGGCGCTGCCTGGTGTGCGTGAAAAAAAACCACGTACACCAGGCAGCGCCGGCGTAGGGAAAAATAGCGTTTGGGCGTCCAAAAATGGGGCAAGTCAGGCTGAGGCAAAAAAAACGTCTTAACCCGATTTGCGCCATTTTTTTTGGGCGCCCAGACGCCATTAACATGACTCCTGTCTTAGCAAAGACAGGAGTCATGCCCCCTTGCCCAATGGCCATGCCCAGGGGACTTCTGTCCCCTGGGCATGGTCATTGGGCATAGTGGCATGTAGGGGGGCACAAATCAGGCCCCCCTATGCCAAAAAAAATAAAAAAACAAAATACTTACCACAACTTACCTTCTCTCCCCTGGGGTGGGTCCCTCCATCCTTGGGTGTCCTCCTGGGGTGGGCAAGGGTGGCAGTGGGTGTCCCTGGGGGCTTGGGAGGGCACCTCTGGGCTCATTCTGAGCCCACAGGTCCCTTAACGCCTGCCCTGACCCAGGCGCAAAAATCCGGCGCAAATGCAGGTTTTTTAGTCCCGCCCACTCCCGGGCGTCATTTTTGCCCGGGAGTATAAATCCGACGCAATAGCATTGCAGTCATTTTTTTAGACAGGAACGCCTACCTTGCATATCATTAACGCAAGGAAGGTGTTCACGCAAAAAAATGACGCTAACTCCATGAACTTTGGCGCTAGACGCTTCTAACGCCAAAGTATAAATATGGAGTTAGTTTAGCGTCGAATTTGCGTCGAAAAAAACAACGCAAATTTGGCGCAAACGGAGTATAAATATGCCCCATAGTTTTTACTTGCGTGCATGGGTTACCACTTCCGAAGATCTTGCATCGTCTCCTCCGTCCCCTCTTTTTGGCCTGTCTGTTCCTTTTCTTCTTCCTCTGTAACCTCGACCCTTGCCTCTCTGAGGACACGCTTCTTTGTGTTGGTCCGTCTGTCCCTGATTCAGAAGTCTGAATTGCTTTAAGAAATTCAATCTATCTGTTTCTTTATCCGATGTCAAACCCTTAGATAATCCTGTATATGATACATCAGAAAGATTCCCATCCGAAATATCACTCTCCTCTTGTTCTTTCACCGGTTTACTGACTAATTCCAAATCACGTTTGTCTAACTGATTTCTTCATTATACATGTGATCATACTTGCGTTGAAAAGTTAAAATGCCTGCCTGATAATCCTTGAAATCACGTGTGAATTTCCTTTGTTTCTTGCTGGTAATTTCTTCTTCTAATTTCAAAAGTTTTTTCTCTAAATTCTTCATAAACTCATCAAATACCTCCTGTGTAACAATTGTTAACAGCTCCAATTTCATTTTCTCGATTTCATCCAAGATTTTACTCCTATCCTTCATCGCATATTTGATTAATATACGCATCATGTTTAACAAACTCTGCTTGGGATTCTCAGCACATTCCTCAAGCATTTCCAGGTCGGGATCGTCATAAGTCGGTATGGTATAAATTTTCAATCCTCTAGGGACTCGTTCCACATCAATATATCTCTGTAGTGACTCAAACTCCCACCATTTAGACAATTCTTTTCTGTGTAGTTTTTCCAATTTATCATAAAGGGTTTGTAGTTTCAGGATATATATATCCTTCTGATGGGCTCTAGTAGGTAGTTATAGTTAGGACCATTTTTCCCTTGAAAAATAATTTTTTGACTTGCTTATATCTTTGGCACCGTTTGACGATTCTTCATGAAATTGTCCCAAAAAAGTAGCCTGGTGATTCTTGTTGCAAACAGGAAGTTTTGGGGTGATCCATCAAGCGGGGGCCAAGAAAAAAGGACTAAAAAACATTGCATTTCCCATGTTAATTCCCATAGGACATGTCAACACGTCTACAGCCCGAACCACTGGATGGAATCACACTGAATTTGGCAGAAAGCTAGCTACCGGTACACAGATTGTGCTTTTTGTTATTTGGTGTAAATCCGTTCTGTAGTTTAAAAGATATTTTTAGGGCAAATGCCTTTGTATATCTTTGGCAGTGAATATTTTGCAAAATTTGCAATTTTTTGTGAATACACTTGCGAAAAGAGGTGTTGCAATTGGCAGACAGCAACCTTACTAGAAAGTTGCAACTGCCATTTTATTTCCGAGAACTCGGTCCCCAGGGGAGAAAATTAAAATTGAAATTGTATAAGGTACCCTGAACTTAGGGGTACGACATATAGGTGGGTTTTAGGGGAAAATTATAGGTTTAATATAATTTTGCATCACGGTGCACGGTATTCATGAAAATTGCAAATTTTCAAGAATGTCCGCCAATTATTCACAAAATATTCTCAAAATATTTGTGAATATGGAGAAATTTGAAAGAAAAGCCACAGACTCATTCATACACTAGTTCATTCACTCATACACCCACCCAGAGGCTCAGGCTCCTACTCACACACCCACTCAGACACTCATGCACCCACTCAGACCCACTCAGACACTAACGCACTCACTCACATATCCACTGAGTGAGACAGGCCCTGTGGTCAACCTACATTCCACATGGCCAAAGACCATGTATGGCGTTGGGTGGTTGTAGGGGCTTGGCTCCAAGGCCTGGCAGCATGGTAGCATGGCAAGGCCTTGTGACCAAGCCCGCACGAAGGCCGTGTGCAGCGAAGGTTGGAATAACATATATAGAGGGCCGGTATAGTTAGGTTCTAGATTTACTCGTACGAAACCACAGGAATTCAGTGGTTATAGTTAGAGTTATTTCAAGTAACTATAACTTGCGCCCTAAGGCAACTATAAACTGCACCTTCGCCATGCACCGCTGCAATGTTTAGCGCAAGTTATAGTTACTTTAGGGCATGAGTTATAGTAAATTGAAAGAACTCTAACTGTAACTGCTGAATTTCTATGGTTTTGTGGAGTAAATTCAGAACCTAATTATAATGTCCATGTAACCTTTGTTTTTTTCAGTGAATATTGTGAGAAATTGGGATATTAATTGAAATGAGTGAGGACCCAGCCTCACATAACAATCACAGGATGGGTCAGGATAAACATTTAAAGTCAATAAATTAACCTGAGCATAACCTCCTGGTAGCTACAGCACAGAGCAAACAGACTTATGCAGTACTCAAGCAGTAATTAATTCTAAACACAACACAAGAAAACAATCTCAAAACAATTCTCAAAAGTAGAGTACATTTTAATATGTGAAACAACACCACAATACCAAAAATCCAATAGGAAAAATTCAATATGTAGAACTGGAGTTATTAATTATCAAATTTAAGATTCAAAATAGTGCCAAAAAGTGTTAGGTGCCAGCCACAATCATCTGGTTGTGCTTGACTAGGATAAAGGTATGGTTTAAGCTGACCGTGAAGGAGTGTGGGTCAAATTCAGGGATCAGGCTTGTCCCAGTGAATAAGTTACCCTTAGAATTAGGACCTCATTTATGAGAACTGTGACAAAGAGCGGTGCAGCAAGTGCCTTGCTGCACCGCCCTACGCTACCAGGAAATGGCAGAACTGTGCCATATCTACAAGATTTGGAGAATTTCTGTCCTCTCCCCCTGTGCTGGCACACAAATTGCTGCCTAGCACCAATGAAGACACCATTGTACCAAGGTGCAATAAAGGCTGCATGTGGAGATGATTGTTCTTGTTCAGGAAGAGACACCTTCTTGCATAAAAACAATCACAAGAGGTGTTTTCATCTTTCCATGTGTGGTACAGAATCCAGCACATATAGAAAAAGGAAACAAACGCGGGGAAATAAAGATATTTCTCCCTTTTGTGTCATTCTTACACCACCCTTGGGGTAGGAATCTGAGGCATTCTTAAACTTGTAAATCTAGGAAAGCATCAGATTCCTTCCAGTTTCATGGGTATTGCATTGGAACACCCCAAGCAACACCCATGGAACACCCCTTACAAGCAGTGTTATGCATAAAAGGGGTCCATATTTACAAGGCCATGAAAAGCCACACAAGGTGGCTTTGCATGGCCTTGTAAATATAGGCCAGCACACTGCGCCACTGGAGCGTTAACAAAAATAATGCTCTGATGGCACAGTGTGCCGCTAAGGCCTCATAAATAAGACCCTTGGTCTTTGAAATTAAAGTAAAAAATCCTCAAAGGGGCAGTAGGGTGTGACCTAAGAATGCTCAACATTCTTGGATAGCCTCTGTACAAGATCTCTGTAACTTTTAGCAGGAAAATGCCAAGTGAGAGAAATTTGAATTTCAAGCCCAGAGAAGTTCCCTCCCCTGATGGATTCTTTTTGTGCCTTTGCAAGGTGAAATTTCTACCTTCAGACTTAGGGCCTCATTCCAACCGAGGCGGGCGGCGGTCGCCGCCCGCCTAGCTGGAACTGCCAGATGGCCGCTCCGCGGTCAAAAGACCACGGATGCCATTCTGGCTTTCCCGCTGGGCCGGCGGGCGCCGGCCAAAGGAGCGCCCGCCGGCCCAGCGGGAAAGGCCCTGCAACGAGGAAGCCAGCTCCGAATGGAGCCGGCGGAGTTGCAGGGGTGCGACGGGTGCAGTGGCACCCGTCGCGATTTTCACTGTCTGCAAAGCAGACAGTGAAAATCTTTATGGGGCCCTGTTAGGGGGCCCCTGCACTGCCCATGCCGGTGGCATGGGCAGTGCAGGGTTCCCCAGGGGCCCCACGACACCCGTTCCCGCCATCCTGTTTCTGGCGGTGAAAACCGCCAGAAACAGGGTGGCGGGAAGGGGGTCGGAATCCCCATGGCGGCGCTGCAAGCAGCACCGCCATGGAGGATTCCCTGGGCCAGGGGAAAACCAGCGGGAAACCGCTGGTTCCCCTTTTCTGACCGTGGCTTTACCGCCGCGGTCAGAATGGCCCTGGAAGCATCGCCAGCCTGTTGGTGGTGCTTCCGTGGTCCCCGGACCGCCAGGGTCGGAATGACCCCCTTAGTCACTTTTTGGAACTTGGATTATTCCAACCAGACAGGGCTGCAAGCTGTAGCCGGAAAGGGCTTCAGGAGGCGGGATACATTCTCTACGAGGTCAAGACTTGATTCGCTGCTACGGAGAAGAAGGTAGCAAGGGAAACCTGAAACTTTAACTAAGCACCAATGCACCATCTTTGGATCGTCTTAGAAGGTTGGTGCCAGTCACCAGAGGCTTCTCAGAGCAAAGAGTTGGCAAAATGTTTCTAAGTCCCAGTGTTCATAATTTGTTAGGCGGAATACACTGACACCAGCACTGGGTCAAGGACATTTTGGCAGAACTTGGGTGTCAAGGCCCAGTCCTGCCAAGGCCAGCATCAGGGTCTAGGGCAGGTCCAGTTGGAACTGGTCAGCTAGAAATGCTTAAGAAGGCCTGTTAAAACTGACAGCCTTATATTGGTCTTTCCCCAAACCTTCTACCTACTTGCTTTCAATTTTGCTCAATTTATTTTTGTTGGCCTTAGGACTCTGTGCACTTTAACACTGCTAACCATTGTTAAAGTGCTTATGCCTCTCCCTGAAACAAAGCTGGATTGCTATATACCTAATTATCTTGATTCACCATAGTGAATCAGTGAGGTCGCTGACTTTCTCTATGTACCTTGTACTGTTGTTTCACAGTGATGTGTAGTATGCATATATGGATTGCAAAAACATGAAACTGAGTTGGTCCATGACAGGTGCTGAGAAATAAAAATAGAATCAAAGGTCAGCCATTGCAATGCATAAGTTCCAAATGTAGTTTTTGTTAAGGAAATTTGGAATAGGTATTTTAGGATTAGTATGGTCAACTCAATGATACTCGATGGACTTGATAATAGTACTATATGCGATCTGTTTTAGATGAGTACAATGAGACTGTGTTTCCTGTAATAATAATTTTGTGGAGATTAACTGTACCATTAATCTATTGTTTTAGCTTCTTCTTTTCTTACATCAGCACCCAAGGACAGGAAGATGGACAGTGCAGAGGTGGGTCTGTGAAGAGCTGGGGAGAAGGCAGCAATAGATTAGCTCTTTAAGCTCTGCCCACTCTGCTTCTTTTAAATTTTACGTTGTTTATTTTTACTGTCTCCTTTTTTCCCCAATTCCCCTATCCGATTTTTGTTTCATTCCCCCTCCTCCAATGTTGTGCTGTGTAATTCATTTAAACAGTATACCAGCAGTTTCCAAGACAGTGCAGCATGGCTGGAAAATATGACGTCCCATCCCATTGCAATTGACAATTAACACATATGGCTTTCATTGACCATTATTTTTCCATTCCTTCATTGTGCTTAAATGACTCAGAGTCATAATCATTGTCATCATCATCATCATCATCATCACAGGCTATGGCTCTGCCCTTTTATCGCAAAAAGTGTTTGGTTGCTTTACTACCTGGCTTTTCTAAAATTGTGAACCAATAAAATGTCCAGAGTGATATTTTTGATAGAAAATACTTCAGCGATAAGCAAACTGCAGTGATGTAGTGTGGTTTTATTTTGTGTATTAAAACATTGGGCCAGATTGACAAAGGTAAACTTAAACTTTTGGTCTAACTTTATACCAGAAGTCTAAGTTTACGATTTTCAGGTATTCGCGTACTTAGGTGGGATTATCTTCACCAGGGCCTGATCATCCATACTCATTGCGGATCATTTGCACTCTGGCTTTATCATCCGACTCTGGGCTGGAATCAGTGTAATTACATGCACCTGCACATTATCAATCCCACCTGCAACACAGATAAAAAAACAGATAAAAGCAACATACAACAAAGAGTCTGGTTTCTCTACAACCACACTATGCCTGCCCGCGCTTCATATCCTGAAGCCATGCTGCCCATTAGAAGGTAAAGAAACTATACAGAGGAGGAGACCACCATGATCCTGAAATTTATTGCGAGGAACCAAAAAAGACTGCATGGTCTCCCACCCTACAGCAGCCGTTCCTCACAGAAGGCAGCTGATTGCAGCAACTGGCCATGGCAGTCACTGCATTGGGAGAGGCCACCCAGACTGTGAATGACATCAAGAAGAAGTGCCAGGATGAGAAGAGAAGGGTGAAAGAGACGTACCACAGGATAGAGGTGGCCAGAGGTCTCCCAGGTGTACAAACTGGGCCTACCTCTGACTCACCCCACATGAGAGGGATGTCCTCTCCCCCACAGATCCCTACCTGCTCCATGGGCTGCCTATGAGTGAGTATCACAATGTGGTGCCAGGTAATATGCAATGACACTAAAAAATTATGCCAAATGACTAATGTTTGCGATACTCAAAAAATGTGACCATGAATGTTGTCCCAAGTAAGTACAAACTACATGGTTACTCAGACCCTTGTGTGTCTCAGCTAGTCCATTACATTACAAGTACCAGAATCCTTTGTGATGGCAATTGCAAATGACAAAACCACTTAACACTGGTGCAATGCAATCGATAAAGCCCCTCATTCATTTACCATTGCTGTTGGCATGTAGATGCAAATGTGTAGTTATGTGACAGGTTGCACATAATCAAATATCTTGGTCAAGTCTGATGACCTTTCCCTTCTATTGCCACATATAGCCAGAATACAGTCACACACTGGAGCACAGGTCTCTGCACCATCAGGGAGGCAATGTCACGGAGCACAACAACCCACATCATCAGCACAAATTGATACGTAAATATGACCAAGGGAGGACATTGGCTCCTTCACTGTTACCAGTCAACACAAAGTTATAGTACATGGAATTCATAAACTGTGGCAAACCTGTGAAATGAACTAAGTAATGCTGTGATTCACATGTGTCAACTAATATGTTAACTGAACACACACATATCATTGTAGGCCCTGTGACATTGTCAAGAAAGGAACAGCATGCAGTGACCTCTGCAGGATTATTAAGTGTGACATCTGGTCAGGCACCACACACTAGGTGGATATGAGACACTGGTAAGGATACATGAAAATTCCTATACCAACAAATAATGCTCCTAAACTGTGGTGTAAATGTCAGCAGTATCCGGTGTGTGTCTAATGTCACTGTTACCACTCATCCCCATATACTCACATATGTCTCGCAACAGTATACCACACACCACCCTGGCATATTAATCAATGATAGGTCAACCAAAAATATATGTGAATAGTACCTACCTGAGGGTTCATATTGGCCCTCATGTAGGTTGATTTTGTGTGGGTCCGTGCAGCACGTCTATATCTTACGAGTCAGTATGCCTCACCTCATGAGGTGTAAGGTGTTTGTACCTTCCCAGATATACATGGTTCTGTCACTCTGGGAAACTGTCACAAGTGTCCCCATTGTTCATGGAATGTCACTCGAGTGGAGAGTGAGGCACCTCAGGGATATGTTCAGCTTTGACACATTCCAGGACCCCATTTTAAACCATGCAAATTGACTTCCTGTGGCCTCATAGACATGATTTACTGGTGTGTGCAGCTAGAGTTACAGCTAGAGTTACACAAAGAGTGATCCTCCGGTGCCTTGATGGGTTTCATAAATTTGACCCCAAGTCCACCATGGAGAGGTGGAGTCACAACCTGTTTCTAATTTCAGGACATGGATACTTGCTGACAAAATGCTAGGAAACAACAGCTAAAGTAATGATGCTGGTGAGGGGTGTACTTATACCAGCAGGTTAGCATTTTGGGAGTGTTGTAGTGGCTTGCAAGTTAGGTGTAGAGAAGGGAAAGGGTAAACATCTTGTGGTTAAACTGCACAACATAGAAAACAGTTAAGGTGGGTATCACCCCAGTTTTTCCACTTGACCAAATAGAGTGACCGTAGAACAATGTTTATTGCACTTTGCCACCATGATCACAAATGAGTGAACCACTGAACAGAGGACTACAGCATGTGTGCTGTACTTGACCATATTCAGAGTCAGAAATAAATAGACTATGATGTTGTACACATACATTGGAAACACAGGCCAAAGGAAAAGTGCATGCCAGAAATGGCTGACCTCACAGCCCAAAATAAGAAATGTTGTCCTGTTGGTAGAAGGAGGGTGAATAAATGCTACCCATACCTAGTTGATAATTGTGTATATCAAACATGTACATGGCAATGTACTGACCACATCTGATGTTCAAAGATTAACCAGCTCCTCATGTTCTGGGAGACTCATTTATAAATTGCCAGATGCCACATCATACGTAGGATGTATGATGCCAAAAAAGATGTAGGTGTGTACAAAGGTGACAGTGCTGGACACCCTAGTTATTCCCATCCTATAGCTCTCAGTAACATCCAAAATACATGTTGTAATTGTGATACTTGTTTGTTTGATATGAGGGCGGCCTGTAACTTGTAGATCACTGGTTCATAGCTCTGACATGTACATGTAAAATTATTACCATCATCCTTTGCACTCAGTAATGGATATGTATGTTACATTCTAGCTGCTGCCAGGACTACTTTAGTGATACAGATAACACCATCCAGAGGTTTAGGAGACATCTTGGCTGCAGCAGCCTAACCCACAGCCATCTGTCCATCAGGTAAGTGTGCCATATAGTGTTGTATTCTATTGATAACATATTCATGAAAAAGAACCAAATCCTTGTGGAAGGGGGTGAGCAGAATTTGTTATTTTAGCATTACTCCTGCAGTGGTGTGTAAAATGGGCCCAACAGCATCTGTGATGTGTGTGTCAATTGTGCATAATCACACATAATACATGCAGAACATTAACCACTGTGTCACTTCTTTCCAAAGCTGCTGGATCACTGACCAGTTCTTCTGGTACATACTCAAGGAGTCGGGTCTAACAGCTGACATCTAGGAGGATCTCAATACCACAGACCTGTGGTTGGAACTGTTGAGTTTGCTTTTGCATTTCATATGATTTGAACACCTCAATGCCACAGTGTTAGCTATCATGTGTAGGTGTACACAAACCAGGTCACATGTGTACATCCATTGATGTGAAGATAATTTAACTCAAACCCTGTGTTACACCGCATCATGTTGTCTCATAGGTGTTGAGGACAACTACTTGAGTCTGGAGGAAGGATCATCTACCAGTGACTGACGCCAGGCAATCTGAAGTGAACCCACTCCTCTTCCAAGCTGACTTGTCAGCTGCCAGAACAGCACAGGAGGAGGAGGAGGAAGCAAAGGAGGAAGAGGATCAGGGACTTTCATTCACTGTCCACAGACTGTTGATGAACTAACCAATCTGAAGGAAGACTTTTATGATTTGGGTGGCATTCCACATGTCATAGGTGCCGTTGACGGGACCCACATTGGTACCACCAAACAACAGAAAACCGGTGTACTGCAAGAAGAAAAACTTTCATTCCATAACTGTTCAAGTGGTTTTCTACCTGATTTAGACATCTCTAACATTTGTTCCTGATTTTAGGGATCCACCAATGTTTCTTTTACACTACACAATAGAAACATACAGCAGCAAATGACACAACTTGGAAATGTGTGGGCCTCCTTGTTGGTAAGTGGTATATCTCAATATATGTATAAATCTCATTTGATAGTCCGTTAAATTGTGCTGCATCTCTATTCTACAAATTAAATATGGCATTTTTCTGTATTCTATGAGACTCTGCCTATCGTAGTAGACCATGGTTGTTAACCCCATTGGGAAATCCAACAACACCAGGGAAGGTCTGCTTCAATGAGGCACATGTTAGAACTCACCAACCACATTCTGGTGTCTGGACAAGTCTGAATGAGTCCCCCAAGCCTTCCTCCACTCATCTAAGAAAGTATGCAAGGTAACAGTGTACTAATGAATGCTGTACAACATTGCCCTACAGCGAAACTTGGCTTTCATCCAGAATTATGACTACAACAAGGAGGCTAAGGGTAAGGTTGAATGATATTTCCAAATGAAAATGACAGTAGTGAAGAAGAAGGACATGATTTGCATCAGGACTTTATTGCCAACTTTTTCACATAATGGTATATAACACTAAGCCAACTTGTGTATCTAGATCTACAGGTGGCAAACTTCCAAATTTGTTGTGATTTATACAGTTTAGGCTATAGGTCCATAAGATCAGGGTTGTAAAGGTAATTTTAATGATTGCGATGAGTACATGGGAGGATTGTTCTCCTAGAAACTGATCTTGACAATGCTTGATTAAGCACAGGAAAAGATAGTGTAGCACAAATGATGGGCAAAATGCGCAACCAATCAAACAATTACCCCAGTCAGAGATCTGGGTTTAATCAATCAATTCTTTTTGCTCACCACCCCACCCCAGTTTGGATCCGGCTACACGCAAATGAGTCTTGACCCTGTTCTTAATGGGAAAAGTCCATCCCGAACTTCCAAGAAAGGTCTTACCTGGACAGGAAACAAGCATCGGTTTCAGGGTATCACCTTTCCTCAGCCAGGATAGCTTGAATTCAGTGGCATAGTGAGCCCGGGACCTACGTCTGGGTATACCCGGTGCACTTAAGGTGATAAAAGCAAACAAACACAAATGATGGACAGAATGTGCAACCAAACATTCACCCCCAGTGACAGATCTGATTTTAATTAATCAATTATTATGCTCACCACGCCACCTCAGTTTGGACCTAGCCATATGCAGATCACGACCAGCAGGAGTTTCATGCTCAGTGAAGGCTTGTGCAGGAGTTGTTAACTGTGGTAGCAGTTGGTGGAGTGGTTTTAGGACATTCTGATGTTGTAATGATGTCCTATAGTAGGAAAGTACCTAATCAGTGTTTCATTGTATAATTTTATGATACTGATACTAAATATCAGAGTTTGTAAAAGCATTAGGCTTACATACAAACTCCTTTTTTGACCAAGACTTTACTTCACATGTCAATTTGTTCAATATTTGTGGCTATGCGATTTTATTTCATATTTGTTTAAAAAATCAATCTACACTTCTAAAATCTACCACAAATTCACAAATTAACAAGTACAAAGTACTCACATGTTTCTCTTTTGACAACAACACAAGTTTCTGTCATGCCCAATCAGTGCTATGGAGAGCTTTCCAATTTTGAGTGCTCTTTCTGAACCAGAATTGGCATTTTTTGTATCAAAATGTACATGATACAGGTAAGTCATTATCCTTTTACAATGCATGAGACTACAATTGCACAGCAAATGAAAAGCTTGTACATGGTTATATAGTTATATGCACTGTAGCCCCCCGATACCTATAGAGTTGTCAAAGCTCCACATTTCTGAGTGTCATTACAGAGAAAAGTTACCAACCAGAATGTTTCTATGTGTTGCAGAGTATGAACATGCATTACTTCAAGGTAATAACTTTTTATATGCTGTGAGTCAAAGTTTGGCTGTGATGAGAGTGAGGCGTGACATGAAGTTATGGTAGCTCTTACAATGCTTTATGGGACTTGTAGTAATTTGCTACTAAGAGTGCACCCATTGTTGATTACTTTTCCAATTGATTATTCCATTTAATTAAACTTTACCTAAATGGTAACTTGAGAGTATACCTATAGACAGCTAGGGCTGGACCACAACATGTTTAGAGGTACATTAAAGTATGTGTGAAATATAGTGCTGCTAGCACAATAGTAGCCTTGTGTGTCCAGGCCATTGGTACACACAGTACATTTTTTCAGAGTATATACTTGATTCTCATTTGTTCCAATTGTGTCATAGACACTGTCACCATCTTGTTAGACAAATATACAAGCACTTTAGATGTGAGTAGCAAGTGTATGGTTGACTTGTCATAAGGGTATATCCATATCAGGTTCTGTGGATTGGATGAAGAAGGTGACACTATGTGAGAGACTGTAAATAAAGATTTGACTACAATAGTTATGTTTTGCATTTACCTACTTACTTTTAAGGATAAATGTAAAGATGTTCTTCATGACAGTTATGAAGTATAGAAGGCACGCACAATGAAGTAGATCAGCTTTACAGTATTTTATATAACTCATGTAAAATATCAGGCCACACAATGCATAGTTGTTAAACAAATGTCTGAAACATTACAGATAATGCACATTATCATGTCACTATGTACTCCATGGTAAAAATACAAAGGATGGTTTAATTGTCATAGTAAAATTTCAGTTTATTAAACTAGAGTGGCCCTCACAGTATGCTGACATTAATATCTCTGTGGGAGGTTTAACATTTGTTTGTGTGTAATTTAAGACTTTCATACTGCAAGACACAAATGATTTTGATTTGAGGGACATTTGCAATTTACAAATTAGTACCTGTAGTGTGCTTTCACTTACCTGACTCCATTCCACCTGACATTTCTGCAAAGCCTTCAGTGTGCTAGATCCCTCACAACTTTTCCTCCCAGGGCAAGAGGTGCATAGACTTGACAGAACCATCACCAGTCTGCTGGGCTGCTAGGTGATCTGTGGAGGCCAGAGATCTGACCCTCCTCTGCAGATCATTCCAGTGCTTCATAATTTTTTCCTGTGACTGACTTGTGTTAGAGACAATTATATCCTATGTTTGCCTTTTCTGAGTAATAGTTATAGACTGAACAAATAACCCAAACAAGTGGGGCTCTACTCTAATAATTTAATCCACACTGAATATTAATGCTATGTCTGTAAATCTGGGGTTTCTTCTCCTAGCCATGGTTGAAAATAAGTACAAATATTAAAAAGGGAAGAAAATAATAGATTCCATAGACGAACATTTCAAATATAGCAAAAAGTGAATCTAATGGTTTGATCCTAAAAACAACTATTTTCTGCTGGCTGCTTCGGAAACAAAGGCAAACGATGGTTGTATAGCATGGGATTTGCTTTATAGTGTGCTCCACAAGTGTGATTACTTAGAATGTTAGTAAGCAGAACATCCATCATTCAGATGCAACTCTATACCATGGAAATCCCGTTCTGTGACATATTTCTTCCAACGCTATGTGCCTGTAAGCCCTCTATGCTGACAGTAATATATAGATTGGGCAGACAGAATTCCAACATGTTGACAGAGTGTCACACAACAGCAGAGGATTAATCACCACATGCGCTGTAGCCCCGCTAGAACGACAGATCTCCCTTCTACACAATGGATGAAGGTTTCACCATGAAGGTTTCACCACTCTATACATAAATCGGATGGGATGTACTCTACAAGCCCAGCAGATAGAATTAAACCTCCATCACGGAGGATGGACCGAGACTGACAAGATATAAATCTGGCCCTTAGAAACTTTTCCTTTGTACCTAGCCTTTCTTTGAACCCATATTGTCAAGGAAATAATACATTATTGTACCGTATCCAATCTCTTAATCTATTAAAAAGAACCGTCCCCACTATTTTAACAGTAGACCCAATTAAAGAGATGGGTATGTAATAATTTGGATTGATGTAACTCCCTTTTTTGAAGACCGGATTGCTTATAGATCTTGCCCAGGAAGGAAGGAAGATAAGTTAGATTTAAGTTAATACATACATTAATATGTAAAGCAGCCCAAAATTCTACCCTACATTTAAAATATCGATGGGCACCCCATCCAGCTCTGGAGATTTGTTAGGGGAGCTTAATTAATGGTAACAAACAATTTATCTACATAGGTATGAAACATCTCAATGTCATTACTATTACAAACTAAATCAATAGAGATGCTGCACTCAGAAGGTCCATATTACTAAAATGTGCAAACCCTTGGTCTCCAGTGATATGACTTCTCATTATGGGGGGTGATGTCTTTTATACTCTTGGATCACTAACCTCACTATAAAACAATATCTGATTTGTAGAAAAGGCTTCACAGGTAAACAATCCCAATTAACCCTATGGATTTTAATCTTTCTTTTAGGCAAGGCCTCTTTATAGAGTGCCCGAGCCTGTGAGACAGCAGCAGGATTCATGGAAATGGTGGACAGCGGTCTCCACAAATTCCTGTTAGCATAAGAGCAAGATCTATCAAACCAGCGAGTATCTATAGATGCAGATCTTCTTACAGGCTTAAGCAATGATCTATTTATTAATTCACATAAAATGTCATGCTGAACACTTAAGTTGCTCCCCAAAATATTATCAGACAAACATGCCATACAAATGTCTAAATTAGATTTTACTAAGCTGATCAAAAACGTAATAGGTTCAGGCAGGTGCCAAACTAACCTAAGGCCTTTATGTTGGAGCAATTGTTGTATAACACAACACAAAAAACATGCCTCACAAAACACATGGGTAAAGCAAATGTAGCTATCAGGGGGTTATGATCCCCAAAACGTACAATGTGTTACACTTTACCAAATACTGTCACATCCCACTGGTTATGAACTCAATTAAAGAACCACAACCTTTTCCATGGAATATCAGAATCCTTGGCTCAATGTCATATTCAATCTCATTATTAACATTTATAAGATCTTCCACCTAATGGCCTAATTCAGCACCTCTATGGTCAGAGAGGTCATTCATGATACATTTCTGAAGGCAAGATATAACAGTGGCTAAATCAATAGTAGGGAGAGTAATTTTAGCATTTAAATTCCCACAAAGCATAATATATACTTAGACACAAGTTTATAAAATGTCTTATATACAGATAAAGGTCTTAAAGGATATAGGTGAAAAGGGGTAAAGGATACAAGGACAAAGAGTTTGCCCACTCTGGAGAATGAAGGTCCAGAAAAACTCTGCCAATCAGCACATGGCGGAGTTTTTGCTCACACGTGGGCTACCAACAGTAAATCAGTGAGCACAAGTGAGAAGTTGAGAGCTAGAGCGCCATCACAGCAAGATTTCATATAGGGGGTGGTTGCGGCAAGTCACTACAGTTCATGTTGAGTAAGCTGCTGCTTCTATCGAGAAAACTGCAACTCAAATAGAAAGTCTGTTCAAGCAGCAGAAAGAAGAAGCACCATCTGGTGCACCATGTGGTGTCGTTCCTGCTGATTGTACAGCTTGGGATAAGCTCCTGGTTTTAAAAATCAGTGTAAGCATCACAACTTACGAAATTCCACCACTTGCAGAACTCTGCAGAATCTCACAGAGGTTTTAGTGATCTCTGTGGAATTCCGCATAGTGAAACTCCCTAAGTTCTGCCCATTCCTACTCAAATACAGGGTACAATAGATTAGACCTTCCAATGGGGGCAAATGCCAAACCAGAAATAAAAGGGAGTACAGTGGGAGGTGGCTTACAAAAATATCCAAGTTGGACGGGGAATATAGCAATGTGGCTAGAAAGAGAAAAATTGGAATGGGCTAGAAGACTACGCACTACATTAGGATCTTCAAAATTCACAAGAATACACTCCATGTTCAATACGTTGGGGGAGGGACCAATACACTCAACCCCTTCTGGCCATAAGTATTTGATTATTAAACATGGTACTAAACCCCATATGCTTACATAACCAATGTAACACCACATAAATCAATTGATCATTAGTCTTTTCCCCAACTAGATTAAGTTTGGCGACATTAGCCAGGATTGTGAGATGGGGGCAATTTAAAAATAATCTGCCCCTGTGAATGCTGTGTCTCCTGGGAATCCTGCAGAGGAAGGGCAATATTATTGATATAAATAGGATTAAGGTAAAGAGAAATGAGAGGGAGGCAAGAGTGAGGAGGTGCACACATACATGCACACACACTTACATCCATTCATTCACATGCAGACATGTGCACTCACTCACAAATAAACATACATTCATACATACATGCATGCACAAGTCAATAGAAAAGAACACTTACCTGCACTGCAGCTCAGGAAGAGAAGCCTCGGTGGTACAAGGGGGTGGGACTGCTGCTTCCCCTCTTTGGCTGACCTTAGGTAGCAGGCTCTACCCCATCACAGAGTGTGATGGGGTCAGATAGACTGCTGACCTCATCCACTCTGTGATCAGGTATCAATGATAGACACTCTGCCCTGGGTAATTCAGGGCTTAAACCTGAAGTGCCCGAGTACGAGGCTAATTCGGATGCTCTCCCTCATCAAGAGGGGGAGGACCTCAAGGACCTTTGCGGAGCTGAGGAGGTCACACCTACAGGAGTTGTGTCCTCTTCAGCCCAGCAGAATTCAGCTAAGACAGCGAGGAGCTTGCACCTTTAGCGCATGCCTCGCTCCTGGCTGCCTGACCTTAAAATAAAGAGGCCCATATTTATACTTTTTGACGCAAAACTGCGCTATCGCAGTTTTGCGCCAAAAAGATTAGCGCCGGCTAACGCCATTCTGAAGCGCCATGCGGGCGCCGTATTTATTGAATGGCGTTAGCCGGCGCTAGCAGACCGGCGCTGCCTGGTGTGCGTGGAAAAAAACCACGTACACCAGGCAGCGCCGGCGTTGGGGAAAATGGCGTTAGGGCGTCTTAAAATGGGGCAAGTCAGGTTGAGGCAAAAAAATCGCCTCCACCCGATTTGCGCCATTTTTAACGACGCCCAGACGCCATTTACATGACTCCTGTCTAAGTAAAGACAGGAGTCATGCCCCCTTGCCCAATGGCCATGCCCAGGGGACTTATGTCCCCTGGGCATGGTCATTGGGCATTGTGGCATGTAGGGGGGCACATATCAGGCCCCCCTATGCCAAAAAAAATAATAAAAAAAATAAATAATTATACTTACCTGAACTTACCTGAATGTCCCTGGGATGGGTCCCTCCATCCTTGGGTGTCCTACTGGGGTGGGCAAGGGTGGCAGGGGGGGTCCCTGGGGGCATGGGAGGGCAGCTGTGGGCTCATTTTGAGCCCACAGGTCCCTTAACGCCTGCCCTGACCCAGGCGTTAAAAAGAGGCGCAAATGCGGGGTTTTTTGCCCCGCCCACTCCCGGGCGTGATTTTTGCCCGGGAGTATAAATACGACGCATTTGCGTCGCAGTCATTTTTTTTAGACGGGAACGCCTACCTTGCATCTCATTAACGCAAGGAAGGCGTTCACGCAAAAAAATGACGCTCTTTCCTCATACTTTGGCGCTAGACGCGTCTAACGCCAAAGTATAAATATGGCGTTAGTTTTGCGCCGAATTTGCGTAAAAAAAAACGACGCAAATTCGGCGCAAACGGAGTATAAATATGCCCCAGAGTGTCTATCAGGCTGTCCATTGCTCTGCCTGACAGACACTCTTTGTGACTGCGTCGTATTTATACTCCCGGGCAAAAATCACGCCCGGGAGTGGGCGGGGCAAAAAACCCCGCATTTGCGCCTCTTTTTAACGCCTGGGTCAGGGTAGGCGTTAAGGGACCTGTGGGCTCAAAATGAGCCCAGAGGTGCCCTCCCATGCCCCCAGGGACCCCCCCTGCCACCCTTGCCCACCCCAGGAGGACACCCAAGGATGGAGGGACCCACCCCAGGGACATTCAGGTAAGTTCAGGTAAGTATAAAAAAAAAATATATATATATTTTTTTTTGGCATAGGGGGGCCTGATTTGTGCCCCCCTACATGCCACAATGGCCAATGACCATGCCCAGGGGACAGAATCCCCCTGGGCATGGCCATTGGGCAAGGGGGCATGACTCCTGTCTTTACTAAGACAGGAGTCATGTTAATGGCGTCTGGGCGTCGTTAAAAATGGCGCAAATCGGGTGGAGGCGATTTTTTTGCGCCAACCTGACTTGCACCATTTTTAAGACGCCCTAACGCCATTTTTCCCTACGCCGGCGCTGCCTGGTGTACGTGGTTTTTTTCCACGCACACCAGGCAGCGCCGGTCTGCTAGCGCCGGCTAACGCCATTCAATAAATACGGCGCCCGCATGGCGCTTCAGAATGGCATTAGCCGGCGCAAAGCTTTTTGACGCTAAACTGCGTTAGCGCAGTTTAGCGTCAAAAAGTATAATACGGGCCTTTATGTCCAAAAGGTGCGGGGTGTGGCCCCTCTGCCCTTAAAGATGGACTGCTGCTGACAGACTGATTGGGTGGAACAGGTAGGGAAAGAGGAGGAATTCGAGAAATGGGCACCAATGGGGAAGATGAATCAGAGTAAGGTTTCCAATTTCTACCTTCTGAGTCCCTGAAAAAAATACCACACATGCTATCCTTAACCTCATGAGGGGAATGTTTTGGTTCAGTTTGTGGACTGTGGTACATTTTATATGAAATTAACTGAGCCAGACTAGATTCAGTTGTGTCTAACTGATCTGAAAGAGGCCTAATGTGTGTCATTAAATTTTATTTTAACATAGTGCACAGTTTGTTTAGGTAGTCCAAATCATTCCCACAGTCCACAATATCCCAATTGGATCTACCTGATTCACTGCCCCTGCCTCCCTCCTCTTCGTAACATCTCCTTTTTTCTTTTTGACTGGTGGTACAATAGGGTGCTACAAGACTTTTCTAATTGAACAAGTAAACAAATATCTTCAGTATCTGCAGAAGCACAGATCTCAGCCATTTCATTCTGTTTACCTCTGCTCCTTCTATTGACAACCGCCTTTTAGTTAATGAAAGCTCTTTTGTAATTACACCCACTGCATGCTCCAAGACAAAATCAATAGTTCAATTAGTAACATTAGCTGCAGGGGTTGTACTGTTCACAGTTTTCCTCTTTTCCATGATAGCAGGGATGTTAAACCACTAAAGTAACAAATTAAAAGGGAGGTAGCCCAGCTTAGCCTCTTCAAGCACTGGGGTGTAAGTGGTGTTTATATGAGTTTGCTCTCTACGCTGAAAAGCTCACCTCATCTCCAATAACAGCAAGGCTTTCTGGGTCTTTGAGACCTGGTCCTCTCCAAGTGCTTCCCTTTATTTTTAAAATAATTGGATTTTTTTTTCTTTTTTTTTTTCTTTGTCCTTGCATCCTTTACCACTTTTCACCCATATCCTTTATCCCTTTTTCCATTTTTGATTCTTCTATGGCCTTTTCATGTGCCTTTTAGCTCTTTTACCACTATCCAGTCATTACACTCCCCTGAGGAGGTCCGTGCTGTGAGTGTCATGGTTCATGTAGGTACCCCTTGAACACCTTTAGTCATCTTTTGGTCACCTCTCTTATTGCTGGGCTCAAGTACCCTGTGAGACAGGTGACAGGGTTAATAAAAATAAAAAAAAATACAAAGGGTGCAAAATGGAATCAACGTAATCCTTCTGCAGTGTGTTCCCCTTATGTCTGTTTGCAATTTAGTCTCTTTTTAGCCTCTATTGCAGCCATTGATAGGGCCAGTTTAGGCTCTTGTGGAGTCACTGTTTGGCCTCTGCTGTAGTGTCCAATATGGACAGTATAGATTCTTGTGGAGGAAGGTTATGGTGTGCTGATACTGGAGAGGGTAGGGAGGAGGGGAGGTGGGAAGAGTCAACATAGCCCAGAGTCGCAAGCTACACCCATGTCTGGACTGGCCACTTCTGCAAACTACAGAGCAGAGCCCAAGCACTACCAGGGTCTAAAGCTACTGGCAGTGCTGCTGCCTTCTATACAACACCCTCTAGCCCGCTCCACCCGAATTTTCTATAATCAACTGTATGAGACACTACTCCACGCTACTCCACTCTACTCTACTCCACTACTGCACTCTACGCCACTCCAATATAGGCTACTCTATACTACTCAACTCTACGGAAGTGTCTGCCACTCTGCCATACTTTACCACCTTTCTCTACTCCATGCCACTTCACTGAACAACACTGTAACCCACTCTGTGGCATTCTACTCCACTTCACTATAAAAAAGATTCAGACATTCTACAACATGCCAATCCACTCCACTCCACTATACTACACAGAACTCCACTCCACTCTACAACACTTTACTCCACTATATGCTATGGCAGTCCACTCCACTCCACCCCACAACACTCTAGAACATGCTACTCCACTCTATGCTACACCACTTCACTCTAAGCTACACCACTCCACTGGGTTCAGTTCCACTCTACTCCACTATATGACTGTTGGAAAATGGGTTATTGGTAGGGCAGGTAGGTACCTACACCTAGCAACAAGCCACAAACCTCCACAAAAGTACAGTTAGGTCTCAGTAAATTAATCCCAGCTCTACCCTTGGTAGCTTGGCATCGAGCGTCAAGGCTTAACTTAGGAGACAAAGTGTAAAGCATTCAAATATCACAAAACAGTAATTAAATAAAACACAGGAAACAGTTTAAAAATCCAAAACCAATTTATAAAAATAGCTTATATTTTTATATTTAAAATGACACAAAAACGATTAAAATCGGTTCAGGGGAACCGGAGATATGAATTTTTAAAGTATTATTATTTTCTAGCGCATAGAAACAAAAAGCGCCAATCGGGTCATCTGGTTGCACCAGGACCGGGACAAGGTCAAACTTTCAGGCCGACCGCGATGGAGCCCTGCTCGGATACAGGTCGCGGGAAGCCTCGGTTAAAAAGTTACCTTCTGACTTAGTCTTTATTTTGAAGTTTTTCTTCACCGGGACGAACCTGCCAGTTGGATCCGACCTCCTGGAGCCCTTGTCCGGATACGCGAAGTCGGTTTCCTCGGTGGTGATTTTTACCTTCGGACTTAGTCGTTTTTTCGAGATGAAAATCCTTCGACCGGGGTAAACCTGAATCTTGATCCGACGTCCGTGGAGCCCTTCTCGGATACGATGGCTGGAAGGTCCCGGTCAACTTTTTACGTTCGGACTTAGTCTCTTTTTCGGATGTTTTTCTTGACCGGGACGAACCACGAAGTCAGGCCGGGTCGCGGTTGAGGCAAGCCGGCTAGAATTTCTGCGTCGAGTCGGTCACTTTATGGAGCTTTTTTCTAAAATTTCTCCAATCTTTTCCAAACTTCTGGGGCTTCACCCAGATGTTCTTTTAAGGTTCTTTTGGGGTCCACAGCTCACCCCAAGGGTCCAGAAGTTCTGTGATGGTCCTTGGGAAGTGCGGACTTCAACTCCCAGAGTGCACCTGGCGCAAACTCCTTTTTGGCCACTGGACAGTGGTCAGCTGGTCACTTTTTCAGGAGTTGGTGCAGGGGACTCTGGATAGCAATTTTTCACCTGTAGCAAACAGGGAGTCCCTCCTTGAACCAGTGGAAGCCAGGCAAAGTCCTTCTTGTGGTGAAGCCCAAGTGTGCAGCTGGTGCAGTCTTTCTGAGTGCAGGGTCCAGGTGCAGGCCAGGGGTCCAGCAGGGCAGTCCTTCTTCTCCTTGTAGTTCTTTCTTCTTGAAATTTGGTGGGGATCTGAGGCGTGGGTGCAGGTCTGCCAGTTTTATCCTTGCTCCTGGGTGAAAAGCAGGGGGGCCCTGGTCCTCCAATCAGGGACAGGGTCGTCCCCCTGTGATGACCACTTCCTGGGAAGTGTGGCAAAAATCCATCCCAGAAGGCAATAGTCTCTAAAAATCCAAAATGGATGAATCTGATTTTTGGAGGAGAGATCTGGCTGAGCCCACCCACTGGTGTGGCTAAAAATCATAAACACACCCCTCTCCTGCCCTCTCCTAATCTAATCAAGGGGGCGCCTAGCTGTCTGGGGTTGCAGGATGTGGGGGTGTTGCTGGGTGCTCCAGATGTCCTTCTCTGCCTTTGAAGACCAGTTTGGCAGCCCTCCCCCTTCCTGCTTCCCCATCTGCTGAGGGGAGATTCTCTCCCCCAAGCACATTCCTTTGTGTAAAGTCAGGCCACTTCACACCTCATTAAAGTAGCCTGGCAGAAGCTGCTGCAGGCTGGCCAATCAGAGCACAGCAGCAAAAACAATGCAGAGCTGAAATTGGCAACTTTTTAGGTAAAGTCTAAACTTTTTACCTGCACTAGTTATATTAAATCCAACAACTGGAAGTTGTGGGATTTATTATAACAATCAATTTGATACCAAATTCTTGGTATGTAACATTTAAGGAGACTTTACAATTTAAAATAAAGTCTGCCCATTCTAGCCTATGAAGGCCATTTACTTCAATGAGGGAAAAACGAATTTGGCTGTTTTTACCTCACCAGGGCTTATAAATCTATTTTTATAAAGTCCCTGCTTATAGTTACATGGCACCTAGCCCTAGGGGCACATAGGGCACACCTTAGGGGTGACTTATATGTAAAAATAAGGTAGTTTAAGACTTTGGAAGTACCTTTAATTCCAAAGTCGAATTTGCATATAACTTTAATTTAAAAGCAGCCAGCAAGGCAGGCTTGCTTTTAAAATGACACTGGGCACCTCAGCAATGCACCTAGGTGTGCACCACCTATGCTGTGGTCCCTAAACCTACATGCCCTACCATATACTAGGGACTTATAGGTAGGTTAACTTAGCCAATTATAATTAGCCTAATTTGCATATCCATTTTACACAGAGCACAGGCCCTGGGACTGGTTAGCAGTACCCAGGGCACCATCAGAGTCAGGAAAACACCAGCATAAAGTGGAAAATGGGGGCAAAAAGTTAGGGGGCCTCTGCAATCAGCCCCAGTTTCTCACACAACCCCCCCCCAGCCCACACGCCCAGGAGACTCAGCCCAACCCTGGGAGAGTCTTCCTGGCTTGTTAGGCGAGGAAGACAGTGAAGAAAACTGGCTGTCCCTTTGCAGGGCCTACTCTGCCTTACATCCTCCTGTCAGGGTCTCTCCCTCTGGGTAGTGAACCCACCCCAACAATGAAAGGACCCATTTCAAACTGAAACTTCCCTCTAGGGGGGTCTTCCTCCTCTCTCTCTGCCAACTTGGGTAGTGAGGTGCCCACCTCCCCTACTCCTAACTTTGCTAGGGCAACACCTAGCTTACCCAAAGAGGTCACCCAACACTTGAGCAACCCCACCATGACCAATAGGGTCAGGGGGCCTACTTTGCTATTGGCCCTGGGGTCTGCCTCCCAGGCCAAGTACAGTGCTGCCAGGAAGGCTAGCACCCAGCAGAGGCTACTGACAGCTGTCAGTACCCAGAACCACACCCTAAGCTCTCCACTGACAGGTGGCTGAGCTGCTTTAGGGGCATCTTTGGGGTCCTGGTACCCCTCTTGCTGTCTAGAGTGGGGGGCTACCACCTCCTGTGGCAGACACCCTCCTTCCACTCTCCCTTCTGTCAGTGCAGGGGCAACACCTTGCATCTGGACAGCTGCCTGACTACTCAGGACTTCCTTGGGGTCAGGTGAGGCCTCACCAGTGCCAACTCTGGGCTCCCCCCCTACTGGGGCAGAAGGCCTTTGGCTCCTTGGAACTCTCTTTAAGAGTGGCCTACCCTTCCTTTTCTTCTTTCCTTTTCTTGGGGACCCCTGTCTCCTAACTGTAGGGACTGACTCCCCAGGACTTTGGGTAGGGGGGGCGCCCTGGGCGACCACCCCATCTATGACCAGACTCACCTCTGGGAGGTCATTGCCCAGGATACAATCTAGGGGAAGGTCAGCACTGACTACCACCCTAATCCAGTCAAGGATACCCTCCCTCTCTAGGGGCACTATGGCTACAGGTTTGGAGGTGACCTCCCCTGTGGCTATCCTGACTTTCTTTGTCTTTCCTGGGACATACATGTCTGGGGTAACTAACCGGTCACTCACTACAGTGTGACTGGCACAGGTGTCTCTCAGGCCAGTGGTAGGGATCCCATTCACTTGAATGTGGTGGAAGTGCCTACTCCCACCCTCAGGGATCACCAGCTTACCATCTGGTCCTGTCTCCCAGCACAATGCTAGGAGGACTTCATCATCTGAGGAATCCTCCTCTATGGCTACACTGGACAGCCCAGTGCTAACCACCTTCTTTGGACAGGCTGCATCTCCTCTGAAGTGACCTGTCTGCTGACAGTCAAAGCAAGCCCTACTGTCCAAGAGCTTTTTTAACCCTGGGTCTCCCTGTCTCTGCATGTCAGAGTGGGAGTGGGATTTACTCTCCTCCTTCTTAGGGTTCTGGGGTACAGAGGGAGTCTCTGTGGTGGGCTTACCACCTCCCTCCTTAGGTTTTTGGGGACCTGTCCCCCCCTTCTTGGAGTCTCCCCCCTGGGACTTGACAACCACCCTGGTTCTCAACCACTCATCAGCTGCCTCCCCTAGCTCTCTAGGGTTGGTCAGCTTAGAGTCCACTAGATGCTGGCGTAACCTTTCTTGGATACAATTGGTCAAGATGTGCTCTCTCATGATCAGATTGTATAACCCCTCATAAGTATTTACTTTGTTGCCAATAATCCAGCCCTCTAGTGCCTTTAGTGAGGTGTCCACAAAGTCAACCCAAGACTGGGTACTGACCTTCTGGGTGTCCCTGAACTTCATTCTATATTGCTCTGGGGTCAGACCAAACTTCTTGACTAAGCACCTCTTCATACTAGGGTATGAATCTGCCTCCTCCCCCCTTAAGGTCAGAAGCCTATCCCTCCCTGAGTTGGGGACCAACTCCCACAAAAGGGAACCCCAGTATTGAGGCTTAACCCTTCTCATTTGGAGTGCCCTCTCAAAGGCCCCTAGCCACTTATCTATGTCATCCCCCTCTATATAAGCAGGAACTACCCCCTTGGGTAATCTGGGGCAAACTCCCCCACCCATGGACACCTCAGCTTCTTTATCGCTGCTTCCATCTCTTTTTTCTTTGTATGCCCACTTTTTCTTCTCTAGGGCCAGCTTCTCTGCTTCCAAAGCTATGTAGGCTAGCTGGGCTTCCAGCTCTCTTTCCCTGATGGATGGGTTCTCTCCTCCTGAAAGGACCCTCTTCCTACCACTAGCTTTGGGTCTGCCCCTAGTGACTGTGTCCAGTGAGGACCGTTCCTCCTCTTCCTCACTTGGGGTCTGATGCCTTTCCTCCCCTGAGTGGTTAGAGTTAGCATCATCCTCTTTTGGTTCCTCCTCTGGAGCTTCCTCTGTCTCTACCTCTTGGGCCTCAGCCCATGCTGTCAGGGATTTAATCAGGATTTCCTTCCTGAGATTAGTGGTTGCAGGCAACCCCCTCTCAATACACAACCCCCTAAGCTGGACTACTGTCAGTGTGGGTAGGCTAGCCAGATCAAGCTCCATGGTTCCCTAGTTTTGTGTCAACAAAAACTTTTTGCAAAAATTGGAAACAAGAATTTAGAAAAATTACAAAAATTCAATAATTGAAATTAATCCAAATTAATTTAAAAAAAAATTAAAATTAAAAATTAAAAACAATTTTTGCACTAGGACAATTTAAAGGATTTTTAATTTGTTTTATCTAAAACTGTAACGTGATATTGAACACAAGTACAGGATCCCGTCGCTGCTTCCAATTATGTTGGAAAATGGGTTATTGGTAGGGCAGGTAGGTACCTACACCTAGCAACAAGCCACAAACCTCCACAAAAGTACAGTTAGGTCTCAGTAAATTAATCCCAGCTCTACCCTTGGTAGCTTGGCATCGAGCGTCAAGGCTTAACTTAGGAGACAAAGTGTAAAGCATTCAAATATCACAAAACAGTAATTAAATAAAACACAGGAAACAGTTTAAAAATCCAAAACCAATTTATAAAAATAGCTTATATTTTTATATTTAAAATGACACAAAAACGATTAAAATCGGTTCAGGGGAACCGGAGATATGAATTTTTAAAGTATTATTATTTTCTAGCGCATAGAAACAAAAAGCGCCAATCGGGTCATCTGGTTGCACCAGGACCGGGACAAGGTCAAACTTTCAGGCCGACCGCGATGGAGCCCTGCTCGGATACAGGTCGCGGGAAGCCTCGGTTAAAAAGTTACCTTCTGACTTAGTCTTTATTTTGAAGTTTTTCTTCACCGGGACGAACCTGCCAGTTGGATCCGACCTCCTGGAGCCCTTGTCCGGATACGCGAAGTCGGTTTCCTCGGTGGTGATTTTTACCTTCGGACTTAGTCGTTTTTTCGAGATGAAAATCCTTCGACCGGGGTAAACCTGAATCTTGATCCGACGTCCGTGGAGCCCTTCTCGGATACGATGGCTGGAAGGTCCCGGTCAACTTTTTACGTTCGGACTTAGTCTCTTTTTCGGATGTTTTTCTTGACCGGGACGAACCACGAAGTCAGGCCGGGTCGCGGTTGAGGCAAGCCGGCTAGAATTTCTGCGTCGAGTCGGTCACTTTATGGAGCTTTTTTCTAAAATTTCTCCAATCTTTTCCAAACTTCTGGGGCTTCACCCAGATGTTCTTTTAAGGTTCTTTTGGGGTCCACAGCTCACCCCAAGGGTCCAGAAGTTCTGTGATGGTCCTTGGGAAGTGCGGACTTCAACTCCCAGAGTGCACCTGGCGCAAACTCCTTTTTGGCCACTGGACAGTGGTCAGCTGGTCACTTTTTCAGGAGTTGGTGCAGGGGACTCTGGATAGCAATTTTTCACCTGTAGCAAACAGGGAGTCCCTCCTTGAACCAGTGGAAGCCAGGCAAAGTCCTTCTTGTGGTGAAGCCCAAGTGTGCAGCTGGTGCAGTCTTTCTGAGTGCAGGGTCCAGGTGCAGGCCAGGGGTCCAGCAGGGCAGTCCTTCTTCTCCTTGTAGTTCTTTCTTCTTGAAATTTGGTGGGGATCTGAGGCGTGGGTGCAGGTCTGCCAGTTTTATCCTTGCTCCTGGGTGAAAAGCAGGGGGGCCCTGGTCCTCCAATCAGGGACAGGGTCGTCCCCCTGTGATGACCACTTCCTGGGAAGTGTGGCAAAAATCCATCCCAGAAGGCAATAGTCTCTAAAAATCCAAAATGGATGAATCTGATTTTTGGAGGAGAGATCTGGCTGAGCCCACCCACTGGTGTGGCTAAAAATCATAAACACACCCCTCTCCTGCCCTCTCCTAATCTAATCAAGGGGGCGCCTAGCTGTCTGGGGTTGCAGGATGTGGGGGTGTTGCTGGGTGCTCCAGATGTCCTTCTCTGCCTTTGAAGACCAGTTTGGCAGCCCTCCCCCTTCCTGCTTCCCCATCTGCTGAGGGGAGATTCTCTCCCCCAAGCACATTCCTTTGTGTAAAGTCAGGCCACTTCACACCTCATTAAAGTAGCCTGGCAGAAGCTGCTGCAGGCTGGCCAATCAGAGCACAGCAGCAAAAACAATGCAGAGCTGAAATTGGCAACTTTTTAGGTAAAGTCTAAACTTTTTACCTGCACTAGTTATATTAAATCCAACAACTGGAAGTTGTGGGATTTATTATAACAATCAATTTGATACCAAATTCTTGGTATGTAACATTTAAGGAGACTTTACAATTTAAAATAAAGTCTGCCCATTCTAGCCTATGAAGGCCATTTACTTCAATGAGGGAAAAACGAATTTGGCTGTTTTTACCTCACCAGGGCTTATAAATCTATTTTTATAAAGTCCCTGCTTATAGTTACATGGCACCTAGCCCTAGGGGCACATAGGGCACACCTTAGGGGTGACTTATATGTAAAAATAAGGTAGTTTAAGACTTTGGAAGTACCTTTAATTCCAAAGTCGAATTTGCATATAACTTTAATTTAAAAGCAGCCAGCAAGGCAGGCTTGCTTTTAAAATGACACTGGGCACCTCAGCAATGCACCTAGGTGTGCACCACCTATGCTGTGGTCCCTAAACCTACATGCCCTACCATATACTAGGGACTTATAGGTAGGTTAACTTAGCCAATTATAATTAGCCTAATTTGCATATCCATTTTACACAGAGCACAGGCCCTGGGACTGGTTAGCAGTACCCAGGGCACCATCAGAGTCAGGAAAACACCAGCATAAAGTGGAAAATGGGGGCAAAAAGTTAGGGGGCCTCTGCAATCAGCCCCAGTTTCTCACAATGACACTTTATCCCACTCTAATGCACGGTACAACATTACGCTCGTCAACACTCCACCCTAAAACACTCTACTCCACTCTATTCAACTCTACTCTTTAAGAGTCTACTACAGTCTGTGCCATTTTACCACACTGCACTCCTCTCTACGCCCCTATACCACACTGCATAGCCTTCTATTCCATTGTACTTCACTATACAACACTCTAATCAACTCTACTATATTTTCCAGCACTCTACAACACACCATTCCACTCCAATTTATAACACTCTACTTAAGTCTAAGCCTCACCTTCCCACTCTAGTGCACTCTCCATGCCCCTGTACTATACAACACAGTACTGCACTCTGTGACACTTTTTTCCACTGTACGCTACGCCACTCCACCCTTCTCTCCTCTACAACACTAAACTATACAACACTGTCCTCGACTCTATTGGTCAACACTCCATTGAATGACATGCCACTTGACACACTGGATGCTACAATTTTAAGCACCTTTTTCTTCCAAAAACCAAACTGTTGAAATTCAGTAACAAAGACAAAGGTTAAAGCTTTGTTATAATTAGGAAAGCTTTATTTAATCTTTTATTAGAAATGTTAAAGTTATTCTTATACCTTACATTTGTAATTAACAGACTACCTTTAAATCACTCTAACTTTATTTATTCCTTCTATGGAGACAATACTTAAAATACACAAATTTCAAAAATCCTAAACTTATACTTGTGCACTCTATTAAAATTTTACGAAGCACCTTCAAATTACTGAGTCGCACACCTCCGTACATAGTGTTGTCACCTGACTTTCCACACTACATTAACTGTAAACCACCACTGTACTATGCACTGTGTTCTCACAAATAATGTGATTTGCACTGTAATAAGTATTGTTATCGGTACTATGATTTCACTTAGTGTAAGTGATATAATATGCAAAGGAATAATAAGTGCACAGAGAAGGCTCAAGTTATAGTTATATGCTTCCTTTCTCATATGAAGAATCAAGCTGGCACTCCAGAGTTCTGGTACTCAGTGGTTATTTATGATACCATGTTTGGGCATGCTCCTCCTCAGGTTGTCACTCTGCTCTGGTAGCAATTATCACCATTTTGAAGAGGAACCTTATTTGTCACCACATAGTGGATGAGGGTAACCATCCTTAATAGAGAGGGCTCCTCCACAGATTGGTAGACTACATTCTTACTACACTTACTTCAGTAGGTCATTTACCCATTCAGCACTTTTGATGTGGATATACCACTTTGGTTTATTGCTTCCTCGACCCTTCCCATTGACATACAGAACTCTAATTTTGATCAGGTACTATCATTTAATTAAATTCAATACTAATGTAGACCAATAACCTCTTCTGGCTTCAGGAATGTTAATTATGGTGAAACTAATTATAATTTCCATGCAACACTGTAAAAAATACTCACTTGTTGCTCGCATAATTGACTCAGTTACTTACCAGTAATCTTCATTATTCTGAGTTACAGTCTTCCTCATCACAGTTACTAAGGGGCATATTTATACTCTGTTTGCGCCGAATGTGCGTCAAAAATTTTGACGCACAATCGGCGCAAACCCTGCCCCATATTTATACTTTGACGACCGACCCCGCGGGCGTCAAAATACCACCATGTCCGTCATTTTTTGGAAGGGGGAACCAGCCTTGCGTTAATTATATGCAAGGTAGGCATTCCCGTCCAAAAAATGACTTTAAGGCCTGTGCCCCATATTTATACTCTGATGTCATTTTGACGCACAGGAGGGGGTGGGCCTTAAAAAACGACGCACAGCCTGATGGGCGCCGCTTTTTAACGCCTGGGTCAGGGCAGGCGTTAAGGACCTGTGGGCTCGGAAGGAGCCCAGAGGTGCCCTGCCCTGCCCCCAGGGACACCCCCTGCCACCCTTGCTCACCCCAGGAGGACACCCAAGGATGGAGGGACCCATCCCAGGGAAGTAAAGGTAAGTTCGGGTAAGTGTTTTTTTCAGAATTCTTTTGTGGCATAGGGGGGCCTGATTTGGGCCCCCCTACATGCCACTATGCCCAATGACCATGCCCAGGGGACATAAGTCCCCTGGGCATGGCCATTGGGCAAGGGGGCATGACTCCTGTCTTTGCTAAGACAGGAGTCATGTGAATGGAGGTTGAGCGTAAAAAAAATGGCGCAAATCCGGTTTGAGGCCTGAATTTTGCCTCTGACCTGACTTGCCCCATTTTTTGACGCACAACCCCCATTTTCCCATACGCCGGCGCTGCCTGGTGTGAGTCATTTTTTTTGACGCACACTAGTCCGCAGCGCCGGCTAACGTCATTCCATAAATAAGGCGCCCGCATGGCGCGTTGGAATGGCGTTAGCCGGCGGTACATTTTTTGACGCACAACTGCGTTGGCGCAGTTGTGCGTCAAAAAGTATAAATATGGGCCTAAATTAGCTATTCTGTGGCCCATGAACAGAGTCCATCCACCTAAAGATTCAAAGAAGCCCCAACCAGTTTGGCAGCACAGAAAGTACACAGAGGCATGATCACATAGGTGGGGCTTAACATGTATGCTTCATAACCATACCAAGCAAAAAAACAAAACGTATTCATTAATTTTCTACCTCCTTTGTAGAACTGGATTGGGTTAGAAAGGATGTAGGAATGTGGCAAGGAAGATGTGAGTAATGAATATCACTTGTAAATAGCCAAGTCATTACCTACCTCCTCCATCTTCTTTGCCACAATTCGTACTAAATTAGCTAAACCAATGCCAACTTGATTCACAATCAAACATAGATTGCAACACCCTTTGAAGTTATTAATCAACAGAAATTGAAACAAATTCAATGTATGCATAACTGTACTGCTGAAAGGACAGCAGAACCAAAGGAAGAGGAAATATGTTCCCACATCCTCAGTTTATAATGAATAATGAATGTATGCAGGTTAGACCATGTGGCAGCGGCACACATGTTCTTAAGTGCAGCTCCCTTGACAGTCATCAGAGGACAGTGTTTTCATAGAGCAACCCTGCAACACTGGAGGAAGGTATATGCCAGCATTCTGGTGGACCACAGAACTCTTGGTTTTAATCCAATGACTTAAAGTGTAAACTGATGGGCATTGACCCCTGTTACCCATACCAAAAGAAACAAATAAAAAGTCTGCTTTCTAAATGGAGCACTTCTTTTCAAATATATAGTCAGAGCCATGACTAAATCAAAGAATGTCAAACAAGTTCCTGTTCTGAGAGGAAGGTGGGGGTGCAAATGTAGGAAGGACTAAATCCCAGGAAACATGAAAGGAGAGTTTGGGAAGAGAAGCTGATTTTGGTCTGAAAACCATCTTGTCTAGAAAAAGAGATAAGGCATGTGAAAAGGGAGGTCTCTTATCTCTTCCAACCTCAGATATGAAGACATCACTACCAGAAAAAAGACTTCCAGTGTCAGATACTTCAAGGAAACAGGACAGAGACTCAAAAGGAGAATTCTGGAGACATTACAAAACCAGAGGAAGGTCTGTGGGGGGACTGGAGAATCAATCACTGGTCTTCTCAGGTGAACGCCTTGTAGTAAACGATACGCCAACGGGTCAAACTGTGTTAGAGAAGGGCCCCTGATAGCTTTAATCATACCCCACTGGCTACATAAGGTACCAGCTGAAAGAGCCAAAAGAAAGTTATCCCTAAGGAGCTTTAGAATACTACCCAATTCACCGGAAACTGGAGGGAGGCCTCTGGAGGCAGGAAACATCCCTGCAATATCTTTCATAAACCTCAAGGGTGGTGGTCTTTCTGTAGTTCTGATTGTTTCAGAAGAACAACCTACAGAAGATTGGATCACTATTTGGAGCAAATAGGGCAATCAAGGTTGTCTCTTCCAATACCGGACTACGAATAAAACCTTGGCTTTGTCTCTCAAGATCCTTATTAGAACCTTGCAGATCAATGTAGATGGGAAAAAGTGTAAAGTAGGCCAAAGGGTCAAGGAAATTTCATAGTTTCCACCCTCCATGCCTCCTGACAAGATAGAAAGGAGCAGTATTGGTGGGAGATGCAAATAGGTCAAGTTATGGGTGTTCAAACGGTCTAATATCTCCTAAAATGTCAGAGGTGAAAGACAGAGGTAGACTGAGGATGGGATTGACTGACTCAGGAAGTCTGCACAACCATTCTCCCTCCCAGGAAGATAAATCGCCATCAGGGACAGTAGGTTCACCTCTGCCTACATCACTATCAGTTGTGCAAAAAATGCCAAGAGAGGAGAACAGGCCCCAATGATTCACATACGCTATTATAACCTGACTCTCCATTCTGATCTCCACAAGGCTGTTGAGGTTCTGATTAGCAACAGATAGGAAAGCCCTGAGAAATTCCACTGCTCCATTCCAGTTCCCAGACATCCTGGACTCTCATAAAGTCTACGTACCCCATGCTGGGAGAGTCCCAGAAGAGGCTCCTCAGTCTTGACTGCTGGCATCTGGTATGATTCTCAATGCTGGAGGAGAAAAGAGGGAAACCCTTTCGTTCAAGTTTGATACAGTTAGCCACCACTGTAACTTCTGTACTATTAATGATGACACTGGTACCAGGAAATCGTAGTCCTGAGAAGCCGGATCCTAGAGAGATAGAAGATGAGTTACTTGGTAAAATAGGTAAAGGTGAGCCAAAGCAATTAGAAACAGAGCAACTGCGATGTCTCCCTAGACTCTCAGTCATCTCCTTGTTGGGGCTAAAAGAGGACTTAACAGGTTCCTGAGTCGAGACATGAGCTTTTGTTGGCAGGCTGGAGGCAAGAAAGCTTTCCCTGGGGTCATGCTGAACAAAGCCATAATGAATTTGTTAGGAAAACAGAACATTCAATTTCATGGAGTTTAGGAGAAATCTGTGTTTCTTCAAGCGCTCACAGACAAGATGGATGCCTTTAACCCACTTAGAGAAAGGATGAACATATCCAAATAATGAAGATAGCTCACTAGTGGTGCCAGTGTCTTAGTAAAATACTCAAGGTATTGAGGAAAGCCCAAAAGGGAGAACACAGAATTGAAGATGAGTTGGCAAAGCAAGAAATCTGGCAAATGTTTGTGTAGAAGGGTGCATAAGAACATGCAGGTAAGCATCTTGAAAGTCAATGAAGCAAAGAACATGCCAGAAATGCATCTATTTTCCCCCGGGCCCTCCATCGTGAGACATTCGACTCCTCATTACGAGTTTGGTGGAGGGGGATTACTCCATCACAAACGTGACGGATATCCCGTCCCCCATATTACAAGTTCCATAGGAACTTGCATCCTTTATCACTCGTAATGAGGCCCTCACTCTCCAGAATCCAGACTTTGTGCAAAAGGCCATTTTTTAGAACAGGATTGAATAAGTACTGTAACATATAAGAAACAACATTTCTTAACTTTAACATATTAAAAATGTTACCCTCCTTGATTTTCCTCCAAATCATTTCCCATAAGGCTTTATGCATTCTTTGCACTTTGTTCCACTCAATTCCCCCCATTCCTTACGTCTTTGTCACCTCCATTACCAAACTCCAAATGCCATCTCTTTCTCCTACTCCAGGCATTCTACCCAAATATCTTCATTCATCTTTGCTTTCCCATGAGGGGTGGACCTGCCCACATCTGACTCTCCACCTCTTCAAAGACGGCCACCAAGAAAAACCTGGTGGGGTATTTTTCTGCCCCACTCCCCTTTTCTGTGTGCCTTCCACACTACTGCAACACATTCATGCCCAAAAACTTCTTCCACACCACACCCTCCCCACCAAATGCCTCAATTTGACCATGTAATATGAATAGCATAGTCTGACAAATGTACCCAGTCGGAGCGAAATAGCCCCTCATGACCCACCACTTTGATGCCTTTTCCCTGGCAAAAAAACCCTCATTGCCCTATTTAAATTCCTACTCACCTTATCAATGGCCCCACCTTGATTGCTCCCCTCCAGTTCCTATGTGGCACCAATTCTGTCTAAACCAAGCTTGTCCCAGCCAGATTCTGCTTCACAATATCCATGTTCCTCCGCATGTGTTGCAGTAGTTTCAAACTTGACAATTGCACCACGTCTTTCTCCCCCAAATTAACCACCAACAAGTCCAGGCAACCCCATTTGGGCACCATGGTAGCCACAAATGGCAGCAGACCCCCCCTAAAGCATGCCACTTTTTCCCTACCATAGCAACTCTTGTTTGATACTAGGAAATCCAATATTTAGTCTATAGATCTGCCGCTCCGGAAATTTGGCTGCCCAGTGGACGAACAAGTGCCCCACTACCCACATAACTGCCTTGTGACTCCATGGGCCTCTCAAGCACCGTAAGGAAGAAAGAGATATTAGCTCTCATCATTTTCCATGACCAAAGCACCCCTGTCCATGGAACCGCCCCCCAATCCAAGCGCCATTCATTTATGGACATACCGCTCACAGCATTTTGACTTCCATTGTCTGCCCAAATCTGCCCCAAACGTCCAGCCAACTTCGCCGTCCCAATTCTGAACGACTGCATTCTGAAGCTAGCAGGATCTGATAACAGCTAAAAAGCTGTGACCTTGGCCTCATTGTAATGGCAAAAGACCACCTCCTACCTGCGTCCTGGCCACACTTGAAACTTTTACCACTTCTTCACTGGGAAAATTGACATATCCCCTCCCTCTAACAACCAGATCCACATCCTCTTCCCTGCTTGGTCTGTTTTTGATTTCCTCAATCAAATGCAAATCCCCGGTTCTAGGCTTATGTCATCATGTTGTAACCCGTCCTCACGACCCACACCCAACAACTCAAACACCCTTAATGCCCCAAACACACATATCATACACAGGCAAACACCACCACTTGGAACCCATCCCGACAACAGTCTTGCAATCAATCCAGAATCTCACCCAGCAGTTTGCTTCCTCTCTCTCTCCCTTTGACACCCCTCTATCTTGACCAACCCCTGAGCATCCTCATCAGCATCTCATTCACAGCCTAGTCAAAACACCAAAAGAGCTTTCCATAGAATGACAACCCTGTCAATTGTCCTGCAAATGTGGTATTGGACAAACCCTTGTCCATTAGGGAAAGGACAAAATGGACAACCCTTCCTTCCCTGTCACTTCACTTCTGTATCAAAGGTCTGTCATCCTTCCCGCAAAATTCCTGGAAGTCTTGCCATGCTAGCTGATACTTCTTCTTGGTAGATTCCACTAAGGACAACTCCACCAGCTTGAGCACTCTCATGCCCCCCCAAACCCAGGCTTTCATAGAGACTGGAGTCTTCTTGTCCTCTTCCGGTGCCAAACTGCGAAATCAGTTCCACTGTGAACAAGACAACAAGTCAACTATAGCATTGTTTGCATCAGGCACGTGTTTGGCAGTAAAGATAATATTGTTTCTCAAGCACATCAACATAAAGCTGTGCAGCATCCTCAGAACCCTCAAACCCCTCGTCCTCTGACGATTCACAAAGTCCATAACAGACATTTTATCCACTTGAAACAGTACTGTCCTGTTAGCCAATCTGTCGCTCCAAACAGCCAGGGCCATCAGCAAGAAAAAAAAAACTCCAAAAAAGGCCATGCTCTGCCTCTGTTGTAGCCACTCGGGCAGCCAACCCTCTGAATTCCACCTTCCTCCCCCAAAAAAGTTCAAAGCCATGTGCGCAGAGTGGCATGTGAAAATATTCACCTGCCATATCATTCTGTCCTCTTAAAACCACATTGACACACCATTGAGCTCATCAAGAAAGGAATGTCACTTTGCCAAATCCACCCTGACTGCCCTGGTCACCCGCACTCTGTGATGAGGCAGTGTAGCTCCAGACATAGCCATGGCCAGATGTCTACTAAAGGTTCACCCCCGCCCTCTCTGCAAACAAAGTTCAACAAAATTTAAACAGCCCTAACAATGTTCACATTTTCATGCGCTCTAAAGCTCTCTCTGCTACCACTTCTACCAAAAAGATCTGCATCTCCTGTGCTTTCTTCTTTGGTAACTTTGCCACTATGTTGACCGTATCCAGTTCAATAACCAAGAAAGTCAAATCTTCACTAGGTCCCTTTGTCTTCTTGGGTGCCATGTCTGTCATGTCTTTAAATTGGTCCATGGCCCCATTGACAGTCCTCAAAACCCACCCCCCTACAAACAATAAGTCTTCCAAATAGTGTTTGACCTTTCCGTGCCCACTGTCACTAGTGAAAGCCCATTGCAGGAAGGAGTTGAATGTTTCAAAGAGAACGCATGAGATCGCACACCCATTGGCAAGAAGCTGTTAGCATAAATGGCACCCTAAAACTATATTCCCAGCAACAGAATATCCTCAGGGTGGATTGGCAACAAGTGAAAGGCATACTTCGCTAGCTTCACCTCCTCCCCACACAACCTCACCAGCCCGACAGCATCGCCCACTGATGCGTACACCATGTTGGTATCCTGCATGGCTATGAAATCATTGAC
Organism: Pleurodeles waltl; assembly: GCF_031143425.1. Lineage (NCBI taxonomy): Eukaryota > Metazoa > Chordata > Amphibia > Caudata > Salamandridae > Pleurodeles > Pleurodeles waltl. The sequence continues at coordinate 360,247,874 of NC_090439.1, forward strand.
AGACACCCTTACAGGCCAAGATAAATGGTGGATCAACCTGCACTGTCCCTCCTGTTTTTTTGGGGACTACTCCTAAGGAAGATATTATAAAAGTCTGATACAGGCCATTCATAGAATGTACCAGCCATCCTCCCTTCCCCAACCGCCTTGTGCAGCTTCGCTTCCACCACTTCATGCAGTTTTTTGTCTGACCACAAATTGTCAGCCCCCTATCTCCCCCGTGACCGTTATAGCCTACCCTAAAACCTTCCTGAAAACCCCACTCCAACCTCAAAGCCAGTTCCTTGTCCGGGTAAAGCCTCAGCCATAGCAACAACACATCAAGCCTAACTGGAGTAAGCGCCTTTTGGACCAACAGGGCCCTGTTGTCCTCTGCCCCTGCCTGCCCTCTACTTGTTCTGACTGACTGGCCAGTGTGAAGCAATTTGTAATAGCATGCCAGCCCCCACATTTAGAACACTCATGTTTAAACTTCCAAGGCTTCCTGTTGCAGAAACCCTTGTTGAAATGCCAGCATGCCCTAGTGTTGTTTCCTGTAGGAAAGTTCCTGACCCCAGTACCCACTCCCTGTCGAGCAGGACATGGCTGAAAGGCTTACTCATAAAGGGCAGGCCACTAGCCATGTGGGTAGAAGCCGTGGACTGGGAAGAGGACATCCACTGCATCCATAATTCTGCATCAACATCCCCCCAGGTGTTCTCCCATTTCAGACTAATGCTGGCTCTGAATTCCTCATCATAGCTAAGCCAGGCAAAGCCCCCGAAATGCATCTTGGCCTTCCTAATAATATCCATATATTTAAACAAAGCTATTGCCATGTCTGTATAAGTACTGAAATTAATGCTGGCATAGATTAAAAATGCTGATGTCCAGTTCTCTATTGTAATAAGAACTCATGGCCTCCATGCCAATTCCCACTCTCCCTCCTTGGACCCCTCCTTCGCCTGAATGTCCCTGTGTAAAAATGTAACTCCATGTATTCCTGCTTCCATATTCTGTTCTTGATTTTCTCTGAGAGATGAGAACCCAGTGGCAAAGCCAGCCCCATATACATCAACATCTTGTTCTGCCCACTGCCCCCTTTTGAGTCTTCCCCTTCCATCTCATTTGTCTTAGCAGAATCCATCTGGATCCCTGCTTCACCACTTGCTGTTGAGTCCACACTCGCCATAGGCAGCACTCCTGCCCCTTCCACCACAACATCCCCCACTGATTTGCATGGCTTGGCAACAGCCCCCTCATACTGCTTGCCTCAGATTGATCACCAGTCTTTCTAACCTGCTGGTGTGCCAGTGACTTTCTTTTGTTGCCTGCCATTGCCTGATCGGATCTCTCGAGTCCTTCCAGTGGGGTCACCATTGTCCGCACCTGACTCCTGTAAAACACCAAGGGACATACTTAAGTGCCCTTAATGCCATTATAACACCAAATTAAAGTCATTTCCTTGTCGCTAATGTGGAATTAGAAGGCCAAAAACTCCATGCCATATTTACAAAGTGGCGCAATGCATGCATTGCATACTTTGTAACACTTTGTGCTACATTATGCCTGCGCCAGGCATAATGTATGAAAAGGAGGTGATCCCCCATGGGGGGGGGGGGGGTTGGCACTTTTAACGACTGCTAAGAGCAGACATTGGTTACAATGGGCCTCTGGGTGCTTTGCAGGACTAATGTAAGAATTTTTTATGCTAATCCTGCAAAGCACTGAACTAGTGTAAAAAATTCTAATTCTAGTCCCCTAACTACTGCCATGGTGCGCCGTATTTCAAATATGGCTCACACATGATGGTGTTAGGGAGGCACTAAGGGACACAAAAAGTGGAGCTTTACTCTGTGCAGCGCCATTTTCTTAGATATACCCCCAACTCTTTCCTCCACTATTGCTCCACCCATTGGGCCTCCAGCTATTTTCCCTGTAAATCCGACATCCTCTTGCACTTCACCATCTTCCCATTCATCCTCTACTTCATCGTAGTATGGTTCCAACTCCTCCACGCCCTGATCCACCCCAGTCATACAACCAATGGCCTTTCATCTAGGGGTTGAGTCAAATTGTGCCCTACCCAGAGCGGGGCATAAATGCACCCAGGATTTGTGTGGATGGCCACAGAGGACCCTCTAATTCTTCAGACCAGTGCCCTGAAGTGATTATAGACTCTGCTGGTAACTCCCATTTCCTGCCAGACTCACCTGCTGACTTCATAGCTCCACCTGCATGGCCGCACAAGCCACGCCTTGTCTTTTCAGCCTTCGTGCAATGGTCCACACCGGTGTTGCAGTCCTTCTCTGATCCATCTCCCGAAACCCATATCCATTTCCCCTGGGACCCTGGATCATCCGCCCCTTCTCTAGGCTGACTGCAAGCTGAGCTGCCTTTGATTTTCTTAACTTTCCATGTCTGATCCCCCCTTTGTCCCTGCTTTGATACATCCTGTCCCAAAGTGCTTCTGTCTCCTCCACTGCCCTGTTCCCCGATCCTCTCCTTCAGCTCTGCTTCCTGCCACTTCATTATATAAGGACTCTCCCTGTCTTCTCACCTCCCTGCATTGACTTGCCTGTAAGCTGATTGTCCCAGGCCTGATCCATATATCCTGCCTCCTTGGAGGGGAAATCTCACCTATGCCTCCGCCTGTGTGCCAGCATCGAACCACTTGCCCCGATGTCTCCTTCACCTGCCTAGATCTGCCTTCCCCTACACTGGAACCTTGTCCATCAGCCCTCTGTCTGCTCCCCCGGCCAGCCTGACTGACAAGTCCAGGGTCCCCTCCATGCCTGTGTTCCCTTCCATCTTCAGAGCCTTCCACGGTACAACATCCCAGGCCTGAGTAAGCTGTGCACCCTGCTTCCACCAACATGCACAGGAACACCTTGGCTGCTTCTATTGTGCCCCCCTTTGCCATTGCTCCAACTCCTGGTGGGCATCCTATCCCAAAAAAAAACAAATAGCTGGGTGCTTTGTGTGACCTGGAGGTCCACAGCAAAACAAGTGGCATGCAAATGGCCCCGAAAATACTTTGAGGGTTGCATGCTCTCATAGACCCAATTCCACCTTTCCACTGCCGGTAAAAAAACTCATGGCCGCACAAAACTTCAGAGTCTCCTCAATGGAGCTCTGCAGCCGCCCAAGGTCCATGAAGGAGTCACTTCCCTTCTCAACTCCATAAGTAACATTCTGGATCCTCCTTGCTCCCCCACCCCTTAACCCACCAATCATGTCCTCCCGCCCCGTGTCCTCGCAAAACCACAGGGGAAAACTAGAGTCCGTCCAGCTTCCCCCAAGACCCTCTATTGCAAGGGCCCCCTTCACACTAATGTAGAAAATACTTTTTGCTTCCATAGTGGCAGGTGCTAAACGTGGATTTATATTTTCCACAGCACTCACAAAACCATATATATCACTAATATAAGTTATTAGAGTAAGTATAAAATGACATTTGGATTTGCTCTGCAAGTTGCATTTTTTGTCTTATACTTGTGAAGAATTCATTCCAACGATTCAACGTCAGTGAACCCCCATATTCCATTCTGAAAATAACAACATGTATGCTGTGTAGGTTAAACTATTTATGCACCATTGAGCATTTCAATCAAAAGTTACAGTGCATAGGCAAATGCACTTTTACACATATGTTCCAATTATAGCAAAAATTCTTCTAATTTCGAAAACTCTGCCCATGCCATGCCTTCTGAGCAATTGTAACTGAAATCCTTCATGAATAAGCAGCTGCTTCTTACTTATGGAAGATGATGCACAGTGTGTAAGTGCTGCTGTCCACACCGTGCATTGGGACATAATGAATAAACTGCATAAGTGCAATCTGAAAAGGGATTAGTATAACTTTGCAACTGACATATAGTGAAGAACACTAACTCCTAGGGCAATAACCAGCCCTTCATTTTTGTCCTGCGTTTTCCAGTGGTGCACACCAGCACTCTGTTTTGGGACCCAGGATTTTTCATTATCATAGTAAGACCCACAGCAAGTGAAAAGCAGAATCTGCAAAAAGGATCGGAAAGATCAGTAAACAGTGACAAGGAGAGAATATAAGGATGAAAACTATCATGCAAGAGCAGGGGCATCGCTTGAGGAGGAGTGTTTGTCGTGTTACACTTTGGTAAATAGTTGGGCACAGGAGCTTTCATTTGGGTATTGTAAAGTATCTGTCGGATTTCACCTAGGATTTTTAAATACTCACTCAGAGAAAAACACACATACATTCTGCTGTTTTAAAGGTTTTAAAACATGGGTACTTTACAAAATACTGGGCCTCATTTACGAGGCTTTAGTGGCACATTACACCACTGGAGTGTCATTTTTTCCACGCTCTGGTGGCGCAATGTGCCAGCCTAAACTTACAAGGACACACAAAGTCACCTTGCACGGCTTTCATGGTCTTGTAAATATGCACCCCCTTCACACATAACAGTGCATGAAAGGGGCATTCTATGGGTGTTGCTTGGGGTGTTCCCACCCAACACCAATGGAAGCTGAAGGAATCTGGTGCATTCCCAGATTTACAAGTTAGATTCCTACCCCACGTCAAGGGTAGCATAAGAATGCTGCCTCGAGTGAAATATCATTATTTCTCCCCATTTATAACACTTTCTATGCTTGCATTATTCTGCAGCACACATAGAAAGAGGAAAACACCTCTTGTGCTTGTTTTGTGCAGGAAGGTGTCCCTTCCTGTACAATAAACAATAATCCCTTCATTGCAGGCACTATTTGCACCATGATGCAAGGGTGCCTGAGTTGACACTAAGCAGCAGCTTGTTCAGCAGCACAGAGGGAGAGGACAGAAATGTGCCATATATTGTAGATGCAGCATATTTCAGCCCTTTCCCAGTGGCACAGGGTGGCGCAGCAAGGCACTTGCTGAACCGCCCTGCACCACTGGCCTTGTAAATGAAGCCCACTGTGTTTTAAGTACCCTATACAATCTGCCATTCTTTCCCTTTCCATTGAGCCTTAAGCCCCCTCCTGCACTGCTTTTCATCTAATAATTAACATGTTATTTCAGCATAATTGTTGCAATATCTGAAGGTCACACCACCCCACAAACTTCTAGCCTGTGCAAGAGTGACATAAAGAGTCAAGAAATGTAGTACCAGGTTTCAAAACATTTTGCACTGGGTTTGTCACTTTGGTTCTCAATGTACCAATGCACTGCTGGATTTGGACAGCAGCATCAACTGAATTGTGGGTAACTCAGTCCAATCCCACACCATGTGACAACTGTTAACCTAATCTGTTTCTGGCCAGCTAGCAGCGTATCATCTCCGCCTAAGTGCAGGGACGATTTGTGGCAACCAGGTGCATGACATTATGACTTCTCGGGGAAATTGTGGTGGATCAGATTTCAACCATACTGTCACTATGCACACTATATGTAATTCCTACCTAAGCTGTGTTAAAGCACAGCAAGATAAACTCTAATCTGCACTTCAGGATTCCCCCCTGGGAAGAAATCACCCCCATAACTGAATATAACAGTGGTGAAGAGGCCAGTATCTATAGAGACACTATCCCTATGTAGGCCATGGAACTAGTGGTCTTAGCAAGCAGCTGTAATAAAGTCAGCACGTGGTTGCGGTCATCTGGCTGGAACCTCCCTCTAACGTGCATCGGTCAGGGAAATAGTTTTATAATAAAACAACTGATGCTCTGAGAAAATGTCCCCAAGTAAAAATACATCTGTTTATATGAATATTAGAGTTGCAGTGTATCACTTGTGTCAACAATCCTATCTCACTGCATCCTTGAGAAAAGCACAGAGTGAAACAAATGCAGTGCTAAGAAATGTAATGCTTTCCTAGATGAAAGGACAACTAGATAAAGAAAATAAAACACCACCATGTATGTGGCCGATTCTAAAATATAAAATTTAAGCAAAATAAAATGTTACTAGGTTAAAGGGCACAAGCAGCAGGCCTAGTTGCTAAAATAATGAGAAATCACTCAAATGGCTCTACAACACCCTCCCCTTGTTGGTTCAGAAGTGGTAAAGCACCTAGTAACTAAAGAAAACAACAGAAATGCAAGGCTTTAAAACAGATATACATAAATGTCAATTGTGACAAGTTAAACCATACTTGAGCAGGTAAAAACAAAGGAGATATTAGAAGAGGTCAATTTAGAAGCTGAGCAGTGGCACCTAATGAAACCGAATTTAAAAGTTAGTGTCATTTTGAAAATCTCCAACCACAACCTGGACAATTAAAGCAAGGAAATGTTCCACTTCGGCAGGTGGTATCGGTCCCAAGGAAAACAAAAGAGCACTCATATTCTAAAGCCTGAGCTCCAGCCGAGGCATCAGCATTCCGTGTTGTGTCCGATGTTAAGTCAAGAGCTGCATGATCCATGAAACGCAACTCATAGACAGCTTCACGTAGCAAATGCACTCTCAACGCACATGTCTGGTAATGAGCCTTCAGCAAGAATATCAGCATCCAATGAAAGTAAGTGCTGCGTAGAAGGACAAACTTTCAGTGCGCTTTCAGTCCTTCTTGTTGTAATAGGACAGCCATTGTTAATTAAAAACAGCAACAGCATGATGCAACTTATTATAGCCAAAGTAATTAGAACCCCCCTGAAAATACTGGAAAATATCAAGTATATGGCTGAAGGTATTAAGCCAAATATATAAAGGAGAAAGTAATAATGAAACAAGAACCAACAGCCTTAAAGAAATTTACAATCCTAGCAGTACTAGACGTGATCATTTTCAGCCCACAAGTACACCAAAGTGTCTCTGAAAGTTTGTAATCAAAAGGGACTGTAATTCTGCAGATGACCGCGCCACATGGAGGGCATAGGTCTTGCCTGCAAATGTCAGCACCACATGTTTTTGAAACAATAAAGACTTTAGTCTGCTCAGCTTGCCAAAATTCACAATTGAAGTACCAATGTAAAGCCAAATATCTGCTACTTTCGGATGTTGTGTAGGGGGGAAAAGAACATTCCGGCAACAGATGACAATTTGCAAGAATGAAACGATGTAAGCAATTCCGGCTCACATTCTACAACAGCTCTTACTGTTAAGAAGTACATAACTTCCCTTAGAGTGCACCTGGAAAACAGGTCTAATCAAGGGGACTGGAACTCCCTTCAGAAAGCAAACTAAATTCACTGCCAAAGCGTTATATGCCTGTGCAAGGACGGCTGCCTACAAACCATTGAATGGCTCACAGAAGTCTTGCATTCATTACCGCTAAGGAAGACCTCTTTCATGCCATTGAGACATTTGTGTTCAAAGGGAAGTTCCCACACCGCTTGTAACTATCTCCTAGCCTTTCATATCTGCTTACTGGAATGTGTTTTAGGTAGGACGTAAATTGCACTGTTGAAATAGGAGGATTAATAACCCTGTGTATTAACCATTGAGCGGGTGGTATTTCACCCACAGTAAAAGGCAACTTTTCTATTTTTCAATGTTTAACATAACATTAGTCACACCCTTCTTAGCCATTATCTGTTGCTGTCTCATCAGATGAAATGCTGAAAATATATCCCTCACACTGACATGTTACCAGGGAACGCAACCAGATATCAACCAAACTGCATAATAAACCTTAGCTGACTCTGTCCATGTTATGAAAATGAATCGTCCTTTTGTACAATGCCTACTACAGGCAAAACAATATTGTTCAAAGTGTAAATACTGTTGAACAAGGTGTTAATCCTATTATCTAGAATGGCTAATGCCATCTGTAAGCTTTCCTGGCTTATTTACCTTAACCTGGCAGCAGCTTCTCATTGAGAAACTTTCAAAATTTCATTATAAACTGCATATTAGAAGCACGTTTTACATTGTCTTCTGGGGCCTGCTAGGAAATCCTGTAAATCTGTGCTTTTAGGTAGGAGACTAAGGTGTTCTTTAACAGCATCAAGTGAAGAACTTTTTAACCACTGCTGGCATAGTTTCCATACACTGTATATTGTTACTATACCTTAATGTTCTGATGACACACATCAAGGGTCAGGTCTATCTGTTCTAAAACCCCTGTGGAGTTAACAAAAAGTACTTGACAACCATTTGTACCTACTGACCATAATACCCAACCGCCAGGATGTGAAAGTGATGTGTTAAATATTCCATTTTGGAACCACCCATCGAGCTGATCTTCAGTTGCATTTATATATTTTTGCCATTTATAAAATTTTCCACAGGCAGGGATAGTGGGCGCATTTAAATCCTTAATTCATGCCAAGCCTAGACAACTTGTCTGTTGTATACTTTCATTTAAAAACATAATTTGAACAGGTATCAGGCATGCTCTAAATAAAGCTTCCTTTCCCTTTATTTGCCAATTTTTAGTTCCCCATACACTTTTTAAATCAATCGACTTCAGCCAATATTCATAGCCTTCTATAACCTAGCGAGAAACAAAGGAATCAGAATAAATCAATGGTGTATCAGTCAATAAGATATTGTACATTTCCATTGTCTGCATTTAAAATAATATGACTCTGCATTTTTAACACCGTCCTCAGAAAGATGTGCAAACTTTTCAGAGTATGTTTTCGAACTCCCCAGTGGCAGAGTTGGATAATGTTCCCATTGTTTGTAATTAAAAATAGTCTTTGGGGTACTTGCTATGTGAATGTAATGATGACCATTATAAATAAATATAACAGAACATATCTCCATAATTTTCTTTCAATTGATAAATGTCTTCATTTTCAAATACAGTAAAATATTCCAATTCAGATAACATAGAATCAACTGTTTTTACATCTCAATCATCAGAAACAACTCCAAGTGTTATTACATCATTCATTGAAAGTTTGAATACATATTGAATTTGAGTAACCTCTCTCAGGCCACATATATCAAAAGATGCATTATCCCAAACAATCCCATCAGGAATTAGTATAGCTGAAATGTTCACTAGAGGCAAGTCTCTGCGGACCTTATGGGAAGAAAAATGTGGTTTTAGGACCACATCCACCAGTTCAACTGTAGCACGTTCAGGAAGGTAATGACCATGTATTAATAGAAAAAAGACGATGACTAACCCAATCCAAAGAAGGAAGGCAAGTACAGTTAATAAGAGCCACATGTAGTTCCATGGAAGAAGGAAATAGTTAATTTTGAGCCAATTTATCACCTTACGTGCTCTTGACAGTCTTTTTGCAGAAGCAGCAGATGAGTCGGAAAAGGAGTCACTGATGTCGGCAAAATATCCATAAGCAGTGCATGCAAAAGCTGGAGCAGTGTTTGAAAGAGGAGAACTGGCAGAAGTCTCCCTTGGTGGTTCATAGTAGACTATTCCATCGGTTGGAGTTGAATTTGAGTAAAATTGCTCAATATTGTTGACATTGCTTGTTGCAGAAGAAGTTAATGGAACTAATGAAATATAATTTTCCACCCTCCCCAAGCTCAGAGAGTTTTCAGTGTTGCTGCTCAAAACTTGTAGAGGAACATCCTGGTCCATAGCAAAGGGGAGTCAGGTATCACTCAGGAGTCCTCTAGGTCTGCTGTGCTGGATCGGCCATATGGTGTAGCTTAACATTGCCGATGGAGACAAAGAGGTTTTCTTTAGAACCAGGAACTGGTTGTAAAATAACAGTGTTGTGGAGCAAAGAAACGAGGACTTAAAGCAATCCTTAACAGCTAGAGTATTAGGCACTGTACCATGTATTGCTAGGACTGGAACCGGTGCACAGTAAGAACTGAACTACTTTTTCACGGCAATCTTTCCACGTACTAGATCCCCAACTTTTGGAATCTAGCCAGAATGTGTTATTGGTACATCCCTTATTCCCAAGGGGTCTTCACTGGCAGATGCATTGTCATCACGGAACTGTTGTAAGTCCTGAAAGACAGTGACAAGTTAATTTATGTCAAAAGGTGTATCTGCTGCCTCCGCTCCAGGACCATCGAGATCTGGAACATACATTTGTGTTCTGAAACGACATTCATATGGGGGTACAGCTTCCCAGGGACCTTCTGGGCAGATTATTAAGGGTTCTCTGGACTCCGTACAGGTGATTAAGCCAACTACGACCTGTGCCTCATACTCTAACTGTCATGGATTGGTTTAAGTTCCGGTCTCTTCACTCCACATCACTGTTTCCCTCCTGATGATACAGAGACGAATAACACAGTTTGACACCTAACCAAACCATGGTGTCCCTGAATGCTCTTGAGGCGAAATAAGGGCCCTGGTCTGAGTAGAAAGTTGTAACTGCATATGTGCTGATAAAGACTTGCAAATCCTTAATAACAGTTCTAGCGTCAGCAGAGCATTGTGGCTATACCCATAAAAATCTGAAGCGTGCGTCAACAGTGACTAGGATGTATTTGTATGCCCTATCAGGGGTCAAGGGACCACAATGGTCCAGGTACACATATTGTAATGATGTGTTGGAAATTAGGAGGGGTGTCTGCAGTGGGCGTTTACATGGACCCTTTTATTTGCTGACAGATGTCACAGCAAAGGTCAAACTGCTTGGTCTGTTTGTATAAACCTGGCCACCAGTAATGTGCTTGTAATAGTAAAATAGTAGATGTCACACCAACATGGACAAAAGCAACTCCCTCATTCACTGCTCTAATCAACTCAGGTCTTTGATCTTTGTTGGGGATCACCCACCCATGGTATTGTTACTAGGACAGGATTAAGGCTTGATATGCAGTAGGTATATTTGGCAAGATAATCCTTTGACATGGGCTTGCCTTCAGCTGAAGCTTTCACAGCAACCAGTGTTTCATCATCCAACCTCTTCTGTGAATGAGTTATTGCAGCAACATGAGCCTTACCTACTGCTGTCGCTTCATTGGCCAAAGTATGCTGGTAACATGTATTCCAACACGTTGATGTCCCAGTGTGTGAATTACCTGGACACTGGGAAGTGTTTCTTTCAGACCTGCTACTTTCCCCATAGTAGTCTGTGTTTGATTGTGTTCCCTTCCCTGGTGCCAGTAATGCAGCTATTAATTTAAGGACTGGACACAGTAATATGAATCACCGGCGATTAGTGGTAACTGTCCTCGATCCATGTGTTCCAGTGCCATCAACAGAGCCTTGAGCTCTGCTGATTGTGCAGTGCAGTCCCCTAAGGGCTGCGTGTAGGTGTGTTGTAGATAGATTTCACCATCCTTTATGCACCCACTCGTGACACCACAGGCAGCGGAGTATTGATGTTTAGTGCCTACTGCCGGTTGGGCTGGACCATCAGTATACATAATTATTTGACATTGTTCCATATGCAAAGTGTTTCCTGGAACTGGGTATTCTAGCTCATATTGGAGAAATCCTTGAGTTTGAAATTTTGGGTCAAAAACATAATCAATACCAGTGGCCATCAGAGACGTTGCCCATTGAATCCAACATGGATGTAGTGCCTTAGCATTAGGACCACTAGGTTTGATAACAGTCTCAAGGGCTGGGATTGGAGACACGACAATTATGTGTTTCCCTTGGGCCACAGGTCTCTCTTTAATGACAGCCATCTGGACAGCAGTCAGAATTTTTTCTGTGGGAGCGAAGCATTGTTTGGCTGTTCAATACAAATATGAATTGTATGCACTAAGGACGGTATCACCCTCATTGAATGTTACATAGGTAAAACAAATGGCACCAACAATTACTCTGATGACCAAATGTGTTTTGTTATCTCTTATGTCTAAGTGTTTAGCTGCAATCATGTCCTGTTACAATGCTCTGAGAATGCGTGTGTCTTCAACTGTCCAATATTTAATTGAAAAGTCAGGACGTATTAAGTCCCATAATGGTTTAAAGAGATGTGCATAATCTGGAATGTAAGTTCTGCCACAGTTCAAAATGCCCAACAATGACTGGAGCTTTTTGACGGTCGCTGTTGTTTGCAGTTGTACATATTTTACTAAAAATTGGGGCGCTAGGCTCTTGCCATCTGACAGTTTGTATCTCAAAAATAGGGCACTAAGGAAGGCTATTTTTATTTATTTTTAATTAAATTTGTAGCCTAATTCTGCAAATCTTGCAACAATTCGGCTCATCCGTCTTATATGTTTAACGAGATCATCGTTCGTAAGGTAGATATCATCTACATATAACAATGCCTCAGGGTCAAATGTTGTGTAAAATTAAAGTAACACGAGCTGAAAACCATACTGGACTGTTTTTATACCCTTGTGGAAGTCAGCAATTTTTTTCTGTTAGCCTAAGGCTCTAAAACTTGTTAAATCCATACTTTCAGGCCCTATCTTTTAGCAGAAAAAAACGCTGGAAATATCCAAGGTTGTTTTGTATTTTTTGCGCACTATATTATTAATAAGTGCTCTACTGTGTGCGTTTTGAATGACAAATGTGTGTGTATGACTATTTAAATGTCTGTACTCTATGACTATAGTCTATGAATGGTCTGGTTTAGCTACAGGGAACAAAGGGTTATTCTTGGGTGAGATTATGCCCTGGTACTCTAGCTGTGTGAGCATTTCTCTCACGGGCACTCTAGCTTCATGCATTATTGGCTATTGGGTTTGAGGTTGTGGTTGGGATCTAATTGATATTATATGGTAGGGAGAGTCTTTATCCCACCCTAGATGGTTGCGATATAATGCGGTTGCCTGCGCCAATGCCCAATCAATAGCGCAAGCCTCCCTGAGCTCTCTTGGAACAATGGGCAAGAAAGAGGGTTCAATTACATCTTCCCCATATTGGAGATTACAAACACATTCTGGTGGCCTATCTTTTTCAGCCAATGAAACATCATAAATAGTGGTTACACGATCCCAAAAGATAGCGTTGATGGTGCACTCAATGTCTCCTTCTAATTGTATTATTAGTTTATACACCCTATCGGGTGTGGGGACGCGCATGTCAGCAGTCTCGACTTGTAAAACATCATTAGTTGTTTTCACCTTCAAATGCTCTTAAAGATTTCAGCAAACTATTGTGACCTCTGCCACGCTGTCAAGCAGGCCCAGTGCCCACTTCTTGTTCTTCAGTAAAGCTCTCATCCTGAGTGACATTTTGTATAGAAATCGCTGCCACCTTTTTTTTTTTTATTGAGGTTTTTGTAGTGGAAGTTTCTCTTCTTTTTCAACAGAAACGTCTAATGAACATTGTGACTCCTTTCTCGGTTTCACATACTCAGCTCACTGTTCTGACTGCCCACCTCTCTCCTTGCGTTTATCCGGTGAGTCCTGAAAGGAACGAGATTGGTGTGTATCAGCATATGGATATCTATCAGGGGTTTTAATATTATCTCTACTTCTAAGATTATAGCGGTTTTGAGGGATCCCCAAATGAGGAGATGCTCCCATTTAAATTTTAGGTGCTTCTTTTTGTTATTCCCAGTCTTTTTTTAGAACCTTCAGGTGCTTGCTTGGTAGAATCCCTATTGGATTTACCCTGTAATTGTGGGTCTGGCTCCCAGACTATCTCGACCAATACTAGAGTAGGTCACGGCAATAACTTTTGGCAGTTCGCGTTCTTGATTCTGTACAGGAACGTTGCACAGCCGCATGCTAGTGATACTGCTTCCCCTTTAAGATTGCTTAATATTATTGAAGATATAGTGGCAAAAGTGCACATTAATTGCACCCCTAAATCCAGAGCTGGGGCAGCCCTGTATTCATCTTGAATTTGTTTTAACACCTCCAGAAGTTTGGCAGGTGCTGGTGTACCGTGAGCAGTAGTATAGAGCGTGGCAAATTCGGGACCCAGTTTTTGCATTTATCTACTGTGGGAACCATCCCAAATGGCAAGCATGTAGTGAGAATTCTATGTTTATCTTGAGGTCCCATATGGGGAAAAACTGCTTCAAGTGCATTTATTTTTTGAGCTAACCAAAACAGAATCTCTTCCCATTTGGTGGGTACTTTACCCATGATCAAATGTACAGTCGCAGGGTTAATGCCTCATGTGACTGCATGTGGTTGCATTGGAGCAGCTTATACTGGGTTAGAATTTAATGTTTGCATTACAAACTGAACCAACAGTCTATATATTGCTGTGAGCTCAACATGTAAGTGGCGAACCTCAGCTACGACCAATATGGCTGCATTAGGATGCAGTGTAGATGTGGCCAACAAAGGCCAGGTAGGAACATCATTGCTCACAGGACCTAATTTAACATGTATTATTGTGTGGGGAAGGGTGCCATCAAACCAGTTATTATAATCTTGATAAGATAGAGGTATCTCTAAGGATGTGTAAGCTCTGTATTGTGGAGATATATTAGAATGTGTGTAATGATGAAATGTATTACTGTTCCCATCGACTGCTGGAAAGTTGACCCAAGAATAGAATATTTCTGTCCTATAGGCTGGATGAACCTCAACTACAAATTTTACAGGATCCCCCTGGGCTGTAAGGCAATTAGCTTGGAAATGAGCAGCGAGGGGAGGTTGCATGTGTACTTCAATTACTACTTGTGGCGGCTTCACTATGGTAGATATACTTGTTCAGAGAAACGGACACCAAAATGGGGATTGAGCCTTTTAAGGTTCAAGTTTGAACAACCTACAGATCATATAGATCCTATGTACCTAGCTTTGTATATAGTATTGAGGTGCCTTTAGCAAGTAGTGAGACAGAGATACTCAGGAGGATCCGAAAAGCAGTGCCTGACAAAGGTTTGGCGGTGCCATGTCATGCTGGCTCTCATTGTACCAATGAGGTAGCTGGATTTTGGTGGCAGCATCACCTGAATTGTTGGGAACTAAGTCCAATCCCACACCATGTGACAACTGTCGGCCTACTCTGTTTTCAGTCAGCTAGCACCACTTCATCTTTGACCAAGAGCAGGGAGGATTTTTGGCAAGCGGGCACAATGCCATTATGACTTCTCAGGGGAATCGTGGTGGATCAGATCTCATCCTCTTCTGTCAGTTACACTAGTCTCACACATGCAAAGACAACAGAGGCAGAAATTGGTTCAATAAGATTTATTGAATCAGCTGTGTCTTAGATAAAATGGCATGAAATGCAATTATTATAATGATGAAACATACTAGACGCAAAATGGTGACAAGGAAAGTAAAACAGGAATAGTCCCACTATACTGTCACTATGCACACTATATGCAATTCCTACCTAAACTATGTAAGAGCACAGCAGGAGAAGCCCTAATCTGCCCTTCAGGATTCCTCCTGAGAAGACATCCCCATGCAAGCCAGGAAACTGGGGGTCTTAGCCAGAAGCTGTAACGAAGTCAGACAGCATGCAGACATGATCATCTGGCTGGAACCTCCCTCCAATGTGCATGGGACAGGGAAATGTTTTTATAAAAAAATAACTGATGCTCTGTGAAAATGCCCCACATAAAAATACATGTGTTTCTATTAATGTTAGAGACGCAGCGTACCACTTGTGCTGACAATCATATCTCGCTTAAGCCTTGAGGAAAGCAAAGAGTGAAAAGAGTGTCATGATAAGAAATGTAATGCTTTCCTAGGCAAAGGGACAACTAGATAAAGAAAATAAAGCACCACCACGAATGTGGCTGATACTAAAATAATAAAATGAAGCAAAATAGAATGTCACTAGGCTAAAGGGTACAAGCGGCTGGCATAGTTACTAAAATAAAGTGCCCAAGGACATAACTAAAATGGCTCTACAACAGGTTTGAATCATAAAAGTAATGTAATCATGGGCATTTAAAAAAAAAAAGTACTTTCCTTTTGCACTGGGAAGTTGCCTCGAAGCTGCCCTAAAGTAACTCAAAACAGGACAAAGTTACTCGGCATCAAAGGGGCCTTCTATAGATAGTGCTTCGACATTCCTTTGCAACCAATGATGGTTTTTGACACACAAAAAACCTATTGACTCTTTGTCGACAGGTTTTGTCTAAAAAATAATGCTACTTTGAAGCAGACATTGAAAAGGAGAAATGTTTTTTATTCTCCTAACTTCCCACTTAGCATGTGTGCTGCATTCTGGTGGTGGAAGAATAAGCATGAGGCATCTTCAAGAATAAGAAATCTTAGTATCTGGCCACCCTTGCATTTGAAAGGCCAGTGGCAAGCTTGATGGAGTGCTTTCATTCACAATAATGTAAGGCCTGTGCACCCTCTCTGTGGAATCTTTAGTTCTGACTGAGGCTAATCATCAAACTGCAATACATTCAATAACATGACGCACACTCAGATACACAAGAAAGGCACAGAGTGTTAAGCTCCTGTTGGAATTGGCCCTTTTTGAAGGGTCATCCCCAATCTTTTAGCCTCCTTCCTCCTAATTTTTCTGACCAGTTTTTGTTTGCTTTAGGACTCTGGGCACTTTACCACTGCTGACCAGTGCTAACGTGCATATGCTGTCTGTGTAAATTGTATTGGTGATTGGGTTTTCCATGACTGGCATATTTGATTTACTAGTAAGTCCCTAGTAAAGTGCACTAGAAGTGCCTAGAACTGGCAAATCAAATGCTGCTAGAGGGCTTGCAGCACTGGTTGTGCCACCCAGATTAGTAGCCCTCTAAACATGGCTCAGGCCTGCACTGCAGTTTCTGTGTGTGCAGTTTTAAACTGCCAATTAGACATGGCAAGTGTACCTACTTGCCAGGCCTAGACCTTTCCTTTTCATACATGTAAGGTAGGCTCTAGGGCAGGGTGCAGTGTATGGCAAAGAAGGGACATGTACTGATGTGTGCTTCAATTCCTAACAGTAAAATAATACTAAATTCAGTCTTCACTGTTGCAAGTCCCATCTCTCTCATAGGTTAACCTGGGGGGCTGCCTTTAAATATTACTAAAGTGCAGATTCCCTTTGAGAGCAGATAGAAATGGGGAGTTTTGGGTCTCTGACCTCACAATTTAAAAATGCATCTTTTAGTAAAGTTGGGGTTTGGATTGTTAGTTTGAAAATGCCACTTTTAGAAAATAGGCATTTTCCTGCTTAAACCATCATGTGACTCTGACTGTTTGTGGATTGCCTGTCTGGATCCGTTTGACAGTTGGGCTATTTGTGAATCCCCTCTAGACAGTGAGACAAAGGGAGCTGGGGTGCAGCCTGCATATCCTGGTGAGCCATATGTGCTAGAGTAAAGGGAGGAGTGGTCACTTACACCTGAATGGGCTGTGCCTGCCCTCTCACAATGCAGTCTCCAACCCTCTGGTGTGTGTCTGGGTGCTGGCCTGGGCAAGGCAGGTTCTTGTGAACAACAGAGACTTTCTTTGAAGTAGGCCTACTTCAAAGGCAGAAAGCGGTATAAGTACTGGACCCAAAACCCCTGAAAATTAGATCACTTCTGCAACCAAAGGAACCTCTGCCAGGGAGCTGAAGAGCTGAGGAGAAGTGCTGCCCCTGCCTGTGACTGTGCTTTGTTGGACTATCCTGAAGTTGCTGCTTCTGCCTGAGAAAGGGGACAAAGACTGAACTTTGTGGTATATTCCTGCTTGTGAAGAATCTTGAAGGGCTTGAACTGAGCTTCCCTCCTGTTTTGAAGTCTCAGGGCAATCAAAGACTTCCTCTGCCAGCACTTGGACACTCTGATGAGACATCTGCCCTGCCAAGTGGTGTCCTATCCAGTCCCTGGTCACTTGAAAGATGAAGTGGGCAGAACAAGAGCTGAAAATCCACACACAGAAGGAGGTGCTGCAAACTTTTTGACACTCCACCTGCATTGCGGCTGGTGAAATGATGCGCAGCACCCGCTTGCAGCTGCTGATAACGACGCAAACCCCACTCAGCGCAGTTTTGTAACACCCTTTGACTGGATTTTCCATGCATCATCCCTGGGCATCAAAGTCAACTTGACTCTGCGTGGATACGAGGTGCTCCATCTGGAAAGCAGCGCATCGCTCTCTTGCGAGGGAGGAAAATTACCTGACTGGAGAAGAAACGACACAGGGCCTCCCTTGCGAGGAAGGAATCGATGCATTGATGCCCTTTCTAATGCACCGACGCTCGTGTAGCTTTATTTTTTATGCTAATCAATGTTTCTACTGTTTTCTATGGAGTAAGGCTCTTATTCTTTTGAAAATGTATATTCTAACTTGTGTATGTTAGATTTTTGTATTTTTTATCTTTTTTGATTTAGATAAATATTGCCTATTTTTCTGAACTGGTGTGTTGTCCATTTTGCAGTGTTTTCACTGTACTGCTGTGTGTGTTGGTACAAATACTTTACACATTGCTTCTGAGATAAGCCTGACTGCTTGTGCCAAAGTACCAAGGGGGTAAGCAGGGGTTATCTGAGTGAGTTTCTCCATTGCCCTGTCTAGAGTGAGTGTCCTTGCTTGGACAGGGAGTAACCTGACTGCCAACCAAATACCCCATTTCTAACAGCTCCAAACCATATCAGTTTATTAAAGGATTAGTAAAGATTCAAGCTCAAATCAGCAACTTAGTTATAAACTAATAATCAAGGCATGAATGTATTAGTCAATATGTAGTTTAAAACAATCCAAAATTCCTAAAATGAAAAGAAACTGTTATGAAGTTGTCTCAGAAAGAAACGTTAATCAAATTCAGGTCTGGGATAAAGGGAGCACTGCACTCTGCTAATTAAGGGCACGGTTCTGCTAGTGAGTCAGAAAAAAGAAGTTCTGAAAAGCATTTGAAAAGTATCTGAACTCTCGCCTACTCAACATTAGCTTAAATCACACATTCTACATATGGTACACCTACACATGGTTCCCAATAAAAGGACCAATCAGAGTTAAGGCTGAAGTAGGTAACTAAGCTCATTATTGTCTCAAACAGCTACACAATGAGGCTTTTTTAAAGGTCGATCAAATTTACAGCTATCAGCAACATAATGAGATACGTCTATTCTCTGCAGGTGCATTTCAACTGCTTCTAGCACATTCTAAATGTATTACATAATAGAAAATGTTTTCACATGAGCACAGAAAACCAAGTACACTTAGAAGTAGTACACATGAAGACAGCTTCATCTGGAATAAAGAAAGAGACATTATGAAAAGCAGAATGGCAATTAAACCTTAGCTAACTTAAAATACAGGGCTCCATTAGCTATAGCCAAACTAAACATGAATTATACACATTAAGTGCATTTGCCAGTTATTTCTGATAGAGCCTACAGCCCTTTCAATAATTCTGGAGTTCGAGTAATCTTTTCTTCTCAGTTTCGAGGGGTGAAGAGTAACACATTTCACTTTTATCAAACAGTTTCTTCATAACCCAAATATCAAATAATAAAATTCAGAGTCAATTCATAGGTTTAAATTGGTTTTATTACAGTATTAAAGTCAATCAAAGCATAGTATAGACATATAGGCCCTCATTACAACCCTGGTGGTAAATCCTGCTTTCCGCCGTGCTGAAGACAGCCAACATACCGTTGCGGCGGTGGAAATCCGCTACAGGTATTACGACCCACATCTCAGAATCCACCACAATAGAGACACCCACACAAGTCCGCCACACCAAAGGTCAGTGATAAACTGGCAATACCAAAACCGACAACGTCACGCCAACGAGAATACTCCCACACTATCACGACCCACGAATCTATGCGGCGGTCTTTCAACCACGGTAATCCATTGGCAGTACACACCGCTGCG
This sequence comes from Pleurodeles waltl, assembly GCF_031143425.1. Classification (NCBI taxonomy): domain Eukaryota; kingdom Metazoa; phylum Chordata; class Amphibia; order Caudata; family Salamandridae; genus Pleurodeles; species Pleurodeles waltl. The sequence continues at coordinate 360,267,339 of NC_090439.1, forward strand.
CTCAAAATACACACACACTTATGAAACACAACCACATTCGACAATTCTAAATACACACACCTGATACACATACACACACCACACCCACATACCCAATCCAATATAAAGCACATACCCACATTACCCACAAACCCTTACAACCAAAAATTTGGAAGAAGGCCAGAGAGATTAGCTAACACAACACCAGCATCCACAGACACACAACACCATCACTTATATAACATCCAAGCACCTCAAACAACACACACCACCACACCCTCCCACACATCACAACAGACAGCGCCTCACACATCACTCACACTACATCAAAGACATCCCAGGTTTTCTGAGGAGGAGCTCAGGGTCATGGTGGAGGAAATCATCCGGATAGAGCCACAGCTATTCGGATCACAGGTACAGCAGACATCAATTGCAAGGAAGATGGAGCTATGGCGGAGAATTATCGACAGGGTCAACACAGTGGGACAGCATCCAAAAACTCGGGATGACATCAGGAAGAGGTGGAACGACCTACGGGGAAAGGTGCGTTCAGTGGTATCCAGATACCAGATTGCTGTACAGAGGAGTGGCGGTGGACCCCCACCTCCTCCCCCACAACTAACAACATGGGAGGAGCAAGCCTTGGCAATAATGCATCCTGAGAGCCTCGCAGGAGTAGCAGGAGGACTGGACTCTGGTAAGTCATATCTTAACTACTTCATCTCCCCACCCTACCTGCATGCCATCACATACTCCCACTCTTACCCTCACCCCCATCACACCATCAACTCCATATGTTCCACTATCACAACCCACACATCTCAATACCAAGGCCCTGCATGCAACACCTATGCATGGACCACCGTCACCAAGGCATGTCCAGTACAGAAACCCACACAGACCCCAAACCAACTATCACAAAAGGGCTAACACAATGACGCAAGCACAGGAGTAGAGGGTACCTCACACAATGCACAAGATGGCACACACAGATACTAAAATTATGCATTTACACCCCAACAGAACCCCTACCCAACGTCACTGGACAGGAGGTGCCAGACATATCCAGTCCGCCCACAGAAGAGGCCCACAGTGATGACAGCAGCTCTGCACACCTGGATCAAGATGACCATCCCGGCCCATCAGGGACCTCGGGACAGTTGGTTCCCCTGACGCAGTCCCAAACCACCACAGAGCCTCCCCCCTCAGGAAACACCAGCACAGCTCAGAACCCACCCAGCGGGCCCATCCCTCTGTCCCCAGGACACGTCAATCAGCAGTGTGTCCACCACTACAGGCACCCCAGGCAAACCCACCAACCCAAGACAACCAGGGACCTGGGGTCAGTGGCAGTGGGCACACAGTTCAGAGGACAGAGGCACAGCATAACAGGGAAGCTGGGAGAACTGCTGTGCGACGGGGGAGGACAGGCCCGGGGAGCCCACTCTCCACGAGGCACTCTCCAACATCATGGGAGCATACCACCATTCCCAGGAGACCAGGGGCACTGTACTGGCCAAGTTTCAGGAGACCCAGTGGCTGCAGGAGGAACACTACCTGAGGATCAGTGAGGACTTGAAGTCCATTAACACCACCCTGGTCACCATTGCAGAGGTGCTGGCAGACCTTTTCAACACCCTGAGGGACACAGTGGCACACAAACGGGCCTCTGCTACTAGCCTGGATGATGAACAGCCCTCCACCTCTGCCGGCGCTAGTAGACAGGAGGCACAGCCACAGGACCAACAGGCCACCAGCACCCCACCCCCTGCAGAAGGAGAACCACCGTGCAAACGGTCCCTGAGATCCAGGAACAAGACAGAGAACATTGCTAAGACCCTCACCAGGAGTTAAGGCCCTCCTGAATGTCACCCTTCTGTCCCACTATGTCACCCTGTCCACCATAAACTGCCATAGCTCCACTTCCTATGCCCCATTGGACAATGCACCTGTGAGACCAAGAGACTGGACTCTGCCATTGACATTCCTCCGCCATCACCCCAGCCCATTTCACACACCCCCTCCACTTATTTGCACAAAAATAAACACCCTTGAATCACAAAACAATCTGGAGTCTGTCTGTGCTTTCACAAATGTGTAATTGCAAAATCTCTGGAATATAGCAATGTCAATGTACTTGTTCACATACCAATGTTACACAGCTGTAGGCCAGCAGAAAACATAGCAGAGGGCACAAATTGGGACCCAGATCTGGGAAATGGAAAGCCAAAGTGATAAGTCAGGGTCCATACACAGAGTGAAAAAGGCAGACTTATGCTAGGTCCTACAGTAGTATGAGATGTGGGAAGCAGTTCCATCTTCTTAGCTGTGTCTCACTGGAAGTATTGCATAATGATGTTGTTTCAGTTGTCTACATCTTCTTCTTCTGGCTCCTCTTCTTCACTGTTCACAGGCTCCACAGCTGCCACAAGACCACCATCAGGCCCATCCTCCTGCAGAAAAGGCACCTGGTGTCGCAAAGCCAGGTTGTGCAACATACAGCAGGCCACGATGATCTGGCACACCTTCTTTGGTGAGTAGTATGGGGAGCCACCTGTCAGATGGAGGCACTGAAATCTGGCCTTCAGGAGGCCGAAGGTGCGCTCTATTATCCTTCTAGTTCGCCCATGTGCCTCATTGTAGTGTTCCTCTGCCCTTGTCCTGAGATTCCTCACTGGGGTCAGTAGCCATGACAGGTTGGGGTAACCAGAGTCACGTGCAAATATCGAGGGACAACTGTTATACATCCTCCAAACATTAGGGAATCTCCCATACCCAGACAGCAAATTAAACTGTGTGGGGACTATTAGCCACACACAGTGCCTCTGGAGTTCCCCCATCACATAGGGGATGCTGCTATTTCTCAAAATGTAAGCGTCATGCACTGAGCCTGGATGCTTGGCATTCACATGGGAGATGTACTGGTCTGCCAAATACACCATCTGCACATTCATTGAATGGTAGCTTTTCTGGTTTCTGCACACCTGTTCATTCCTGCATGGGGGGACACATGCCACATGTGTACCATCAATGACACCAATGATGTTGGGGATATGTCCCAGGGCATAGAAGTCACCTTTCACTGTGGGAAAATCCTCCACTTGAGGGAAAACAATGAAGATGTGCATGTGTTGCAGCAGGGCAGACAACACTCTGGACAACATGTTAGAGAACATTGGCTGGGACATCCCTGATGCCATGGCCACTGTTGTTTGAAAAGACCCACTGGCCATGAAATGTAGTACAGACAGGACCTGCACTAGAGGGGGTATTCTTGTGGGATGGCGGATAGCTGAAATCAGGTCTGGCTCCAACTGGGCACACAGTTCCAGGATTGTTGCACAATCAAGTCTGTAAGTGATAATTATGTGTCTCTCTTCCATTTTCGACAGGTCCACCAGGGGTCTGTACATGGGAGGATGCCGCCATCTCATCACCTGCCCCAGAGGACGTGCCCTATGGAGGAGAACGGTGAGCAGAGGGTCATACAACACTTAGGTATCACAATGTTTTTTTTGCAAAAATGTTACAATTCTCTATGTGCCTTTTTCTGTCCATGTTCCTGGCCTAAATAGGTGTGACGCAGTTATTTGGCCTGCCATGTGGCCCCCTGAAATGGTGGCTGCCTGACCTGTAAGGTGGGACAAGGGGAAATGAGGTAACTGCGCTGGCATTGTACACTGTCGCCTTAGGCGATCGAAGACCGCAGCGCAATTCAGCATTGGTTAACATTGGGCCCTATGGGTTCCAGAAGCCAATGACAATGTATGCCGGCGGTGACGGTACGCACCGCCACGGACGTGGCACCCATTTTCTAACTGTTCACTCACTTGATACCTGACCTTCAACAGGAGAGGACCTACACTGCAAGTGCTTCTGTGACCTGTGTCTGGAAGCGACAATGGCTACAGTGACTGGGGAAAAGGCCCCTGCCTTTACTTCGGAGGAGTTGGAGAAACTAGTGGATGGGGTTCTCCCCCAGTACACGCAACTGTACGGTCCTCCAGACAAACAGGTGAGTACACTGTGAGCATGGTGGATGGCACATGATTGTATGGAGTGTTATGGATGGAAGAGGGAGGGGAGGGGAGTGGGACAGGCCAGCATGTGAGGATATTGTAAGTGTATGTATGTCTGGGCCAGGGGGGGAGGTTTTTAGACAATGCGTGAGAAGAACTGTACAGGATAGTAACATCCATTATAACTTCACTTTTCCTCTAGGTCGGTGCCTACCAGCAGAAGGGTATTTGACGTGCCATCGCCAAGGAAGTGTGGACCCTGGGGGTCTACCATAGACGGAGCACCCACTGCTGGAAAAGATAAGAGGACCTGCGCCGCTGGAGCAAAAAGACGGTGGAGGCCCAGCTGGGGATGGCCTCCCAACGTGGAAGGGGTGCCTGTCATACCATGATCCCCCCGATGTACCGGATCCTGGTGGTGGCATATCCGGAGTTGGATGGGTGTTGAGGGCATCACAGCAGCCACAAATGGGTGAGTACACTCTCATTCAGCTGACTCTGCGCGCTTGACAAGGTGTCTGGGTGGGAGTGGTGGCCTGTGGTTTCCCCTACGCAAGGGCATACGCGCAAAGGTAGATCCATTGTTTTGCAGCCTCATTCCCAGTCCAACCCCAAAGGTGGTATTTGTCCTCTACACCTAGTCAGGCTCCCATGGGTGCCAGCTGTGCATGAAATGGGTCTAGACAGAGTCCCCCTTGGGCATGTGCTTTTCCCCTGCACTGTTAGTGCATGGCTTAGTGCCTATGGCTGTTCCCTGTGTGTTGTGTTCGCCAACGGTAGTGGTGTTGCATTCACTGACCATGTGTATCTTCTGTCTTTCCCCCCCTTTTTGTTTTGTCACCCTGTTCTTGTGTGCATTGGCATCATCTGGCGGAGGAGCAATGGCACCAGAGCAGGAGGGAGCTGCATCCCACATGGCCCTGGAGGGTGAAGTAATGGAGTCTGAAGGCACCAGTGGGACGGAGGATGAGGGGAGCTCCACGACGGAGACAAGAGCATACACCAGCGACAGCGACTCCTCCTCTGATGGGAGCTCCCTTGCGGTGGCGGGCACCTCTCTGCCTACCCCATCAACAGGTACAGCCGCCTCCCCCCTACCAGCACCAACCTCCCAGCAGCCCCTCAGTGTGTGTCCCATGCCCGCTCACCCAGGAGGGTGGGCATCTCCTTCGCCCCAGGCACCTCTGGCCCTGCCCCAGTCAGCCCTGCTGCCCTCAGTGAGGAGGCTATTGACCTCCTGAGATGCCTCGCAGCTGGGCAATCTACCATTTTGAATGCCATCCAGGGTGTCGAGAGGCATTTGCAGCAAACAAATACATACATGGATGGCATTCATTCTGGGCAGGCAGCCCAACAGAGAGCACTTCAGGCTCTGGCCTCAGCACTGATGGCAGCCATTGTCCCTGTGTCCAGCTTCCCCCCTCCAACTTCCTCCACCCAGACCCAATCCCCTGTACCTCAGCCTATCCCGAGCACACCATCAGACCAGCATGCACACACATCAACACACAAGAGTGGACATGGCAAACATAAGCACCACACATCTCACAGGCACTCTCACAAGCACCATCCCCATGCAGACACAGCAACATCCACTGCCTGCACTGTGTCCCCCTCCTCCACGTCCCCCCCCTCCCTGTCTCGTCTCCACTCACACCTGCATGCACTACATCCTCTGCCACTACCACCATAACCAGCACGCCCATCACCACACACCGCTCACGTGCACTCACCACCCCCACTACCATTCACACATCCCCTGTGTCCTCTCCCAGTGTGTCTGTGAGCCCTCCTCCCAAAGTACACAAACGCAGGCACACACCCACCCAACAGCCATCCACCTCCAACAGCCTCCGGCCCATGCACCTTCAACCAAATTCAGCAAACATACACCTCCTACAACCACTACCTCTTCCTCCACTCCCAAACCCCCTCAATCTTCCCATCCCAGTGTGTCTAAGAAACTTTTCCTGGCTAACATTGACCTCTTCCCTGCACCTCCCCCCGTCCTTCCCCAAGGGCCAGGCTTTCCAGGTCCCAGCCTAGCACCTCAGCCACCAAATCCCCAAGCATAGTGATCCAAGCATCTCCGGTCTCATCACGGGCGCCACCCATCAGGGCTGCCAGAGTGCCACCTAGCGAGGCAAAGGAGCAGGCCATTCCACCACCTGCCAAGGTGAAGAAGGTGCCCACATGCCGGAGGGAGAAGCCACACCTACCAGCAAACAAGTGTTCCTCCAAACCAAAAGGGGACAGTGGCAAGACACTAGCAGCAACATCAAAGCTGGGGAAGGTACACAAGCCGAAGAGAAGGTCAGGACAGGGCCCGGTGGCTCCGACTGTGGGACCAGAGTCACCCCTTCTGTCAACCACCACCTGAACGTCTGCTGCCTCAACAACAGTCCCCAGCATCATCCCCAGTGGGCAGCCATCCGAGGCTGCAGGAGACGTCCTGCTGTGTCCCTCAACAGGTGCAGACACATGCACCACCGCCAGCACCTCCGCCACAGACACCGCCACAAGCACCACCACCAGCACCGTGACGTGCTCAGACAGTGCCACCGCAGCTGACATGGCAATCATCCCCAGTGGGCAGCCGTCCGGCACTGCAGGTGACGTCCTGGACCCTGCCCATCGTCCATGAGGCAGGACTCTCAGCACTGTTTGTACCTGCAGGTAGCAGGCGAAGTCGCAGCAGGGTGGAGTGTGTCTCTGCCTCCATGGCGTATCATGCTACCTGTTCCCAGGCAAACTTGTGGCACACACACCCATGTGAGGGAATGGGATCTGCCACACTGCATGTGAAGCACTCTGGGCACCAAGCCCCCTCCAGAACCAGTGGGGAATCACATCCACTACCTCAGTCCTTGGAAGGATGAAGCAGTCTGGGCACCAAGCCCCCTCCAGAACCAGTGGAGAATCACATCCACTTCCTCAGTCCTTGACAGGATGAAGCTCTCTGGGCACCAAGCCCCCTCCAGAACCAGTGGAGAAAAGCATCCAGTAACCCAGTCCTTGACAGGATGAAGCACCCTGGGCACCAAGCCCCCTCCAGAACCAGTGGAGAATCACATCCACTTCCTCAGTCTTTGGCAGGATGAAGCACTCTGGGCACCAAGCCCCCTCCAGAACCAGTGGATAATCTCATCCACTACATCAGTCCTTGGCAGGATGAAGCACTCTGGGCACAAAGCCCCTCCAGAACCAGTGGAGAATCACATCCACTATCTCAGTCCTTGACAGGATGAAGCACTCTGGGCACCAAGCCCCCTCCAGAACCAGTGGAGAATCACATCCACTTCCTCAGTCTTTGGCAGGATGAAGCACTCTGGGCACCAAGCCCCCTCCAGAACCAGTGGATAATCACATCCACTACATCAGTCCTTGGCAGGATGAAGCACTCTGGGCACCAAGCCCCCTCAAGAACCAGTGGAGAATCATATCCACTTCCACAGTCCTTGGCAGGATGAAGCACTCTGGGCACCAAGCCCACTCCAGAACCAGTGGAGAAGCCCAGTCCTTGGCAGGATGAAGTACTCTGGGCACCAAGCCCCCTCCAGAACCAGTGGAGATTCACATCCACTTCCTCAGTCCTTGGCAGGATGAATCACTCTGGGCACCAAGCCCCCTCCAGAACCAGTGGCGAAAAGCATCCACTAACCCAGTCCTTGGCAGGATGAAGCACTCTGGGCACCAAGCCCCCTCCAGAACCAGTGGAGACTGACATCCACTTTTGAGACTGTGGCTTTGCACTCCCCAGGATAGAGTAGTGGGCAAACCACCCACTGGAAAGACTTGTGAGACTGTGGCTATGGACTCCCCAGGATAGAGCAGTGGGCAAACCACCCGCTGGAAAGAATTGTGAGACTGTGGCTTTGCACTTCCCAGGATAGAGCAGTGGGCAAACCACCCACTGGAAAGACTTGTGAGACTGTGGCTTTGCACTCCCTAGGATAGAGGAGTGGGCAAACCATCCACATGAAAGACTTGTGAGACTGTGGCTTTGCACTCCCCAGGATACAGCAGTGGGTATGGACCCCCTCGTGGAGCAGTGGCATCATGCGTTCATCCGGCTGAGGTGCCCCCCTCCCCCTGAGGTGCCTGTTTCATTTCGATCTGATACCCCTGCAGTGTTCTCTCCGTTTTGAGTCAGGTATCTTGTGTGGGCTTCGCCCATGCATTTTGGGACACTGATCCCTGATCCATGGACGATGTTTGATAATATCCAGACTTGTGTAGTTGGTGTACTTATTTGTATATACTGATTTTTGAAATTGTACTATCTGATATTTAATAGATTACACTTGTTACAATCATTTCCTTTTGTCCTTGCGTTCTTCCAGGGGGTGAGGGGGCGTATATGTAATGTTGCTGCATGTATTTGTGTGTATGGTGTTGTGGGTGAGGGTGGGGGGATTGCGTGTTGCGTGTGTGTGTCACTCTCTTTTCCCTCGCACCCTCCTCTGTGTTGTAGGTGTAGTATTCACTGTGGTCGTCGACGGCGTCTTTCCTGCTCCTGATACAGAAAGAGGAAAACCAGCATGGGCAGGACCTGTAGTTCGGGCTCCATGGCGTCCTGGTTCCTCGTGGGTGTCGAGAGGTGAGTGGTTTCCATTCCAATTCCTGTTTCTACCGTGCTTTTGATAGTGTTGGCACCGCCCCAGAAAAGGCAGATAGGCCTCTTGTAATATTGTGGGCGGTACATTGTCCTCCGCCTGTCTGTTGGCTGTTACCGCCGCTGTGTTTGTTTCTACCGCTGTGGCGGTCGGAGTGTTAAAGTGGCGGTCTATGTTGGCAGTTTCTGCCATGGTCGTGATTACATTTTTTTTTCGCCGGGCTTTATCACCGACTGCCAGGGTTGTAATGAGGGCCATAATATCTCTAAAGGAAAATTAAAGCATCACACACTGTTAAACTTAGTTAGCATATACAAGACTAAAACGGCCATTGCAATGATACAAAAGATCAGGAAAAATAACCAAACTCTCCTGCCTAACCATTTAAACTAAACACTAACCATCCTAATACTAAACCAATATTTGAGAAAGGTATGCAAACCAAAATTTTGTAGAACATTCTGTTAAGAGAGGTATGATGGCATGAAGCCATATAGAATATGAGGTATATACCTCTGAAGGGCCCATTCTGTTCTAAAGATAGAAGAGGGCCTGAATCCTCACCAACTACACCCTGCTTAAATCACAATTTCCCAGGACGATGGCATCACAATCAAAGATTCTTGAATGAAACCCTAATCAAAATTAATTGGAAGTTACAATTTCCAACCGCTAACGCATCCCATCTTGATACTCTTCAGTCTCAGCAAATTCAAAAGAGTTACGACAGCCAAGCTTCCAGAACACTCCTCTCTTCATCCTTGCATAGTTCGTCCCAGGCTTTCTTATCTTTCACACACAATAAGCTTCTGGTTGACTTCGTCTTCACTCCTAACACCTGCATCTCGAAAGAAATGTTTTAGAAAAAAAACAAATACACAACAAATGTTAAATAGGAAAAGAAAATTATGTGTGTAGGACTTCACTGCAGCCAAGTTTAATATAACACAAATATATTTTCAAATTATATGAATTCTCAACACTACATATAAGATCATATAAGATGAATATGCAAAATAATACTATTAAAACATTATTCTCTAAATGGAAATTGTAAAATGATGACCATATGCCATAAACAAAGATGCATTCCACTCACATGCTTTTCAGTGCAGTAATTAAATGACTCGGATTAAACATTAATCAAAATGGGGTCACTATGTTGTAACCTCCAGAAATCACCCTTTCATGTTCGTTTTACCAGAATCATAGTGGCACAGCCAAGCTATGCTCTTTCACATGTTAATGCTGATATAAATGAAAAACTCTTAGAGCTCGATCTAGAACTTGCCCGGATGGAATATTCTCTCACAAACTTGATGGCTATTCCGTCTGCTGTATTAGGATTCCCATTGGATATAATGAGATAATAATACAGCAGACGGGATATTCATCATGTTTGTGACCCAGTATTCCTTTCCGCCAAGTTCTGAATCAGGTCCTTAATGTGGAAAAATCTCCACCATGCTCCAAAGAAAAACTTTGGACCCAATCAGTTCTTGTTTTAGAAATTAAACACTGACAATTATTAAAACACATATGGTTATCAAGTGTGAAAGCAAGTAAATTGTATTTAATCAACTAAGAAAAGAACAAGTCATTTGTAGAAAGATCCTTCAAGTACCACTTAATTGAGAAACCACGAGAAGGGTCTGTCTTCGCTTTGGAAAAGATACTCAACCATAACAATATATTCCCAGCCTAAGGCTACAACACACCATGTGCAAGCAAGAAAAACCTGCTGGTGCCAGCACCCAGCTATGATTACTAAACTATCATTCCCCGGCAGAAGCTAATGCAACAAGACACTTGTGGCTCACCACCACTAAACTGCAGCAACAATCCGGCAGTGTCCCTGAGGTAACCAGCAGAGAACATGGGCGCTGGAGATGGTGGGTCATATTTAGGAGCCCTCGCACCACTGTTGCATCACTTTTTGTGACACAACAGTGGTGCAAACCTTGAACCTATGTCTATGACACCATTCAAAGCCATTTTTGTGACTTTGAATGGCCTCATAGATATGGAGTAAGGCAAGGCAGCTCAAATCGCTGCATTTCCTATTCAGCGCAAGGGAGGCGTTCCATGGGCATTGCAGTGGGTGTTTCTACACAACACCCGTGAATTTTTACACATCCCCAGATGAACTAGAGCTTGTAAATCTGGGAATGCGCCAAAATCGGATCCCTCCTTAGGGGAGGCGCAACGAGAAGAAATATCTTTACTTCTCCTTGTTATTTCTCCTTTTATGTGTGTTACATTCTGCAGTACACATAGAAAGAGGAAGAAGCCTCCCAGGATTGTGTTTGTGCAGGGAGGTGCTCGTTCCTGCACAAAAATAATCATGCATGCAAAGGAAGCATCCTTGCACCATGGTGCAAGAGTGTGTGCATTGGCAATAGGCTGCCAAAACAACGCAGGGGGAAAGGAGACCAATACACTGTATTGGTTAAATACAATGAATTCCTACCCTTTAACTTTAGCGTATGGAAGTACAGCAAGGTGACTTGCTGTGCTGCCCTACACCAAATAATCGTAAATACAGGCCGTTATTTACAGCCTAGTATGCCCGAAGTGTAATACATGGCCCACTAAATGCTCAGCAACCCGGGGTCCTCTGAACATTCTGTAAGCACATTACACACACATTGTCCTGTTAATTTGTGTTGGTAAAGAAAACATGCTCCAGAGAGGGCATGTGATGCCAAGTCATCGGGGTGCAGTGCTTTATTTTACGCCTATGACGCTATGGGCAAGCTATAAACGCGGGGACCATACTACACAGACAGGGCTCACTACAATGCTGGCATATAGCCATCCGTAAAGCAGGCTGGCACTTTATGTACACATATCACACTGTTTCAGTGAATCTTGCAAACGTCAGGAATACAATATTCACCTATTATTGTAGCGAACTAAATAAAACTTGTATGTAAAGAAAGAAAAGGCGTGCATTTCAGGGACAACACCATGTTGACTCTACCAACCACATACCACATCACCTTCTACCACAGCATAATGGAGTGGGCAGGATCATCAGCCCAACTGTAGAACTTTCGGGAACACTACTGCCAAAACAACAGTCTGTAATTGTTCATGCATAGACAGTTTATAAGACACTAGTTAAATCATAACGATTTTGATTTTCAACGATTTAATTGCATTTAACATAAGGATTCTTTCCTTCTATATAAGACTAAGGGGTTTATTTACAAGCCCCCTGCAGCGCCGGTGCGTCACTTTTCATATGGGCAAAAGTAACGTCCCGGCAGCGCAAGGGGCTTGTAAATAAGGCACTAAGGGCCATATTTATACTTTTTGCCGCAAACCTGCGCCGGCGCCTTATTTAATGAATGATGTTAGCCGGCGCTGCGGACTGGTCAGAGTAAAAAAAAAAATGACTCAAACCAGGCAGCGCCGGCGTAGGGGAAAATGGGGGTTGTGCGTAAAAAAATGGTGCAAGTCAGGTTTGAGTCAACAATCATGGCTGAAACCGGACTTGCGTCATTTTTTGATGCACAACCCTCATTGAAATGACTCCTGTCTTAGCAAAGACAGGAGTCATGCCCCCTTGCCCAATGGCCTTGCCCAGGGGACTTCTGTCACTGTGGTCATTGGGCACAGTGGCATGCAGGGGGGCCCAAATTAGGCCCCCCATGCCACTTAAAAAAAAAAAATACTTACCTCAACTTACCTGTACTTACCTGGGATGGGTTCCTCCATCCATGGGTGTCCTCCAGGGGTGGGCGTGGCTGGCAAGGGGTGTCCTTAGGGGCAGAGAAGGGCACCTCTGGACTCCTTCCATGGTCAGAGACCATGGAAGTGAGCCCACAGGTCCATTAACGCCTGCCCTGACCCAGGTGTTAAAAAATGGCGCACATCAGGCTGTGAGCCGTTTTTATAGGCCCGCTCCCTCCTGTGCGTCAAAATGACGCTGGAGTATAAATAAGGCGCACAGGCCTTAAAGTCATTTTTTGGGCAGGAACGCCTACCTTGCATGTCATTAACGCAAGGCAGTTTCCCGCATCCAAAAAATTACGCACACAGAGGAATTTTGACGGGCTCGGGCGTCAAAGTTTAAATATGTTGCACGGTTTGCACCGAATGTGCTTCAGAATTTTTGACGCACATTCGGCACAAACAGAGTATAAATATGCCCCAATGTGTTTTTTCTTGACAAGCCAATTTCATGTATGCATTGTATACACTTAATAAGGTACAGACCTTATCTAACTCAAAATGGGCAGGTAGAATTATCACAATCATGCATGTATTTATGGTACGAATTATTATTTATATATTATTCGTAGGTGACATTAAGATGAGACTGATGTAGATAATTATTATGGATCCTTTGTAGCTAAAATTATGGGGTCATTCTGACTTTGGCGGGCGGCGGAGGCTGCCCGCCAAAGTCCCACCGGCAGAATACCGATGCGCGGTCAAAAGACTGCCGCGGTAATTCTGAGTTTCCCGCTGGGCTGGCGGGTGACCGCCAGAAGGCCGCCCGCCAGCCCAGCGGGAAACCCTCTTCCATGAGGATGCCGGCTCCGAATGGAGCCGGCGGAGTGGAAGGGGTGCGACGGGTGCAGTTGCACCCGTCGCGATTTTCAGTGTCTGCGTGGCAGACACTGAAAATCTTGGTGGGGCCCTGTTAGGGGGCCCCTGCAGTGCCCATGCCATTGGCATGGGCACTGCAGGGGCCCCCAGGGGCCCCACGACACCCGTTACCACCAGCCAGGTTCTGGCGGTCAAAACCGCCAGAACAAGGCTGGCGGTAAGGGGGTCGGAATCCCCATGGCGGCGCTGCTTGCAGCGCCACCATGGAGGATTCCCTTGGGCAGCGGGAAACCAGCGGTACACCGCCGGTTTCCCGTATCTGACCGCGGCTGTACCGCCGCAGTCAGAATGCCATGGGAGCACCGCCAGCCTGTTGGCGGTGCTCCCGCGGTCGTTGGCCCTGGCTGTCCATGACCGCCAGGGTCAGAATGACCCCCTATGTGTTTTGCAGTCATGAAAAAACCCTTTTCGGCAAAGTAGGTTAGACCGCCGCGATCGCATAAATGTTAAAAATGACAAGACAGAGAAAGATAATGAATTAAAAAGATTAATTTAGAATAGGTTTATGAATGCAGGATTTTAAGTGTGATGAAAAAGTTGGAAGTCTCTAAATGGGTGGCTCCTTGTGATGTGCTCTAGCCATCAGGGATGCTCTTTTAGTGCTCCTGGCTTCTAACTAATTCTGTGGGTTTTCTTGATGTCATCAGATTTTATACTCCATTTATACTGTTGCTTTCCTCTTTCTAGCAGCAGTGGGCAGAAAGAGCATTGGCCCTGCCCTCATGTCCACTCCTTTCTCCTGGTATAGGTTATTCTTGAAGCAGCACCCCACAGCACTCAAGAGATATGGTCTGACTGCTGTCCGTGAGCACCAAGGCCTCCAGCCACTTTAGGGGTGCCTGTGTTTAGTGCCGCTAATAGTACTCACTCCTAGGCCATCTAGAGACAAACCCATTCTATGAAAAACCAAGGGGAATCCCAATTCTGCAGCATCCCAACTTTACTGTCAGTTTGCCTCAAGATGAGCTAGTGCAACAAAGTGTTAAAGATACGATTCCAGTGTGGGCCCACAAACACTACGGACCGGTTTTTAAAATTTAAAACCAACTTATTTGTCTACTTCCTCTTCTGTTGCTTCTCTTCTTCTTCACGAAACGTCCTTCTGGAGAGGATTAGAAGTGGATGTGAGGAGCCCTGAAAGGTGGGAGTGCCTACTCAGTCCAAAGAAGCAAAATCAACCCTTCACTCATAACTCGCATATCCAAGCAGCAGCTTATGGGCTGTTTGCCCCTCAGCACATGATTCTTGCTAAATTCTGGATGGCAGTTTGGACAAAAATTGTCGAAGTTTCTCTTCTACGCTAAGCTCTGCTGACCCAGATCCATTTTTTTCTCTGCAAGACCTTAAAGGAACCACCACCCCCATGCAGACAACTGTCAGACGTCTGCATACCCTCTCTTTGCCCAGTTTAGGAGGACCATGACAGTGAATGTCGGAAAAATGCAGCTTATTTACTTATTATGCTTTCTCCCCTGTTCCCTTTCTCTTACATGAAAACGTTAATCACTCAGGATGGGTGTATTCTACAAGGGAATCTTTGAACTTCCTGTTGGCCAGCAGATAATTAGGTTGGGCCATGAGGGCAGCTAAACACTAAAGTCCAGATTTATACTTGTTTTGCATCAAATTTGCATAATTTTTTTTACGCAAATTCAGCGCAAATCTAACTAGACCCATCTAGCGCCAAAGTTCTGGAGTTAAAGTAATGCCGATTCCCCTGTGCTTGAACGTGGGGTAGGGAGCCTTAAATAATGGTGCTAAGCTTGCTTAGCTCCATTATTTAATACCTGGGTCAGAGCAGGCGTTAGGGGACCTGTGAGCCTATTTCCATGGTCAGAGACCATGGAATGGGCCCACAGATGCCCTTCCCTAGCCCCAGGGACACCCCCACCCACACTGGAGGGACGCCAGAGGATGAGGGGACCCCATCCTCTGGCCAGTAAGGTAAGTACAGGTAAGTATTATTATTAGTTTTTTAAAGTGCCATAAGGGGGCCTAACTTGGGCCCCCTACATGGCACTGGAGCCAATAGGCATGCCCAAGGGGCATATGTCCCCTGGACATGGCCATTGAGGTGATGGGCATGACTCCTGTCTTTGCCAAGACAGGAGTCATGTCCATGGGGGCTGGGCGTCAAAGGATGACGCTAGGCTCGTTAGAGGCATTTTTATGCCTCTGCCTATACCAGTGTCATCCTTTGACGCACAACCTCCTGTTCCCCCTGCGCCTCACTCACCCGGCTAGCATCTTTTTTTATGAAGCTAGCTGGGCCTTACCGATGGCTACCATCATACCATAAATATGACGACCAGTCGGCGTCTTGTGATGGCGCTAGCCGGCGATATACTTTTCACGCAAAACTGCGCTAGTGCAGTTTTGCGTGAAAAAGTATAAATCAGGGCCTGAATTATATTAAGTTTCCCTCAAGGAAATATGTCCAATTTTAAAGTACCAAAATTAATGCATATAGAGGTAAATTAACTGTGGATTTGAATTTGGGGCCCATGTTTTGAAAGGGACAGACACATAAATTAGCTTTCTACCACCTACTAATGAAAAGTTTGGTTTTAGGCATTCTTTATCCAAAGTGTAAAAATAGTTTAAACACTGCCAACTTTACACTTCAGCTGAAAAAGTAGCATTTCCTGCTAGATTACGATTTCAATCATAAGGCCTGAGCAGTCCACAGCCAATTGAACCTGGCACCTGTCTGCCACAGGACTAGCTATATGCTGATTCCAGGCTGAGTCAGACACCAGTTTTCCTCGCTCAGCCTGCAAACGTGTGCACACCCATGTGCACCCATGTTTATGTGTAACCTGAGCTAGAGCACTATTCATCCTTTGCAGGGTTCAAATGCAGTATGGCCAATGTGGTCATACAAGAAAAACTCTAGTCAGTAATCATACTAAGGGATTTATTCAACATCAGAGAGACAGATCTTAGAATAAGCTTATAGTAATAAAGACTCACCAAGGGTTGACCAACACTATGAAATACGTACAAAAAAAATAACATCAGAATTACAAGGCTCTCAATTAAGATCATACAAAACATAAGCAACAGAATCTGTGAATTAGAAAGGCAGCATTGTTCATTTCTAAATAGTATAAGTTTGATTTCAAGTTACAAAGTCAAAGAGCTGAGCAATCAAGGGTAAAGCCTATTGCTAACCAAATTAGGGAAATACATGTGTGAGGACAAACACATTCTGGCAAAAGATAAAAAGCGTAAGAAGGACAGAAATTATTTGAAAAAAGGTAAACTTGTTCATCAGATAACTAACTAAGTATGGCAAAAGATAAGTAAAAAGTGAAAGCATCAGCTTTCAGAAGCCCAGTCAAATGTCTTCTGATAGGAGGACACATGGGGAAATATCTAAACTCTAGCGGGACATCTCCAGGGAAAAGTCAGAGAGGAATATACCTCTCCAAGCGGCTCAACATTCAGGGTTCTTCATCAGCAATTAGGATGTGTGGGGACTCTTTAATTAACTTATGAACTTCTCAGACTCAAATCCAAATGTCCATCAATATATCAAAAGGGCCACATTAATCTGATTCATCAAAGTGGTCAGTGTACATTACGTCAAAGGGGTTCCCATCCTATAGAAATCGATCACATGATTCCAAAAGGCACACTGCCATCTTTTCCTATGTATGTCATGAGAACATCATCTTTCCATCAGATCCCATGCAAGGTTCCAACAAATGTTTGCATTTTTAGTGCGTAACCCAGGATGTTCCTGTTTGCAGGACAAAACTACACATCTCTCTATGTCTAAACAATGCACTATTCTATTACCAAGTATCTTCATTACAATTTCTGCATAAAAATAAAATTAAACTAGGCCTCAGTTAAACTAACACAAGAAATAAAATAAGAGTACTGTATTCTTTGCATTCTTTAGCCTTGTTCCCTCTTAGTTTGAAGCAAAGGAGAACAGTGGTGCACTACTGCACTTTGCTAAAATTGCACACGTACTAAAATATGTCATTAGAAATTCAATATTGCTTTTATATATTCTGTTAGTGCAGGGTCTAAAATACATGCTTACATTACTTTAGTGTGATTAACATTCAATAAAGCTCAATTACCACCAAGCTTTCTAGCATTTGATTAACTGTGTGCACATTTAAAATGACTATGGTGGTCATTACAACATTGGCATTAAAAGTCGCTTACCGCCGTGCAGAAGACCGCCAACACACTGCGGCGGCAGCGGAATTCCGCCACGGTCATTATGACCCACTGCTCGGAATCTGCCAAAATTAAGACACCCACACAAGTCCACCACACCAAAGGTCAGTGATAAACTGGCGAAAACAAAACCTCCACAGTCACGCCAACAGAAATACACCCACACTATCACGACACACAAATCCACGCGGCGGTCTTTCAACCACGGTATTCCATTGGCGGTACACAACGCTGTGCTCAAAATACACACACATCTCCAAAACACAGCCACATTGGACAATTCAAAATCCACACACCTGATACACATACACACACCACTCCCACACACCCATTACAGTATAAAACAGACACCAACATCACCCACAAACCCCTACAACAAAATTACTGAGAGAAGGCCAGAGAGAGACACTACAAACAACTACCAAGCATCCACAGGCACACAATACCATCACCCACATAACTTCCACGCACCTCACACAACACACCACTTATCACTACACACACCACCCCACACATCACCCACACCACTCCATGGCACGGCAAAGACACCCCAGGTTCTCTGAGGAGGAGCTGAGGGTCATGGTGGAGGAAATTGTCTGGGTAGAGCCACAGCTATTTGGATCACAGGTGCAGCACACCTCCATAGCTAGGAAGATGGAGCTATGGCACAGAATAGTGGACAGGGTTAACGCAGTGGGACAGCACCCAAAAAATGGGGATGACATCAGGAAGAGGTGGAACGACCTACGGGGGAAGGTGCGTTCCGTGGTCTCAAGACACCACCTTGCGGTTCAGCGGACTGGCGCCGGACCCCCACTTCCTCCCCCACAACTAACAACATGGGAGGAGCAAGTCTTGGCGATTCTGCATCCTGAGGGCCTCGCAGGAGTAGATGGAGGATTGGACTCTGGTAAATCAAATCTTAACTATTACATCCCCCACCCTACTTGCATGCTATCACACACCCCCACCCTCACCCTCACCGTCACCTTCATCACTCCAACTACCCACAAATGTCCCAACATCACAAACCACACATCCTAACACCAAACCCTGCATGCAACAACAAAGCATGGACACCCATCACCAAAGCATGGCCACTGCACATACCCATACACCCCCCTCTAAACCACCATCACACAAGAACCCACACAGGAATGCAAGCACTGGGGTACACGGTCACCCACCCATTGCACACCATGGCACACACAGATGTAATAAACATTATTTTATACCCCTGCAGGACCCCTACCCTACGTCACCAGACAGGAGGGTCTACACATGTCCACACCATCAACAGAAGAGGCCCACAGTGATGACAGCAGCTCTGTCCAACTGGATCTAGATGACCAGCCCGGCATATCGGGGACCTCTGGACAGTTGGTTCCCCTGACACAGTCACAGGCCACCACAGAGCTTCCACCCTCTGGAAACACCAGCACCTCACCCACCCAGCGGGCCCATACCTCTGTCTCCAGGACACGTCAAGCAGCAGTGTGTCCACCACTACAGGGAACCCATGCTAACCCACCACCCCAACAACAACAGGGACCAGGGGGCAGTGGCAGTGGGCACACGGTCCAGGGGACGGAGGCCCAGGAACACAGGGCAACTGGGAGGGCTGCTCTGCGACAGGGGGAGGACAGGCCAAGGGAACCCACTCTCCACGAGGCCCTCTCCAACATCATGGGAGCCTACCACCATTCCCAGGAGACGATGGCAACAGTACTGGCCAAGTTTCAGGATACCCAGCGCCTGCAGGAGGAACAGTATTTGGGCTTCAGGGAGGAACTCAGATCCATCAATTCCACCCTGGGCACCGTGCTAAGGGTGCTGAAGGAAGTCCTCAACACCAGGAGGGACACTGTGGCACAACAAGGGGCTAGTGGACAGGAGGCACTGCCACAGGACCACCACACCAGCACCCCACCCCCTTCAGAGGGAGAACCACCCCGCAAACGGTCCCTGAGATCCAGGACAAACACAGAGAACGATGCCAAGACCCCCGTCAAGAAATGAGACTGCCCTGAATGTCATCCTTGTGTCCCACTTTGTCACCCCGTCCATCCTCAAACTGCCCCAGCTCCACTTCCTATGCCCATTTGGGCAATGCACCTGTGAGTCTAATAGACTGGACTCTGCCATGGACATTCCTCCACCATCACCCCTCACCATTTTACAACCAATATTGAGCACTTAAATAAACACCCTTAAAGCACAAAACAATCTGGAGTCTGTCTGTGATTTCGAAACAGTGTATTAGCAATTAAAGTGACAAAATGCTCTTTCAAATGTAATGTCAACATACCTATGTCACACAGCTCTAGTCCGTGAGGAAACAAAGCAGATGTCACACAGTGGGACCGAATGCCGTGAAATCATAAGGGAAAGTGACAACTCAGTGACCATACACTGGGTGAAAACGACAGACAGTAGAGAGGTAGAAGTGTTAAAGTACATGTAGTAGGCAGGCTTGTCTTCTTACCTGTGTCTCACTGGAAGTACTGCAGGATAACTGAGTTCTTGTTGTTGATGTCCTTTTCTTCTGCTTCCTCGTCTTCGCTGTCCACAGGCTCCACAGCTGCCACAACACCTCCATCTGGACCATCATCCTGCAGAAAAGGCACCTGGCGTCGCAAAGCTAAGTTGTGAAGCACACAGCAGGCAACGATGATCTGGCACCTTCTTTGGTGAGTAGAATAGGGATCCACCTGTCATATGGAGGCACCTGTACCTGGCCTTCAGGAGGCCCAAGGTCCACTCTATAATCCGCCGAGTTCGCCCATGGGCCTCATTGTAGCGTTCCTCTGCCCTTGTCCTGGGATTCCGCACTGGGGTCAGTAGCCATGACTGGTTGGGGCAACCAGAGTCACCTGCAAATGGCGAGGGCAACTGTTAGACACACACTAACCTGTAGGGATATCCCCAGACCCAGACAGCCATTCCCACTGACTTGCTTCCAGGTGCTCACCTAATAGCCACACACAGTGCCTCTGGAGTTGACCCATCACAGAAGGGATGCTGCTATTCTGCAGGATGTAAGCGTCATGCACTGAGCCAGGGAATTTGGCATTCACTTGGGAAATGTACTGGTCTGCCAAACACACCATCTGCACATTCATGGAATGATAACTCTTCCGGTTTCTGTACACCTGTTCACTCCTGCGGGGGTACCAAAGCCACATGAGTCCCATCAATGGCACCTATGATGTTGGGGATATGTCCCAGGCCACAGAAATCACATTTCACTGTAGGCAAATCCTCCACCTGAGGGAAAACGATGTAGCTCCGCATGTGTTTCAGCAGGGCAGACAACACTCTGGACAACACGTTGGAAAACATAGGCTGGGACATCCCTGATGCTATGGCCACTGTTGTTTGAAATGACCCACTTGCAAGGAAATGGAGTACTGACAGCACCTGCACTAGAGGGGGGTCCCTGTGGGATGGTGGATAGCTGACATCAGGTCTGGCTCCAGCTGGGCACACAGTTCCAGGATTATGGCACGACCAAGCCTGTAGGTGATGATCACATGTCTTTCCTCCATTGTCGACAGGTCCACCAGCGGTCTGTACACAGGAAGATGCCGCCATCTCCTCACATGTCTCAGCGGACGGTGCCTATAAAGGACAACAGCGAGCACAGAGTCAACCAACGCAGAGGTACGTACCCACAGCTTACACAGAACACGACTACTAATTCGAAGTTTGGCCTGTATGAGTGTTGAGGCAAGGCCTAGGTATGTGTGATACAGTTAAAAATTAAGCCATGTGGGCCCCTGAAATGGCAGATGCCTGACCTGTAAAGTGGGACAATGGGATGTCGAAGACCGCGGCACAATTCTGCATTGGTTAATATTGGACCCTATGGGTCCCAGGAGCCAATGATGATGTACACCAGCGGTGACGGTATGCACCACCGCGGACATGACCGCCATTTTCTCTCTGTTCACTCACTCGATACCTGATCTTCGACAGGAGAGGACCTACACTGCAAGTGCTGCTGTGACCTCGGTCTGGAAGAGACAATGGCTCGTGCGTCTGTGGAAAGGGCCCCTGCCTTCACATCGGAGGAGTTGGAGAAACGTGTGGATGGGGTCCTCCCCAGTACACGCTACTCTACGGTCCTCCAGACAAACAGGTAAGCACACTGGGAGCGTGCTGTATGGGCTATGCCTGTGTGGAGTGGGGTGGATGAAAGATGGGGGGGGAGACTGAAATGCATGAAACAACGGTGAGTGCATGTGCCACATGGCAAGGGTAGGGATGGGGGCCAATGACTGTGACCGTGCAGTTGGTAATAACTTTTCTTTTTCTACTGTACAATTCATGTAGGTCAGCGCCCACCGGAAGAAGTATATTTGGCGTCCCATCGCCAAGGACGTCCGCACCCTGGGGGTCTACCATAGACGGAGCACTCACTGCCGTAAGAGATGGGAGGACATTCGCCGCTGGAGCAAGAAGATGGCGGAGGCCCAGCTGGGGATGACCTCCCAACGTGGGAGGGGTGCCGGTCGCACCATGACCCCCCTGATGTTGAGGATCCTGGCGGTGGCGTACCTGGAGTTGGATGGGCGCTTGAGGGCATCACAGCAGCCACAAGGCGGTGAGTACACTCTCATTCAGCTGATTTTGCGCACAGTGGAGGTGTCTGGGTGGGGGATGCGGGCTGTGGTTTTCCCTAGGCCAGGGCTAGTGTGCTAGTTAGGTCGCCTTGTTCTGGCAGACCCTGTGGCACCCCACTCCAACTGTGTACAGTGCCAAGTACACCTAGTCAGGCTCCTGTGACATCCATGTGTGCAGATGTCGATCATAGCCTTGTAGGCCATGTCCCAGGGATTGAACAGTGGACCCCAAGTGAGCGGCATAGTGCAGGGGGCTTCTGTGTCTGTTGTGTCCGCCAACGCTGCATGCACTCAACATGTCATTCTTCTGTCGTCCCCCCCTTTTTGTGGTCTCCCTGTTCTTGTGTGCATTAGCATCATCAGGCGGAGGAGCAGTGGCACCGGAGCAGGAGGGAGCTGCATCCCACATGGCCCTGGAGGGCGACACTACGGACATTGATTTCACCAGTGGGACAGAGGGCGAGGGGAGCTCCACGGCGGGGACAGGAGCTGACACCAGTGATACGGACTCGTCCTCTGATGGGAGCTCCCTTGTAGTGGCGGCCACATCTGTGCCCCCTGCATCTACAGGTACAGCCGCCACCCCCCTACCAGCACCGCCCTCCCAGCAGCCCCTCAGCCTTTGCCCCGTGCCCGCTCACCCAGGAGGGTGGGCAACACCTTCGCCCCAGGGACCTCAGCCCCTGCCCCAGTCACCCCTGCTGCCCTCAGTGAGGAGGCCATTGATCTCCTCAGGTCCCTCACTGTTGGGCAGTCTAACATTTTGAATGCCATCCAGGGTGTAGAAAGGCAGTTTAAACAGACAAACGCATTCCTGGAGGGCATTCATTCTGGTTAGGCGGCCCTTCAGCGAGCTTTTCAGACTCTGGCCTCAGCACTGATGGCAGCTATTGTCCCTGTCTCTAGCCTCCCCCTCCAACTTCCTCCACCCAGACCCAATCTCCTCTACCTCAGCCTATCCCAAGCACACCTTCAGACCATCATGCACACACGTCAACACACAACGGAAGCTCAGGCAAACATAAGCACCACAAATCCCACAGGCACTCACGCAAGCATCACACACATGCAGACACACCAACATCCACTGCCTCCACTGTGTCCCCTCCTCCTTGTCTCCCTCCTCCCTCCCTGTCTCGTCTCCATTCACACCTGCATGCACTACATCTACAACCACTACTTCCATCACCAGCACACCCACCACCACACCCCGCTCACATGCAGTCACCACCCCCACTACCATTCACACGTCCCCTGTGTCCTCTCCCAGTGCGTCTGTGACGCCACCTCCCAAGATCCACAAATGCAGGGACACACCCACCCAACAGCCATCCACCTCACGACAGCCTAGAGCGCATGCACCTTCACCCAAAGTCATCAAACGAACACCTCCTACAACCACAACCTCTTCCTCCACTCCCAAACCCCCTTCAGCTACCCATCCCAGTGTTCCCAAAAAGCTTTTCCTGTCCAACCTTGACCTCTTTTCCTCACCTCCCCCACCCCGTCAGTCTCCTAGGGTCCGACTCTCCAGATCCCAACTTAGCACCTCAACCATAACATCTCCGGGACCAGTGGTACCTGTAGTCACTGGAATATGGAGTGCACCGGGCAGCAGGGCAGCCAGTGTGGCACGGAGCCACAGCACGGACAGTCCTCCACCTGTCAAGCATCAAAAGTTGGCCAGTGCCCGGCGGGAGAGGGGGAAGACTCCAGCCACCAAAGCCGCTCCCAGGTGTACAGGTGGGAGTGGGGATTCAGCTGCGACACCTTCCAAGGTGGGGAAGGGGCACAAGAAACTCAGCAAGTCTGTGAAGAGCAGCACAGCGGAGAAGACCGCCATCATCCCTGCTGCCCAGGAGGCCACCACCATCATCCCCGCTCCCCAGGAGGCCACCTCCAGCACCAGCCGTGTTGGCCAGGAGGCCACTGCCATCATCCCTGATGCCCAGGAGGCCACCGCCATCATCCCCGGTGCCCAGGAGGCCACCACCATCATCCCCACTGCCCAGGAGGCCAGTGTCAGCCCTGCTGCCCAGGAGGCCACCGCCAGCACCAGCCCTGCTGCCCAGGAGGCCACTGCCAGCACCAGCCCAGCTGCCCAGGACAGGACCGCCAGCACCAGCACCAGCCCAGCTGCCCAGGACAGGACCGCCAGCACCAGCCAAGCTGCCCAGGACAGGACCGCCAGCACCAGCCCCACTGGACCATAAAGGACCGCCAGCACCAGCCCCGCAGGGTCATAAAGGACCGCCACCACCAGCCCCGCTGGGCCATAAAGGACCACCAGCCCCGCTGGGCCCGACAGGACCGCCAGCACCAGCCCTGCTGGGCCCGACAGGACCGCCAGCAGCTGAGTCACTGCCAAGGACCCCGCCGCCACAAGCACCTCTGAACAGGACACTGCCGCCACAAGCACCGCTGCCAAGGACACCGCCGCCACAAGCACCGCTGAACAGGACACTGATGCCACAAGCACCGCTGCCAAGGACACCGCCGCAACAAGCACCGCTGGCCCATGAGCGCCAAGGGCGCTGACGCTACTGAGTCCGTCACGAGCAGGATGAAGCACTCTGGGCACCAGGCCCCCTCCAGAACGAGTGGAGAAATACATCCACTACCTCAGTCCTTGGCAGGATGAAGCACTCTGGGCACCATGCCCCCTCCAGAACCAGTGGCGAGATCCATCCACTACCTCAGTCCTTGGCAGGATGGAGCACTCTGGGCACCAGGCCCCCTCCAGAACCAGTGGAGAGATCCATCCGCTACCTCAGTCCTTGGCAGGATGAAGCACTCAGGGCACCATGCCCCCTCCAGAACCAGTGGAGATTCACATCCACTACCTCAGTTCTTGGCAGGTTGAAGCACTCTGGGCACCATGCCCCCTCCAGAACCAGTGGAGAGGTCCATCCACTACCTCAGTCCTTGGCAGGATGAAGCACTCTGGGCACAAGGCCCCCTCCAGAACCAGTGGAGACTGTTATCCACTTGAGAGACTGTGGCTTTGCACTCCCCAGGATTCAACAGTGGGCAAGCCACCCACTGTAGAGACTTGAGAGACTGTGGCTTTGCACTCCCCAGGTTTGAACAGTGGGCAACCCACCAACTGTAGAGACTTGAGAGACTGTGGCTTTGCACTCCCCAGGATTGAACAGTGGGCATGTGGCCCCCTCGTGGATTTGGCGTTGTGCACTCAACCGGCTGAGGTGCCCCACTTTCCCTTTCCCCTGATGTGCCTGTTTTATTGCTATCTGATGCCCCTGCAGTGTTCCCTCCGTCATGTTCGAGTATTGAGTGTGGGCCTCGCCCATGCCGTGTGGGCCCAGTGTTCCACGGACTTCAATGGAGCACTACCTGGACTACTATTCAAGGTGTATATATTTGTTTAGAGTGTAAATATATTTTTTCGTACTAGATTTAATATATTGCAATGGTTACACTCCTTTTGTCATTGCATTTTTCCGGGGGGTTTGCGGGGTGTAACTGTAATGTATTATGCTGTATTAGTGTGTGTGTTGTAGTGGGTGAGGGTGGGGGTGGGGGTTTTGCGTGTGTGTGTCATTGTTTTTTCCCTCCCCCCTTCCCTGTGTCGTAGGTGCAGTACTCACCGTGGTCTTCGCCGCCGGCGTTCGTGCTCCTGGTAGAGGAGCAAGAAGATAAGGGCTGGCAGGATCTGGAGCTCGGGTTCCATGGCGTCCTGATTCCTCGTAGGGTGTGTAGAGGTGAGCGTTTTCCCTTCGAAGTCCTGTTTCCGCCGTGTTTTTGTTCGCGGTGAATCCGCCCCGGAAAAGGTGGTGGATTGGACTGTTGTGAAACTGTGGGTGGTACATTGTCCTCCGCCTGTCTGTTGGCGGTGACCGCCATGCTGTTTGCTTGTACCGCCATCGCAGTGTTAAAGTGGTTGTCTATGTTGGCGGTTTCCGCCACGGTCGTAACGCCATTTTTTTTCCGCCAGCCTGCTGGCGGTCTTACCGCCACTTTAACACCGACTCCCAGGGTTGGAATGACCACATATGTGTTGTCAGTTCTACATTGTGAACTCATAAATTCTAGGGTAATTTGATGCATTTTCTATCAAATTAATACTATATCATGAGGGACACTCCAAACATTTCAGCTATATATCACCTTCAGGTACCACCTTTTTTCAAGATGTGCAGCAGTTGATCATATTTTAAAAAGATGACCCAAGTTGTTACAGCTCAAAACACTTTGAAAGAGAATAAAATACTGTGTGAGAATCTGTTAGGTAGACTTACCCACAGGAGAGGGAAGAAAAGTAGAGGTACAAAAGGAAAATAAAAGAAAAAAAAATACAGGTTAGTGATCACTTCCTTACACCCCTAATAACATTTTAGCAAATTAAAAAAACACTTAAAACTCACAAGTCAATACAGAACTGTGCAATCCTAATTTGCTTTTTGTGTAAGCCCTTCAATGAATAAAATGACATAATAGACATTAAGGAACTCCTGAGTGCAGCCTAACTAACCACATTGTATTTTATGTACAGACCTCCTGCTGCAGGAAGATGAATAGGCTTCGCAACACCTGAACACGGGCCACAGTGAGCATTGCAACTTACATGCAAGAGAAGCCATGTGTTATCCAGCTGCCCACAATCTTTTCATCAAAGATTTTTCTGTGAGTAGTATATGGAGGTATGCGCTTGGGTCCAACTTCTTTGGCAAGTGTTATACACCTTAATGTCTATGAAGGGTCTCCTGCAGTGATTTATGGAAAAAATAAATACATCTAGATGTTGTGAGTATATTGTACTACCTGGCTGCATTGAGGTTCCTATGACCTTTCACCTTCTTCTGATGGTGTCAAGGATTGCTGTGTCCTGGATGAAAATAACCTACTTCTCTGAAGTTTTGTAATTAATCAGGGGTGGAGTGTTATAACTGATAGCCAGGGTTTCACCCCAGAGTCAATAAGCGATTTTCTCACCCTGTTTTAGTGGTCATTCTTTGCAAGATCTCAGATTTAAATTCACTCCTTGCTTGAGGTGAAGATGACTTATGAAATGAGAATGACAGGAACAGAAATTTGACATTCCATCCTGTATCTCTGAACTTTTAAGTGTTAAAAGTAGATTCTAATCATACTTATGACAAAAATCCTAGATTAAATAAAATTGCTGCAGATCCATGCAATGTTGTGACAAATAAATAAATATAAATAAATACATTGTTGTGTTGGGGAGCAATTGTGGAAAGTAGTGGAACAAGGAAGACAGTTAATCCTCGTCAACTCCAAAGGGAGAAGTGGAAGTGAATGAGAATAGATGTGAGCTGAGCTTTAATGTAAAATGACTAGGATTGCCAACCTTCCGGAACATAAAAAATGCATGGCAGTCACAATTTATAAACAATCTGTGACAAAGCCCAGGAGTATAGCTATTTTGTAGGTGGGAATGTTTCTTTATCGCTATGTGACTTTATACTGTGTGTGTGGCAGTGAACCAATATGTTAGATGAAAACAATGGAATGACAGGAACCCACTAGAGCATGGGTACTCACAGACATTTTCCTTGGGCCAAAATGTTTGATCTGTTATGTGATTGAGGGCTGCATTGATGTCGGCAGGGTGGCAGTTGAGGCACATGCTGGGGTTGCATTGGGGGTGCTGCTGGTATGGTGGGTATAGAAGAAGATAATATATATATATATATATATATATATATATATATATATATATATATATATATAGAGAGAGAGAGAGAGAGAGAGAGAGAGAGAGAGAGAGTAAGAGAGGCTGAACTGCACACTGTGAGACCTGGGACCAAAATGGTGCAAGTAACAACTGACTTGCCTCTTAGATCACTATTGACATTGTTATCAGAGTGGGTGCAAAAAAGAATCTTTCTAAATTCATGTTTGAAAACGATCACTTTTGAAATAGTACTTCTCAATGCCCTCATATAATCTCATATACTAAGGAGAAATTGTTGTGCATTTCAAAGAAATACCCTTTTTGAATTTGAAAAAAACGTTACCATATTTTTACAGGTTTGTCAAGATGTCTCCACTTTACCTTTATGTAAATGCTTGCCAGTTTATTTAACATATTTTTACTAGTAATGCGGAGTCAAGTAAACATCGGCCCAGGTTTGCTGTTGACCAGAGGGCCACATGTAAAGGTCAGGAAGGCTGCTTGTGGCCCTCAGTCATTTTTTGAGTATCACTGCCTTGTCCTTTTCACATTATTGGAGCAATGCCTGCTCACCCCCCTCCAAGATACCTCCATTAGTCTTCAGACACATCTCATCCCCAACATGTCTTACCAAGTGCCCTACCCTAGTAGTCTTTCACTCCCACAAAATCCCAGCCCATCCAGTTTAAATCCTCATGCAAACTTTATAAGCTCATGCACACTAGTACCTCATACCACCTTGCTGAAAAACTACCTCTCACAATAGAGGCATGGATGGTGAGAAACCTAAACATGTTTCAAACTTCAGTGGTGGTTAAAATCGGGATCTTCACCAGTGAAAAATAAAATCTTTCTACACATCTAGAAATTTGTATAAAACTTCCTCTATTTGCACTAACCATCAATCTAACTGGCTATCACCATCCTGGCTGTCAACGTGTTTATCAATACAAGTGTAACCACTCAACTCAGTACTTTTAATATTTACTGGCAGAAGCTGTTGGACCTCACCCTTTCTGGAAAGTCACCCTCCAACTTTTTGCCTTCCTTTTTATCTTTTTCTGATCGAATTGTTGGTTTGACTGCATAAGCTGTATGTAGGTGCACAAAAAACACTTGTGAATCATAAACAAAGGGTGTGTCCCACCTTCCGTCACCTTAACTGCAGTGTGCTATAGAACATCCTCTTATTACATTTCGTTTGCTGCTTGTAATGTACATCATGTTGAATGGCAGCTCCTTGTAAAGGCGCGACATGCACACCAAAGTGCGCATCTCAGCATTACTATAATAAAGCCACATCTGTGCTTTATTTGACCGAGAATGTAGAGCACAAGCTGCACAGATCCGTGGGGCTCCCCCGATAATCACAGGTACTTAACACCACCCCACCCAAAAGTCTGTTAAAAGAATATAACCCAAGCTGTTGACACCCTCATTGAACCCTCCTTTCTCTGGTCGATACTCGTCTCAACACATGGCTCCAGGTCACATTTTCCTGCCAGCAGCAAGCTCCATTCTACAAACAGGGTGAAAATGAATTTACAGACCAGCCGAGAACAATTTGCAACAACCACAATTTAGAAATGATGCTTTCCAAGCCACACATCAGTGTTATGTAATATGGCTCTAGATGTCTTTTGTATCTTGTTTACCACTAATTTTACGTCTTTGTCTCACTCACAAATTCAGCAGCACAGCCGTGAGTGGACAGGATAAACATCGAGCCACCAAAAAAGTTTCTCACCTTCTCTGTTTTTACCCTGTTCTATATGTATGCTCATGTCTGATATTCCCAGCCTCGACGGCTCACTGGGCGTTATTTAGTGAGTTCTCAACTTATTATGCAGCAATTATGCATTTCTACTACCTACATCCTTCCACATGCTAATCACATTTAACATAATAATCAGAGCACATTCAGATTATTCACATTGTTGAGCACAATGAGGGCACATTCACAATGTTGAAGTAAATGAGGCAAAGCACTTAAAATGGGCACACATTTGAACCACATTATGGGCCTGATTACAACTTTGGAGGAGGTGTTAAATTAATCCGTCCCAAAAGTGACGGATATACCACCAGCCGTATTACGAGTTCCATAGGATATAATGGACTCGTAATACGGCTGGTGGTATATCCGTCACTTTACCGTCACTTTTGGGACGGATTAACACCTCCTCCAAAGTTGTAATCAGGCCCTATATGCTCTTCAATATTGAATAGTTGAGCTGAAACTGTGCTCTTTATCGTGAGTATGTGAACAGTACTCTCCGCCTGCAGAGCACTGATGTCTAAGTCTGCGCTATAGAAATACTATGGATAACCCCGACAGCACAGATGCTAGGATTGCCCCATCCCAGTGGACTTGCAGCGCATTGCCCCGAAGACACTAATCTGCCCGTGGCTCATCCTTGGGGTGATAAGTGGTTGGTCAGTTCTTCCTTGGCCATGAAGAAATCAATTAAACAAAACCCACAGCTCCATGACTCATCCCGCCTCCTGCATAAAGCAGTGCCAAAAAACCCAGCTTGCAGATTGGGCGAAGGTCACAAGCATGCACCAACCGGGAATTTCAAATTTGCCTTGATGCTCGGCTTGTTTCACTGAGGTGGACAACAGTAAACTGAACAACACGGTGGAGCACCAAGTGGCAAAACTTTGTGAACTACACCAACCGAGCATAGTTTTACCACCCACCTCTATCCTTGATCTAGTAGGCATGGTAGACACTCATTCTTCTAGGCTCACAGTAAGCCTCACGCTGGCCTCCTGCTTCCTAGTACTTGCTATAACAGGGAAGAGGAAAGATGTGACTGCCACAGGTGCAGTGTAGTCACAACCCTCCTTGGTGTGGATGTGTGTTGTAGCAGTGCTCAGAAGCAGTGGTAGCAGGTCTGCTACCCTCAAATAGCAGCCTTTTTCTGGGCAATCAATTTCTGTTGGCAGATGGTCCACATGTTGAGTCTTGGCCTCCTCCTGGATTAAGGTGGGTTGGTTGAATCAGTGTCTTGGTTTTCCATGGCTGATGTGGTGATCAAATCTTCTGGATGCAGGTCTGGGCACAGAAGCGAAATCACTGAAAGGCACTGAAACCGAGGGGATTGAGGTCCGATCAGGTGCAGTTCCAGTCAGTGGCCACACAGTCAATCCATGACACTCTTGCAAGTGCTTTGAGGCTACAACTTATTTCTCATGGCATAGTCCATATGGGCACATGATTGGCAAGTGCTAGTGAGCTAACCACTATAAATGTCTGTTTGGACCACTTGAGGCAGGTACCATAGGGTAATTTGGGTCCCTTCTTCAGTTGCACAGACTGGTTCTGAATGGTGGGATGCAAGTACTATGCTGCATCAGAAAAACTCTAAGCAGCATGCAAGTAAGTGCCATGGCTTGGTAGTACTCTCTTCTTCAGCAGTGCAAGCTGCTCAGGTACATAGTGGAGCAAGTTCAATGGCTGCAACAGCATGGGTGGTGAGTTACTTTGCTCAAGCACACTTTGACAGTGTTGTGAATTCTGTCCTTCCTGACTAGCTCTGAGCAAGGAGCATGCCAGTCATGCTTTCAAAAGTCTCTGTCAGACAGACCCATCACAATGGGTCACCGCTATTCACCCACACCCCTAGTTCACTCCTTCTACAATTTGGCTCTCGCCTTCCCTCTTTCACAGGCAGGATTCTCCTGGCATTCTAGGTTGGACTCCAGAAATAGGGTTTCTAGTTGGAGGAGGTATGCAGCCTGTCCAATTAGGAGCAACAATCATAGTGAGGGTAAGTCAGATACACAAACCTAAATTGACACGTGCTCACCCTCTGGTAGCTTGGCTGGGAGCAGTGAGGCTTAACTAAAGAGGCAATGTGTAAAGTATTTGTGCAACACTTAATTTACCATCACACAATGAAAACACCACAAAAGCCTCCACAGCGGTTTAGAAAAATATATAACATTTTATGAAAAAACAAGACAAAAACAACAAAAATCCAATTAATAAAACTTGAGATATTAATTTCTAAAGAATAAACTGCAGTAGAATGCTTAGAAATCAATAGCACTTGAAGGTTATTTGAGGTCGTGCTGGATCGGGGCAAAACCAAAGTTCATGCCTACCGTGATGGAGGTCAAGCTGGCTAAAGGAGACACACAGGGCCCGCTGAAAAAGTACCTTAGATGGAGGGTTGTGTCTATTGTGAGGAAGTGATGCATTGGTTCTGATCTGTACAGTCAGGGAATACATTATTATCAAGCCGCACAGTCATCAATGCCATATCCTCAGTGTGCAGCATTCAATCAATCAATCAATCAATCAATCATAGCATTTGCAAAGCACACTACTCACCCATGAGGGTCTCAAGGCACTGGGGTGTTGCTACTGCTCGAACAGCCAGGTCTTGAGGTGTCTCTTGAAGGTTAGCAGGTCCTGTGTCTGTCGCAGGTGGATAGGAAGAGTGTTCCATGTCTTGGCGGCGAGATGGGAAAACGATCTGCCACCGGCGGTCATTCTGTGGATGTGTGGAATGGTGGCGAGGGCAAGGTCAGTGGAGCGAAGCTGGAGGGTTGGGATGTAGAAGGAGAGTCGCCTGTTGAGGTATTAAGGTCTGGCATTGTACAGTGCTTTGTGAGTGTGGGTGAGGAACTTGGAAGTGATTCTCTTGTTGTTAGGGAGCCAGTGCAGGTCTCTCAGGTGGGCTGCGATGTGGCTGTAGCAGGGGATGTCCAGAATGAGGCGTGCGGAGGCGTTCTGTATGCATTGCAGTCTTTTCTGGAGCTTGGCTGTAGTTCCTGCATAGACGGCGTTGCCGTAGTCCAGTCTGCTGCTTACAAGGGCTTGGGTGAACGTCCTTCTGGTTCCGGTGGGGATGCATTTGTAGATCTTCCGAAGCAGGAGGGTGTTGAAGCAGGAGGAAGAGACGGCAGTGACTTGCTGGGTCATTGATAGCGATGAGTCCAGGATGAACCCCAGGTTGCGTGCGTGGTCGGTGGGTGTCGGTGCAGTTCCCAGTGGGGCAGGCCACCAGGAGTCATCCCAGGCAGAGGGGTGGAGCTGAGGATGAGGACCTCAGTCTTGTCAGAGTTCAGTTTCAGGCACTTGTTCTTCATCCATACGACAATGGCCTTCATTCCTTTGTGGAGGTTGGTTTTGGCGGTGGCGGTGTCCTTGGTGAGGGAGAGGATCAGTTGAGTGTCATCAGCGTATCAGACGATGTTGAGGTGATGTGATCGGACGAAGTTTGCGAGCGGAGCCATGTAAATGTTAAAGAGGGTCGGGCTGAGGGACGACCCCTGGGGTACACCCCAGATGATCTTTTGGGCTTCAGAGTGGATTTGGAGGGTGGCGGACTCTCTGGGTTCTGTCGGTGAGGAAAGAGGTGATCCAGACAAGGGTTTCATTGCAGATCCCTGCGTCATTGAGGCATGTGCATAGGGTGTGGTGGCAGATGGTGTCAAAGGTGGCCGAGAGGTCCAGGAGGATGAGCGCCGTGGTTTCGCCATTGTGAAAGTAGGGTCCTGATGTCGTTGGTGGCGGGTTGAGGGCGGTTTTGGTGCTGTGGTTGCTGCGGAATCCGGATTGAGGAAGCGGGTCAGTTGTTTGTTGACAATCTCCTCAGTGACTTTTGCCGGGAAAGGGTAGCAGGGAGATGGGCCGGAAGTTCTTGAGGACCTTTGGGTCCGTTTTGGGTTTCTGGAGGAGGGTGTTGATCTCAGTGTGTTTCCAGCTCTCTGGGAAGGTGGCAATCTCGAAGGAGCTGTTGATGATCTTTTGGAGTTGGGGTACAATGACGGAGCTCGCTTTGCTGAAGATGTGGTGAGGGCAAGGGTCGGATGGTGAGCCGGAGTGGATGGTGTTCATGATTTTGATGGTGTTGCCATCGTTGACGCGGGTCCAGGAGAGCAGGAGGTTGGTGTGGTTGGGGGGCGGTGAGTCTGTGGTGTCGGTGGTTGACGGGGGGTCTGGGTATGGAAGCTGTCATGGATGTCTGTGATCTTGCAGTAGAAGAAGGTGGCTAGGGAGTCGCAGAGGTGTTGCAATGGTGGGATGTCATTGACATTGGAGCCAGGGTTGGAGAGTTCCTTCACAATGTTGAAGAGCTCCTTATAGCTGTGTGCGTTGTTGTCGATGCATTCTTTGAAGGAGGTCCTTTTGGTGGTTCGGATGAGTTGGTGGTGTCTGCGGATGACGTTGTTGAAGGCTGTGTGGTTGTCCGATGTCTGTTCTTGGCACCACTTCTCGAGTCTTCGGTATGTCTACTTGGATTCTTGGAGGTCGGCGGTGAACCAGAAGGCCTTTCTGTCAATGCATCTGTTTAAAGGTTTCCTGATCAGGGCAAGAGTGTTGGCACAGTCGTCGATCATTTGTCTGAAGTTGCGGGCGTCTGTGTCGGTGTCAGTGGTGTCGATTGGTGGGTTCTGGGAGAGGGTGGTGATCAGCTGGTCTTTGGTGACCTTGTTCTATCTACAGTGGGGAATCCTCTGCAGGAGGTGGTGTGCTGTGGGTTTCTGGAAGGTGAAGTGGATGCAGCGGTGGTCAGACCAGTGGAGTTCAGTGGTGTGGCTGAAGGAGACGTGTTTGCTTTCGGAGAAGATGGGGTCGAGCGTGTGCCCTGCGGAGTGGGTGGATGTCGTGACGAGCTGCTTGAGTGCGAGGTTGTCGATAGGGTGGTGGAGTTGTTGTCGTTTAGGTTCTTGAGATGGAAGTTCAGGTCCCCAAGGAGTATGTAGTCTGTGGATGTGAGGGCGTGCGTGCAGACGACATTGGTGATGGAGTCACTGAACTGCTGTCAAGGTCTGGGGGGGGTCTGTAGACAAGGGTACCTCTGAGGGTGGTGTTTGGATCAGTGTGGATATGGAAGTGCAGGTGTTCAGCAGCGCTGAGGGTGTCTTCGGTGCTGGTCGTGTTTCTGAGGGTATTCCTGTGGACAATGGCGACGCCTCCTCCTGGTCTGTTGGTGCGGTCCCTGCAGGTGATCTTGTAGCCATCCAGGATGGCTATGGCAATGTCGGGCACTGAAGAGGGGTTCATCCAGGTCTCGGAAGGCGACGTCTGGGGAGGCTGAGTCAAGTCGAGTCGAGTAGGTTCCAGAGTTTGATGGCGTGTTTGTGGACGAAGTGGGTGTTGAGTAGGATGCACCTGAGATGGTTGTGTCCTGCCTTGGCGGGCGGGTTGCTGGCATGGAGGCAGGTGAAGGTGCAGCTCTGGCAGGAGAAGGGTCCGTGGGTGAGCCACGGGATGGCCTGGTGGCAGGTGGATGAGTGTCCGGCATTGAGCGCTTGGATGGAGAGCGAGAACAAGGGTTGCTGGTGCTGGGCGCAGGCCAGGCGCGGATGGGTGCAAACAGGCTTGCCTTAGGCAAGCCTTCGGTGCGCCCGCTGCATGAGGCCGCACAGCAGGCTGCCATTAAGTAGTGGGGGAGGAGAGGACAGCTGGTAGGCAGGAGGGGGTGGAAAAAGGTGCAAAAAAGGGGGTGGGGCCAATGGGGCAGCAGTGGTAGGGATGCCGTGCGAGAGACAGGAGGGGGGTAAGACCGTTGGTCCAGCAGCGGTGGGAGACAGAAAGAGGCGAGAGAGAGAGAGAGCAGAGTGAGAGGAGAAAGAAACGGGGAAGAGAGAGTGAAACACGGAGAGCAAAAGACAAAAAGAACACAAAAGAGACAGAGCATGGAATGAAAAGCACACAAAGAGTGAGACAGAGGCAAAGTAGAAAAAAGGAGAAGAGAGGAAGTGGCCAGCCTAGTAGAAGAGCAGAGCTCTCCCACTAGACGCCAGGGATGAGGCGCAGGTAGAAGCTTATGGGTGGAGGAGAGCTTCTGACAGAGGTCAGAGTTCTGAGGAGCGAAAGGTTCTACTTGCTGGTGGAGCTACGGGAGGTAGAGCAGTTCACTGGCTAAGTCAGTGATATTGAACCCTTTGCAATGAAGGTGATGCCTCGTTGAGCTGCACAGCCGGCGATGCTAGGGCAATGCGCTGGGACTGCAGGTGATGCATTGATCCTGAGCCATGAAGTCAGCAATGCAGAGTTCTCAGCCTCAGCAGCAATGTGTCAGCATCAAGAGAGAATGCAGCAGATCCATGTAACAGAATTGATGCATCACTTTTTGTAGAAGAACAGCTGCAAAGCCCACTTTTAAGGTGCAAGGCTGGATTGGTACCTCTTGGCAGGCAGAGTCCAGCAGCAGCTGAAGCATGGTTAAATGTAGTCTTTGATGGCCCTGAGACTTCAAAACAGAAAGCAAGAAAGCAAACCCTTGGAGTCACTTAGGTACTTTGAGGATGTGGAAAGGCAAGAAGGAGCAGGCAGCAGGCCAAAACAGCAAAGCAGTTTAGCAGGGTGGCAGCCCCTCCTGGCAGCACAGCAGTCCTTCTTCCTAGCAGAATGTCCTCAGATCCGTAAGTGTACTGATTTGGTGGGGTTTGGGGTCTAGTACTTATACAGAATTAAGCCTTCGAAGTGGGGAATACTCCAAAGACAGGCCTTTGTAGGGCACAAAGTCACTGGCCTTCCTTCTCTGGCTTTAGACACCCTACAGGGGCTTATGAAGCTCTCCGTGTGGGGAAAGAAACAGCCCTATTCATGTGTAAGTGTCACTCCTCCCTCCTACCTACCCAAGGAAGACCCATCAGACTGGTCATGATCTATCAGAGTGTAAGTGGTACCCCTCAGCTCCCTTTGTGTTTGATTGTCTAGAGGGACTGCACAAAGCCCAGCTGTCACACACCCCAGACGTGTATTCAGATAGACAGAGGCACATAATGATCAAAGTAAAAAAATGGCAACTTTCTAAAAGTAATGAAGAGAGAGGGGTTGGGCCAATTTGTTGTCAGCAAGATTAGGCCACTATAATGTATCAAAAGAAAATGCCAGTACTGACCTGACTTCAAAAAGATATACAATTAAATATGTTAACACGCAAGTGAATTACTGTGATCACTGTTTAGTTTTAGCACAGTAATTATTGCATTTGTTTGAAATTGTTTTTCTTGAAAATAGTCATAAACAGTGCAAACACCAATGAACCAAACATACATTTTTTGTTCATAATAATCCACGACATTAAATGAAACATAACAATATCACATTATGACAACACAATTCTTTCAATTGCAACAAAAGAACAAAAGAACAATATGCCACAGTTCTAAACTCATATGCCCATGGAGGGGCCTGTCTCATTTCAATATTGATTAAAGCCCCTGCCTAGTGGGCTGTAACCAGAGGGTGCCAATTACATATGTATTCAAATAGGCAATGAACAGGGATTTTGCCTATGTAACTCTTTACTCAAGCAGTCCCTGTGTGCCAATGTTGCTTTTCACATCACACCTTGGTACTGAAAACTGTTGACGTGTTTCAAACCCCACGATTTATGGACTCTCATCCGGACAAAAAACTGCTGGACTCTGAAATGGGAAATAAAAGTGGGGGAACATATTCAATGTTCTAATTCATCTAGGGGTGGGTTTAGAACTAATCTCTATTCCCAATTAATTATTCAATTTACATCCACTTTGATCCTATTGCATCTAAATGGTCCATTTTCACATCTGTGTTAGAGCTCTGCAAGGAGCTAGATGAAACAAGAAACAAAAGTACAAGGGCTAATTAGAACATATTTCTGAGAGCAGGCAAGGTACTGATTATTAGAAATGGAATGGTTTGTTGAAACTCACTTGGATTAAAAAACTTTGCCAGTTGTCGTAATCTTTATGAATCAGCACTTTCTGTATCTTTGTCCTTGAGGTGTAGTACATCAGCCCTGCAAAACATGAGCAGCAAACTTGTGAGGAGACAGAATCAAAACTAACAACCTCTCTTGGTTCTGATCTTTGAGCAGATTGAACTCAGATGGAAGGTGCTGATTTTTGTATTCAGTAAACAAAATTTAGGACACAGCACGGGCACCACTATTTATAGTGTTTACGGACTGATATAGACGAAGGCTGGGAAGTGCTGCTAGTAACTGCAACTGTGTTACACTCACTGACTTCTCACATTTGTAAGGGGATAGCAACAAAGGCCCTCATTTACAATAAACTAGTGCATCGATCACAATATGCCAGTTTGCTTGTGCCAGCCTGCGACCCCATAACGACACCACTGTAGCACTGTATTTACAAAACAGCACACCATGGCACTCGTTAGCCTAGCTGAGTCAGAATTTCTGACACAGTTGTGGTGCTTTGGTGTACTAGCATCAAAAATGTTGACGCTAGGTCAGCAAAGCTTGGGGAGGCCCATTTAAAACAGCCTACCATCGTTTTAATGCGGACGCTAGAATGATGCAGTGAAATCTTATAGATTTCACTGTGCCATTCCTGTGGGCCTCCTAGCAGGTGAACACCTCCCTTCCATACATTACACCTGGCACAGTTACAATGTGGCACAAGGGTTTACAAACTGGTACAGGTGCCCCATTGTGCCAGTTTGTAAATATGGCACGGGATGGGGGACTGTTCTGCATCTCCGTAGTGTAAAACAAATTACACTACAGTGGTGCAATGGACTTATGAATGAGGCCCAAAGTGTTTAAACTTTCTGTTGGTGAGACCACCAAGGTATTACTGCGGCCTTGGCATAATTGCCTATGGTTGTAGAGGACTGCTTAGCCCTTTATGTTGCAATGTATGGAGACTCTTGGCCAGAGTATATGAATGCAAGCACCACATATGCTCATGCAATAATAAGTACCAAGCAGGGTGGAAAAAGCTTACTCAGTCAAAAACTAGATAAGGGCTCAGGCACCGTTAAACATTGTATTTGCGGACTGGTTTTACCTGACGCGAGGAATCACAGCCAATCAATAAAACTACGTTACGTTCGCCAACTTAACTTTTTGAAAGAAAGAGGCAACAAATTGTCTGCCACATTAGCTACACAGTCCCAAAGTTAGTAGAGCTGGTTAAAAAAGGCTGCTTAGCTTTTTTGTTGCAATTTGCGGATACCCTAATACAAAGTCAGGGGGTGGTGGCACTGCATATGCTTGTGGAATCTTTGAGTAGCAAGCAGGGCAGGTAAAGTCAGAGCTTACTTGGTGGGTCTCTTAGCAAGATACTTTGGATGACTTCAAAATGCCCTCAGGTCATGGTCAGTCGCTGAAGTTGACCGAGAACCTAAAAAAAGTCCTCTAACGTCATGGCAAATGATAATGAACTTTATACTTTATACCAGTGGGAACACTGCATGATTTTGAGGTAATGGCCAAGGTTGTGAAGGGAGTGCCTCACACAGCATTCTAGGATCAGTAGTTCAGTGAAAATCGGAAAACCTGAGCCTAAAACCTTACATGTCCACAGAGGAAAATAGAAAGTGTACCTGTAATAATACTTGTATGAGATTAACTCATTGACTCATTTAATTACTTTGTATTTAATGACTTGCCTCCCTCTTCTTGCATTTGTCCCTCCCCGGGAGCATAGTCTCTTTACAATTCTTTTAACTGACCCACTCATTTAGGGGAACTACTGTTTAATTCGTCTTCTAGCATCATCAAAAGTGCACATGCTTTGTAGCTGTCTCCTGATGATACTTCTCCCGCACACTCAGGGTCTATCCCCCTCCTTTTTGATGCTTGCCCCCACCTCACATGCTCCATGTTGCTCCC
This sequence comes from Pleurodeles waltl, assembly GCF_031143425.1. Taxonomy (NCBI): domain Eukaryota; kingdom Metazoa; phylum Chordata; class Amphibia; order Caudata; family Salamandridae; genus Pleurodeles; species Pleurodeles waltl. The sequence continues at coordinate 360,306,657 of NC_090439.1, forward strand.
ATCTCCCCCACTTCAGCTTTACTTTTTTTTATTTTGAGTCAATGCCACCAGGCTTAAAACTCACCTGATGCTCTCCCAACTCACTCCCTTTTGCTTCCCCAAACCCTCTTTGTTGTTGCTCCCCCACTCCTCCCAAGTCTTAAAAACGCTTTGAGAAATGCACTTTTGTGCACGTGTTTTTGTTTACCACCCGCTCCAAGTAACATCCATCATCTTGAATCAGTAGAAATAAATAACAATAAAATGGTCACTGCATATGTGATGGTCAATACGTGTGCATACATCATCATACATGCATGCACATATTGAATGACACAACTGCATGATGTGTAGGTGCTCACACACTTTATTGTGTCATCTTTTTCCAATTTGCCTTCTGCTGATGCTTCATGGTATCAGCAAAAAGCATAGTCAAAGCCAATGGGTCACAAAGGCAAGGCTCATGAAACAATGCTTCTTTTATTTTTTTGCACAGCAAACCTCTGGAGTGTTGGTGCAGGTTGCTGACAGGTCAGGGAGGGATGGCTAATACTTAGATGGTTGGCTGCTTGGAGGGTTTGGTGGGATTATGGCAGACCATAATTAGGCCCCTGGAGTGTATGGACAGATTTCTAAAGTGGTGCAAGAATGGGGCCTTCAGGGGGCTCAGTGCAACGCAAGAAAACTGGCATATTGATCAAAATGCACCAGTTTCTACTAAATGAGGCCCACAAAGAGCCAGATTTACAAGGCCCCTACACCATCTTGCATCACATTAGTGTAATTTTTTTTATGCTAATGTGGCTCAACGAGGTAAAAATCACTGTGTCATATTTACAAAGTTGCGCAACGAATGCATTGCACCACTTTGCGACCCCTTGCGCCACATTATGCCTGCTCCAGGCAGAATGTATCCAAGGGGGGGTGTTCCATCACTAGGAGGCCCCACAAAAATTGTACAGCTAAATCTACAAGATTTCATTGCACCATTTTTGGTGTCATTTTGAACAACTTCTCAAAGCAGGCATTAAAAGGACGCAACCATTGAAGTCAATGGGCCTCTTTGCACTTTGCTGCATTATTGTAAACAAAATTTACACTATTGCAGCAAAGCGCCACAATAGAGTAAAAAATTATGTTGATATTGGCCTAACGGGCTTCATGGTGCACCGCATAGTAAATACGGCACATCTATGGTGTTGTTAGGTGGCTGTTGGCGGGGGGCACAAGAAATTTCTCACATCAGTACTGATGCGCCAGATTCTTGTAAATCTGGGCCAAAGTGTTTAACTTAGAAGCATGTACAAGATTTGGAGAAGGTCAGATCTGTCTAAAAATATACTTTTGTGTAGTTACTGTTTAAGTACATTGGAACATGTGTGTAGGAATTTAGAATAATTCCTTACAAGTTGCCCCAACCGGACAACTCCATAGCATCTTAAGTTAGCCTTCCCATTTAATGGTTACATTGTTCGCAATATTTTTTGGCTTCTGCTGTTTATAGCATTTTTGAAGATGGATTGAAGTGCTTTATGGGTGCGGTGCTTTACAAGTCAGTTCATGCTTTTAAATGAACTAGATGCACTTGAATTTTAGGGAACACCCTCCTTGCTGTAAGCAGACACAACACAATCAAGACTATCTTCTTCGGTCGTGCAGAGCAGACACGTGTGCACTAAGCATGCAGCAGCGTTCCTTCTTTCTTAACTATTTACTTTCTTTTCGATGAAAACTCAGAAGTGAGGAAATGGCGCACATCTTGTCTGAATTTAAAAATTGCAGTTTTGGACTCGCCCTAAGGACTGAAGCGTGAACAAGGCCGACTGCTATTTGACTGTTTTTAGGAGGGCAGTTGTTTCCTGTATTGAAGAGATGGTAATATTTTGGGGCAGTCCAACACGTCATTTTATTTGTTTATTTGTTGTGTTTTTTTGGATAGGTCTGTGTAAAATTGTAACTACGCCAGCCCAGTTTATGAAACTTCTGGATTTTAGATCATACCAAAATCACAGAATATCTTGAAATTTAGCATTGCATGGTTTTGAATTGCATTTTTTCACTTTGGATAAAACGTTTTGTGGGCAAAAATGATGTGATGTTGTACACTCTTAGGGGCAAATTTACAATCCCCTTCCATCTCCTTGGACCATATTAGCATATTTTTTTTACAATTATGTGACCTTGAGGAGGAGATTTCCTCGTGCTATATTTACAAAGTGGTGCAATGCATGCATTTTGCCACTTTCTAACCCCTTGCACCACATTATGCCTGTGCCAGGCATAATGTATACAGGGAGGAATGCTCCCATTAGGAGGCTTGTAAAAATGGTGCAGTGAAATTTACAAGCTTTCACTGTGCCATTTTTAATGTCATTTCTAACACCTGCTTGAGGCAGGTGATAAAGTGATGCTGCCATTGTTTTCAATGGGCCTCCCTTGATTTAGCAGGATAACCACCATCATTTTTGGAGCTAATCCTGCAAAGCACCACAACAGTATCAATTTCTTGAATCAATTGTCCTAACATGCGCTGTGGTGAGCCGTATTGTAAATACAGCACACACATGGTGGCGTTAGGGGCATAGGACAAAGACAAGACTGATTCCCTACTTTCTTGTAAAAGGCCCCTCAGTGTTGGGTAAGCCTGGGGGCTAGTCCAAGTCAATGGGGCCCAGCATGGTCAAAGGGAGTGATAGATCCCAATAATAGGCTAGTCTGATTTGGACAGTTGTGTGTATCATCAGCCTCCTTGAGGCAGTGCTGTGTGTTTTCAGAACACATTTGAAATTGTTGGCTGTGTGGATCAGCAACACTGGTAATGAGATCTGATAGACCTGGCACCCTGAGGGTGGCCTTACCCCAGACCTTTTTGTACCTTTGCCTCCTGTTTTGTTGCTGTATCTTTTTGTTGGTTGTAGGACTCTGAGCACTTTACCACTGCTAACCAGTGCTAAAGTGCTCATGCTTCTCCCCTAGACATGTTAACGTTGGTGTATCCACAACTGGCATGATCAATTGCATGAAAGTCCCTTGTATTATATACCCAGGGCCTGTAAAATAAATGCTACTGTTGGGCTTGCAGCATTGATGGTGTCACCCACTTAGGTAGGCATGTAAACCTGTCTCAGGCATGCCACTGCAGAGCCTGTGTGTGCAGTTTCACTGCCACCCCGGCTTGGCATTTACAACCTTTAGATAAGCCTTACAACTCCCCTTTTCTTACATATAAGTCATCCCTAAAGTAAGGTCTAGGAAACCTATAGGGCAGGGTGCCATGTAAGTAAAAAGGCAGGACCTATACTTTTGAGTTTCATGGCCTGGTGATGAAAAACTCTTCAAGTCATTTTTAATTAGTGTGAGGCCTACCCCTCGTATAGGCCAGTATTGGGAACTCCTTGTATTAGATTTAAGATGTAATTCCTGAACTAGGAATAGTAGCTGCATCATGTTTAGTACCACTGAAATTATAATAATCAATTCGCTTTACTGGTAAAGTCAGATTTATTACTACTATTCTAGAAATGCAGCTTTTAGAAAGTGGGTATTTCTCTGCACTCACTGCCCTTTATGCCTACAGCCCATCTCCAATAAACGTCTAGCTTGGGTTAGGTGACAGCTACCTTTGTGCATTCCCTTCAGACACCCACAACACAGGACACTCAGGCACATCTACATTCATCTGCATACTGATAGATCTTCCTGGGGAGGTGGTTGGGAAGGGCTCACACTTACACCTTAAAAGGTAGGAACCAGAGTTCACGCAAAGAGGCTGATTACAGCCCACTGACTGTCTGGGGCCAAAGCTGACCTGAAATGGGGGACCTGTGTTTTTGTTTGAGTCTTGGCTCTCCAAGCACTAGTGAGGAGGAATTGAGAACTGGGGGCTTATTTTAGGGCGCGATGAGTGTTTGGAACCCAGATACTGTATAACACAAATTAATAATCCTCATCTATCACTTTGAAGTTAAAACAATAGCTGCAAAATATTATAGGCACTTGCTTATATGTGTTAGACCTGGCATCTTTTGGTGTGTTTCCCCTGTCTTTTTGCCTCCTGACCTCCTATTTGTATGGTATGCTGGACTTTGTTTTTGCTGGTTTATTGTCTCTGCACACTTTACCACTGCAGACCAGTAAAAAAGTGCAAGTGCTCCCTGTTTAAATTGTATTGGTGATTGGTTTATCCATGCTTGGCATATTTGAAGCACTAGTAAGTCACCAGTAAAGTGCACTATGTGTGCTCAGAGCCTGTAAATCAAATGCTACTATTAGGGCAGCAGAGTTGATTGTGCTATCACATGAGTAGCCCTGGAAACATGTCTCAGACCTGCCACTGCAGTGTCTGTGTGTACAGTCTTCAACTGTCATGTCCACCTGGCAAGTGCACCCACTTGCCAGGCCCAGCCCTTCACTTTTTGTACATGTAAGGCACCCCTAAGGTAGGCCTTAAGCAGCCCCATGGGTAGAGTGCAGTGCATTTAAACGGTAGGACATGTGTAAATGGGTTTTACATGTCACGAAAGTGAAATACTGCCAAATTCATTTTTCACTTTTGCCCACGGGAGCAGATGGAAATATGGAGTTTGAGGTCTCTGAACTCACAATTTAAAAATACATCTTTTAGTGAAGTTGATTTTTAGATTGTCAGTTTGAAAATGCCACTTTTAGAAAGTGGGCATTTTTTGCTTAACCATTTTGTGCCTCTGCTTGGCTGCTGAGTCCACGTCAGACTGACAGTTAGGCTGATTGTAAATTCACTCTAGACAGTGACACAAAGGGAGCTGAGACGTATACTGCATATTCTGATGGGTCTTAATGGGCTAGAGTGGGAGAGAGGAATTGACAACTGCACCTGAAAGGGCTGTACCTGTCCTCACACAAATCAATCATCGACCCCCTGGAGTGCTTCTGGAGCCAGACCTGGGCAACCGAGACATTCCTTTGAAGTTTACCTACTTCAAAGGAAAAAATGAGTAGAAGTACTGGACCCAAATCCCCAGACTTTCAGAACACTTCCGGATCAAGAGTAACCTCTGCCAAGCAGAATAGCTGAAAAGCTGTGAGGTGGAGTACTGCCCCTTTGCTCTGTGTGCTTTACTGGGTTGACCTGCAGTTGGACCGTGCTGTCTATCCTGCTTATGAAGTTTCTCCAAGGGCTTGAAGTAAGGCTTGCCTCGTGTTGGAAGTCTCAGGGGTAACAAAGACTTCAAATGCATCTGCCTACAGCACTGGGAACTGTGTTTTAAGCTACAACAGAAGAAAGACCACCATGACACAATCAATGTTGCTGCTGCCTGCACCCTGACCTGACAGTATCTCACTGAGCTGTGCCCTACTTTGCACAGCAACCCTAGTCTTACCGACACCGCGACCTGATGCCATCACCGAGCTGCTGCTTGCACCATGACTTGTGGGCCCAACACGTCGCATTGCCTTGATTTACACTGCAGCCTTGGTATCCCTGATGATGTCACTCTATGCTGACACCAATGCTGCTGTCTGCACCGTGGCCTGAGAACACCGCTTGTGAGGCACACAAAGAACAATTCCATCCTGCACCTCAGCCCAGGTCCAATCAATCAATCAATCAATCAATCAGATACATTTATAGAGCGCGCTACTTACCTGTTAGGGTTCCAAGGCGCTAAGGTTGGGGGGGTGTGTGACTGCTCGAAGAACCAGGTCTTGAGGAGTTTTCTGAAGGCGAGTAGGTCTTGGGTCTGTCGAAGGTAGGTAGGGAGTGTGTTCCAGGTCTTGGCGGCGAGGAAGGAGAAGGATCTGCCGCCCGAGGTGGTTCGTTGGATGCGGGGGACGGTGGCGAGGGCGAGGTTTGCGGAGCGGAGCTGGCGGGTCGGAGTGTAGAAGTTGAGTCTGCTGTTCAGGTAGGTAGGGCCGGCGTTGTGGAGTGCCTTGTGTGCGTGGGTGAGGAGCTTGAAGGTGACCCTCTTGTCGACGGGAAACCAGTTGAGCTCTTTGAGCAGTGGGGTGATGTGGCTGTGGCGGGGGGCGCTGGTGATGAGTCGGGCGGAGGCGTTTTGGATGTGTTGTAGTCGTCGGAGGTGCTTTGCTGGGATTCCTGCATAGAGTGCGTTGCCGTAGTCCAATCTGCTGCTGATGAGGGCGTGGGTCACTGTCTTCCTGGTGTCGGTCGGGATCCACTTGTAGATCCTGCAGAGGGTGCGGAGGGTGTTGTAGCATGAGGAGGTGACGGCGTTGACTTGTCTGTCCATGGAGAGAGAGGAGTCGAGGATGAATCCCAGGTTGCGAGCGTGGTCGGTGGGTGTCGGTGCCGTTCCAAGGGTGGTGGGCCACCATGAGTCGTCCCAGGCGGAGGGGGATGTTCCGAGGATGAGGATTTCTGTCTTATCGGTGTTCAGTTTCAGGCAGCTGTTCCTCATCCAGTCGGCGACTACTTTCATACCTTCGTGGAGGTTGGCTTTGGCGGTGGCGGGGTCGTTGGTGAGGGAGAGGATGAGCTGGGTGTCGTCGGCGTAGGAGATGATGTTGAGGTCGTGACGGCGGGCCACTTGTGCGAGGGGGGCCATGTAGATGTTGAACAGCGTCGGGTTCAGAGAGGAGCCCTGGGGGACGCCGCAGATGACGTTGTTGGCTTCTGAGCGAAAAGGCAGGAGGCGGACGGTCTGGGTTCTACCGGAGAGGAAAGATGCGGTCCAGGCTAGGGCTTTATCTTGGATACCGGCTTCTTGGAGGCGTGTCAGTAGGGTGCGGTGGCAGACCGTGTCAAAGGCCGCTGAGAGGTCCAGGAGGATGAGGGTCGAGTTGGCGTCTGATGTCGTCCGTGGCGGCGATGAGGGCAGTCTCGGTGCTGTCGTTGCGTCTGAATCCGGTTTGCGATGGGTCGAGGATGTCGTAGTCTTCGATGTGGCGTGTCAGTTGAAGGTTGACAATCTTTTCTGCGACTTTCGCTGGGTAGGGGAGGAGGGAGATGGGGCGAAAGTTCTTAAGGTCCTTGGGGTCGGCTTTGGGTTTTTTGAGGAGGGCGTTGATCTCTGCGTGCTTCCAGCTTTCCGGGAAAGTGCCCATTTCGAAGGAGATGTTGATGATCTTGCGGGGCTGGGGCGCGATGATGGAGTCGGCCTTGTTGAAGATGTGGTGGGGGCAGGGTTCGGTCGGTGATCTGAAGTGGATGGATTTCATGGTCTTGCGTGTTTCGTTGTCGTTGACGTTGGCCCAGGCATTGATGAGGTTGGTGGTGCTTGGGTTCGGTGTGGTGATGGTGGTGGGCGTGGTCGGGTTGTTGAAACTGCTGTGGATGTCGGCGATCTTGCTGTGGAAGAATGCGGCGAGGGAGTCGCAGAGTTCCTGTGAGGGCGGGATGTCATTGACGTTGGCGCTGGGGGTGGACAGTTCCTTAACGATGCGGAAGAGCTCTTTGCTGTTGTGTGCGTTGTTGTCTAGGCGGTCTTTGAAGGAGGTTCTCTTGGCAGTCCTGATGAGGTGGTGGTGTTTGCGGGTGGCGTCCTTGAGGTTTGCGTGGTTGTCTGGTGTGCGTTCTTGGAGCCATTTCTTTTCCAGTTTCCTGCAGGCGTGTTTGAAGGCCAGGAGTTCGTCTGTGAACCAGGAGGATTTCTTGCTGGTGTGGTTGCTGGGGGGTTTCCTCAGCGTTGCGAGGATGTTGGCGCAGTTGTTGATCCACTGTCTGAGGTTGTAGGCTGCGGCGTCGGGATCGGTGGGCTCGCTCGGGGGGTCCTGGGAGAGGGTGGTGTGAAGCTGTTCTCCGGTGACTTTGCCCCAACTGCGGCAGGGGAGCTGGTGGTTGTGGCGGTGTGTGGTGTTTTTTTTGTAGGTGAAGTGGATGCAGCAGTGGTTGGTCCAGTAGGGTTCGGTGGTGTTGTCGAAGGTGACGTGGTCGCTGGTGGAGAATATGGCGTCTAATATGTGGCCGGCGGCGTGTGTTGGTGAGGTGACGAGTTGTCTGAGGCCGAGGTTCGCAAGGTTGCTGATCAGCGTGGTAGGGTTGGTGTCGTTGTTGTTCTCGAGGTGGAGGTTGAGGTCCCCGAGGATGATGTAGTCCGTTGAGGCGAGTGCGTGGGTGCTTGCGAGGTTGGCGATTGCGTCGCAGAACTGGGCCAGTGGTCCGGAGGGGTCTGTAGACGAGCGTTCCTCTGAGGGTGGTGTTGGGGTCGGTGTGGATCCAGAAGTGTAGGAGCTCGGCGGCATTGAAGTGGTCGTCTGTATGGGTATTGATCTTGAGGGTGGACTTGTGAATGATGGCGAGTCCTCCTCCGTAGCTGTTGGTGCGGTACCTGCGGGTGATCATGTATCCGTCTGGGATGGCGATGGCGATGTCTGGCACGGATGAGTCGTTCCACCATGTCTCGGTCAAGAAGGCTACGTCGGGGCGGTGCTGTCGAGCAGGTCCCAGAGTTCGACGGCGTGTTTGCGTACGGAGCGTGTGTTGAGGAGAATGCAGCGGAGGTGTTTGGGTCTGGCGGTAGTTGGTTTGGAGGTTCGGTCGCAGGTGAAGTGGCAGTTGTGGCAGGCGAAGGGTCCGTGGGTGTGCTTCGGGGAGGCTTGATTGTAGTGCTGATCTCGGCCGCTGTTGAGTGCGTGGAGGGAGTTGGCATCGTAGCTGAGGCTGGGTGTGGTGCGGTGGGGTGCTCGGGGACCAGGGGTTCTGGCGCTGGGTGCGGTTCAGACGCGGATGGGCGCAGAAGGGCTTGCCTCTGGCGCACCATCGGCGCGGTCGCGCAGCGACCGGCATTAAGAAGGGGTGGAGGGAGGCAGGAGCAGCTGGGAGGCGGGTGGGAGAACACGAATGGGGGGGAGGGGGCGGGGCCACGGGTAGCATGGGAGAAGCAGCTATCGGGGTCAGGAACGGCGGCAAAAAACGGAGACTAGGAGAGAGGGAACAGAAAAGTTCTAGGAGGGCCTAAGAGAGAGGGAGCGGAAGAGTTGAAAACACGGGGAAAAAGCAGACTGAGATAACACAGAGGGGTGAGGGGAGAGGAGAGATACGGAAAGAAAGGCGGCACAGAGAGAGAGGTGTCAAAGTGCACAGAGCACACAACAGTAAGGGAAATACAGAACAGAAGAGGGCAACAGCAGACAGAACGATACTTACTGCCCACCACTGGGCCACGAGGGATGAGGCGCAGGCAGGAGCCTGCGGGTGGAGGAGGGCCTCGAATTCACAGGCAGCAGCAGCGACAGTCAGGGCACCAGCACGGTGCGCTGGGGCGGCGGGGGAGCGTCTTGGCCTGTGAACAGGTCAAAGATCCACCAATGGCAGTGCCATCAACTCCAGCATCGTGAGATGCTCCTGCCTGCACCTCAACCTGTGGGTTGAGCCCACCTTGCATTGTACTGCAGTCTTGGGCCTACCAACAACAGTGCCCCAGTGACACTAATGCCGCTGTCTGCACCGTGACCTGGAGACACTTCACATCGCACCATCTCACTTCACACCGCAGCCCTGATCTAACTAATGTTGCAGGACACTATCACTGAGCCATTGCCTGCACCGTGACCTGCGGGCACTGTACATCATATCATCCTGCTTTGCACCGCAGCCCCGACGACATCAATGCCAGCGCTCCTGACTTCTTCATCAACACGGAGCTCAATCTGCAACTCCTGTGACTTCAAGGGCCCAACGTCCCCTGCAACGACCTCTGGAACAGACACCCGCCGATGGCTGCTGATCCCAGCAACGCTGCACTTTGGATCTCATTGCAAGGACCACAACGCCCTGCATCTCCGAGGTAAGTTTTACGGGTCTTCCCGACAATGTAGCTGGCCTGCGACCTCGCTGTCAGCCTGACCAGTTGGATTTGTGGTTCACTACGCCGTGATAGCCCTGGATGGAGTTATCGACTTCAAGGAACTGCATTTTTAGGTAACTCCTGCAAAATTACTGTCTTTATCACTGCATGTTGGATTTTTCTCATTTTGGGTTTGTTTTAAAAAAGAAAATATTGGCTATTTTTCTAAAACCAGTGTAATGTCATTTTGCAGTGTTTTCACTGATACTGTTTGTTATGTGCAAATGCTTTACACATTGCCTCTAAGATAAACCTGATTGCTTATGACAAGCTACCAAGGGGGTGAGCATGGGCTATCTTAGGTGTGTGACTCCCTTATCTTGACTAGAAAGAAGAGTCCCTACTTAGACAGGGTGCAAGTCACTGCCAACCATTCACTCCCATTTCTAGCCATAGGCGTGAAACATTTAGCATCTTCTGATGTTCAGATAATATTACAAGGCACTGACAAACTGTGGGCCCTATTACGACCTTGACGGAGGGGTTTCCTCCATCACAAATGTGGCAGATATCCCATCCGTCATATTATGATCCCATTATATTCAATGGAGATCGTAATACCGCGGATGGGATATCAGTCACATTTGTGATGAAGGAAACCCCTCCATCAAGGTTTTAATAAGGCACTGTATTTTTTGAGCTGTGCTCATTATTCAATGCTTACAGTGTGCAAAATTGCACATTTTTATAACGTTTGTGCAGGTATAAGTAAACTTTAGAGCTTAAGATGTTTTTCACTTTTGAAGATGTGTTTGTAAATTATGGGTTATACTACAATTTATGTGGCATCTGATTTTAACACAAAATGTATTTCTACTCAAGATATAATTAATGGAAAATAATTTGTTCTTCTCTCTTGTGCACTGTAGTTGCACTTAGGCAGGGTCTAGGAAAGGTGAAGATGCAGGGAAAACATATACATATATTTTCCAACATGGTTGGATTTGAGTATCCTGAAAATTACCTTGCAATGCAAAGAAATTGCACAGGTGAAGGTAAATCTAGAAAGGAAGCAAAAGAGCAAAGATAGGAACGTGGTAAGTGAGAAAACAAGCATTTGCAATGCAAACACACTCGAATTTGCAAGAGTTCAAGCTATTGGCGTTGTAAATGACAATGGCGGTCATTCTGACCGCGGCGGGCGGCCATTTGGCCAGCGGGAAAGGCCCTGCAACACAGAGGCCGGCTCCGAATGGAGCCGGGGGTGTTGCAGGGGTGCTAAGCAGACAGTGAAAATCATGCTGGGGCCCTGTTAGGGGGCCCCTGCACTGCCCATGCCAGTGGCATGGGCAGTGCAGGGGCCCCCAGGGGCCCCACGACACCTGTTCCCGCCATCCTGTTCCTGGCGGTAAAAACCGCCAGAAACAGGGTGGCGGGAAGGGGGTCGGAATCTCCATGGCAGCGCTGCAAGCAGCGCCGCCATGGAGATTCAGCCCAGACAGGGGAAATCCGGCGGATTCCCTTTTCTGACCGCGGCTTTACTGCTGCGGTCAGAATGGGCAGGGAAGCACCGCCAGCCTGTTGGCGGTGCTTCCGTGGTCATCCACGGTTGGAATGACCCCCAATGTCTTTTACCCATGTGTTTTGGTTTGGAGTGTAGTGGATGCATGTGGTCTGAAGTGGAATTATGTGGGTTGGATTGTAATTATTGGTTGTGGAATTGTGCAGGATAGAATTGTGTGATGTGGAGTGACTCCCAAACAACAAAGTCATGGACAACGAAAGCGGAACAACGCTTTCGTTAACCACAGCTTCCTTGTTTGGTGCCTCACCCATGCATGTGCTGAACAATGCACATGCGTGGTTAAGGCACAGAAGAAGGGAGTCGGCTTCGTCAAAGGACGTGATCAGGTAAGTGGGGCTGAGACTGTTTTATGGGCGGGGTGGGGGGTCAGGGCATTTTTTGTTTTGGGGTGGGGGTGGGGGGTCAGGGTAGTTTAGTTTTAGGGGCGGGGTGGGGGGTCGGGGTAGTTTAGGTTTTAGAGGGTGGGGGTTGGGGTAGTTTTAGGGGTGGGGCTTTGGGGCAGTTTAGGTTTTAGGGGGTGGGGGTTACGGTAGTTTTAGGGGTGAGGATCAGGGTAGTTTAGGTTTTGGGGAGTGGGGGGTTGCAGTAGTTTTAGGGGTGTGGGTTGGGGGGTCTGGGTATTTTTAGTTTTGGGGGGTCGGACTAATTTAGGGTTAGGGGTGGGGGGGTCGGGTAGTTTAGGTTGAGGGGGTGGGGGTTGTGCTAGTTTTAGGGGCGGGTGGGGGAGGTGGGGGTATTTTAGGTTTTGGGGTGGGGGGTCAGGGTAGTTTTAAGGGGAAGGGTGGGGGATCGGGCAGTTTAGGTTTTATGCGGGTGGGGAGTCAGGGTAGTTTTAGGGGTGGGGGTTTGGGGCAGTTTAGGTTTTAGGGGGTGGGGGTCACAGTAGTTTTAGGGGTGGGTTGGGGGTCAGGGTAGTTTATGTTTTGGGGAGTGGGGGGGTTGCAGTAGTTTTAGGGGTGTGGGTGAGGGGGTCTGGGTATTTTTAGTTTTGGGGGGTCGGACTAATTTAGGGTTAGGGGTGGGGAGCGGGGTATTTTTAGTTTTTAGGGGCAGGGGTGGGGGGTCGGGTAGTTTAGGTTGAGGGGGTGGAGGGTTGTGCTAGTTTTAGGGGCAGGTGGGGGTATTTTAGGTTTTGGGGTGGGGGGTCAGGGAAGTTTTAAGGGGAAAGGTGGGGGGTCGGGCAGTTTAGGTTTTATGCTGGTGGGGATTCAGGGTAGTTTTAGGGGTGGGGTGGGGGGTCAGGGTATTTTTAGTTTTGGAGGTTGGGGGTGAGGGTTCAGGGTAGTTTAGGTTTAGGGGCGGGCCTTGGGTGGGGGTAGTTTAAGCTTTAGGGGTGGGGTAGTGGTTGAATTGTTTTTAGGGGTGGGGGTTGGGGTACGATTGTGTTAGGTGTTGGGTTGGGGGAGTCGCATGCTGGAACCACGCATGCCTTTCACGCATGCCTTTACCAGGAATGCCTTTACAATGAAAAATCATTGTTAAGGCATTCGTGCTAAAGGCATTGGTGGTAACAACGCAGTCGTCGTTCCAATCGCGTTGCTTCGGCATGCGTTGTTCCAGCATGCGTTGTTCCGACTGCTATTCGTGCAGTGGATTTGTGATCTTGTTTCATTATTAAAATGGATGTAAATGGATCACAACAATCCTGTAGGGCAGTGGTTCCCAACCTGTGGCCCGGGGACCCCTGGGGGTCCGCGAAGCCTCCTCAGGGGGTCCGCGACTGCTTAGAAAATTCTATAATATTATCAGATTCCATCCCTAGCTTTCAGTAATGACTCAGTGGGGGGTCCCCGGATTACAATATTTATTCAGTGGGGGTCCCCGAGTTCCAGTAATGATAAACTGGAGGTCCCTAGACGTCAAAAGGTTGGGAACCACTGCTGTAGGGCAAGGCTGCCCCTGCATTTACACCAGAATATTTCACCGATGCTGGCGAACCTGAAAACTAATGATCAATAGGTACTGTGTCGGAACAGAAAAGTGTTTACCAAAACTTTTCTGCTCCTAGAAAAGCACAGACTGCAAAGTTACATAAATAAGCAATAATTTAAAAAACGAATGCAAAAGCAATCTGCAGAGTTACAATGGTGGCACACAGTGTCACAAGAATAACATTTTAATTAGGATAATGTAAAAGAGGGTAGGCAATGCAAGCATGTGTACCTAATGGATATTAATATTTTACATGTAGTAGTTTCAAAGGCTATTTGTTTGTGAGTTCTTTACATCTATTTGCTGCACAATGTACTCACCAGGCCGCTACGTCATGTCCTGTACAAGTATTTTATGTTAGGAGGAGTGTGAGAGCTAATGAAGATGTTCGTTAAGACTATTTGAAAAGATTATGCTCAAAGTCTTGAGAGCAGGTTCTGAAACACTTTTAAATAAGGCATGTCCAAAAGAACACTCAAAAGGTGTATTTCTATTAGGGAGAGATCCATGTTTTCTTGTGTGGGGTTTGTTTATAGTACTGCACCCTGACGCTGTTTCAAAACGAGTGTTACTATAAGGAGGATAAATGAAAATGATGGTTTTTAATGTCACTATGCAGTAGTAGTTATGAAAATCTCAAGTGGCATTTTTAGACAGAATTAAGTGTGAAATCTGTTTCTAGAAATCGGCAGTGGCAGAACCGGTGTTTCTCTTTGCAGACTTAGGGGCATATTTATACTCCGTTTGCGCTGATTGTGCGTCAAAAAATTTGACGCACAATCAGTGCAAACGTTGCCCCATATTTAAACTCTGATGCCCGAGCCCGCAGACGACAAAATTCCGCCGTGTGCGTCATTTCTTGGATGCGGCAACCCGCCCTGCGTTAATGATATGCAGGGTAGGCGTTCCTGTCCAAAAAACGATGCAAACGGCCGTGCGTCGTATTTACGCTTCCGGCCAAAAATGACTCTCAGCCGGGAGGCGGAGCAAAAAAATGACGCACAGCCCGATGTTCGTCAAAATTTAACGCCTGGGTCAGGGCAGGTGTTAAAATGGGGCAAACACACCTGTATTTAATCAGAACACACAGAACAAACAGCAGAGCAGCAGAGCAGCAGAGCAGCAACAGTGAGACATTGAGGTGATTCTTATCCAGCGTGCACGTAAACGCAGAGCCCAGCAGCAACAACAGCAGCTACAACAACACCAGCAGGGACCCCAAAGGCAGCGCAGAAGGCAGGAGAGGATATTCCACCCAAGAACAACCCTTCAGGGCCTCAGGGAACACGACATCATACAGAGGTACCGGTTGAATTGGCAGGCCATTCAGCAGCTGCTGCGAAACATTGAACAGCAGTTGGCCCCCACTTTGGTGACACCCCGCACCATACCAACAGAAATAAAGCTGCTTGCCGTACTTCACCTGCTGGCAAGTGGCTCATTTCAAACAACTGGTGCCCTGGTTGGCGGAATATCACAACCATCATTCTCCACATTTCTGCCAAAAGTACTGGATGCCATAATTCGCCTGACACCCCTCCACATCTGCTTCCCTAACACTGCAGAAGCAGCAGGAAACTAAACAGGGGTTTTACGCAATCAGTGGCTTCCCACACGTCCTTGGTGCAATCGACCGCACACACGTACGCCTTGTGCCACCTGCTGCAACTGAACACCTCTACCGCAACAGGAAGCACACACATTCAATCAACGTGCAGGCCATTGTCGATCACCAGGAATTGATCACCAACATCGTGGCTAAATATCCTGGGAGTGTACATGACTCATTCATCTTCTGTCACTGTACCATCAACCAACACTTCCAGGATGGACGATATGGCAATGGACTACTTGTTGGTAAGTACAAAAACCTACTTCTATACACACTGCACAGCAACCCTCTAGGACACACAACACATACACCACAACAGCAACATCTAGACAGGAACACACTGAGGTCCTGACATCACTAGCCATGTTTCTTAACTCACCATTGAACCTGTCACACATCGGAAATTACTGTACAGCCTAATGTGAAGACATTTATGAGTGTGGTTGCCTAAATGTCACCTTGCAAATTGTAAGTGTCCCAATGACCTTTACATTAATACATTGCATAAGTTTCAAGGTATGGGATGTCCAGGGTACTTTGATATGAACGTGTTAACAACACTTTCAATTTTAACTGTGCATGGAACTATCATCTCACCCTCAGTGAAGACACACGGACACCTGTATCACAAGTCACAATGCTAGGGAGGGCACACTGTACTGAAAATCCCTAAACATACTGCTGACAAACGGTTAGCAGACAAACACTTGCTCAGCCAAGGAAGCAACACAATGCAGATGGTATAGCCTACAAGTATAGGATGTCACATTAGTACACAAAATAGTCACAGACAACACTCATTGAGCAATAATGATATAACAATCATGACACAAAAAAATACACCACAAATGTAATGGCCACCATACAATGGTCACATACACACACAATGTAAATGACAGACATCCTGTACAGTTCACCTTTGAAGGGCAATAGCTGAGGACCACACATATGACACACATACATGTAGTAAACATTGGTCATCGCAGCAGATGGCACACAACTAAAACACCATCACTCAACTAGGGGAAAACAGGCCTCATACATCAGGCAGTTCACATGCTAATGCTTCAGGAACAGGAATGTAGTACTAGACTCTTGCCAACAGTAATTCCAACTACTTACTATCATTGCAATGACTATCTGTCACTAGAGTTACACATAAGCAGAACATACACAGCACAAGTGCTACACCTATGACAAGCATCCAGCACATCACATCCCATCTACATGTCAGCCCTTTTCTAAAAACATTACACACACTTGCAGCTGGTCACACCCCACCTGTCTGAAGACGTCCCTGGAATGCTGATTTGTGTTCACTGAGATTCCCTCATCTACACACACACACTCACAAGAGTCATCCAGTGTGCCACACCTTTTCCTATGCCTACCATTGTCATAGTACCATCTCACTGCATGGACCTCAGCTCATATAATACACTGGCTTGGAGTTTTTAAGGCCTGGAATCACCTGTAGATTGATTCTTCTGTGAAAGGTACTGTAGGCTAATTTTCAGCAAATCCCATCTGACAGGACTAGTGAGCCACTGATGGAGGCCACACCAGTGATCCCCTCCATGCACACCACCCAAATGTACATGCCCCGTCCCTGCTGATGCCTCCTACTGCATACATGTTGGAATTTGAGCTATTACATCATTAAGCATTGCTACTAATGTTGCCGAAGAACACTTTATCAGGGTTCATGTGTCACCTTCAAAACAACACAGGACATACACAGTGTGACATGTCAACTGTCTACTGCTCCCTCTGACCAGTCCTAGTCAGAACACTGATCATGTAATTACTGAAAGAACTTGCTCCTGATTGACCCAGCATCCTGTTAGCCTCACTGGCACCTGTCCGTGGGTCACTCTAAAGATACCTGGGGTCCACCTATGGACCACACGTGCTGTCCAAAACCTCTTGTACCTCAGACACTAATTTGTCATTAGCCTCATCAATGTATACTCAAATACATAGTATTTCATCATCTGACTGTTATTTGTATCAGATTTGTGACAGTGCCCTTGAATAGCTAAATCTTGGCCCCTCCGTTGCCTGGCCCTCATTAATGCCTAAACTACAAAGTGTGACAGTGGACCTGGACCATAGTGTATGATGGTGTAAATGGCCTCCATCAAAACCAGCAACCTCAGATATTGTCCATGAAAAGTCAACACATATGAGGACCCTGACTGTTCAAACGCTGAGTAACATTGTTCAAATAATAAAGATGAGTCGTGTGTGTTGAATACCAGCCATTTACTTCTGCACAGAGGCTATGATGTTTCCTGATACATTACCATCCACAGAGGCCAACTGGAGTACAAATGTTGCAATGACACATGCCGGATCCAGACACCTGAGACATTCTCTCACTCAGCACACCAAGGTTGCCCAGTTGACGGTCTCATTACACGTTTTCAGTGACAGGGTGGGACCATCCATGTGTAGGTGACCATGACCTCAATGACTTTTCTCAAATTTTGCTACAAACAATACCCAATAGAAACAAGATTAGCTGCCACTAACTCATGAGGAGACCTGGACGTTACAGTGACAACATACACCCTGACAGTTGATACTGGATCAATATTGGACCACACACATGTACATGTACCATCCAATCAACAAAATGTTTGCAAGCAGCTGATCACAGTAGTGTCCCAGTTGTAACCTAGCAGGAAGAATGAAACATGTCACTAAACCAGGTAATGCATAAAGGGCCACATACATCAACAATCTATTTGCTATCATGACATGAGGAACGTTGAGATTTTGCAAAAAAATCAATGCAAAATGGTATGTCAGAATTCTCCAAAGAATCAATAGGGCAAACGTAAAATGGGCAAATGGGATTACAGAATGGCAAACAGTGAATCATACCCTATTTGCTTCCATGGGCCTGCTGCTGAAGGTTTAGCATTACTGAATTTGGGAAACCCTTGGATAAATTTGCAAGTCTGGAAGAGCAAACCCTAGGGTGCTGGGGGCCTAAGTCCACCTCTGCTGCCCCCTAAATATACATTATTTATGCACATGTGAAGCACACACATGCATAAGGCGCATGTGTGCCCTACATGTCAAAAGTAAAACACATTTTAGATACATTAACTCGTAACTAATACATGGTTACCCCCTAAAAAAGTTTAGGCGACAATTGCACTACCTATTTGGCCTTTATATAATTTTGATTACCTTGATAAATGTGGACACATTTTTGCTAAGGAATACATCCTGGTATCCCATTCATATTTTGAAAATAACAATCAGCAATTACCTACATATGTGTACAATTATGAGTAATATCCATTCTGGCCAATCATTACCATTGCACTGTGAATACCTTCTATACATCCTATAAGGGACTTTTGCCATAGCTAACCCCAAATGTGTATCACTTAGCACCGTTTGGTCATGACAAAATTAATTTCTCAATTTGACAAATGAAAGACATATTTGTCATAATGAGTCATATTTCCACGCATACAGCTTGTGCGTCATTATTTTTGACGCACAGGAGTGCAGATAATGCAAGAGTCAAAAATTAATTTCAAAAATAGATATCATAATATCCTGCATAACATGGCCTCCATTTTTTCCATTATGCGTCATATTTCCACGCATACAGCTTGTGCGTCATCATTTTTGACGCAAAGGAGTGCGGATAATGCAGAGTCAAAAATATTTTTCATATTTAGATATCATATTTTCCAGCGGCTTAATTTTCAACTCTAGAACTGTAAAATATGCCTCAAACAAATATATTCGACCAATGAACAATTTTTTTTTGACTCTGCATTATTTGCACTCCTATGCGTCAAAAAATATGACGCACAAGCTGTATGCGTGAAAAAATGACGCATAGCGGGAAAAAAACGGCGGCCATTTTATGCAGGATGTGATGTAATAGGATATCCTGTTTACAGAATCTGTACAGTGGGTGTACTTTCACTTTCACTTTGCAGTCTCAGATTATTCTAGACTGTGTGGCTGTGTGCAAAGTGTTGTCCTGTGTATTAGTGCTTTTGTGTCCAGTGTACCATCTCAATTGTGCTTTTGTCATCATTGTCTTGTTGTTGAATACTGTCTGAGTCTGTGTTGTATTATTTTGTCAAGTCCAGTGTTTTATTTATTGTCTGTGGGAGTCTGTTGTGGGTACTGTAATATAGGGGAAAGTGGGGCTCTTCTTCTTAAGTTTTCTTTGTATTTCACCACTCTACCTTTCCCCATTTCCCCCTTTTCCTTTTTCTACAACTTTTTCCCCTCTGTCAGTGCTGACATGTCTGGTAGGCCACGGCTTTCCAGGATGGGTGAGGAGGAATTGGGGGGATTTATATGGCTTGTTTGCCATTTCCTCCCACTCATGCTGGAGGCTGGGGGTAGGGTGATACAGGGGTATCACACGGAGGCCCCTAAAGTCCGGTGGGGGAAGGTGCACCATCACTTGGTCCGTCTATATGGTAGCCAAAGGAATGACCATCAACTGAAGCACCGCTGGGCTGATCTGATATCCAGGGAGCAAGATCTGCTGGACCACCTGGGAATCAGGATTGGTGGCCATGTTGGTGAGTACAGATCAATTACATGTGCACAATTTAAAGCTGTGTGGTGACATGTGATGATTGTTACCCAATCTGCAAGATAAGTAGCTGAATGTGTGTAATGCTAGGGAAACCTACTGGGTAATTGATGCACAATGTGAAGGAAGACAAATGCTAGCAGTCAGGTAGCTCATGTTTTCTACACATACCGGTTGCCTGTAGCAGAATGTAATGTAGTGCTGCCTTTGTGTCAGACAAGCGACACATTAATGATGCAATTAGGACTCTACAGGTCACAATAGCCAGTGAAAAATGGATGTTGAAACATCATACCTACATATGTAGACGCCATAGCTAGACTGACATTTGTAAACCCTACATGATGCTATAAATGAGTGCTGCCTTCATGTCAATTGAAGTTAGCAATGTTGTCCACACATATGTCACATGTGTGTCTGGTTGGTGTGTATGGAAAATGTTCATGGAAATGTCATGCCTTGTCGTGATAAATGTGCTCCTTCACATCTAATTGTTACATGCCTGAATCTGAGCATGAACCATATTTGTTAAGGACTCAGGTGCCCTCAGCTAACATATTAGACTGGTATTTAATGTCACTTGTGCCCAAATCAGAATAGGGATTGCAGTCCAAAGGTATGGACTAGGGTACAAACATCTATGTTTGGTGCCAATCACTATTGTTAGGACACATCAATGTATGAAACTGTAACAACATGAGGTATTGCCAAAGTACCTGGCCCTCTGTACCATGTACCTAACAGTCACATATGTGTCATGACCACATAGGCTGTTTGGGTTAGAGAGGTCATGCATTCCTCAAGTAACCAGCTTTTGGATGTCTCTCTTGGATGCACATGATGAGATGAATGCACCCCTATATTGTTGCAGCATACTAATGGATGTGCATCTTTGCCACCACATGACTGTCCAGGCCACTGCATGTGTGTAGTAGGGTGTGTAACTGTAGCAGGAGACTCATCCGATGTAAATGTTGCACATGAATAATTCCATGCAGTATGAGCATGTGTGAAAGGGTTTCATTACTCATGTCATATTCTCACATTGTCTTTGTAATTGCAATTGTTCGTCAGTGCACGGATTCTGAGTATATTCTTCCTTCAATGCTTTACAGGTGGACCTGCACCATACACAGTGGGAGAGGTGGCTCATTTTGAGGACCCCGACACCTACAGTGAGTGTTGCATGTGTGCTATTTTTAATGTTTGCTGGTGATGCATGATGGACTACTGTGTGTTCAACAGATTTCAAGGTTTAATGCGCTGCCCATTCATTAGTATTGTTCCATTATTGGGATTTCAGTTATCACTTCATTTTGAGTTGACCTATGCTTATCCATTTCTCAGATTTTGGGTCTGTAGGCCAATCCTGTAGGGCCCGCTATGGGGAATGGGGTGAGTCATGTGGAATACACTAGTTAATGTAAGAGTTGCTCTGGGACTTGTCTCGGACTGAGTCTGCATTTCAGACTGACATTCTCCCAAATAGCTTCTGCAAATGGCTTGTCTGAAATCTGCTGCTTCCCTAGTTAACGATTGACTGAGTACACTGTAGGTTGGATCTTCCGGGGGCATGTACTTCCACAAGTTGTACTAGAAGTGTGTGGGACTAGAGTGCAACGGCCTAGGTGTACATGCTACTCATGATCATGGGTGTTCTTGCTCCTCTGTGTCTGTAGAAAAATATGCCTCACTGGTAGTATGTGATGTTGGCCTAAGTCAGTACATTTTGACATGTGTGGACCTTGGATAGGACAAGGTTTAGCTGACTCCGATTTGTTGCTAGCCCTTCACTGATGGTGTGTGTGTGGAGGCAAAAACATGTTGAGCTTTCTTTACACTCCTGGGTGTGCATTGATTACGGGATTGTTGGATGTTCTTCCCAACCCCCCCTCAAAGTCAGCCATGTGTTTGGGAATAGGGTACCTAGGACTGTAGCAACCAGTATGTTACACATACTTGTGACCATTTGAAACTTTGTTTTGAACCTAATGTACACACTTGGTTATGGCACATGAGTTCTATACTAGCAAATCCAATTACAAATCGCAGATATTGAGGGTTGTGATTGTTATCACATACACTGACATATGTAGTCCAAGCAATAGGCGGAGGAGGTGCAGCCATAATGTCAGCTGCATTAGTAATTTTTATGATGAGAAGTTTAGGCTGATGTCACCCATCATGTAGATAATTGTATATGCTATGTGTGAGATGCCCTTTGTATGCAGGCTTCCCATGTACTTCCTCTGAGACTTTCAATGATCTATATGGTGATATGAGCTGTTACAACTAAGGTAAAAGTAATTTCCAATTGACCCATTGTGCTATTCCACACATTGCATTTCCTATGGTAAATAGTTGCCCTTTCTCTTCACAGCTGCAAACATGAGTGCCGCACAGAGGCATGAATTTGAGAGGCGGGCAGGTGCAGTCGGGGTTCCGACGGATGGCCCAAAAATACCAGGCGGATCGGGCCTCCGGAGCATGGTGGGCCTCACCACAGGGTGGCCCAACATTGCCCACTACAGCCACCACCACCACAACCACCAGTTCTCCCCAAGTGGCCCCAGCAACGGCGGGGACAGTTGTCCCTGCCTCTGCAGCACGACCATGACCCAGCAATATAGGAGCTGAAGGACAGTCCAGTGGGCTACAATCAACTCCCACACAGAGCACCTCTGCCAGCACACAGACAGCAACAGCACCTCCAATTGACCCTGCGGCATTCCAGGCTTTAGACCGCAAAATGGACAAGTTCATTCAGAAGGTGGACAAGCTGAGCCAGGATGTGGCGTACATAAAGAAGCGGGTCAGGTCATCAGGCGGACCCTACGGAGGGCCAACCTCTAGGACTTATATGGTCTATTTTAATGTATCCCTCCCCTCTCTCCTCTTTCCTTTTTATCATGATAGGTGGGTTTTGGGGATTAGTGTTAGGTTAGTATGGGTTGTTAGCTTAGTTAGTGTTAGGGAGGAGGGTGGGGGGTCCTTATTCTTTCTATTTTTCATTTTTGAGTGTGTGGGTGGGTGGGGGTCAATGTTGGGATTCCTGTCTGTTTAGAAAAAAAAAAGAATTATAAAAAAATTACAAAAAAATACATGATTGTTTATGATAGTATAGTATGTGTGTAGGTTAGTATGTGTTGTCCTGCATGTGTCCTGTCTCATAATTGTGGGTGGGGGGTTGATGTTTAGATCGATTCGTTATATGTGTAGAGTAAGTTTAGCTTAGGTTAGTTAGGGACTGTTGTGGGTTAGGAGTAGTCAGGTTAGATTAGTGTAGGTATGACTTTTCCCTTAGTTGCCTCTGGTGTGAATACTTATGAATAAATATATAGTTAACCCTTTGCATTATGTGTTAACTGCTACTTGATCATGGCCTTGCCATCAGTGTAGTGATTGTTGTTCTATGACATTTGTGTCTTATGCTACAAACCAAAGAAATAAGAGGTTTAAAATGGCGGCTACCCCTGTGCAAACTTGGTAAGTATCCACCATTTGATAGAACCACCATTTGGAGTTTACATGGATCACAAAGGATTTGTGTTGATGAGTATGTTTTCTACATCACAAAGTGTGCTTCCAGACTTGGTATTGTGGGGAATTGTTTAGGTCGGACTGTAGTGTGATGTTCAGGGACATCTTTGCAGATGAGGTGTTGTTAACACTCTTGTCTTCTTGTCTTCATTACTGACATAGATCATGTGTGCAACAATTCAGCATGACTTCCCTTCTTGGAAGTTTAGTCAGAAAGGGTGATTGATGCTGTGTTTAGTTGTGTTTGCTTAGATTAGACTGCATAATGTAATGTTTTAGTACTGCATGGTGCCCACATTTATCAGCCACCATTAGTTGACTTTGATTGCTATTGATGGAGCATTATTCTGTCCAACACAGCATGATTGTGTGTGGTTTCTCCCTTCATCAGTTATTCTCCTCAGGATGGTCAGGCTATGATGCAATCCTGGCCACTGCACAGATGTATCTGACTACATGATGTCAGGACAGTTGTATTGACAAGCTACATGGTTGTCACACAGGCACTTTTGAGTTATCAACTGCACAGTTGATTTGTCAAATTACACAGAGACATATTAGGTGTGCAAGTGCTATTTATTGATAGTTGCTGTAGTGCAAAATGTACATTGTCCATGTTTGCTGAGTCCGTTCTAGTGCATTCTTACATGGTGATCCTACAGAAGGAGTGTGGATGATGCTCCTGACCTGCTGGGGTGATGTTACCAACAGTGCAGAGGGACGGGATTTGCCAATTAGTAGGAGAGAGACATTCACTGGCAATGCTGACAAGTCATACAGTGGTTAGCAGAACAGTCATTGAGTATAGTTGTAGTGAGACTGGCAATTGACAAAACGTAGGACCTTGGTCAAAGTAGGCCATGGTGCAGGGACTAGTGCTTCCGGGTACTCTTCCGTGTGAATGTGATCTGTTCCATGTCTTCTTCTTCTGATGTGTGTGTTGCCTGCTTTGTCCTTGTTGTTGTTGGTTGTGAAGGGGCAACACACACCTCAGTGTTAGAAGACGTGGAGTCAGACATCCCGGTGACTGCACCCTGTGAAGTTCTCAAGGGCAGTACTGCAGCAAGGAGGGCCTGCTGGTTTTTGAGAATAGCAGCTACATCACGATGGTAGGCAGCCAGGTCGGCCCTGAGGGAGTCATGATTGCATTCGTGCATGCAGTGGAAAGTTTGGGGTGCGAGGTGTTGTGGCAACTCCCTTACTGCAGTGGTGAATTCCTTGACAGTTTCTTGTAGTCCTTGCAGTATGGATGTTAGGGCTTGCATAGCTGCTGCCTGATCTGCAGATGACATCATGCACGAGCGCACCCCCTCAAGGCTGGCTGCCATAGTTTGCATCCCCACCCGCACCTCCTTGGCCAGCTCCTGCTGTACTCCAACTACGGTTCTTTCAAAGCTGGTGCCAGTGTCGTCAGAGTCCTCAGCTGTGTAGGAGCTGGCAGGTCTTGCAATTGGGGTGGTGGGTGGTTCTTCTGTGATGGCTGCTTGTTCTGTGCTCCTCCTTGTGACTGAAGGTGGGGTCTGGAGGGTTTCAAGAACCTTTTCAATGGTCTCCTGGGGAATGTTTATGGGCTCGTCATCCATGTTATCAGGGAAATCAGGGACAGGCATATCGGCAGGAGATCCATGTTCCTCTGCAATGAAACAGGGTACAATTAGTGTGTCTGTGTTGTGACAATTTTTACGTAACATGCCAGCCTTTTGATGAATTTACTTTGTGATCTTGTTTAGTATTGGTATCTGCTGTCCTTCATATGGGCATTGTTATAGGCCTATGGCCCGCCTGTGTGTCACATGTATGATATTGAGTTATCAGACTTGTCTGCCTAATCGCCTCTAGGTGTTGCTTTGTACCAAATAGGGAATAGCCATCTTTTTGTCCTACTCGACCCTCCGTGTATATCCATTCTTATGTGAGACCTTTCACTGGCTGTGGGTGTTCTGATTGCCCTGGCAGCACACTTGCCTCTCAGGACCTGCCCCAACCCCTGATTGTTCACATTGACTTTAATGTAATTGACATGTGGCATATCCTATGCATGGCAATGTTATGATGTGATATGGATGTAGACATTGTTAATGTGTCCTGCTGATGTTGGGTAATGTGTGTTACATTGGATTGCCCTGATTATCGTATCAATGTCCTATTTGGTCCTCTGACTGTGCAGGTGTATTTAAGTGACCAGTTGCATGTGTCCCCTCCTCAATGCTGTTGTCTGAGCAGTATGACATTTGTGATGTTGCCTTGTTAGCCAGGCACGGGAAGGACCCTGACATATGCAGCATGTGTGTGTCCTTAGTGCTGTGTCGCTCCTATTGCTGTTTACTTTGGCTGATGTATGTGACAACTATGGGCATTGACATATGAGTGTACTGGGGCCTTTGTCTTGTTTGAGGAGATTGTTGCAGATGTCATCCTCACCCCCTAATTTAGGTATGTATGTTCCATGGGGAGGTTACTGCCATTGGCTACTATAGCTGCACAGAGATCAGAGGTGGTAGTGTCAACTGTTGTTGCAGTTACATTGCAGTTGTTGTTTTGGCTAGAGGATTGGTGATAGGGCCCTAGTTAATGTAGGAGATATTTTGGCTGACGAGTGCCAGGATGTAAGTTTGACGTAGTGGCCTTCCCTCCTGTCGAGGCTTTCCCTTTCCTCCATTGTTGGCATGACAGGATGCCCCCATGGGACTGTTGTTGGTGTTGTGTTATGTTGTTCCCCAGCTTCTGTATGTGCAGGGCATGCCCCCCTGCCATACCCCTTTACCCATGCCACTCCATGTATATGCTGACTTACATGCAATGTGTAGTAGGTATTTCCCCCCCTGCTTACAGTCAACATTATTGTATTTTAAATCCCCATGCAACTTACCCTGCATGTGCGTTGTCTCGTGGTAGTCTGCACTGTCCTGTCCTTGAATCCCTGTGATGATCTCCTCAGGGATGACGGCTGCGACCATCTCCTCCATGTGGTCCAGGGCCTCCTGGTGTGCTGGACTCCCACCTCCTGTCTGCAGTGCTGCCTTCCTGTTCCTGGCCATTTTTTCCTTTGTCCTACGTTTGCAGTCATGCCAGCGTTTCTTACACTCTGTGACTGTTCTACGTACTTCAGCCACACTGTTGATCTTGTCAACAATTTGTTGCCATATGGCCTCTCTCCAACTGATTGACAACTTAGAGGTGATGAACAGTTGGTGCTGGTGTTCCGTCACCTCTTTAACCATTTCCTGCTCCTCTGCACTGAAGCGACACTTTCTTTTTTTTCTATATATGTCCTGGTTCTTGTATGGATCATCCTGGCTGGTTCCTGGTCTGCTGTCATCTTCCTGGGGTCTGTAGTGGCATCTGGGATCCATTTTGGCTCTCCTCTGCTGAAAGGGCAGTGTTCGCTGGTATTTTTGATGCTATTGCGTAAAACAAAACAGCGCATATCTGGGTTGCGGTGTCGTAAATCGACCCACAGTCATTTACGTCGCATTAACGTCGTTTTCCTTTACGACTTGACGCCGCGATGTGCGTAAAAAAAAATGACCCCACCTGTTGATTGCGCCGCCGTGCGTCAAAGTATAAATTTGACTCCCGCACGGCGCATCGAAATGGCGTTAGCCGGCGGTAAAAATTTTGACGCAAAACTGCGGCGGCGCAGTTTTGCGTCAAAAAGTATAAATATGGCCCTTAATCTGCGTGCCTTCAAAGACCCTGCAAGCAGTGAGTAACTATGAATGTTCAAAGGTCAAGACCAGTAACCTGTCCAAGATTAACTTCAGATAATGGCCCTGCCTTAAACAAAGCACTCTAGAACTGCCATAGCTTCGGCCTCAATCCCGGTATACCTGCACTTTTTCGGCCACTGCAATTTTAAACTCCTCCATGACTTGGGATTTCTTTCTCTCTGCCGGTCGGTGCCACACCAGACTTAGAACATCACTTCCACATACCAGTGCACACAGTACAACAGGAACTGTGGTCCTGTATTAGCCACAATGGAAGCAACTGGGCATGTCTGTCACATATACTTGTAGAAGTGTCTCTCAAATGGTAGACATTCATTCATCTCTGCCCTCTAAGCTACTCCTCTCCACTGACTCAAAGCTAGCTATGGACTGTTTGTCAATGACACAACTGCTTCTACTACAGCTTCTTCAAGTCCCTAATTTTAAAACCATGCAGATGCGTAATAAGCCGATAGATTTATGGTCAATTGTAAAGCATTCCACTATTTCCTTTTACATGGTTCTCGTATCACGCCAGTGGATTGTCAATAGTAAGATGGCGTAATAATGTAGGACTGGGATGTGAACTTTTAATATTAGTAACTTTAATCTAGATCGCTACAATGACACGTCCTATTTACTCTTAAGAATGGCAAGATACAAGAATGTGCAAAAAAAACAAACACTGGCAAAGCAGGTTGGTCAAACTCATCGAAATATAGAGCTAGTACATTAAAGCCAGACACATCTAATAAACTAAAGGTGGTCTATAGCAAAGTTCATTCACCTTCATTGTAGTCCCTTTTTTGTTTTCAAGTGAATTGGAGCTTATTTGGCAAGGCAAGTTTTTTCAAATAAAAACACACCAAGGCGGCCATTGTTTTCGCAGTCTTTTCCCATTTTAAGCCTGCAGATGCTGGTGGGGTGAATGCAGTGCTTAATTTGTAAATAAAGAGGTGCCAGTGCTCAAGCTCTTCTCTTAAACACGAGACTGCTGTAATTAAATCTGCAAGCACTGTATACTGGGGCAGCATAATCCTGAAGCCATCTCGGGCCACTTCAGTCCATTTACTGCCACCCCTGCCCCTTCAGCTCACCCTGCAACTTTCTACTTTCTCCCTTTGTGACGCTTTTTAGTTTTTCCTTCTTCGGCCTTTCTCATATGTGTCTTTTTCTCGCAGCAAATGCTTGAGGCAAAAGAATAAGCCCTGGCCCTGACAAATAAGTGCTGGTGCTCAGCACCGGAAACAACAAGCACAAATTAAGCACTGGGTGAATGTCAACAATGTACTATTTGAGTACTGTGCAGAAGGCAGCAGCCACAGCCCCTCTGTATTGAGAAGTACTAGGGAAACAACCATCAACAGGGGAGGAGTACAAGCCGCACCTCTGCTGCCTCTCTCTTACTGGCTGACACGGAGCATCTGAGGACAGAGCACATACCCTGAGGCTGTAGAGGGCATACACCAAGACACACTGCCATGTGCCGTGCTGATAAGATGGTATAATTAAAAAAATGGTGCTCAGAGATACGGAGCAGATCTCGCAACACAGGCAGGAAACATGAGCAGGAAACTAATAAAAACTAGAAAATTAGATATATAGGTTTGCTTTAAATCACACTCTTTACAGTCCTGTTTTCAATGTGGCTTGAAATTAATAGGAAGTGGGCGCAGCTGTGCGACTAGAGGGCCTTCCATGCCACCTCCAGAAACAAAAGTAAAAAATAGATCCAAGACCAAACACTTTAACCCACTCCTGGAGACTTAACAGCAGGCACTGCTCTTTGGGCATTACCAAACAACTAAAAAGAGGGGCTAAAACACAGATAAGCCACTACAAAGGAAGAGCTTTTAAAAGACAATTGAAGTTCTAAATAAAAATCCAATAGGCATACTGTCAACCCACATACTGATTACAGCATGCCTAGGCTCGACCTAAAAATTGTATGCCACTAATCCAAGCGGAAGACACACTGGTTAAACTGTGTCATCAAGGGGTTAGCCAGAAAATGTAAAATACTCCTGACGTTGAGTTCTACCTATAATGGAACAGTAGCATTAGAGATTAAACTTCACTAGAAGAATTCCCTTCACCCTTCCAACCACCTTTCAGCCATGTATCCGTTCCCAAATCCGTCCCTCCTTTTACCTATTTGATTGTTTACCCGTACATCAATTCATCCTTCCTGTCACTCATCCTTTCACTCTTCCATGTATCCATTCACCCTTGCATCCAACCATCGTTTGACTCTTCCTGATTTTCTCCTTTCCTGGTCTGGACTTGAAGCTTAAAACAGCCCTGGAAAAAGTTATAAATTCAGCCCCCCATGTGCAGACATGTTAATGCATGGTAGAACCAGCTGTAAAAAATCAAAACAAAGTGAACATCTCTTTCAAGTGGCCTCCTGGGTCTCCAGCCATGTCCGCATGCCCGGCTGATCAGTCTGACCATGCTTCCCCTTCTTTCTTCCTATCCCACTTTGTTCGATTCATCCTTAATTCTTTCAACTTGTTTTCAGCCTTTCATCCTTTTTACTTTTGATCCCTTCTATCTACAAATCTTGCTTTTTTCCATCTATACTTTTTCTGTCTTATGTTTTTTCTTTCTGTCCCTGTCCATGACTGTGCTAGGATACTTTGGCAGCCCCTTGCCTACAACACTTAGGGGGTCATAACAACATTGGCGGTAAAAGCTGCTTACCGCCGTGCAGAAGACCGCCAACACACCGCCGTGGCCGCGGAAATCGGCCACAGCTATTATGACACACATCTCGAAATCTGCCAAAAATCAGACAACAACACAAGTCTGCCACACAAAAGGTCAGTGATAAACTGGCGAAAACCAAACCTCCACTGTCACGCCAACAGAAATACGCCCATGCTATCACGACCCACGAATCCACGCGGCGGTCTTTCAACCGCGGTATTCCATTGGCTGTACACACTGCTGCGCTCAAAATACACACACATCTCCAAAACACCACCACATTGGACAATTCGAAATACACACACCTGATACACATACACACACCACTCCCACACAATCAATACTATATAAAACACACACCCACATCACCCACAAACCCTTATGACCAAAAATTTAGACGAAGGCCAAAGAGACAGCACAGCATAGACAACCCCACCATACAGAGGCACACAACACCATCACCCACACTACTTCCACACACAAAACACCACACACCACTACATATCACCACACTTATCACCACATACACCACCCCACACATAACCTACACCACCCCATGGCACGGCAAAAACACCCCAGGTTCTCGGAGAAGCAGCTCAGGGTCATGGTGGAGGAAGTCGTATGGGTAGAGCCACAGCTATTTGGATCACAGGTGCAGCACACCTCCATAGCTAGGAAGATGGAGCTATGGCAAAGAATAGTCGACAGGGTCAACGCAGTGGGACAGCACCCAAGAAATCGGGACGACATCAGGAAGAGGTGGAACGACCTACGGGGGAAGGTGCGTTCAATGGTCTTTAGACACAACATCGCGGTACAGCGGACTGGCGGCGGACCCCCACCTCCTCCCCCACAACTAACAACATGGGAGGAGCAGGTCTTGACTATTATGCATCCTGAGGGCCTCGCAGGAGTCAGTGGAGGAATGGACTCTGATAAGTCAAATCTTAACTATCATATCCCCCACCCTACCTGGATGCTATCACAGACTCCCACCCTCACCCCTCCCCTATCACTCCAACTCCTCACATATGTACTACTAACACAAACCACCCATCCCAACACCAAGCCCTGCATGACACAACAAAGCATGGACAACCATCACTAAAGCCTGCCCACTGTACATACCCATAACACCCCCCTCAACCATCATCACACAAGCCCCCACACAGGAATGCTAGCACTGGGGTACATGCTCACCCACCCATTGCACACCATGACACACACAGATGCAATAATCATGTTTTTACACCCCTGCAGGACCACTACCCAACGTCACCAGACAGGCGGGTCCAGACATCTCTACCCCACCCACAGAAGAGGCCCACAGTGATGACAGCAGCTCTGTCCAACTGGATCCAGATGACCAGCCCGGACCATCGTGGGCCTCGGGACAGTCGGTTCCCCACATCCAGTCACAGGCCACCACAGACCTTCCACCCTCTGGTAACACCAGCACAGCACCCACCCAGCGGGCCCATACCTCCGTACCCAGGACACGTCAATCAGCTGTGTGTCCACCACTACAGGGAACCCGGGATAACCCACCACCCCAACAACAACAGGAACCTGGGGGCAGTGGGCACACGGTCCAGGGGACGAGGCCCAGGAACACAGGGGAACTGGGAGGGCTGCTGTGCGACAGGGGGCAGACAGGCCTAGGGAACCCACTCTCCACAAGGCCCTCTCCTCCATCATTGGAGCATACCACCACTCCCAGGAGACAATGGCAACGGTCCTGGCCAAGTTTCAGGAAACCCAGCGCATGCAGGAGGAACAGTATTTGGGGTTCAGGGAGGAACTCAGAACCATCAGCACCGCCCTGGGCACCATCGTAGGGGTGCTGAAGGAAATACTTAACACCAGGAGGGACACTGTGGCACTCCAAGGGGCCCCTGACACTAGCCTGGATGATGAACTGCCTACGACCTCTGCCGGCGCTAGTGGACAGGAGGCACCACCACAGGCCCACCACACCAGCACCCCACCCCCTGCAGACGGAGAACCACCCCGCAAGCGGTCCCTGAGATCCAGGAACAGGACAGAGCACAATGCCAAGACCCCCGCCAAGAAATGAGACCACCCTGATTGTCATCCCACTGTCCCACTTTGTAACCCTGTCCATATTGGAACTGCCCCAACTCCACTTCCTATGCCCATATGGGCAGTGCACCTGTGAGACTAATAGACTGGACTCTGCCATGGACATTCCTCCACCATCACCCCTCACCATTTTAGCACTCCCCTCCAGTATTTAGCACTTCAATAAAGACCCTTGAAGCACAAAACAATCTAGAGTCAGTCTGTGATTTTGAAAATGTGTATTAGCAGTGACAGTGATAAAATGCTGTTTCAAATGGAATGTCAACATACCTATGTCACACATCTCAAGTCCATGAGGAATGTAAGCAGATGACACACATTGGTAACCACACCTGTGAAACCGTAATGGAAATGTACAACTCAGTTACCATATACTGGTTGAAATCGACAGACAGGATAGAGGTAGAAGTGTGAAAGTACTTGTAGTAGGCAGGAATGTGTTTTCACCTGTGTGTCACTGGACATATTGCTGGATAACTGAGTCCCTGTTGTCAATGTCTTCTTCCTCTGCTTCCTCCTCATCACTGTCCACAGGCTCCACAGCTGCCACAACACTGTCATCTGGACCATCCTCCTGCAGAAAAGGCACCTGTCGTCGCAAAGCCAGATTGTGAAGCATACAGCAGGCCACAATGATCTGGCACACCTTCCTTGGTGAGTAGAATAGGGAACCACCTGTCATATGGAGGCACCTGAACCTGGCCTTCAGGAGGCCGAAGGTGCGTTCGATCACCCTCCTAGTCCGCCCATGGGCCTCATTGTAGCGTTGCTCTGCCCTGGTCCTGGGATTCCTCACTGGGATCAGTAGCCATGACACGTTGGGGTAACCAGAGTCTCCTAATAGCCACACCCTGTGCCTCTGGAGTTGACCCATCACATAAGGGATGCTGCTATTCTGCAGGATGTAGGCGTCATGCACAGAGCCAGGGAACATAGCATTTACCTGGGAGATGTACTGGTATGCCAAACATACCATCTGTACATTCATCGAATGATAACTCTTCTGGTTCCTGTACACCTGTTCACTCCTGTGGGGGGGGACCGGAGCTATATGGGTCCCATCAATGGCACCTATGATGTTGGGGATATGTCCAAGGGCATAGAAGTCACCTTTAACTGTAGCCAAATCCTCCACCTGAGGGAAAACGATGTAGCTCCGCATGTGTTTCAGAAGGGCAGACAACACTCTGGACAACACGTTGGAAAACATAGGCCGGAACATCCCTGAAGCCATGGCCACTTTTGTTTGAAATAACCTGCTTCCAAGGAAATGGAGCACTGATAGCACCTGCACTCGAGGGGGATCCCTGTGGGATGGCGGATTGCTGACATCAGGTCTGGCTCCAACTGGGTACACAGTTCCTGGATTGTGGCACGGTCAAACCTGTAGGTGATGATCAAATGTCGCTCCTCCATTGTCAACAGGTCCACCAGCGGTCGGTACACCGGAGGATTCCGCCATCTCCTCACATGTCCCAGCGGACTGTGCCTAGGAAGGACAACAGCGACCACAGAGTCAAACAGCTCAGAGGTATGTACCCACAGTCTACATAGAACACCATTCATACACAGAATCTGCCCGGTATTTGTGTTGTGCGACAAGGCCTAGGTCTGTGTGACGCAGTTGTGAATCAGGGCATGTGGGCCCATGAAATGGCAGCTGCCTGACCTCTAAAGTGGGACAATGGGATGTGAGGTAACTGAGGTCGTAGACCGCGGCGCAATGCTGCATTGGTTAACGATGGACCCTATGGGTCCCAGGAGCCAATGAGGATGTACGCCGGCGGTGATGGTACACACTGCCATGGACGTGACCGCCGCGGACGTGACCGCCATTTTCTATCACTTCAATCACTCGATACCTGATCTTCAACAGGAGAGGACCTACACTGCAAGTGCTGCTGTGACCTCGGTCTGGAAGAGACAATGGCTCGTGCGTCTGGGGAAAGGGCCCCTGCCTTCACTGCAGAGGAGTTGGAGAAGCTTGTCGACGGGGTCCTCCCCCAGTACACGCTACTCTACGGTTTTCCAGACCAACAGGTAAGTACACAGGGAGCACGTTGTATGGGCTCTGCCTGTGTGGAGAGGGCTGGTTGTAAGAAGGAAGGGGGCACAGTTCTGCGTGCATGAAGGACTGTGAATGCATGTGCCACATGGCAAGGGTAGGGATGTGGGCCACTCACTTTGACGGTGCAGTTGGTAATGACTTCTCTTCTTTCCCTGTACATTTCATGTAGGTCAGCGCCCACCAGAAGAAGGATATTTGGCGTGCCATCGCCAAGGATGTCCGGAGCCTGGGGGTCCACCACAGACGGAGCACCCACTGCCAGAAAAGATGAGAGGACATTTGCCGCTGGACCAAGAAGATGGTGGAGGCTCAGCTGGGGATGGCCTCCCAACGTGGGAGGGGTGCCCGTCGAACCATGACCCCCCTGATGTTCCGGATCCTGGTGGTGGCCTACCCTGAGTTGGATGGGCGCTTGAGGGCATCACAGCAGACACAAGGGGGTGAGTACAACAACACTCAGCGGACTTTGTGTGCAGTGAAGGTGTCTGGGTGGGGGAGGAGGGCTGTGGGTTTCCCTAGGCCAGGGCGAGTTACGTAGGCTAGGCCCCTCCGTAATGCAGGCCATGTGGCACCCCATCCCACCTCTGTAGAGTGCCAAGTAGAGGTATACATGCCCCTGTGTCATC
This sequence comes from Pleurodeles waltl, assembly GCF_031143425.1. NCBI lineage: Eukaryota > Metazoa > Chordata > Amphibia > Caudata > Salamandridae > Pleurodeles > Pleurodeles waltl. The sequence continues at coordinate 360,340,831 of NC_090439.1, forward strand.
TATGTGTGCAGATGTCGACTATAGCCATGTGGGATATATCCCAGGAATTGCATCTGTAGAGCCCAACAGCGCTGCGTAGTGCAGGGGGCTTCTGTGTCTGTATTGTCCACCAACGGTAGCGGTAAGCCATGCACTCAACCTGTCTTTCTACTGTTGCACCCCCCTTTTTGTGGTCTCCCTGTTCTTGTGTGCATCAGCATCATCAGGCGGAGGTACAGTGGCACCTTAGCACGAGGGAGCTGCATCCCACATGGCCATGGAGGGCCACACCATGGACTCGGAATACACCAGTGGGACGGAGGGCGAGGGGAGCTTCACAGCGGTCACAGGATCAGAAACCAGAGACACGGACTCGTCCTCCAATGGGAGCTCCCTTGTGGTGGCGGCAAAATATGTGGCCCCCACTTCTTCAGCCGCCACCCCCCCACCAGCACCGCCCTCCCAGCAGCCCCTCAGCCTTCGCCCCATGCCCACTCACCCAGGAGGGTGGGCATCACCTTCGCCCCAGGCACCTCAGCCCCTGCCCCTGTCACCTCTGCTGCCCTCAGTGAGGAGGCCATTGACCTCCTCAGGTCACTCACTGCTGGGCAGTCTACAATTTTGAATGCCATCCAGGGTGTAGAATGGGAATTGCAACACACAAATGCATTCCTGGAGGGCATTCATTCTGGTCAGGCTGCCCTTCATCAAACCCTGCAAACTCTGGCCTCAGCACTGATGGCATCCATTGTCCCTGTGTCTAGCCTCCCCCCTCCAACTTCCTCCACCCAGGCCCAATCCCCTGTACCCCAGACTATCCCAAGCACACCATCAGACCAGCATGCACACACGTCAACACACAAGGGAAGCTCAGGCAAACATAAGCACCACACATCCCACAGGTACTCACGCAAGCATCACAAACATGCAGACACTCCAACATCCAGTGCCTCCACTGTGTCCCCCTCCTCCTCGTCTCCCTCCTCCCTCCCAGTGTCGTCTACACTCTCACCTCCATGCACTACCACCACAGCCACTACGTCCCGCACCAGCACACCCACCACCACACCACGCTCACGTGCACTCACCACCCCCACTCTCATTTACACGTCCCCTGTGTCCTCTCCCAGTGTGTCTGTGACGCCCTCTCCCAAGATACACAAACGCAGGCACACACCCACCCAACAGCCATCCACCTCACGACAGCCTCCAGCGCATGCACCTTCATCCAAACTCACCAAACGTATACCTCCTACAACCACTACCTCTTCCTCCACTCCCAAACCCCCTCCACCTCCTCGTCCCAGTGTTCCTAAGAAACTTTTCCTGACCAAGCTTGACCTCTTTCCCACCCCACCCCCCCTCCAAATCATAGGTCCCGTACTAGCACCTCAGCCAAAAAATCTCCGGGACCAGTGGTGCCTGTTGTTACAGGTATGTGGAGTGCACTGGCCACCAGGACAGCCAGTGTGACACGGAGCCACAGCACAGACAGTCCCCCCCTGTGAAGCACCAGAAGTTGGACAGTGCCCGGCTGGAGAGGGTGAAGACTCCAGCCAGCAAAGCCGCTCACAAGGGTCCCGGAGGGAGTGTCGACTCAGCTGTGACTCCTCCCAAGGTGGGGAAGGGGCAAAAGACATCTTCAAAGTCTGGGATTAGCAGCACGGCGGAGAAGACTGCCATCATCCCCGCTGCCCAGGAGGCCACCGCCAGCGCAATCGTCACTGGCCAGGAGGCCACTGCCAGAGTCTGTGCCCAGGAGGGCAGCCCGATCGTCACTGGCCAGGAGGCCCTCGCCAGAGTCAGTGCCCAGGAGGGCAGCCCGATCGTCAGTGGCCAGGAGGCCACCGCCAGAGTCTTTGCCCAGGAGGGCAGTCCGATCGTCACTGGCCAGGAGGCCACCGCCAGAGTCAGTGCCCAGGAGGGCAGCCCGATCGTCAGTGGCCAGGAGGCCACCGCCAGAGTCTTTGCCCAGGAGGGCAGCCCAATCATCACTGGCCAGGAGGCCCCCGCCAGAGTCAGTGTCCAGGAGGCCACCGCCAGCCACAGCCTAGCTGCCCAGGAGGGCCCCGGCAGCCACAGCCCAGCTGCCCAATGAAGGACCGCCAGCCCCAGTCCAGCTGCGTAATGAAGGACCGCCATGGCAAGCACTGCTGAACCGGGCAAGCACCGCTGAACAGGTCAGAAACTGCAAACTCAAGCACCGCTGAACATGGCAAAGACCGCCATGGCAAGCACCGTTGAACAGGGCAAGCTCCGCTGAACAGGTCAGAAATTGCAAACTCAAGCACCGCTGAACAGGGAAAGACCGCCATGGCAAGCACCGCTGAACAGGGCAAGCACCGCTGAACAGGTCAGAAACTGCAAACTCAAGCACCGCTGAACAGGGCAAAGACCGCCATGGCAAGCACCGCTGAACAGGGCAAGCACCGCTGAACAGGGCAAAGACTGCCAACGCAAGCACCGCTAGCCCATGGGCGGCAGGGCCAGTGACGCAACTGGGACCGTCACGGGGTGAGTGATGCACTCTGGGCACCAGTCCCCCTCCAGAACCTGTGGAGACATGCATCCACTCCATCTGTCCTTCACAGGATGAAGCACTCTGGGCACCAGTCCCCCTCCAGAACCAGTGGAGACATGTATGAACTCCATCTGTCCTTCACAGGATGAAGCACTATGGGCACCAGTCCCCCTCCAGAACCAGTGGAGCCATGCATCCACTCCATCTGTCCTTTACAGGATGAAGCACTCTGGGTACCAGTCCCCCTCCAGAACCTGTGGAGACATGCATCCACTCCATCTGTCCTTCACAGGATGAAGCACTCTGGGCACCAGTCCCCCTCCAGAACCTGTGGAGACTGTTATCCACTTGAGAGACTGTGGCCTTGCACTCCCCAGGATGGCACAGTGGGCAACCCACCCAATGTAGAGACTTGTGAGACTGTGGCTTTGCACTCCCCAGGATGGCACAGTGGGCAAGCCACCCACTGTAGAGCCTTGTGAGACTGTGGCTTTGCACTCCCCAGGATGGGACAGTGGGCATGGAGGCCCCTCGTGGATCTGGCGTTGTGGACTCATGTGGCTGAGGTGCCCCCCTTCCCTTCCCCCTGAGGTGCCTGTAGTTTTATCATCTGATGCCCCAGCAGTGTTCTCTCCAATGGTATCTGGTCTCCTGTGTGGGCTTTGCCCATGTGTTAGTGCACATTGGCCCACGGACTATGAAACTTTGACAGAATGTGCAGGACTTATTGCCTATGTATATATTTTTGACTATGTTCATTCCTTATTTTGTATCATTCATATAGCATATTTCCCATACCTTCAGTGGAGCTATTTATACATATATTTGATAGTTCATTTTAATTGTGTCTTTGCATTATTCCGGTGGGTTTGGGGGGGGGTCACTCTGACTTGTTGCTCTGCATTGGGGTGTAGGTGGTTGTGGGTGAGGGTGGGTGTGTTGCGTATGTGTGTGCCCGTAATCTTTTCTCCTCCCCCCTCCCCTGTGTCGTAGGTGCAGTACTCACCGTTGTCGTCTGCGCCGGCGTTCGTACTCCTGGTAGATGAGCAGGTAGACAATAGCTGGTAGGATGTTTAATTAGGGTTCCATGCTGTTCTCCTTCCTCGTGGAGTGTGTAGAGGTGAGCGTTTTCCCGTTCGTAGTCTGTTTCCGCCGTGTTTTTATCGGCGGGGCTCCCGCCCCGGAAAAGGTGGCGGATTGGCGAGTTCTGATAGGGTGGGCGGTACATTGTCTGCCGCCTTCCTGTTGGCAGTGACCGCCGCACTGTTTGTCTGTCCCGCCGTGGCGGTCGGAGTGTTAAAGTGGCGGCCTGTGTTGGCGGTTCCCGCCAGGGTCAGAATACCTTTTTTTTGACCGCCTGCCTGTTGGCGGGTTGGCCGCCGCTTTATCACCGACCGCCAGTGTCAGAATGACCCCCTATGTCTTTAAAAAGGCATGACAAAATACGTGTCAATAAAGCCAAAGGCTGACATCCTCCGCCTTCCTTATTTGTATATGCTTTATTCATTTCAATATATTAATTTTAGTATTATTTAATTTTGTGAAACAGTCAGCCTCTTGGACCTCAAGGGATCCTCCGACCACAGATTAAGAACCACTGCTCTAAGGAATATCTCTCAAAAGAGCCCTTTAGAAGGTCTAGGTCGTCATTTCGATGCCATTTATAGTCAAGTAAAGACACGTTTCTGCTGTGACACCCCCAAACCATTCAGAAAGATCAGAACTTTTTTAGATCCCCCGTTAACACAGTGAGTACTGTGTAGAGCATCCCTAACTATTCCCCTCCCCTTACAGCTGTGTCATTGCTGGCTGGAAGTGTACTGGTATCTTGGAGTACACTATTGTTTCACATTGAGGGGGTCTTCGCTACAACTGATAATTAGACTTCCTGCCTGGGTGGTACATCCAGCTCAGCGATGATCAGCTAGGAGAGATGGTTCATATTGTGAGAGCTAGTTTTGGATACATGTCAGTTTTGCCTTTAAAAAATCCCCTCTGCCCTGCAGTGCTGCAAAGCACACCACTGATGTTTTTTGGGCAGTACATGAGCTGGCCCCTGCCACGGCTCTTGTCACCTCGATTGGATAAAGAGAATAGATATTAAGGCATAGTGAAGAAGAATCTGCCAAGACTGTGCCATGGTGACAGGGTTGGGCTGGTCAGAAAGGTCTGTGTGTGACCAGCTTAATGGTCTGATTAGCCGTGTTGCACTGTTGATTTCCCTGATGGTGCCACACACATATGCCTACAGTCTTTCATACCTTGCAACTGACCTGTGCTGTGGGTCTGTGCAAGTTGAAACTACCCCGATCTGCCCTGTGCTGACCTGCAAGGCGAGATGTTATTCCTACCTCTTGCTCATTTAAAGCAGTGTCTGTTCTGTTCAAAGACTCATGGAGGTACCCCCACCCCTATTGCAGATCAGGGTTTAAAAGCTCAGCAGGTTCAGGTGAAAGTTAACTCATGAATTGAAGACCCGTGGCAGTGCTAGGACATGTGTGTGGTGTTACCCAGTTGGCTCACCACCCACAATGCACCTCTCTGAGCCCCTAGAGAGGGACACGGCCATGCTGGTTCTCCAGTGCTGTGAAGAGAAACTATGTCAAATGTAGGGCCTTTGGGAGCAGCCCTGTGGGGAAGGGGTTGGTGATGGGGGTACTGGTGGAGGGTGGGGGCCACTGAGGTGTGCAGGAGCCTTTCAGTGAGTCCATGGTTACTTGATTACAAAGCTGGCATCTAAATGCTGTATGCAGTGCACACCTGGTTTCTCAGAAAGATGTAATTTTCACATTCGTTTTTGAGCAAAAGTGTCCTATCTCCCTGTCTGACCTTGGTGCTTTATGTGGGCAATACTTTAATGGGAAACCAACATAGGGGCATATTTACAAGCCCCTAGTGCCATGGAGCATCACTTTTCGTGACACTCAGGTGGTGCTGTGCATTGCGCCGTATTTACACTTTATGTGGCTGAATCACACCTTGTAAATACAGCCCCTTCAAACGCAGTACTTTGTGAAGAAGGGGTGTACAATAGCTGCTGCTGTGAGTGTTCCACAGCAACACCCATTGCATGTTGATGCTGTCCCAGATTTTCAAAAAATTGCATTCTGCAGCACACATAGAAAGAGTGAATTGCCATTGAAGACAAAAACAATCTCCCCCGCAATTCATCCATCCTTGCACCACAGATCAAGTGTGAATGCATTGGCAATCAACAGCTAATTTAGGGCCCGTGCAGTGGGAGACACAGGGCTGTGCAGTATTTTTGTAAATATGGCGCATCACTACATTTCAGAATTGACCTGGACAACTTTAATGAGCACAACTCATCATCCCTACTGGAGTTCCTAGCCACCCTGCGACTCAAAAAAATGGTCACATCCCCATTCTACTAAGCAGGACACATGCTCGACCCCATCTTCTCCTCTAGCAACAACATCTCCATTACCCACACCTCTGAACTACCCTGGCCAGATCACCACTGCATCCACTTCTCCTTCACCAAACCCATGAACACCACTGCACCCACCACTAACCACGCAGAAGCTGGGCCAAGGTCTCTGAAGACCAACTCAACACCGCCATCCGCTAAACACCACCGCCGGTCACCACAGACGGCAATACATCAGCATGACCCAGGAAGGGCTTTGTTCTGGGACCCAGAGAGCAAGAGTATCACCCCAGGGTTCAAGATTCTTGTCTAGTGGTGGCAGGCTGGTGCCACACTGTGCCAGTGTTAGTTAACTTTGAAGGGGTCACCTCTAAGGTGGCCCCTGGGTACGTTTTGCAAAAAATCAAATACTGGTACGAGTTTGGATTTATCAGTCTGAGTTGTTTGATACCAAACAACCCAGAGTTCAGTGTTGCCATCGTGTAGCTGTGAAACTCGGACTGACCAGTGTCCAGCTCATACATTTAAAATGGCTGCTCTATTCACTTACTATGTCCTGGATTTGGCAAGGAAAATATAGGGGCATATTGTTCATGCACCTTTGTCCACACACAGTATAGTGCACCTTGTCTTAGGGCTGGAAGGCCTGCCATAAGGGTGACTTACCTATATTGCATGCAGTGTATAGTGGACAGGGTCCACAGGCTGTGTGCCATGTTAAGTTTGCATTTTAGGATTGCACCAGGACACTCAGCCTGCAATGGCAATGCTGGGGGCATCTGGATGCCTGGCCCTAGAGGGCAGGGGACCTAGGCACTAACAAATTTGAGACCACATCAAATACCATGCAAAAAGTGGGTTCTAACCATGACAAAAGTGGCCCTTTCTCTCAACCACCATACTCAAACAGCAATGTACAACAAATCCCTGTGTATATAAATATTTATAATTTGATTATTTACACACATATATATAGCTTGGACGGTATTTGACCAGTCCAAAGCTGTAATACTGTGCCTGGAGTGGTAAATGGCTTGTGTCATTTTACAGCTCGGCGGGGATGACACTGTGTCAATCCTATGCTTAAAGATTTTGCTGTACAAATGGCAAAAGACTTTGTCAATATCTAGCTCTGCATGGATAGCACTGTGCTGATCCTATGCTTAAAAACTTTGCTAGATAAGCAGACATTTGAGGTGAGCAAATCTAGAGTGTCGCTGGTGTTGCAGGGTGCTCCTTACTAGAGCCGCCCTCCACCTAAATTTGGGAACTTCCCGAGTTCTCTTTTGTTTTTTGCTTATATATATATATATATATATATATATATATATATATATATATATATATATATATATATATATTCGTAACCAAGTCCCGGAATGCAGGTGCTCCACACAGCGGTCCTGGATGGGTTCCGAGAGACCCTAATATAACCTAAAACACTCCTTCCAATATCAGGAGAACCAGGACACCTCCAATATGAAAATTCAGTTTATTTCAGCACAAAATCAAACGCGTTTCGGCAACAGCCTTACTCATGGACATCACATAAATAAAGTGCTTCACATATATACAGCCCAAGTTGGTCATAGAAATAAAGATAAGAGTGAAAATAAAAATAAAAATAGAAATAAACAACAGACAAATCCTAATACACCCACAGAAGAACACGTATTTGTGGTGGCCATCTTTGAAATGCACATTCAGTCTTAATACCATGTAATAAATGTTAAATAATTTTTAAATAGTTTTTAAATCACACTGATATCCCTCATAAGATTTACATTATCAAAAGACTTATTAAAAGTTACTTCTCATGATGTTACTCTTCAAACAATTGGTAGAAAATATAACAAATAAATAAATATTTGATACACCATTACAAATTTATAAAATAATTCAATTTTTAAATATCTCAATTAAATATTACAATTAGGTATCAAATACTAAATATTAAATATTAAATATTTCATTTCCATGACGTTTGAGTAGAAATATCCATATATATTTTATCAAGTTAAAATCCAATATATTTTATAAAATATTTCATATAAATATTTAATACTCAAACCTATGTCTCAATTACTACCATTGTATCATGTACTGCCCAAGTGGGCATATACATTCACAAGTAACTATCCTGGAGGATAACATATCATTTCTGATGTTATACATAAACGACCTCGTTCTACTAGTGCATCATGACTTCTTAACCCAAGTGGGTGGACATACAAATTTCATTCATAATAAAAAACTAACACCTCTCCATATCTTAATATACATTGAAATAACACCAACACTGCAAAATACTATTGTAATAAAAAATGCTCATTGTACTACAAATCTACCACATATCTTCAAAATATATTAATTGCTCTAGATGGATACTCAGTTCCTCACTCGAATTCAGCCCTACAGGTTCCAATGTCTCAAACTCAATTATGTATTTAGACTCCAAAGTGCGTAACGTCCTTACTCTATTACCGCCCCTTTTGTTGATCTTGACTTGATCAATGACCACAAATTTCAATAAATTCTCATTACCAGAGTGTTGCTTGAAGAAGTGCCTCGCTACCGGATAGTTTTTATCATAATTCTTGATAGCTCGTCTATGTTCCAGAACTCTTTTCTTTGCGCTATGTATCGTGCTCCCCACGTACAATTTGTCACATGGACATATCAGACAATAAACACAATAAGTTGTGTTACAATTAAAGTTCCCCCTAATTGTAAAACTGTCTGACATCCCTGGAACATTTAATGTTCTGCAGTTGTTACTAGTTCTGCAAGCTTTGCACTTCATACAACAAGGAAAACCTGCCAATTTAGTATTCTCCATATGTCCCTTCAGTGTTACATCATTACGACATAAATTGTCTTTCAAAGATCTATTTCTCCTAAAGGTTATTTGAGGATTGTCACCAATCCAATTGTTTATGGTGGAGTCAGTCTGTAGAATGTGCCAGCTTTTGCTAAGAATAGACCGTATTTTATAAGACTGATTGTTGTATGTCGTAATGAATCTGATTGGGTCATTGTCCTTCACCTGACTCTCATTCGTCCTATACAAAACATCATCTCTCTTCAAGGACTCTACTTTCCGTCTAGCTTGATTAATAACTTTAACCCCATAGCCTCTACTTCTAAATCTTTCACACATTACCTCACATTCCTTTTGGAAATCTGCTGTCTCACTACAGTTCCTCCGGGCTCTCAGCAATTCCCCATATGGGATGCTGCGTATCAAGGTCCCTGGGTGTGCACTATGGGCACAGAGCAAGCTGTTACCAGCTGTCGCTTTCCTAAACAATTTGGTCACCAATCTGTTATCTCTTACATAGACTTCCACATCAAGGAACTCAATACAATTTGGATTCACATGTTCAGTAAATCTCAAATTGTAATCATTATTGTTCAAGTCTTGTACAAATTGTCTAGCTCCTTTCTCATCACCCTTCCAGATTACAAAAATGTCGTCAATAAAACGGCACCATAGGACCACATTGACATCAAATTGAGTGATCACTTCAGACACCTGTTCCTCCCACCAGCCCATGAATAGATTGGCATAGCTGGGGGCGAAGCAGGTGCCCATAGCTGTCCCTTGCAACTGTTTGTACAAATGATCATCAAAAATAAATAAATTGTTCTTGAGACAGAACTCAATCATAGTACATAACATTTCTGAGTGAAAAAGGAAAGACAAAGATCTCGCTCTAAGAAAATGTCTAATAGCTTTTACCCCTAAATCGTGATCTATACTTGTATACAAGCTGGTCACATCTAGGGTCAATAATAAAAAGTCATCATCCCATTGAATGTCCTCGATGATTTTTAAAAAGTGTGTAGTATCTCTCACATAGGAGGGTATTGACTCAACAAAGGGGCGTAGAAAATAATCGATATATTTCGAAGTATTTTCCAAAAGAGAATCCATAGCCGAAACTATAGGTCTCCCCGGTGGACTAACCATATCTTTGTGAATCTTCGGAAGGAGATATAGCACTGGGATCTTTGGATGATCACACTTAAGAAATAGGAACTCGTCCCATTCTATCATACCCTGATCTTTCCAATCTATAAGCATGGCATGATATTTCTCATTCATTAATCTCACATCACCCCAGCTCACTTCCTCATAACATTGGACATTACTGAGCTGTCTCACTCCCTCTGCCACATATTTGCTGGTATCCTGAATAACCACATTGCCCCCCTTGTCAGACTGTCTAATGACAATAGTGAGATCTTTTTTCAATTCTTGGAGAGCTTGCCACTGCTCACCCGATAGATTACTATTTTTCACATTCAATACACCATATTTCAACTTTTTCAGTTGTTTGGTCATTTCTCTTTCAAAAACATCAAGAGCATCACACTGGATGGCAGGAAGAAAGGTCGATTTCGGTTTAAACTTGCTAGGACATGTACTGTCTAAGGCGATATCTAATCCCATCAAATTTAGAATAGGATCCTCATGAGCATCCACCCCCTCACACAAATCCATTGCTGTGTGAAGTACATCAATATCCGAAATGCATAGTTTACTCTCATTATCTCTTACCACCACTTTCTCATCACTTTTAACTTTAGTATGGTACCACTTTTTTAATTTCAATTTTCTGATGAATTTGAAGGTGTCAATCCTAGTTTGAGTATAGTTAAAACCACCAGTTGGGCAAAAGGATAAGCCAAGAGAAAGGAGATCCTCTTCAACAGCAGACAATACTCTACTGGAGAGGTTAACGATATTCATAGTTGTTACTTGCGTGCACGAGTTACCACTCCCAAGGGCTTTGCGTCTTCTCCTGCGCCCCCTCTCCTTGGCTTGTCTGTTCCTCTTCCTCTTCCTCTGACTCCTCGTCCTCTGCCCCTCTGGGGATAAATTCCTTTGTGTTGTTCCAACCTTCCCTGATTCAACAGTCTGAATTGTTTTAAAAAATTCGATCTATCCTTTTCTTTGTCTGATGTCAAAGCCCCAGACACAACCGTATCAGACACATCCGAGAGGTTCCCATCCGAAATGTCACTTTCTTCTTGTTCCTCAACTAGCTGACTTGCTTGTTCAGTATTCCTTACATCAACATCAGTACTACCCTCATACATATGGTCGTATTTTCGTTGAAAGGTTAAAATTCGACCAGCCTGATAATCTTTAAAGTCTCGTATATATTTACTTTGCTTCTTGCCAGTGATCTCTTCCTCTAGTTTGCACAATTTCTTCTCCAAACCCTTCATATACTCATCAAACATTTCTTGCGTAACCAATGACAGTAGCTCTAGTCTCACTTTCTCCATCTCCTCCAGAAGTTTACTTCTATCCTTTATTGCATACTTAATCAATATACGCATCATGTTAAGTGAGCTCAGTTTCGAATTTTCAGCCCACTCCTCCAGCATTTCTGGGTCAGGGTCCTCATACGTTGGTATAGTATAAATTCTCAAACCCCTGGGGACACGCCCTACATCAATATATCTTTGTAGTGATTCCACCTCCCACCATTTAGATAGTTCCTTTTTGTGCAATTTTTCCATTTTGTCATATAGGGTTTGCAATTTCATTTCTACCTTCATATTACAACCACCCAGCTGAGCATTGGATCCATCCTCCATCTGAGCAAAAAACAATTTATCCGATTTCTCCTTTCGTCGTGCTTCCAGTCCGGAAGCCATACTTGCTGAAACAAATTGAATAATTTCCTCCAAACAAATAAACACTTATATCTCTGTTGTTATTCTGGATGTGGACAATACAACTTCAAATCTGATGCATTGGCCACTCTGTTCCTGTAATCTGCTACAATTAGGGACTGATTCACATCAGGGATGTTCAAAACCACCTCCAAACATTTATAATATGGCCGAGAGTAAGCCAATTGTGACTAATGATTTGATGGCAATCTTTTTCTGATCATCCCATTTTTTCACTGGTATGTCAATAAATATTATTGTACATTCACAGTCGCGAAACCACCTTCGCGACTATTTCCAGAATCCCAAATCAATAGTATACTGCTCCAAAGTGCCGTTATTGTTTCCTCCTTCCGCAAATGGTGAGTTTAATTCCAGATGCACAGGAGAGAAAACAAACGCTTGTCCATTGACAGCCCGCGATAAACACTAAAAGCGTAGCGCACGCCCCTCCGATGCTAGTAAACGGTTAATGCCGTCGCCCATGGGTTTCCGCTCCTTAATCTGTTTGCTTGGAAATTACTTCGGGGTGTAGACGAGCTGACGAGCACTTCCACTCCACTAAGCACAGTAAAATGTGCCGCGCAGCCACGCCACACCCTCCGGCTCCGAAAGCAAAAGGCAAAGCCTCACTCGTAAAGTTACTCCGACACCACACCGGTGCCGTCGTCTCGCACCGTCCCGCGTAGCCTTTCAACGACGTCTCTTCTAAAGCATAAATAATTTCAAATTGGCACTCACTCCATAATTTACACGACCTCACGTGTGAAATCAAATCTCCTGTTGTAGTTCCAATACAGGGGCTCCCGCATTTGCAAAAAATAATTCGTAACCAAGTCCCGGAATGCAGGTGCTCCACACAGCGGTCCTGGATGGGTTCCGAGAGACCCTAATATAACCTAAAACACTCCTTCCAATATCAGGAGAACCAGGACACCTCCAATATGAAAATTCAGTTTATTTCAGCACAAAATCCAACGCGTTTCGGCAACAGCCTTACTCATGGACATCACATAAATAAAGTGCTTCACATATATACAGCCCAAGTTGGTCATAGAAATAAAGATAAGAGTGAAAATAAAAATAAAAATAGAAATAAACAACAGACAAATCCTAATACACCCACAGAAGAACACGTATTTGTGGTGGCCATCTTTGAAATGCACATTCAGTCTTAATACCATGTAATAAATGTTAAATAATTTTTAAATAGTTTTTAAATCACACTGATATCCCTCATAAGATTTACATTATCAAAAGACTTATTAAAAGTTACTTCTCATGATGTTACTCTTCAAACAATTGGTAGAAAATATAACAAATAAATAAATATTTGATACACCATTACAAATTTATAAAATAATTCAATTTTTAAATATCTCAATTAAATATTACAATTAGGTATCAAATACTAAATATTAAATATTAAATATTTCATTTCCATGACGTTTGAGTAGAAATATCCATATATATTTTATCAAGTTAAAATCCAATATATTTTATAAAATATTTCATATAAATATTTAATACTCAAACCTATGTCTCAATTACTACCATTGTATCATGTACTGCCCAAGTGGGCATATACATTCACAAGTAACTATCCTGGAGGATAACATATCATTTCTGATGTTATACATAAACGACCTCGTTCTACTAGTGCATCATGACTATGTAAGAGATAACAGATTGGTGACCAAATTGTTTAGGAAAGCGACAGCTGGTAACAGCTTGCTCTGTGCCCATAGTGCACACCCAGGGACCTTGATACGCAGCATCCCATATGGGGAATTGCTGAGAGCCCGGAGGAACTGTAGTGAGACAGCAGATTTCCAAAAGGAATGTGAGGTAATGTGTGAAAGATTTAGAAGTAGAGGCTATGGGGTTAAAGTTATTAATCAAGCTAGACGGAAAGTAGAGTCCTTGAAGAGAGATGATGTTTTGTATAGGACGAATGAGAGTCAGGTGAAGGACAATGACCCAATCAGATTCATTACGACATACAACAATCAGTCTTATAAAATACGGTCTATTCTTAGCAAAAGCTGGCACATTCTACAGACTGACTCCACCATAAACAATTGGATTGGTGTCAATCCTCAAATAACCTTTAGGAGAAATAGATCTTTGAAAGACAATTTATGTCGTAATGATGTAACACTGAAGGGACATATGGAGAATACTAAATTGGCAGGTTTTGCTTGTTGTATGAAGTGCAAAGCTTGCAGAACTAGTAACAACTGCAGAACATTAAATGTTCCAGGGATGTCAGACAGTTTTACAATTAGGGGGAACTTTAATTGTAACACAACTTATTGTGTTTATTGTCTGATATGTCCATGTGACAAATTGTACGTGGGGAGCACGATACATAGCGCAAAGAAAAGAGTTCTGGAACATAGACAAGCTATCAAGAATTATGATAAAAACTATCCGGTAGCGAGGCACTTCTTCAAGCAACACTCTGGTAATGAGAATTTATTGAAATTTGTGGTCATTGATCAAGTCAAGATCAACAAAAGGGGCGGTAATAGAGTAAGGACGTTACGCACTTTGGAGTCTAAATACATAATTGAGTTTGAGACATTGGAACCTGTAGGGCTGAATTCGAGTGAGGAACTGAGTATCCATCTAGAGTAATTAATATATTTTGAAGATATGTGGTAGATTTGTAGTACAATGAGCATTTTTTATTACAATAGTATTTTGCAGTGTTGGTGTTATTTCAATGTATATTAAGATATGGAGAGGTGTTAGTTTTTTATTATGAATGAAATTTGTATGTCCACCCACTTGGGTTAAGAAGTCATGATGCACTAGTAGAACGAGGTCGTTTATGTATAACATCAGAAATGATATGTTATCCTCCAGGATAGTTACTTGTGAATGTATATGCCCACTTGGGCAGTACATGATACAATGGTAGTAATTGAGACATAGGTTTGAGTATTAAATATTTATATGAAATATTTTATAAAATATATTGGATTTTAACTTGATAAAATATATATGGATATTTCTACTCAAACGTCATGGAAATGAAATATTTAATATTTAATATTTAGTATTTGATACCTAATTGTAATATTTAATTGAGATATTTAAAAATTGAATTATTTTATAAATTTGTAATGGTGTATCAAATATTTATTTATTTGTTATATTTTCTACCAATTGTTTGAAGAGTAACATCATGAGAAGTAACTTTTAATAAGTCTTTTGATAATGTAAATCTTATGAGGGATATCAGTGTGATTTAAAAACTATTTAAAAATTATTTAACATTTATTACATGGTATTAAGACTGAATGTGCATTTCAAAGATGGCCACCACAAATACGTGTTCTTCTGTGGGTGTATTAGGATTTGTCTGTTGTTTATTTCTATTTTTATTTTTATTTTCACTCTTATCTTTATTTCTATGACCAACTTGGGCTGTATATATGTGAAGCACTTTATTTATGTGATGTCCATGAGTAAGGCTGTTGCCGAAACGCGTTGGATTTTGTGCTGAAATAAACTGAATTTTCATATTGGAGGTGTCCTGGTTCTCCTGATATTGGAAGGAGTGTTTTAGGTTTTATATATATATATATATATATATATATATATATATATATATATATATATTTTATATGATTAGCATGTTCATAGGTCGTTGCATAGGTTCTGTAGAAGCTGTATAAGATGTTTGATTAGATGCTTATGAGTCTCTATCTATCACAATAGGTAAATATTATTATAAGTAGTTATCTATGTGCGCTTCACCACCAAAATATTGAGGAAAAGATAAAAAAAATAGTTATAAAAAAAATACACAAATAAATTACTTTCAAATACTACTGCAGCACTTGAAAGTCTTTTTATACAATTCAGCTTTAAATTTCAATTTAGTATCTTCCTAATACATATATTCCCTTTGTATGTATTCATGCATATATTTATTTATTACTTTACTCCTACTGTACAAGAGAAAAATAATCCCTCTGTCCAATGCACTACACTGTCTCACCCTTTACTTCTCTGAATCTATCCTCTAGCTCCACTCTCTGACGCATTCCAAACCTCAGTCTACTACTATGATCTCCAAAATATCCCTTCCTAGGCTCTACCGCCCTCTATCCCTCCTAGCTCATCTCCAACTTCAGTTTACTACTATGACCTCCCAAACAACCCTACTAAATTCTTCCCTCATGTATCTCTCCTTTGACTCATCCCAAACCTCATTTTAAGACCAAGATCTCCCTAATCCCTTTCTACAGACTCTTCCCTCCTCCGTCTCTCCTTTTCATCCAAAACCTCACATTACTACTGTGATCTCCCAATTAACACTTTCTAGATTCTTCCCTCTTCTGTCCCTCCATTATTCTATTCAATCCAACTAACATACTCACATGTCCATCGGTCAAACTCATATTTCCCTACACTAATCCACCACTAATCCTTTTGGGTTCTGAGATGGCACGCTACTTGCCAGAAAGCACTTCAAAGCCTTGTCAGGGGTAATAAGTGCTACATAAATAAAATTACAATTACAAGTAAAAACGAAGATTTGGGTCTGGCCAGTGAGTGCACTTGCCAGTTTAGAACGGCAGTTTAAAACTGCACACAAAGGCTCAGCAGTGGCAGGCTTGAGACATGTTGAAGGGGCTACTGTAGTGGGTGGCACAATCAGTGCTGCAGGCCCACTAGTAGCATATAATTTACAGGCCCTTTGTACATATAGTACACTTTACTAGAGACTTACAAGAGCAATAAATATGCCAATTGCGGATAAGCCAATATCACCATGTTTCGAGTACGGAGCACTTGCACTTTAGCACTGGTTAGCAGTGATAAAGTGCACAGAATCCTAAAGCAAGCAAAAATTAGGTCAGAAGAACAGGAGGTCAGAAGGCTAAAGGTCAGGGGAAAACACTCCAATGATTCCAGGTCTAGCAGATTTATTAACAGATTTTTGCAGAAAAAGGATCTCATTAAATTTCTAAGGGAGTTTTGTCACCTCTTTCCCTCTTCAGTGTCTAGGTCCCACCCACAGTCTCAGAAACGTAAAATAAAACCACCACCACTGCACCACCATCTTGTGCACTTATGTTGGCTAAGGACATCCAACATGCTTCCCTCACTCTGATTAACTCAGACAAAAATACCGGGTGTAACAAGCACACCATATGTGTATTCAACCATTCATGCACTCAACATATTAACATAGGGATCCGTGTTCACCTTTAGCAGCAGAACTTTACACAATTGTGCTAATATGCCACCACTCTTGTGTTGCAGATAAAAAAGACCGGTCCACTAAGATCACTCAATCACAAATACCCCAAATTAACTTTTGAGGGAAAATGAGGAAGAGAGGTTTTTATATGAGTCCGAGATATCTCCCTTACTAAATTAATTGTGGGACGGGTATCCTAAGACCCAAACAAATGATCCCAATGCTGTTAAATTGGTACCCATAAAACAGTAATGTTCCTATTTTTCTTGAAGATCCTCACCCACTCTGTTGTTGGCATTCTTCATCATTTGGTCTTCTACTGGTCCCTATGAATCAGGATTGGCTCTACAATGTTACAGCGAGCCCTTTAGATACTCTCCTAGTGTGGTCATAGAGATAAAAATACTTAAGGATATCCTAGTTTCCATTTATTTTGGGTGCCCCCTGGTTAGTTTAAAAGCAAAATATGTGGATATTCACGGATACTATTCTCTGTGATTCCCCATAATGGTCATTTGCAATTGAGCACTCTGGGCCAGGGCACTACTGTACACCATGCATGGGATAATCCTGTTCCATATATTTCCCATACATAATTCAATTGCACAATATGAATATAGCATTGTATATTTAATATTTTAACTATTGCCAATCATGTAGTTAATTACCATTTTACACAAGCATAAACAATACATTTTAAACTCTAACACACAGGCGTGGAGGCAGGGCCATAGGCCCTAAGGGTGCATTTGATGGCCGGGTCAGCCCATATTCATCTGTGGCCCCTACAAACGATAGAGGCAGCTGGCACAGCATGGAGAGGCGGGAGTTCAGAGGGTGAATGAGAAATAAAAATGCCTTTACAGATTACTTTTATCTTGTCACATTTGCTGTGATTTCAAAAATAGGTTAAATGTTAAGCTATGTCTTCTGACAAATTGCTGCTTATTCTTTTAAAGTGAAGATATTGTTTAATTTACTTTCTTTGACTGCAAAGTGAAAGGATTTTGAAAAGTGAAATATGTGACAATCTCACTGGAGTACAGACCGGGTCACTGGAATTATGTGACGCAGGTGGCCTAATCTATGCAGCAATATTGACTAAATTATGTGACAAGAAAAACTATGTGGCTTAATGTGGCACATTTTGTGATGTCACTTTGCTATTTTGTCATTTTTAGACATGTTAGCTCTGTCTGGGCAAAGGTTTCACATGATTAGTACAAGTTCCACATCTGAAAACACCTAAAACTAGCTGAGAGGTAACCAGTCAACCCCTACAAAGAACCTTCCACAGTGTAGCAGCACATGTTGCAGCTTTTTTAGTAAGCTTTTTTCTGTTTGAGTTAAAAAAAAACGGTATTTTTTGGTAAAATCTTATGCAGGAAATGCTGCAAATAATTATGCAGAAAATGCCACAGCTGCAAAATGACATAATTCTGATTGCCTTGAATACGTCAGTGTGGAAAGAAATACTGAAGGATGTTGATTTATTCTAATTTACAAAAAAATACCTGTAAATGAACTGAACAAATATTTCAACATATACCAGCAGATATGAAAGAACAAATGAAGCACATTTTGTTTAATCATTTTGAAGTATGGTGGAACCAAAGATTTTAATAGGCTCAAAATAAATGTTGGTGATGCACAAATGATTATTAGTATAGTTTACAGTATTGTATTTCACATTTGTGTAGCGCTTACTACCCCTATGTGTGGCACTGAAGCACTTACTTACATGGGGAGCAACATATGATGGTGTGTGGTTGGAAGAGTGTTGTCTTTGTTTTTGATCCTGTGTAGGAAGTGTTGCTATGACATGCATGATGACCATCAATGTGCAGTTATCATGTTATGGGACACAGTTTATAGCAGTGTGGTGGATGATGGGGTATAAGAGACATAGACGCGCAAGTTTATGGTTTTTCAGTCTGCTGACAACTTTGAACAACTCTACAGGTCCTTTTATGGTATTTTTTATGATTGCAGTCCTTAGCTAGTTACTGTACTAAGATGTCCAATCAGACATATTTGGGCAGATTTTCCACACATTTTATGCAACAAACCAAGGCAACTTGCTGCACTGTGTTACTTGAAACAGATGCAGCGGAAATGAGCCATATTACAAAGATATGGCACCTTTATACTCTCTCTTAGCACTGAAGCTCTGTGTTGTGCCTCCGCCAATGCAGGCACCCTTGCACCATTGTGCAAGGGTGCCTACATTATGGACAGGATTGTGTTTGTGCAGGAAAGTACACCTCTTCAGAATGCAGCAGGCGTAGAAAGTAGAATTAACAAGGAGAAATAAATATATTTCTCTTTATTACACCTCACTGTGGAAGGCATCTCTTACGACTCATTCCCAGGTTTACTAGCTTTAGTAAATATGGGCATGTTCCAACATCAATGGGTAGATGCATTGGAACATCCATGCTCCATCCAGGGCTATGAGCTACCTAGTGCTATTTTGTTTTTACTAAACATGCAAAAAGGCTGTGCATGACTTAGTAAAAGGCAAAAATGATTTTGCGGCTGGGCTGCACCACAAAAGTGACACAATCCAGTGCAGAATTTTAGGAAATATAACCCTTAGTTTGTAGTTCCGGGACAGAGCTGGCATTGGTGGAGTGAGAGAGAAGTGCAGAGATATGCTGAGATTTGTGTTTCTCTATTAACTCATGTCTGAATGTTATTGTGAGATGTAAGGAAGAGGCCATAGTGTATAAATTTTTAGGACCTGCAGTCATGGACTAGATAAAGTCCTCTGACTGACCCGCAGTGTGTGACAGATCTCTTCAGTTATTCCATTCCTGATCATTTAGTGATGGCTGATTTACTGGCCGCAGAGTACTGATGATGAACAACCCTTGTAGCAAATATACCTTAATTGAATGTAAGAGGTGTACGTTACAATTGGCTGCTGAGTGCTATGGTATTAATAATAGTGTCAGCCAGACTTGTTATGTGTGAAATTACATAACTATATAACAGCTCGGTGAAGAGTAGGCCAGCACTCCTTAACCTACCTGCTTATGGAAAGTCGTTTGCTGGTTAAGTTGTTTTCACTCCCTGGAAAGTAAGCTAAAGTTTGAGCTTGAGGGTGCAATTGTCTTTCCAGGTTTTGTGCTGGGATGTGTGGTGTTTGTACTTTTCTTTGACAAAGTCATAATTTCAACTATCTTCTGACCCCTGGATGCTTTGAATGCTGGCTGGTAGTTTCTGTGTTTGGTGCCCTGTACTAAGAGCAGTGCCTCCTATGGATTTCCTATGGGAAGGTGGTATGATGATAAGTGGTGCAGGCTTGGAGCGCATTGTCAAGATTTGCTTGTATTGCTTGAATTTAGCTTGTAGGTTTAGTAGTCATTTTCCTTGCAGGCTTTGTGAACAATGCAAAGTGCCTTGAAAACTGCCCTTGAGAAACGTAACCAGTGAAATGATTGCAACACTGGAGTCATGGGTTCTCTTGGATGAAGGTAGAGAAAAAGTCTTGCAGCAGCACTTTTGATGAGTTGTATTTTGCATATGGTGAATGCAGGTGCACCAACGTATGCTGTTGGCATGGTCAAGACTGGAAATTTGCAGTGCAAGAATGGCTTGCAGTTTCTGTTGCTGTCGCAGGTATGGGAGGATGCAACATAATGTTTTCATTGTGTAGAAGGCACTCTGTTGTATGCTGTTAACTTGTGATATTGAATATAGTTCTCAATCCAAGGTTGCCATCTAGGTTTCTAACCTCCCTTGATATTTTTGGAAGGGCCTCATGTTACTTCAACTATATGGTGGTAGGCTGCAATTTTGGCATTATAATAAGCTCTGCCTATGACGTATTGAGTTATGGTTATTTTTCATCAATGCATTAATGATCCAAAGGCAGTTAATAAGTTTTTTAGAGGGCTTCCAGACCACTCATTTGTAAAAATGATTTGGGTGCCATCTACATCATGTAGCAGGTGAGGTTCAATGATTTACTCAGGTTTCCTGAGGGGGCTAGGTAGATGTTGAAGAATATGCATGTGGGTAGCTGATATGAATGAACGGTAGTGGCAACACTAGCTTACTGTGACAGCTGAGAAGCCAAGAAGTCAATTCGTATCAGCTGAACTCCCTTCTCAACTTTCACATATGCCATGTCAAACAAGAATTAGCTGTATGAACAGATTGCACTGTACAGGGCATTGAGTCATGTTGTTACTAAGCCAACAACTTTCATGACATTTCCTATTCCTGATATATAAGTGGTTGTCACTACCTAAACCTAGTAGTCATTCAGAAGAGAGGCCCAATCAGGAAACTCCCAATTCCAAAATGGCATGGTATTTGGATTAGCCTATTGTGCTGCAGCAAAATGACACAACACAGGTATTACTTTGATTTGACTGACATTACTCCAGCCTACACTGGCCTGTTGTGAACTATAGCCTGGTGAGATGGTGCATCTGAGCTAGAGATTATTATTTTGTTTGCAGGAGCCAGATAGCTTGCTAGGTTAACAGGCTTGCTGAAGAGGTTTGCAAATGCCCTAACTAGCAGTAGTGTGAATGTGCAATGACCCAATATAGCCTGCATATCACAAGGAATGCAATATGCAATAACAGACTATATTTAAAAAATGGTTTAATATCTAGATAACCCTTCCAGGATCAACATGCTGAGGATTCATCTCATGGAATAAAATATTGTGCAAACCATAATTAGAGCATATGGGACTGAAAGCATTTGCATTATAATAGATCTCTCTAGAGATAGCCGGAGAACGTCACCTAACATTTTTTGAGTTTTGTATATTGTAATGATAAGATCTGGGTAGTATGAATGTCTTTTTTTTAAATGTATTGACGCATTTGAAATTCTGCTTAATCTTCATCTAATTTATAGTCATAGCAAATGAATTGCTATAATGAGGTCTTATGTAATTAATGGGCTAAATTCATATTATTTGTTGAACAATTGATTTTGCCTTTTTATTGGGAATGCTGAGTGGTTGAAAATTCATGGATCCTCACAGATTCCAGAATCTTCCTTCACAGAAATATGGCAATTTTGATTTGGCCAAAGTTTGGCATTTGCCGGGGTTTCTGGGTAAGAAAAGGTATTGGGATCTATGCAAGCGCCACCGCCTCAGACTTCCGTAGGCACCTTATTTTCAGAAATGACTGGGCTCAGTAGTTTTCTCTGGGTGATGACTGAGCCCTAGCCCAAATATCACAGATACTCCATATTGCCAGAATTTGTCATTATACAAGGCAAAATCTTTTTGTTTCCTTCTGTGATAACTCAGTCCCACAAGTAGGGTATTATTATTATTTAAATAAGCTTAGAAATGCTGCATGGTCGGACATGGTCTGTTTTCAAATTTTTTTTTGTGCATAATGTTAGTGTGCACTGCATGCTAGGCCATACAGAAAAATAAAATCAAACTGAGGACTTCCCTACCATGCTGACTTCAATTTTGGAAAAGAAAATGCCCCTAGTGTTTTTACTAGAAACATTTTCTTTTCTGGTATTCTGGATGAGATATTGAGTTCCACAGAACTGTGAAGATAGTGTGGTGGATGCTGACAGATTGTCGTCTGCCCTAAATCAGTTAAAATCCACCAAATCCAGGGAGTCTGATGGCCTGTCCAACAAGAACAGACAAGAAGCTGGCAGGATATGATGGTCACATTGCACTAACTTCTTTGTTCCATGATCATAGAAGACTTCTCTAGCTCCAGGAGGTACTCAGAGTCCATGGAGGTAGGCTCCCAGGACTGGGGAGTAGCCAAAAGCACAATGGTCAAAGAAAGGTAGCAGGTTCTGCTAATGGCCATGCACAGCCAAGAGAAAGTTTCAGTTGCCACACATGATCTATGGAGAAGAGGGCGAAAGGGAGAATACAAAATATTGAGCAGTAGAAAGAAGATAAAATACAAGATTGAGAGTAGAGGTGCTAGAAAAGGAGAGAAGATTGAGAGAAATAAAAGAGAGAGAGTACATGGAAAACACAAGAGAGAGAGAGAGCAGAATAGACAGGAAGGGGAAGATAGATGCAACTGCAAACAGAAAGTGGTAGTGAGAGAAAAGGTTGAGACAGCTAGTCGGGACAGAGGTTGGGAGATTGTGAGAGACTAGAGAAAGTAAGAGAGAGCCTAATGAAGCAACATGACAGTTAGGTATATGTAGAGAAATAGTGAATGTAGATTTTGGCCAACAGGCCGGCGGCAAAAAAAATTTAATCACGACCATGGCAGAAACCACCAACATAGACAGCCACTTTAACACTCCGACCGCCACGGTGGTACAAACAAACACAGCGGCGGTCACCACCAACAGACAGGCGGAAGACAATGTACCGCCCACACTATTATGAGAGGCCAATCCGCCTCCTTTTCCAGGACGGATTCAATGCAAATAAAAACATGGCGGAAACAGGACTTGGAAGGGAAAAAACTCACCTCTACACAACCCACGAGGAACCAGGACGCCATGGAGCCTGAACTCCAAATACTCCCTGCGATAGTATTCCTGCTCCTCTACCAGGAGCACGAAAGACAGCGGCGAAGACCACGGTGAGTACTGCACCCTCAACACAGGGAAGGGGGGAGGGAAAAGAGAGTGTCACACACACGTAACACGCAACACCCCCACCCCCACCCTCACCCACAATAACATACACACCAATACATGCTGCAACATTACATTTAAACCCCCTCCCCCCCCTGGAAGAACGCAAGCACCAAAGGAAATGAGTTGAACAATTGTAATCATGAAAAATCCATTAGTCAAAACTTTATATACAGTATAAACAATTATGTACACCAACCAATCAAGTCCGGGTAGTGCACCATTCATAGTCCGTGGACCACTGGGTCCAAAATGAATGGGCGAGGCCCACACTAGATACCAGACTCGAAATGGAGAGAACACTGCTGGGTCATCAGATCGAAATGAAACAGGCACCTCAGGGGGAAGGGAAGGGGGCACCTTAGCCGGATGAGTGCACGACGCCAGCTCCTCGAGGGGGCTCCATGCCTATTGATGTATCCTGGGGAGTGCAAAGCCTCAGTCTCTCAAGTCTCTCCAGTGGGTGGGTGGCCCTCTGCTTTATCCTGGGGAGTGCAAGGCCACAGTCTCTCAAGTCTTTACAGTGGGTGCTTTGCCCACTGCTTTATCCTGGCGAGTGCAAAGCCACAGTCTCTTAAGTCTCTCCAGTGGGTGGGTTGCCCACTGCTTTATCCTGGGGAGTGCAAAGCCACAGACTCTCAAGTCTCTTTAGTGGGTCGGTTGCCCAATGCTTTATCCTGGGGAGTGCAAAGCCACAGTATCACAAGTGGATGCCTTTCTCCACTGGTTCTGGAGGGGGCTTTGTGCCCAGAGTGCTTCATCCTGCCAAGGACTGAGGTAGTGGATGTGATTCTCCAATGGTTCTGGAGGGGCCTTTGTGCTCAGAGTGCTTCATCCTGCCAAGGACTGAGGTAGTGGATGCCTTTCTCCACTGGTTCTGGAGGGAGCTTTGTGCCCAGAGTGCTTCATCCTGCCAAGGACTCAGGTAGTGGATGTGACTCTCCACTGACGGTGGTGCAACATGCAAGCTGCCCATGCTCCTGGAACTGACCACCAGCCTCGTACGACTGACCACTGGGAATGGCAGCCATGTTTGCGGTGGTGCCACTGGCTCAGGACGTTGTGGCGGTGCTGGCGGAGGTGTCAGTAGCAGCGGTGCTGGTGGCGTGATCACTGACTAGGGTGCTGGTGGCGGTGGCGGTAGCAGCGGTGCTGGTGAAGGGCTCAGTGTCTGGGGTGCTGGCGGCAGTGTCAGTAATGGCGGTGCTGGTGGTGGGCTCACTGACAGCTGTGCTGGTGAAGGGCTCAGTGTCTGGGGTGATGGCAGCAGTGTCAGTAGCGGCGATGTTGGTGGCGGGCTCACTGACGGTGGTGCTGGTGAAGGGCTCAGTGTCTGGGGTGCTGGCGGCAGTGTCTGTGGTGGCAGTGCAGTTGGCGGTGCTGGTGGCGGTCTTGTCTGCCGTGCAGGTTGGCGTCGACATGGACCTGCCTTTGATTTTCAGGCCCTTCCCCACCTTGGATGGTGGCACAGCTGTCTTGCCACTTTCAATTTTTGTCTTGACTGAGCCCTTGGTAGCAGGTGTTTTGGCCTTCTCCCTCTGGGATGTGGGCAACGTTTTCTGTTTTGGAGGTGGCAGAATATCCATGCCCTCGCTCCTTGGGACATTGGCAGCCCTTTTAAGTGGCGCACTCCAAAATCCTGTTATTGCTGGCACCACTGTGCCCGTTGATGTGGTGGCTGAGGTGCTGGGTTGGGACCTGGAAAGGCGGGCCCTAGGGGATGGGCGGGGGCGGGGAGGTGTACGGAAGAGGTCAACATTTGATAGGAAAAGTTTTTTAGACACACTGGGATGGGTAGATGGAGGGGGTATGGGAGTGGAGGAAGAGATAGTGGTTGTAGGAGGTGTTCGTTTGGTGACTTTGGGTGAAGGTGCATGGTCTGTAGGCTGTTGTAAGGTGGATGGCTGTTAGGTGGGTGTGTGACTGCGTTTGTGTACTTTGGGAGGAGGGCTCACAGACACACTGGGAGAGGACACAGGGGATGTGTGAATGGTAGTGGGGGTGGTGAGTGCACGTGAGCGGTGTGTGGTGATGGCGTGCTGGTGATGGAGGTAGTGGCTGAGGATGTAGTGCATGCAGGTGTGAGTGGAGATGAGACTGGGAGGGAGGAGGGAGATGTGGAAGAGGGGGACACAGTGGAGGCAGTGGATGTTGGTATGTGTGCATGGGTATGATGCTTGTGTGAGTGCCTGTGGGATGTGTGGTGCTTATGTTTGCCTGAGCCACCCTTGTGTGTTGAGGTGTGTGCATGCTGGTCTGATGGTGTGCTTTGGATAGGCTGAGGTACAGGGGATTGGGTCTGGGTGGAGGAAGTTGGAGGGGGGAGGCTGGACACAGGGACAATGGCTGCCATCAGTGCTGAGGCCAGAGCCTGAAATGCTCTCTTTTGGGCTGCCTGGCCAGAATGAATGCCCTCCAGGTATGTATTTGTTTGCTGCAACTGCCTCTCTACACCCTGGATGGCATTCAGAATGGTAGACTGCCCAACAGTGAGGGATCTCAGGAGATCAATGGCCTCCTCACTGAGGGCAGCAGGGCTGACTGGGGCAGGGCCTGAGGTCCCAGGGGCGATGGAGATGCCCACCCTCCTGGGTGAGTGGCCACGGGACACACAATGAGGGGCTGCTGGGAGGGCAGTGCTGGTCAGGGTGGCAGCTGTACCTGTTGATGCGTTGGGCACAGAGGGGCCCGCCACCGCAAGGGAGCTCCCATCAGAGGAGGAGGCGGTGTCGCTGGTCTCTGCTCCTGTCCCCGCTGTGGAGCTCCCCTCGCTCTCCGTCCCACTGGTAACTTCAGACTCCATTGTCTCGCCCTCCAGGACCATGTGGGATGCAGCTCCCTCCTGCTCCTGTGCCACTGCTCCTCCGCCTGATGATGCTAATGCACTCAAGAACAGGGAGACCACAAAAAGGGGGGGAAGAAAGAAGAAAGACATGTTCAGTGCATGCAATACCGCTACTGTTGGCGGAAACTACAGACACAGCAGCCCTCTGCACTACGCCATGCACTTAGAGTTCCCTAGATTATTCACAGGCCCATGGGGTACAAGGCCTAAGCCTGATTGCTGCACACATAGAAGTCACAGGAGCCTGACTAGGTGTAGATGGCTCTTAGCAGTGGTGGGGTTGGGGTGCCACATAGTCTGCCTCACAAAGGGTCCTTACCTACAAAGCTCGCTCTGGCCTAGGGGAACCAACTGCCCATCTCTCCAAACCAGACACCTCCTAATGCACGCAGAGTCAGCTGAATGGGAGTGTACTCACCCCCTTGTGGCTGCTGTGATGCCCTCAAGCGCCCATCCAACTCCGGATACACTACCGCCAGGATCCAGAACATCAGGGGGGTCATGGTGCGACGGGCACCCCTCCCACTTTGGGAGGCCGTCCCCAGCTGGGCCTCCGCTGTCTTCTTGCTCCAGCGGCGAATGTCCTCCCATCTTTTCCAGCAGTGGGTGCTCCGTCTGTGGTGGACCCCCAGGGTCCGGACGTCCTTGGCGATGGCACGCCAAATATCCTTCTTCTGGTGGGCGCTGACCTCGAGGAATAGTACAGTGGAAAAGGAAAATCTTTAACCGTCCGGACCATCACAGTGATTGGCCCAGTTTCCACCCTTGCCCTGATGCACATACACCGTCCGCTCATGCAGGCCTCTGTCCCCCCCGTATCTTCCATCCACACCACTCCAAACAAGCATTGCCCATACAGCATGCTTACCTGTTTGTCTGGAGGACCGTAGAGTAGCGTGTACTGGGGGAGGACCCCATCCACTAACTTGTCCAACTCCTCCGAAGTGAAGGCAGGGGCCCTTTCCCCAGACACATGAGCCATCGTCGCTTCCAGACTGAGGTCCCAGCAGCACTTGCAGTGTAGGTCCTCTCCTGTCGAAGGTCAGGTATCAAGTGAGTGAACAGAGTGAAAATGGCGGTCACGTCCAAGGCGGTGTGTACCGTCACCGCTGGTGTACATTGTCATTGGCTCATGGGACCCGTAGGGCCCAATGTTAACCAATGCAGGATTGCACTGCAGTCTTCGACCGCCTACCGCGACGGTGTACAACGCCAGCGCAGTTACCTCATATCCCCTTGTCCCACATTCCAGGTCAGGCAGCCGCCATTTCAGGGGGTCACATGGCATTATTTTTTAATGCTTCACACATAGCTAGGCCTTGCCTACACACAGAGACAGGCACTTAGAGGATTGACAAATGTGTGCAATAAATTATTTTTTTGCTACCTCAGTTTTGGCTGACTCTGTGTTCGCTGTTCTTGTCCATAGGGCACGTCCGCTGGGGCAGGTGAGGAGATGGCGGCATCCTCGGGTGTACAGACCCCTGGTGGACCTGTCGACAATGGAAGAGAGACATGTAATAGTCACATACAGACTTGATTGTGCAACAATCCATGAACTGTGTGCCCAGTTGGAGCCTGACCTGATTTCAGCTATCCGCCATCCCACAGGAATCCCCCCTCTAGTGCAGGTCCTGTCAGTACTCCATTTCCTGGCAAGTGGGTCTTTTCAAACTACAGTGGCCATAGCATCAGGGATGTCCCAGCCTATGTTCTCAAACGTGTTGTCCAGAGTGTTGTCTACCCTGCTTAAACACATGCACAGCTACATCGTTTTCCCTCAGGTGGAGGATTTGCCTACAGTGAAAGGTGACTTCTATGCCCTGGGACATATCCCCAACATCATAGGTGCCATTGATGGGACACATGTGGCCTTGGTACCCCCCGCAGAAGTGAACAGGTGTACAGAAACCGGAAGCGCTATCATTCAATGAATGTGCAGATGGTGGGTTTGGCCGACCAGTACATCTCCCATGTGAATGCCAAGTTTCCTGGCTCAGTGCATGACGCTTACATTCTGAGGAATAGCAGCATCCCTTATGTAATGGGGCAACTCCAGAGGCACCGTCTGTGGCTAATAGGTGAGGACAAGGACCCTATACCCTGTGAATTGTTGTCTGGGTCTGGGGTTGTCCCTAAGGGTTAGGGTGTGTCTAACAGTTGTCCCTCGACATTTTCAGGTCACTCTGGCTCCTCCAACCTGTCATGGCTACTGACCCCAGTGAGAAATCCCAGGACAAGGGGAGAGGAACGCTACAATGAGGCACATGGGTGAACAGGAGGATTATAGAAAGAACCTTCGGCCTCCTGAAGGCCAGGTTCCGGTGCCTCCATATGACCGATGGTTCTCTGTACTACTCACCAAAAAAGGTGTGACAGATCATCGTGGCCTGCTGTATGCTGCACAATTTGGCTTTGTGACGACAGGTGCCTTTTCTGCAGGAGGATGGTCCAGAGGAGGTCTTATGGCAGCTGTGGAGCCTGTGGACAGTGAAGAAGAGGAAGCAGAAGAAGAGGATATCGACAACAGAAACAACATTATCCATACTTCCAGTGAGACACAGGTAAGAAGACATCACTGCCTCCTACATCTCATACATTTGTTAGACCTATCATATGTCTGTCACTTTCACCCAGTGTATGGACCCTGACCTGTCACCTTGCCTTTCCATTTCACATATGTGCGTTCCACTGTGTGACCTCTACTATGTTACCTCATGGACTAGAGCTGTGTGACATAGGTATGTTGACAATACAATGGACATTGCTATTTTCCTCAGTTATTGCAAATACACATTTGTGAAAGCACAGACTGACTCCAGATTGTTTTGTGATTCCAGGGTGTTTATTTAAGTGCAAAATAGTGGAGGGGGTTGTAAAATGGTCTGTGGTGATGGTGGAGGAATGTCCATGGCAGAGTCCAGATATTTGTCTCACATGTGCATTGTCCAAAGGGGCATAGGAAGTGGAGCTAGGGCAGTTTAAGGATGGACAGGGTGACGAAGTGGGACAGAAGGATGACATTCTGTGTGGTCTCATTTCTTGGCGGGGGACTTGGCATTGTTCTCTGTCTTTGTCCTGAATCTCAGGGACCGTTTGTGGGGTGGTTCTCCATCTGAAGGGGGTTTGGTGCTGGTGTTGTGGTACTGTGGTGGTGCCTCCTGTCCACTAGCGCCGGCAGAGGTGGTGGGCAGTTCATCGTCCAGGCTCGTGTCAGGGGCCCTTTGTTGTGCCACAGTGTCCCTTCTGGTGTTCACAGGGTCCTTCAGCACCCCTACAATGGTGACCAGGGCGGTGTTGATGGACTTGAGTTCCTCCCTGATCCCCAAATACTGTTCCTCCTGCAGCCGCTGGGTCTCCTGAAACTTGGCCAGTTCCGTTGCCATCGTCTCCTGGGAATTATGGTACGCTCCCATGATGTTGGAGAGGGCCTCGTTGAGAGTGGGTTCCCTGGGCCTGTCCTCCCCCTGTCACACAGCAGTCCTCCCAGTTCCCCGGTTTTCCTGTTCCTCTGTCCCCTGAACCATGTGCCCACTGACACTGCCCACAGGTCCCGGATGTTCTTGGGTTTGTGGGTTTGCCTGGGTTCCCTGTAGTGGTGGACACACTTCTGCTTGACGTGTTCTGGGGACAGAATAATGGGCCCGCTTGGTGGGTGCTGTGCTGGTGTTTCCTGAGGGGGGAGGCTCTGTGGTGACATGTGCCAGTGTGTGGGGAACCGACTGTCCTGAGGTCCCAGATGGGCCAGGCTGGTCATCTAGATCCAGTTGGACAGAGCTGCTGTCATCACTGTGGGCCTCTTCTGTGGGGGGAGTGGACATGTCTGGAACCTCCTGTCCGGTGACGTTGGGTAGGGGTCCTGAAGGGGTGCAAAGGCATGATTATTACATCTGTGTGTGCCATCGTGTGCAATGGGTGGGAAACCCTGTACCCCAGTGCTTACATTCTTGTGTAGGACCTTGTGTGATAATTGTTTTGGGGTCTGTGTGGGTATCTGTAGTGGACATGCTTTGGTGATGGGTGTCCATGCTTTGTTGTTGCATGCAGGGCTTGGTGTTGGGATGGGTAGTTTGTGATAGTAGGACATATGTGAGGTGTTGGAGTGATGGGGGTGAGGGTGGGGGTATGTGATAGCATGCAGGTAGGGTGGGGGATATGGTAGTAAAGATTTGACTTCCCAGAGTCCATTCCTCCTGCTGCTCCTGTGAGGCCCTCAGGATGCAGTATAGCCAAGACCTGATCCTCCCATGTTGTTAGTTGTGGGGGAGGAGGTGGGGGTCCGCCGCCAGTCCTCTGAACTGCAATGTGGTTTCTTGAGACCACAGAACGCACCTTCCCCCGTAGATCGTTCCACCTCTTCCTGATGTCATCCTTAGTTCTTTGATGCTGTCCCACTGCGTTGACCCTGTCCACGATTCTGCACCATAGCTCCATCTTCCTAGCTTTGGAGGTGTGCTGCACCTGTGATCCGCATAGCTGTGGCTCTACACGGATGATTTCCTCCACCATGACCCTGAGCTCCTCCTCAGAGAACCTGGGGTGTCTTTGCGGTGCCATGGGGTGGTGTGGGTGATGTGTGAGGTGGTGTGTGTTGTGATATGTGAGGGAATGTGTTTGTGTTTGTTGTGTGAGGTGCGTGGATGTTGTGTGAGTGATGGTGTTGTATGCCTGTGGATGATGGTTTGTTGATGGTGGTGTCTCTCTCTGGCCTCCTATCGCAATTCTGGTCGTAAGGGTTTGTGGTTGATGTGGGTGTGTGTTTTATATTGTACTGGGGGTGTGGGAGTGGTGTGTGTATGTGTATCAGGTGTGTGAATTTGGAATTGTCCAATGCGGTTGTGTTTTGTAAATGTGTGTGTATTTTGAGCGCGGCGGTGTGTATCGCCAATGGAATATCGCGTTGTGGATTCGTGGGTCATGATAGTGTGGGCATATTCCTGTTGACGTGACTGTGTCTGTTTTGTTATCGCCAGTTTATCACTGACCTTTGGTGTGGCGGACTTGTGTGGGTGTCTAAATTTTGGCAGATTCCGAGCTGTGGGTCGTAATAGCTGTAGCGGAATTCTGCCACCACAGCGGTGTGTTGGTTGTCTTCTGCACGGCGGTAAGCGGGATTTACCGCCAATGTTGTAATGAGGGCCTTTATGTGGAAATAATGGCTTATCCTGTGTTGGCCAGTACACCTAGCCAAAAGATATAATTTCAAAGAACAATGTTGCACTTTATTTTCTAAGAGGGATCCTAGTTTATGATGCATAATCATCCTGCATAATGATCTGTAATTTCTAGCAAGGTCTGACCATTGATACTTGATCTACATTTGTTTTTCCAAATTACTTCTTAACAGTGGTACTCTCTTTTTCTTTGTTATCATATGCTCATGTTGAGAAGTGTTGATTCCTCTTTTGATGCATATCAGCCATGTCTACATTTGTTGGTATAGTTACAGGAAAGTACAACCAATGTGCTGAGGAGAAGTCCAACAGGTATTAAGGAGGTAATTTGTCTTTTTAACGTATATTTAAATATGGCAGTCTTTTAACTGCTTCATAGCATAAAGCTTGACTTTTATCTAAACCTGTAGCAATGATGAACGATACCTCAGTAAATGAATATTTTCAATTTCTAGTACACATGGCAGGCTTCCATGCTTTTTCCATTCACCACTCAGAAAAGTGCATGGTCGTCCAAGCAGTGTTAGCCACACAGAGGATGTCACCTTGAATATTCTGTGCAAGAAGTCTATTGCATGTGAAAGAGTAGAGAATGTCCATAATTTTGGAAGTAGACAACTCTATAGCCTCCAAATGAGAGGTACCATGCAAGCAGCATCAAAGAGATATGTTATCACAGAGTAGGACCCTAGATGCAAACCGTGAAACCACCACTCAGTTTTCAGGCCATGCTACAGCTTTCCCATTTTTGGCTTCTCCAACTGGACATGGAACTATTGTCCTCGGCAAGGCTACAGGCATCAAAGGGGCCAATCCTGGGCTCAGACAATCACCTATCCTTTATCATGCCTACCTGTTTTGCTGGTCAATGTCTAATAAAGGTCTCCTTTTGTACAACACTTTTCGCACAACCTTTTTGTAACTTGGAGGGGTTTAGACCAATGTAATTGAGCTATCCATCTTGTGTCACACCCTTACAGTGACATTCATTGTGGGAACTTCCCAACTTCCTCTGTAAAGTAACATTTAAATTCCGTTTAGTTTTCACTATGATTGTAGACCTAAAATGTTTTAAAAACACTGTTTGCTACTAAGTTCCTAAAATCATCTTCGTGGATATGCTCTAAGCCATCTGTAAAGGTATTTTAAATTAGTGGTGAGCTAAATTAGAACTTCATTTACAAGGTTGGTTGAAATCAGGAAACCCCACACTTTTCGAAGCAGATGAAATTTCCAAAATTTACGTGAGGTACGGTTCACCCTTTCAGGCCTTTAAGGTGTGATGACTTCTTGAATCAGAAGATCCCAAGCAGGACCTCCTCCAGCAAAAGGTTGTGAAAGCTGTACATCCACCACCAGAGTCAAGAGGTGTGGGAGGAAGGTCTCTCAGCTGAGGTCAGCTTATATATTTACTTATTTTTATAAAAAAAAGTATGTGATAAGCTTTGCACTGCACAAATCTTGAACAGTTTAGAACATACACCAAGCTGAGGGTCAACCTACTTTACAACTTTGCACAAATCTATTTTTTGCATCTAACTGACAGATGTTTAAGCTGGACTGTAAAAAGTTAATTGATTATGCTTTACTATGTGTCTTAAAACAATCCATGTATTCCTTCACACAGATTCACATGAAGTGCACCTGAATATTGAAAACAGAACATTGATGACAAGGAATATCATGGACAGAATATCAAATCAAAAATATCAACAGGTAATGAAGTATAGTGTTTCTGTGGTGAATCCTAGTTTGTTTCAATGAGAAACAGGAGTTAGCTTAGCCTTTGGCTTGCAGACACATGCCCCTGTCACCTAGTGACTTTTACCCTACTTAGCATGCTCTGTTTTAGCACCTTTATTTAATAAAATCTTCTAAGATGGCTGCCTTGTTTTTAGATAGGCCATGTTTTAGTTTTGCATTCTTAGTGCCACCGCGCTAAGGTGTCAATATCAAGTGACAAAGATAACAAACTGTAGGTGTTCACATTAGATACTTTCCCTCTTCGCGCCTTCGAGGGAATTGTTTATATAAATTACGGTCCCAAGCATGTCTTGTTATCCATTGTTTGGGAACAGACCTAAGTCAGGGGTACAAGCAGATCTTTATAAATACTCCTCACTTAAACAGATAAAGGGATTCCAACCAGATGCTATCGCTGCTACCGATGCTGCACATCGCCTTGATGCTGACCCAGTCTTCGTGTCCCAATGGAGTCTGAGCTAGAGACACTATTACAAGGTAACAAGGGATGGGGGGCTCTTCTCATGGACATGGCATTGGCAGATTAGGTTTAACACGCCTAGTTCTCTTTCAGGTTGGAGATTAGGTACATCATATTAGGGTATTAGGACATATCTCATACTTTATGTCATTTCATGTCATTGCATGATGATGGGGGTCTTTGTATTAATGACTCTTGTCTTTACCATATTGTTTCTTGCATTATTCTTTATCCTAATCATTGCAGCCCATGCAACTTCTTGTAGTTTGAGGTTCTGTTGAAATAAAACCTATTGAAACCTTACTGCATCTTCTTCATTGCCTGTGTTTGATTGAGACATGTTGTGCATGTGAGAAAGGGGTATTACCCGTTTAACCACGACACTCCCTGAGATGTCACACTCTTGAGTCCATGCGTAAAGGCTGCCACAAATCACCTTTTACTGTTTGAGTTTTTGGTGAGGTGCTGTTTGTGAGCCGGGAGGGCTGGGACGACAATTGCGACTTGTTGTTGGACTAGCATAGTCAACTACAAACATAAGTACTGTCATCCTTAAACCAGCAGTCTTGCCTAGAGCAAGAGTCCAACTACGACATGGTGCCACCAAAGATGGTTTTTAAGCAGTAATTTTTGAATAACCTGATTATCACTGTCTCACATACCACAGATACCCTAAGAACGATTATATGGAGACGTCCGTGGTCTTGGGGAAGATCCTCCTCAGCTGAACAGGGACCACCTATTTAGGCTGTAGGTTGTTGGAGCTAGAACTCTTAAAAGGACTTTACTCCTTGTTTGGTGTTCCACCTCTTTTTCCATTATACAATATGGCTAACGCCATAGACATTCCTGAGAATGCTAGACAAGCACTAACTGTACACCTAGTAGCATATGGCTTAGCAGATGAGGACGGGGATGTCACATTCATAGTAGAAGTTAGTGAAGCTTACCAAACAGAAACATTCTACTCTTGGATCACCTTTCCTAAGGAGGACCAAAGATCATTTACATTCCAAACATACAAAATTGCTAATGTACCTCAACGGTACCAAGCATACCAGTATTTTGAAATACTGATTACAAATCAAGAACATCAGAACTGGTTTAATGGGGCCCTACCACACATAATACAACCTATAATATATATATAATATATATACCTGTGAGATTAGGTCCCTTAGATGGACCAATGTGACCTATGTTTGCCACATACACACCTCACCCAGGTATACAAAACATGCAGCCAGTAGACCTGCGAAACTTATACATTGAGCTAGTAACACCTTACAGACAACTTATTCAGTTCATAATGCAAACTTTGAACACTACACCAGCTCGTCCAGCTCCACCAGCACCTGCTGGATATCAGTTGGCTATTGGGATTGATCCAAAAACAGTACATACCCTTTTTGGGCAAGGTACCCACAGAACGAGAGAAAATACCATTCTGGATAGCCCAGAAAACAAACCAGCTGGAAGCTGTGTTTTCTCATATGGGACCACAGGAGAAACATAGAATTCTCACAATTCGCTTGCCCTTCGGGATGGTTCTCTTAGTGGATGACTGCACCACATGGTGTACAGTCTTCGTTGCAACTTATACTACCACACATGGTACCCCAACACTTGCCTATTTACCGGAAGTGTTAAAACAAATACAGAATGAGCAAGGAGCTGCACCTGCCCTAGATTTGGGGTTGAAATTAATGCGTAACTTCGACGCAGTCTCTTCAATTGTACTCAGTAACATCAAAGAATAAGCGGTAGCACTGGCTATATGCCAGCGCCTCCGGAAGATTCCACATTTGGACCGGGAGAAAGAGCTACCAAAAATTATTTCTAACACCTATACCATTATAGGACAGGATAGTTTGGGAGCCAAGCAGAAGAAGCTCGAATTACAGAGTAGCACCACTAAGAAAGGTACTAAACGAGCACAGGTGGGTTCTAGGAAGCACTGGGATAAACAAAAACAATTTAAGGATAGACAAAATAAGAGAGCAGATTCTCCACATCCGGAGAACTCTGATAGGATATACACTCTCAGAAATAGAGAAAATATAAGAGCTCCTGAAAGATATACTGATTCACGTCCCTCTTGTTCCTTTTAGGACACACCAAAAAGACATAGCGAGAGAGGGGGCCATCCTGATAGACACCCTGAATACATGAAACAGAAGAAAGACTCACCACAGTCTTCAGACAAAAAAGAAGATAAGTCCCCACAACAAAAGCCACAGTTTATAAAGAAAAAGGTAGCAACACTGTCAATTACACACATGCATCCTTAGGGAATTGCAACAGGACATGCTAGAAGCAAAACACTTGCACACAGGTGACAACAAAACAAATTTCGTCATCAGAATAATTTCTGGTGCCATTGGTTTCACTTATGTCACCTTTAACAAAGGTGACACAGTGCACATAGCATATAAATCACATTTATACTCAAATTCAAAACAACTTTTTGCACCTACAGAGAAAATTCTAACTGCAGTTCAGATGGCTGTCATTAGGGAGAGGCCACTTGCCGAAGGGAAACGCATCATTGTCGTTATCCCTGTGCCAGCCTTCAAGGCCGTTACCAAAGCAAGCATTCCTAATGCTAAAGCATTACATCCACAGTGGATTCAGTGGGCAACCCCCTGACTGCCCCTGATGTTGACTACATCTTTGATCCAAAACTTCAGACACAAGAATTTCTCCAAAACAAACAGGAGTACCCCATTCCTCTAGATATTTTGCCACTTGACAAATACCATATTGTCATTTACACTGATGGTTTAGCACAACCAGCTATAGGTACCAAACATCAATACTCAGCCGCTTGCGCAGCTATGAGTGAAGTGAAGGATGGACTTTTACAACATCACAATACCTACACGCAAACCGTAGGGACTGCACAGCTCAGTTGAATGAACTCAAAGCCCTTATTTTAGTGCTAGAACACACAGAGCCAGGATTACTGACTTTAATTGTCTGTGACTCATACTAGTGCGTCCAGTCTTACAATGATTATCTTAATCATTGACGATTGAATGGGTTTAGAGATTCCAAAGGGAACACCATAAAATGCAGAACTCTGGGGGTAGGGTGGCTGATCTTAAGGATAAGCTACCTTGTGTCCATGTAGTACATACATTGGGCCTTCAAAGTGTAGGAGTACACGTTATAAGCAACACTTTGGCTGATGAAGCAGCCAAATCTGCAGTAGCTACAGCTTCTGTGGCTGCAGTGACTCGTTCTCAGACGAGAATGGATAATGATATTTTGAATTCCATGAAAGCTTCGGCTTAAGGCAAGTCCCTTTCAAAAGTATACCCTACAGAATATTCTTACCACATCATCGCACAGAATGTTGCCTACGCAACAATTCCTGGGGTTGGAGATCGAGCGATCCTCAACCAAGACCAGAGATTAGATCTAATAAAAGCAGCGCAAGAGGGTGTCACTTCTGCTCATGCTGGGATCTCGGCCACAGTAACACCCTTACTGAAATGTTTCTAGTGGCCAGGTCTATACAAACAGACAAAACAGCACGTCCTTTTATCTGACATTTTCCAGCAAATTATAGGCTCCAACATCGCCCATCGCAGACATCCCTCTTAGTGTCCAATAGGCCACTACAAAGTGTGTACCTGGACCATTGCGATCCCCTTTAACCTGATGGTGCATACAAAAACATCTTAGTCACTGGAGATTCTTGTTCTTGATTCCTGTGGGCATGGCCTTAGTGGTTAGCTGACACTCGAACTGTTATAAAAGACTTGCTGATCTCCGTTGGTACATATGCAGTTGCAATATTCCAGTCTGACGAGGGCCCTGCATCTGCTTTTAAGGCATTCAGGGACACCATGGAGACGATGGATGTTGAACTCCATTAATTCCTCACCATACCACTTCAAGGGAAATCTGGTCGTGGAGAGGCGGAATCATGATCTAAAGGAGTCCTTAACAGCTAGAGTATTAGGTTCTGGACGTGGTTGGCTCCATCACCTATGTAGGGTCCAGAGAGCACTGAATAATCTGCCAACACGGGCCTTGAGGGGACGCACTCCCTATGAGGTTCTCTTTGGGATACCTATGTATGACCTAGATCTTGATAGCCATAGTTTGGTGGCAGCAGACACAACTTATGACATAAATGAAGCTTTAGTATTCTTGTGATGATAAGTCATCTGACAGTGCTGCCACTTTAGGAATAAGGGATTTACCAACAACTTCCATTGGCTGGATTCCTAAAGTTGGGGATCTGGTTCGTGAGAAGTTCGCTGTGAATAAGGAATTCGGTCCATCCTACAGAGCACTGGTCCCTGTCCTGGGAGTTCAAGGTACCAGAACTGTCATCCTACCACAGCTGCCTGGTTCCAAAGGAAACAGATTAATTTCCATTGACAACGTCAAACTACACCCTGTGGTAGATCTTGCACAGTAGACTCAGAGGTCCCTTTGATAGTGCCCGGTCCCCTCTCACTACCCAACAGGATATACCTCTTCAAAGTAGAAATAACAACGCTATTTCTGACTACACAAGCATGTCCAACGATTTTTCCTTGACCGTGGGGAGGGCGGAAAATTAGCTCTTGCTGATTCCAGTTAGCACTCCAACTGTAACACCTGTCCAAGATTTGGTTGTTTTCTACACCAACACTACACAGACTGATAATACCATCTACTATGAGCATCCATGTGAAGTGGGTCCATCTACCGGTAGTGCACCTGATACTGCATTTGCAGAGACTGGCTCTGGTTACTTCATCGACATTGATGACTTTTCTTCAGACTCATCCACTCCTGTGATTGAAAATCTTTCAAAGACATGTAAGCTGTATTTATGGGTGAAACATAACTATTTATTATACCCATGGAACTATTTATGGTTCTGCTTGACATTTTTTGCATTGTTTTTATGGATTGGTTTTGTGACGGTTTTCTTTTTACTTATAAATGGTCATTACCTTCCTGAACACTCCTCAGTTGAGCTTGTGGATAAAGTCTTAATTCCACATCATTCTTCACATAAGGTCCGAAGATACTTGTCCCTTGTGAACATTTCAGCTGCACCAATTCGGACTGGGTGGACAACATTTCATTTGATATACACGGGCCTACTGAGGTCATTCAAATTCCATATGTATTCAAAATTTCTGTGACCGATGTGATTACACCTGGTGTTGTATCTAATGATTGGGATGTCCAGACAGTTTATTCTATGTTAACTGAAATGAAGGACTAGTCAGTATTTGGAAGAGATGATGTATATACAAGTACACAGAATTATGTGGAAATATTCTGTTACAATAACTGGGGACATTACTACCTGCACTGTGCCACTAGACATAGACCAGTACTTAACCACACACAGTGGGAACACTGTTCAGCACCACTAGTGGGGAGCCCAAAACGTTATTCAGATAAATTTACATATTTTTCTGGGCATGACACAAAAAATCCAGAGTCATAATATTTAAAATGACCTCGTTCAAAAATGAGGAAACTTTTGCAAACTGATACAACACTGATTTATTCAGATTCCTTTGTTTCCCGTCATGCAGTTGAAGGTTACAAAAACTGAAGGAACACCATAGATTTAAAGAGTGTATGGGGAACAAAAGATTGGAAACTACAGGGTAGGGAAGCTTTATTTAGAGCGTGCCTGATTTATGTGGAAATTATCTTTTTAAATGACACCATTCAACAGATATCCTGTATGAGGTTAGAAAAAATAAAAGAAATTAACATACCCAGTATCCCCACACCGGCAAAGTTTGATGATTGGCAATTTTTCCTGAATGTCACCAAGGAAGAACTAGATGCGAAGGTTCAGGCTAGTACCTGTAACTCTTCACTGTCTAGTCCCGGTGGGTGGTTGATTTGGCCAATTGACACCAATGGATGTCAGGCACATTTTTTGAATTTCTCAGTGGGATTCAAGATTAGCCAGCCAGACCCTCGCTTCGCCTCAGGTCAACATACGGGTATAGTTACAAAATACAGTGTGGGTAAACTGTGCCAACAGTGGGTACAGTGGGACAGAGGGCGAGGGGAGCACCATGGCAGAGACTAGAGGGGAAAACATATACTCTGATACCTCCTCCGATGGGAGCTCCCTGGTGGTGGCGGACACCTCTGTGACCACCCCAGCTGCAGGTACAGCCACAACCCCCGTACCAGCACTGCCCTCCCAGTAGCCCCTCAGCAAGTTGCCTATGCCCGCTCACCCAGTAGGGTGGGCATCTCCTTCGCCCCAGGCACCTCATGCCCTGACACTGCTCCAGTGAGCCCTGCTGCCCTGAGGGAGGAGGCTATTGACCTCCAGAGATCCATGTCTGTAGGGCAAGCAACCATTGTGAATGCCATCCAGGGGCTGGCAGCCCGGATGCAGCAATCAAATGCATTTCTGGAGGGCATTTACTGCGGATTGGCAGTCCAAGAGAGATCGATTCAGGCTCTGGCCTCCTCTCTGATGGCAGCCATTGTCCCTATTTCAACGTCCCTCCTCCAACTTCCACTTCCCAGTCCCATTCTCCTCAACCCCAACCCACCCCAAGCACACAGGCAGAATAGCACGCACACAACACTCAAGAGTGTCACAGGCAAACACAATCACAACACTTCATCCCACAGGCACTCACACAAACACCATTCAGTTGCAGACACTATCTCCACTGTCTCCCCCTCCTCCTACTCCATCTCCCACCCAGTTGCGTCTACACTCACACCTACATGCACTACAACCCAACACCAAGCAGAACACACACCTCACTGGCAGACACCTCCACAAAAGCCATGCACGCCTTCCCTTGTCCCACTATGTCTGTCTACCTCCCTACTAAAGTACACAAATGTAAACACTCATACATCCAACAGCCATCCACCTCACTACAGCATACAGCCCATACACTTGCACCCAAATTCAGCAGACAAACACCTCCAACAACCACTCCCTCATCCTCCACTCCCTTTACTCCTCCCTCTTCCCACCCCAACATCCCTAAAAAGTTTTTCCTTTCCACGATTTACCTCTTCCCGACCCCTCCCTCCATCCTGAACGTATGGGCAGGGTAGCAAGGACCCAGCCCAGCACCTCATTAAACAGTCCACGGGCCCAGTGGTAGCACCCCCTACTTGTGGTGGTAAGGATTCCAGGCCAAGAATACTGAAGGAGAAGGAGCCAGCACCAGCTGCAAAGAGGGGGAAGGAGCCTGCACCAGCTGGAAAGAAGGGGAAGGAGCCTGCACCACCTTCAAAGATGGGGAAGGAGCCTGCACCAGCTGCAAAGAATGAGAAGGAGCCTGCACTAGCAGGAAGAGGAGCGACCAGCCCATCCACCAGTTTCATGAAGGTAAGGGATCCCCAACCCATGAGCAGGAAGAGAGTAGGCAATCTACGCCAGCGGAAGCTGCCAGCCAAACACCGCCACCACCAGCAGCTGTCACATGGCCCCCATTGCCAGTCGTGGTTGTGCAGCCATCAGAGAGTGCAGGGGCTGAGCAGGAGCCTTCCACAACCACCACCACAGTGCAGCCATCAGAGGGTGCAAGGGCTGAGCAGGAGCCTCCCACAACCACCACCGCAGTGCAGCAATCATCGCCGGTGGACGCCATATAGTCCAGCCTCCAAGGGCTGCTGTGCAGCCGGCTCCCACCAGAACCAGTGGGCAAGATACCCAATTTAGAAACTGTGGCCTTTCACTTCCCAGGACAAAGAGCAATGGGCATGTTGCCCCCTCCAGAAACAATGGTTAAGACACCCACTTGAGAGACTGTGGCCTTGCACCCCCTGTACAAAGGAATGGGCATGTTGTCCCCTCCAGAACCAGTGGGCAAGACACCCACTTGAGAGACTGTGGCCTTGCACTCCCCAGGACAAAGCAATGGGCATGTTGTCCCCTCCAGAACCAGTGGTCAAGATACCCACTTTAGAGACTGTGGCCTTGCACTCCCCAGGACAAACAGCAATGGGCATGTTGCTCCCTCCAGAACCAGTGGGCGAGATACCCACTTTAGAGACTGTGGCTTTGCACTCCCCAGGACAAAGAGGAATGGGCAAGTTGCCCCCTCCAGAAACAATGTTCATGACACCCACTTGAGAGACTGTGGCCTTGCACCCCCCGGGACAAAGCAATGGGCATGTTGCCCCCTCCAGAACCAGTGGGCAAGACACCCACTTGAGAGACTGTGGCCTTGCACTCCCCAGGACAAAGCAATGGGCATGTTGCCCCCTCAAGAACCAGTGGGTTATACTCACACTTGAGAGATTGTTGCCTTGCACTCCCCAGGACAAAGAGCAATGGGCATGTTTCCCCCTCCAGAAACAGTGGGCAAGACACCCACTTGAGAGACTGTGGCCTTGCACTCCCCAGGACAAAGAAATGGGCATGTTGCCCCCTCCAGAACCAGTCCAGTATTCACCCACTTGAGAGACTATGACCTTGAACTCCCCAGGACAAAGAGCAATGGCCATGTTGCCCCCTCTAGAACCAGTGGGCAAGACACCCACTTGAGAGATTGTGGCCTTGCTCTCCCCAGGACAAAGCAATGAGCATGTTGCCC
This sequence comes from Pleurodeles waltl, assembly GCF_031143425.1. NCBI lineage: Eukaryota > Metazoa > Chordata > Amphibia > Caudata > Salamandridae > Pleurodeles > Pleurodeles waltl. The sequence goes on from NC_090439.1 coordinate 360,383,041, forward strand.
CCTCCAGAACCAGTGGGCTATTCACTCACTTGAGAGACTGTGGCCTTGTACTCACCAGGACAAAGAGCAATGTGCACGTTGCCCCCTCCAGAACCAGTGGGCAAGACACCCACTTGAGAGACTGTGGCCTTGCACTCCCCAGGACAAAACAATGGTCATGTTGCACTCTCCAGAACCAGTGGACTATTCACCCACTTGAGAGACTGTGGCCTTGCACTCCCGAGGACAAAGCACAGGGCATGTTGCCCCCTCTAGAACCAGTGGGCTTGTTCCCGCATCCGGCTGAGGTGCCCCCCTCCCTCTGAGGTGCCTGCCAATTTGACAACTGATGCATCTGCAGTGTTCTATCCGGACTGGTGCAGGATTCGAGTAGGGCTTTTGGACTGTGCCCTGTGGTCAAGTGGGCCCTTTGAACTATAAACTGGGCAGTGTCCCTTTTGTATACAAGTGTACAGATCTATTCCGTGGCCAAATCGGATTATTGATTTTATTGTTGGACTGATTACAATCATTTTCATCAATTCCTGTTGCCCTTGCATTAGTCTGCAGATTTTCGTGGTCAAATTATTTTTGTAATGCATATGGTTGTGTTTATGCCGTGTGTATGTCCGGTGTGTGTGGTACATGTGTGTCTCACTCTCTTTTTCCTACCGTCTACTTACCGTCGTCATCCTTGCCGGCGTTGGTGCTCCAGGTGGAGTATAACATAGAAGATCATCGGAAAGACTTGCAGTTCGGGTACCATGGTGGCGTGGTTCTTCCCTGTGTCTCCAATGGTAAGTCCATTCTCTTCTGTGATGTTTTTCCGCCAGGCTTTTGATTTTGATGGCGTTGGTACCACCCCGGAAAAGGTGGTGGAATTGTGTGTTAAAATATGGTGGGTGGTACTTTTTCTTCCACCTGGCTGTAGGAGGCTATTGCCGTGGTGACTGTTGTTTCTGCCCTGAAAGTCGGTGTGGTACATTGGCTGTCTATTGGAGATATCACCGCCATGGTCATAATTTGGCGGTAATTACCGCTAGCCTGTTGGCGGTATTAACGTCACTTTATCACCGACCGCCAGGGTTGTAATGAGGGCCTATATCTCTTTGTATGTTTTTTATCCATTTGGTTTTTATGTTTTAAATGTGATTTTTAGCTAGTTTTTATGCTTTTAGCTTTTGATCCAGAGCACTTTTTAGCACTGGATTCATTCACCTTCGGTGGCATCAACCTATGGCATCATTCTTGTTACGGCAATAGGGAGGGTGTAGTGAATCCTAGTTTGTTTTAATGGGAAACTGGAGTTAGCTTAGCCTTTGGCTTGCAGACTCGTGCCCCCATCACCTAGTGACTTTTACCCTACTTTGCTTGCTCTGTTTAGCACATTTATTTAATTAAATCTTTTAAGATGGTTGTCTTGTTTTTAGTTAGGCCTGTGTTTTAGTTTTGCGTTATCAGTGCCACTGCGCTTAGGCGTCAATATCAAACAAGAGAAAAAAACTGTAGGTATTAACATTAGATACTTTCCCTCTTCACGCCTTCGAGGGAATTGTTTACATAAATTACTGTCCCAAGCATGTCTTGTTATCTATTGTTTGGGAACAGACATATGTCAGGGGTCCAAACAGATCTGTATAAATGCTCCTCACTTAAACAGATAGTCTGAGGAATTCTGACCAGATGCCATCGCTGCTATCGATGCTGCATGTCGCGTTGACGCTGACCCAATCTTCGTGTCCCAATGGAGTCTGAGCTAGAGACCTCATTCCAAGGTAACGAGGGTTGGGGGCTCTTCCCATGGACATGGCATTGGTAGATGAGGTTGAACATGCCACATTAGTGATTAGGTACATTATATTAGGGTATTAGGACATATCTCATACTTTATGTCATTTCATGTCATTGCAAGATGATGGAGGTCTATGTATTAATGACTCTTATCTTTACCATTCTGTTTCTTGCATTATTCATTATCCTATTCATGGCAGCCCATGCAGCTTCTTGTAGATTGTAGTTCTGTTGAAATAAAACTTATTGAAACCTTACTGCATCTACTTCATTGCCTGTGTTTGACTGAGACATGTTATTCATGTGAGAAAGGAGTAATCTCCGTTTAACCACGACACTTCCTGAGGTGTCACACTCTTGAGTCTATGCGTAAAGGCTTCCACAAATCACCTTTTACTGTTTGGGTTTTAGGTGAGGTGCTGCTTGTATCTATCTGGTGAAATTACTTCTGCATGTTGAATGTTGTTTAATCACTTTCATTTTTTTGTGAGCTCACACAGCCGGGATTCTGGAAATGTTGCAAGTGCAAAGCCTATTAGATTGGGGAAGCAAACAGGAATGTTCCAAAGGAATGGGAAAAATGAAAGTGATTAAACAACATTTAACATGCAGGAATAAGTTCACCATATACATTGTTGAGTGCCCCTGCGGACTTAAGTATGTAGGAAGTATAGTCTGTGAAACACAAAAAGTAATCCTAGAACACTTACAGACGATTGTAAATTGGGATAGAAGCTACACAGTGAAAGTGACTGGAAAAACACGAAATCTTATGCAATTGATGAAATCCCAAAAATGAAACGGGGTAGGGATTGTGAGAAGCGACTGTGACAAACTGAGTCAAGAAACATAATAGAGACACAGGCCCTTACGCCTTGGAGAATGAACTCCGATGAAGACTTACATGTACATTTACAGTATAATTAAGGGAGTCATAATAAAATGTACAAATTGCTATGGGCTTCTTGGTAATACACATATGGGAAACGATACTGCAGTGTTAGTTTGGTTTCACATTGAGAAGATCCGTTGCATTATGTGGATTTAAATTATTATTATTTTTTTTTTCCCTTTTCTAATATAACCGGTGTAAACTTAGGTGATACATGTAGAACAGAGATGTTAGAATCAGACAACATCAGTATATGGGTGATTCTGCACTGATGCACGTAAATTCAAATGAGGTAGTCGGAAGTGCAACATTGGTGTCACCCCTGTGAAGGTTTACCTCCTCAATAAGACATAATTAGCAGTGTATACTAGATAAGGAACACAGGGACTAACAATGGCATTAGTGCCAGCAACACCTTCAATTAGAGTCACACAATGATATGTTGTGGTATATTAATAGCCCCTGAAGACAAGGAATATGGAGTTCCCTGGAATCGAAGGAACCTTTTGTATTCATGTGTTGATAGAGTAATGTGGCACATAGGTTTGCACTACATCACCCATAATGCATTTGAAAAAAGATTCATCAACTAAAAACAGAACAAGAGAGTAAAAACAAATAACATATATGAAAAGTATGATCTATGATAAAGGTTTTTAATGAATGCACCTTAAATTAATTTTTTGTTTCTTTTTTCCTTTGTAGTGTAACACATTGGGGCGGACGTAAGTAGTACTATATATATATATATATATACTTACATACATATATAGTGGTATCACTTTAAGTAGTAGATGCAGCATATAAACATTGGTGAAGGACTTGGTACAAATATGCATGTGAGCAAGTTCGGAGAGACTGAACCACGTAAAGCTGTGTTATCTGCCAGAACGAATATTCTAAAATAAATTGTCATTGGGGAGACCTTAGAGTGCAGTTCACATTTTTCTCTGAAGAAAATTAAGAGGGAAAGGTTTATCTCAGACTAAATCAGCGACCCCTGCCAAAGAACTGGCACTGCCAGAAAGAAAAAAACACTCTGTAAGATGCTGTAATTAGGGAAATTTAATGCAATATATATATATATATGGTACAAATTGGGGTCTCTGGTTATCAGTCAGTTTGCACTCTGTCCAAGAAGGAGGGACCCTCATATAGTCAGGGCAATGAAGGTATACACTCAAGATAACCCCTGCTCACCCCCTTGGTAGCTTGTCACAAGCAGTCGGGCTTATCTCAAAGGCAATATGTAAAGTATTTGTACCAAAACACACAGTATTACAGTGAAAACACTAAAATATGCACACCACATCAGTTTAGAAAAATAGGGAATATTTATCTAAATCAAATAAAACCAAAATGACAAAAATCCAACATTCACAAATCAAGATGTGAATTTTGAAAAGAATAAGGCCCATATTTATACTTTTTTAGCGCCGCATTTGTAACGCTTTTTGATGCAAAAGCGGAGCAAACTTACAAAATGCAATTGTATTTTGTACATTTCCGCCACTTTTGCGTCAAAAAATGACGCAAATGTACCATTAAAGAACTATAAATATGGGCCTAGGAGTCTTACTCCATAAGAAACAATGGAAATGTTGATTTTACGCTAAGTACCTGGTTTGCGTCAAAATGAAAGCCGCACAGGCGAGCGTGCATCAAAAAAGTCAGCAATGTGTTGATTCCTTACTCGCAGATGAGGCCATGTGTCGTTTCTTCTCCGGTCGGGAAGGTGATGTGTTGTTTTTTCTCCCTCTCCTGTCATGGATTTCAGTCCTTGTTCTGCCACCTTCACCTTTCTAGTGCCCAGGGACTGGATGGGGCACCACTTGGCAGGGCAGGAGTCTCAGCAGAGAGTCCCGGTGCTGGCAGAGGAAGTCTTTGATGGCCCTGAGATTTCAAAACATGAGGCAAGCTCATTTCAATCACTTTGAGAATCCTCACAAGCAGGAATGCACAGCAAAGTCCAGTCCTTGTCCTCTTTCAGGTAGAAGTAGCAACTGCAGGCCTACCCAGCAAAGAACAGTCACAGGCAAAGGGGCAGTACTCCTCCTCCAGCTCTTCTCCTTGGCATAGATTCCTCTTGATTCCAGAAGTAATCTAAAAGTCTGGGCTTTTGGGTCCACTACTCATACCCCTTTCTGCCTTTGAAGTAGGCAAACTTCAAAGGAAAGTCTCTGTTGTTCAAAAGATCCTGTTTGGCCCAGGCCTGGCCCCAGACACATACCAGGGGTTGGAGACTGCATTGTGTGAGAGCAGGCACAGCCCATTCAGGTATCAGTGACCACTCCTCCCTCCACTCTAGCTCAGATGGCTCATCAGAATATGCAGGCTACACTCCAGCTCCCTTTGTGTCACTGTCTAGAGGGAATTCACAAACAGTCCAACTGTCAGTCTGACCCAGACAGGGAATACACAAGCAGGCAGAGTCACAGAATGGCTTAAGCAAGAAAATGCCACTTTCTAAAAGTGGCATTTTCAAACTAACAATCTAAAAACCACCTTCACTAAAAAATGTATTTTTAAATTGTGAGCTCAGAGACCCAAAACTCCATATTTCCATCTACTCTCAAAGGGAAACTGCACTTTAAGGATATTTAAAGGCAGCCCCCATGTTAACCTATGAGGGAGGTAGGCCTTGCAACAGTGAAAAATTAATCTGGCAGTATTTCACTGTTAGGACATGTAAAACACATCAGAACATGTCCCACCTTTAACATACACTGCACCCTGCTCATGGGGCTACCTAGGGCCTACCTTAGGGGTGCCGAACATGTATAAAAAGGGAAGGTATAGGCCTGGCAAGTGGGTACACTTGCCAAGTCAAATTGGCAGTTTAAAACTGCACACACAGAAATTGCAGTGGCAGGTCTGAACCATGTTAACAGGGCTACTCATGTGGGTGGGTGGCACAATCAGTGCTGCAGGCCCATTAGTAGCATTTGATTTACAGGCCCTAGGTACTTCTAGTGCAGTTTACTGGGGACTTACCAGTAAATCAAAATGCCAATCAGGGATAAACCAATCACCAATACAATTTACACGGAGAGCATATGCATTTATATATTATTATTTTTTTACTCAGAAAACCAAAGGTTACAGGGACGTAATAGTTGGGCTCACATTTTAAATGTACAAAACCACATTTATTTATTTATGCATTTGTTTGCACAATTGTTTAAAATCATAACAAATGAAATACTTAAAATTATGTTAAAGACCCCGATGAATAAAAAAATACAGACTTAATAAAACAACATAATAAAAACATTCAGGAGATATTTCTTTTTTAGTTTTAAACTCGCATTACAATTTTACTGGTTGCGCACCGACTCTCTCAATGGTTACCAGGAGGACAGCAGTGCTGTCGCCGTTTCTATGAACTTTGCAAAGCGGGCTGCCACTTGCGCTGATTCCCCCCTCAGGCAGGTCTCTAAGGCTCCTTGACAGGTCCAGATATGAAGGGTGCACCAGAGGAGCTAAAGCCAAAACTTTCTTTGCAAATGCATAGAATGCGGGTCAGAGACTCTTTACTCTTGGCACAGAGGTGGCATCACTTCTCCACTTCCTCCACATTCCTCCACTCGTACCAGTAGCCCTTCAAGAGGACTAGGCCAAAGCAGCAGCCCATTATTTGCTGTTTTATTCTTGGGTTGATGGGGAGAGATAGATAGAGTGGCCGAGACCCTGGATCGTACAGCATCCATGGCCCAGTTTATTCACTGCAAGCAGAGATTTGCCTGGCCTGCTTCATCAATCTTTTGCAGGCCACTAGTGCTGGTAGTCTACTCAACCAGACTGTACGTGCCTCTAAGTCCTCCAGAGCCTGGATAAGAAACCTATGCCATTGTGTTTCTGGTTTCTTTAATAGTTTCCAAATTAAGCTTTTAAGAGTGCCCTCTCTCGCATGTTTGGCTTTCAAGCTGTAGGCCAAAAATGTAGCTTTTAACAACCACTATTCTTACGTGAGACCGAACTCTAACCCGGTTTGAGCATGAGAAGTGCACTTTGGTAGCCTGTAGACTCTTAGATAGCATAATGACTGTGCTCCATCTAACCAGTTGTCTATTTTGTTTCTAAAAGTCATGGCCGCGTAGGCACCTGTGGGGAGGAATTTGCTTTTTATTACCCTCAAGAGTGAAGATAAGTCTGGGGTGCTCACTGATTTCCTTACTTTACAGAATCCCGCTTTTAAGGAGCTGACAGTTCCTTGTTGAGCAGTGATTTGAGCTGCCACATGGCATCTGTGGTCCAGCCAAATGCCCAAACATTTGTAGGAGGTCACCACCTCAATGGCCTTTCCCTCAAAAAACGATGCCCTCTTTTTATGTTTCCGTGAAATTATCAACACCTTTGTTTTAGTGATGTTCACTGTCAGGCAGTTAGCCTTGGATTAGGCTTCCAGTGTTGTAAAAAGTCTCTGGAGGCCATTCGGAGTCTTGTCAAGCAGAACTGAATCATCCATCTATCGCAATGATTGAATTTCAAGACCAGCCAATTTGGGAGGAAATGCTCTTGTTGATGCCAGGTGGTCTGGGAGGTTGAAAAGAAGTGGTGCCAGTATGTAGGTTTGCTTCAGGCCCTTGTTTGTCCTGATTTGTCTTGTTGTTCCCAGCCAGTGCTAACCCTTATTTTCACCCAGGTGTCTAAATAGAGGGTAATAATTGCTTTTAGCAGGTTGTGTGGGATGCCCCAATTGCTGAGTTTTGCCCAGAGTTTTCCCCGGGATAAGCTATCAAATGGAGTCTGAAAGTCAATGAATCCTGAGTAAAGGTCTCTTCCCTTGACTGACATTGAATCTTTGATCAAATGAATGGCACAGATTAAGTTATCTTCTAACTGGCAGCCCATTTGAAATATTGTTTGGGATGGAGGTAGTGGCGTAGCAAAGTTTCAGAGGGTCTCCCTGCAAAGTACTTTGAGAGGGCCCCCTGGACCTACTAGGGGCCTGACACCCAAGCACAGTGCACTGTGCTGAGGGGCCCCTGGACCCTGGGCCCCCCTGCACTACAGGGCTGTGAGGGGCTTTGTTATGCCACTGGACAGAGGTATTAACTTCCTTGCTTCTGCCCACACCAGCAGCTCTCAGTCCAGTATACTGGCAGAGCACTTTTTTTCTTCCACGTCTAATAGTGCAATCAATCGGTAGTTGGCCAGGCATGCCTGGGAGCCTTTTTTGTGGATTGGGACAAGGAATGCCCCCCCCCTACATGTCTCTAGAATGCTACCTGAACAGTATAGGGAAAGGTGCGGAAGATATTGTGACGCGAAGGGTTAATTAGCTTAAGCAGTGTAGATGAGTGTGATGCCTGTTGAAACCCCTCCCAAACAATGTGGAAAAGTTCATGATATTATTTTCAAGCTTGTTTGTGTAGAAGACTCCGTCTCAACCTTGAGAACGAGAGTACAGGGAGAAGATGGAATGAAAACAAAGGCTGGAGTAGGGCAAAGCAGCCAAGTACTGATAACATAGCTAGAAAATGCCAGAAAGAGAATGAATCCAAGCTTCAAGTTAATTAAGCACTGAAGTGTGGGTGAGGGATCTGAAGCTCGCAGATGGAGTTGTGAAAGCTGCCATGGCCCAGCGCTGCCTCCCTGTTTTGCTGACTGTGATGCTTGAGGGAGAGAGAGGTCCAAGCAGGCGGTAGAGGGCTTCCCAGCATTTCGTGGATTAAGTTAAGTTCCACACAGGGATGAAAGGCCTTTGTTTCTCTGCTCTATTATTATGACTGATTATTTATGCTTGCACTGTGTTTATAACCTGAAGTATTCAGCTTGTTTATATTTTGCTTTCTAAACCTTGTAGTGTGAACCTGCTACAGTAACTGAAACATGCATTTTGGTGTGCAGCAAATCAAAGCTTATCTGAAGTATTCACTTCATTTATATTTTGCCTCCTGATCATCGTAGTGAGAGCCTGCCGCAGTAATTGAAACATGCATTTTGGTGTGCAGTAAATCAAAGCTTATCTGAAGTATTCAACTCATTTATATTCTGCTTCCTGAACATTGTAGTGTGATGCATTTTGGTATACAGTTAATCAAAACTTATATCTGTCAATGAACTCTTTGCTTATATATATATGCATAGATGCTCTTTGTAGTGTACTTAATTATATAAATAAATAGATGCTTTTCATTGCTATTCTTATTCTACTATTGTTAATGTGCTAAATGCCTACATTTACCTGCAGTTCTAGTAAACTAAATTGTATTTATAATTGGCGTGTGGTCCTTCATTGAGCGTCCTTATTGACTTATACCGAACAGGTGTCAACCAGTCACCTGGATAAGACACTACCTCTAAGCTGACACTCCTGTAATACTGAGGCCAACACTGTGGCCCATTGGCTAGGGTACCCACTTTTATTCCACAGCAAGAATATGTCATGATCTACCTATTGCTTACCACCCTGGTCAGATGGAGCTGAAGTATGACCTCGGTTATTGTAGGTCCTGCTCTGGCTGAGGTAAAGGTGACCCCATCCGGTAGTCACAGTGCTGGTGACAGTGGTACGCCACAACAGTCCGTTCCCTCCAGAAGGAGTCGCAGAGGAAAAACCCCTAGTGGAAAAAAACTCTTTGACAGGAACTCCCTGGAACAGAAAAAGGACACGTCAAAAATCAGAACACTAACGCCAGGAAATGATTAACAGGATAAGCTGGAAAAATCAGAAACAACAACTGGAATCAGAAAAAAAACGCTGGAACCAAGGGAAGTGTTACAACGCAAAGAGAACAAGAATCTGACCCCTTATAGACCACTTGGCAGGAAGTGACATGCAGGAAGAAGCAAGAACACCTTCTTAGATTGGGAATGGAGCTATAAAACAAAGCAGAAAAAGGCACCATATTGGAAAGGGAAACAGATGGATGCAGGGAAACAAATGAGAATTGCATTCTCGGAAGGAGAGAACGTGGCCCCAAGAGGAAAATGGAAAAAATAAAAAAAGGAAGAAAGGAAGAGCCCTAGATCAGGGCACCAGGTAAGTGAAGGGCCGGGGGCGCATATATCCCGTGGCGAACACCCATGCTGTTTTTGAACGCGGCGAGGCTCGACTCCCAACCCCAGGCCTCCGACCTCGCTGTGGGCAGTAATATATGCCATGGCTGAGAAAAAAGGCTGCAGAAAATCCTGCGATCTGAGAAAAGGACCGCAGCCCTCACCGCTGCCTGAGGTGAGGATGCCACAGGAGCCCGCAGCATGACAGAATGCCGCTGGGGTGCAGTGCGCCTCCTGCCTGCAGAGATTTAATGCTGAGTGCTACTCGTTAATGTCCACCAGATGGCTGGTAGGTGACTCTGACAAAATATTGGGGGCTACTGGCTCCACGTAGAAGAGTTCTATGCATGCCTCCCATTCATCTGGCGTGATGGTGGTATCAGTCACCTGTTGCACCTGTTTGGAACACTTATTAACCCATAGCCAGAATTTTCTCTGGTCCTTTGATTTTATCACCTCCTATGGTACACCCATTTCTTGGCTTCCTCATTCCTCCTTTGGGTGTAGAGGGCTTTTCTGTAATTTAGGCAGGCAGAGATGATCCAGGATCCCAGGGCTTTATTTTTCCCCTTTTCTTTGCTCAACTTCTGCAGGGTGTTATTTAGGTTATGTTTCAGGGCCATTATTTGGTGTTTACCATTTGCTGCCTGGTTGGAGGAGGAGGAGGTTGGCTTGCCCTTGTCACTCCTCATTGGGCGACTTAAGGTTTTCCTTAAATTATCTATCAGAGAATCCCAGCTGCTTGCCGTGAGAATTGCATTTGTGATTTGTTGGACTGTATCCAGAAAGAGGTGCACAGTTTCTCCTTGCCTCTTTTGATTTACCATAGACCACTTTATTTTCTTTACAGACTCAAGCTGTTCCTGGCAGCCCCAGTGACTAATCATTTACCTGGTTGGTCGTACAGCCCTAGCTTCACAGCTTAGGATAGCTTTGTCGCTGGCCAAAGTAGGAATAACACTGAACTTATAGAAGTCCCGGAAGTGTCCCACCAACACCCAGGCCAGGGCAACTCAATGTTGGAAAAGTCTTTGTGGTTGCCTAGTGATCTGGGGTATGACCCATATTTCATCATTCAGTAACATAAACAGGAAGTCTGGTGTTTGTGGGTGTAAGGTTTGCATTGAAATCACCCATGACTACCCACATGTCATCCAGGTAAGGGGATGAGAGGTCTTTCAAAATTAGTATAATGGGGCCAGTGTTCTGTCTCTTCTTACTTTCGCTGGGTGCAGGTATATGCATCCAACTATGAAAGCGAGATGTTGGGGTTTTGTATTTTCTGCTGTTATGGTAAAAAGTCTGATGAAATATATAATTTCCTTTACAAAGTGTGACTCCAGTTACTGACAAGTCATTCTTTACAAAGATTGCCACTCCTCCAGAAGGAAGCCCCATGACCTGTGAGGCTACTGCTGGTGACTCATAAGATATGAAATCTGTCCAGTGGGCGGAGTGGAGTGGCCACGTCTCCTGTAAGGCCACCAAGTTACAGATCTTGATTTTGTTTGTGACTGCTATTGTGGAATCACAGTCTGTTAGTCCTCGGATGTTTTAAGAGGTGAATATCAGGTTGTGGCTGGTTGCTGAGGGGAGAATTGAGCGGAGGCTGTATGCTAGAGCCTAGAATTGAGGGCTTTTGGGAGCCACGCCCAATCCAGAAAAACCATAGAAATTCACATGCCGAGGGCGCAAGTTATAGTTACCTCAGGGCACGAGTTACAGTTAGAAATAATTATAACAGGTATATTTCCATGGTTTTGTAAGTTTAAAATGTGAGCACAACTAACATGTCCATGTAACCTTTGGTTTTAAAGTGGATTTCAATTGTTTTTAATTCTATTTCCTAACCATGATGTCCCCTTAACCTATGTTTATTTCTGGGAATTTCTACGTTTTTTTAAGGTAAAGTGATTTCCATTATTATACCTTAATCCAACCTCATCCCCCGGGGCTTGGCCCTTTATTGTTATTATTTTTTTTATTTTGGGGAGAGGGGGTCACGCAGTCCCCCCTCACCCAACTGATTTCAGCCCCCAGGATCCCATCCCCTGGGGCCCGACCTCACCAGTTACTTTTTTTTACAGAGGAAGTGGGACCAAACGGTCCTCCTCCCCTGGCCGATTTCAGCCCCAGGGACCCCATCCCTTGGGCCCAGCCTTTTATTATTTTTTTTCTTTTATTTGGGGAGGGGGACTACATGACCCCCCCGCTGGCAGATTTTCACCCCAGGGACACTTTCCCACAGGGCCTGCCATCAATCCTGGGTGGCCTGCAGAGTATCTAGGCCCTCATAATGACCATGGAGGCAATCACCGCCGACCGCCTCGGCGACAGTGAACAGAAGAACGCCAGTGACGGTAAACAGCACACCGCCCCTTTTAATGATTCCAAAAACTAAAACCTCCAAAAATCCAGCAACCTCCAGCCACCACTAGAGCCCATGATGGCAGAAAGGCTGCACACTTCAACCCGCCACTGCCATGCAGACAAATCCTCCACCCACCAAATAATGATTCTCAAATTGTGGATGTCGAACAGCCATTGGCGGTACGGACTGACATGGCCAGCTATGGGACCAAACAACAAGAAATGCACACATTAGCAAGTTTGAAACCCACACACCTGACACACATCCACAACACTATAAAACACACACATACACACCCCAACAATCTTTTGTAATGTCAGTTGCAAGAATGAGACTGACAACACTACACACATACACTGAACACAACATAACAAAAGTCACACACAGAAATATACAACAGCACCCTCACCAATACACCCATAACACCACACCCATAACACACGCCATGGCACCATGACACCCCCTAAGCACCTGCGCTTCACAGAAAGGGAGATAAGGACTATGGTGGACGAAATACTGAAGGTAGAGCCACAACTTTTCAGGGCACAGGTGCAGCAGACAACCATTGCCACGGAAGATGGAGTTAGGGCAGACGATTGTCAACAAGGTCAATGCAGTGAGAAACCATCCACGCACAAGGGATGATATCCTCAAGAGATGGAACGACCTGCACTGGAAGGTGAAGTCTATGGCATCCAGGCACAACATTGCGGAACAGAAGACTGGTGGAGGACCCCCACCTACACCCCGACTATACCGACTCAGAGGAGAAGGTACTGGCTATCCTGCACCCGGAGATCCTCACTGGACTCACTGGAGGACTGGACTCGGGTAAGCCAACTATAATTACTTCATATCCACCACACCTGTAATGCATGTACCACCCCTTCCAACACCAACAGGACTACATCCCACACAGGCCACAACATCCACATCCAGTCACCCTGCATGCCCACAAATGCACTAACAGACCCACATCCCTCCCCCTGTGCACAGTCACCTACCCCTGCAAGGATTCACAATGGCACTACTGCACCCACAATGAACCTCCACCCCCATGCAAAATGCAAGGATAATTCCACAAAAGGACCCTGCATGGCCTGACAGGGGAATAAAAGACCAAAATAGGGCTGAGATGTGCATCCCTTTGCGAATTAGTACATGTAACATGCATGTCGAATCCCCCCACAGGCACCACCACCCATGCCACCCAGACAGAAAGGCCCAGCAGTGCCAGAGCCCTAAATGGAGACAGAGGACCCACTCAGGAGACTGGAGAGAGATGTATGGACAGTGAGGAATACCCTGGCCTGTCACACAGCACTGGACTGTCTCCCCCCAGCAGCCCCACCCAGGATACCACTGACAGCCCTACCACCCAGCCATAACCATCAGCTCTAGCCAAATTACCCCACACCAGTGTCTCTAGGCCACAGACTGGCAGACCACATATACAGAGGCCACAGTCTCCACCCACCAACAGGCAGGACGATGATGGCCCAAGTACAAGTGGGATTGCCAGACCTGTGCAGGGGACACAGGCACACGGGGCAAGGGCCAGTGGGAGGGCATCAGTGGCCTGGGGGTTGTGAAAGTATGGATGCTGCAGCCCAGGAGGTGATCTCTGAGGTCCTGGGAGCACACAATTATACCCAGGACAGGATGGGCCAGATCCTGGCTACCCTGGAGCAGAATCAAAGGCTGCAGATAGCACAACACCAAGAGGCCATGGATCAATGGAAACAACTCAATGCCACAATGGCTACCATTGCAGGGGTGCTGCAGCACCACTGCGACCCCCACCCACCTGCAAGCTCCTACCACTTGCCAGGACACTGTCCTGCCATCTACATCAGCAGCAGCTACTGGACTAGTGGCACTGCCAAAGGACACACAGGAGACCAGCACCCGTAGCCCTGTAGTCCATCACCAGTCACTCAAACGTGCCCTCAGGCCCAGATATCGCATTGGAACACCTGCCAAGACCAAGGCCCCCGCTAAGAAGTGACACTGCCCTGAACTGTCTCCCAAGTGTGCCACTGTGCTACCATTTGGACTTTCACTTGTTTCCTATGCAGATGATAATCAGTTGGTGGTCTCATTTTCCACGAACTCAGCCTCAGAGGGACCTTCACTGTCCTCCTGCCTACAGGCAGTATCAGGATGGATGACTGATAGTATGCTCCAACTAAATGGTACAAAACAGATATAATGATTTTGGGCCAATACACTGGCCCGGGTAAGAATCCTCTGCTGCCAAGCTCTTTGGGGGAATTGCCTCCCTCTAAGAAGTATATCAAAAGCCTAGGAATTTGGCTAGACCCCCAGCTCATGCTGGAACAGCATGCTAAGAAAATCTCTGCCATTTGCTTTGGAGTAAAGAGAATCTTAAGGAAGGTCCTCACAATGCTCCTATCACTTGCGAAAAGGCTTATTATCCAGGTGATCATTTTGTCCCGACTTGACTATGGTAATGGACTGTTTCTCGGCTCCCCCAAATATGTGAAAAGGAAATTGCAGGTGGTACAAAATGCTGGGGCTCGCCTCCTATTAGAAATTCCCATGCATACTTCTGAAAAACCGGCCCTTGCATCTCTTCATTGGCTCCCAGTGGAACAGTGCATAAAATTCAAGACTCTATGCTGTATTCATAGGTCATTGTATAACACAGGCCCTCCTCTGTTAAAGACCCTGGCATCCTTCTATAAGCCTACCAGAGACCTTAGGTTGGCGTTGGCAGCATTGGCCACTTTACCTAGAGTCAAAAAAGCCAGATGGGTCGGTGCCATGATAGCCTATCTGGGAGCTAACCTGTGGAACTCCCTTCCCCTTAGGCTCCGACTAACTAGTCACAAATTTCATTTTCGAAAGGCACTTAAAACCTGGCTATTTTGGACCTAGCCGTCTCTCCTTCTTAGTCAGGGGATCGTCCTTTAGCGCTGGGAGGCCTTCGGGTAGCCATGCGCTTTATAGGTTAAGTAACATAACATAACATAACATGCTGACCCACCAATAACAATACACCATCTACCAAGGGACAAATGAACTAATACCCACTGCCACCAACAGCTGAGCCCATGCACTGGAGTATGGATATGCACTATGAGCCTACTCCATATCTCTGTACAGCGAACTTACAAATTTGTGACACTAAATAAAACACATCTACACCAAATCGTATGTCCTCTGTCATTATGAGTATATAATTGAGAGTGTCTATGCATTAGCAGTCAATTTCATATTCATATTTTTTTTTGTAGGAAGGGAATCCCACGCAATGTAGTTTCTGATCTAAGTTAGAATGTACACCATTTCGGTTCCCATGGCACATGCCACTTCAGTCTTCAGTTAACAGTGTCAATGACTACCGACACTGCATCACCAATCACATGAGTCAGACTTAAACTATGCAGTGAAGACAATAGCATCAGTGAACAGTACCTCATAGTCACTGGAAGTATAGGTGGATCAGCTGGTTCCTGGAGTTGACATCTTCCCCCTCTTCATCCTCACCATTACTCTCATCCCCTCTCAGAGGTTGCATTTCTGGTTGGACAGCACCCTCCTCCTCTAGAAGGGGGATAGCCTTCCTCACAGCCAAGTTGTGCAGCATGCAGCAGGCCACCACTATTCTACACACCATGTCAGGGCCATAGCACAGGGATCCCCCAGAGAGATGGAGGGAACAAAATCTAGCCTTCAGGAGACCTATAGTGTGCTCAATCACCCTCCTAGTACGTACATGGGCCTCATTATAATTCCTCTCTGCATCTGTCCTGGAATTCCTCACAGGTGTCAGGAGCCATTGCAAGTTGGGGTACCCAGAATCAATTGAAAAATGGGCGAAAGAGGACTTTAACAAACTGGCATTACTTGCATATAGCCTGGCTGTCAGCTATGTACTGATCCAGTGTCATACACACTCACCTTTGAGCTAACCTCTGTCCCCTTGTTGTTCCATCATGTGTGGCACATTGTTGTTCCTCAGGACAAAGGAATCATGGAGTGATCCTCAAAACGTGGCATTTACATGTGACATGAACTGGTCACCAGTACACACCAATTGTACGTTCATGGAGTGGAAGTTCTTTTGATTCCTGTACACCTGTTCATTCTCTCTTGGGAGGATGAGAGCTATGTGGGTTCCATCAATGGCCACCTATCACATGGGGGATGTTAGCAAAGGCATAAAATCCAGACTTGATAGCAGGGAGTTGTATCCTTTGGGAAAACTGGACATATGTCTGCAGGTATTGAACAAATGCATCCAGAAATTTGGACAGAATGAGGCTGAACATTGGCTGTGAGAACCCTGCACCCCCGCCCACTGTCACCTGAAATGAGCCTGCAGCCAAAAAATCGAGTACAGATAGCACTTACACTTCAGTAGAGTTGGCATGCTGATTCCGATTAGCCGGTCTAAGTACAGGATCCAGTAAAGCACATAGGTCATGGATTGTAGAGTGATTGAGTCTGTAGGTGACAATGATGTGATGTTCATCCATGGTTTCCAAATCAACAAGAAGTTTGTACACAGATGGGGCCCTCCCTTGCCACATGGGTCTGTACCAATGGGGGATGAAAGAACACATATGAGGGTCACACATACACGTCACAAACAGGTTGTAAATGTATTAATGGATGTGCAAAACGTAGGTTACACAGACAGATGCTATGGATTATGCACAATGTTATGCACATATGTGCAGGGTCAACTCTGTTATCATGGCATCCCAGTGTGGACACATTTATTAAGATGGGAGGATGTGAGGATCAGTCACTCATGTGAGCAAGCGACTAAGGGCTGAGATTTGGAGGCCCTGAGTGGGGCCCCTAGCCAGGATATATGTAGGTGGTGGTAGCAAGATGGCAGCATCCTGCCATCCAGGTCTGAGGGAGTGGAAGTGACATCATTCCGCTGGTGGTGTCATCATGGCTGAAGGCGGTGTTCACCGCCGTGCACCCATTCATTGGAATACATGGTTGTCAATGGGAAACCTGGGCCCATCATGATCGCCGCCTGCGGTGATGGTG
Source organism: Pleurodeles waltl (assembly GCF_031143425.1). Classification (NCBI taxonomy): domain Eukaryota; kingdom Metazoa; phylum Chordata; class Amphibia; order Caudata; family Salamandridae; genus Pleurodeles; species Pleurodeles waltl. The sequence continues at coordinate 360,400,113 of NC_090439.1, forward strand.
CACACCGCTGCAGAATATACACCATGTCGTCACATCCATGACACTTGACTCCTGATTCCTGTGCAAGCAAGTACTCCATGGCGTGTGCTGTTGTGTCCTGATTCTGGTTACTCCAATGGCACGAGTCACAGGGGAACGGGCCCCGGCCTTCATCACGGAGGAGATTGAGAAGCTGGTGGACAGGGTCCTACCTCTGTATGCCAAGTTGTATGGGCAACCAGAAGAGCAAGTGAGTTTGCGGATGTCTTGCTTGGATGTGTGTGATGGGGGCGGATGCCTGTATGCATGTATCTTCGATTTGTAACTGCACAGCAGTAGATTGTGTGTCATGTACTGTTTGTGAGTTGATAACATGTCTTTTTGAAATATCCGTTCCATAGGGGATGACATGTCATCTGTATAAGATGCCCACATCCTGATGACTGTTTTTCTGCTCTGTGTGTCTCACGCAGGTCATTGCCCATCAAAAGAGAGGACTGTGGCAAGCCGTCACCAAGGAGGTGCGGACTCTGGGCGTCTACAGCTAGCGGAGATTATTCGAGCAGTATAAGATAGAGACTCACCTGTTTGGAAAACCTACAGCAGGAAACAGCCTATTACATGCCCTGAGTAGACATCCTATGAGGCTAAATGGAACATACCGTATGGTGAACTCCGTCAAGCCAAGAGGGACTGCAGTACTGATTCTGCGTTCCAAAGTGAGAAACAAATTATGATTCACCGATTTAAAGACAGCGGGTATCCTAATTGGGTGCTAAAGGAAGCATGTAGGAAAGTAGATGGTGTCACTAGAGAGAAGATTTTATTTTCCAATAGGACATCGAGTGACAGGTCTATACCTAGAATACTCTTAACCTTTAGCAATGATATGGGCATGTTGAAAAAAATCTTGAAGAAAAATTGGGACATTTTACGCAATGGCACTGTGATCGGCAATAGAGTGGGTGATAAATCTAGCACTATGGGGGTCATTCTGACTCCCGCCTGGCGGGAACCGCCAGAAGACCGTACCGCGGTCAAATGACCGCGGCGGTCATTCTGACTTTTCCGCTGGGCCGGCGGGCGACTGCCATAAGGCCGCCCGCCGGCCCAGCGGGAAAGCCCCTTCAACAACTCCGCCGGCTCCGAATGGAGCCGGCAGAGTTGAAGGGGTGTGACGGGTGCAGTGGCACCCGTCGCGATTTTCAGTGTCTGCTTTGCAGACACTGAAAATCTTTATGGGGCCCTGTTAGGGGGCCCCTGCAGTGCCCATGCCAGTGGCATGGGCACTGCAGGGGCCCCCAGGAGCCCCACGACACCCGTTCCCGCCATCCTGTTTCTGGCGGTGAAAACCGCCAGAAACAGGATGGCGGGAAGGGGGTCGGAATCCCCATGGCGGCGCTGCTTGCAGCGCCGCCGTGGAGGATTCCCTGGGGCAGGGGAAAACCGGCGGGAAACCGCTGATTTCCCTTTTCTGACCGCGGCTTTACCGCCGCAGTCAGAATGGCCCCTGAAGCACCGCCAGCCTGTTGGTGGTGCTTCCGCGGCACTCTGCCCTGGCGGTTTTCAACCGCCAGGGTCAGAATGACCGCCTATGTACTGAAAATCGAAATCATTGTGGGACACTTTTTTACATAGTGACATTGTTGTAAGATCAAGTAATATGGACCTAAAAGGATTTTTTACCTGTGGGCGATGCAGAGCTTGTAAATCCACCAGCATGAAAAAGGAATATACAGCAATTGATGAATACAAACGCCCAATAAAACAGTTCATTACATGCAGCACACAATGGCCCCCATTTTGACATTGGCGGCAAATGACGCCTACTGCCACGGTGACGGCTGCCAACATACCGTCGTCGTGGTTACCGACCGTCCATGGCATTATGACCGTAGATGGAATTCCACCAGGAGGCTGGCGTAATTCCATTTACGGTCATGGCGGCGGTAAGGTGGCGCTGCTGCCAGCAGCAGCACCACGCCACCACTTACCGTATCATGTTCCATGATAAGGCCAGGCAGTGTTTTGCTGGTGGACACTGCTGCTGGCAGCAGCGCTGCGTCCTGTCTCCTGCCGGAGGACCCCCGACAGGAGAGAGGGGTGTGGGGTGTTGTGTGCATGTGTGAGGGTGTGTGTGACAGTCTGTGAATGCGTCCATACAGGTGTAATGCGTGTGTGCATGAGTGGGTGTGAGTGTAAGTGCCTGTTGTGTCGTGTGAGTGCTTGTGTGCCTGGATGTATGTTTGTGAGTGTTGCTATGAATGTATGAATGCGTGGGTGAATGTGTGTATACGTGTATGTATTGGTGTGCATGTGTGTGGGTGTATGTGTGTAAATGTGTAGGGGGTCGGGAGAGGGAGGTGGAGGGGGAGGACTCTGGGGAGGGGGAGGAGGCAGGGGGAGGAGGCAGGGGAGGAGGCAGGGGTAGTGCCTACTGCCATGGTTTCAGTGGCGGTACAGAAACCACTGAAACCATGGCGGTGGGCGGGGTCATAATGCCATAGGAAGCCTAGTGACGGCTGCCGGGCTGGAGACTGTAGTCTCGAGCCTGGCGGTTGATACCACTGTGGCGGTCAGTGTGTTAAATTGGCGGTTTGGCTTTGGCCAAACCGCCAATGTCATAATAGTGAGGTAGGTACCGCCAGCCTGTTGGCGGTAATATCTTCCCTATACCACCGAACTCCGGGGTCGTAATGACCCCCAATATGTCATCTATGTGCTCGAATGTTCATGTCCGATGCAATATGTAGGGAGCACTGTATGTGCTTTAAAAAAGGGGTGTTAGAACATATGTGTGCCATTAATCACATAGATCATACATGCCCAGTAGCAAGGCTTTTTGAAGAGTTTCATTATAACTATTGTTTAAAATTGTCTTTTTATGTCATCAAACAAATTAGCATAAACCCCAGAGGTGGAAATCGAGTCACCCAACTAAGAAAAATAGAAAGTGAACTTATTCTAGGTCTCCAGACTCCTACTCCTAGTAGACTTAATCAGGAGGAAGAGTTGAGTGTACATTTATGAAGGTACTGAGAGAAAACAGTAATAAAGTTGTTTTGATTTGCAATAGATAGTTCTATAATTTAAATTTAAAATTTGAATTTAATTTTGTTTTGTTGTGTATGTTCACTTTAGAGAGTTGAAGTATGTAAGAGTTAAAGGTGCTTTCACGGGTAGGAGGCACTGTTGAGTATCAAGTCCTTCCAGTTACAGATGTTGGGTGTATTTAGAGTGATTATATAGAGTGGGTGTATCAGCCTCTTGGTATGAATATTATGAGATGAACAATGAGAGGGTAAAGAGTACAGTGATCCCATTGGGATCCACACGAGAAAGGTCTTATCAGATGTGTATATTAAGAACTGAATGAAATGGATAATACTATGGCTTTGGATAGAATGTAGTTGCTAGGAGAGAATGTGAGCTCATGTCCGTTCTTGAGGAGTAGTGTGGAATAGAAGTCAAACCTTTGTGATTGGGAAAGCATAATATGACCTTTGAGCTTAAAAGATGATTGGTGTGATATGAAGGATCAATGATTTATTGAGAGGACTAATTAGTTTATAATGGATTATATCTGACGTACATATTTTGCGTAAAATGATATGATAACAGATTAATAATACAAATATGTATGTGCAATTTTACAGTATAATTATGGAACATGTCGGAGAAACAAACTGATGTTTATGTACCGGTTGGATCTAAAATCTCCAGGTAGCTTTTTGATACGTCAAGATGGACCTACACATGAGTGTACTTAGATGTGACTGATATACTGGGTTAGGTTTTACTGCTCAATGTGTCTCTACGATTGAAAAGAAAATACGACCATTGAACTTAAATAGGTAATGAGTGTTGATACTACAAACGATTAATGATATGATTTATTGATGGAAATAATTTGTGTGTGATGGATTTTATCCGGCATACATGTTGCAAATTATGTTTACAGAATATGTTGTGCGTAAATGAAAGATGAATAATATAAATATTTACATGCAATGCTACAGTACAATGATGGCACACATTAGGGAAATTAATTCATGTTTATATGTAAATTGGATTTACAATCTTTGAGTAGTGTTCTGACATTCCAAGATGGCGCACATTCACTAGTGTGTCTAGATGTATCTGATATATTGAGTCCTTTTTTTACTGTTTAAGGCACTCCGAAGTGTTCTCTGTACAACACAGTGATTGTGTGATCCAGGCTGTTGTTTGCCCGAAACACGTCATGAAAGTGATTAATATGTTGTGATTCAGTTCAACGCCTAACACTTTAGACTTTAAATATATATATATATTCACTTTAAAAACAGAGGTTACAGGGCATTCTAGTTATTAGGATTTTACTTTACTTGCACAGAATCAAAGAAATTCAGCAGTTATAGTTATGGCTATCTTAAGTAGCTATAAGTCGTGCCCTAAGGTAAATATAACTCTTGCCACCGCCATGCACAGTTTTCTGCTAAATAATTTTACTGCAAATGTCACATTGATATTATCAATGATACTATCAAAGATGTCAAGAGTGATGTGATATGTGGGACAATTAGCAGTGAGTGGCGAGGGCGCAATTTATAGTTACTGTAGGGCACGAGTTATAGATACTTGAGCTACCAATAACTATAATTGCTGAATTTCTGCGGTTTTGTGCAAGTAAATTCAAATCCTAACTATAACTTCCATGTAACCATTGGTGTTTTAAGGACATTTCTATGTTTTTTTTACATTTTATTTCCTAACTATAACGTCCCTGTAACCTTTTAATGTGTATTCAATGGTATGTGAATGGGTGTGTCACTGGCTGAATGGGTCTGTCGGTGGGTGGTTGAGTGTCTGAGTGGGTCTGTGAGTAAGTGTTTAAGTGAATGAGTAGGTCTGTGAGTGGGTGTGTGAGTGTCTGAGTGGGTCTGTGAGTGGGTACGTGAGTGCCTCAGTGGGTCTGTGAGTGGGTGTGTGAGTGTCTGAGTGGATCTCTGAGTCATGTGTGCATCTCAGAGTTGGTCTGTGAGTGGGTATGTGAGAGTCTAAGTCTGAACAACATGACTGACCTAGTCAGTGAACTGCTCTGCCTCCTCATAGCTCCACCGGCAAATAGAGCCCTTCATTCCTCTGAACTCTGACCTCTGTCAGGAGTTTGAGGCCCTCCTCCACCTGCAGGCTTCTGCCTGCACCTCATCCCTGGTGTCTAGTGTGCTTTTCCTTCCGTGTTCTGTACCTTTTGTGTGTGTTTTGTCTTTCGCTTTCTGTGTTTCTCTCTCTTCTCCCTGTTTTTCTCCTCTCACTCTGCTCTCTCTCTCACTCTCGCTCCCCCTCTGTCTCTCTCCCCTGCCACTGCTGCCCCTGTGACGCCACCCCCTCCTCTCTTGCGTGCTCTAGCCCCGCTGCTACTGCCCCGCAGCCCCACCCCCTTTTTTGCACCGTTACCTGCTCCCATCTGTCCTCTCCTTCTCCCCTCCCTACTTAATGGTGGCCACTGCACGGTAGGAAGAGCAACATCACTGACCTAGTCAGTGAACTGCTCTGCCTCCTTGTAGCTCCACTGGCAAGTACAGCCCTTCGTTCCTCTGAACTCTGACCTATGTCAGGAGTTGGAGGCCCTCCTCCACCCACAGGCTTCTGTCTGCACCTCATACCTGGTGTCTAATGGGAGAGTTCTGCTCTTCTACTAGGCTGCCCTCTGCCTCTTTTCCCCTTTTTTCCTCTTTTGCCTCTGTTTCACTCTTTGTGTGCTTTTCCTTCGGTGTTCTGTCCCTTTTGTGTTCCTTTCTGTGTTTCACTTCTCCCTGAGAGCCGGGACCAAGCACAATCCACCTGCAACAAGTCACCGAACCCTAAACCCCTGAAGTGCATCCTCCTCACTGTCTGCTCCCTCCATAAACACGCTGCCGAAATCTGGGACCTCCTCGACAGCATCACGCCGGATGTCACATTCCTCACCGCGACCTAGACCAACAACACCTCAGGCCCAGACATCGCCATCGTCATCCCCCAGGGGTACAAGATCACCCAGAAAGATTGCCCCAGCTTCCCGTGGGGCGAATCGCCATTGTCCATATGTCCAACCTCTGCCTGAACACACACTCCGAAGACTCCAAAAAAGCCACTAACCTGATGGAACACCTCTACTTCAAGCTACACACCAGCCCAACATCCACTTTCAGGGGAACCATCATCTACCGCCCTCCCGGAACCCATACACCTTTCGCCGACTCCATCATGGACTCCATCTCCGCACAAGCCATCGCAGCCACCAACTATACCTTGCTGGGAGACCTCAAATTCCACCTCGAGAAACCACAAGACCCCAAAACAGCTTCCCTCCTAGACAACCTCCACAACATAGGACTTCGACAGATTGTGGCAGAGCCAACACACTTGGCAGGACACACCCTTGATCCCATCTTCACTACAGGAACTGCTGCTACATTCAGCCACACCTCGGAACTCCCATGGACAGATAACCGATGCATCCACTTCACCTTCAACTCACTCACCTTCACCAGACCCCAACCCCAGCCATCTCATAGAAACTGGACAAGAATAACCTACGATCCCTCTCCCTAACAGCACCCCCATCGCATTCAACGAGGACCCAAACACCACAGCATGCACCTTCCACAAGTGGATCACCGACTACACCAACACCACAGCCCCCCACAAAAAGAACAACAACACTCATGCAAAGAGAGCCAGCTAGTTCACCCCCGGACTCCATGAATCAAGATGCATCTGTCACCGCCTTGAGAAAATCTGGAGAAACATTAAGGCCCTCATGACAACGTTGGCGGTAATGGCCACCTACCGCCACGGTGACGGGCAGCAACATACCGTCACCGTGGCTACCAGCCTGCCACGCGTATTATGACGGTTAATGGAATTCTGCCAAAAGGCTGGCGGAATACTGCTGATGGTCATGGCGGCGGAGGGCGGTAAGGTGGCACTGCTGTCAGCAGCACCGCCACACCAGCAAAACAACGCCGACCGTATCATAAGCAATAATACAGCCTGGCAGTGTTTTGCTGGTGGATGCTGCTGATGCGCCACATCCTGTCTCCAGCTGGAGGACCCCCTGCAAGCAAGTAAATTGGGTTCTCCAACAGGAGAGGGGGTGGGGGGTTGTGTGCGTGTGTAGGGGTGTTGTGTGTGTGTGTGTGTGTGTATGTTTTGGTATGCGTGCATGAGGGTGTGAGTCACGTTGAGTGAGTGCGAGAATGACTGAATGTAAGTGTACGTGCATGTTGTGTATAGTGTGTGCACCAAAGTATGTTGATGTGTGTTGCGGTGTGTGGGAATGCATGTGTGCATGCGTGGGTGAATGTAGGTATGTGTGTGTGTATGCGTGTGTATGTCTGTGCATGTAGGTGTGTGTGTGTGTTGGGTGAGGTTGGAAGGGTGAGGGTGAGGAAGGACTCTGGGGAGTGAGAGGGGGCGGAGAGACCCATATCAGTGCCAGGGAAGGGATTCCTGGGCACTGATAGTGCCTACCGCCATGGTTTTCGTGGTGGTACGCTTGCCACAAAAACCATGGTGGTAGGTGGGGTCATAATCCCGAGTGTGGGATTGTAACGGCTGCCTGGCTGGAGACCGACTTCTCCAGCCCAGCGGCCATTACCACCCTGGTGGTCAATGTGTTAAAATGGCGGTCTGTGTTGTCGCTTACCGCCGTGGTCATAATCCCATTTTTTTACCACCACCGGCCTGTTGGTGGTATTAACGCCACCTTATCACCGACCGCCAGGGTCATAATGAGGGCCTAAATCCCTAGAAGCTCAATGAAACTTCAAAGCCGCCACCATGGCACGCCACCAACTCATCATAAACAACAAAAAGAAGGCTATCCAGGACAGGATCTCCTCACAACCACCCAACAGCAAGGAACTCTTCAAAATCATCAAGGAGTTCGCCCAACCCAACAGCAAGACAATGGACATCCTACCCTCACAGGACCTATGCGACAGACTCAACACTTACTTCCACCACAAAATTAGGATCATCTATAACAGTTTCAACAAGGACAACCCACACGCCGAACACCCATCCAACAATCAACACCAACAAACCCACAATCTCCACCTGGACAACCCTCTCCACCGAAGATACATTAAAATCCATGAAGTCCATCCAAACTGAGGCTCCCATGGGCCCAAGCCCCCATCACTTCTTCAACAGAGCTGCTAACACCATAGCGCCCAAGCTCTGCCTTGCCATCAACTGCTCACTAGCTGCCGCCACATTTCCCGATGACTGGAAACGTGCTGAGACAACCCCCTCCTCAGGAAACCATCAGCTGACCCCACCGACCTCAAAAACTTCAGGCCCCACTCCCTACTTCCATTTCCTGCAAAAGTCATAGAAAAAGCAGTCAACAGCCAACTCACCCCGTTTTTAGAAAGCCACAACATCTTCGACATCTGCCAATTCGGATTCAGGTCAAACCACAGCACGAAAACAGCCCTCCTGTCCGCAACAGACGACATCGGCCCCCCTACTGGACATGGGAGAGACAGTGGCACTCATTCTACTTGACCTCATGGCAGTGTTCAACACAGTCTCCCTGATAAGAAGACCGCACAAAGCCGGAATTAGAAACAAAGTCCTCGACTGGATCCAAACCCGCCGCTCCGGCAGAATGCAACGAGTGAGACACGCCCTGTCTTCTCAGAACCCACACCCACCACCTGCAGAGTAGCCCAAGGATCCTTGGTCAGACCCACGCTGTTCAACGTCTTCATGGCCCCGCTAGCCACCATCGTCAGAAGCTATGGAATAAACATCATCTCCTACGACAACGACACCCAACTCATCCTCTCCGTCTCCAATGAACCAGACAAGGCCAGACACAACTTCCACGAGGGCATGAAAGCAGTCGCCAACTGGATGAGAGATAGCAGCCTTCAACTCAACACAAACAAGTCCAAGGTACACATCCTGGGCCCCCAACCCAATGCATGGAGCGACTCCTGGTGGTCACCCACCCTCGGAAACCAACCCAACCCCGCCAGCCATGTCCAGAACCTCGGAATCATCCTGGACCCCCGACCTCCACCTGCTTCCGCACCCTCCACCTCCTACACAAGACCTTCAAATGGATCCCCCTCAAGCATAGCAAGACTGTCACACACACCCTCATCACCAGCAGACTGGACTACGGCAACGCACTCTATGCCGGAATCAACAAAAAACTCACAGGCATATTCCAAAACATCCAGGACGCCACCGCCAGATTGATCCTCGACCTACCACAACACTGCCACATCTCACAACACCTATGCACACTGTACTGGCCCCCTAGTGAAAAAAGAATCACTTTCAAAATCCTCACCTATGCACACAAAGCCCTCCACAACACTGGACCTGCCTACCTTAACTAGCGACTCAACTTCCACGTACCCCACAGGACCCTACGCTCATCCCAGCTCTCTCTCCCAGAAGTACCCCATATCACCCGAATCAGGAAAACCAGCTCAGGAGGACGCTCCTTCTCCTACCTCGCCGATATCACCTGGAATACCCTACCCATCCACATCAGACAAACCACCTCCCTTGGTGCCGCCGCCGTGGAGGATTCCCTGGGGCAGGGGAAAACCGGCGGGAAATTCCCTTTTCTGACCGCGGCTTTACCGCCGCAGTCAGAATGGCCCCTGAAGCACCGCCAGCCTGTTGGCGGTGCTTCCGCGGCACTCTGCCCTGGCGGTTTTCAACCGCCAGGGTCAGAATGACCGCCTATGTACTGAAAATCGAAATCATTGTGGGACACTTTTTTACATAGTGACATTATTGTAAGATCAAGTAATATGGACCTAAAAGGATTTTTTACCTGTGGGCGATGCAGAGCTTGTAAATCCACCAGCATGAAAAAGGAATATACAGCAATTAATGAATACAAATGCCCAATAAAACAGTTCATTACATGCAGCACACAATGGCCCCCATTTTGACATTGGCGGCAAATGACGCCTACTGCCACGGTGACGGCTGCCAACATACCGTCGTCGTGGTTACCGACCGTCCATGGCATTATGACCGTAGATGGAATTCCACCAGGAGGCTGGCGTAATTCCATTTACGGTCATGGCGGCGGTAAGGTGGCGCTGCTGCCAGCAGCAGCACCACGCCACCACTTACCGTATCATGTTCCATGATAAGGCCAGGCGGTGTTTTGCTGGTGGACACTGCTGCTGGCAGCAGCGCTGCGTCCTGTCTCCTGCCGGAGGACCCCCGACAGGAGAGAGGGGTGTGGGGTGTTGTGTGCATGTGTGAGGGTGTGTGTGACAGTCTGTGAATGCGTCCATACAGGTGTAATGCGTGTGTGCATGAGTGGGTGTGAGTGTAAGTGCCTGTTGTGTCGTGTGAGTGCTTGTGTGCCTGGATGTATGTTTGTGAGTGTTGCTATGAATGTATGAATGCGTGGGTGAATGTGTGTATACGTGTATGTATTGGTGTGCATGTGTGTGGGTGTATGTGTGTAAATGTGTAGGGGGTCGGGAGAGGGAGGTGGAGGGGGAGGACTCTGGGGAGGGGGAGGAGGCAGGGGGAGGAGGCAGGGGAGGAGGCAGGGGTAGTGCCTACTGCCATGGTTTCAGTGGCGGTACAGAAACCACTGAAACCATGGCGGTGGGCGGGGTCATAATGCCATAGGAAGCCTAGTGACGGCTGCCGGGCTGGAGACTGTAGTCTCGAGCCTGGCGGTTGATACCACTGTGGCGGTCAGTGTGTTAAATTGGCGGTTTGGCTTTGGCCAAACCGCCAATGTCATAATAGTGAGGTAGGTACCGCCAGCCTGTTGGCGGTAATATCTTCCCTATACCACCGAACTCCGGGGTCGTAATGACCCCCAATATGTCATCTATGTGCTCGAATGTTCATGTCCGATGCAATATGTAGGGAGCACTGTATGTGCTTTAAAAAAGGGGTGTTAGAACATATGTGTGCCATTAATCACATAGATCATACATGCCCAGTAGCAAGGCTTTTTGAAGAGTTTCATTATAACTATTGTTTAAAATTGTCTTTTTATGTCATCAAACAAATTAGCATAAACCCCAGAGGTGGAAATCGAGTCACCCAACTAAGAAAAATAGAAAGTGAACTTATTCTAGGTCTCCAGACTCCTACTCCTAGTAGACTTAATCAGGAGGAAGAGTTGAGTGTACATTTATGAAGGTACTGAGAGAAAACAGTAATAAAGTTGTTTTGATTTGCAATAGATAGTTCTATAATTTAAATTTAAAATTTGAATTTAATTTTGTTTTGTTGTGTATGTTCACTTTAGAGAGTTGAAGTATGTAAGAGTTAAAGGTGCTTTCACGGGGCAGGAGGCACTGTTGAGTATCAAGTCCTTCCAGTTACAGATGTTGGGTGTATTTAGAGTGATTATATAGAGTGGGTGTATCAGCCTCTTGGTATGAATATTATGAGATGAACAATGAGAGGGTAAAGAGTACAGTGATCCCATTGGGATCCACACGAGAAAGGTCTTATCAGATGTGTATATTAAGAACTGAATGAAATGGATAATACTATGGCTTTGGATAGAATGTAGTTGCTAGGAGAGAATGTGAGCTCATGTCCGTTCTTGAGGAGTAGTGTGGAATAGAAGTCAAACCTTTGTGATTGGGAAAGCATAATATGACCTTTGAGCTTAAAAGATGATTGGTGTGATATGAAGGATCAATGATTTATTGAGAGGACTAATTAGTTTATAATGGATTATATCTGACGTACATATTTTGCGTAAAATGATATGATAACAGATTAATAATACAAATATGTATGTGCAATTTTACAGTATAATTATGGAACATGTCAGAGAAACAAACTGATGTTTATGTACCGGTTGGATCTAAAATCTCCAGGTAGCTTTTTGATACGTCAAGATGGACCTACACATGAGTGTACTTAGATGTGACTGATATACTGGGTTAGGTTTTACTGCTCAATGTGTCTCTACGATTGAAAAGAAAATACGACCATTGAACTTAAATAGGTAATGAGTGTTGATACTACAAACGATTAATGATATGATTTATTGATGGAAATAATTTGTGTGTGATGGATTTTATCCGGCATACATGTTGCAAATTATGTTTACAGAATATGTTGTGCGTAAATGAAAGATGAATAATATAAATATTTACATGCAATGCTACAGTACAATGATGGCACACATTAGGGAAATTAATTCATGTTTATATGTAAATTGGATTTACAATCTTTGAGTAGTGTTCTGACATTCCAAGATGGCGCACATTCACTAGTGTGTCTAGATGTATCTGATATATTGAGTCCTTTTTTTACTGTTTAAGGCACTCCGAAGTGTTCTCTGTACAACACAGTGATTGTGTGATCCAGGCTGTTGTTTGCCCGAAACACGTCATGAAAGTGATTAATATGTTGTGATTCAGTTCAACGCCTAACACTTTAGACTTTAAATATATATATATATTCACTTTAAAAACAGAGGTTACAGGGCATTCTAGTTATTAGGATTTTACTTTACTTGCACAGAATCAAAGAAATTCAGCAGTTATAGTTATGGCTATCTTAAGTAGCTATAAGTCGTGCCCTAAGGTAAATATAACTCTTGCCACCGCCATGCACAGTTTTCTGCTAAATAATTTTACTGCAAATGTCACATTGATATTATCAATGATACTATCAAAGATGTCAAGAGTGATGTGATATGTGGGACAATTAGCAGTGAGTGGCGAGGGCGCAATTTATAGTTACTGTAGGGCACGAGTTATAGATACTTGAGCTACCAATAACTATAATTGCTGAATTTCTGCGGTTTTGTGCAAGTAAATTCAAATCCTAACTATAACTTCCATGTAACCATTGGTGTTTTAAGGACATTTCTATGTTTTTTTTACATTTTATTTCCTAACTATAACGTCCCTGTAACCTTTTAATGTGTATTCAATGGTATGTGAATGGGTGTGTCACTGGCTGAATGGGTCTGTCGGTGGGTGGTTGAGTGTCTGAGTGGGTCTGTGAGTGAGTGTTTAAGTGAATGAGTAGGTCTGTGAGTGGGTGTGTGAGTGTCTGAGTGGGTCTGTGAGTGGGTACGTGAGTGCCTCAGTGGGTCTGTGAGTGGGTGTGTGAGTGTCTGAGTGGATCTCTGAGTCATGTGTGCATCTCAGAGTTGGTCTGTGAGTGGGTATGTGAGAGTCTAAGTCTGAACAACATGACTGACCTAGTCAGTGAACTGCTCTGCCTCCTCATAGCTCCACCGGCAAATAGAGCCCTTCATTCCTCTGAACTCTGACCTCTGTCAGGAGTTTGAGGCCCTCCTCCACCTGCAGGCTTCTGCCTGCACCTCATCCCTGGTGTCTAGTGTGCTTTTCCTTCCGTGTTCTGTACCTTTTGTGTGTGTTTTGTCTTTCGCTTTCTGTGTTTCACTCTCTTCTCCCTGTTTTTCTCCTCTCACTCTGCTCTCTCTCTCACTCTCGCTCCCCCTCTGTCTCTCTCCCCTGCCACTGCTGCCCCTGTGACGCCACCCCCTCCTCTCTTGCGTGCTCTAGCCCCGCTGCTACTGCACCGCAGCCCCACCCCCTTTTTTGCACCGTTTCCCGCTCCCATCTGTCCTCTCCTTCTCCCCTCCCTACTTAATGGTGGCCACTGCACGGTAGGAAGAGCAACATCACTGACCTAGTCAGTGAACTGCTCTGCCTCCTTGTAGCTCCACTGGCAAGTACAGCCCTTCGTTCCTCTGAACTCTGACCTATGTCAGGAGTTGGAGGCCCTCCTCCACCCACAGGCTTCTGTCTGCACCTCATACCTGGTGTCTAATGGGAGAGTTCTGCTCTTCTACTAGGCTGCCCTCTGCCTCTTTTCCCCTTTTTTCCTCTTTTGCCTCTGTTTCACTCTTTGTGTGCTTTTCCTTCCGTGTTCTGTCCCTTTTGTGTTCCTTTCTGCGTTTCACTTCTCCCTGAGAGCCGGGACCAAGCACAATCCACCTGCAACAAGTCACCGAACCCTAAACCCCTGAAGTGCATCCTCCTCACTGTCTGCTCCCTCCATAAACACGCTGCCGAAATCTGGGACCTCCTCGACAGCATCACGCCGGATGTCACATTCCTCACCGCGACCTAGACCAACAACACCTCAGGCCCAGACATCGCCATCGTCATCCCCCAGGAGTACAAGATCACCCAGAAAGATTGCCCCAGCTTCCCATGGGGCGAATCGCCATTGTCCATATGTCCAACCTCTGCCTGAACACACACTCCGAAGACTCCAAAAAAGCCACTAACCTGATGGAACACCTCTACTTCAAGCTACACACCAGCCCAACATCCACTTTCAGGGGAACCATCATCTACCGCCCTCCCGGAACCCATACACCTTTCGCCGACTCCATCATGGACTCCATCTCCGCACAAGCCATCGCAGCCACCAACTATACCTTGCTGGGAGACCTCAAATTCCACCTTGAGAAACCACAAGACCCCAAAACAGCTTCCCTCCTAGACAACCTCCACAACATAGGACTTCGACAGATTGTGGCAGAGCCAACACACTTGGCAGGACACACCCTTGATCCCATCTTCACTACAGGAACTGCTGCTACATTCAGCCACACCTCGGAACTCCCATGGACAGATAACCGATGCATCCACTTCACCTTCAACTCACTCACCTTCACCAGACCCCAACCCCAGCCATCTCATAGAAACTGGACAAGAATAACCGACGATCCCTCTCCCTAACAGCACCCCCATCGCATTCAACGAGGACCCAAACACCACAGCATGCACCTTCCACAAGTGGATCACCGACTACACCAACACCACAGCCCCCCACAAAAAGAACAACAACACTCATGCAAAGAGAGCCAGCTAGTTCACCCCCGGACTCCATGAATCAAGATGCATCTGTCACCGCCTTGAGAAAATCTGGAGAAACATTAAGGCTCTCATGACAACGTTGGCGGTAATGGCCACCTACCGCCACGGTGACGGGCAGCAACATACCGTCACCGTGGCTACCAGCCTGCCACGCGTATTATGACGGTTAATGGAATTCTGCCAAAAGGCTGGCGGAATACTGCTGATGGTCATGGCGGCGGAGGGCGGTAAGGTGGCACTGCTGTCAGCAGCACCGCCACACCAGCAAAACAACGCCGACCGTATCATAAGCAATGATACAGCCTGGCAGTGTTTTGCTGGTGGATGCTGCTGATGCGCCACATCCTGTCTCCAGCTGGAGGACCCCCTGCAAGCAAGTAAATTGGGTTCTCCAACAGGAGAGGGGGTGGGGGGTTGTGTGCGTGTGTAGGGGTGTTGTGTGTGTGTGTGTGTGTGTATGTTTTGGTATGCGTGCATGAGGGTGTGAGTCACGTTGAGTGAGTGCGAGAATGACTGAATGTAAGTGTACGTGCATGTTGTGTATAGTGTGTGCACCAAAGTATGTTGATGTGTGTTGCGGTGTGTGGGAATGCATGTGTGCATGCGTGGGTGAATGTAGGTATGTGTGTGTGTATGCGTGTGTATGTCTGTGCATGTAGGTGTGTGTGTGTGTTGGGTGAGGTTGGAAGGGTGAGGGTGAGGAAGGACTCTGGGGAGTGAGAGGGGGTGGAGAGACCCATATCAGTGCCAGGGAAGGGATTCCTGGGCACTGATAGTGCCTACCGCCATGGTTTTCGTGGTGGTACGCTTGCCACAAAAACCATGGTGGTAGGTGGGGTCATAATCCCGAGTGTGGGATTGTAACGGCTGCCTGGCTGGAGACCGACTTCTCCAGCCCAGCGGCCATTACCACCCTGGTGGTCAATGTGTTAAAATGGCGGTCTGTGTTGTCGCTTACCGCCGTGGTCATAATCCCATTTTTTTACCACCACCGGCCTGTTGGTGGTATTAACGCCACCTTATCACCGACCGCCAGGGTCATATTGAGGGCCTAAATCCCTAGAAGCTCAATGAAACTTCAAAGCCGCCACCATGGCACGCCACCAACTCATCATAAACAACAAAAAGAAGGCTATCCAGGACAGGATCTCCTCACAACCACCCAACAGCAAGGAACTCTTCAAAATCATCAAGGAGTTCGCCCAACCCAACAGCAAGACAATGGACATCCTACCCTCACAGGACCTATGCGACAGACTCAACACTTACTTCCACCACAAAATTAGGATCATCTATAACAGTTTCAACAAGGACAACCCACACGCCGAACACCCATCCAACAATCAACACCAACAAACCCACAATCTCCACCTGGACAACCCTCTCCACCGAAGATACATTAAAATCCATGAAGTCCATCCAAACTGAGGCTCCCATGGGCCCATGCCTCCATCACTTCTTCAAGAGAGCTGCTAACACCATAGCGCCCAAGCTCTGCCTTGCCATCAACTGCTCACTAGCTGCCGCCACATTTCCCGATGACTGGAAACGTGCTGAGACAACCCCCTCCTCAGGAAACCATCAGCTGACCCCACCGACCTCAAAAACTTCAGGCCCCACTCCCTACTTCCATTTCCTGCAAAAGTCATAGAAAAAGCAGTCAACAGCCAACTCACCGCGTTTTTAGAAAGCCACAACATCCTCGACATCTGCCAATTCGGATTCAGGTCAAACCACAGCACGAAAACAGCCCTCCTGTCCGCAACAGACGACATCGGCCCCCCTACTGGACATGGGAGAGACAGTGGCACTCATTCTACTTGACCTCATGGCAGTGTTCAACACAGTCTCCCTGATAAGAAGACCGCACAAAGCCGGAATTAGAAACAAAGTCCTCGACTGGATCCAAACCCGCCTCTCCGGCAGAATGCAACGAGTGAGACACGCCCTGTCTTCTCAGAACCCACACCCACCACCTGCAGAGTAGCCCAAGGATCCTTGGTCAGACCCACGCTGTTCAACGTCTTCATGGCCCCGCTAGCCACCATCGTCAGAAGCTATGGAATAAACATCATCCCCTACGACAACGACACCCAACTCATCCTCTCCGTCTCCAATGAACCAGACAAGGCCAGACACAACTTCCACGAGGGCATGAAAGCAGTCGCCAACTGGATGAGAGATAGCAGCCTTCAACTCAACACAAACAAGTCCGAGGTACTCATCCTGGGCCCCCAACCCAATGCATGGAGCGACTCCTGGTGGTCACCCACCCTCGGAAACCAACCCAACCCCTCCAGCCATGTCCAGAACCTCGGAATCATCCTGGACCCCGACCTCCACCTGCTTCCGCACCCTCCACCTCCTACACAAGACCTTCAAATGGATCCCCCTCAAGCATAGCAAGACTGTCACACACACCCTCATCACCAGCAGACTGGACTACGGCAACGCACTCTATGCCGGAATCAACAAAAAACTCACAGGCATATTCCAAAACATCCAGGACGCCACCGCCAGATTGATCCTCGACCTACCACAACACTGCCACATCTCACAACACCTATGCACACTGTACTGGCCCCCTAGTGAAAAAAGAATCACTTTCAAAATCCTCACCTATGCACACAAAGCCCTCCACAACACTGGACCTGCCTACCTTAACTAGCGACTCAACTTCCACGTACCCCACAGGACCCTACGCTCATCCCAGCTCTCTCTCCCAGAAGTACCCCATATCACCCGAATCAGGAAAACCAGCTCAGGAGGACGCTCCTTCTCCTACCTCGCCGATATCACCTGGAATACCCTACCCATCCACATCAGACAAACCACCTCCCTTCCCAGCTTCACGAAGGAACTGAAGACATGGCTTTTCTAATCCACCTCTGGTACACACTACACCCCCCCCCCCAGCGCCTTGAGACCCTAACAAATGAGAAGCTGCGCTCTATAAACCCTGATTGATTGATTTTGTAGGTCTGTGAGTGGGTGAGTGAGTGTCCAAGTGGTTCTGTGACTGGATAAGTGAGTGTTTCAGTGGGTCTGTGAGTGGTTGCGTGAGTGTCTGAGTGGGTTTGCAAGTGGGTGCATAATGTCTAAGTGGGTGAGGATGCCAATGTTTTTTTTTTCTGATACTCATGAATTTTTCACAACCCTATACAGGGGCCCGTACTGAGCATTGCAACAGAGTTGCGAATATCCATGTTGCATTAAAAAACATCTCCAGATTTTAAAACTCATAACCTGTTATAATAAGTACCCATCTAAACAATTCTTGGGGTCAGAGTACCTCCATCCTGACCATTAACCATTATACGTTTGTTTTACTACCACATTTCAGCCCCAGAGGCCATTCCTCGTTATAGAAAACGGTGGCTACAACTTTAAGATAGGTTGCGGCCAGCCAATGAGAGCATTCCTGTGGCGTTGTGAATACGCCATCAGTGGATTTGTCAAGTGTTCGTGCCTCCAAATGTATATATTTAGTTTTCTTTTAACATCTCAAAAATGGCTGAAATGATTTACACCAAAAACCAAAAAAGACTTCTTTCTGGACCAAAAGATACCCTTCTGTCAAATCTGGTGTAGTTTCATCCAACCCTTCGGGCTGCAGTCATGTTCAAAATCCCTATGGGAATTATAATGGTAAACGCACTTTTTTAACCCCCCCCCTTTTTTCTCGGCCCTTGCTTGATAGATCACCTCGAAACTTCCCATGTTCCATATGATTCTCAGAAACACATTGTAAGGAAATGCCTCCTTGTCATGGTTACCCCCTGACTTTTTGCCTTTGCTGATGCTAAGTTATGATTTGAAAGTGTGCTGGGACCCTACTAACCAGGCCCCAGCACCAGTGTTCTTTCCCTAAACTGTACCTTTGTCTACACAATTAGCACAACCCTGGCACTCAGGTAAGTCCCCTGTAACTGGTACCCCTGGTACCAAGGGCCCTGATTCCAGGGAAGGTCTCTAAGGACTGCAGCATGTCTTATGCCACCCTAGGGACCCCTCACTCGGCACATGCACACTGCTTCACAGCTTGTGTGTGCTTGTGGGGAGAAAATGACTAAGTCGACAAGGCACTACCCTCAGAGTGCCATGCCAACCTCACACTGCCTGTGGCATAGGTAAGTCACCCCTCTAGCAGGCCTTACAGCCCTAAGGCAGGGTGGACTATACCACAGGTGAGGGCATAGGTGCATTAGCATTATGCCCCTACAGTGTCTAAGCCAAACCTTAGACATTGTAAGTGCAGGGTAGCCATAAGAGTATATGGTCTGAGAGTCTGTCAAACACGAACTCCACAGCACCATAATGGCTACACTGAAAACTGGGAAGTTTGGTATCAAACGTCTCAGCACAATAAATGCAGACTCATGCCAGTGTGCAATTTATTGTAAAATACACCCAGAGGGCATCTTAGAGATGCCGCCTGAAAACATACCCGACTTCCAGTGTGGACTGACTAGTTTTTGCCATCCTGCCACACAGCAGACATGTTGCTGGCCACATGGGGAGAGTGCCTTTGTCACTCTGTGGCCAGGAACAAAGCCTGTACAGGGTGGAGGTGCTTCGCACCTCCCCCTGCAGGAACTGTAACACCTGGCGGTGAGCCTTAAAGGGCTCACCCCTTTTGTTACAGCACCCCAGGGCATCCCAGCTAGTGGAGATGCCCGCCCTTCCGGCCACTGCCCCCACTTTTGGCTGCAAGGCTACAGGAGATAATAAGAAAAACAAGGAGGAGTCTCCCCCCAGTCAGGACAGACCCTAAGGTGTCCTGAGCTGAGGTGACTCTTACTTTTAGAAATCCTCCATCTTGTAGAAGGAGGATTCCCCCAATAGGATTAGGGATGTGCCCCCCTCCCCACAGGGAGGAGGCACAAAGAGGGTGTAGCCGCCCTCAAGGACAGTGGCCATTGGCTACTGCCCTCCCAGACCTAAACACACGCCTAAATTCATTATTTAGGGGCACCCAGAACCTAGGAAACTAGATTCCTGCAAACTAAAGAAGAAGAAGGACTGCTGACCTGAAGCCCTGCAGTGACGACGGAGTCGACAACTGATTTGGCCCCAGCCCCACCGGCCTGTCTCCCGAATTCGACGAAAACTGCAACAGCGACGCATCCAACAGGGACCAGCAACATTTGAAGCCTCAGAGGACAGCCCTGCATCCAAAGGACCAAGAAGCTCCCGAGAACAGCGGCCCTGTTCAACAACCTGCAACTTTCTGCAACAAAGAAGCAACTTTAAAGACTCCACGTTTCCCGCCGGAAGCGTGAGACTTTCCACTCTGCACCGACACCCCCGGCTCGACCTGTGGAAAACAAACACCTCAGGGAGGACTCCCCGGCAACTATGAGCCTGTTAGTAACCAGAGACGACCCCCCTGAGCCCCCACAGCGATGCCTCCAGATGAAATTCAGAGGCTTACCCTGACCGCGACTGCCTGTAACAAGGGATCCGACGCCTGGAACCAACACTGCACCCGCAGCCCCCAGGACCTGAAGGAACCGAACTCCAGTGCAGTAGTGACCCCCAGGCGACCCTCTGCCTAGCCCAGGTGGTGGCTACCCCGAGGAGCCCCCCATGTGCCTGGCTGCATCGTTGAAGAGACCCCTGGGTCTCCCCATTGCTTTCAATACAAAACCCAACGCCTGTTTGCACTCTGCACCCGGCCGCCCCTGTGCTGCTTAGGGTGTACTTTCTGTGTCTGCTTGTGTCCCCCCTTGTGCCCCACAAAACCCCCCTGGTCTGCCATCCAAGGACATTGGTACTTACCTGCTGGCAGGCTGGAACCGGGGAACCTCTATTTCCATTGAAGCGTATGTGTTTTGGGCACCTCTTTGACGTGTGCACCTGACCGGCCCTGAGCTGCTGGTGTGGTAACTTTGGGGTTGCCTTGAACCCCCAACGGTGGGCTACCTTGGACCCAACTTTGAACCCTGTAAGTGTTTTACTTACTTGTGAACTTAACATTTACTTACCTCCCCCAGGAACTGTTGATTTTTGCACTGTGTCCACTTTTGCAAATAGCTTATTGCCATTTTTGTCGAAACTGTGCATGCTATTGTGATTATTCAAAGTTCCTAGAATACCTGAGTGAAATACCTTTCATTTGAAGTATTACTTGTAAATCTTGAGCCTATGGTTCTTAAAATAAACTAAGAAAATATATTTTTCTATCGAAAAACCTATTGGCCTGGAGTAAGTCTTTGAGTGTGTGTTCCTCATGTATTGCCTGTGTGTGTACAACAAATGCTTAACACTACCCTTTGATAAGCCTACTGCTCGACTACACTACCACAAAATTGAGCATTAGATTTTTCTCTTTTTGCCACTATCTTACCTCTAAGGGGAACCCTTGGACTCTGTGCGCACTTACTATTTCTTACTTTGAAATAGTATATACAGAGCCAACTTCCTACACACATTTTTTGGAACACTTTGTGATAATTCGGCAAATGAAGCCAATGATATAGGCAAGTCAAAAAAACACTTTTTCTCCAGAAACTAGGCCAGAACTATAACTACCTACTGGTGACTGCCCGTAGGTGTATATGTATATATATATATATATATATATATATATTAATATGCAAAAAAGAATAGAGAACTCTGGGTAGTTCCCAAGTTTAGGTGTTGATCAACTCCAGTAAGGAGCACCCTACAACACCAGCAACTCTAGATTTACTCACCTCAAATGTCTGCTTATCTAGCAAAGTTTTTAAGCATAGGTCAGTATGGTGCTATCCATGTCGAGCTTGATAGGGACAAAGGCCCTCATTACAACCCTGGTGGTAAATGCCGTTGACCGATGTGCCTACAGCTGCCAACACACCGTGACCACGGCAGTATACCGTTACGGGTATTGTGACCCACACAGAGAAATCCGCCACTATACAGACACCCGCACAAGTTCGCCAGCCCAAAGGTCAGTGATAAACTGGCAGTACCAAAACTCACACCGCCAACAGAAATATGCCCACAGCATCAGGACCCACGAATCACCACTGCGGTCATTCAACTGCGGTAAACCATTGGTGGTACACACTGCCGCGCTCAAAATACACACACACATACACACATACAAAAACGACACCACATTGGACAATTCAAACTATACACATCTGACATACATACACACACCACACCCACACACCCAATCCAATACAAAACACACACCCACATTACCCACAACCCTTTACGATAAAAAAATTAATTGCCAACTGAGAGAGAGACAAGCCAGGAGCACCCACTGAATCTGAGCCACATAACACCATCACCCATACACCATCCACGCACCTCACAGCACACACCCCAACACATCACCCCACACACCCTTGCACATACCACTCACACTACACCCATGGCACCACAAAGACACCCCAGGTTTTCTGAGGAGGAGCTAAGGGTCGTGGTGGAGGAAATCATCCGGATAGAGCCCCAGCTATTCGGATCACAGGTGCAGCAGACGTTCATTGCAAGGAAGATGGAGCTATGGCGGAGAGTCGTGGACAGGGTCAATGCTGTGGGACAGCACCCCAGAAGAAGGGATGACATCAGGAAGAGGTGGAACGACCTACGGGAAAGGTGCATTCTGTGGTAGCAAAACACCAGGTAGTTGTACAGAGGACTGGCGGTGGATCCCCACATTCTCCCCCACAACTAACATGGGAGGAGCAAGTCTTGGCGATCATGTATCCTGAGGGCCTCACAGGAGTAGCAGAAGGACTCGACTCTTGGTAAGTCAAATCTTTACTACTATATCCCCCACCCTACCTGCATGCCATCACAAACTCCTACCCCTACCCTCACCCCATCACTCCACCACCTCACATATTCCCCAGTATCACAACCCACCCATCCCAATACCAAGCCCTGCATGGACACCCATCACAGACCTGCATGGACACCCTTGATCACAGCATACACACTAGTGACAATCACTTAGCCAAACCAATAATATCTCACAGAACCCAAAGGTGCCTTGCTAATAGCAACCATAGAGGGAAACATATCCATGCACAAGATTGCACACGCAGATGCAATAACACTGCATTTACATCCCCACAGGACCCCCACTCAACGTCACAGGAGAGGAGTTGCCACCAACATCCAGCCCCCCCCCAAGAAGAGGCCCCCAGTGATGACAGCAGCTCTGCACGCCTGGATACCGATGACCAACCTGGCCCATCAGGGACCTCTGGACAGTCGGCTACCCAGCCACAGTCCCAACCCACCACAGAGCCTCCCCCATCAGAAAACACCAGCACAACACCCACCCAGCAGGCCCATACCTCTATCCCCAGGACACGTCAATCAGCAGTGTGTCCGCCACTACAGGGACCTCAGGCAACCCCACAAACCCAAGACAATCAGAGACCTGGGGTCAGTGGACACATGGTTCAGGCGACAGAGGCACAGGACAACAGGGAAGCTGGGAGGACTGCGGTGTGACAGTGGGAGGACAGTCCCAGGGAACCCACTCTCCACGAGGCACTTGCAGGGATCCTGGGAGCATACCACCATTCCCAGGAGACCATGGGCCAGATACTGTACAAGTTGCAGAAGACCCAGCGGCTGCAGGAGGGACAGTACCTGGGGATCAGGGAGGATCTCAAAGACATCCACACCACCCTGGTCACCATTGCAGGGGTGCTGGCAGACATGGCCAACAACATGAGGGAGGCAGTGGCACAACAACGGGCCCCTGACACTAGCCAAACCGAAGAACAGCCCTCCACCTCCACCGGCGCTAGTGGACAGGAGGACCAACAGGCCACCAGCACCCCACCCCCTGCAGAAGGAGAACCACAGAACATTGCCAAGACCCCCGTCAGGAAATAGGACTCTCCTGATTGTTACCCTTCTGTCCCACTCTGTCACCCAGTCCACTTGAACTGCCATTGCTCCACTTCCTATGCCCCTTTGGACAATGCACTTGTGATACAAATTGACTGGACTCTACCCTGGACATTCCTCCAGTAGCAACCCAGACCATTGCAATACCCCCTCCACTTATTAGCACATAAATAAACACCCTTGGAACAAAAACAAGTATGGAGTCTGTCAAATTATTTAAATATGTATAAGTTTAACAAGCTGTAAACATTGCAATTCGAATGTACAGTTATATATACATAGGCATGACCTGTAGTGGGCAGCAGTAAACACACCAGGACCCAGAGTGGGGCACAGAGATCTGAAAATAAAGATGGCAAAGGGTAGAGTAAATGGCCATAGACATAGGGAAATCAGGCTGCTATGTTCAATGTCTAACACAAAACTGCAATGGAAATTGAAGTTACAGTGTCTTACTTGTGTGTCACTGGAAGTACTGTTGAATGATTGAACTTCTGTTGTCCACATCTTCTTCCTCTCCCGCCTCTTCCACACTGTCCACAGGCTCCACTGCTGCCACAAGACCATCTCAAGGCTCATCTTCCTGCAGAAAATTCACCTGGCGGCTCAAGGCCAGGTTGTGCAACATGCATCATGCAACGATGATCTGGTACACCTTCTTGGGTGAGTAGTACAAGGATCAGATGGAGGCACTGGAATCTGGCCTTCAGGAGGCCAAAGGTTCTTTCAATTCCTTCTTGTTCGCCCATGTGCCTCATTGTAACGTTCCTCTGCACTTGTCCTGGCATTCCTCACTGGTGTCAGTAGCCATGAGAGGTTGGGGTAACCAATGTCACCTGCAAATATCGAGGGATACCTGTTAGACACACACTCACCCTTAGGGACAACCCCACACCCATATACCTACATCAACTGGGTGGGGACCATGGGCTTACCTAATAACCACACCCGGTGCCTCTGGAGTTGAGACATCACATATGGAATGCTGCTATTCCTCCTATAAAGGCTTCATGCACAGAGCCGGGATACTTGGCATTCACATGGGAGATGTACTGGTCCGCCCACCACACCATCTGCACATTCAGAGAGTGAAAACACTTGTTCATTCATCTGGGGGGGGGAACAAATGCAATATGTGTACCATCAATGGCACCAATGATGTTGGGGATATGTCCCAGGGCATAAAAGTCAGCCTTCACTGTGGCCAAATCTTTCACACTGGGAATACGATGTAGCTGCACATGTGTTTCAGCAGGGCACCCAACACTCTGATCAACACGTTGAAGAAAATTGGCTTAGACATCCCTGATGCCATGGCCACTGTTGCTTGGAAGGAACCACTTGCCAGGAAATGGAGCACTGACAGGACTGGCACAAGAGGGGGGATATCTGTGGGCTGGCAGATAGCTGAAATCAGGTCTGGGCTCCAATTAGGCACACAGTTCTTGGATTGTGGCCCTATCAAGTCTGTAGGTCAGGATAATGTGTCTGTCCTCCGGTGTCGCCAGGTCCACCATGGGTCTGTACATGGAGGGATGTCTCCATCTCCTATTCATCCCCACTGGTTGAACTCTATGGTGGAAAACGGTGAGCAGAGGGTCATATTCACATGTGAAAATAAAAATGCATTTCTTTCTTTACAGAAACAGTAAGTGAATTTGAGAGTTAGTTGATGTGCCAATGTCTGCTGTGACGCAGTTAGGTGCTATGGCCTGTGCCCCCCTGAATTGGCAGCTGCCTGACCTGTGAGGAGAGACAAGTGGAAATTAGGTAATTCCGCTGGCGTTGTGCGCCGTTGCGGTCGGCGGTCGATGACCGCCGCGCAACTTCGCATTGGTTATCATTGGGGCCTATGAGTTCCGGGAGCCAATGGCGATGTACGTTGGCTGTGACGGTACACACTGACGCGGACGTGACCACCATTTTCTATCTGTTCACTCACTTGCTACCTGACCTTCAACAGGAGAGAACCTACACTGCAAGTGCTGCTGTGACCTGTGTCTGGAAGCGACCATGGATCGAGTGTTAGAGGAAAGGGCCCCCGCCTTCACTTCGGAGGAGTTGGAGAGACTGGTGGATGGGGTCCTATCCCAGTATACTTTACTCTATGGTCCTCCAGACAAACAGGTAAGTAGACTGTGAGCATAATGCGTGGGCCATGAATGTATGGAGTGCTGTATGTGTGAGCCTCGTGTAGGGGGGGCCGAGGGGTCCTGGGCAGAGTGCTACATGTATGGTGGTCAATATCTGTGTGTAAGGGGATGGGAGGGATGTGGTGGGCCATGAATATGACAGCCTGGACGGTATGACTAATCCCTTTTCTGCTGTTTTTTTTCTGGCAGGTCAGCGCCCATCATAAAAAGGGTATTTGGCGTGCCAGCACCAAGGAGGTGCGGACTCTGGGGGTCTTTGACAGGCAGAGCACATACTGCTGCAAAAGGTGGGAGGACCTGCGCCGCTGGGGAAGGAAGACAGTGGAGGCCCAGCTGGAGCTTGCTTCCCAACAAGGAAGGGGTGCTCGTCGTACCCTGACCCCCCTGATGTTCTGCATCCTGGCGGTGGCCCATCCGAAGTTGGATGGGCGCTTGAAGGCATCACAGCAGCCACAAGGGGGTGAGTACAGATTCTGAAGCATGGCTTTGTGCCCGTTAAGGTTGTACCTGGGTGGGGGATGTGGGCTGTGGGTGCCCATAGGCCAGGGCGAAATGGCAGGGTAGGTCCCTTGTGGTCAGGCTCTGAAGCACTCCAACCCCCAATAGTGTTAGTGGGAATATACCACTGGGCAGGGTCCTGTTGGTTTCAGGTGTCCAGCTAGTGGCGTTAGGCATTGTACCCCATGGGCTGGTGACTAGCTTTGTAACTGGTAGTGCATGGCCTAGTGCATAGGGCTGATCCCTGTGTGTTGTGTACGCCAATGGTAGTGTTTTTGCTGGCATTGACCAAGTGTATCCTCTGTCTCTCCCCCACACTCTTGTTTTGTCACCCTGCCCTTGTGTGCATGAGGGCACCAGTGGGACGGAGGGTGAGGGGAGCACCACGACGGAGACAGGAGGGGACACTATAAACAGCGACTCCTCCTCCGATGGCAGCTTCCTGGCTGTGGTGGACACCTCTGTGCTCACCCCAACAACAGGTACAGCCGCCACCCCCTGTACCAGCACAGCCCTCCCAGCAGCCCCTCAGCGTGTTTCCTGTGCCCGCTTCCCTATGCGGGTGGACATCTCCTTCGTTCCAGGCACCTCAGGCTCTGCCCCAAGTCAGCCCTGCTGCCCTCAGTGAGGAGGCTATTGACCTCCTGAGATCCCTCACTGTTGGCAGTCAACCATACTGAATGTCATTCAGGGTGTCGAAAGGCATTTGCAACAAACAAATGCATACCTGGAGGGCATTCACTCTGGCATGGCGGCCCAACAGAAAACATTTCAGGCTCTGGCCTCTGCACTGATGGTAGCCATTGTCCCTGTCTCCAGCCTCCCCCTCCATCTCCCTCTACCAAGTCCCAATCCCCTCAACCTATACCAAGCACACCATCAGACCGGCATTCACCCAAATCAACACACAGAAGTGGCTCAGGCAAACACAAGCACCACACTTCATCTCACAGGCACTCACACAAGCACCATCCCCACGCAGACACATCAACATCCACTGCCTCCATTGTGTCCCCCTCCTCCTCCTCGTCCACCTCCCTGCCAGTATCATATCCACTCACACCTACATGCACTACATCCTCATCCACTACCCCCATCACCAGCACGCCTATCACTACACGTCCCTCACTGGCAGTCACCACCCCCAAATCCATGCACACATCCCCTGTGTCCTCTCCCACTGTGTCTGTGACTTCTCCTCCCAAAGTACACAAGCACACACCCACCCAACAGCCATCCACTTCACAACAACATCCAGCTCATGCACCTGCACCCAAACACAGAAGACTGACACCTCCTACAAGCACTGCCTCTTCCGCCACTCCCAAACCTTCACCCTCTTCCTGCCCCAATGTCCCTAAGCAGCTTTTCCTGGCCAACATTGACCTATTCCCTACCCCTCTCCCACCCATCCTTAACTCGGGCCAGGGTGGCCAGAACCCAGCCCAGCACCTCAGCCACCAAGTCCACGTCCATTGTGGTTTCTGCAGCTGTGAGAGGCTCTAAGGAGGCACCCGTCAGCCCAGCCAGTGTACCACCAACACCTGCCAAGGCCAAGAAGGTTACGCCACCTGGCAAGGGGAAGAAGGGGACAGCATCCAGCAAGAAGAAGGAGCCACAACCAGCCAGCAAGGCCAAGTCAAAGGCTCCAGCTGGAAGAACCAAGGAGGCACCACCATCTGCCAAGGTCAGGAAGGGGCACAGATCTCCAGCCAGGGCACTTCAGCCGTTCGTGGCTGCAGGTGAAGGTCTGGAGGCTACCACCACAACCACAAGCACCGCCACCTGCACCGCGGCCAGCACTGCCACCTACACCACCGCAAGCACCTCCATCTACACCGCCGCAAATTGCGCCACTGCCAGCAGCAGCAGCCCCAGTGGGCAGCTGTCCAAGGCTGCAGGGGAAGGGCTGGAGCCTCCTCCCACCACTGGCAGCACCGACACCAGCACTGGCACTACCACCACTGTACAGCCGTCCCCGCTAGCGGATGGACTGTAGTCCCGCCTCCATGGAGTGTCATGCATCCTGCCCACAGAAAACCATGTGGGTCTGACACCCAGGTGAGTGACTGTGCCCTTGCACTCCCCAATATCTGCATCACAGGGCACAAAGCCCCCTCCAGAACCAGTGGAAGAAGGCATCCACTCACCCTATCTTTGGCAGGATGAAGCACACTGGGCACAAAATCCCCCCTAGAACCAGTGGAAGGAGGCATCCACTCACCCTATCCTTGGCAGGATGAAGCACACTGGGCAGAAACCCCCCTCCAGAACCAGTAGAAGAAGCCATCCACTCACCCTATCCTTGGCAGGATGAAGCACACTGGGCACAAAGCCCCCTCCAGAACCAGTGGAAGAAGGCATCCACTCACCCTATCCTTGGCAGGATGAAGCACACTGGGCAGAAAGCCCCCTCCAGGACCAGTGGGAGAAGGCATCCACTCACCCTATCCTTGGCAGGATGAAGCACACTGGGCAGAAAGCTCCCTCCAGAACCAGTGGAAGAAGCCATCCACTCACCATATCCTTGGCAGGATGAAGCACAGTGGGCAGAAAGCCCCCTCCAGAACCAGTGGAAGAAGGCATCCACTCACCCTATCCGTGGCAGGATGAAGCACACTGGGCACATGGCCCCCTCCAGATCCAGTGGAAGAAGGCATCCACTAGAGAGACTGTGACATTGCACTCCCCAGGACCATGCCGTGGGCAAACCACCCACTTGAGAGACTGTGGCCTTGCACTCTCCAGGACCAAGCAGTGGGCAAACCACCCACTTGAGAGACTTTGGCTTTGCACTCCCCAGGACCAAGCAGTGGGAAAACCAACTTTAGACACTGTGGATTTGCACTCCGTATGACCAAGCAGTGGGCATGTAGCCCCCTCCAGGAGCAGTGACATTGTACCATCTTCCGGCTGAAGTGCCCCCCCTTCCCCGTCCCCCTGAGGTGCCTGTGTGTTTTTTACCTGATGGCCCTGCAGTGTTCTCTCAGTGTTGAGACAGGAGTCAAGTGTGGGCTTGGCCTATATGTTTTGGCCCAGTGGGCCACGGACATTTTGAGTGGCCATTGTCCCCCTGTTGTATATATTGTATATGTTGTAAATACTGTTTTTGCTTTCTAAACGTGTTTCTAAGTATTTTTAATATTACACTAATTTGACTCCATTCCTTTTGTCCTTGTGTAATTTCAGAGGGTTACGGGGTGTATATGTAATGTTGTTGCATGTGTTTGTGTGTATGGTGTTGGGGGTGAGGGTGGGGTGGGAGTGTTGCGTGTTGTGTGTGTGTGCCACTCTCTTTTCCCCCCTCCCTTGTTTGCAAAGTGCAGTACTCACCATGGTCCTGGTCTCCTGCGTTGGTGCTCCTGGTACATGAGCAGATACACCAGCTGGGGAAGACCTGCAGCTCGGGCTCCATGGTGTCCTGGTTCTTCCTTGAGTGTCGAGACTTGAATAGTTTCCCTTCAGAACACTGTTTCTGCCATGCTTTTGATGGCACTGGTACCGCCCCGGAAAAGCTGGCGGATAGGCCTTTTGTAATACAGTAGGCGGAACCTTGTTTTCCGCTTGGCTGTTGGTGGTTACCGCTGGTGTTTGCTACCGCCATGGTGGTCGGAGTGTTAAAGTGGCTGTCTGGGTTTGCGGTTTTCACCGTGGCCATGATTCCATTTTTTTTTTACTGCTGGCCTGTTGGCGGTGTTACCGCCGCTTTAACACTGACCGTCAGGGTTGCAACGAGGACCAAAGTCTTTTGCCACCTGGAGTGAAAAAGGCTTTTGTCTTTTACAACTCAGCAAGGTTAACACTGGGTCAATCCTATGCTTAAAGCCTTTGATGTACAAATGGCAAAAGACTTTGGCCCTCATTACAACCCTGGCGGTCGGTGTTAAAGCAGCGGTAATACCACAAACAGGCCGACGGAAAAAAAATTGGATTACGACCGTGGCAGAAACCGCCAACATAGACAGCCACTTTAACACTCCGACCGCCACGGCGGAAAAAAACAAAAAGCGGGACGGACACCGCCAACAGACAGGCGGAACACAATGTACTGCCCACCCTATCACAACACGGCTATCCGCCACCTTTTCCGGGGCGGAACCAACGCGAATAAAAACACGGCGGAAACAGTACACAGAAGGGAAAGCACTCACCTCTCCACACCACACGAGGAACCAGGATGCCATGGAGCCCAAACTGCAGATCCTGCAGGCAATGGTCTTCCTGCTCCTCTATCAGGAGCTCCAACGACGGCGGCGACGACCACAGTGAGTACTGCACGTACAACACAGGGGAGGGGGAGGAAAAAGAGAGTGACACACACACGCAACACCCTCACCCTCACACACAACACCATACACACAAACACATGCTCCAACATTACACATACACCCCCCCTTGAATAACACAGGACAAAAGGAAATTATTGTAACGATTGTGATAAAAAAAATCCATCAGTCAAAACTCAAAATCCAGTATATACAATTATGTACACCATATACACAAGTCCGGATAGTGCACCAATCATTGTCCGTGGACCACTGGGCCCAAAATGCATGGGCGAGGCCCACACTAGATACCTGACTCCAAATGGAGAGAACACTGGAGGGGCATCACGTAGAAAATATACAGGCACCTCAAGTGGAGGGGGGGGCACCTCAGCCTGATGAAGGCACGACGCCACTGCTCCACGAGGGGGCTCCATGCCCATTGATGTATCCTGGTGAGTGCAAAGCCACAGTCTCTCAAGTCTCTCTAGTGCGTGGTTTGCCTACTGCTTTATCCTGGGGAGTGCAAAGCCACAGTCTCCCAAGTCTCTCCAGTTGGTGGTTTGCCCACTGCTTTATCCTGGGGAGTGCAAAGCCACAGTCTCTCAAGTCTCTCCAGTGGGTGGTTTGCCCACTGCTGCATCCTGGGGAGTGCAAAGCCACAGTCTCTCAAGTGGATAACAGTCTCCACTGGTTCTGGAGGGGGCTTTGTGCCCAGAGTGCTCCATCCTGCCAAGGACTAGGTAGTGGATGCCTTTCTCCACTGGTTCTGGAGGGGGCTTTGTGCCCAGAGTGCTTCATCCTGCCAAGGACTGAGGTACTGGATGTGATACTCCACTGGTTCTGGAGTGAGCTTTCGGCCCAGAGTGCTCCACGTGCATTGTGGCCACAACAATACACTCGCCTGGGTGTGTGTGCCACGAGATTGCCGAGGTACAGGTAGGTTGATACGCCATGGAGGCAGAGACATACCCCACACTGCTGCGGCTTCACATTCCATATGCAGGTGACAACTGTGATGACAGTGATACTTCATGGAAGCTGCCCAGGCTCCTGGAACTCACCACCAGCCTCGGATGACTGACCACTGGGGATGGCAGCCATGTCTGCGGTGGTGCCTCTGGCTCAGGATGTCACAGGGCTGCTGGCGGTGCTTGCGGTGGCGTCAGTCGCGGCAGTGCTTGAGGCGGGCTCTGTGGCAGCGGTGCTTGCGGCGGGCTCTGTGGCGGCGGTGCTGGCTGCAGGCTCTGTGTCGCTGGTGCTGGCTGTGGGCTCTGTGGCGGCGGTGCTTGCGGCGGGCTCTATGGCGGCGGTGCTTTCGCCGGGCTCTGTTGCAGCGGTGCTTGCGGCGGGGTCTGTGGCAGTGGTGCTGGCTGCGGGGTCTATGGTGGTGCAGGTGGTGGTGCAGGTGGCAGTCTTCTCCGCCATACAGGTTGGCGTCGACGTGGACAGAAGGTGTTACACTGGTCCCTCAGTCGGTGCCACCATGCCCTCTCCTGACCTGCCTTTCAGTTTCTGGCCCTTCCCCACCTTTGATGGTGGCGCAGATGTCTTGACACTATCCCCTTTTGTTTTCCCTGACCCCTTGGTGGCAGGTGTTTTCGGCTTCTCCCTCCGGGATGAGGGCACCTTTTTCACCTTGGCAAGTGGCGGAGTGTCCTTGCCCTCGCTCCGTGGCACACTGGCAGCCCTGATGGTTGGCGCACTCCATAACCCCGCAAATGCTAGCACCACTGTGCCTGGGGATGTGGTGGCTGAGGTGCTGGGCTGGGACCTGGAAAGCCTGGCCCTAGGGGAAGAATTGGGGGGGAGGTGTAGGGAAGAGGTCAATATTGGCCAGGAAAAGTTTTTTAGACACACTGGGACGGGTAGATGGAGGGGTTTGGGAGTGGAGGTAGAGGTAGAGGTAGTGATTGTAGGAGGTGTACGTCTGCTGAATTTGGGTGAGTAGAGACGAGACTGGGAGGGAGGAGGGAGACGTGGAGGAGGCAGACACAGTGGAGGCAGTGGATGTTGGTATGTGTGCATGGGTATGATGCTTGTGTGAGTGCCTGTGGGATGTGTGGTGCATATGTTTGCCAGAGCCACCCTTGTGTGTTGAGGTGTGTGCATGCTGGTCTGATGGTGTGCTTGGGATAGGCTGAGGTACAGGGGATTGGATGTGGGTGGAGGAAGTTGGAGAGGGGAGGCTGGACACAAGGGCAATGGCTGCCATCAGTGCTGAGGCCAGAGCCTGAAATGCACTCTGTTGGGCTGCCTGCCCAGAATGAATGCCCTCCAGGTATACATTTGTTTGTTGCAAATTCCTCTCAACACCCTGGATGGTATTCAGAATGGTAGACTGCCCAACAGTGAGGGATCTCAGGAGGTCAATAACCTCCTCACTGAGGGCAGCAGGGCTGACTGGGGCAGGGCCTGAGGTGCCTGGGGCAAAGGAGATGCCCACCCTCCTGGCTGAGCGGGCACGGGACAAACACTGAGAGGCTGCTGGGAGGGCGGTGCTGGTAGGGGGGTGGTGGCTTTATCTGTTGATGCGGGGGCACAGAGGGGCCCGCCACCGCATGGGAGCTCCCATCAGAGGAGGAGTTGCTGTCACTGCTGTCTGCTCCTGTCCCCGCCGTGGAACTCCCCTCACCCTCCGTCCCACTGGTGGCTTCAGACTCTGTTGCTTCGCCCTCCAGGGCCAAGTGGGATGCAGCCCCCTCCTGCTCCGGTGCCACTGCTCCTCCGCCTGATGATGCTATTGCACACAAGAACAGGGAGACCACAAAAAGGGGGGGAGAATGAAGAAAACCATGTTCAGTGCATGCAACACCACTACAGTTGGCGGACACAACAGACACAGCAGCCCTCTGTACTACGCCATGCACTTATAGTTCCTAGATTGGTCACATGCCCATGGGGTACAAGGCCTAAGCCTGATTGCTGCACACCTGGAAGTCACAGGAGCCTGACTATGGGGGTCATTCTAACTCTGGCGGGCGGCGGAGGCCGCCCACCAGAGTTCCCCCCTCCAGAATACCGCACCGCGGTCAGAAGACCGCTACGGTTATTCTGTGTTTCCCGCTGGCTGGCGGGCGACCGCCAGGAGGCCGCCCGCCAGCCCAGCGGGAAACCCCTTCCCACGAGGAAGCCGGCTCCGAATGGAGCCGGCGGAGTGGGAAGGTGCGACGGGTGCAGTTGCACCCGTCGCGAATTTCAGTGTCTGCTGAGCAGACACTGAAATTCTTTGTGGGGCCCTCTTACGGGGGCCCCTGCAGTGCCCATGCCTTTGGCATGGGCACTGCAGGGGTCCCCAGGGGCCCCACGACACCCCATACCGCCATCCTGTTCCTGGCGGGCGAACCGCCAGGAACAGGATGGCGGTATGGGGTGTCTGAATCCCCATGGCGGCGCAGCAAGCTGCGCCGCCATGGAGGATTCAGCAGGGCAGCGGAAAACCGGCGGGAGACTGCCGGTTTTCCTGTTCTGACCGCGGCCAAACCGCTGCGGTCAGAATGCCCTGCGGGGCACCGCCAGCCTGTTGGCGGTGCTCCCGCCGACCCTGGCCGCCGGGGTCAGAATGACCCCCTATGTGTAGATGGCACTAACCACTAGTGGGGTTGGGGTGCCACAGAGCCTGCCTCACAAGGGACCTTGCCTACATAGCTCGCCCTGGCCTAGGGGAACCCACTGCCCACCTCCCCCATCCAGACACCATGTAATGCACGCAAAGTCAGCAGAATGATAATGTACTCACCCCCCTGTGGCTGCTGTGATGCCCTCAAGCGCCCATCCAACTCCGGATACGCGACTGCCAGGATCCGGAAAATCAGGGGGGTCATGGTGCAAAGGGCACCGCTACCACGTTGGGAGGCCATCCCCAGCTGGGCCTCCGCCATCTTCTTGCTCCAGCGGTGAAGGTCCTCCCATCTTTTCTGGCAATGGGTGCTCCGTCAGTGGTGGACTCCTAGGATGCGTACGTCCTTGGCAATGGCACACCAAATATCCTTCTTCTGGTGGGCGCTGACCTAGAGGAATAGGACAGGGGAAAGGAAAATCTTTACCCGTCTGTACCGTCATCCTCTTTGGCCCACGTTCCCAACCTTGCCCTGACGCAAATACACTCACCATCCGCACATGCAGGCCTCAGTCCCCCCCGCCATTTTTCTTCCATCCACACCACTGCAAACAGGCATTGCCCATGCAGCATTCTCACAGTGTACTCACCTGTTTGTCTGGAGGACCGTACAGTTGTATGTACTGGGGGAGGTCCCCATCCACTAGTTTCTCCAACTCCTCCGAAGTGATGGCAGGGGCCCTTTTCCCAGACACATAAGCCATCGTCACTTCCAGACTGCGGTCACAGCAGCACTTGCAGTGTAGGTCCTCTCCTGTTGAAGGTCAGGTATAAAGTGAGGGAACAGACAGAAAATGGCAGTCACGTCCGCGGTGGTGCGTACCGTCACTGCCGGCATACATCGTCATTGGCTCCTGGGACCCATAGGGTCCAATGTTAACCAATCCAAGATTGCACCTCAGTCTTCGACCGCCTACCGCAACGGTGTACAACGCCAGCATAGTTACCTCATATCCCCTTGTCCCACTTTAGAGGTCAGACAGCCGCCATTTCAGGGGGCCACATGGCATTAATTTTAACTGCGTCACACCACTGTAGGCCTTACATACACACAGTAACAGACACATTGCGGATTAATAAATGTGTTCAAATTACATTTTGTGATACCTCAGTGTTGGCTGACTCTCTGCTCGCTGTTCTCATCCATTGGGCACGTCCGCTAGGGCAGGTGATGAGATGGCGGCATCCTCCAGTGTACAGACCGCTGGTGGACCTGTCGACAATGGAAGAGAGACACGTAATAGTCACCTACAGACTTTATTGTGCAACAATCCATGAGCTCTTTGCCCAGTTGGAGCCAGACCTGATGTCAGCTATCCGCCATCCCACAGGGATTCCCCCCTCTAGTGCAGGTCCTGTCTAGTGTGGTCATTGCCCACAATGAAAAATGACTTCTATGCCCTGGGACATATCCCCAACATCATAGGTGCCATTGATGGGACACATGTGGCCTTGGTACACCCCCCGCAGGAGTGAACAGGTATACAGAAACCAGAAGAGCTACCATTCGATGAATGTTCAGATGGTGTGTTTGGCCGACCAGTACATCTCTCATGTGAATGCCAAATTTCCTGGCTCAGTGCATGACGCTTACATTCTGAGGAATAGCAGCATCCCTTATGTGATGGGGCAACTCCAGAGGCACTGTGTGTGGATAATAGGTGAGGACAAGGACCCTATACAGTGTGAATAGTTGTCTGGGTCTGGGGTTGTCCCTAAGGGTTAGTGTGTGTCCAACAGTTGTCCCTCAACATTTGCAGGTGACTCTGGTTACCCCAACCTGTCATGGCTACTGACCCAAGTGAGAAATCCCAGGACAAGGGCAGAGGAACACTGCAATGAGGCACATGGGCGAACTAGGAGGGTGATTGAATGGACCTTCGGCCTCCTGAAGATTCCGGTGCCTCCATATGACAGGTGGTTCTCTCTACTACTCACCAAAGAAGGTGTGCCAGATCATCGTGGCCTGCTGTATGCTGCACAACCTGGCTTTGCGACGGCAGGTGCCTTTTCTGCAGGAGGATTGTCCAGGCAGTGGTCTTGCAGCAGCTGGGGAGTCTGTGGACATTGAGGAAGAGGAGGCAGAAGAAGAGGATATCAACAACAGAAACAACATTATCCAGCAATACTTCAAGACACACAGGTAAGAAGATGTCACTGCCTCACACATCTCATACTATTGTTGGAGCTAGCATAAGTCTGTCATTTTCACTCAGTGTATTGACCCTGGCTTGGCACTTTGCCTTTCCATTTAACAGCTCTGGGTCCCACGTTGTGCCCTCTGCTATATTTCCTCCAGCCCTACACCTGTGTTTCATTGGTATGTGAACAATTAAATTGACATTGCTATATTCCATAGTTATTGCAATTACACATTTGTGAAAGCACAGACTGACTCCAGATTGTTTTGTGATTGAAGTGTATTTATTTCTGTGCAAATAAGTGGAGGGGGTTGTAAAATGGGCAGGGGTGATGGTGAAGGAATGTCCATGGCAGAGTCCAGTCTATTTGTTTCACAGGTGCATTGTCCAAAGGGGCATAGGAAGTGGAGCAAGGGCAATTGATGGATGGACAGGGTGACAAAGTGGGACAGAAGGGTGACATTCAGGGGGGTATCATTTCCTGGCGGGGGTCTTGGCAATGTTCTTTGTCTTGTTCCTGGATCTCAGGGACCGTTTGCGGGGTGGCTCTCCATCTGCAGGGGGTGGGGTGCTGGTTTTGTGTTCCTGTGGCGGTGCCTCCTGTCCACTAGCGCCGGCGGAGGTAGAGGGCTGTTCATCATCCAGGCTAGTGTTAGGTGCCCCTTGTTGTGCTACAGTGTCCCTCCTGGTGTTGACAAGGTCTTGCAGCACCCATGCAATGGTGACCAGGGTGGTGTTAATGGACTTCAGTTCCTCCCTGATTCCCAGATAGTGTTCCTCCTGCAGCCGCTGGGTCTCCTGAAACCTGGCCAGTACCGTTGCCTTCGTCTCCTGGGAATGATGGTACGCTCCCATGATGTTGCAGAGCGCCTCGTGGAGAGTGGGTTCCCTGGGCCTGTCCTCCCCCTGTCGCACAGCAGTCCTCCCAGTTCCCCTGTTTTCCTGTTCCTCTGTCCCCTGAACCATGTGCCCACTGCCACTGCCCCAGGTCCCTGATTGTCCTGGTGGGTTTGCCTGGGATCCCTGTAGTGGTGGACATACTGCTGATTGACGTGTCCTGGGGACAGAGGGATGGGCCTGCTGCGTGGGTGCTGTGCTGGTGTTTCCTGAGGGGGAGGCTCTGTGGTGGCTTGTGCCAGTGTCAGGGGAACCGACTGTCCCGAGGTCCCTGATTGGTCGGGCTGGTCATCTTGATCCAGTTGTGCAGAACTGCTGTCATCACTGTGGGTCTCTTCTGTGGGGGGACTGGATATGTCTGGTACCTCCTGTCCGGTGACTTTGGGTAGGGGTCCTGCAGGGGTGTAAAGGCATGATTATTACATCTGTGTATGCCATAGTGTGCAATGGGTGAGTGACAACTGTACTCCAGTGCTTGCATTCTTGTCTAGGTCATTGTGTGATAATTGGTTTGGGGTCTGAGTGGGTATCTGTAGTCGACATGCTTGGGTGATTGGTGTCCATGCATTGGTGTTACATACAGGGCTTGATTTTGGGATGTGTGGGTTGTGTTGGTGGGGTATCTGTGGGTTGGTGGGGTGATGGATGTGAGGGTGAGGGTGGGAGTATGTGATGGCATGCAGGTGGGGTGGGGGGTATAAGGTAGTAAACATTTGCCTTACCAGAGCCAGTCTTCCTCCTACTCCTGCGAGGCCCTCAGGATGCAGTATTGCCAAGACTTGCTCCTCCCATGTTGTTAGTTGTGTGGGAGGAGGTGGGGGTCCACCACCAGTCCTCTGCACAGCAATCTAGTGTCTGGAGACCACGGAACGCATCTTCCCCTGTAGGTTGTTCAACCTCTTCCGGATGTCATCCCTAGTTCTTGGATGCTGTCCCACTGCGTTGACCCTGTCGATGATTCTGCGCCATAGCTCCATCTTCCTTTCAATGAAGGTGCGCTGCACCTGTGATCCGAAAAGCTGTGGCTCTTCCCGGACGATTTCCTCCTCCATGACCCTGAGCTCCTCCTCAGAGAACCTGGGGTGTCGTTGAGGTGCCATGATGTGTTGTGGGTGATGTGTGAGGTGGTGTGTGTTGTGATGTGTGAGGTGATGTGTTGTTGTGTTTTGTTTGAGGTGCGTTTATGTTGTGTAAGTGATGATGTTGTGTGTCTGTGGATGCTGGTGTTGTTTCTGGTGGTGTCTCTCTCTGGGGTGGTATCAGAATTCTGGTAGTAAGGGTTTCTGGGTGATGAGGGTGTGTGTTTTATATTGGATTGGGTGTGTGGGTGTGGTGAGTGTATGTGTATCAGGTGTCTGTGTTTCGAATTGTCCAATGTGGTTGTGTTTTGTAAATGTGTGTGTATTTTGAGCGTGGTGGTGTGTACCGCCAATGGAATACCGCGGTTGAAAGACCACTGCGTGGATTCGTGGGTTGTGATAGTGTGGGCATATTCCTATTGGTGTGACGGTGTCGGTTTTGTTATCGCCAGTTTATCACTGTGGCAGACTTGTGTGGGTGTCTGAATTATGGCGGATTCCGAGCTGTGGGTCGTAATAGCTGTAGCGGAATTCCGCCACTGCAGCGGTGTGTTGGCGGTCTTCTGCATGGCGGTAAGCGGGATTTACCGCCAGGGTTGTAATGAGGGCATTTGCCTTAATCTAGCTCGGTGTGGATAGCACTATGCTGATCCTATGCCTAAAAACTTTGCTAGATAAACAGACATTTGAAGTGAGCAAATCTAGAATGTTGCTGGTGTTGTAGGGTGCTCCTTACTGGAGCTGCTCTCGACCTAAACTTGGGAACTACCCAGAGCTCTCTATTCTTTTTTGCATTATGTATGCATTACTCTAACCCTGTATGGGATTTGGTTTGACTTATACTGGGTACTCCCTTATGTCTGAACAACACTAAACCTCTCTGATGAGCTCTAATGAGAGCAAAACACATGTCAGGGGTTGCTTTTACTCATTCCAGGTTGGCTTGGATGGTATTTTACCAGTCCAAAGCTGTAATACTGTGCCTGGAGTGGTAAATGGCTAATGTCATTTTACAGCTTGGCAAGATTGACACTGTGTCAAACCTATGCTTAAAGACTTTGCTGTACAAATGGCAAAAGACTTTGGCCTATATTTATACTTTTGGATGCAAATCAGCGCTAGCGCGGATTTGCATCAAAAAGTTTAACACCAGCTAGCGCCATTCCAATGTGCCAGCCGGGTGCCTTATTTATGGAATGACGGTAACCAGCACTGCAGCTTGGTTAGCATTGAAAGAAATGACGACAACCCTGCCGCAGAGGCGAAATGAAGACTGGGGATTGTGCGCCAAAGAATGGTGCAAGTCAGGTTAGAGTCAAAATTATTGGCTCTAACCTGACTAGCGCCTTTTTTTGATGCACAACCCCCATGGAAATGACTCCTGTCTTAGCAAAGACAGGAGTCATGCCCCCCTGCCCAATGGCCATGCCCAGGGGACTTCTGTCCCCTGGGCATGGCCACTGGGCACAGTGGCATGTGAGGGTCCCAGGTTAGGCCCCCCTATGCCACTTAAAATAAAGAAAAATATATATTTACCTGCACTTACCTTAGATAGTTCCCTCCATCCATGGGTGTTCTCCAGGGGTGGGCGAGGGTGGCAGGGGGGTGTACCTCGGTGCAGGGAAGGGCACCTGTGGACTGTTTCCATGGTCTCCCAACATGGAAATGAGCCCACAAGTCCCCTAACACCTGACCTGACCCAGGTGTTAAAAAATGGTGCAAATCTGGCTTGGCGCCATGTTTTAAGGCCCACTTCCTCTTGTGCATCATTTTGATGCCAGAGGATAAATAAGACGCACATGCTTAGAGTCATTTTTTGCACGGGAACACCTACCATGCATGTCATTGGCTCAAAGTAGATTTTCATGTACCAAAAATGCTGCACACTCCATAACTTTGGCGCTAGACGGGTCTAGCACCAATGTATAAATATGGAGTTAAGTTTGCGCCAAATTTACACCAAAAGAAATTACGCAAATCCGGCGCAAACAGAGTATAAATATGGGCCTTTGTCCCTATCTAGCTCGGCGTGGATAGCACTGTGCTGATCCTATGCTTAAAAACTTTGCTAGATAGACAGACATTTGAGGTAAGCAAATCTAGATTGTTGCTGGTACTGTAGGGTGCTCCTTACTGGAGCTGCTCTCCACCTAAACTTAAGAATTACTCAGAGTTCTTTCTTCTTTTTTTGCATATTTACATATTTATCTATATATATATATATTATATAAAAAAAAATTCAAGGTATGTAGATGTGGAGTTAGAAATAGTAAATCTATACTTCTCTAAGTGCACTTCTCTTTCAATATTCTCTCCTCGATATTCTTGTACCAAGATATTCTGAGGCTGCTATTTAGTAGTGCAACAATTATTTCGGAACAAAATGCACCTATAGAGTATGACTTTAATGGTGTGTTAGAACTTTCGTACTCACTGCTGTAGCACAGTATTCATAGGTCGGCAGCAAGCTGTAAGACCCTAGCATTCCAAGGTAACTTGCTCGATTAACCGAAATCTATCTATCAGAGCAAGAGAGGCACACTTTTACATTCAATTTATATATGCAACAATTGTTATCTCCTCTTTAATGTTTTCTACCTATTACTTTTATTTTTTATTTTTATCGTGTGTTACTCAATTTAATATCCATTACCTCCTGACATCAACATTTGCATAAATATACTTTGTGGAGGTTGGTGTGTACATTAGTCGTGAAGCATTCTTGCGACATATGCAAGTGGAAGTAGCGTAGTCTGTAAACAAAGTCATTCTTCACATTTTGATAGCATTCCTAATAGTATCTTACACTGCTATACGTGAGTCTGTCTTCTGAATGTTATAGACCACGCTGTGCTCCCGTCAGAGTATTCTGAGGCCCATTTTGCGGAAACATTGATTTGGAAGTAATACAGGTGCAGCAAGGGCCTTAGTTTACAAGAGAATATCATCCCCTGGTAAAGTAAACCTTTCTAGTGCAAACAAAAATAAATTATCATTGCACGTGATTTATCTCGCCTTCTAACTTCAAGGGTGCTATTTGTGTACTGCCTAGAAACAGGTGGTGAAATTATATTGGAAAGCGCAGGGACATATAGGGATTTTCTAATGCGTCACACAAATATAAATCTCTTTTTGAAAGACAACTTCCAGATCGCCGGGAGTGCACCACTGAGTAAGAGTGCAATAATAACTTTTCACTTCCCCGGATCTCTGCAGGGACTGAAGTGAGAAGATATAAGTCGAATGTTCAGCCTCTCCCTCCTCTCCCTTTAGTGGAGGCCTGTGACCGCCTTGAAAATCCCATAAATGCAGATCTTAGAATGCTGAAGTTCACTTTTAATTTAAATCAATTTTTAATCCGTCTGTGAATATTTACGTTGCATTTTTTTTTTATTATAATAAAATTAGGACTACTTTAAAATTAATGTTGGAATTCAGGAATTATGTGTAAAATACCTAACTGCGTTCCGGACAGATAGTGGCAATGACTTCATGACTGCAACTACAGTCAGGTGTACATAAGTCGCGAAGAACTGAAATGATGTGTCAAACTGATCATTTTAGGCATTACAATTAAATGTAGCATGTGATACACTACATGACAGATATACTGCATTCACTAATTCGACCTTTCCAAAACATTTCAAGCTAAGCCAATGTAGGTAGATGTGGAGTTAGTAATACTGGACATATCGGGACTATTTATGGGGAATTGGTGCAAGGCAGTGCCACAAGTATTCTTCCTACGCTGCCCTACGCCAATGTGAAAGGGCCGAATGCACTGTATTTATGCAATGCAGTGCATTCCTGTTCGTTCTCCCTGTGCTGGCGCACAATTGGCTGCCTAGTGCCAATACAGGCACCCTTGCACCATAGTGCAAGGGTGCCTGTGTCGCAAACAGGATTGTTTTTGTCTAGGAAGGTGTAGAAAACTGACTCTTTATATGATATATCAAAAAGAGATATATTGTGCAAAGAGTCCAGGGGTTCCCTTAATAGTGGACAGGGGCTTGCTCTAGCAATCCCAAGGGCTCTTTTAGGGGTAGTGGGGTCGAGCAGCCTTAGGCTTATCTGAGAGGAATGTGAGACATCTGCAAATACAGACACAATCAATAAATGAGACACACGACTCAAGAAGGAGATCCTCACCATTTTTTACAAAAATAACAAGTACATTTATGTATGTTTTGGCACCAGAATCAATAGGATCAGGTCGGCACGTTATGCAAGAAAAATCTTTATAGTTTTGTAAAGTCGATACAGTGCAATTTCTGAAAAGCTGCAATGTTATTCTATGGAGAGAAAACCAAATACTGCATTCAGGTATAGTACAGCGACTTACGGGACCAATCTCTTGGACTTAAGACAAGTATTGGGCAAGTGGCAGAACCACACCAACAGGTTACACCAGGCAGTACTGAGATGGCCGGATGCAAAGGTGCAGGATGGGGTCGGGTGGTCCACTCTTGAGTTGTCCGGGGACGTGGGGATACCTCGGATCTTCTTCTCCACAGGCCAGGGACGAGGGGTGCAGCAATGCTTTGAGGTATCTGTTTTTCTCCACCTGAGCACTCGCGGTTGACAAGGTCTGCAGGCACAGACTGCAGCCAGTGGCAGTGAGTCTGCAGTGGGCAAGTCCAAGGTGGGCTTTGCCTCTGAAGGGCTAGAGATCCATGCTAGCTTGTTTCGGGGAGTGTAGGATAGTAGTCCCTGGGCTACTTACCCCTGGGGCACTACACCCTCTATAGGACCAATTCCTGTGGTAGCTGGGCTATCACCCTGTCCCAGTAATCCTAAATCCACCAACACCAAGACAGCAGATATCTAAAAGTTGTGTCTACATCAAGCAGCTCACCTTAGGGGTGGGACTGACCTGAGGAGTGGAGACACCTTCCAGAATACTATATTTCCTGCCTGTCCAGGTGTCAGATGGGACCTGGGGCAGGGGTTCAGCATCTGTCCTGTGAGGGAAGTCAGATCTGCATACTGAGAGTGGTGGGCTTCTTTGAAGCCTCCTGCCATGGAATGTAGGTTTGCAGGTCATCCTATTGGGTGTAATGTGTAAATACCTCTCCCAGAGAAGGCTTTGTGATTGACTGCCCAAGAGCAAAGGATCTCACCCTATGAGGTCAGAATCATGTCTCGTGGTAGCAGGCTGGCTAAAATGAGTCCGTCCCTATACAGACAGTTGGTAGGTTTTCAGAGGGCACCTCTATGGTATGTTTTGATTTGTGGACATTTACTAGGGAGTTTCTCAGATGTTTGCCTTGGTCAAAGGTCAACACTGGATGGTGTGTATTCAGTGGTCTCAAAACATTTCTTTCCCTTATTTATTTTTTCGATTTTTTTCACAAATAGGCTGTAAGT
The DNA here is from genome assembly GCF_031143425.1 of Pleurodeles waltl. Classification (NCBI taxonomy): domain Eukaryota; kingdom Metazoa; phylum Chordata; class Amphibia; order Caudata; family Salamandridae; genus Pleurodeles; species Pleurodeles waltl. Next base: position 360,443,840 of record NC_090439.1, read on the forward strand.
TGTCACCCAAGTCAAAAGACTGAAGGTGTTTTTTTTTAATTTTCCTAAGGCTGAAAATAGGCTTCACTCATTTTAGACATCAAGGTGTGCACAACAATCACTTGGGTCCTGATTAGCAAAGCTAAGATTAACCTTTTGTGTACGTTTAGGATTGTTTGTTATTCACAAATGAATTCTGCTGGTAGTATCTTTACGACTGTGGAGTCTCCACACAAAAAATGGTAGGTCAGTCCTATTATTTTATGTGTGGGGACTCAGCAGCTGTCAAAATAATATCAATAAAATAAGTTTGTGACTAGCAAAAAACCATAAACTTACACAAGAGTGTAAGTTCACCTTTGTGAATGAGGAACTGAATGAAGAATGAAAAAGCAGTCAAGACTCTGCAGTCTGTTCAACTCAGAAAAATGTGTGGGCCCAATTTACAAACTACATTTTGTAGTGTGTAAAGTAGTACTACAGTAATACTGCTCTAGTATCACTAAATGCAATACACAAACCTTTCACCTCTCCTGTCATTTCTGCCACATGGTGGCAGAAATTCCTGCACAGGTAGGCATACAAATTAGTCGTAAATGTGCAAGGGTCTGGGGAAAATTAAGAAATTGAAGAATACATGCTATTAAATGGGAGGGGTTTATGGAAATTTATGGAGAGGGTTGGAAGGGCCATGCCAATATATAAAACACACCCACAAAAAATCAGAATATTGCAGTTCACTAAATACACTTATTACTACCTATGACTATTTTGTGAATTGCAAAGGTCTTACTCTTTTGTGTTAGCATGTCCTTCTTAAATCTCTCTGTATATTTCCATAACTCCCACCCATTTCTGTATAATTTTCCTTATTTGCCATAATTTCTAGTGGTCCCTCCCAAATTTACTACAAAATCGTATGCCCATGTTTGGCAGTCTCTGCCACTATGGTGGAAATGTTTGACTGAAAAAGATAAGGGAGGCAGAGGTCTTCAACTATATTTGTAATTATGAGTTTGATTACTGTAATGCTACTTAATGTACTATAAATTGCAGTTTGTGACTCCAGTTCAATGGTTATTCATATTACCATAAGTTACAACCTAACCTTACTGAAACATCTATTGTAAATGAATGCCACGGTTAGGAATATGTATTACTTAAATATCAATTCAAAGCTAAACAGTCATTTTCAATAGTCACACTCCATCATTCATACATTGCAACATACTTAAATATGCATTTATGCTCAGGAAAAAGTATGGATAAATATCAGGCTGTTTTTCTGGCCATGCAGTGGAAGGTGTAAGCAAGTGCTATTAGAGAGGGAAGTGCTTGTGTTTCTCACTAACTAGGACTTTCAATAAGTGATCTGTGATGTAAGATTTGTCTTCCAAGCCTCCTTGACATCCTGGATAGATGTGGATGAGCCACCAAGGCATAGTTCAATGGAAGTGGTGTAGGTTGGCTCGAGATATTGCATCACACATTTATTAACATTGCAATATAGATGTGAATGAACAGTCACTGATATGGAAGCACAACAATCTAATATTTCTTTCAGAATATATAAATGTCTTTAGGATACTAATGAAAGTAAAACTATTAAAAGGTACATTAAACTGAGTGCACATTTCACAATGAAATGGTTATGCAGCACTTTATATATATTGAGTAAAATCACTAAATCATAATGAGAACCCGACTGTAACATGAAGGAATAGATATCCTAGTGGAAATGCTTCAAAGTAAACTCATTGCCTGCTCCAGGTTACCCCAGTTGCTCATCAGATTGTTTTTCAGTGTTGCTCAGGAAGTACATCCTTTCAGCTTCCCCCGAGAGAACTATTGTACATTGTATTGTATGTTTCCTAGGTTCCAGTTGGCATTTTCTTGTTCTAAAAATTTGGTGCCTGAAGCCTGTGGCCTTCTTCACATGACTGTGAATACTTTCCAGATGGCTATTGTATATTTCTCTCAGACATTGAGACAATTTGGTGTTAGCAGGAGGCTGTTTTGCTTTCCTTTATCTTATGACCGAGCTGACAAAACTTCTCTGGAATGCACTTCTTAGTTTAAAGAAGAAATTTATTGTTATTACTTCACCACGAGGTTCCTGAGAGACGAGATTAGTAGGTTGGAAGGACACTTTCAAAAGTAGTCACAGCAATGAAAGGAACATATATCAAAGTACTTCTCAATTGCAATGTACACCGCAAATACATGTGATTATATTATATCATAACTTCAAAGCAAAGAATAAAAGTAAAAATTCATCACCGTAGGGCCTATCACTGCTTGTCATCTTTCTCCTGCCTGCAAGTTGATGACTCCTGTTCAACTGTGAGAAAGAGATTTTCCACCCAAATGGGAGGTTAGGCCGCTGACATCCACTCCTGACTGAAGTCTTGGAAAATTCCCCCTCGCTGCTGGCCAGGGACACTCCTTATAATGAAAAAGCCTACTAACAGGGCCTGTCCTCTAATAGTCAAAACATGCAGAGTTGGGAAGAAAACAAGCCATTGGAGATTGGCCAGATCTCCTAAACCTTGCTCCTTCACAAGGCTGAGTAGAGAGGAAAACACAAAATATATGCTCTCTTATCACACTAGGGTTCGGTGTGAACAAAATACGCTTGGTCGACCATGTGGAAAAACACAGCTCATCTGCAATGTCTCAACTGCAATGTCGAACTCTACGATAAAGCCCATAGGCAGCTAAACTAAATACAAAATGTAATGTCTAATGCCACGTTAAAGCCAATAGGCAGCTAAACTGAAAACAAAATGTAATGTGCTACTGGTGAACATTGAACAACTAATATGCGCAGTGGTGAAACACAAAGTCAGTGGTCAAACACAATTAATGGCATAACAGAGGCCCATCCTCAAAGGATGGATGAGGCACAGCTGTTTCCTGCCCCACTTACATTTCAAATGGCTGCCTCAAGCCAATTCACAAAGGAATTTGACACAAACATTTAGTCACCCTTGGCCACTTGGAGCCTGGACAGGAGAAGCAAGGAAATTTCCAGAAGCAGATGAGGGATAGCCTAGAGGTTTTTCCCACTTCAAGTGATGGCACCAGGTATAAATATTGGACTCTCAGTCCAATGTTTCAGGTCTGTGGAGGGCCCTCAGGGAGACTGGTTTTCACTTAAGAGGACTTCCCTCCTGCTTGTAGCCTGCCTTGTACCATTAGAGGACTGCCCTGCTGACGAGGCCTGCCTTGCTGCTTGATCCCAGGACTACTAAAGTGACTCCAAGGGATACCTGACTGACCAGCTATGTGAGCTACAGGCACATAACAAGCTCCAGAGACCTTAAACCCTGTACCTAACTTCTGCCTGGAGTGACCTTCTGGACCCTTGTTGTGGTACCCAATGTACTCTTCCAGCCAAAATCTGAAACTTCAGTCTTAGAAAAATACTTCCTCTAAAAAGTGGCCTGAGAACCCACAGGAGTCCGTGAACTACTTCCTCACCGATCCACCCCAGGTGCATTGCCGGGTGGCCTGACATTGTGTTAGCTCCCACTACGTTCTTCTCCGCAGCAGCAAATCCTATTCAGCGGGACCGCCAAGCAACAGCATCATGCCTCATGCAGCTGCAGCATGCATTGTTGGCTACAGCCTATTGCCCTGTCCCACTTGAGATTTATTTCTTCAAAAAAAGTGACAAAGTCAGAACATATAAATCTTCACCACAACTTTGTCCAGCAGCACCCAAATGACAACACCTCCTCTTCAGACACCACTGGCTGCCTTGACCCACTGAACTGTAACTTCTCAGCAACATTTCTTCAAAATTAAGTCCAAAGGTAAACCGAAACTGAGCCCAATCCACCTCATGCAGCAAACCGTGCTCCAATGTGATTGGCCTTATCTTTTGACCTTCCCCCGGTTTTGCACTACCAGATACCCATGGTTGGCTTTTTGATCTTCTTGGTGGTACTTTTCACTTCAAACTTAAAGCACCTTAACTCCAGTACTACTGATTGGAATTAATTTGTTTTGGTGTCATTGTATTTATTACATTTTATTCTGTTTGCTAAATTGGTGTGGTGGCTTTCTTGTGCTGTGTTTTCAGTTTATTACTGTTTGCATGCTGCATGAATTCTAAGCTCAGTGTTTCTAAGGTGAGCCTGACAGCTTTTGTGTCAAGCTACCAGAAGGTTAAGAGCAGTTTAAGTTTATGACTTTTGTGCTTTATCCTGACAGGGATTCTGGGTGTTGCTTGGGAAGGGTCTTCACCCTTGTTTGTGCAGTACTACTCAGTGATATGTGTAACACTGAAATCCCTAAAAATATCCAACATCAAATTCAATTCAATATCAATTCAATTTTTTTTTTAATTCATCTTAGTTCTTGATTTGCCTATTTTTACCTTTTTTTAAATGTAAGTTACCTCACCTCCTTTTTGCTTAGAATGGTGATGAATCTGATCAACTTGGATGGCCTCAGTGAGGCATAGCTGCAGAGGCTTTGCAATGAGAGGGGAGTGAATGTGGGAAAGAAGCGCACAAAGGTGAACCTCCAGGCCGAGCATTTGAGGAAGTCGAAAGGATACAGGCCACACAAGTGAAGCAGTAAGAGGATGGTCCTGAGGAGGAGAAAGAGGACCTAGAGGAGGAAGATTAGTAGGAGAAGGAAGGCCTGGCCACAGACCTTGAACTGCAGCACTTTTGCAAGACCCTTGGATGGTTGGTTGAAGGCCAGTGATGTGAGTGACTACATTGGACTGTGCAGTTTTATTGCCAGAGAACACATGTTCAGCAATAGTTTTACAGCATTATGCCAGCACCTAGTGGACATTAAGGGCCTTATTATGAGTTTGGCGGTCCAGGCACTGCCATGGTGGTGGTCTGACCGCCGCTATATTGGCAGTCCAAATGCCATGTTACAATACATGCAGTGACATAAATAAAAGATGTTGGAAATGGCCTTTCTGCAGGGTCACCCCCTAACATTTTTCCTTCTGCCTTCTCTTGTTCTGACCTCATTTTTTCTGGCTTTAGGACTCTGTCCACTTTACCACTGCCAATCAGTGCTAAAGTGCATATGCTCTCTCCTTAAAACATGGTGACATTGGCTCATGCCCAATTGGCTTATTTAATTTACTTGTAAGTCCCTAGTCAAGTGCACTACAGGTGACCAGGGCCTGTAAATTAAATGCTACTAGTGGGCTACAGCACTGGTTGTGCCACCCACATAAGTAGCCCCCTAACCATGTCTCAGGCCTGCCTCTGCAGTGTCTGTGTGTTCAGTGTCACTGCCACTTTGACTTGGCATTTAAAAGTATTTGCCAAGCCTTAAACTCCCCTTTTCTACATATAAGTCACCCCTAAGGTAGGTCCTAGGTAGCCCATAGGGCAGGGCGCTATTTAGGTAAAAGGCAAGACATGAACATGTGTGTTCTATATGCCCTAGTAGTTTAAAACTTCTAAATTCATTTTTACACTGCTGTGAGGCATGCTCCTTTCATAGGATAGCATTAGGGCGTCCCTCATATAGTGTTTGAGTGGTAGATCCTGATCTGAAAGGAGTAGCCAGGCCAGAGTGGTGGTACAAAATCCTGCTTAATTGTGAAGCTGGATTTTATATTACTATTTTAGAAATGCTACTTTTAGAAAGTGAGCATTTCTCTACAATTAAATCCTTCTGTGCCTTACAAGCAACGTCTGCCTAGGTTTAGTTAACAGCTCCCTTGTGCATTCACTCAGACAAACCCCAAATACAGGATGCCCAGTCACACTTGCATACATCTGCATATTGAGGCCCATATTTATACTTTTTGACGCTAAACTGCGCTAACGCAGTTTAGCGTCAAAAAGTTTTGCGCCGGCTAACGCCATTCTGAAGCGCCATGCGGGCGCCGTATTTATTGAATGGCGTTAGCCGGCGCAAGCAGACCGGCGCTGCCTGGTGTGCGCGAGAAAAACCACGTACACCAGGCAGCGCCGGCGTAGGGGGAAAATGGCGCATGGGCGTCTTAAAATGGGGCAAGTCAGGTTACGTCGAAAAAATCGTCGTAACCCGACTTGCGCCATTTTTTTTCGACGCCCATCCCCCATCAACATGACTCCTATCATTGTAAAGATAGGAGTCATGCCCCCTTGCCCAATGGCCATGCCCAGGGGACTTCTGTCCCCTGGGCATGGTCATTGGGCATAGTGGCATGTAGGGGGGCACAAATCAGGCCCCCCTATGCCAAAAAAAATTATAAAAAAAAAATAAAAAAATACTTACCTGAACTTACCTGAATGTCCCTGGGGTGGGTCCCTCCAGCCTTGGGTGTCCTCCTGTGGTGGGCAAGGGTGGCAGGGGGGGTCCCTGGGGGCAGGGGAGGGCACTCTGGGCTCATTTTGAGCCCACTTGTCCCTTAACGCCATGCCTGACCCAGGCGTTAAAAAGCGGCGCAAATGCGCCGTTTTTAGCCACGCCCACTCCCGGGCGTCTCTTTTGCCCGGGAGTATAAATACCACGTAAAGGCCTGGGAGTCATTTTTTAGACGGGAACGCCTCCCTTGCATATCATTAACGCAAGGAAGGGGTTCACGCTAAAAAATGACGCACATTCCGGGAACTTTGGCGCTATACGCCTCTAACGCCATAGTATAAATATGGCGTTAGTTGGCGTTAGTTTAGCGTCGAATTTGCGTCTAAAAAAACGACGCAAATTCGGCGCAAACGGAGTATAAATACGGCCCTGAATGGGTCTTCCTGGGCTGGGAGGGTGGAGGGCCTGACACTTACATGTCAAAGGACAGTAGCCTGCCCTCACACAAAGGATTGCCACAACCTCTACTGGGGCCCTGGCAAACAGGATGGAACTGAAAGGGGACCTTTTGCACTTCTAAGCCACTCTTTGAAGTATCCCCCACCTCAAAGGCACATTTGGGTATTTAAACAGGGCCTCTGCCCCTTCCGACTCAGACACTTCTTAACAAGATACTTCTGAGGTAGAAACTCTACTTCATCAAGACACTTCCTGGAGAAGAACCTGAACCAGAACCTGCAACCTGCCAAGAAGAACTGCCTGGCTGCCAAAAGGACTCACCTGACTGCTTTCTGAGAAGGACTGCTGCCTTGCTGTTGCCCTGCTGCCTTGCTGCTCTCAGGCTGTGCTGAAGAAGTGCTTTCCAAGGGCTTGGATAGAGCTTGCTTCCTGTTCCCTGAAGTGTCAGGACCAAACAGGCTTCATTCCTGCAAGAAGAACTCCCTGTGCGGTGAAAATCAATGCACAGCCTGCAGGAAATGATGCACAGACTGCATCGCAGTGAGAAAATCACTGCACGCCGAACCGGAACAACGCAGCCCGACTTCGCAAGGAGAAGCGCCAGAGTAGCGACCGAAAATTTGACGCACGGCCCACTGGCTCGACGCAGCCCCTGTGACTTCCTCCTGCAAGTGCCAGATTTCAACACATCATCCCCGGGGCATCTGAAAACCCTGCAACCTGAAGTGGATCCCAGTCTGCGCTGGTTGAAAACTCGACAACGCATCATCTGTGTGTGCTGGAAAAATCGACACACACCTCCCCATTTTCCACGCATCTCCTCCTCTGCGGTCCATTGCAGAGTATTTGTACGCAAACCAGGCACTTTGTGCTTGCAAGAGACATTGTTTGCTTTTAAGAGACTAAAGACACTTTGGGGGTCATTTTGACCTTGGCGGTCTTTTTTAAAGACCGCCGAGGGACCGCCGTGCGGAAGACCACCAGTGTTGGCGGTTTGCCGCTCGGCCCATTATGATCGTTGGCAGCTCTCCGTCCTTTTACGGACGGAGAGCCGCCAACAGCCATACTGGCAGGAGGCGGGGAAGTGGTGGTTGCTTCACCTCCACCGCCACACCAACAGAACACCCCCCAGCGAATCACGTCCTGTGATTCGCCGTGGTGGTGTTCTGTTGGCGGTGTGGTGTCGCCGGAGCTGCCCCCATGGCTGCCGTCCCCTCCCGGAGGATCGACGGACAAGGTAAGTCGATCGTCCGTTAGGGGAGGGGGGTGTTGTGTGTTGTGTGGGTGCATGGGGGTGTGCGTGTGTGTATGTAGGGGGGGGTGAGTGCATGTATGCTTGCAGGGGTGTTGTGTGTATGGGAATGAGTGCGTGTATATCTGGGTATTTCTGTATGGATGTGTGCGTGTATGTTTGAATGTGGGTGTGCGTGTCTGACTGTGTGTGTGGATGTAGGAATGTATGCGTGTAAGTGTAAGTGTGTAGGTGGTGCCTGCGTGCGTGTCGTGTGGGTATGGGTGATGTGATGTTGGGGGTTGGGGTGGGGGGCCCTGCCGCCTTTGGGGGGTGGCAGGGGTGGTGGGCGGGGTAGGGGAGGGAGTTGGGGTGGGGGTGGGGGTTGGGGGTTGAAGGAATTCCCTGGCACTGATAGTGCTTACCACCATGGATTTCATGGCGTTCAAACCACTGGAAATCCACGGCGGTAAGCCAGGTCAAAATACCGCCGGCGGTATAGTGACGGCCGCCGGGCTGGAGACCCAGGTCTCCAGCCCAGCGGTCGTCTCCGCCCTGGCAGGCGGAACGGAGAACCGGCGGATGACCATGGCGGTAACCGCCATGGTCATAATTCCACCAAGTAAGATCGCCAGCCTGTTGGCGATTTTACCGCCGGTTCTCAGCCTTCCACCAGGGTCATAATGACCCCCTTTATATCACTTTTTACTGTGATATTTCAGCATGTACTTATTGTATCTTAATCATTTTGACCTGCATCTTACCAGATAAATATTATGGCCCTCATTATGACCTTGGCAGGCGGCTAAAGCCGCCCGCCAAGATCGGACCGTCAGGCGGCCGCCAATGCAGCCGCACTTCCGCCGCAGCCATTATGAGATCCCCGCTGGGCTGGTGGGTGGAAACCTGGTTTCCACCCGCCAGCCCAGCGGGGATCTCGGCCACAACACAGGAGCTGGCTCCAAATGGAGCTGGCGGTGTTGCAGCCGTGCGACGGGTGCAGTTGCACCCGTCGCGCTAGCAGACAGTGAAAAGCTGCACAGGGCCCTTTCAGGGGGCCCCTGCACTGCCCATGACACTGCCAGTGGCACTGGCACTGCCAGTGGCATGGGCAGTGCAGGGGCCCATGCCATGGGCCCCGCGACTCCCGGTACCGCCAGCCTTTTTCTGGCGGTTCAAACTGCCAGGAAAAGGCTGGTGGTAGGGGGACTCGTAATCCCCTGGGATTAAAACCGCCGGGCCATTGTGGTGGGAAAACCGCTGGCCCCGGCGGTGTGACCGCGGCGCTTCCGCTGCGGTCGTAATATCCTGGGAAGCACCGCCAGCCTGTTGCCGGTGATTCCGTCAAAACAGGGTTGTAATGACACCCTATATATTTTTGTGTGGAGTATTTTTGTGGTGTTCCTCTCTGTTATTGCATGATTTATTGCACAAATATTTTACACATTGCCTTCTAAGTTGAGCCTGACTGCTCAGTGCTAAGCTACTAGAGGGTGGGCAAAGGATAATTTGGAGTGTGTGTGACTTACACTGACTAGAGTGAGGGTCCTTGCTTGGACAGGGGGTAACCTGACTGCTAACCAAAGATCCCATTTCTAACAAAAGACCTCCTTGGTTCTGCCTACCCCACCAGCAAAAATAGACTGCGGCGCTGGTGATAGAAATCAATGCATTGGAAGGAGGGCAGACTGCCATTGCAGCCGCCGGTCCTATCACAATGTTTCTGTCCGCTGAGGTGACTGTGGAGGTCTAACCATACAACTGAGCCGGAGGAAAGAGAGGCATATAAGGCCAAAAAGTCACCAGTTCTCAGCTTCACATATCCGGTGCCGGCATGGAGCCAATCCTACACATCCTGTTGATGCTTGTACTGGTCCATGGTGCACAAAATCATCATCCTTGTGGATGCAACTGATGGTAAGCTAAACACAGGAACTCGATGAGCTGCCATTGCTCTGGTATGCCCTCTGTGGTCAAAAAAATTGTCTGTGCCCCAGTTCAGAGTTGTACACAATGTAGGACACAACCAAATCTACATGGTGCCCCCTTTGTCCAGGTCACTAACACTGCACCACCACATACTACAAATATTTCAATGTGTGCACATCCCAGTGATGTGCACACATCACTGGGCATAGTGATGTTTTCATAAAATTGTTATACAACAGCAGATCCTCATCAATCTCACATCTACAAATTGAAGTGACAGCCTCACATTTTTCACATGCCATGGCCTGTCGTGACATAACAGATACATCTATATGAATGTGTCATTGAACCGAAGCACACCTCTCATGCGACATCCTTGTAATGGACTTACACATATCACCTACACTGCAAAAGAATGTAAGGGAAATGGGATACAGAATAATTTGTGTGACACACACCCAAAGCACACAATGTAAACAATCACTGCTCAATTCGTATGGTGGCATCAGGGGGACCCCAGGCAGGCTGCTGCCTGGGACACAGTCCACTTTGCACATGCTTCTAAAATAATATTTTCACAGGAACTGTGGTCTGATGGATATCAGGGACAAACACTCGTATTAACAAGTGTTATGCCCAGGTGGCAAATGTGCAAGTACAAGCTTAGGCAGCAAATACAACAGTAATAGCATGGGTCACAAAATTAAAAGTAGGTGTAAGGTACAAACATCAAAAGACACGTCCATTCAATTCTATAGGAAGGCAGCACAATTGAACACCCTCCCCTCCGTGTGTGGACAAACAAACCTCTGGTCTACAAACATGATACAAATGTCCAATCTACATCAGAGGAGAAATGAAATGCAATAGATGCTGACAAGGACCAAGCTAAGATGAAAAACTATATGAAACAACACCCAATGCAAGGCCACCCCAATTGGATTACATCCCATACATCCATCCATCTAACATCCCCCCATGTCCTAAATGACTCAAGCACTGGTTCCACAGTCTGGTTTTTATTACTAAATCAAATGGCTCAGCAATTAGGGCTAAACAAACACAACTTGGTCCTACATCGCTAATTATATATGAACTTTAAAAAGGTATAAAAGTAATGTCAGGACCAATATTTAGTACGACAACCAAAGGAACTTTATTGACAAAACTCCAAAAATGGAGTAAAGGCCAATGGCCAGTCCATGAAAGTATTCACTATAGCACACTGGTGTGCCACAAAACGTGTTTCACTAATCACTGCCACAGGAGCCTCTGCAGGAAGGGGCATCTAATGGGCATTCCAGGCACCTCACTGATCACCCCTAGGTCTTGTGGGGTCAAGTTTAGGATGGGTAAGTTTGGTTTTGAGAGGGTCGGGCTTCACTTTGCGAGGGGTGTGTTTCTTCTTGGGTGTGGGGGACCCATGCCTGAGTCAGGGGGGTGTCACTAGAAAGGATTGGACATTGAAGAGATGGGCTGGGTTGTGGGCAGGGTCCTTTTGTTGACTGGGTCTGTGGTGTTGTGGTGGTGTCTTAAGGTATGGTGTGTCTGTGTGTCTGTCTGGGTGTGTCTGTGTGTGTTGGGGTTGTATCTGGGGTGTGAGTTGAGTGATGGCTGGGTCTGTGGGTGTTAGAGTGATGTCTGGGGTTATGGTGGGAGTGGTGGCTATGTGTTTGTTGGGGTGGTGTCTGGGGTAAGGTGGACGTAGTAGTGGTTGTTAGTGAGGTGATTGACTGTTGAGTGCTTGTATGCTTGTGTGTGTGCAGAGATATGTGTGAGTGTGCTTTGGACAGGTATAGGAATAGGGAAATTGGATGAGGAAGAAGAAGGTGGTGGGGGATTGTTGTGGGGGTAAAAGGCTGCTGTGAGGGAGGAGGACAGAGGCTGAAAGAGCTATGTAGGCCACACATAGCACTATGAATACCTTTCAGATATGCAACCATCTGTTGGAACTTGGTGCCCTGGTTGGCATGCAGAATGGCAGTCTGACCCACAGAGATGCTCCTCAGGAGGTCAATAGACTTTTCACTCAGGACAGCAGTGGTTGCAGGGGCAGGGGGTGAGGTGCCTGGCACGAAGGTGATGCCCACCTTCTTGGGAAGCACGCACAGCCAAATCGTAGGGAGCAACAGGAAGAATGGAGATGGAATTGGGGGTGGAATTGGGGGATGGAACAGGAGCAGGTCCTGAGTTTTCCGCCACCACTAGGGAGTATCCACTGGAGGTTGACTCTGAAGATGATTTTGTGGAGCCACTGGGTCCCTCTATGGTTGTTGGCTCATGACTGGAGGTACCATGGCCAGCTGCTTCCCCATGACATTGGCCCTGTCTCCTCCGCTTGCCTGGGATGTTGCTGAAATCACAAACACAAATAGGGTCACTCCATGTGCCTCAACCCACTTGAACAACAGCTTTGATCACAAAACATTACCCAAAATGTACAGAAGCCCCCGCCACAAGGTCCTCCAAATGACCTTCAGCATTTGCTACACCACATGCATGCATGCTACATGAACTGCAAACATTTGTACTCAGAAAAATCTGATTCACATACAACTTCAATTGCATGAGTGAAGTTGTCCAATCACAATACCCATGAATCTATTAGGAGACCTTGTCATCTTGGATGGTTTGGCTCTTGTAGAACCCCTCACTAACCTGTGGGCATCAATTATCATGACAATGCCAAATTCATTCTCACAGATTCAATAAAAGGTCCTGCAATCAGCATGCATACATATCCACAATACCACATCATGAAGAATTGTTTGGCAAATAATCCGCCATGTTGCAGTAGGAAGTACAGTAGCAGGAGCAAGGTGACATTGACACAGCCATGTCACCCTGCAAAAGCTCACCAATGGTTACTTCACAATATGTACATTGTCTGAATACTCTTATGGAAGTTGTACTAATGTTGCTTTGCCAGATGACATACCTTGCACTGGCATGTACAATTGAGACAATTTGGTCAAAATGTCTGGGAGATCTGTCTAGAAATATCCATTACAGAATGAATCAGCTAGACCTAGGAGAGTCACTTGTCTCACTTGGAACTGCTGAGAGCACCCTTCTAACATTATATAACTAAAAGCCAATAGTCCATTGAATGTTGTTGTGGCTCAGGGAATCTCCATCATCTGAAGAGTGGTTTTAACCTGATTCTCACCGGGAGGCACATCACTGTATCTTTTTGTCATGCAAACACAGATTCTATTAGATTATGGATTGTACACACATATGATTCCAACATTTCTACATGTCACTTCCTGATACATGTCAACAGTCAGGTAATGAACCTACAACAACTGACATGTGCTAAGCATGTAGTCAAATGTTTCCACATCAATGGCATGGAACTGTACATTGTGGCTAAGTAATGTAGATCTGCCTGTCATGTTCATAATTGTTCCTGCATTTGTTCATGAGAATTGACATGGAGTAACACCTTAGGGTATGTGGGACCCAACAAACAATGTTGACACACTCCTGTCTGGGGAATCAAATGACCTGTATACCCATCATACACACATATTTTCCAAGGGATTTTGGCATGCACACATATGTGATAGAATCAGACATCATCCCATTAAGACAGATGGAACATGTATGAAACAGTAGTGGAAAGGATACTACAAAAGTGCATGTCAGCACAGTTAGGGGCATATTTATAGTCTGCTTGCGCCATTTTTTTTACGCAAATCCGGCGCAAACTCAACTCCATATTTATACTTTGGCGCTAGACCCGTCTAGAGCCAAAATCCATGGTGTTTGAGTCATTTTTTAGCATGGACACTTACCTTGCGCTAATGATCTGCAAGGTAGGCGTTTCCATCCAACAAATGACTCTAAGGCATGTGCGCCTTATTCTTGCTCCCGTGTCATTTTGACGCAAGGGAGGAGGTGGGCCTTAAAAAATGGCACCCAGCCGGATTTGCACCGTTTTTTACCGCCTGGGTCAGGGCAGGCGTTAAGGGACCTGTGGGCTCATTTCCATGGTCTCCGAGCAGGAAAGCAGTCCACAGGTGCCATACCCTGCCCCCAGGGACACCCCCTGCCACCCGAGCCCACCCCTGGAGGACACCCATGGATGGGGGGACCCATCTACGGTAAGTAGAGGTAAGTAATATTTACTTTTTTTAGGTGGCATGGGGGGCCCAACTTGGGCCCCCCAACATGCCAGACATAAGTCCTCTGGGCATGGCCTTTGGGCGGGGGCATGACTCTTGTCTTTGCTAAGACAGGAGTCATTTCCATGGGGTTTGTGCATCAGAAAAAGACGCTAGTAAGGTTAGAGTACATTTTTTTATTCTAACCTGACCATTCTTGACGCACAACCCCCAGTCTTCCCTATGCCTCCGCTGCCCAGTTAGAGTAATTTATTTTGACGCTAACCAGGCCGCAGCGCCAGCTACAGTCATTCCTTAAATATGATGCCTGGCTGGCGCGTTGGAACGGCGGTAGGTGGCGTTAAACTTTTTGACGCAAACCTTCACTGGCGCAGGTTTGTGTCAAAAATAATAAGTATGGGCCTTATTGTTGCCAACAGTGATGTCACCCAAATCATGTAACTGTACATTCATTACTTACCAAGAAAAAGTGTTGCTCACTGACTGCACACAAAGAACAATGTATGCCATGTCACATGCATGATGGCCACCATCACATGAAAGACAGTAGTGAGGTTCTAACACTCTTGACACACTGACAGCAAGTGGCCTGTTGGGTACAGATGCCAATATACTCATTTGAGCAGACACATGGCTGAGTACAATGATCTATCACCACATGTTGTTCGATGTTGGAGCTGACACACTAAAGACAAGGGGACTGTTGAGTACAAATGACACCCACAACATGAAACAACATGTGATGATTGGTCACTGTACTCAGCCATGTGTCTGCCCAAGAGAGTATATTGGTAGTAGACTGTACTCTGTTGTGACTCTGGCTACTAGGACAATAGGCAAGGCACATCAGCATGCACATATCACCATAGTTACACAAACAACAACTCATCTTGTATATTACACATGGGCCATCTGCAACATTCATGGGGAGATGACTACCTGTAGCACATCGACCTGGCAATGTAACAGGCAGAAATCTGCCCAGGACTCCCCCCTGTAACTGCTGTGCTTCTCTTAAAAGTCCATCGAGCTAGGTCACCACCAGTATGCCGGCCATCAGGGGGGTCAGGGTCCAGCGTGCGCCACACGCATGTTGGGAGAACAGCCCCAGCTGTACCTCCGCAAACTTCCAGGCCCATCATCTCAGGTCCTCCCACCTTTTCGGACAGTGGATGCTCCGCTGACGATGGACCCCAAAGGTCCACACCTTCTGAGTGATGGCTCTCCAAATCCATTGCTCCTGATGGTCGTAGACCTGCATCAAGGCAACAGACAAATGAAGAGGTCACTATTTAATTGTTTTAATTCTGAACTGGTTGTTTAATACACATCTTGGAAACAAGCATTGTGTACTTGGCAACACACTACATGTATGAAGGACACATGGTGATATGTACAGGGATGGAAATACACACTTTTGGAATTGTCTGCTGACTACACACAACTCTGGTCGTGACCTACACTGTCTAAGCAAGCCTACTAACAATATGTAGCCTAGCCCAAGCAACCTGTACAGTGATGTAAGCCACAATGACACACAACACACCATGTGGACCTTCTGAAGGGTAAACTACTTGTGCATGAGTGTACAGACACCTTAACATCCAGGCACCATGACTTGCTGCATACATGAGAGTTACTTTGTTGTCATACCACAGTTTACTTAGGCCAGATCTGGGCTCAGTGAGCAGTTGGACTTTACACATTGCTACCAACTTCCTCAACTGACTCAACAGTATACATACACAGCTTATGCTGTATTGCCAATACATTTGTCGCGTGGGCTCTCATTATCCTAAATGAGACTACTGGATTTCTAGGTAGCAGGCTCGTTCAAGGTGTGGGGACTGAGTCTGACCCACTTGGAAGGACCTCTGTCACACTAAATCCGGTTTTGCTCCGGCTAACTAGCAGTGCCTCATCTCTCCCAAGGGGAAGGGATGATTGGGCAGCCGAGCGCATGACATCTTTGGAACTTCTCAGGGAAGTCGTGGTCACTCAGATCCAAACCAGCTTTCTCATTTACAGTATGATCTCATATACAAATGACAAAGGCAGTTTAAGTTTTATATATTGTTTTAATAAAACGACTGCATTTTAGATATTAAGGCATGAGCCGCAATAACCAGAACCATACAACACAGTAGGATTGAAATAGTCACGAGGAGAGTGAAACATAAGAATAATGCTATCATGGTGTTAACAATTTCTACTCTCTCTCAGCTAGTTCTATTTCGAGCACAGCTTGTTAAGCTTCTAACTTGCCTTTCAGATTCCCTGGGAAGACATCAACCCTCATACCTGAGCAAAGGCCTGTGATCTGGTTCAGCATCTGTAACGAGGCAGTCAGCGTCTAGTTGTGGTTCCCTGGTCGGAATCTCCCTCCTCCGTGTGTTGGGACAAGGAAGTGTTTTTATAACTAACATGCCAGTGTGATCACAAAATGTCCCTACGCAAGAATGCCAAAGACTAAACTCCTACCACGTCTATCGGCAATGTACCAGACTGTATCCTTGACTGAAGCACAGAGTGAACAAGAATGTGTTATTGAGAACTCCAGTGCTGAAGTAGGCTAAACAGTGTGATATAAAAAATAAAACAAGACCGTAGAACTGGTTATTTGAAAAATAACAGTACGAAGCCGAATAAAAAGCATTTAGAGCAAAGTGCACAGAGGCTCTAAGCTGCGAGCAAAGGAATAAAATACATCCAGGGCAAAGTGCACAAAGGCCTAAAGCCTGAAGCTAATGCGCAAAGGATACATAAAACTGATCACACTACACATTATTGTGTCATTTACCATCATCAGAGCATCACATGTCTGTAAAGTTCATTTGCATAAATATATGAAGACAAAACAAGGAGGATCTGGGGCTCATCACACATGACACAACACAATGGTCATTTGGCATACACAGAGTACAGGGCTGCACACTCCATAACCTGTACATCCTTTATATGGACCACAGATTGTGATAACAAGCACCCAAATAAATCTATGGGACTCAGAGGGACATTGTAGCCTGTGAGGAAGGAAATGGTGGTGTTGAACAGAGTCATATATGCCAATGAGGTAGTTACCTGCTACTCTGGTGAGCTACAGAGCTGGCCATACGGGGGAAGAACATCTTCTGCTAGCCTCTGCAGCTCCTCTGGTGAGAAGGCAGGGGCCCTTTTACTTGTTTCGCCTGCCATGATTGCACCTAGAGGTGACATACAGTGGTTGACATTGTCATAGTTGGACTCTCGATCCTAGGCGAGACTGCTGGTTTAGGGATGACAACACTTTTGTTTGTAGGCGACTAGGCAAATCCTACAATAAGTCACAACTGAAGGCCCAACCCTCCCAGCTCATAAGCAGTACCTCACCAAAAACCCAAACAGTAAAAAGTGTTTTCTGGCAGGCTTTATGCGTGGACTCTAGAATGCAACATCTCAGTGGAGTTGTGGTGGAACGGAGATTATCCTTTTCTCATGTTGGCAAAAAGTCTCATTCACACACATGCAGTAAAGGAGATGCAGGAGAGTTTTTAACGGATGTATTAAAAAGACTGCAATCTACCGTAAAATGCATGAGCTGCAATGATTAGGATAGTTAACAATGAAAGAAGCAGAATGGTAAAGATGAGAGTCATGAGTACAAAGACCCCGACCACATTCCAATGAACATTTAGGCCCTCATTATGACATTGGCGGTAAATCCCACTTACTGCCATGTTGACTTCCGCCGCCACGGATATCCGTTCACCATATTATGACACAACCACACTCCAATCCATCACTATTCAGCCACAGACACAATTCCGCCACACTAATGGTCAGTGATAAACTGGTGGTATCAAAACCCACACTGTTATACCTAAAGGACAATGCCCATCACATTATGGCCCACAAATCACCACAGCAGACATTCAATGGCGGTAAACCATTGGCTGTACATACCACAGCACTCAAAATACACACACAAACAAAACAACACCACATTGGACATTTCAAACAAAACACACCTGACACCCATAAACCCACCACACCCACACCACTATAAAACACACACCCACATTACCCACAACCCTTTATGACTATACACCATTGGAATGAGACAGACACCATGACCACAGACAAGACAAGAGCCACACACTACCTACACCTATACACCCCTCACGTACCCCACATCATACACCCCAACACATTACCCAACACACCCTCGCCTGCACACCCCACACAACATCCATGGCACCACAAAGACACCCCCAATTCTCAGAGGAGGAGCTAAGGGTCATGGGGAAAGAAATCATCGGGGTAGTGCCTCAGCTATTTGGAGCACAAGTGCAACAGATATCCATTGCAAGGAAGATTGAGATAGAATCGAGAATCATGGACAGGGTCAACGCCATTGGACAGCACCCCAGAACAAGGGTAGACATCAGGAAGAGGTGGAACGACCTATGGGGAAGGTACGTTCCATAGCATCAAGACACCAACTCGCTGTACAGAGGACTGGCAGTGGACCCCCACCTCCTCCTCCACAACTAACAACATGGGAGGAGCAAGTCTTGCATCCTGAGGGCCTGGCCAGAGTAGGAGGAGGGCTGGACTCTGGTAAGTCAACTCTTTACTACTATCACCCTCCTACCTGCATGCCATCACATACTCCCACCCTCACCTTCACTCCCATCACTCCACCACCTCCCACACGCTCCACCATAACATCTCACTCATCCCAATGCCAACCCCTGCATGCTCTACCAATGCATGGACATCTATCACTAAAGCATGCACACTAGAGAGAATCAGCTAGCCCACCACATACCAACTTACACAAGTTAAAGCTGCCAGAGCAAATACAACCAAAGAGGCCAACCCACCGATGCACAATATGTCACTCACAGAAACAATAACACATCATTTACATCCCCACAGGTATCCAACCAATGTCACCAGAGAGGAGGTGCCAGCAATATCCAGTCCCCTAACTGAAGAGGCCCACAGTGATGACAGCAACTCTGGTCGCCTGAATCTGGATGACCAACCTGGCCCATCAGGGACCTCTGGATAGTCGGTTACCCAAGCCCAGTCACACACCACCACAGAACCTCCCACATCTGGAAACACCACCACAGCACCCACCCAGCATACCCATACCTCTGTCCCCAGGACACGTCAATCAGCAGTTTGTCAAACTTTACAGGGACCCCAGGGCACACCTCATACCCAAGACAATCAGAGACCTGGGGTCATTGACAGTGGGCAAACGGTTCAGAGGACAGAGGCACCGGACAACAGTGAAACTGGGAGGACTGCTGTGCACCAAGGGGAGGACAGGCCCAGGGAACCGACTTTCCAGGAGGCACCCACCTAGATCCTGGGAGCATATCCACATTCCCAGGACACAATGGGCCAGATCCTGGACAATGTGCAGGATAGCAGGCAGCGACAGGAGGGACAGTACCAGGGGATCAGGGAGGACTTTCAGGCCATCAACACCACCCTGGTCTCCATAGCAGGGGTGCTGGCAGACATGACCAACATTATGAGGGAGGCAGTCTAACACCAGCGGGGCCCTGCCACTAGCCAGTCACCTGAACTGCCTTCCACCTCCACTGCCGCTAGTGGCCAGGAGGCCCGCCACAAGACTCACAGGCCACCAGCACCCCTCCCCCTGCAGAAGGAGAACCACCTCACAAATGTTCCTTGCGATCCAGGAAGAAGCCAGAGACTATTGCTAAGACCCCTGCAGGGAAATGAGACTCTCCTGATTGTCACCCTTGTGCCCCACTCTGTCACCCTGTCCACCTTGAACTGCCATTGCTCCCCTTCCTATGTCCCAATGGACATTGCACCTGTGCTACAGACTGGAACTATACCATGGAATTTCCTCCATCATCACCCCATCCCATTGCACTTACCCCTCTTTTTCTTAGCACTTCAATAAACACCCTTGGAGTATGGAGTATGTCACATTTTTAAAGCATGTATTCATGTAAACAGGTACAAACAATGCAATTCAACTGTACAGTAAACAAGCACATAAGAAAGACCTGTAGTTGGCTGCAGTGATCAGACCAGGAGCTATAGTGAGGCACCAACATCTGTAAAATGAATTGCCAAAGGGTACAGCAAGTGGGCCTAGAAGTGGGAAATAACAGCATGCCAGTGCCAAAGAATTTCAAAATAATGACAATGCAATGTGAAGTAACACTGTCTTACTTGTGTGTCATTGGAAATGTTGTATCACTGCTGTTCCATTGTCCTCATCCTCATCCTCTGCCTCCTCATCCTCACTGTCCACAGGGTCCACTGCTGCCACACGGCCATCTCCAGCTTCCTCCTCTTGCAAAAAAGCCACATGGCGTATCAGGGCAAGGTTGTGCAACATGCAGCATGCCACTATTATCAGGCAGACCTTCTTGGGTGAGTAGCACAGGGATCCACCTGTTAAATGAAGGCACCAAAACCTCACCTTCAGGAGGCCAAGGTTCTTTCTATGATCCTTCTGGTCCGCCCATGTGCCTCATTATAACGTTCCTCTGCCCTTGTCCTGGCATTCCTCACAGAGGTCAGGAGCCATGATAGGTTGGGATAACCAGAGTCACATGCAAATATTGAGGGACAACATTTAGCCACACACTATTCCATATGGCCCACACCTTACCCATACAACAACATATACTTGGTGGGGACCAGGGTTCACCTATTAGCCACACCCTGTGCCTCTGTAGTTGGCCCATCACATTTTGGGATGCTGCTGTTCCTCAGGATAAAGGCATCATGTACCGACCCAGGATACTTAGCATTGACATGGGAGATGTACTGGTCCACCAAGCACACCATCTGTACATTCATTGAGTGGAAACTCTTACGATTTCTGTACACCTGTTCATTTTGACAAGGGTGGGGGGGACAAAAGAAATATGTGTTCAATCAATTGCCCCAATTACGTTGGGGATATGTCCCATTGCATAGAAGTCAGCCTTCACTGTGGCCAAATCCTCCACCTGGGGAAATACAATGTAGCTGCACATGTGTTTAATCAGGGCAGACAACTCTCTGGTCAGCAATATTGAAAACATTGGCTGTGACATTCCTGCTGGCAAGTTCACTGTCACTTGGAAAGAACCAGTTGCCAGGAAATGGAACACTGATAGAACTAGCACAAGAGGGGGGATCCCAGTGGGGTGATGGATAGCAGATGTCAGGTCAGGCTCCAATTGGGCACACTTCTCTGTGATTGTGGCCTTGTCAAGTCTATAGGTGAGTATTTGGTGCCTGTCCTCCATTGTAGCCAAGCCCACGGGGGTATGTCTCCATCTCCTATTCATCCACAGCGGTAGCAATCTATGGGACAAAAAAGTGAGGAACTGGTCACAAACTGAACAATGGGGCTGCAACAGTACAATGCATGCTGTCAAATTGTAATAGGTAAGTGTCCTGTATGTCTAAATTTAGACAGTGACGCAGTAATTATCCTGGGCCTAACCCCGCCTGAAATGGCGTCCACCTGTCCTGTGTGGAGGGACAGGTGAAAGTGAGGTAATTCCGCTGACGTTGTGCACAATTGCAGGAGGCAGACACGAACCTCTATGCAACTCCTCATTGGTTAACATCGGGCCCTATAGGGTACAGTGGCCAATTATGATGTACGCCAGCGGTAACGGTATGCACCGCCGTGGATGTGACTGCCATTTTCTATCTGATTTCTCACTTGCTACTGACCTTCCACAGGAGAGGACCTACACTGCATGTGCTGCTGTAACCTGTGTCTGGAACCTACCATGGCCTGTGTGACTGGGGAAAGGGCCCTTGCCTTCACCTCGGCAGAGCTGAAGAGACTGGTGGATGGGGTCTTTCCCCACGACGGGCAGCTGTATTGGCCTCCAGACCAACAGGTGAGTACACGGTTGGCATGATGCATGTGGCATGAATGCATGGATTGGTGTATGAAGGCCTTGTGTAAGGGTGCTTGGTGGGTGTCTGCTGGGCAGCATACAGGTTCTGTGCTGGGCCATGTGTGTGTAAATGGTGATTTGAAGGGAAATGGTGGGCCATAAGTGTAACAGACAGGACTGTCTGACTGATACTATTTTCCTGTGTGTTTTCCCTCTGCAGGTCAGCCCCCATCAAAAGAAGGGTATATGGCGTGCCATCACCAAGGAGGTGTGGACCCTGGGGGTCAATGGCAGATGTAGCACCCACTGTCGGGAACGGTGGGAGGACCTGAGATGCTGGGCACGGAAGATGGCGGAGGCCCAACTGGGGATGGCCTCCCAATGAGGAAGGGGTGCCCATCAAACCCTGACCCCCCTAATGGCCCACATACTGGCAGAGGCCTATCCTGAGCTGGATAGGTGCTTGAGGGTGTCACAGCAGCCACAAGGGGGTGAGTACAATGGCCATCATCACAACGTACGCATGGTAGGGTGGTATCTGAGCGGGGGATGTGTGTCAGTTGGTGCCCCTAGGCAGGCCTGACATTGCAGAGTAGGTCCCCTGGTGGCAAGGGTCCTGAAGGGATAATCCTGCTACGTAGCTTGTAGGCATCCTCTACTGGTCAGGGCTGCGTGGGTCCCAGGTGTGCTGCATTTGGTGGTGTGTTCCCCTCCCTATGCCTTGGTGGCTAGCAATATCACTGGTAGTCTAATGCATATTGTGTAGGCCTGTTCCCTGTGTGAGAAGGTGGTGTGTACGCCAACGTGGTGTTGGTGCAGCCATTGATCCAGTGTATCCTTTATCTCTTCCCCCCTTTTTGTTTTGTCACCCTGTCCTAATGTGCATTAGCATCATCTGGCAGAGGAGCAAAGGCACCGGCGACGGAGGGAGCTGCATCCCACAGGACCCAGGGGGCAGAGTCCACCAACAGTGAGGGAACCAGTGGGACAGAGGGCGAGGGGAGCACCACAGCAGAGACTGGAAGGGACAGTTCGGACACAGATGCCTCCTCCGATGGAAGCTCCCTGGTGATGGCAGACACCTCTGTGACAACCCTAGCTACAGGTACAGCCACCACCCCCGTACCAGCATCCCCCTCCCAGCAGCCCCTCATCGAGTTGCCCGTGCCAGCTCACCCAGGAGGGTGGGCATCTCCTTCACCCTAGGAACCTCAGGCCCTACCCCAGTGAGCCCTGCTGCCCTCAGTAAGGAAGCTGTTGACCTCCTGAGATCCATCTCTGTAGGGCAGCCAACCATTGTGAATGCCATCCAGGGGCTGGCAGCCCAGATACAACAGACTAATGCATTCCTGGAGGGCATTCACACTGGCTTGGCGGGCCAACAGAGATCGATCCAGGCTCTGGCCTCCTCTCTGATGGCAGCCATTGTCCCTGGTTCCACCCCCCTCCAACTTCCTCTTCCATTCCCCAGGACCAAGAGCACAGGGCACGATGCCCCCTCCAGAATCAGTGGGTAATACACCCACCAACCCTAGTCTCCCCAGGACCAGGAGCACAGGGCACGATGCCCCCTCCAGAACCAGTGAGTAATACACCCAACAACCCCAGCCTCCCCAGGACCAAGAGCACAGGGCACAATGACCCCTCCAGAACCAGTGGGTAATACACCCATCAACCCAAGCCTCCCCAGGATCAAGGAGCACAGGACACGATCCCCCCTCCAGAACCAGTGTGGGAGACACCCACTCCAGAAATTGTGGCCTTGCACTCCCCAGGACCAAGCATAGGATATGTTGCCCCTTCCAGGGCATGTGGGCAAGTCACCCACCTGAGAGACTGTGGCCTTGCACTCCCAATGACCAAGCACAGGGCATGTTGCCCCCTCCAGAGCAAGTGGGCAAGTCACCCACCTGAGAGACTGTGGCCTTGACTTCCCAGGACGAAGCACAGGGCATGTTGCTCCCTCCAGAGCAAGTGGGCAAGTCACCCACTTGAGAGACTGTGGCCTTGCACTCCCCAGAACCATGCACAGGGCATGTTGCCCCCTCCAGAACAAGTGGTCTTGTTTCATCTCCCGGCTGTGGTGCCCCCGTCCTCCTGACGTGCCTGCTTTTTTACCAACTGATGCCCCTGCAGTGTTCTCTCCGTGTTGATGCAGGTGACAAGTGGGGCCTTGGACTTTGGGATGTGGCCCTGTGGCCCACACACACTGAGGACTAGGCAGTGTCCCTCAAACTTTACAATTGTATAGATCTGTTGCATTGCATTTTCTTATTTGTACTGTGTTGATCTTATTACACTCACTTTAGTGAATTCCTGTTGTCCTTGCACTATTCATCTGAGGTACGGGGTGAATATGATTTAGTACTGCAGCTGTATGTGTGTATGGTGTTGGGGGTGAGGGTGTGTGTTGTGCATGTGTGAGTGTCACTCTCTTTTTCCTCCTCCCCTCTCTTGTGTGCTAGGCTGCTGTACTCACCGTCGTTGTCTTCACAGTCGTAGGTGTTCGTGGTGGAAAAGCATGTAGAAGAGCATGGGGAAGACGTACAGCTCGGGTTCCGTGGCGACATGGTTGTTCCCTGTTTCTCCATTGGAGAGTCCTTTCCCTTCTGTGCAGTGTTTCTGCCAGGCTTTTGATGTCCTTGGTACCGCCCCAGAAAAGGTGGCAGATTGTGTTCTTGTAATATGGTGCGAGGAACATTGACTTCCGCCTGGCTGTAGGTGGCTTCCGCCGTGGTGCCTGTTGTTTCCGCCCTGGCAGTCTGTGTGGTAAAATGGCTGTCTATCTGAGTTCTCACTGCCCTGGTCATAATTTGGAGGTATTTACCACCAGCCTGTTGGTGGTACTACTGCCACTTTGACACCAACCGCCAGGGTTGTAATGAGGGCCATAGTGTATCATCCCTAGCATAGAGAACCTAGGGCCAGATGTAGCAAACAGTTTGCACGTTGCAAACAGCAAAGTTTGCTGTTTGCGACGTGCAAACTGCACTTGGCAATGCACAAAACCCCTTTTGCAATTTGGTAACCTGGTTGCGGAATCGTAAAACGGGTTTGTGAGTCGCAATTAGGAAGGGGAGTCCCCTTCCTAATTGCGACTCACAGTGCAATGCCAGATTGCTTTGTGACCGTGAACACGGTCGCAAAGCAATCGCAGTTAGCACCCATGGGACCCCTTCCCCTTTGTGAATGGCATTAAAAACAGTTTTCCAGAGCAGACAGTGGTCCTATGGACCACTGCCTGCTCTAAAAAAATGAAAAGAAAACGTTTCATTTTTTAGTTTTGTAATGCATCTCGTTTTCCTTTAAGGAAAACGGGCTGCATTATCAACAAAAAAAAAACTGCTTTATTTAAAAGCAGTCACAGACATGGTGGTCTGCTGTCTCCAGCAAGCCACCATCCCTGTGAGTGCCACGAGTCTCAAGAGGGTCGCAAATTGTGACCCACTCATTAATATTAAAGAAGTGGGCCTTTGGGACCCCCTTGCAAGTCGCAGATGGTGTCAGGGAAACCATCCTACATTCCCATTTGCGACTAGCAAATTGCGAGTCGCTCTGACTCGCAATTTTCAAGTCGCAAATTGGAATATACCTACATCTGTCCCTTTATCCCTAACATAACAAAATCTAGGTGTGTTAAACCTAATCTGCCAGTGTCAGGTCCATGAGAAGTGCCCCCAACTCTTATTACCTTGGAATGAGATCTAGGTCAGACTTCGTGGTGACACATAGGCTGAATATGCATCAAGGAGACATGCAACATAGATGGCGTTCATAGTATCTGTTTGGACTCGCTCTGATAACCTTGTCTGCGTGAGATGTATTTATACAGATCTTGTAGGAACCCTGATGCAGGTATGTTCCCAAACAAAAGATAAGCAATTCCCTCCAAAAGTACTTTATGGCTTCCCACATGGGCCAGGACTGTCATCCACATCCACATGTCCAGGAGTGTCATCATCACTGAAAGCTTCATCCAGAGGTGGGTTGGGAGTCTGGTCAGTGGACAATGTCTGAGCAGGTACTGTACCAGCTCAACCTGTTGAGAAATAAAGTACATTGTTATTGGTTGAAATGTGTTGACTGTAAGTAGAGACCTTGGCCAATCTTAAGTGGTAGATTAGCTGATTGTGCTATGTTAAGAAGTTGTTGAAGTTGTTGACCTGATGTGTGAAGATTGCAGAAACTATTAGACTCAAGCAGCTCATTAGATGTGCTGATCAGCTGACCTTTAAATGAGGTAATGAACATGACATCATACCAGGGGCAGCTCCTCCTTTAGGGCAGAGGAGCTTCACCTCACCAAAACTTTCACAACGAGGGGATAATATACTATGCTTTGAGCAGAGTCAGGATTGGCCGCAGGGCAGGCTTGGAGCCTGTGCCTGTGTGTGCAGCCAGGAGGGAAGAGGAGCATGGCACGGGACCGTGCCGAAAAGGTAAGCGTTTTTTTTTATGCGCCACACCCGCCCCACTTTTTTGGAGCAAAGCGGGCCGCCACTGCATCTTTCAAACATTTAAGCCAATACAGTGGAGAGGTGACCTGTGTATTTGACTATTGTGTGAGACACAGGCAAACATCCAGCTTTGTTGTATATGTAGCTGTAGCCATCACGTGAACAGTGCTGAGTCAGTTAGGAGTGGGCGAAGTTCACGGAGTTATGCCCCCTCTGCACGGAGCAAGAAGTTCCCAAAAATTCTGCAGAGTGGCACTGAGAGGAGTTTTTCCTCTCACTTGTGTTCAGCAACTGTATGTTGGCAAGCGAGAAAAATGAAATAATAGACCACCCCTGGCAAAATTTCTAAATACAAGCGGTTGCAGCAGGTCTGTATTACTCGTGGTGAGAAACCTTTGAGAAACTTGCTGCTCACATTGAGGAAGCTGCTGTTTGGTTAGTACATCTACTTGAGCGGCAAAAAGAAGCAGCACCATCTTGTGCTGCGCATTGTGCCACTCACGCTGATTTCACAGCATGTGACAAACTCCAGCGTAAAAAATCAGTGAAAGCAGGACATTGTACCACACCCCGCTGCTCACGGAACTCCGCATAGCTCAGCTGAGTTTTTTTTTTACTTTGCGAACTCTGCCTAGGCATAGAGTCAATGTGTTAGCTGCCACTGCCAATCTGATGAAATAGCTTTATGTCTTGATATACATAATTATTAAGGTGTCATTCCTGTCCTCATCGTTTCATTTTGGGATACCAGAAAAAGACCAAGCTAGGTAAACAAACACATCTCTGAGTTGAGCATGATATGTAGACCGCTCACTCCCATGGGAGTGAACATCATTTGAGAGATGGCCCACAGGTCTATTTGGTGAAGTGCAGTATTGCCTGTTGGATTGTGTTATAGAAACAGGGCCTCCTGTTAGTTGTAGGCATGTCACTTGCTGGCTCCCAACACTACACACAAGTTAAACCCCCAGGGGAGGGTACATCATTTGAAAGATGGCACACAGGCTTATTTGGTCAAGTGCAGTTAGTTTGAGTGACGGAAACAGGGCTTCCTTGTAGTTATATGCATGTCAATGGAGTGACCGCCAAAACTATGCAAATTCTAAACTCCCAGGGGAGGGTACATTATTTAAAAGATAGCACACAGATGTATTTTGTGAAGTGCAGGATGGCCTGTTGGTTTGAAATACAGATACAGGGCTTCCTGGTAGTTGTAGGCATGTCACTCTCTCAACTTCCAAATACTTGACAAATGTTTATGCTTACAAATCAGCTGGCACACTGCAGCTGGGTGGGGCCATATATTAACATGTCAACACAGTCCATTGGTGCAGGGAGGATCTTTTAATGTTGCAGGCCCCATTCCAACACATGGCATGTAATAGGGATTGATGCATGTGATGTTCTGTAGGATAATACACATTGGCAAGCTTACATTTCTGCTACTCTGGGAGTTACATGTTGGGAAAGTAGTTGAACAACTCAGTGTCAAAAGGTGAGATGTGAGTATACAGGACAATGAGAGTTTTTGTACTGTGAATTACTAGATTCTGCCACCCCAACAATTCCTGTCAAGCTCTCAGTAGCTAGGATAGCCAAGACCTACTCCTCCCAGGGAAAGAGTTGTAATGGGGCAATGGGAGGACCACCACCAGTCTTCAAGGACTCCAGGGAATGCACCTTCCCCCTCAGGTCATTCCACCTCTTACGTATGTCCTCATTTGTGCACAGGGTGGTGCCTACAGCATTCACTATGTTGACGATCCTTTGCCACATTTCCATTTTCCTACTGAGAGGAGTGTGCTGGACTTGGGCTCCAAACAATTGTGGCTCTACTCTTATGATTTCATCCACAATGAATCTCAACTCATCATCTGAAAAAAGAGGATTTCTGGGACATGATATGGATGTAAGTTAAAGTGGGTGACAGGGACTTACTTAACATTGAAAGTGAAATAGGGAGTAAATGGAAAAAGTGCATGCAATGTGTGAAAAAAAGGGGTGGCTAATCTATCTGTGGCATGCAATATTGGCATCTGGTGTCTGTCTTGCTGTGCTGCAGTGAAGTGTCAAAGGATCATGGTCTGAAAAGGGGTGTATTTGTTAGTGTGTTTTGCAGGTGTGTCCACCTGGCCAATGTAGGTCAGCTGTGTTGTTCTTTAATGCATTCACTGGGCACTTGTCTGTTGCTTTGCTGAATGCATACTGTGGGAGCCGACTGTTGTCAGCTGACCACCGCAAGGCGACCATTATGTCTACGTTTTTGTAGAGGGCTCAACCATTCCATACGGCCATGACAGCGATGGAGTGTGCAGCAGCAAAGTAAATGACTGCCGCATAGCTGGCAGGGTGCCATTTGCCATGGTTGTCGGCGGTTCATCCTGCATACATCCTGATACGGCAGTCTGGAGCCCGCCGGTACACCAGTCTTCTTGGGACTGCCAACCTGGCTGTTTGACGGTCTGACTGCAAACTCATAATCGGGCCCTACCTTGGCTGACTTCAGGGAGCTTGCTATCCACTAGTTGAAACTAAATACAATACAATGACAATCAGTCTGCTAGCAACCTGAAAAGCAAAGGCACAAGGTCTCGGAATTTGGGAAACTGGAGTACAGTGGCCAGGAAGATAAGATGAGCTCTAGATTCGGTTCAGGGACAACTATTGTTGGTTCTATTATATGTCAATATTTTGAGATTTTGGACACTAAAAGCTCCTGGACCATTGTCAAAACAGCAGGGGCAGTGAAAAGGAGAATAACAGAATATGATGCGGGTGGGTAGTGTTTTCACCAGGTATCATTATGGGCCAGATAAGGTAATAATGCTTAAGACTCATACATTGTGAATAAGTAAGGTAAAAGATAAGAAGAATAGAGTAAATAAGGGTAAGCATGAGGAGGCCATGATTTTGGAAAGTATATTTCACATATTTAAAGTACACAAAGGAAAGGTGCATGTTTAAGAATTATTCTACCTTAAGAACTGCAAAGGAGCGTAATTCCACTATCCCAGCTAGGTCAAGGGTGCTTGGAGTCCTGTTTCTTTTGGGTCTTTAGGAAAATAATGGTGAAAATTACAATGAATTTATCAAGCTATATAGTGGCATGCAGCGATAAGCATAGTTCCTGTAATACACTCTGTCTAGTTATTTGTATTATTGTTAGTCCAATATAGTGTATTATAAATGTGTTTTTTTCAATCAGAAAACACTAATAGTGTGTGGTACATGCTTTTTGTATATTGTATAAATATGAAATGAACTAGGGTCAGCAGAGTAGGGTGATTTCATATTTAGTATGATGTATTACTACCAGAACAGTATGCAGAAGTGGCCATCTTGGGCATCCCTGGGACATACACTTATTTTATGTATCAGATGTCTTCAATGCAATCGTTTTTTAGACATTGAGAGTTAAGATGTGATATCCTCTCCTTGGCACTAACTGTGTTTCTTAACATTCTTGTCATCTTGTACGTGCTATATGAATCCTTGTGAAAAAAAACATCACTTGGAATGCGATCATAGTGATGAGTGTTCAAGAGAGATTACAGTTCAGGAAGTTGCACTCTTTTTGGCACAGTCACCCTGCATCAAGGCATACTTCTTTGTCATTTTGATGGTATTTACATGCTCCTATGTTGGATCAAATAGCAATTTTCTGCAGTGGTTGACATGTTCAGCTGTCATATCGCTTCCTGATCATATAAATTTATTGAGTGTAACTCATGTTTTTTACTAGAACATCAGAATGTCGAGAACTCCACTGAAGATAATTAAGTAGCTTATGGACAATAATAGCTCGAATATGCCATGAGCAACAACATCCCATAGACCATACCCTTGGAATGTTGAAAAATGTAATTGTCATGCTCTAGTGATGTAAAGTGTAAGAGTGCTGTCACTCATGACTGTGAAGGTGAAAAATCCTTTGCAGTGGTAGTAACAACTCATATTTTTCAGAAAATAGATGTGCATCATTGCTGGCTTTCTTGATATCATCAAGTGCAATTATTGGCTGAGTTTATTTTCAGTCCTTCTTGATGCTAGTGCTGAGGTCAAGATTGAAATGGGTAAAAATTAGAATTGCTGTGCCATACGCAGGTACTTGAAATAGACTAAATAAGGTATCTCCTCAAAAGCATTGTCTATGATTTCTGGGAGGAATGTCTGCCTGCATGGAGGAGGCAGGGTTTAACTGCTCCTTTGGGGGAGTTACAGTTTTTATCCATCTAGTTTCTGGTGATGCATGATTTTGGTTGTGCCATCATGGCTTATAGCAGTGACATAATAATGTAATCGACAATACATATATCTTATTATTGAAATAGCATTCACAGTAGATGATTAGTAGTTTATATATATGTGTGTATACCAAAGTATGACTTTAACATGCTGAATTGTAGTACTCATGCTCATTTATTCCTCATATTTTGATTTCATTTGCTATGTTGAATTGCACATAATCACTTTTCATTTATAATTACTGCTTTCATTTATAATTGCAAGATGCAGATATATTCATGTATTTTGAATGTGCATTGGATGTTTTATTAAGATAGCATAACTCTTTTGAAACAGTTGGTCTCTTGTGTTTAACCTTTAATGTGGAGTTTTGCTTGAGTTGTAATATTCCTTTTTGCAGGTGAGTTTGTGTGGGTCTACAGTCAATGAAAGGCATATTGTGTGTTGAAGATAGTGGGGAGCAGTAGGATACCTTGACAAGGTCAAGGAACGCTAACAAACTGACAAGAAAAGACTCCTGTTTGTGTACCAGACACTGGGAAGCATTCAAGGTTGTCCTGATGTTCAATTTATAGGATGAAAACTTGAAGGGAGTTGCCAATTTCAACTGTGCAAGGTAGAGGGAAATCTACTCTTGTGGATGACGTGACTCTCTCAAAGGTTCTGTAGTTTTAGTTGGCATTCGCCTATTTGGACGAGGGCAGATTCCTTTGAGACTGTGAGGGGTATAGGCTTCTCTACTCTTAATTCCTTTGTGTGGCTTTATGCTATGCAACATCTCTCTATCAGAACTTTTACTGAGATTTCTGTCATGCTGACACTTTCCTAAGTTCTCTGAAACTTAATGAGGATTTCCCAGTAGTGTAGTTTGGGATATTTAGATTAATGTAGTTTCACCAGAGATTAGGCAGGAAGACCAAACTTTATATACAGATCATCAGAATCTGTTTCTCATCTTTTGCATTGCCTCAAATGAAATTCTTGTGTGCCTTATTCTTATACGATTTAACTTCATTTGATGCTTTACCTTACCTTTGGTGATTTGGTACTTCTTTAGCATGTTTTGGAGATTCATCAAAATCAGTTTGGCTCTCAATCTTTAATAAACCTTTGAATCTTATTTACCACTTCATGATTTTTAATGTGTGACAAATTAAGTACACTATCAAATCGAAAGGTTGATTTTAACTCTTGTTTACTTCTGAAGCATCCCAGAAAGGTCCAATGGAAGGTAAAAAAAGAATATGGGCCCAGGGTGTCATCCTTTCTTTTTCACTGACTTTGACACAATTTTGAATCATCTGACTTTCCTGGCTGCTTTGAGGAACGTTGCAACTTCCTGCGTGATTTCAGAGTGATAATCTTGAACTTGTGTGATCTTCTTGAACTTTGATGATCTTCCAGTAGTATTTGCCTTGCAATTTATGTCTCTACAGGTCTTCCTGCACTTTGAGTACCACTTCTAAGGGACACCAACAATATTTTCAGTTGAATTTCTGTTGTATGGGCATTTTGTCTTCAAATATTTGCTCCAATTGTGGATCTATATGTGTGAGTTAAACTGGTTGAATTTTGCAAGGGCAATGTTTCTGAACTCCCCCTTGCCTTGCAGAGTAATGGGATATAGTTGATTTTATGTGTGTAGTTTGAATACTTCAATTCATGGTGTATTATTGACTATGTCCAGATTTTGTTGCCTTTCTCCCCAGTGGAGTTCCAAGTAATCTCTTTTTAGTATTGTTTTATAGGTCACCTGCCCTTGGGGGACACAATGTGTGAGAAACATCTCAGGCAAGCAGGAATGTAGCTTCTGGGGGTGGTGTTGGGGTGTGACACCCCCCCTAATAAATTAATATAGTTGGGTACAGGTGCTTTCAGTCTGTATTGTAAGATGCCAGTCGGTTTTCAGAAGACATTTTTACATACACACATTCTCTGCATTGAAAGTCCTCAAAAATATTCTCTCCACTCACATACCTGGTGGACTGGCTCCATGAAGCTGTTGCCCCTGACGGGCTGTCCCAGTTCTATGCTTTCCCCCGCTTAGTGGTGGCTCGCCTGTTGCAGTACAAGGATCATGATTTTATCTGAGGGAAGCTCGAGAGAAAGCTCCACTCTTGGTAGGCAACAGATGGGGTGGCTATCTTCCTTAACTTTGCAGCCAGTGTGCAAAAGCAGAGAGACTCATATGTAGCTATAAGGAAACAATCACATGATTTGGGGTTCTTCTATGCTTTGCTTTTCTCTACCAAGTTAGAGATCCTTCAGGACAACAAGGCTTACTTCTTCACCAACTCCTTGGAAGATTCGCCATGGTTAGATAATGTGGGGGCACGGCAGAGGCAGTGGTGTCATGGCAATGGAGATGTGGCACTTAGAGTGAAGAATGGTGCGGAGAGCCCAAGATGCCAGACCACCAACACAGCAGGCCCGACCCTGCAATAAAACTGGGACACCTGGTGAGCAGGAGGACTCTGAATCCAGGGAGGACAGCATGGCCAGACCTGTGGGCAGCTTACTGTCCCCCTAGGGTAACCCTGTTCATGGTCGATGAGATCATATGACCCTCAATGATGAGTCGCACAGATCTTGTTGCCATGCTTTTGTAATTTGTTTTTTAAACAAGTGTCATATATGCGTCTTTTACAATATGGATTGGGTGGGATGGAGGCTGCAGAAGCCTTGCTTACTGGTTAGGGACAGCTAGGGTGGTTATTGAAGGCATGGCTGGAGACCTGGCAGTGGTGGTGTTGCTTGCTTTGTTGGTTGGTGGGCCTATCTTCTTGTGCGATGTAGTATGTTTTCTTGGTTTGGACAGGATGTCTTGACTCTTCAGCTCTGTGTGGGGCTTGTTGGGATTTGTCTCTTATGATTGCTATTGGTTGTTTCCGAGAGATGCCTATTGCTAGAGGGAAGCAGTGGTTGTCTTATTGGAGACCCTTTGACCCAGGGGAAATCTGGTGTGAACATTGTGTGAACAGTTGGTTTGGATCACAGCACATGCAAGCATACTCACATGAAATGTGAGAGGTTCTAACTCTCCATGCAAGTGATATGATGTGCAAGCATTCATGAATAAAATTGCTCGTCTGCAGGATGGGAAGATCACTAGTTTGGAAGGGGAGCTGTAAAAAACATGGAGAGAGACTGTGTACTGCATTACATGTACAGCCTTTGCAAGGGGGGTAATTTGGATACATCCTGGAGTTCCATTCCAGACTCAGGTAGAGAATGTTGACCAAGGCGGCCAACACATATTGTTGGTAGGACAATTAGAGGGGAAAGGTGTGGTGCTTCTCAGTATTTATGCCCCCATTGTACAGCAGCAGGATATTTTGGAGAGCCAAGTACCACAGCTATTTAGTGCTGTGCAGTGCCCCATGATTTTTGGAGGAGGTGTTAATTTCATAGTGGACATGATCCTCAATAGATTCCCATTGTCCCTTGCCTAATGTTGGGACCCATAAATTAGTTAATGGACTCTGTGCTTGGATGATCCAATGGGGCTTCTCAGATGCTTAGTGTGTCCTCTATCCCTGAAGGCACAAATCTTTCTATTACTCTTGAATGCAAGAGTTGCACGCACAGATAGATTTCTACTTGGTGCAGCTTCTCATGAGTAGTTGGTGGCAAGTACCCATTTCGACCATAATTCTCTGTTGCTGACTCCTAAGTGGGAAAATCCCAGAATGAATAGGTTCTGTGTTGGGGGGTGCAGAGTGCACAAGCGATACATGCCTATGTGTAGTACAAAATCTTTATTCGACTTTCAACAAGTCATAAAAGAAATAACAGTCATACAAGATCTCCAATTATGATACATACAATTCAATATATATAATAAAAGGTTGACTAAGTAAAATGATAGAAAAATGTAAAAAGTTCACAACAATAAAACAGTCTAGTATATCAATAAATAAAACCCTATCGCAATAAGTTATAATTCAGTCACCTCCCCCATATATTTCCTTATCTTTAATACAGAACATAAAAAGTTAGCTAAAATTCCGCACATCTCTAAAGAAGATAATGACTGGAGACAGGCATAGGCTGTGCGACTCTGGGGGAGATTGATTGACCTTAAAAGCGGAACAACTAGGCGCTTCCTCTGGTAGGCGTAAAAATTACAGAATAAAACCACATGGATTGTGGATTGAAGTGTTTTGCATCACAGGGGCATGGTTTTAACAAGGTGGACCAGTCGTTCATAATTGGAAATAAAACTAGGCGGTGAAATGTGTCTAGCCTAAATCTAGTAAGAACGTAACGATGGCGAGGGAGTACCACGTTTGCCAAATACGGCTGCATACCCTCCGCCGTCAAAATTATTTGGTTATGAATGACTGAAGTTTTATTTGATTCGGCCCCCCAGCGTATGTCTTTTAGGTAATTTAATGCCAAGATGCTCAGGTCCTTCCTGGATATCTTCCGCAACGAGACTGGGTTTGTATAGTAGTCTTTATTGCCCAATTTTTCGAAGAAGGTCATAATATATTTTAACCATGGTACCCTCGGTGTATATAATTACTTCATACAGTCTGTCAGGATGGCCTTGTTAAAACTGGTGTATTCCGAGGTCCAGACATTATGCCATAGTAGCAGTGGCTGGATCTTTATCAAATCTGCAATGAAGGGAACCCCGAGTTCCGAGTGTGTGACATACAATGAAGTGCCTTTGGCACCCTCAACAGATGTCGTAGGAAATCGTTTTCCACTGTCTGCACTAGATCACAGTTTGTATGACCCCAAATTCCTGCCCCATACGTAACAGCCGGAATACACTTGGCTTTATAGATCTTTATCATGTTAGGTGGTGTGATCCTCCCAAGCCTTTTGGAGAAGAGTCGTAGTGCCATCGTTGTTTTGATCAGGTGCACTCTCTTCGTCTTCCTACAATTAGCCCAGGAACCCAGCTTGTCAAATGTTATGCCCAGATATGAAAAGGTTTGTGCGATTTCGACCTTGCTATTTACAGTAGTGGTGTTATAAGTCTTGCCGCGCTTCCCTCCGCAGTTCATGATAAAAGTTTTGGAGCGGTTGACAGTAAGTCCCAGCTGTGTCATGTATGTAATGCAGTTTGTCAGGAGTTTCTGGAGAGCTATTGGAGTCCTGGCCATTAATACTGCATCGTCTGCGTAAAGTAATGCTGGAACAGGTTGCTTATCTATTTGGGGTAGATCTTTACACCTAGTGGCCAGTTCTTTGTCTAGGTTATTTATATACATTGAAAAAAAGAACGGAGCGAGAACGCATGCCTATGTGATAAATGCGCAATTTCAGTGTCTGCCAACTGCAAAGGCTGAGATTATTGGGGGTATATATCTAAGCAGGATGTCAGGGTGTCTGTCAAAAAATGGCAAGAGTGAGGGTGCCTGGCACTGATGGACTCCCCACTGAATTGTATGCAGCTTATGATGAGCAGCCATCTACCCTCCTAGCAACAGTGTACACGTCCAGGGAGCTGGGTGGACTGCTATCATCTGTGTGTGAGGCATTGATCACAGCATTATCCAAACCAGGCAGAGACAGTGAGGACATGTCCTCATACTGACCGCTGTCATTAATGAACGTGGATTACAATATCCTTAGCTGGATATTCACCAATAGGCTGCTACCCCAACTACAAGACCTAATCCACCAAGACGGGCTAGGATTTATTCCCACATGTAGCACTACTTCAAATATAAGGCAGCTGGTCCAGTTACTGTATCATCCTATACCAGACTGTCCTACAGCTTTAGCGCTGGCAATGATATAGAAAAGACATTCAACTCCCTGCAGTGGGATTTCCTATTTGTGGTGATGACCAGTATGGGCCTCTGCAATTGCCCAAGAGAAGACTGGTGGCATAATTTCAAAGCGGTATCTCATGCAGAGGAATGCAACAGGGTTGCCCGCTGTCAGCCGTGCTCTTCGTGATGGCACTGGAATGGCTGGCTTGAACTATCTGGCAGGATAATCATTAATGTGGGATAATAATCTATGGAACTCACCTGTAAATGTCACTCTATGCAGACGACATGATGTTATATATCAGGGAATAGCAGATGTGTAGGGGGCTTTTGGGCTCTAGAACAGTTTGAAATGATGTCACTGCTGCTGGTTAGATGAGTGTTGGCTTTTGCTCACTAAATAATGGTTCCTGAGATGGATGACAGGCCAGAGGCAATCAGGAGTGACATACACTGGAAATCAATTACAATAAAGTACATGGGGGTAAGCATTTAACAGTCTGCAAATCAGTTGTTGGATGGCAACACATTGGCAGCCATGGCCTTGCTGCATCAGTCCATTAGAGTATGGCACTCACTCCCACTGTTGGTGATGGGTACGATTGCCTTATCAAAGATGGTCCTCCTCCCATTGTTGTATTTATTTACAACTATCCCATACAGGTCCTCAGAACATTTTCGGAGACATTTATGCCTTACTCCTCCTGCTGATATGGAAGCCTCAGCGGAGGAGAAGAACAATTGAAAAGCTGAGGTTGCCTACTGCCATGGGCACAATGACTGTTTTGGATTCGGAGCTCTATTATCTTATAACACAGCTGCAGTTAGCAGCTCATTGATGAGATTACCGGTGGGGCTCCTGATGTGGAAATTATGTTGCAGCTCCTTAAGAGATAAATTAAGAAGATTGTTATAAGACCCCACCAGGAAGCCTCGTCTAGGTCACTACTCTTCTAAATGTGTGGTGCTAGGATGTGCAGCGCACGCGCTGTTGGGCACCATTGGCCCCAAAGCTTCACCTAATCGCAATTTTAACTTTACCACATTGAGACAATTGGAGTGAACTCTACAATTGGGTGGCATTGGGCATTACCTCAGTAGGGAATCTATATATGAATGGGTTGCTTTGAGACTTTGCAGGACTGGTGGACAAGTATGATTTCTCAACGTGCCTCTTCCTGTTACATGGGGGGGGTGACTGCAATGAGGGTATGGTGGCAAACTGGGTTTGGCTGAACTGCCATTGCATGTGTACCTCAAGAACATCTGCAAGCTTAGTGGGCATAGACATGCAGCATTCCTGCTATATAGGGCACTATTTGAACAGTTGAAATGTGGGCTAGAGTCTCTGCAAGACCTAGGAGTGAGCTGGAAAGCCCCTGGAAAGACGAGGTTGGGCAGCTGGAGAGAAGAACAAATACAATGAGTTAGTTGTGAGTGTGCATGGCTAAAGAGGGAAGCAAGACGGGGGTTGAGGAAGCGGGACTGGATTGAGACCTTGTAGACAATAATGCATGCTTTAACACTGCTAGATGCAAGTGCATGCAAAATTCAACCTGCAGAGAGTAAGAATACTGAATGAAACATCATTGAACATGGGTATTCGTAGGATTTTCAGTAATTACTCTTGTGCTGTGAAATTAGCAAAACTACGCAAGTAGGCCATTTTGAATAAATAGGAGTAATTTGTAGCCTAATTCCTACTGCAAGAGCACAAGCACAATGAACTAAGAGAGGGTGAGCAGATGCTGGATACTCCTGTTCGTGTCTTTTAGCGCTTTTCTTGTAGCACAAAATTCATCCTTGGGCCCGTTCTGGATGAAAGGGTGCATTTTTCAGTAAGAAAATAGAGCTAAATGCTGGATACAAGTAATCTTATGGTTATTACAGGAAATTATATAAAAATATAACGCTATCATAGGTTTGAGGAAGAAGGAATGGTTCGAGACTTGGGAGTCAATAATGCACGCTTTACTGCTGTTAGATGTCAGCGGACACATCATTCAATCTGTGGCGAATAAGAATGCTGAATGAAAGGGCGTTGAAAATGGACTACATGAGTCTGTGAGGCTATTTGGTTCTCAGGGCTCACGCTAGTGTTACGATCACAGGGATTTCACTGGTTGTGTAAAGTGAAGCTCGCACCGTTAATTACGGAAGGTGTTTGTTTTACTATGTTGTGGCTTGATAAATATGAAGTATATACGTAGTGGCATGATTCCCACATTGATGCTGAATAGGAATGTGGGGACTGCACTAGCTGATTAGTTGGGGGGTGATGGACAGCAATGTTGGATTAGTTTGCTTGTACTGACAGCTGTATCCACTACTGCATTTGCTGATAAATTTTACGTACTGGGGTTCCTATGTAGGATTTGGCGTGTGCCGGAAGTGCCAAAACGCAATCAAATACATTTTTTTAAAGTAAAAAAAAAATTTTTTAAAAATCCAATGTAAAGAAAGCCTGTACTTCTTATGTTATATTTATCAACAATAATTTAATATATATAGAAATTGTCAATAGTTAAACATAAAAAGTTCACAATAGTTAAATATATTACACTGTTACTTTGCTGATATATCTGTGATAAGTACACATTTCGAAACACTGCATACATTAGGCTTATGAGAATTAGTCATCCAAGTACAGTCCACCTACGTTGGGGAAAGTGAAGAAAATTTAGGGACATATTTACTGACTAACCAAATTAGCTGTGATACATAGCGCAAAAACTAATAAATACAAAGAAATAATTCAGAGCCATATCTATTCAAAATGTTGCCTTCTGCTCCTGTCTTGGCCCTGATTTATACTTTTTGGTGCAAAACTGCACTAACACAGTTTTGCACCAGAGTTTAGCACCGGCTTGCACCATTTCAGTGCACCAGCCAGGCACCATATTTATGGAATGGTGCATACTGGTGCAAAGGGTGGGCTACAATAAAAAAATGACGTTAGTCAGGTGGGGCTGGCGCTGTGGAAGAAGGGGGTTCTGCACCAAAAAATGACGTTAGGCAGGTTAGAGTAAAACAAAATGACTCTGACCTGCCTAGAGTCATTTTCTGACACAAAACCATCCATACCACAAGACTCCTGTCTTAGAAAAGACAGGAGTCATGCCCATCACCCCAGTGGCCAGCACAGGGGGCCAGGGTCCCCTGGGCATGGCCATTGCACCCAGCACCATGTAGGGGAGCCCATTTCAGGGTCCCCTATGGCAATTTAAAAAATAAAATGCAATACTTACCTGTACTTACCTGGGATCGGGTACCCCATCCTCTGCAGTCCCTATGGTGTGGGGGGAGTGTCCCTTGGACCTGGGGAGGGCACCTTTGGGCTTATTCCATGGTGTCCCTCTATGGAAATAGGTCCACAGGTCCCCTAACACCTGCCCTGACACAGGCATTAAAAAATGGGGCAAAGCAAGATTGGCACCATTTTTGACCCCTTCCGTGCATCATTTTTGCATGGGAGTATAAATATGGTGTTAAGGCCATAGATTCATTTTTTGCACAGGAACGCCTACCTTGCATCTCATCAAGGCAAGGTAGGTTTCCACTTTCAAAAAATTACATTAACTCCATAAATTTGGCGCTAGATGGGCCTAGCGCCAAAGTATAAATATGGAGTTAGTTTTGCACCGAATTAGAGTAAAAAACAATTATGCTGATTTGGTGCAAACAGAGTATACATATGCCCCTTTGTCTCTTAAGGCTCTCCTAAAGGATGCCTTGTGCCACGATAGACTTGCAAAACTCAGCTGCTATAGCAATCTACTTAGAATGCCTAGTGCTAAGTTTGAAAAATACACTTGCTCATGTTATAGCACCTCATACTCTTTTGTAATTTTCATACTGAAATTAGGTGTATAGAAGCTATCCCTATCTCAAAAGTTTGTTTTTAGACAATGTTGACATTTATATCTTTAACTTCATGCTATTCCTGGTCCATCTATTTGAGATGCTATAGACCCCTTTCTTTCACAGGGTATGCACATTAGAAAAAAAGAAGAGGGACTAGCACTTTAGCACTTTAGTTCTAGCTTGTTTGAGTATTGCAATTTTCACATGATGTTAGTTCAAATAACAATAAAGTAAGATTCATCTAATTGAGCTGTTATCTTCAATAAAATCTCCAAGCTAGAATTTACCCCACTTTATTCCCTGCATCAAAACACATTTATTAATAGAGTAGTGAACTAAGATCTCTTTTAAAATTAATTTCTACATTTACCTAATTTACCAAGTTTAATTATTATGGACCTACCACAACCCCTAAAAGGCTAGGATTCATTTATCTTCCACAATCTTCATCTTATTTTCTATCCTTAGATTTTGACTCTGGAGTACAGTTAGTAATTGTTAGATGTGGCAATCTTGGTGTGGTTCCCCTATCTCTTTGATTTCAGACCTCTTGTTTTTGCTGACTTCATTTTTGCTGGCCTTAAGATTTAGCACACTTTACCACTGCTAACCAGTTTCCCTGAAATGCAGTAACATTGCCATATCCACAATTGGCATATATGATTTATTTATAGGTCCCTAGTAGAGTGTATTACATGTGCCCAGGGCCTGAGATTTAAATACTACTTGTGGGCCTTCAGCAGTGATTGTTCCACCCACTTAAAAAGCCATATAAATCTGTCTCATGCTTGCCACTGCAGAGCCTTTGTGTGTAATTTTAAACTGACATGTTGACCTGTCAAAGTAAACCTTTCGCCAGCTCAAACCTTCCTTTTTAATACATATGTCACCCCTAAGGCAGGACCTTGGCATCCCAAAGGCAGGGTGCAGTGTTATTAAAATGTTGGACATGCACTTTTAAGTTTGACATGTCCTGGTAGTGAAAAATTCCTAAAATTATTTTTCACTATTGCAAGGCCTATCTCCCCGTAGGTTAACATTGGGAATACCTTATTATAGTCTTATAAGTGTAATTCACAACCTGGAAGAGATAGACTTTTTGAATTTGGTATCTCTGGAATAACAATTTAAAATAACAACAAGTTAGCATTTCTTACTTTAGCCATTTGATGCCTACTGCCTGTCTCTGATCACATGTCTTGAGTTGGGTGACAGCTAGGCTTTGTGTATTCCTCCTAAACAGCCACATACAAACCTGACTTTAGGTGTGCCCTGATGGGCCACCCTGGGCAGAATGTGAGGGAGGAGCTGGGCACAAGCTTACTTACAACTGAATTGGCTTTGTCCTGTCCACAGACAAACGCTGCATAAGCCCCTGTAGTGAGTCTGGAGCCAGGGCAGGAATGACAGGGACTCTGTGCACTTTAAAGGCAAATCATTGAAGAGTCACCTACTTCAAAGTCCTAACTGGGTATAAGTACTGGACCTCTGACACCACCACTTCAGTACACTTCTGGATCTGTGGATGCTGTGCAAGGAAGGAGGACTGCTGGCCTGCCAAAGGCCTGCCACTCTGCTTCACTAATGTTTGCTGTTCTCCTCCTCTGCTGTGCTGACCTGTGCCTGCTGCCCTATTGCATGTGAGTGAGAACGACTGGACCTGAATCTCTTCAACCCAGAACTTAGAATGACTCCAAGGACTAGTCGGCTGGCCTCCTGATCTGAAGTCTCAGGGACATAGCAGACTTCCAGCCACCATGCTCCTGCACATCGACTCTGCCATCTGTCAGTCTGTCCTGCCAACTGGTGACAGTCCCAGTCCTGGACTCACTGAAGTGAGCCTAAGGTACTTTTCCTAGTGGAATGGACACACCCTCTGCTAGGGGAGCAGAAACAATGCACCGCCGCTGGTACGTGGAGGAAATTGACACATCTTCTCTACTTTGTGTGTCAGAACCAGTGCATCAGGATCATATTGCAGCTGTACCTCACATCTCAACACCAATGCATTGCATTTTGAACCAGCATTGCAGTGCTTTTCTTGGTGCAAGGTCCTCACATCCCCATCAGCGGCAGCCACGATGATGACAATAAAACTCTGCATCGCAGCCTCTATGCTCATCAGAGCTAACTCATCACCTTGAATGCACCTCAGCATCTCAGCATCGACACAGTGGGAATGCGGACTGCAGCTTCACTGCATTTCGGAACTTACGCATCGCTGCTGTTGAGTGGGAGCAAGCGACGCCTCTCCTATAGTGTGTGATTCAGGACCTGTGCATCACTCCAAAGTACTTTTGTTCAGCAGGCCCAATGGAGTCCCTGTGGCCAGCCCATGGTCCATTGCAATCAGTCTGAACTTTTGACTTTACCCCGGTATGGGGCAACCAGATTTCTCTGGTTGGCGCTTGTGCAATACAAGCGTTATTTCACAATTATTCTTTAAAAGTTCATAACTCAAGTTCTACCTATTGGATTTTTGTTGTTTTGGTCTTCTCTTATTTATTAAATTAAGTGTTGTTTTTCTATCTTGGTGCAGGATCCTTTTTGTGTGGTGTTTTCACTGTTTTACTGTTTGAATTGTTTGACAAATGCTTTACATGTTGCCTTAATGTTAGGCCTGACTGCTCCTTGCCAAGTTACCAAAGGGTCAGGATAGGTTAATTTGGAGTTTGCTTGTTCCTCACCTTGACAAGAATTGTGGTTGCTGCTTGACCTCAGCTCCAACCACAGTCAGCCAACAACCAAATTCTCACAGTTATTTAATAGTAGATTTATTGCATAACAATCGATTCACTTTCAGTTCCTTAAAGGAGACTGCAAATAATGTTTTGTCTTCAGAGAGCTACTAATACACTTACAAGAGACCAAACATTGTGGTATTCTTTTTCATGCTTTGAAGTTGGCTATTGTTTCAAGCTAAATATAGCAGTTCCTCTTCGTCACAAAACACTTCCCCAGAGGCCACCAGCAGTGTCTTGCCTAAGTCCATTTGCTACTGTCAGCTAGACACACCAGGAAAAGGCTTCATGCAGCTTGCTGTGTCCCTGTTGTCACAACGGAGGCCACCAACTTACCCTTATTCCAGGATACAAGTGCGAGCAGCTGTAGCCTTTTAAGTCCTAACAGTGGTCACAGATTGGTCCAGTCTTCTTCTACTCTGTTTAGATGGTGCTGTGGTGCCACTTTTAAGTGACAAAGGGTAAACCTTTCGATGTTTCTGGGTTAGATTCAACAAGGCAAAACCCTTCTATCCTTGGAGGTGGATGGTGTTCCAGCCAGCAGATTGCTTAGGGAAATGGACAGTCCTCTCCTCCTCAATCACACCAAATTGCTTTGGATCTCGCTCCCCTCCCACTGTTCTGGTGCAAAGTGGTCTACACAGTATAGTAGGATCAGAAGGCTTTTCTACCCTATTTCTTCCTTTACAATTGACCATGGGCAGGCCTTAGCATTGTCCCTTTCAAGATAATAAAATTCATGAACCATCTCCAACTGCCCTTCCTGAGCTGACTACTACAGGAGCAGTTTTCACTTCTTCACACCTCATCAGGGGAAAAACACTGAAACAGGATCAGCAGCTAGCAGATTCATACTAGTTAGTGTATCGGAGCTTCAAGAAAGCAAATGTAACTTTTTAAATGTTAGTTTTCCTGAATATTTATTTGCAGCCCAACTTGATCACTACATTTCAGTTTTAATAAATATTAATTACAGTTGTTGCATCATTTGTTGGATAATTTTTGTAGTGTATCCCAAAACAGAGATCACAAAAATAGTAATTTAATTGCACTTTTGCTTTTCTTATATGTTCAGCTACAGTTCTGTACCATGAACATAGGTTTTAGGGGCATATTTATACTCCGTCTGCGCCGATTGTGCGTCAAAACTTTTGATGC
Source organism: Pleurodeles waltl (assembly GCF_031143425.1). Lineage (NCBI taxonomy): Eukaryota > Metazoa > Chordata > Amphibia > Caudata > Salamandridae > Pleurodeles > Pleurodeles waltl. The sequence continues at coordinate 360,487,927 of NC_090439.1, forward strand.
ACAATCAGCGCAAACGTTGCCCCGTATTTAAACTTTGACGCCCGAACCCGCGGACGACAAAATTCCGCCATGTGCGTCATTTTTTGGATGCGGCAACCCGCCTTGCGTTAATTATATGCAAGGTAGGCGTTCCTGTCCAAAAAATGGCTTAAACGGCCGTGCATCGTATTTATGCTTTTGGGCAAAAATGACGCACGGTCGGGAGGCGGAGCCAGAAAATGACGCACAGCCCGATTTGCGTAAAAAATTAACCCCTGGGTCAGTGCAGGCATTAAAATGGGGCAAATGCACCTGTATTTAATCAGAACACACAGAACAAACAGCAGAGTAGCAGAGCAGCAACAGGGAGCCATGGAGGTGATTCTAATCCAGTGTGCACACGGACGCAGAGCCCAGCAGCAACAACAGCAGTTACAACAACAACAGCAGGGACCCCAAAGGCAGCGCATAAGGCAGGAGAGGATATTCCGCCCAAGAACAACTCTTCAGGGCCTCAGGGAACACAACATCATACAGAGGTACTGGTTGAACTGGCAGGCCATTCAGCAGCTGCTGCGCAACATTGAACAGCAGTTGGCCCCCACTTTGGTGACACCCCGCACCATCCCAACAGAAACAAAGCTGCTTGCCGTACTTCATATACTGGCAAGTGGCTCTTTCCAAACAACTGGTGCCCTGGTTGGAGGAATATCACAACCATCATTCTCCGCCTTTTTGCCCAAAGTACTGGATGCCATCATTGGACTGACACCCCGCCACATCTGCTTCCCTAACACACTGCAGAAGCAGCAGGAAACAAAACAGGGGTTCTACCTCATCAGTGGCTTCCCACACGTCCTTGGTGCAATCGACTGCACACATGTACGCCTTGTGCCACCTGCTGCAACTGAACACCTCTACCGCAACAGGAAGCACACACATTCCATCAACGTGCCGGCCATAGTCGATCACCAGGGATTGATCACCAACATCGTGGCTAAATATCCTGGGAGTGAACATGACTCATACATCTTCCGTCACTGCACCATCAATCAACACTTCCAGGATGGACGGTATGGCAATGGACTACTTGTTGGTAAGTACAAAAGCCTACTTATATACTCACTGCACAGCAACCCTCTAGGACACACACCACATACACCACAACAGCAACATGTCAACAGGAACACACTGAGGTCGTGACATCACTAGCCATGTTTCTTAAGTCACCATTGAACCTGTCACACATCGGAAATTACTGTACAGCCTAATGTGAAGACGTCAATGAGTGTGGTTGCCTAACTGTCACCTTGCAAATTGTAAGTGTCCCAATGACCTTTACATTAATACATTGCATAAGTTTCAAGGTATGGGATGTCCAGGGTACTTTGATCTGAACGTGTTAACAACACTTTCAATTTTAACTCTGCATGGAACTATCATCTCACCCCCAGTGAAGACACACGGACACCTGTATCACAAGTCACAATGCTAGGGAGGGCACACTGTACTGCAAATCCCAAAACATACTGCTGACAAACGGTTAGCACACAAACACTCGTTCAGCCAAGGAAACAACACAATGCAGATGGTACATCCTACAAGCATAGGATGCCACATTAGTACACAAAAGAGTAACAGACAACACAAGACAACTACTGCCATGAAAGGTCTTTTCAATAGTGCCAGCTACATCAACATGATCCCATTTATTTTCTCTTGCAGCTGATCAGGGGTATGGCATCCAGCCATGGATTATGACACCATTTGGCAACCCAAGTACTGCTGCAGAGCGTGCATACAATGAGGCTCATAGGAGGACACGCAGCATTGTCGAGAGGACCTTCGGCATCCTCAAGTCAAGGTTCCGCTGCCTCGAAATCACTGGTGGTAGCCTCCTATATTCCCCCGAGATGGTCTGTAGGATCATCCTCACATGTGCAATATTGCACAACATTTGTATCAAAAGAAACATTCCCCTCCTGGAACCAGAGCCACACATGCCTGAAGAGGAGGAAGAGGAGGATGCTGGCCTGCAACAGGAGGGGGAACTGCAGAACACAGCTGCTGGTATACGCAGGCGGCAACAGATTGTAAATAATTTCTTCTGAATATGATCACCTTCACCACTTTAGTTAACTAATTTAAATAAACACCTATTATAATCACCATATCATGGTCTGGCTATTCCTCTTTGCACACCTTCATCTCTACTTATCAGAATAAGAGTGTTGCCTCATGGATCATTGCTGAGATACTGAGTAGGACACGGAACATCCCAGAGCTAACTTGATGCCTAACATACAATGGTCACCTACACACCCACTCTTAATGACATATATCATGTACATATCTCCTTTGAAGGCCAATAGCAGAGGACCACAACTATTTCACACATACATGTTGAAAGCAAGGTCCAACGCAGCATATGGCACACAACTATGACACCATCACTCAATAAGGGGATAACAAGCCTCATACATGAGGCAGTCAATGTGCTTTGGCATCACTAACAGGAATGCCTGACCAGACCCTTGACAGCAGTTAGTCCAACTGCATCCAATATTTGCAAGGAATATCTGTGACTAGAGTTCCATAGAAGCAGAACATAGACAGCACAAGTGCCACACATATGACATGCATTGCGCACATGACATTCCATGTACATGTCAGCCCATTTCCTAACTCCTGACACACCCATGCACCTGGTCACAACCCACCTGTCGGAAGAGGTCCCTGGAATACTAAGATGTGTACCCTGATAATACCTCCTCTTCACACACAGATCAACATTAGCAAACCAGTGAGCTACACCCTTTCCTAAGGTATGCCATTGTCATAGAACATCTGACTGCAAGGACGTCAGGTCAATTTATACACTGTCTTCTAGTTTCAAAACTCTGTTAGCACATGTAGATTGCTTCCCCTTGTGAAAATGTCTGTTGGCCCTTAGAATGCAAGTCTCACCTACAGGACTGGTGAGAAACAGATGCAGCCCACACCTGTGATCAGCTCCATGCACACCACCCATTTCAAAAAGCACTGCCCCTGATGATGCCTGGAACAGCATAGGAGTTGCCATTATGTCAAATACACCATCAACCATTGATACTAATTAAGCCATGTAACACAGCCCTTGGGTTCATTTGTCACCTTCAAAAACACAGGACGTACACAGTTTGACATGCCAACTGTCAACTTTGTCCTCAATACAGTCTTAGTCAGACCATTGATTATGTAACTTGTCAAGTAACTGGATCCTGAATCACATTGCATTCTGTCAGCCTGACTGGCAACTGTCTGTGCGTCACACTAAAGTATCCCTGTGTCTACATATGTGCCACACATGCTTAAGCAAACCTCCCATTCATCAGGGGGCATTGGGCATGGGCTTCTTCCATACATACCCAAATACATTGTATAGCATCATCTGCCTTTTAACTGTACCATTTAAGTTACATCCTCTTGGAAATCCAAAATTCATGGACCATCCCTTGTCTGGGTTGCATATGTGCATGAATGACAAAGTGTTACAGTGTCCCAGGGTCATAGGCATGGATTGGGTACGGGGCTTTCAGCACAACCAGCAACCTCTGATAATGTCCATGATTAATACACAAATGTCAGGAAGATGACAGTTCACACACAGCATCACAGTGCACACAACATAGTGATGGGCCATGTGTGGTGAATAGCTGCGAGAATAAACAGCACAGAGGCTATGATGTTCCCAGCTGCAGTGGGAAGTGCAGAGGCCAACCTGTGTACAAATGTTGTAATGACACCTGCCGGAACATGACAATTGAGACATTATCTCACTCAGCACACCTAGGTTGCCCTGTTGACTATCTCATTACACATCTTTGGTGACAGGGTGGGACCATCCACATGTTGGTTCACATGTCCACATCTACTTTACTCACATTGATCAACAAAGGATACTCAGTAGTTACAGGAATAGCTGCCACTGACTCATGATGAGTCCTGGTCTGAACTGTGACAAATTACACCCCAAACAATCTACAGGATCATCATTGGGCCACACACATGAACAAGACACCTATGTGCAATTGATCACTGGAAATATGTGGACACGTGCTGTCTTGTATGCTGGTCCACCACAGCCACTTGATAGTTGGGGCCTACTTCTATGGCCTCAACTGTGGTGTCATCATACATATGAGATTGACCCTTGTCTGTCGGTGCAAACAACATGGTACCCACTTCCTCAATGCATGTGTATGACTCACTGTGGGATTCATCAACTAGTGCCTAGGAAGCTCTTACCAATACTCTAGGACATAGGATGTAGAAAATGTGGACCATTGACATGAACATGCTTCTGCCATCCATCTGGTGCATGCTATGTCACATGTGGTGTCTACGTGACCCTAAAATTTGGAAGTATACTTTACGGGTGTTGTTACACGTATGACTAACACATGCCCTTGCTCATTTTCAATTTGACTTGCATCTTAGGATTGGACACATGGACGTCACATTCATACAACCATATGTACAATTATGCTTCATGTGATACACACACACTTGGTCAACCAACACATTAGTTGTCAAAGCACACACTTTGAGCCAAAGGAATTTAGGTATTGTATATATGTGCGTCACAATGCTATCCTCTCCTTATGACAAACATTCACAAATTGTGCCACACATTTATGTAGGCCACACTTATGACCATCTATTGCGTCAGCCAACTGTAAAAATACTGTGAAGGGTGTAGTGGATGATGTTCCGCTGCAGTATGATGTCACACATGTGAACATACACCATCAACACCATACTGTCTTCAATTAGCCAATCTCTGATGTGTTCCAAATGTAAAATAACCAAAAAACAAGTGAAAATGCCCCAAACCAGTTAATGCACTGTAATTTTGACGTCCCTAGTGGTGTGCGTCATTTTTTGTTTACCAAAACTGTATTTGCGTTATTTTTTTGGACGCACAGGAGTGAAATTTAGCCCGCATCCAGATATTTGTACAGTCCATGTATCATTATGTGGATGCAGGTTAATATTCACGTCTGTGTGTCCAAAAAATGACGCAAATACAGTTTTGTGCAACAAAAAAGGACGCATAATGCGAAAAAGGTGGGACTTTTCATACAGGAAGTGATGTAATAGGATATCCTGTTTACAGATCATGTACAGTGGGTGTACTTTCACTTTCACTTTGCCGTCTATGATCCTTCTAGACTGTGTGGCTGTGTAGAGAGTGTTGTCCAGAGATTTTGTGCTGTATTTTTCCTGTGTGCTATCTGTAAAGTCCTTTTGTGAAATAAATATTGTTTGTATATACTGTAGTACTGTGTTTTGTCTACATTTGTCCATTTATCTTATGTATTTCTTGTTTGTGGGAGTCTGTTGTGGGTAGTGTTAGTTTGGGGATAGTTGGGCTTTTTTAGTGTTTAGGTTTACTTTTTTTCTGTCTTTTTACCCCTACTTTCACCCTTTCACCCTTTTCCCCTTTCTATTTCCTTTACCCCTATTCCTTATCGTCATCTATAAGTATGTCTGGTAGGCCACGTCTTGGCAGGATGGGGGTAGAGGAGTTGGGGGGCTTCATCTGGCTGGTGACACATTTCTTGCCTCTCATGATCCAGGCAGGGGGCAGGGTCATACAGGGGTATCCGACAGAGGCGCGCAGAATCCGGTGGGGAAAGGTGCTGCATCACCTGCAGCGTGTGTATGCCAGCCAGAGGAGTGACCACCAGGTGAAGCACCGGTGGGCTGACCTCATCACCAGGGAGCAGGATCTCTTGGACCACCTGGGAATCATGATTGGTGGCACTGTTGGTGAGTACGACTATTGTTAATGTGCATGATTAAATGCTCTGTAGTGACATCAGGGGATTAGTGCAATGTCTGCCAGCTAACTTGATGACTGTGTGGAATTCTGGGGAAATATAAGGGGATCATTGATGCACTATGGCAAGGATCACAATTGCTAGCTGTCAGGTAGCACGTGCTTAGCAAACTTACAGGTTACTTTACCATGAAGGAAATTGGTGCAGCCTTTTTGTCAGCACAGCTAACAAAATAGGAGCCAATCATGTCTATATAGGGTACTATTGACAGAGAAGTACAGATGTACCAACATTTAGGCCAAGTATGTTGACGCAATTGCTAGACTGACTTTAGAATCACTACATGATGCTGAAAATGAGTGCTGCCTTCACGTCAATTGATAATAACAAAGTGGCTCAGACACTGGTCTCATGTTAGTCTGGTGAGTGTGGAAGGAAAGCGTTCACAGAAGTACTATGAATGTGTGGGATTATTGTGTTTCTTTATCTTTTTGGATACATGTCAGTTCATGATTTGAAAACATCGTGAAAAGTTGTAAGGTGCCCTCAGCTAACATCTTAGGATGTTTGCTGGAATTAGTTGAGCCACAATCCAAATATGGATGGCAGTCCAAGTGTATGCACATGGCTTCACATCTCCATGGTTGGTGCAAATCACCATAGCCGGGCCACATCAATTGACTATACTGTAACAACAGGATGGCTTACAGGAGTCCTTGCCCCTCCCTCTGTACATTGGGCCTATGTGCAATAAATGTGTCATGGCCACAAGGCATGTTTGACTGGTAATGCAGTCCTCAAGTAACCAGGCGTTGGATGTTTCTCTTGGATGCACATGATGTGACGATTACACTCCATATTTTTTAGTGCTCACCAATTATGGGGCATGTTTGCAACCCCATGATAGTTAGGGCCAATGTATGTGTGCAGATATGTGTGTAACTGTCACAGAAGACCCATGCTATGTACAAGTTGGCCGTGAAATATCAGATGCAGTACCATCATTTCTCAATGGCTGCCATTTCCTTATTCAGCCTACACATTGTATATGTTTATGAAATTGTTGCACTGTGCACCCATTTTGAGCACATTTCTTCCTTTCATACCTTACAGGTGGACCGGCACCCTACACTGTGGGAGAGGTGGCGACATTTGAGGACCCCGACCACTCCAGTAAGTGTTGATATGTCTGTTATGTGTTGTGTTTGCTGGTTATGGACTCATATGAGTTGGACGCACAGCAAGGTGTGATGCGTTGGGCAAGCTTTTCACTTGTTCCATGAGTGGGAATGCAGTTCTCACATGTTTTGAGTTTGCCAATGCGTATCCAATGGTATCATGTAGGGATTGTAGGACATCCCTGTAGGCCCCACTGTGAGTACAGGGGATCGTCATGTGTATGACACTTGTATCACCAAGAGTCGCAATGGAAGTCAGCCCCTATTTAGTCAGCCTGTCAGACCCACATTCTCTAAGATTTGTAGAGCTAATAGCTTTCCAATAGACATCTGCTTCCCTATTTACCTACGTAAGTTTGAAACAGTAGGTAGAACCTCCGAGCAGCATGTACTTCCACATGTAGTGCATCAAGTCTGTGGAACCTGAGTGTAATGGCCTAGGTGTGCATTCAATTCATGATCATGGGTGTTCTAGCAACTCTGTGTCTGATGTAAGTCAGGCCTCACTGGAAGTATATGTTGTGTACTAAGTTCTGCATTTCCTGACATGTCTGACCCTATGAGTGCTCTAGGGTTTGCTGACTCCTAATTGTAGATAGATCTTACCTGTGGTGTTTCTGTAGAGACAAACATGTGTGGAGTTGCCTATACACTCCTCGGTGTACATGTTGTTGGCAAATTATACTTGTGTATCCACCGCCCCCCCTCAAACACGGCCAGGGGTTTGTGAATGGGGTACCTAGTACTGATGCTACCAGTATGTTACACATACCTGTGAATAAGTGATGGTTTGGTTGCATACTAGTATACACACTCAGGTTTGGCACTTGGTACCATACTAGCAAGTCCAGTTACAACTTGCAGACCATGTGGCTTTAGTTTTGCTTTCCGTACACTGACATTTGTAGCCCAGCTCTTGGCGGAGGATATGCAGCATGATTCTTAGATGATAACTGTCAGAAGTCAGATAGCAAGTCAAAGCCATTTGTTAGCCATCTTGCAGGTTATGGATGTGCTTTGTGTGATGTGACCTTTGTTGTCTGGCCTGCCATATACTTCCTCAGGGACATTCAATACTCTGTATCGTGATATGAGCTGTTACAAGTACAGTAGATGTAATGTCTGATTAACTTGCTGCGCCGTTTCACACAATGCAGTTACTAATGTAGCATATCTGCATTTTTCTTCACAGCAGCTAAACATGACTTCAGAACAGGTCCGTGAATTTCAGTGCCAGGCCATGCGATACCAGCACATCCTGCTGGTGGAGTCGGGGTTCCGGAGGATGGCTCGGCGATATCGCCATGAACGTGCCTCTGGGGCATGGCGAGCCTTCCCACAGGGTGGGCCTACTTTGCCCACCACAGCCACCACAGAAACAACCACCAATCAGAGCCAGGTGGCCCCACCCACAGCTGCCACTGTTGATCCAACATCTGCAGGACTTCCTGGCCCCAGCATTGCCACCGGTGCAGGACAGCCCACACAGACCTCCTCCACCGGTACCCAGACTGCCACTGCTCCATCTGTTGACCCTGCAGCCTTCAACAGACTTGAACATAAGATGGACAAAGTGCTGCGCAAGGTGAGCCACCTGAGCCGGGACGTGCGGCACATTAAACGGACACTCAAGGATATTAAGAGGACCCTCCGGAGGGCCAACCTCTAGACACTTGATTTGATGGACATGATACCCTCCCCTCCCTCCTCTTTCCTTGTTCTTATAGTTAGTGGGCTTAGGGGGCTTAGTGTTAGGTTAGTATAGGCTGTTAGTTTAGTTAGTGTTAGTGGGTGTGGGGTGGGGGGTCCTGCTTGTTTCTTTTTTGACTTATTACATGTGTGTGTGGGTGGGTGGGGGGCTATGTTGGGGTTCTTGTGTGTAAAAAAAAAAAAAAAAAAAAAAAAAATAACAAATAAATTTTAAAATACAAAAAAATATATATTTGTTTAGGATAGTATAGTATGTGTTTAGGTTAGTATGTTTTGTTCTCAATGTGTCCCGTCTCATAAGGGGGTGGGGTGTAGATGTTTAGAACGTTTCGGTACATGTGATAAGTAAGTGTAGCTTAGGTTAGTTAGGGACAGTTGTGGGTAATGAGTCAGTAGTCAGGGTAGATTAGGGTAGGTAAGATTTTTCCTTCAGTTTCCTCATCTATGGTTAGCTTTTAATAAATATTTGGTTACCCCTTAATAGTATGTGTTGAATGGTACTTGATCATGGGTTTGGATTCAGTGTACATCAATTTTGTACTATAACAACTGTGTCCTATGCTACAAACAAATCCCAACTGAGCTGTACGATTGGCAGCTAGCCCAGAGCTACCTTGCAAAGTGTCTACCTTTTGTTGCAACCATCAATCACAGTTAATATGGATCCCAATGGGTTTCTGTTGATAAGTGTGTTTTCAAAGTCACTAACAGTGCTTCCAGACTTGATATTGGGGAAACAGTTTTAGGTCTGACAGCAGTGTGATGATCATGCACACCCTTATAAGATGAGTTCTCATTGGCAATCTTGTATTCTTGTCTTCATGACCCTCATACATCATTTGTGACACAGTTCGGCATGATTACCTATTTGTATGTTAACTCAGACACCTTAATTTGTGCAGTTTTTTTAGTATTTACTTAGATTAGTGTGGCATGTTTATTGTGTTATTTTTGCATGGTGAAAACATTTTGCGGCCACTATTTGATGACTTAGTTATCCCCTGAGGAAGCATTCTTTTGTCCTACACAGCATGGTGGTGTATGGTTTCTCACTTCATCAGATTTGTCCCTCAGGACGGGAAGAGTATGATGCAATCATGGGCACTGTGCAGATTTCTCTAACTACATATTATCAGGACAGTTGTATTGACAAGCTACGTAATTTGACAGTAGGCACATTTCAGTTATCTACTGCACAGTTGATATGTCACATTACCCAGAGACAAATTTGTTGTGTAAGTGCTATTTATTGAAAAGTGCTGTAGTGCTATCTGTACATTGTCCTTGATTGTGAGTCCATTATAGTGATATCTTCCATTGTGATCCAACACAAGGGTTTACCAAAATGCTTTTGTCATGCTGGGGTTGCTGTTTCAGACAGTGCAGAGGGACAGACTTAGCCAATGAGTAGGAGAGAGACAATCACTGGGCTTGAGTACAGTTGTTGCAAGACTGGCAAGTTACAAAGCACAGGACCTTGGTAATAGTTGGCCATGTGGCAGGGACTAGTGCTTCCGGGTACTCTTCCTTGTGAATGTGATCTGTTCCATGTCTTCTTCTTCTGATGCGTGTGTTGCCTGCGTTGTCCTTGTTGTTGTTGGTTGTGAAGGGGCAACACACACCTCATTGTTAGAAGACGTGGAGTCAGACATCCCGGTCGCTGTTCCCTGTGAAGGTCTTAAGGGCAGTACTGCTGCAAGGAGGGCCTGCTGGTTCTTGAGAATAGCAGCCACATCATGATGGTAGGCAGCCAGGTCGGCCCTGAGGGGTTCAATGTTGCATTCGTTCACACGTTGACAGGATTGCTGTTGTAGGTGTTGGGTCAACTGTATTACAGCTGTGCTGATTTCCTTCTGGGTTTTCTGCAGTTCCTGCAAGATAGATGTTAGGGCTTGCATAGCTGCTGCCTGATCTGCAGATGAAATCATGCACGAACGCACCCCCTCTAGGCTGGCTGCCATATTTTGTATCCCCACTGCACCTCTATGGCCAACTCCCGCTGTACTCCCACTACAGTTCTCTCAAAGCTGGTGCCAGTGTCGTCTGAGTCCTCAGCTTTATGGAGCTGGCAGGTCTTACAATTGGGGTGGTGGGTGGTTCCTCTGCGATGGCTGCTTGTTCTGTGCTCCTCCTTGTGACAGAAGGCGGGGTCTGGAGGGTTTCAAGGACCGTTTGGATAGTCTCCTGAGGAATGTTTATCGGCTCATCATCCATGTCATCAGGGAAATCTGGGACAGGCATATCGGAAGGAGATCCATCTTCCTCTGCAATGAAACAGGGTACAATTAGTGTGTCTGTGTTGTGGCAATTTTGATGTGACGTGCCTGCCTTTTGATGAATTCACTTTGTGATCTTGTTTTGTGTTAATATCTCCAGTCCTTCAGATGGGCCTTGTTTCAGGCCTATGGCCCACCTGTGTGTCACATGTATGGTATTGAGTTATCAGACTTGTCAGCCTCATCGCCTTTAGGTGTTGATTTTAGCCAAATAGAGAATTGCCACCTTCTTTTCCTACTCGACCCTCCGTGTACATCCATTCTCATGGTGAGACCTTTCACAGGCTGTGGGTGTTCTGATGGCCCTAGCAGCAAATTTAACAATCTGGACCTGCCCCAATCCCTGATTGTTCACATTCACTTAAATCTAATTGACATGTGGCATATCCTATGCATGGCAATGTTATGATCTGATATGGATGTTGACATTGTTAATGGGTCCTGCTGATGTTGGGTAATGTGTGTTACGTTGGATTGCCCTGATAGTCGTATCAGTGTCCTATTTCGTCCTCTGACTGTGCAGGTGTATTTCAGTGACCAGTTTCATGTGTCCCCTCCTCAATGCTGTTGTGTGAGCAGTATGACACTTCGGATGTTGCCTTGTTACCCAGGCACAGGATGGACCCTGACATATGCAGCATGGGTGTGTCCTTAGTGCTGTGTCGCTCCTATTGTTGTTTACTTTGGCTGATGTTTGTGACAACTATGGGCATTGACATTTGAGAGTACTGGGGCCTTTGTCTTGTTTCTGGGGATTGTTGCAGTTGTCATCCTCACCCCCTAATTTAGGTGTGTATGACCCATGGGGAGGTTACTGCCATTGGCTACTTGAGCTGCACACAGAGCAGAGGTGGTAGTGGCAACTGTTGTCGCAGTTACATTGCAGTTGTCGGTTTGGCTAAAGGATTGCTAATAGGGCCCTAGTTAATGTAGGGGGTATGTTGGCTGACGAGTGCCAGGATGTCAGTTTGACGTAGTGGCCTTCCCTCCTGGCGTGGCTTTCCCTTTGCTCCATCGTTGGCATGACAGCATGTCCCAATGGGACTGTTGTTGGTGTAGTGTAATGGTGTGCCCCAGCTTCTGTCTGTGCAGCCCATGCCCCAATGCCGTGCCCCTTTACCATGCCACTCCATGTATATGATGACTTCCATGCATTTTGTGGTCGGTATCCCCCCCGCTTGCAGTTAACATTTGTGCATTTTAATTCCCCATGCAACTTACCCTGCATGTGCGTTGTCTCCTGGTAGTCTGCGCTGTCCTGTCCTTGAATCCCTGTGACGATCTCCTCAGGGATGACGGCTGTAACCATCTCCTCCATGTGGTCCAGGGCCTCCTGGTGTGCTGGACTCCCCCCTCCAGTCTGCAGTGCTGCCTTCCTGTTCCTGGCCATCTTTTCCTTGGTCCTGCGTTTGCAGTCATGCCAGCGTTTCTTGCACTCAATGACTGTTCTGCGTACTTCAGCCACACTGTTAATATTGTCGACAATTTGTTGCCATATAGCCTCTCTCCTACTGATTGGCAACTTTGATGTGACAAACAGTTGGTGCTGGTGTTCCGTCACCTCTTTAACTAGAATTTCCTGCTCCTCTGCACTGAAGCGACACTTTCTTTTCTTCTTAAAAGTGTCCTGGTTCTTGTGTGGGTCCTCCTGGCTGGTAGCTGGTCTGCTGTCATCTTCCTGGGGTCTGTAGTGGCATCTGGGATCCATTTCGGCTCTCCTCTGGTGAAATGGCTGTGTTCGCTGTGTTTTTTGACACTATTGCGTCAAAAAAAGGGCGCATATCCGGTTTGCGGTGTCGTAAATCGACCCACAGTCATTTCCGCCGCATTAACGTCATTTTCCTTTACGACTTGACGCCGCGGTGTGCGTCAAAAATAATGACGCCCCCCTGTTGTTTGCGCCGCCGTGCGTCAAAGTATAAATCTGATGCCCGCACGGTGCACCAAAATGGCGTTAGCCGGCGGTAATATTTTTGACGCAAAACTGTGCCGGCGCAGTTTTGCATCAAAAAGTATAAATATGGGCCTTAGTGTCTACTCAGTATAGCAACATGTTAAGACTAAGGGGGTCATTACAACCCTGGCGGTCAACAAGCTGGCGGTGCTTCCTGGGGAATCCACAGATGACAGTCATTAGATTAATAGGTCTGTTGAATTAAACTAGTGAGATTACTACTGTCTTTTTGAAAATATACATATTTTTAATACGATTTACTACTATTCGGGTAGCATGACACGATTTTGACAAGGATTAATACACTAACATCATATTAATGAACTAATTGATTGTTGAAGCATCAATATCCAAAAACCTTTGCAGTTTAATAGTGGTTTTGATTGATTATGTATTTGTTAGATTTAGGAGTTTCATGATGGCGAAAGTTGTATTATCTATTATGATTATGACCGTTCCCATCAACAGACAGAAAGAGGACACGGCGCTTCAGTCCTGTTTCAGTTACTACACAGGGTTATACAAACACAGAAACTGAAGTAGGACACAGAATACTGGGATGCCGGTACACGCGCTAAACACGGATGCGGTGATTTAATCTTGGGGGCGCTTTGCGCCCATTTGACGAGCGTACTCGCATCGGACGTGAGTTGCAGCACAGTATATTGGCCGCATGTAGGTAAGCGGGTAAGGTTCTGTTACCAGTACAATAACAACCTCAACAGGACGATCCAAGAACTCGGATCTTACAACGTCGGGGTGCTTCAATGGTCGTTTACTTTGATGGCATTAGTGGCAACGACTTTAAAATCATTCATAGCATTAACATTGGTACCGAAGGCTAGACACTATACGGTGTTTGAAGAAGGTGATTTAAGTTACAACCAACAGTTCAGTTCATCGCAAGAATTTATAATTGTAACGAGAGGTCAATGGGACCATATACCTCAACTTGGGTACATTTAGTGGCTCCATACAATATATATTGTTGCCATTTGGAATTATCTCAATATAAACGGTTAAGATAGAGACTTTTTATGTAAACTACATGGTGACTGACTATTATTATTTTGTGGCTATAAACAAATATAGATAATATAGTTTACAAGCAAGTCATTTAATTATTTGAGATAGCTGGAGAACAAACAATGATTTAATTGGATGGCCAAATAACTAAGAAGTAGAAGTTGACAATAATAGAAGGACTAACCTTTAAAACAAGAAATTCAACGAACATTGCAGGTCAGTTTATATTATGAATTGGTCAATACACACATGGGTGTGCATGTATATGGAGAGTGCACTTAATAATAAAATAATAAAATAATTAAATAATTAAATAATGAAAGAAATTAAACAAATAAAAATGTTTATTGACTGTGAAGAATTATAATAAATATTATACATAATGATCAATACTGTTTGAATACTATGAATTATATTAATTGTACATGACTAGCTGGACGAGTGCCTGTCAAGAACTAAACGCTCCTCTTCTGGAGAAAATTATGCATTACTCCCGAGCTAACATCATTCAGGAGTGGATTGGAGGAGATTATCGGTTTACCGGGTGCGGGGAAGCTGCTCTGGTTACAATATATTAAGGATACAATGAGAAATCTGGGTATGTCTATTTTGTGGGAGGATCCAGCGATGGCATGTCATTCTGTGTCTAAAAAAGACCTTGCAGTGTTGTATAAGAATTTTAAATTGTCTATGGGGGTAATTTTGACCTCAGCGGTCTTTTTCCAAGACCGCCGAGGGACCACCGTGCGGAAGACCGCCAGTAGTGGCGGTTTGCCACTCGGCTTATTATGACCGTTGGCAGCTCTCCGTCCTTTTACGGATGGTGAGCCGCCAACAGCTATACTGGCGGGAGGCGGGGAAGTGGAGGTTGCTCTACCTCCACCCCTACGGCAACAGAACACCGCCCACTGAATCACGTCCTGTGATTCGCCGTGGCGGTGTTCTGTTGACGGAGTGGTGTCGCCGGAGCTGACCCCATGGCTCCCGTCCCCTCCCGGAGGATCGTCGGACTAGGTAAGTCGATCGTCCGTGAGGGGAAGGGGGTGGGAGGGTGTTGTGTGTTGTGTGCGTGCATGGGGTTGTGCGTGTGTGTATGTAGAGGGGGTGTGTGAGTGCGTGTATGCTTGCGGGGGTGTTGTGTGTTTGGGAATGAGTGCGTGTATGTCTGTAGGTATGTCTGTATGGATGTGTGCGTGTATGTTTGAATGTGGGTGTGCGTCTCTGACTGTGTGTGTGGATGTTGGCATGTATGTCGGTGTGTGTGCGTGTATGTGTGTTGGTGGTGCCTGAGTGCGTGTCATGTGTGTATGAATGATGTTATGTTGGGGGTCGGGGTGGGGAGGGGGGTCCTGCCACCTTTGGGGGATGGCAGGGGTGGTGGGAGGTGTAGGGGAGGGAGTCAGGGTGTGGGTGGGGGGTGGGGGAGACCCCTATCAGTGCCAGGGAAGGAATTCCATGGCACTGATACTGCTTACCGCAATGGATTTCATGGCGGTTCCAACCGCAGGAAATCCACGGCGGTAAGTCGGGTCAAAATACTGCCAGCGGTCTAGCGGATTGCAAAATGTGTGCTGCAGTCCACAAGTAACATTTAACTTTCCATGCCATTGGTAGATCTTCTTGTACCAAGTACAATGGTCGTTGTGCAAAGTTAAATATGATAATTAAAATTTTCCCATTTTTCATGTTTTTTAGGGTCAGAACATATATACTGAGGACTAGACCGCAGTACCTCAGTGTGCAAAGAAAAGAAAAATAGCAATACCAGTCAGAAAAAGAAAAAAATGGTGTGAGCACACAAGGGGCAATTTTTTCCAATGGCCTATCCGTAAAGGCATTTTCAAATTCATAAATTACTATTCCTGTACTACTCTTTTACATACCCTTTATGACTTTGAAAATTGGCCACAGAACATCCAAAATGGGATTAGAATGGTGATAATTAAGCAATATCAATGTTTTTTTATTAACAGAAAGGCCCGTTCCCCCTTTGCACCTTTATTAATAGGAAGCTGAATTGTTTGGGGCTGATTTACAAAGGCATGCAAGTGTACATAAAAGATTACTGATGTAGTACTACTTACCATACTCATAACTTCTTTTGTGAATCAGCCCCAATGTCTAGCAAACCAAGCTAAAGGCAGGTGCTAAGGAAAGAACCACTTAATGATGGTATGTATTAAATGATTATGGGGGTTATTCTAATTTTGGAGGAGGTGTTAATCCGTCCCAAAAGTGACGGAAAAGTGACGGATTTACCACCAGCCGTATTACGAGTCCATTATATCCTATGGAACTCGTAATACGGCTGGTGGTATATCCGTCACTTTACCGTCACTTTTAGGACGGATTAACACTCCTCCAAAGTTAGAATAACCCCCTATATCACTTATGTGATTAAAAGAACGTGCTTCCCTTTATGCACTTCTGTTGGTGTCTCAGAACATCTCTTGCATGAAAGATATTTGGAACCATGCAGTTGCACTTTAACACTTAATTTTGAGTATATGAATATTCCTTGAATAGTCCCATTTTATTTATATTTTAGAGGTCATGAATATAAATCACAAAAGCATGGTAGAGTACAAAAAAGAGTACTGTAGGATTTCTACTCCTTTGCCTTTGTTACTAGATCCCTATATGTTTTGATTTGTGAAGCTTTAGTAGCTATACTGAGAGCATACATCTAGAATGACATGCTTTTTAAAAACCATGAACATTTTAACAATACAATTAATTAGCTGTTTTTCAGATAATCATTAGGGGTGTGTTAGTGTATTTGTTTTCAGTTTAATTATGTTACAATGAACATGCATGATATTTGAATGAAATTTGAATGAGCTGCTTTTTATAGATAGCTCTAAAATAATTATTTCCTAAACTAGCATTCTTGCTTTGGGCTTCACATGTCCCTTGGGTGCTAGATGCCTCAAATAAAGTGTCCAATTAGTGGAGCTAAAGCTCTTCCGCTTCCTAAACATACAGGGAGAATAACATGCATTTTAAAGACGTGCACTAAAATGTACTTTATTTGAAGAGTATCGGTATGCGCAAAATGAATTATTGTGTTTGGTACATGATCGTTACTGTTTAACCTATAGCTTAACTATTTCCGCTGTCTTAAGCATCCTTGGTTATGAGCATTATTTTCATTTGTAAACCATTTCATATCACACTAAGGGTCGGAATTATCATAGGATTGTGATGCCCTTGCTTCACGCAAGGTGTTGCAATGGCAACACAATCATGAAGTCAGATATACCAGGCCATGTAAAGCTAACTGTCATGGCCCTGTGTGACTTGGTAGACTTGTAAGCACAAGCTGCTGCCTTGCATTACTGTTCACTGGGAAGGTGTTACCTGGGTGGAGAGTGGGTGTTCCCACACACCCACCCATGCTTTTTGTCACATTCCCAGATTGACTTAGATAAGTAAAGTTGGGAATGTGTCAAAACTGTGCACCTGCATGACAGAGGCACACCGAGGAGAAATATCATTATTTCTCCTCGTTGTTTCCCCTTTCTAAGTGTGCTGCATTCTGCAGCACATTTGCAAAGAGGAAAAAATGTCTCTACTAATTGTTTTTAAGCAGGAAGGTGCCCCTTTCTGAACAATAACTATCATGGCTTCAATGCAAACATTCTTGTACTATGGCGCAAAGGAGCCTGTGTTGGTGCTAGACAACACATAGGTGGTCATTATGATCATGGCGGTGTGGCCCCCCAGCCGGCATGGAGTGCCACACAGCTACATAATGAAGACTATGAGGGCCGCCATCGCTGGCCCTTACTCACCGCCAGGCTGCCTCCATCAGGCAGTTTGGCGGTGGTCGGAATCATTATCCGACAGGGCAGCGGTGCTGCCCCTCGGATAATGATCCCAAATCCTCCAGCCAAGGCTGGCGGAGTGGGTGCACCGGTGAACTCCTTGGGGCCCCTGCACTGCCCATGCAGTTGGCATGGGCAGTCCTGGAGCCCCTGTGCAGTGCCCCATCGCGCAGGTCACTGGCCGATTTTCAGGCAGTGATCTGCGTGACGAGTCCAGCTGCACCAGCCGCACAGAGGCATTAGCAGCAGCTCCAATGTTTCCGCCAACAGGAATGTTCAGGAATGTTCATTATACGGCCAGCGGGGATCCAGGGACGCTGGCGGTCAGTAGTTTGACCGCCAGCATGAACACGGCGGTTTCAGTGCAGTTAGAGAACAGGAATGTACCATATCTTAGTAAATATGACGTATTTCTGCCCTCTCCATTTGAAGCAGCTAAGCTGTCTTGCTGCATCAAATATTGATAAATCTGGCTGTATGTGAACACTTTGAGCCCAGCACATAGATTTACACCAGTGTCTAGGAATACATCTGCATCTAGTTTCAGTGTAGTAACTTTCGGTGGAGACTTATGTCTAGGAGTCAGTGCACCTGTCGCCACATCCTTACATGAGTTGAAACATGTACAACTCAAACAAGCTATGCCAATAGGTCTCGCACATTTGTGAGAGTTAGAGCTACTGGTGTTGTAAATTACAATGTCTTTTATTTATGTTTTTGGTTTGGAGTGCAGTGGATGTTTGTTTTGTGTGGTGGAATTATGCGTTTTGTTTTGGAATTGTTAGTTGTGGAATTGTGTGTGGTTCATTTGTGTAATGATAGTATGTGGATAGATGGGGTGAGACCTGCAGAGAATAGATAGGAAGACAGATAGTGATAGTTTGTGTATGAATTGGTGAATGATTGTACAATGGAGCAGTAGAACGTGTGTGTGTGAAAGAGTGAAAAAAGGGTAGGGTATGCAACAGACATATAAAGTAGTAGTGTTTGTGTGCGTGCAACTGTAAGAAGAGGAGTATACTGTGTGTTTTAATGATGTTAAGTTCGAAAATTCATAGGAATGAAAGTGTGTTTGAAGTTTTGATTTAAGATTTTTGAGAGAGGTCGAAACAGTGTGTGAGAGCGTGAGAGAGTGTGAGAGAGAGAAACTGTTTGGTTTTGTTAATTAAATTGTATTAACTTATAAAGTTAGTGTGGTTGTGGGCAACTTTTTCCTACTTGTTTTCAATAATGATTGAGAGAAAAAGTAAGAAATGGTGTGTGTATGTTGTTGAGGGTAATCAATACATTTTTAGTGTGAGAGAGTTTTAAATGAGAAAGGAGATACATATTTGCGTAAAAGTAATTTCATGCAGGGAGTACAGAGGGGGAGGGCTGCTTCCGGGAGAGGAGGGAGAGGAGAGGAGGCTCCTGCATGTGGAGGAGGGAAGAGGGGGTTATTCTTCAAGGAGCAGTGTGGGGGTCCTGCAGGATGGAGAGTGTCGCTGGGGCGGTGGGTGAAGAGAGGGGCACCATCAATGAGTGGGGGTGGGGAGGCAGCTGCCACTGTGGGAGACATGACTGTGATGGGAAGCAGAAGCCATGACATGCGGGAATCAGAGACTCTCCCTGGGAAATCCGTCAATATTCGAACCACAGCTCTAACAATGGAATCACCACTTGTACTTAACTGAGTAATGTTTTTCTGCCAACTATTAAAAGGGAAAGGAAGCCAAATGTAATATGCAGCTTCCCATGGAACAATGAAACATATTTATTATACTAAGATTTCTCTAAAAACAAAAAAACTACAGGCCTGCCGGTAATGGTAATTCTTACACATGTATCCTTTACTCAGGAAAGGGGTTCCCATTTATCAAGCTGATACATTGGTCCACGGTGAGCAGTATGGTTACCTGCATCGCCCTTTTAGTCAGCTGTCAGCAAACCATACTAAAACAAACACGAAGGGAGCTTGTCTGTTTACAGCTGCAGCTAAAGTACTGACAGATTCTGCACCAAGCTACTATGTTTCCCAGAAGGAACTATTCCAATGTTCCTAAACAGTGGGCAGAAGTAACTAGCTATATCCCAAACTATCAGCCCTGCACAAAATAATTATTTTTACATCACAAACTGAACATCAGTATTATTTAGTTTTAGTAAATGTTATATTTGCTTTGGCATTAAAACTTGCTTACCTAATTAATAAGTAAAGTGACTGATTTAGTCTCAAGAGTACCACTGTCAGTAAACCCGCAAGTCAATGCTGAAAAAACCTTCAAAACCTGCTGCCTTCCTTTTAAAGCACACGGGAGAATTAGCAATTGACCTGTTGCAGACAGGGGCTGAGCATGAAAGGCCTAGTGGAACTGCCTTTGTAATACATGATTTTTGCACTGAGATACTTGTTAAATGACCTTTTAAAGCTCCTATTTGTCATTAGTATTCCCAAAAGGAATTGATGGTGTTTCTGTCCCCAAGCAGTTCTGTATAATTCATATCCAGTTGTTGAGAAACAGTGTCTCCCTGGAAAGTGACTCCATGTACTGCAAACCGGCTAATGGTGCCTTTCAGCGCGGACTACACCCCCCACCACCACTCTTAAATTCTGTGTTTGCTCCCATTTAGTAGGGGCAGGATGACATTTTATTGACTGAAAACAAAACAGAAAGGTGCTCGTCAAATTACCAATTTATCCTTGAAACACCGTTGCTTTTAATGACATGCATTTATTTACATGTGTTGGAGGCAAATTGTTCTGTTATAAAAACAAATCAACTTGAGATACAATATAATTAAGGAGGGACAAAATTTTTTTTTAACAAACATGAAGACTATAATTACTCATATATCAGCATCGGGAGCAAACATTCCCTGATTGGCAATCTAGCAATTTATCAAAGCTTTGGCCTCAGTAAAATGAAAAATACTAACAACTGACTATACCTGCTATGGAATGCTTCCCTGTTCACAGTCTGCCCCTGACATCCAGGGTGGAATATAGACTGAACAAATGAGTCACAAATCCCGTTGCGTTTATATTTTCCAAGTGCTCTGGAAGAAAAGACTGTAAGTCCCAGAGTTCCCCGTAGTAGCAGCTGATGGCTGTGGTAGTGAGACAGCACGTGGTTTTCATATAAAGGATAGTGTTCTGAGTGTGGGAATGCACAGCTTTTCCTTGTCGAGATCTGCTGGCCGTGATTGCACTGTTTGCTTCCACAGAACAGCAGCTGTGCTCGGTGTCAGAAAAGGAGCGGTAAGAAACTGCAGTCAAGGACTCGGGCGCTGTGAGGTGGGCTCCGAGAATCTAGTGTCTCTCTGTTTCCTAGTGCCTGTAAGTGCCAAATAAGTTTATTTGTTCTGCAGACTTGACACATGTAAAAAAGAACTCAAAACAAACTATGAATAAAGCTTTCTATCTAAATGTAGGCAGAATCACGCTAAAGTTCTGAAGGCAAAAACACGGACCAAAGCACTAGTAAAAATGGAGTGTGTTTATTTTCTCAACTATGCCCTCGCTTCCGACACCAGCTGCTTGGTTGAGGCTGCTCTGCCCTTGTAAATCTCTTAGCACTGAGTCAAAAGCTGATAAGCGTTGGGGCGAGACAGGTCAATTGCTGTTCTGGAAGAGGAACAGCTGCCATGATCACATTTGATTGAGAGTGCCTCGCAAAGAGGGGGAAGAAAGAGAGCATAGAAAAAATACAAATAAGATAAGGACCTGATTTACGGCCTTCGGCTGAACGTGTTTGGAAAGCCAAAAAAGAAGCATTTGAACTGCAATGGGTCTGGTGTTCGCTCGAAGTAGAGTCATTAGCATTTTCTTGCCACGCAAACTGAAAATAAAAAGTAAAACAGTTGACATAAGTGGCCGGCTTAAAGTGCTACCGCAAGCTCGCAGAGACAGACAAAAGGAATAAGCATTTGCAATGCAAGAGCAGAAAATGCACGAGCGAGAGTAAGAAATGGAATAAACAAAGTCACACATGACTGCAGATGAAAATAAGTAATAGACTACAGCCCTGTAAACAGAAACAGCCTGGAGCCACTGAAACATCCAGCGCTCTGGTCAAGTACTATTAGCCTAAGAAAAAAGTAATCCATGAGCAAATGCTACATAGGCACAAGTGGAAGGATAGAAGTACTAGGGCCATGCTCCAGAGGAGTGTACAACTGTGGAAAAGGTGGGACAAAGAGCAAGGATTGACCACTAGCAAGCAAGGATTTTTTAAGGACACTGAAACAAACCAGTGAAAAAGCAGAGACCCCACAAAGAAGTATAGAAGTATATACTAATGTATATACAAGAGGTCTCAAATGCTCGACCTAAAAATGCCTGTAAAATTATTAAGATCTTTACAATTGCATTTTATGTGGAATTCACCAGATGTTCTACTTAGTGCAGACAAAGAAGTAAGCTATGTTGAACTTCAAACTGAAAAATATAGGGAAATAGGAATGACCACTCCAAAATAGCGGATTTGCCTGGATTTGGTACTCTCATTTGAGTTTTATCAGTGGACATGAAAGGCGTTGTGTAATGTTTCAGACTGGCATTAAAATTTATGAACATTTATTTGCATGTGAAGATCGCCGGATTATGACCATGGCAGTGTTCCCAACAGATCACAGCCCAGCTACTCCCAGTACCGCCAGTGCAGTCAGGCTGCCGCAGATGGTGGTAGGCACATTCAGACCGGCAGAAACCATATTTCTGCCAGACACTTTAGGAGGCTGCACACTGCCAAGGTTTCTGCTGCGGTCGCACCACCACAAAAATCCCGGTGGAAACCAACACTATAAAAAGAAACACTGACCTTCAGGAACACATACCTGCCCGGAGCCACCATGGAACCAGAACTGGAATTCTTTGCACTATTCCTGCTCAATAACGACTCAGAACTACCAACAGCAATCAAAACAACAACCAGTACAAGTAGACACACCTACCGGACACTAGAGGAAAATACTTCAGTAGCCACACACACACAACATACACAGCTGGGAAGGCTTGTGATGGTCACACACCCATATGAACACACACACACCTAAATACATACACGTACACCTGTACTACACACACCACAGCCAACACACACATTCCATATACACACCAACCCGCACACCCACAGCACCGGCACTGTCCAAAACAATCATTCACAACAACAATGAGTGACACAACGACACCACAAACGCAACTACACAAACGCTAGGCCAAGCAATCCCACTGCACACCTCCACATGACAACATGTACTTACAACAGCATGTAGCAACACCACACGACCTATCAACACAATCACACTGCCATACAACGAAGCATATGTCACACTACGCACATAGCACACACAACACACATGAAATAGCCACCACACACATGTCCACACACACAACAACCACACAAGGGCACACAACACCATTACACATCTCTACACAAACAATACATAATTTACATACATACATGCATGTAACAAACACAAACATATCCTACACACAATGCACAGCAATGACAGCGTGACAAATGGCAGAGCCACACCCACAACATGCAAGCCAGACACAACAGCTAGCACAGCCGTCACACACATATGACACACACACACAAACCAAAGCCCCCAAACACCAAACCTCCATGTAGAAAAAAAAAACAGGACAAGTTTGTTACCATCAAACCCAACACCAGGTTTGTCCAGATGTATTCAGAACGATAAATAGTTAAATACATTTTGAACTATGTACAATAATGTTGCCATTGGCCAGTCCAAAGTTCCAAGTTCCAAACTAACTAGTGGCACTTCACTGTGCCCCTACTTGACTCCTGACTGCAAAATGATCTCCACAGGGTAGGGATATCAAGGGTGCCGGCAGGCACCTCATTGATGGGAGTTTGGGAGTGGGGTCTTTGGGCCTAGATCTGTGTTCGGGAGGGAGGTCCTTGGGCTCGGGCCTGGGCTTGGGAGGGGGTCCTTGGCCATGGGCAAGGGAGGGGCAGATTTATTTGCATGGGGTGGGGCATGGGCACTACCAGGGGGGCAGGGGAGGACTTGGAGGTGGAAGGGCTGGACTTGGGGAGGGACACAGAGCGCTTGGGGGTTTCACAGGGTGGGGGAGAGGTAGGGAAAAGGGTAAACTATGTGAGGAAATGTTTCTTAGACACACAGAGGCAGTCATGGCAAAAGGGTTTGGGAGTGGAGGGAGAGGAAGTGATTGTGAGATGTGTCTTGGTGGATGTCTTGGGTGCAGGTGCGTGTGTGGAATGCTTGTGGGTGCAGAGTGTCTGTTGGGTGGGTGAGTGAGGGCATTTAGGTGTCTTGGGAGTAGGTGCAGGGAGATGCTGTGGTGGATGCGTGACTGTCTGTTGGGGTGGTGTCTGCAGGGATGGTACATGTGCTGCAGGTGGGGGTATCAGTGGTTGTGGTGGGTGCAGATGTGGCGACTGGGGTGGATATATGAGGGCCTGATATTGTGCTGACGGTGGGTAAAATAGGACTGGTGGCTGGATCTGTGAATTATGTCATGTTGGCTGCAGATGTGTCTGGTATAGTGTCTTTGAAGGAGGGAGTGGTGGGTGAGTCAGTGCAGGGAGTGGATGTTGTTGTGTCTGCAGGTGGCTGTTGCTTGTGTACATACCAGTGGTGGGCCTTGTGGTGCTTGTGTTTGTCTGAGCTACCCTTGTCTATTGAGGTGGATGCATGCTTGTGTGTGCGTGTGCTTTGGGTGGGTATGGGGAGAGGGGTTTGGGATTGGGTAGAGGCAGTTGGAGGGGGGACGGAAGACGTGGGGACACCGGCTGCCATGAGAGTGGAGGCCAGAACCTGAAAGGATCTCTGTAGGCCAACCATGGCACTGAGAATGCCCTCTAGGAATGCACTGCTCTGTTGGACTTGAGCTGCCAGTCCCTGGATGGCGTTCACGATGGTCGACTGACCCTCAGAAATGGACCTGAGGAAGTCAATAGCCTCCTCATTGAGTGCAGCAGGGCTGACTTTGGCAGGGGCAGAGGTGCCTGCAGTGAAGGAGACGCCTACCCTCCTGGATGAGTGGCATGGGCAACTGGGTGTGGAGCAAATGGGAAGGTGGTGGTAGTAAGAGAGAGTGGCAGACAAAGATGGTGCTGGGGTTGTCCCAGATGGGGTCCACCACCACAAGCGAGTGTCCACTGGAGGAGGACCCTGAAGAGGAGGTGGTAGATTCAGTCTCTCCCGTGGCACTCCCCTTGCCTTCCATCACACTGGGTCCCTCGCTCTCGCTGGTGCCAGCTTTCTAGGTCCCGTGGGCTGCTGCTTCCCCACTCGCATGTGCTCCTTATCCTTCACCAGATGATGCTGATGCACACAAAGCGCAAGAGGGAGGGAGGGAGAGAGAGACAGATAGGGGGAAAAGGATCAACATTTACCTTCTATACACACGGCAAAACATGTTCATTTGTGACGATACATATCATAGCTAGGCAATGGCAATTGCCATTACACTTCATTTGTATCATTTATATACATGTCACTTCTATCCACACCTGTATGCCATCCCTCACACTTACATCAATGCCTAAGTAGGACAGCACTACTAGAGTCAACTCCATGATGCCACCCAAAGCCCTTTTAGCTGGCACAGCATGGCCTGGATGCACTATCAAAAGGTATGCCTGGACACACATCTTAGCTTCCCATACCCCTTTCACCCATTGGAAGTGCAGCTGAATGAACACAACACATCAGGCCTCTACAGTAACAACACCTAAAAAGTCCATGTCCTCTGTGACATGTCAATCACAGTAAAGACAACTCCATTCATAGACCACACTGCACATACCTGTCATATTACATGGCTGGCCATAATTGAGAATAACTCTGAGTTACCCAAAACAAGTCAGACAACCAAACAATTCACATCTGATGTGTACCATGTGAATCTGTGGTATAGCCCTGTGATCAGTCAGACCATATCACAGAGCCAGTGCAGCTGACATCCAACACATATACCACTACTCTGCACACTGCTAAGGACACCAACAATCAGTCATGTAACACATCCATACACATCCACTGATTGGAGTATCACTACAGAAGCACCACTGGAACACGCATGTAACATCATGGACCACTTCTAATGCCACCACACATGCAGGTACACCAGTTTGACTATGCACCATGACAACTCAAGCCTCACACACCATTCCACATATGGCAAAACCTGTCACAGAGTCCAGACAACACACAACTCAGAGGGCTACGTTTAGCATTCATTAGGCACACATAGACAACATTTTTACACATGCAACTACCACATAAAGCAGCCTGAATCCAAATTGTGAGTCACATCAACACACCATGGGTCAAGCAAACCCAAACCACTCATTATCCGGCACTGCCTATTGCCCAAGTCAAGCTGTAATAGTCATAGGCTATCAGATGTGGCCCCAGATTTACATATTGACATGATGTAGGCAGTTACTCAGCATTGCAGCATAGAAATTACTAGGGCTTTGTCATGCATGCCATATAGACACCCTGGTGGCAAATTAGGGATCACCCAGAGCACCTACCACCTCTAATACCATCCAATAGGTTTTGGGGGCCAAATACCCCGAAGTATAGCTCCTAGGAATGCATGATCTGTGCAGTCAGGCCACATTTATTCTACATATTGCAGTATTCCAGTTTGGCTACCTACACACACCCTACAGTCCCTTGTGGGTCATTTCTGTGGTGGAACTGTATTGGCGGCCCCACAAGCTGTCAATACCAGATACAGTACATGATGTGCATAGTCCCAGTACTCACCCCCTTGCGGCTGTTGTTCTGCCCTCAAATGCCCATCCATCTCAGTGTAGGTCACAGCCAAAATGCAGGCCATTAGGGGGTCAGGGTCCGACAGGCACCCCTCCCTCATTGGATGTACATCCCGAGCTGGTCCTCTGCAGTCTTCTGGGCCCAGCGTCTCAGGTCCTCCCACCGCTTGCCACAAAGGGTGCTTCCCAGGGCATGGACTGTCAGGGTCTGCACTTGCTCAGCGATGGCACGCCAGATCCCTTTTTTCTGATGGGCATTTACCTGCATGAGTGACACAGACCAAAGGAGAAAGTCATGTAGACTAGCACTATACCAATAGCAGTGGACTATAAACAGCAGACTCACCAAATGCCCACATATACCTATTGTCACGGCTTGCACGCCTTAACTCCATGCACCCTGCATGCATGTACTTCCAGACTGCCACACTTATGCCATTCACCCTCACACACACCCCTATCACACATGACTATGGCATTGGCCCTACCTGCTCCTTTGGTGCCCCATACAGCTGTCCATATAGGGGTAGGACCCCTTCCACCTGCTTCTCCAGCTCTTCTTCAGTGAAGGCTGGGGCCCAATCACCCACAGGACGTGGCTTGATTGCTCCCAGGTGACAGAACCCAGCATCTCACATTGTGGAAGTCTTGCTTGCAAGAGTGCCAGGAGTCAAGTGAGCAAGGCTGCAGAAAATGGCTGTCATGGCTGCCACAAACAGGACCATCACCGCTAGCAGTGATTGTCATTGGTCCCAGTTTACCTTAGGAAGTGATGTTTACCAATGAGAGTAGCACAGCGGTTGCGACCGCCTACCACCATAACGACATACGCCGGTGGGCTTAGGTCACTTCCAACTGTCCTGTGCAGCAGGACAAGTGACTGCCATTTTATGCATATATCATGTTTTGCTGCAGCAATATAAGTGTGCCATACATGATTTATTGATCAGATAGTGGAGCAGGCCTATGTTGGGCCATAATGGTTAGGCTGATACGTGTGACATGCACAACTCAGTGACATCATATGACCGGTTGTCACATGACGTGCATGTCCAGATTCTCAGAGCCTCGTGGGCAGCGTAACCATATAGGTATATAGCATGACTTCATGCATGCTTAGTGCAGGACAGCTCAGTGTACCAGATATGGAACATTACAAAAGTGATGTGTGTCACAAACTATTGATCAGGGCAAGCAATGTGCAGCAAGGATGGTGTCCGTGCTGCACAGCATGCCCAATATAGTGTGTGTCAGCAGTGCAAGGCATGTCTACATTGTTAGGTGTGTGTGATGAGGACATGTTCAACTGACATGTGTTAAGTTCTTCACACAATGTACATTTTCTCCTTTCTATCCTAGATGGCATTTCAGGAGGAGACTGAAATATGCACCAGTGTACTGTCCGCTAGTCGACCTTGCAGCCCTGGAGGAGAGGTATTTCATCCAGACCTATCGTCTGCATTGTCACACCATCATGGATCTTTGTTCCCAGTTGGAGCCAGAACTCTTGCCTGCCATATGTAATCCTTATGCCATCCTTCCCACAGTCCAAGTCCTGTCAGTGCTACACTTTCTTGCCACAGGCTCCTTTCAGAATACAGTGGGCATAGCAGCAGGGATGACACAGCCCAACTTCAGTCTTGTTTTGAAGGATGTACTGTGTGCTTTCTTGAAACACCTAGACAGCTACACCAGGTTCCCCCAAAGTGTGGACTTGACCAACATGAAGGCAGACTTCTATGAGGTGGGACACAATCCTTATGAGATAGTTTAGTTTAGTTTTTAGAATTTATAGAGCGCATGGCGACCCGAAGGCATCCCAGCGCTAAAAGCAACAAGGCACGAGTAGGAGGAAGAGTCGATACTAATTACAGAATAAAAAAGTCTTAAGCTTTTTCCTGAAGAGGCGCTCAGAGGGTTCATAACGGAGCTCCATAGGAAGGGTATTCCAAAGGTGGGAAGCCTTACTGGAGAAGGAGTTGTTGCCCTAGGCTCTCTTAGACCGAGAAATGTGTGCATACCTAAGAGAGGAGGAACGTAAGTTCCTAGAAGGAGTATGCAGGAAAATACGTTTCCTCACAGAGATGGGACCTTTACCATGTAGGGCCCTATGGACAATGCAGAGAGATTTAAAATGGATCCGTTCTTTGATGGGGAGCCAGTGGAGCGTGGAGATAGCCAATTTGGCAGATGAATATTTTGAGGAGTGAGTAAGAAGCCTGGCAGCTGCATTTTGCACTCTTTGCAGCTTCTTTATAACATAAAGAGGGGAGCTGAGGAACAGGGAATTTCCATAGTCCAGCCGGGAAAGGATTAAGGCTTGGATGAGAATTCTTCTGGCTGTAGGAGGGAGAAGGGTGAGAATCTTTCTGAACATGCGCATGAGACCAAAACAGGTTACAGGAGACTTTACTGGCTTGGGAGTCCATAGTAAGCCGGGGGTCAAGCATCACACCTAGAGTTTTAACTTGAGGTTTGGGGAGGGGAAGAGTACTAAAGGCGTCTGAAAGCGAGGGGAAAGGAAGAGCGGGGGGACCATTGCCCAAGACCAGGACTTCTGATTTTCCATCATTAAATTTGAGTTTGGACTCGGTCATCCATTTGGCGATGTCACTCATACAGCGGGAAAGATTAGCCACCGGCGAGTCTCCAGAGCTGGAGAGGGACACCATTAGCTGAGTGTCATCTGCATAGGTGACCAGTGACAGATTATGAGGGGCGATTACTCTAGCTAAAGGTGACAAGTAAACGTTAAAAAGAGTAGGGCTAAGGGACGAGCCCTGAGGGACTCCACATGTCAAATGGAAAAGGCCAGAAAAGAAGGTGCGGTCTAAAACTTGGAAAGATCTATCTTTAAGGAAGGAGGAAAGCCAAGAGATCGCGGAACCTCCTACTCCTATATCTGATAGTCTCCAACAGAGAAGATCGTGGTCGACAGTGTAGAAAGCTGCACTTAGGTCAAGCAGGATGATGGCTACGTGAGACCCTAGGTCTAAGAGCTGGCGGACCGACTCGGTCACGGTAAGTAGAGCTGACTCAGTGCTGTGCAAAGCTCTAAAGCCCATTTGGATGGGATGAAGGAGTTCATTGCTTTCAAGATAGCTGGTTAGTTCAGTGTTGACATGTTTCTCAAGGATTTTTGCGGTGATAGGAAGGAGGGCAATAGGTCTGAAATTTTCCAGTAGAGTGGGGTCAAGTTTGGTCTCTTTAGAAGGGGCTTAACAACAGCGTGTTTAAATGACTGGGGAAGGGAGCCTGAGGATAGGGAGTTGTTAAGAATTTTAGTGAGAGGAGGAACAATGGTGCCTGCTACCTGCAAGAGAGCAGAGGGAGGGGCGGGGTCTAGAGGAGAGCCGGATTTAATTTTGGACAAGAAGTTAATGGTCACCTCATCGGTGAGCGGGGGGAAAGTCGTTAGAGAGACTCCTACAGGAAGGGAGTATGTATCTTTACAAATAGGGAGAGAATTTATATAGGCGGGGAACCCAGAGTATATACTGATGACTTTGTCCTGAAAAAAAGATGCCAGTCGATCACTATGGGAGACGGAGGCCTCTGTCATGGGGGTAGATATGAGAGGGGAAGTCAGATCTTTAAAAAAATTTAAAATTTCTTTCTGAGGACATGAAGAACATTCTATTTTCTCCCCATAAAAAGTGGACTGGGCAATTTTAATAATATGGTGATATGTTCTCATCGATTGCTTGTAAATCTCTCTGTTGGAGAGACTGTAGTTTTTACGCCACAGTCTCTCAAGTTTTTTACAGTTCTTTTTAAGTTCAAGCAGGTAAGGGGAGAACCAGGGTTTAGATTTATGGGATGAAGGAACTACTCTGGTTCTGATGGGTAGAACAACGTCCAGAGAGGATGAGATCCATTTATCAAAAGAATCTGCAGTTTCTGGGACAGAAGGGTGATAGGTTTTATCAGGGGCCAAAAGGGCCTTACGCCATTCTTCCGGGTCCAGTTTTGACCAGATACGTCCAGATGTAGTAATACTGGGGAGGTGCCCTTGGATGGCGTCGTACGGGAAAGTAAAAGAGAGAAGGGAATGATCGGTCCATAGTAAAGGCAGAGGGGGGGCCGTCAGCAAGTTGGCAATGTTGCTGAATATAAGATCTAGCGTATGACCCTTCTGGTGGGTGGGCCAGGTACATGCTGAGTTAGTTGGAGTGCTGCGAGAAAGGTTGCCAATAATTTAGCCGAAGGGCAGTCCGAGTTGTCGAGATGAATATTAAAATCTCCTAAAAAAGTTAAATTAGAGAGATTGCATATATGACTGGCTGCAACCTCCGGGAGAAAATCTAAGAAGCGTAAAGCAGGTCCGGGAGGTCGATAGAGCAGAATTCCTGAGAAAGTGAAAGTGGTGACAAACATAGTGAGAACATTAAGCTCTCACAGTCAGGAATATCTAGGGGTAAGGTGGTGCATTTAATAGTAATTTTATGAATGATAGCTATTCCACCACCTCTGGTAACGGGCCTATCTAGATGGATCATAGAATAGAAGGAAGGCAAAGAATTACAGATGTGTACTGTAGAATCATCATAGAGCCAGGTTTCAGTAAGAAATAGTACATCCGGCAGGAGGTCTTCAAGGAGATTATAGATGTATAGGGAGTGAGCAGGGAGGGATCGGCAGTTAAGCAGCATCATTCTTGCTGGGTGGGGAGAAGGAACTTCAGAGGACGTAGAGGGCAGGGTGGTCCACCCACAGCGTGGGGAGGAAAGGAGGAAAGGGAGGTGTGAGTGGCTAGAATGGGAGAAACAGGGATCAGTGGTTCTACATGCCAGTATTTGCGAAGAAGAGTAGACTAACCTCGTTGGGGAAAAAAGGACAGCATCTCTGGGCTCAGGATGCTCAGGATGCTCCAGGGCGCGGACGGTCGCAGACGGGCTTGCCTTTGGAGCGCCTTCGGCGACCATGGGACCATAGATGGCACCCATATTGCTTTGGTCCCTCCCAGTGCCAATGAACAGGTGTATAGAAACAGGAAGAAATACCACTCCATCAAAGGACTGCCATTACAGCATGAGTGAAATAGTGCACACACAATTTCACAGCCATTTTCACAGCACCAGCTAACTTAAGTTACCTATATGTCTAACCTTCAGTTACTGAAGGCTAGGTGCAACGTTACTGTGTGTGAGGCCACCCTTGCACTAGCAAACATGTTCCCACATTGTCCAGGGCCAATTCCCTGGACTTAATGAGTGTGGGGATACCATTATAAGCGTGCACTACATATATGTCAATACATATATATATAGCTTCACAATGGTAACTCCAGATATGGCCATGTGAGGTGTCTAAGATTGTGGAATTGAACCCTGAATCGAAATCTGGTACTGGGGGGTCAATTCTATGCACCCTGGGTGCTCCACCATAGACCCCCAGTACTGCCAAACCAGCTCTCTGAGGTTTCCACTGAAGCCCCAGCTACTGCCACTTCACAGTCTGGTTTATGCCCTCAAGGGGATTGAGCAGCTCAATCCCACAAAGGCAGAACAATGCATTTTCTTTAGGAGAGGGGTGTTACACCCTCTTCCATTGGAAATAGGTGTTACGGGCATAAGAGGGGTATCCTCCCAGAGCCTCTGGAAATGCTTTGAAAGGCCAAAAACGATGCCATCCTTGCATAATCCAGTCTAACCGGTTCAGGGACCCCCAGTCCCTGCTATGGGGCGAAACTGGACAAAGGAAAGGGGAGTGACCACTCCCCCGTCCATCACCAACCCAGGGGTTGTACCCATACCTCCTTCCGAGTGTCCCTGGTGTTAGCCATCTTGGATTCCAAGGTGTGGGGACCCTCTGGGAGCATCTGAGTGGCCAGTGCCAGCAAGTGACATCAGAGACCCCTCTGCATACCTGGGTAGGTGGCCAATCCCCCTCTCAGGGGTATTTAGGGACTCTCCTCAGGGTATTGCCTTAGATTTGGTTTGCAAGCCTCCACCAGGACGCCCATGCATCCTCCGCTTCAGCTTCTGACCATCAGATCAACCGCAGACTGCCCCAGGAACTGCTATAAAAACAACAAAGTATGCCGGAAGGCTACTGTGAACTGCAACTTCAGCTCCAGCCAGCAACTGCAACAGTTTCCAGGTTGTGCACGCTCTGAGGACTGGCTGTCTTCACCCTGCACCAGAAGAACTGAAGGAATCTCCTGTAGAGTGACAGTGTCACTTTCCTGTCTCATCAGGAACCTCTCTGCAATGACGACCGGTACTCTGAGACTCCTCTCCTGCCGATGAGCGTGATCCCTGGAACACAGGTGGTGGACCAAAGTGATCCAGACTGTCCAAACGCCCAGTAGACCAAATTTGGTGAAGGTAAGGGTTTGCCTCCCCGTGCCAAACAGTACCCCTGTGCATCTCGTCCTCTGCAGCTCATTGGGCTTCTATGCACTTCTTCCAAAAGTTCTTCATGCACAGCGAAGCCCAGATCCCCAGCACTCTGTCCTGCAACGCTCAGCTCCCTGAGTTGTTCTCCGGCGGCGTGGAATCCCGCTGTGTAGTGCTGCGATGACTGCACTTTGCAACTCCTTTGTCCCCATGCTCTGGGACTCCCATCGGTGCTGCCTGGTCTTCTGAAGGCTCTCTGAAGTGCTGAGAGCCCCCTCTTTCTCCTCCGTCCGAGCAGCTACTCTTTGATGCAAAATGTGTTCTTGCATGAACCAAGGCTTGTTGGCTGAACCCAGCGACGCAAACAGCCTACATCGTATAACTTGACGTGGAACATCTCCTGCACCAAGCAGGAACCCGCAGCTATCTTCTTTGGTCTATTTCTGTACTTTCCTTCCAACTGGAGAATTCATTTTTGCACCTTCTTCCAGGTGGGCAGGGGCTCCTGTTCATTCTGGACTCTTCATCTACTTCTGGACTTGGCTCCTCTCTCCACAGGTCTTTAGGTCCAGGAATCCATCGTTGGTTGCTTGCAGTCTTACTTGGTTCTTGCATAATCCTTCACCACAACTTGTAGTGTGTTCTGAGGAAAATTGCTGTACTTTACTCCTGTTTTCACGGGCTCTGGGGTGGGATACTTTACTTAACTTTGGTGTTTTCCTACACTCCCAGAACCCCTCTACACATTACACTTGCCTAGGGGGTGTTCGCATTCCCCTATTTTAGTATATGGCTTGTGTTGCCCCTAGCCCCCATTGCAATCTATTGTGTTTTTCACTGTTGCACTATTCTGTGATTGTTTACTTACCTGTTTTTTGTTACAAGTGTATATATTGTGTATAATAATTACCTCCAGAAGGAGTATTGCCTTTAAGATAATTTTTGGCCTTGTGTCACTAAAATAAAGTACCTTTATTTTGGTACTGTGTGACTATAGTGGTATTGCAAGAGCTTTGCATGTCTCCTAGTTCAGCCTTGGCTGTTCTGCTACTGCTACCACTAGACAGCCTAAGCTGCTAGACACTGCCTACATTTCACTAATAAGAGATAACTGGACCTGGTATAAGGTGTAAGTACCTTAGGTACCCACTACAAACCAGGCCAGCCTCCTACACTCATTCAGAGGATGCCTCCCCCTCCTGTACATTATACTGCATGTTGGTTTAGGGCACCATACTAACATCACTTATTACTGACCAAACGTGTGTATATGTACAAATAATGACACATATGTATTTGTTGTGATATACAGTGTTTATTGTGCATTAATTGTCACTCAGGGGATGAGTGGGGTCATGATGGTTGAACTCATCAGAGTAGGTGGCACAGCTGTACGTAGCACAGGTCAATTGTCCAAGGGCCATGGGAAAATTGAGAAATGTCATTGAACAATCAGCAGGCTGTCTCAGAGGCAAACAAGGGAGAAAACATCAGGAGAGGGTCACTTCCTGGCAGTGGATTTTGTCTTGGCATCTGCTGCAGCCAGATATTTGGATGGAAATCCATGTTTGTGGGGGGATTCTTCAGCTACAGAGGGGCAGATGCCTGTGGGCTATGGTTCCCCTGGGAGAGCTTCCATTCCAACAGCTGCTGCAGATTAGAGAGCTCAGGTGTGATGTGCCTAGTTGAATGGGCCTGCTGGTGGGTGGAGATAATGTGTTTGAGCACCCCTCAATGGAGGCCATGGATGCATTCTGGGCCTGCCACTGTTGCATGTCCTCCTGGTGGTATTCCCTCTGCAGCCTTTGGTTTTCCCCCAAAATATTGATGATCTGGCCCATCCTGTCCTGTGATTGATGGTATGCTCCCACGACTTGGGAGATGACTTCCTGGTCAGATGACTGCCTTGGGTGCCCCGCCCTCTGGCCCACAGATTCCCTCCCATGTCCCCTGCCCCCATGTGCCTGTGCCCCTGGCACATCGTGCTCAATCCCAGTGTCAGCAGTACCCATAGCAGAATGGGTATCAATTTTGGGGGGAATTATCATGGGCATATCGGG
Organism: Pleurodeles waltl; assembly: GCF_031143425.1. Taxonomy (NCBI): domain Eukaryota; kingdom Metazoa; phylum Chordata; class Amphibia; order Caudata; family Salamandridae; genus Pleurodeles; species Pleurodeles waltl. The sequence continues at coordinate 360,522,868 of NC_090439.1, forward strand.
TTCAAATACAAAATGGAAATGTTTGTCCCCAAATATTTATTAAACATTATCTTGCCATTTTCTGAGTGAATTTCATGTTTGTAAGTAAACTCAATACCATCAAATAAACACCCATTTTGTCTGAATATTTTTTTCAATGTCATGCTTAGTTTTAATTTAATTTTGAAATGTCAGTTCGCTATTTTCATCAGAACTCCCACAAGTGCTACTAGCACATGGATGTCTTTCATCACATGCTTAAGCATCACATACCAGGAATGTTCACCATAAGCAAAATGTAGTTAGAAGTTGTGAGTGCTGCCAATCAGAATCCCCTGTAAAGCATAGAGGTATTTGTGACATCTTTCCAAGAGGAAAAAACAATTTGCAAGAGCCACCATCTTTTCAATGGGAGCAACAAAAAATGCCTGGGGCACAATTATGCTATATCTTCCAACTATTACGTTGAGGGGGCCTCATACACTACTATAACATATATTTAAGGGATAATAATATGCCAGCAGTAGCATTTGGCTAGCTGTGGTCCCAGTATTTCTGGCACTGCCATCATTGTTCTAAGTGGTGTTCACAATTATGACACAGGTGATAACAATATGCTAATGGGTGCCACATTATGTCAGGGTTACAATTATGAAAGTGGTGACCACAGTTGAAAAAAGGCAGAGGGGCACAATATGTCAGCATAATCTCTCAGGAAATGCCATTATTATGCCAGGTGAGGCAACAAAATTTAATTCAAGAGTTTTCACCATTATGTCAGTGGTTTCAAAATATTTCATGGTTACTATAACATTAAGTGCTGAAATTATATATAAGGCAAATAGTTATCAAACTCATAGCCACCTTATGCATGCCAAAGCCACCAGGTAATCTGGGGTGGCAACCATTATGCCAGTGGGGCACTATAATGAAAAGAATGCTGCTTTCTCCCTAACAATAATTTATTGACACCAATAATGAGACACGACCAGACACACATTTATACATGGCCATGCTCACTCATTCACAAATGCAGACATACACCTATCTGCACACAAAAACACCTACACACAAAGGTGCTGTGCTGTGCTTGGCGATGTGCATGTTTATATTCACACAAAATAAATTGGACTCCTGTTATAAAAATTAAGTCACTAAATTGGGGCAGAAACTGGTGACTCTGAGATGCTTCCATACTGGTGGTCGTCCTATGAAGCCCACTGGTGGTAAACCCCCTGGTATAGTTTTATGCTTTCTAGACCTCAGAAAACACTGAAATTCAAACAACAATGGCTGCCTTCTGGTCACATTCCTGCCCAGGCTTCTAACACCTTCTCTCATTGGCTTTCTATGCTCAGCCATTCAAAGAAGGAGACAAGCTCCTTGGGATGGACTGAGCTAGTTTTAGTGAACATTACACAAAATCTGCTCCCCGTGAGCCATGACTGAACTGCTTCTTTTGGCAGTGTGTGCCGTTCTCAACTCTAGCTCATACGGGTGTGTGAACACAGACACACAGTACGCACACCAGACACAGACACAAATACACACACACATATGTATACACTGTGAGCAGAGGATGAAGGAAGTTGAAGGTGCTCCACGTTCACATGCGTAGTGTGTGTATCAGTACTTTGCTTTACCACATACTTCCTTCCAGGATTAGGACTGTGAATTAAGGAGGGATTACCTTCTCCTCCCTTCCGTTTCTGATGGTAAGGCACAACTCCACATACGTTTGTGAAGCAGTCAAGCAAACCCTGACTCTACATCCAAGTTAGTGCCTAAAATGTGAAGGTAACCTGGTTTTGGCACATTTCTATCATTCCGTCATTGCTTTACATGGGTGTCCTGATATTTTCGAGTGTAAGTGTGTTGGTCTATTCTCTACATTACCAGTTGCTTACCTTTGGACTGGGCAGTCTATTACGGTTGCTGATATCAATGTTTAATAATGTTGCAGTGTTGATTTTATCAACATATAACGTTTTATTTTTTTCATTTGAGTCATCAAATGTTTTGCAGATGTGTTGCTGTAGGTGGTAGCATTTATGCAAACATGTTCATGGAAATACATTATTTTCATAGAGAATATAAACTAATCCTGCTTTTGAGATCATTATTTGTCGTGCTGTTTGTAGAGTCAATCATTTAGATGGGCTTGCAATGCAAGCATTGTTTCTAACAAAACTAAATTCAGGTATTCTAGCAAATGGTGGTCACTCTATCGTGGAAAAATAGGACTTTTTAATAGTACTTTCAGAAACACTTATTTGTTCAGGCCTTGGGCTTAACCTGACATCATGTTCTAAAAAGTAAGGATTCCTCACGGGCATTAGAATTCCAGAAGGTGCATGGTGAGCTGGCCTTATGTGAGCCATAAAATAGGATTTCTGAAAAAGTTACAGTTTACGAGACAAAGCTGAGTTATTACTTCTCTTCTATATGTATATATGCAAGCCTCAACAAATCTCTACGTATACTGAAGGGCGATTCTGGCTTATTTTGAATTCAGATTTATATCTTCTGTCTTAAACCTCAAGCTATTAATTCATGGCTTTGTAGAAACAAATCAATTCCCGGTGGTTTGTTACTATACATATGAGTGATCCAGTGCTACCTCAATGCTGATTTCTGCCTGAATCTGTCTTAGCATGCTCGGATTTCTGTCCTGCACAAAAGTTCCAATTCAGACTAATTCAATAGGTCTTTGTGGACTCTTCATTAAAAAAATAGTTTTGCATAGTGTTCTCCCCCTCCCATTAAATCCACAAAAATAGCATACCATGATCTATACACTTGTGAGCAGATATGTGGTCTTTAGTATTATTATAATTGCACTTTTATCAAGAAAATAGCTTTAGTCGAATAATTCTTCTACGTTATATTAGTTTCAGTTAATCATGAAAATACTCGCATTTTCATAATAGACAAAAACAACTGTATTGTGAAGCAAAAAAAATGTTAAAACATTGTCATATGTTTTAAAATAACATCCACATTTTCGAAAACTGTCCTAATTATTTTTTTACAGTTGTAAATCCCACATCAAAGAGGATTTTTTATAGTTTCTACTTATGCTTTCATGAATATCATTCTAATATGACGGTCTGCAATGTCACTCAAATACTGATTAGACTTCCTGACTTGTTCCATCGTCAGAAATGATATATTAACTGCAGAAAAAATAGGGCCATATTTATGGCAAAGAGATGCAGTGCAGCACAACGCAGCAAAGGTCACTTTGCTGCGCTGTGTCACATGGAAAGAGCAGACATACTCTGGCCCATATTTATACTTTTTGACGCAGTCAAAAATATTACCGCCTGCTAACGCCATTTTGGTGCACCGTGCGGGCGTCATATTTATACTTTGACGCACGGCGGTGCAAACAACAGGTGTGAGTCATTATTTTTGACGCACACTGTGGCGTCTTCATAAAGGAAAACGACGTTAACACGGCGGAAATGACTGTGGCTCAATTTACAACACCGCAAACCGGATATGCGCCGTTTTTTTTGGGCGCAATAGCGTCAGAAAAAACAGCAAACACAGCCATTTCACCAGAGGAGAGACAAAATGGATCCCAGATGCCACTACAGACCCCAGGAAGATGACAGCAGACCAGGAACCAGCCAGGATGTCCCACACAAGAACCAGGACACTTTTAAGAAGAAAAGAAAGTGTTGCTTTAGTGCAGAGGAACAGGAAATTCTGGTTAAAGAGGTGACGGAACACCAGCACCAACTGTTTGTCACATCAAAGTTGCCAATCAGTAGGAGAGAGGCTATATGGCAACAAATTGTTGACAAGATTAACAGTGTGGCTGAAGTACGCAGAACAGTCATCGAGTGCAAGAAACGCTGGCATGACTGCAAGCGCAGGACCAAGGAAAAGATGGCCAGGAACAGGAAGGCAGCACTGCAGACTGGAGGTGGGAGTCCAGCACACCAGGAGGCCCTGGACCACATGGAGGAGATGGTCGCAGCCGTCATCCCTGAGGAGATCGTCACAGGGACTCAAGGACAGGAAAGCGCAGACTACCAGGAGACAACGCACATGCAGGGTAAGTCGCATGGGGAATTAAAATGCACTAATGTCATCTACAAACGGGGGGGATACCGACCACTAAATGCACGGAAGTCATCTAATACATGGAGTGGCATGGGTAAAGGGGCACGGCAGGGGGGCATGGCCCGTTCTGAGAAGACCTGGGGCACACCATTTCACAACACCAACAACAGTCCCATGGGTGCAAGCTGTCATGCCAACGATGGAGCAAAGGGGAAGCAACGCAAGGAGGGAAGGCCACTACGTCAAACTGACATCCCGGCACACGTCAGCAAACATACCCCCTACATTAACTAGGGCCCTATTAACAACCTCTAGCCATACCGACAACTGGAATGTAACTGCGACAACAGATGCCACTACCACCTCTGCTCTGTGTGCAGCTCAAGTAGCCAATGGCAGTAACCTCCCCATGGATCATACACACCTAAATTAGGGGGTGAGGATGACAACTGCAACAATCCCCAGAAACAAGACAAAGGCCCCAGTACTCTCAAATGTCAATGCCCATAGTTGTCGTAAACATCAGCCAATGTAAACATCAATAGGAGCTACACAGCACTAAGGACACACCCATGCTGCATATGTCAGGGTCCATCCTGTGCCTGGGTAATAATGCAACATCCCAAATGTCATACTGCTCAGACAACAGCATTGAGGGGGGACACATGGAACTGGTCACTGAAATACACCTGCACAGTCAGAGGAGGAAATAGGACACTGATACGATTATCAGGGCAATCCAATGTAACTCACATTCCCCAACATCAGCAGGACACATTACCAATGTCAACATCCATATCGGATCATAACATTGCCATGCATAGGATATGCCACATGTCAATTACATTTAAGTGGATTTGAAAGATCAGAGATTGGGGCAGGTCCAGATTGTTAAGTGTGCTGCCAGGGCCATCAGAACACCCACAGCCAGTGAAAGGTCTCACCATGAGAATGGATGTACACAGAGGGTCGAGTAGGAAAAGAAGGTGGCAATTCACTATTTGGCATAAACCAACACCTAGAGGCAATGAGGCTGACAAGTCTGATAACTCAATAACATACATGTGACACACAGGTGGGCCATAGGCCTGGAAGAATGCCTATCTGAAGGAATGGAGAAAGTAACACAAAACAAGATCACAAAGTGAATTCATCAAAAGGCAGGCACCTCACATCCAAATTGCCACAACACAGACACACTAATTGTACCCTGTTTCATTGCAGAGGAAGATGGATCTCCTGCCGATATGCCTGTCTCAGATTTTCCTGATGACGTGGATGATGAGCCAATAAACATTCCCCAGGAGACTATCCAAAAGGTCCTTGACACCCTCCAGACCCCACCTTCAGTCACAAGGAGGAGCACAGAACAAGCAGCCATCGCAGAGGATCCACCCACCACCCCAATTGTAAGACCTGCCAGCTCCAATACAGCTGAGGACTCTGACGACACTGGCACCAGCTTTGAGAGAACTGTAGTTGGAGTACAGCGGGAGCTGGCCAAGGAGGTGCGGTGGGGATGCAAACTATGGGAGCCAGCCTTGAGGGGATGCGTTTGTGCATGATGTCATCTGCAGATCAGGCAGCAGCTATGCAAGCCCTAACATCCATACTGCAAGGACTACAAGAAACTGTCAAGGAATTCACCACTGCAGTAAGGAAGTTGCCACAACACCTCGCACCCCAAACCTTCCAATGCATGCACGAATGCAATCATGACTCCCTCAGGGCCGACCTGGCTGCCAACCATCGTGATGTGGCTGCTATTCTCAAGAACCAGCAGGCCCTCCTTGCTGCAGTACTGCCCTTAAGACCTTCACAGGTAGCAGTGACTGGGATGTCTGACTCCACGTCTTCTAACACTGAGGTGTGTGTTGCCCCTTCACAACCAACAACAAGGACAAAGCAGGCAACACACACATCAGAAGAAGAAGACATGGAACAGATCACATTCACAAGGAAAAGTACCCGGAAGCACTAGTCCCTGCCACATGGCCCACATTTACCAAGGTCCTGCGCATTGTAACTTGCCAGTCTTGCAACAACTTTACTCGAGCACTGTTCTGCAAACCACTGTATATCTTGTCACCCAGCCCAGTGATTGTCTCTCTCCTACTCATTGCCAAATCCTGTCCCTCTGCACTGTCTGAAACATCAACCCCAGCATGTCAAAAGCATTTCCATAACCACTTGTGTTGGATCCCAATTTAAAATGTCACTATAATGGACTCACAATCATGGACAATGTACAGATAGCACTACAGCACGTTTCAATAAATAGCACTTACACAACAAATCTGTCTCTGGGTAATGTGACATATCAACTGTGAAGTAGATAACTGAAATGTGCCTACTGTCAAATTACGTAGCTTGTCAATACAACTGTCCTTATAATATTTAGTCAGAGAATTCTGCACAGTGCCCATGATTGCATTATACTCTGCCCTTCCTGAGGGACAAATCGGATGAAGTGAGAAACCATACACCACCATGCTGTGTTGGACAGAAGAATGCTTCCTCAGGGGATAACTAAGTCATCAAATAGTGGCCGCAAAATGTTGTAAACATGCAAAAATAAGACTATAAACATGCCACACTAATCTAAGTAAACACTAAATAAACTGCACAAATGAAGGTGTCTGAGTTAACATACAAATAGGTAATCATGCCTGTATCACAAATGATGTATTAGGGTCATGAAGACAAGAATACAAGATTGCCAATGAGAACTCATCTTATAAGGGTGTGCATGATCATCACACTGCAGTCTGACCTAAAACTGTTTCCCCAATATCAAGTTGGAAGCACTGTTAGTGACTTTGAAAACACACTTATCACAGAAACACATTGGGATCCATATTAACTATGATTGATGGTTGCAACGAAGGGTCGACACTTTGCAAGGCAGCTCAGGGCTAGCTGCCAATCGTACAGCTCAGTTGGGATTTGTTTGTAGCATAGGACACAGATGTTATAGTACCAAATTGATGTACACGGAATCCAAACCCACAATCAAGTACCATTCAACACATACTATTAAGGGTTAACCAAATATTTATTACATGCTAATCACAGATGATGAAACTGAGGGAAAAATCTTACCTACCATAATCTACCCTGACTACTCATTACCCACAACTGTCCCTAACTAACCTAAGCTACACCTACTTATCACATGTAACGAAACGTTCTAAACATCTACCTACCACCCCCCTTATGAGACGGGACACATGGAGGACAACACATACTAACCTAAAAACATACTATACTATCCTATACAAATATATATATATATATATATTTTTTTTTTAACACACAAGAACCACAACATAGCCAACACACACTTAATAAGTAAAAATTAAATGAATGAGGACCCCCCACCCACTAACACTAACTAAACTAACAGCCTATACTAACCTAACACTAAGCCCCCTAAGCCCACTAACTATAAGAACAAGGAAAGAGGAGGGAGGGGAGGGAATCATGTCCATCAAAAAAGTGTCTAGAGGTTGTCCCTCCGGAGGGTCCTCTTAATGGACTTAACCCGCCGGTTAATGTGCTGCACGTCCCGGCTCAGGTGGCTCAACTTGCGCAGCACTTTGTCCATCTTATGTTCCATTCGGTTGAAGGCTGCAGGGTCAACAGATGGAGCAGTGGCAATCTGGGTACCGGTGGAGGAGGTCTTTGTGGGTGTGGTGCCAGGCCTAGTGGGCTGTCCTGCACCGGTGGCAATGCTGGGGCCACGAAGTCCAGCAGATGTTGGACCAACAGTGGCAGCTGTGGGTGGGGCCACCTGGCTCTGATTGGTGGTTGTGCTGGTGGTGGCTGTGGCTGTGGTGGGCAAAGTAGGCCCACCCTGTGGGAAGGCTCTCCATGACCCGGAGGCCCATTCGTGCCGATATCGGCTGGCCATCCTCCGGAACCCCGACTCCACCAGCAGGATGTGCTGATATCGCGTGGCCCGGCTGTGAAATTCACGGACCTGGTCTGGAGTCATGTTAGCAGCTGTGAAGACAAATGCAGATATTCTACATTAGTAACTGCATTGTGTGAAATGGCACAGCAAGTTAATCAGACATTACATCTACTGTACTTGTAACAGCTCATATCACAATACAGAGCATTGAATGTCCCTGAGGAAGTTTATGGCAGGCCAGACTACAAAAGTCACATCACACAAAGCACATCCATAACCTACAAGATGGGTAAAAACTGGCTTTGACTTGCAATCTGAGTTCTGCCAGTTATCATCTAAGAATCATGCTGCATATCCTCCGCCAAGACCAGGGCTACAAATGTCAGTGTACGGAAAGCAAAACTAAAGCCTCATGGTCTGCAAGTTGTAACTGGACTTGCCAGTATAGTACCAAGTGCTAAACCTGAGTGTGTATACTAGTATGCAACCAAACCGTCACTTATTCACATGTATGTGTAACCTACTGGTAGTATCAGTACTAGGTACCCCATTCACAAACCCATGGCCGTGTTTGAGGGGGGGCGGTGGATACACAACTATAATTTGCCAACTACATGTACACCGAGGAGTGTATAGGAAACTCCACACATGTTTGTCTCTACAGACACACCACAGGTAAGGTCTATCTACAATTAGGAGTCAGCAAACCCTAGAGCACTCATAGGGCCACACATGTCAGGAAATACAGAACTTGGTACACAACATATACTTCCAGTGAGGCCTGACTTACATCAGACACAGAGTTGCTAGAACACCCATGATCATGAATTGCATGCACACCTAGGCCATTGCACTCAGGTTCCACAGACTTGTTGCACTACATGTGGAAGTACGTGCTGCTAGGAGGTTCTACCTACTGTTTCAATATAACGTAGGTAAATAGGGAAGCAGATGTCTATTGGAAAGCTATTTGCTGTACCAATCTTAGAGAATGTGGGTCTGACAGGCTGACTAAATTGGGGCTAACTTCCATGGCGACTCTTGGTGATACAAGTGTCATACACATGACTAACTCCTGTACTCACAGTGGGGCCTACAGGGATGTCCTACAATCCCTACATGATACCATTGGATACGCATTGGCAAACTCAAAACATGTGAGAACTGCATTCCCACTCATGGAACAAGAGAAAAGCTTGCCCAGCACATCATACCTTGCTATGCGTCCAACTCACACAAGTCCATAACCAGCAAACACAACACATAACAGACATATTAACACTTACTGGAGTGGTCGGGGTCCTCAAATGTCGCCACCTCTCCCACAGTGTAGGGTGCCGGTCCACCTGTAAGGTATGGAAGGAAGAAATGTGCTCAAAATCTGTGCACAGTGCAACCATTTCATAAACATTTACAATGTGTAGGCTGAATAAGGAAATGTCAGCCATTCAGACATGATGGTACTGCATCTGATATGTCATGGCCAACTTGTATATAGCATGGGTCTCCTGTGACAGTTACATACATATCTGCACACATACATTGACCCTAACTATCATGTGGTTGCAAACATGCCCCGTAATTGGTGGGCACTAAAAAATATGGAGTGTAATCGTCTCATCATGTGCATCCAAGAGAGACATCCAAAGCCTGGTTACCTGAGGACTGCATTACCAGTCAAACATGCCTTGTGGCCATGACACATTTATTGCACATAGGCCCAATGTACAGAGAGAGGGGTAGGGACTTTTGTAAGCCATCCTGTTGTTACAGTATAGTCAATTGATGTGGCCCAGCTATGGAGATTTGCACCAACCATGGAGATGTGAGGCCATGTGCATTCACTTGGACTGCCATCCATATTTGGATTGTGGCTCAACTAATTCCAGCAAACATCTTAAGATGTTAGCTGAGGGCACCTTACACCTTTTCACAATGTTTTCAGATCAAGAACTGACATGTATCCAAAAAGATCAAGGAACACAATAATCCCATACATTCATAGTACTTCTGTGAACGCTTTCCTTCCACACTCACCAGACTCACATGAGACATATGTCTGTGCTACTTTGCTATTATCAATTGACATTAAGGCAGCACTCATTTTCAGCATCATGTAATGATTCTTAAGTCAGTCTAGCAATTGCGTCAACATAGTTGGCCTAAATGTTGGTACATCTGTACTTCTCTATCAATAGTACCCTATATAGAAATGATTGGCTCATATTTTGTTAGCTGTTCTGACAAAAAGGCTGCACCAATTTCCTTCATGGAAAAGTAACCTGTAAGTTTCCTAAGCACGTGCTACCTGATAGCTAGCAATTGTGAACCTTGCCATAGTGCATCAATGATCCCCTTATATTTCCCCAGCATTACACACAGTCAGCAAGTTAGCTGGCAGACATTGTACTAATTCCCTGATGTCACTACAGAGCATTTAATCGCACACATTAACATAATTCGTACTCACCAACAGTGCCACCAATCATGATTCCCAGGTGGTCCAAGAGATCCTGCTCCCTGGTGATGAGGTCAGCCCACCGGTGCTTCAGCTGGTGGTCACTCCTCTGGCTTGCATACACACGCTGCAGGTGATGCAGCACCTTTCCCCACCGGATTCTGCACGCCTCTGTCAGATACCCCTGTATCACCCTGCCCCCTACCTGGATCATGAGCGGCAAGAAATGCGTCACCAGCCAGATGAAGACCCCCAACTCCTCTTCCCCCATCCTGCCAAGACGTGGCCTACCAGACATACTTATAAGTGAAATGGAATAGGGGTAAAAGAAATAGAAAGGGGAAAAGGGGGAAAGTGGGGTACAAAGACAGAAAAAAAGTAAACCTAAACACTAAAAGAGCCAACTATCCCCAAACTAACACTACCCACAACAGACTCCCACAAACAAGAAAAACACAAGATAAATGGACATATGTTGACAAAACACAGTAGTACAGTATACACCAACAATATTTATTTCACAAATTGACAATATAGATGGCACACAGGACAAAAACAGCACAAAATCTCAGGACAACACTCTCTACACAGCATCACAGTCTAGAAGGATCATAGACTGCAAAGTGAAAGTGAAAGTACACCCACTGTACATGATCTGTAAACAGGATATCCTATTACACCACTTCCTGTATGAAAAGTCCTGCCTTTTTCGCGTTATGCGTCATTTTTTGTTTACCAAAACTATATTCGCGTCATTTTTTTTGACGCACAGACGTGAATATTAACCCGCATCCACATAATGATACATGGACTGTACAAATATCTGTATGCAGGCTAAATTTCACTCCTGTGCGCGCAAAAAAAAATACGCAAATACAGTTTTGGTTGTCAAAAAATAATGCACAATGCTAGAGACGTCAAACTTACAGTGCATTAATTGGTTTGGGGCATTTTAAATTGTTTTTCGGTTATTTTACATTTGGGACACATCAGAGATTGGCTAATTGAAGACAGTATGGTGTTGATGGTGTATGTTCACATGTGTGACATCATACTGCAGCGGAACATGATCCACTACTCCCTTCACAGTATTTTTACAGTTGGCTGATGCAATAGATGTCATAAGTGTGGCCTACATATATGTGTTGCACAAATTGGGCATGTTTGGCATAAGGAGAGGATAGCAATGTGATGCACATATGTACAATACCTAAATGTCTTTGGCTCAAATTGTGTGCTTTGACAACTAATGTGTTGGTTGACCAAGTGTGTGTGTATCACATGAAGCATAATTGTACATATGGTTGTATGAATATGACGTCCATGTGTCCAATCCTTAGATGCAAGTCATATTGGAAATGAGCGAGGGCATGTGTTAGTCATACATGTAACAACACCCGAAAAGTGTACTTCCAAGTTTTAGGGTCACATAGACACCACATGTGACATAGCATGCACCAGATGGATGGCAGACGCTTGTTCATGTCAATGGTCCACATTTTCTACAACCTATTTCCTAGAGTATTGGTAAGAGCTTCCTAGGCACCTCTTGGAGAATCCCACAGTGAGTCATACACATGCATTGAGGAAGTGGGTACCATGATGTTTGCACAGACAGACAAGGGTGAATCTCATATGTATGATGACACCACAGTTGAGGCCATAGAAGTGAGCCCCAACTATCAAGTGGTTGTGGTGGACCAGCATACAAGACAGCAGGTGTCCACTTATTTCCAGTGATCAATTGCACATAGGTGTCTTGTTCATGTGTGTGGTACAATGATGATCCTGTAGATTGTTTGGGGTGTAATTTGTCACATTTTGGTCCAGGACTCATCATGAGTCAGTGGCAGCTATTCCTGTATCTACTGAGTATCCTTGGTTGATCAATGTGAGTAAAGTAGATGTGGACATGTGAACCAACATGTGGATGGTCCCACCCTGTCACTAAAGACGTATAATGAGACAGTCAACAGGGCAACCTTGGTGTGCTGAGTGAGATAATGTCTCTGGTGTCATGTTCCGGCAGGTGTCATTACAACATTTGTACATAGGTTGGCCTCTGCACTTCCCACTGCATCTGGGAACATCATAGCCTCTGTGCTGATTATTCTCGCAGCTATTCACCACACACGGCCCATCACTATGTTGTGCGCACTGTGATGCTGTGTGTGAACTGTCAGGGTCCTGACATTTGTGTATTATTCATGGAAATTATCAGAGGTTCTGGTTGTGCTGAAAGCCCTGTACCCAATCCCTGCCTACGGCCCTGGGACACTGTCACACTTTGTCATTCATGCATAAATGCAACCCAGACAAGGGATGGACCATGAATTTTGCTTTTCCAAGAGGATGTAACTCAAATGGTACAGTTAAAAGGCAGATGATGCTATACAATGTATTTGGGGATGCATGGAAGAAGCCCATGCCCAATGCCCCCTGATGAATGAGAGGTTTGCTTATGCAAGTGTGGTACATATGTAGACACAGGGATACTTTAGTGTGACGCACAGACAGTTGCCAGTCAGGCTGACAGAATGCAAGGTGATTAAGGATCCAGTTACTTGACAAGTTACGTAATCAGTGGTCTGACTGAGACTGTTTTGAGGACAAACTAGACAGTTGACATGTCAAACTGTGTACGTCCTGTGTTTTTGAAGGTGACAAATGAACCCAAGGGCTGTGTTACAGGGTATAATTAGTATTAATGCTTGATGGTGTATTTGACATAATGGCAACTCCTATGCTGTTCCGTGCATCAACAGGGGCAGTGCTTTTTTAAATGGGTGGTGAGCATGGAGGTGCACACAGGTGTGGGCTGCATCTGTTTCTCACCAGTCCTGTAGGTGAGACTTGCATTCTAAGGGCCAACAGACATTTTCACAAGGGGAAGCAATCTACATGTGCTAACAGGGCTTTGAAACTAGAAGACTGTGTATAAATTGACCTGACGTCCTTGCAGTCAGATGTTCTATGACAATGGCATACCATAGGAAAGGGTGTAGTACACTGGTTTGCTAATGTTGGTCTGTGTGTGTAGAGGAGGTATTATCAGGATACACATCTTAGTATTCCAGGGACCTCTTCCGACAGGTGGGTTGTGACCAGGTGCATGGGTGTGTCAGGAGTTGGGCTGACATGTACATGGAATGTCATGTGCGCAATGGTTGACATATGTGTGGCACTTGTGCTGTCTATGTTCTGCTTCTAGGGAACTCTGGTCACAGATATTCCTTGCAAATATTGGATGCAGTTGGACTTACTGCTGTCAAGGGACTGGTCAGGCATTCCTGTTACTGATGCCAAAGCACATTGACTCCCTCATGTATGAGGCTTGTTTTCCCTTTATTGAGTGATGGTGTGTTAGTTGTGTGCCATATGCTGCGTTGGACCTTGCTTTCAACATGTATGTGTGAAATAGTTGTGGTCCTCTGCTATTGGCCTTCAAAGAAGATATGTACATGATATATGTCATTAAGAGTGTGTGTGTATGTGACCATTGTATGTTAGGCATCACATTAGCTCAGTATCTCAGCAATGCTTCATGAGGCAACACTCTTATTCTGATAAGTAGAGATGAAGGTGTGCAAAAAGGAATAGCCAGATCATGATATGCTGATTAGAATAGGTGTTTATTTAAAATCATTAACTAAAGTGGTGAAGGTGATCATACCAGCGGTCCTATTCTGTAGTTCCCCCTCCTGTTGCAGGCCAGCATCCTCCTCTTCCTCCTCTTCAGGCATGTGTGGCTCTGGTTCCAGGAGGGGAATGTTTCTTTTGATACAAATGTTGTGCAATATTGCACATGTGAGGATGATCCCACAGACCATCTCCGGGTAATATAGGAGGCTACCACCAGTGATGTCGAGGCAGCGGAACCTTGACTTGAGGATGCCAAAGGTCCGCTCGACAATGCTGCGTGTCCTTCTATGGGCGTCGTTGTAGGCACGCTCTGCAGCAGTACTTGGGTTGCAGAAAGGTGTCATGATCCATGGCTGGATGCCATACCCCTGATCAGATGCAAGAGAAAATGATTGGGATCATAATGATGGAGCTGGCACTATTGAAAAGACCTTTCATGGCAGTATTTGTCATGTGTTGTCTGTGACTCTTTTGTGTACTAATGTGGCATCCTATGCTTGTAGGATGTACCATCTGCATTGTGTTGTTTCCTTGGCTGAACGAGTGCTTGTCTGCTAACCGTTTGTCAGCAGTATGTTTTGGGATTTGCAGTACAGTGTGCCCTCCCTAGCATTGTGACTTGTGATACAGGTGTCCGTGTGTCTTCACTGGGGGTGAGATGATAGTTCCATGCACAGTTAAAATTGACAGTGTTGTTATCATGTTCATATCAATCTACCCTGGACATCCCATACCTTTAAACTTATGCAATGGATTAATGTAAAGGTCATTGGGACACTTACAATTTGCAAGGTGACATTTAGGCAACCACACTCATTGACGTCTTAACATTAGGCTGTACAGTAATTTCCTATGTGTGACAGGTTCAATGGTGACTTAAGAAACATGGCTAGCGATGTTACGACCTCAGTGTGTTCCTGTTCACATGTTGCTGTTGTGGTGTATGTGTTGTGTGTCCTAGAGGGTTGCTGTGCAGTGTGTATATAAGTAGGTTTTTGTACTTACCAACAAGTAGTCCATTGCCATACCATCCATCCTGTAAGTGTTGATTGATGGTGCAGTGACAGAAGATGTATGAGTCATGCACACTCCCAGGATATTTAGCCACGATGTTGGTGATCAATCCCTGGTGATCGACTATGGCCTGCACGTTGATGGAATGTGTGTGTTTCCTGTTGCGGTAGAGGTGTTCAGTTGCAGCAGGTGGCACAAGGCGTACATGTGTGCAGTCAATTGCACCAAGGACATGTGGGAAGCCACTGATGAGGTAGGACCCCTGTTTTGTTTCCTGCTGCTTCTGCAGTGTGTTAGGGAAGCAGATGTGGCGGGGTGTCAGTCGAATTATGGCATCCAGTACTTCGGGCAAAAAGACGGAGAATGATGGTTGTGATATTCCGCCAACCAGGGCACCAGTTGTTTGGAAAGAGCCCCTTGCCAGCATATGAAGTACGGCAAGCAGCTTTGTTTCTGTTGGGATGGTGCGGGGTGTCACCAAAGTGGGGGCCAACTGCTGTTCAATGTTGCGCAGTAGCTGCTGAATGGCCTGCCAGTTCAACCGGTACCTCTGGATGATGTCATGTTCCCTGAGGCCCTGAAGGGTGGTTCTAGGGCGGAATATCCTCTCCTGCCTCATGCGCTGCCTTTGGGGTCCCTGCTGGTGTTGTTGTAGCTGCTGTTGTTGCTGCTGGCCTCTGCGTCTGCGTGCAGGCTGGATTAGTATCTCCTCCATGGCTCCCTATTGCTGCTCTGCTGCTCTGCTGTTTGTTCTGTGTGTTCTGATTAAATACAGGTGTGTTTGCCCCATTTTAATGCCTGCCCTGACCCAGGCGTTAATTTTTGACGCAAATTGGGCTGTGCGTCATTTTCTGGCTCCGCCTCCTGGCCGTGCGTCATTTTTGCCCGAAAGCATAAATACGACGCACGGCCGTTTAAGCCATTTTTTGGATGGGAACGCCTACCTTGCATATAATTAACGCAAGGCGGGTTGCCGCATCCCGCAAATGACGCACACGGCGGAATTTTGTCATCCGCAGGCATCAAAGTTTAAATACAGGGCAACGTTTGCACTGATTGTGCGTCAAAATGTTTGATGCACAATCGGCGCAGACAGAGTATAAATATGCCCCTCTGTATTTGAAACAATACGGCACATTCCTGTCTTTGTCCCTGCACTGGCACCATTTTGGCTGACTAACACGAACCCTGGCACCACTGCACCATTGTGTCAGGGTACATTGTGTCAGGGTACCTGTGTTGTAAAGAGGATTATTGTTGTGCAGGAAGGGGCACCTTCCTGATCAAAAACAATCACCTGAGGCAGAATGCAGCACAAATAGAAAGAGGAAAAACAAGGAGAAATAAAGATATTTCACCTTGTTACACAGGCATACGATTTTGGTGCATTCCCAATTCTACTACTTCTGGTAAATCTGGAAATGCATCAAAATTCATGGATGTTTCCTTGGAACACCCATGCAACACCCATGAAAGGTCACCCTGGGGCAATGTAATGCAACGCAGCAATGTACGCCGCGTTGCTTTACTCCAGATTAATTATGCTACTCAGGGACACGCAAGGTGGCCTTGTGTGGCTTCATAAATCTGATTGTTGGCTTGCATCGCTCTTGCACCATTTTGGATGGTGAAAGAGGGACACAACTGCCTTTATTAATATATGCCCCATTAGTCTACTGATGGTGTTCTTGTAGCTCAGTTTCTACTTGTGAATATGTTCTGATTGTTTAAAAGCTCCTATTAAATTAACACAATGTGCTTTCCTTATATATAATGCCATTACATAATCATGCTACTAATGGGCAAAGTGCTCAGTAAAGGAATAAGTGGCGGTGCCCAAAGCTGTGCTCAGCAGCCTACTGCCTGTGCTATTAAATTTCAGAGCATCAAATACAAGGGTGCATAGCCTTGCATGCACCCCGGGCCTATTTAACTACTACAAGACGCTTCCTTCCCTGTTATCTCTCTCTTGCTGGTTCTCTTTCTCCCTTTATAATTTTTTTGCATCTTCTCTCCATTCAACTTCTGTTTTGTGTAGGTTTTCCCTCTCTTGGTCACAGGAAATATCTGGAGAGGGAAAATAAGTGCCTGTCCCAAAAAATAAGTGCCCGCCCAACACCACCCACCAACCATCAACTCAAATTAAGCACTGGATGGGCCTCAGTTACAAAACATTTCTGTGGACCAAAATAAAAGTTAGGTCTACAGATTTACAGGTGTAAAATAGAATGGTATGGTGATTTTCCACAATCAGTGTCTTCAGATTATGGCTGAAACAACAGAGAGTACAAAGGTAATAAATAACCATTGTTAAAGTGGTGAATATTCATGGTGGACAAACAAACTTCACAAAGGATTTTGAAACCTGTTTGCATAGTGTTGTGCCCTTTACAGTCATTTTAACATTTGTAGGACACAAAATGCATTACTTGAAAAAAAGAATTGAGGCAGACCCTGCACTCCAGCCGAAGAGCTTAGAGTTCCAGCTTGGAGAGCTGAAAAAAATATGGTAAGCTCTCCAGGGGCATGGATATAATGACCCAGGAGATATAGGGCCTGATTTATAGTTCCACTGAGGCATTACCCCATCACAATCATGACAGATATCCCATCTGCTGAAATATAAATCACATAGGATATACTGGGATTTATATTTCAGATGACGAGATTTCCGTCACCGTTGTGAGAGAGTAACCCCTCCACCCAACACTAAATCAGGCCCTTAATGTTTTTTTTTAATGTTGCTGAGGGGCTGCTGCAATTCCTGTAGCCCCCCACAACATTAAAAAATGCTTGGCGGTGGCACTCCCCTGTCTAGGGAACTGACAGGATAACAAGTGTAAGTAAAAAGCCCTCACACAGCATTATGAGGTTCTCGGAGGAGTGAATGATACATGAGCGGTTCCTGTAGCTTTTTTAATTCATTAAAAAAAAATATATATATTATGTTGATGTCCCAGTGCCCACCTGGGACAACCACAACTTTAGTTTTTGCTTGAGACCACAGGGGGTGCTGCAGGGCCCAAGAAGCCCAGCCAGCTCCCTGAAAATGCCCCCATGGGCCACAGAGGAGCATGACATTTGTTTTTATTTTTTTCTGTTATTAAACAAGTGAGGTGCCCAATCGGGGAACCAAGCATTTGTCATGTAGAGGGCCATGAAGGAAGAGCCCAGGGAATCCACTGCCCCTCCTGGCTCCCATTGTGAAAGCTGGACATTTTTCAATTTTTTTGTGGGCCAACCTGGAGCATCCAAAATAGTGCTTTGGTTGGGGGCCGCATGTGTAGACTAATGGCATCTCTAGTCCCTGCTGGTGCCCCAGCCAGCACTGTACTGGATGATAGGAGGAGCAGGCACCAGGATTTTTAACTGCTCTCACTGGGCAGGAGCAAACTTCTTTTCCTTTTCCAGGAGAGTGTAGCAGGGTAAACCAATATTCTCACAGGCAGAACACTACAGTGCTCCAGGGAATGAGGTTCCTGGGATACTGCAAAGTATTGGGCCCCAGAGGAAAAGGGCCATAGGCCAGTTTTGACAGGGAAGGGGGCCTGATGCCCCCCTCCTTGTAAAATTATAGCCGCAGGGATAAGAGCATCACAGGGGCGCAGGGAGGGGTGCTGCACAGTCCCCTCCCCAATATTTCAAATGGCCCCAGGCATTTGGACTCAGGGAACTCATCATGGCTTGAGGAGGGAAGCCATGCTCCCCCTTCTATAGTTTCAAAGAATACTTGGGATGGAGTCCCCAGGGCCACACAGCAGCTCTGAGAGGGGCTAAATACCCCCCTCAAATGTAATCACCCCACAGGCACTGCAGATTCACTGATCCACAACAAAATAGTGGCCATTAGTTTTTTTGAATGGTTTTGGCCCAAGGAGTTGGCCCATTGTGAACCCCCACAGGGCCTAAGAGAGAAGCATATCACTACTGTGCCCCTATATATTTATTTTGCCTTAACTTATGGCCAGGAGGCTGAGTCTGGAGTTCTAAAATGTCTGCTGTCACATCTTTGTTGCTGTGGTGGTGAATATTCAGATATTAGCATAAGATCTGTCACCTCCCCGAATATTCTGCAACATAAAATATGCAAAGTTTTTGAGCCTTAATTTCTGGAAAACCTCTGAATGGATTTACACCAAATCACCAAAAACATGCTCTCTGGACCATGCAGTTTTTGCAGTATCTCTTTTCAATTTTCCTTTTAAAAAAAATAATGTGAAAAATGCTTTTAGGGAACTCCATTTTCTAGGCCTCCGCTTAATGAAATGCCCCGAAACCTTCCAGGAAAGACCTAAGGTGGATGAGATATTTCTTTTTGGAAAGAGTCATTGAGATTTGTCAAACTGCGTCACAGTTATTACTTTTTGGCAGCAACGTAATGCATACCTAAATATGCCTATTTATGTTACAAATCCAGAATCAATTGTCTCTGTGAATGTAAGTTGCTTTGGTGGATTTAAATTGCAGACAAAGCCCTAAATAATAAAGGAATCAGCCTCCTTTCATAATGTCACAGCTGTGAATGTTGATAGTCAGTATACTGATGCTACAATTTGTCTCTGACTCAAAAATATTATTTGTTTCAGAGTTAAATTAATAAGCAGACATGTATTGCATGCCCGGTTGGGTCTGTGTGTTGTCATACTAAGTCATAAATTGCAAATGTGGTATAGTGATATAGCCAAAGTGGGCAGAAATAATTAATTTCATAAATCATCAGTTAGAAAAAATCTATGCTTGGGTTTCAGCTTTCCCATGCTGGAAACAATCCTGGAGCACCTGTTTAAAGATATTAAAAAAAAATATATAAAAAAAAAAAAAGTGACTAATACTCTATACTGTAGGAGACGAAAATTCAGATCCTGATCCTGACACAACTAAAATACAGTTCAGGGATTCCACCAAAATTTGGATTACCCCAAATGGATTGACAATTCTTTATCCATCGTAAGACCAATTGGAGCCTAAGTATTAAAATCTATAATACACTGCAGTTCTAATCTAGGCAATTTTAATTTACTGTTTCTGTCTCTGATGTTTGATAGTTCTCTGTTAATTACAACAAAGTTTAGTTAGCTGTTGTCACTGTAGTGACATTCTTTTAAATATCTGGCAACTGGGTGCTTTTTGCCCCCATGTACAATAGCACTCATGTGTTCTAAAACAACTTTGTGAATGGTGCTGCCTATATAAATCTTATTACAGAAACGTTTTAAAATATACAAACAAAAGTCTTTTTTTTTTGGTATAATAAATTCATGGTTGCTGCGTAGAACTGAACATTTCTTAACATTAACACTGAATTTTATTGGTTTGCATTTAGCACATCTAAAAACCCTGACTCTCCATGCCAAGCTGAAAAAGGACAAAAGCTTCTTAACAAGCATTTGGGGTGAGCAGTCTTAGGGTATCTGTGGTGTTGTAGAGTGTTCCATATTAAGGTCCTGATCCCGATCTAACACTTGGGAACCACCCAGATTTTTTTACTTCCTTTTTGCATACTTTATGCAGCAATCTAAGCATGAAGGGGTATTTCTTTAACTTATAATGGGTCCTTCCTTGTGTGTGGCCAATGTTATGCCTCTCTGACAAGCTCTATTAAGAGTGAAGTACATGTGTCAGGGACTGTTTTTATTTATTCCAGGTTAGCTTGCATGGTATTTTACTAAGTAAAATCTGCAATATTGAGCCTAGAGTGGCAAAAGGCTTCCAACGCTTTCTGGTTGAAGTGTTGGTAGCCAATCAGATCTCAGCACAAGATCTCCGGAATCCATGCAGCCTTGCATCCCCAGATAGCTATATTTCTTTTCTTTAATATCTCTAAAACCACTAAAATGAATTTGTTGTTTTTCAATATGCAAGAATGGAACTAGCTAATCCTGTGCTTAAAGACTTTGCAGTAAAAATGGCAGCAACATACTTTGTCATTTTCTAGCTGTGTGTGAATGGCACTGTGCTAATTCTATTCTTAAAAGCTTTACCAGAAAAACAGACATTCTAGGTGAGGAGATGCATAGTGTCGCTGGTGTTGTATGGTGCTGTGGTTCCTAATGCTGTTTTGAAAGTTTCAGAATGATCTGTCAAGTGGGGGGCCAAGAAAAAACAGGGGGTCCCAAAACACTTTTTCCCCAATCTAAGTCAATTGGATTTTTCAAATTGTTGAACACAAATACAGCCCAAACTGCTGAATGGAATTGCACCAAATTTGGCAGAAAGCTACATCTTGGTCCAGAAAGCACATTTTTGTTGTAAATCCATTCAGTGGTTTTAGAGATATTTAAGGACGAAAAATCTAGATATGTAGGGACGCAGATCCTCTATGGATCCAACTGTCTCTGTGCTGATATCTGATTGGCTGCCAACACTTCAACAAGGAAGTGTTGGTAGTCATCTTGGGATTCAGCTTCAACGGAGTCCCAGAAAAAAAGTAAAAAAATAAGAAAAGGGCCCAGGATAGAGTCACCTTGACACCTTAGAACTGGTGCTGGGGTCCCAGAGGGACCCAGCCAGGCTTAAAAAGCATTTGTTTAAATTAAACAGAAACAAGCGTGGGCTCCCAAACTTGTTTCATTTAAGCCCTTGGGTAGGCCAGGTCCTAAGGGCTTTGGAATTTTGAATGGGGAGCCACCTGCCCCATCCACAGCCCCAGGAACCACCACTTCCCCATGGCAAAATATATAATGAGATGTGAGGGGGCTGCCCAGCTCCCTCTCACAGCCCTGGCAGTCGCTGCCACCCTGGGGCTAAACTTTAATGAGATGTGGGGGCTGTGCAGACCCCTGCAGGCTCAGGGACCAACATCCCCTGGGGCTAATCTTTAATGAGATGCGGGGGCTGGGTGGCTCCTTGGAGCCCCGGGGACACCACCTCCCCAGGGCTTTAATTAAATAGAATGCCGGGTGTACATCCCCCACAGTCCAGGGGAATGCCACCTCCCTGGGGCTAACAACTAATTGAATGGGGGAGGCCACCTGGCCCCTCTCCAGCTCCGGGGACTGCCACTTCCACAGGGCTTTAATGAAATAGAATGTGTGGTGCCTCATGGTCCCCCTCACAGCCCCAGGGACTGCCACCTCGCTGTGGTTAATAACTAATTGAATGTGGGGGTGCCCAGTCCCCCAAAGTCCTGGGGACTGCTACCTCCCCTGGGATTTAATTAAATAGAATGCAGGGGGCCACATGGCCCCCTGTAGCTGTGATCATCACCTCCCCAGGGCTATAGTAAAACAATGAGGAGGTCCATTGTAGACCCCCGCCCCCAGGCACCACTACCTCCCCAGAGCAATACACATTAGAGGAGGGCCGCGTGGCACCCCTCAAGGAGACAGTGATGGTCCTGCGGACCACAACCACCCAGGGCCAGCTACTCCTATGTCCCAGGGTGCCCATCCCAAGACATAGCTGTTTGTTCTGAGTTGCTTTGACAGCTCCTACCAACTCAGGGCAAACACTCTGCTTTCTGCCAGCGGAAGCTGCCAACCAGCTCGTACTGCCAGAAAGTGGAGTTTTCATCTGTTTCCCTGCACGCAAATATGAGTTCAGGGAAAAAGATGAAAATATTGCTCCCACAAGCAGGTAGCTGCTTGTGGGAGTAATGCTGACTCATGCAGGAAGTAGGGAGCTGATGAAGACTGCAGGGGTCTTGAGACTCCCACATTCCTGTCATTCTCTCTCTCTCTCTTCCATCCCGCAAAAGGATGGAACAGAGAGAGAGATTGTTATTTCAATAGTCTCTCCATACAATTACATGAACAAGTCAGGCTAGCAAGATATTTGGGTTTGTGAGTGGGAGATTGAAAGAGAGAAATTGAGAGCAAGTGAGAGGGTGACGGTATTTTTAGGCTTTCATGAATGATATACTTAGAATGAGATATTTCTGGACAAGTTGAAAAGAAAAATGCATTCTCCAGTTAAAAAAAGTGAGATCACCTATCAGTATGAAACTTAAACTTTTGATTTCCTGCATTGTATTTGTTGAATGCTCCGAGGAGGTGGTGGTCCAAAGGACTGCAGGGGGCCGGGTGGCCACCCCGCATCATATTTGTTGAAAGCACCAGGGAGGTGGCAGTCCCTGGGGCTGTGGGGAGCTGGGCAGTCCCCCGCACTGTATTTGTTGAAGGCACCAGGGAAGTGGTGGTACCCGGGGCTGCGTGGGGAGCCGTGCGGCACACCCACACTGCATTTGTTGAAAGTCCCTTGAAGGAAGTGCTCCCCAGGGCTGTGGGGGGTGACATGATCCCCCATTTAAAATGTCATTGCCCCCAGGACTTCACCCACTAAGGGGGTATTTACAAAACAAGTGTAGGACCCAACCCTTGGTTTTTTTTTGGCAGATCTGTGGATCCACACTGAAAACTTTTTAAAAAATGCTCCGCGGGGATCCCAGCACCAGAGCTGAGGGGTCAGGGTGTCCCTAACATGGCCTCTTTCTATTTTGTATTTGTTTTGGGATTCGGCTGAAGCGAAGTCCCAACATGGCTGCCAACCTTTCCTTCTTAAAGTGTTGGTAGCCAATCATATTTCAGCACAGGAGTGTTCATGGAGCCTTTGCATCCCTATATATACAAATTTGGATTTTCTTTAATTTCTCGAAAACTACTGAATGGATTTGCACTAAATAAGAAAAAGGGTGCTTTCTGGACCAAGAGCTACCTTTCTGCCTGATTTGGTGTAACTCCCTCTACTGGTTCGGGATGTAGACCTGTTTAAAATCCCTATGGGAATTAGCATTGGAAACACACCTTTTTTGACACCCCCTTTCTCTTGGCCCCCACTTGAAAGATCACTCCAAA
Source organism: Pleurodeles waltl (assembly GCF_031143425.1). Classification (NCBI taxonomy): domain Eukaryota; kingdom Metazoa; phylum Chordata; class Amphibia; order Caudata; family Salamandridae; genus Pleurodeles; species Pleurodeles waltl. Next base: position 360,546,743 of record NC_090439.1, read on the forward strand.
ACTTTCCAGACAGCAGTTGACATGAATGTCAAATTGTTTCAGAAAATTTGGTGAAAATTCGCCAAGCGGCACCAATATACGCTTTTCCTATGGAAACTAGGTCCTAATCATAACTATAACTAACTAGTGGTGACATAACTATAACTACCTAGTGGTGACTGCCACTAGGTGATATATATACATGTATATATATATATATATATATATATATATATATATATATATATATATATATATATATATATTTCTCATAAAAACCCAAAGGTTGTGGTTAAGCTCACACTTTACACATACAAAACCATAGAAGTTCATCTGTTATAGTTATCTCAAGTAACTAAAACCTGTGCCCTAATGTAACTATTGCCCTCATTACAACATTGGCGGTAAATCCCGCTTACCGCTGTGAAGAAGACCGCCAACACACCGCTGCTGCAGCGGAATTCCTCTACAGCTATTACGACCCACAGCTCAGAATCCGCCATAATCCAGACACCCACACAAGTCCGCCACACCAAAGGTCAGTGATAAACTGGCGATAACAAAATCCACACGTCATGCCAACAGGAATTCACCCACACTATCACAACCCACAAATCCACGCGGCAGTCTTTCAACTTCGGTATTCCATTGGCGGTACACACCGCTGTGCTCAAAATACACACACATTTACAAAACACAACCACATTGGACAATTCGAAATACACACACCTGATACACATACACACACCACTCCCACACACCCTATCCAATATAAAGCACAAACCCACATAACCCACAAACCCTTACTACCAAAATTTCAAAAGAAGGCCAGAGAGAGACACCACCAGAAACAACACTAGCATCCACAGACACACATCATCCCTCACACAACATCCATGCACCTCAAACAGCACACAACACAACCCCTCACACATCTCAACCGACACAACCTCACACATCACCCACACCACATCATGGCACCTCAACGACACCCCAGGTTCTCTGAGAAGGAGCTCAGGGTCATGGTGGAGGAAATCATCCGGGTAGAGCCACAGCTATTCGGATCACAGGTGCAGTACACCTCCATTGCTAGGAAGATGGAGCTATGGTGCAGAATCGTTGACAGGGTCAACGCAGCGGGACAGCATCCAAGAACTAGGGATGACATCAGGAAGAGGTGGAACGACCTATGGGGGAAGGTGCATTCCGTGGTCTCCAGACACCAGATTGCAGTACAGAGGACAGGCGGTGGACCCCCACCTCCTCCTCCACAACTAACAACATGGGAGGAGCAAGTCTTGGCAATACTGCATCCTGAGGGCCTCGCAGGAGTAGCAGGAGGAATGGACTCTGGTAAGTCAACTCTTAACTATTATATCCCCCACCTTACCTGTATGTCATCACATACCCCCACCCTGACCCTCACCCCCATCACTCCAACACCTCACATATGTCCCACTATCACAACCCACCCATCCCAATACCAAGCCCTGCATGCAACACCAAAGCATGGACACCCATCACCAAAGCATGTCCACTACAGATACCCACACAGACCCAAACCAACTATCACACAAGGACCAAGCCAAGAATGCAAGCACTGGAGTACAGGGTCACTCACCCATTGCACACGACGGCACACACAGATGCAATAATCATGCCTTTACACCCCTGCAGGACCCCTACCCAACGTCACCGGACAGGAGGTACCAGACATAGCCAGTCCCCCCACAGAAGAGGCCCACAGTGATGACAGCAGCTCTGCACAACTGGATCAAGATGACCAGCCTGGCCCATCTGGGACCTCAGGACAGTCGGTTCCCCCCGACACTGGCACAAGCCACCACAGAGCCTCCCCCCTCAGGAAACACCACCACAGCACCCACCCAGCGGGCCCATCCCTCTGTCCCCAGGACATGTCAAGCAGCAGTGTGTCCACCACTACAGGAAACCCAGGCAAACCCACCACCCCAAGAAAATCAGGGACCTGGGGGCAGTGGGCACACGGTTCAGGGGACAGAGGAAAAGGGAAACAGGGGAACTGGGAGGACTGTTGTGTGACAGGGGGAGGACAGGCCCGGGGAACCCACTCTCCACGAGGTCCTCTCCAACATCATGGGCGCGTACCATCATTTCCAGGAGACGATGGCAACGGTACTGGCCAACTTTCAGGAGACCCAGCGGCTGCAGGAGGAACACTATCTGGGGATCAGGGAGGAACTCAAGTCCATTAACACCACTCTGGTCACCATTGCAGGGGTGCTTCAAGACCTTGTCAACACCAGGAGGGACACAGTGGCACAACAAGGGGGCCCTGACACTAGCCTGCATGAAGAACAGACCTCCACGTCCGCCGGCGCTAGTGGACAGGAGGCACTGCCACAGGACTACGACACCAGCACCCCACCCCCTGCAGATGGAGAGCCATCCCGCATACGGTCCCTGAGATCCAGAAATAAGACAGAGAACATTGCCAAGACTCCCACCAGGAAATGAGACCCACCTGAATGTCACCCTTCTGTCCCACTTTGTCACCCTGTTCATTCTACAAAAGCCCTTGCTCCACTTCCAATGCCCCTTTGGACAATGCACCTGTGAAACAAATAGACTGGACTCTGCCATGGACATCCCTCCACCATCACCCCTGCCCATTTTACACCCCCCTCCACTTATTTGCACAGAAATAAAAACACATCAATCACAAAACAATCTGGAGTCAGTCTGTGCTTTCACAAATGTGTAATTGCAATAACTATGGAATATAGCAATTTCATTTTAATTGTCCACATACCGATGAAACACAACTGTAGGGCTGGAGGAAATATAGCAGAGGCCACAAAGTGAGACCCACATCTGTTAAATGGAAAGGCAAAGTGACAAGTCAGGGTCCACACACTGAGTGAAAATGACAGACTTATGCTAGCTCCAACAATACTATGAGATGTGTGAGGCAGTGACATCTTCTTACCTTTGTCTCACTGGAAGTATTGCTGAATAACATTGTTTCTGTTGTTGATATCCTCTTCTTCTGCCTCCTCTTCTTCACTGTCCACAGGCTCCACAGCTGCCACAAGACCTCCAGCTGGACCATCCTCCTGCAGAAAAGGCACCTGGCATCGCAAAGCCAGGTTGTGCAACATACAGCAGGCCACGATGATCTGGCACACCTTCTTTGGTGAGGAGGAGAGAGAACCACCTGTCATAAGGAGGCACCGGAACCTGGCCTTCAGGAGGCCGAAGGTCCGTTCTATCACCCTCCTAGTTCGTCCATGTGCCTCATTGTAGCATTGCTCTGCCGTTGACCTGGGATTTCTCACTGGGGTCAGTAGCCATGGCAGGTTGGGGTACCCAGTCACCTGCAAATTTCATGGGACAACTGTTAGACACACACTAACCCGTAGGGACAACCCCATACCCAGACAACTATTCACACATTATAGGGTCCTTGTCCTCACCTATTAGCCACACACGGTGCCTCTGGAGTTGCCCCATCACATAAGGGATGCTGCTATTCCTCAAAATGTAAGCGTCATGCACTGAGCCAGGAAATTTGGCATTCACCTGGGAGATGTACTGGTCGGCCAAACACACCATCTGCACATTCATCGAATGGTAGCGCTTCCGGTTTCTGTACACCTGTTCACTCCTGCGGGAGGTACCAATGCCACATGTGTCCCATCAATGGCACCTATGATGTTGGGGATATGTCCTAGGGCATAGAAGTCACCTTTCACTGTGGGCAAATCCTCCACTTGAGGGAAAATAATGTAGCTGCGCATGTGTTTCAGCAGGGCAGACAACACTCTGGACAGCACGTTAGAGAATATTGTCTGGGACATCCCTGATGCAAGGGCCACTGTTGTTTGAAAAGACCCACTTGCTAGGAAATGGAGTACTGACTGGACCTGCACTAGAGGGGGTATCCCTGTGGGATGGCGGATAGCTGACATCAGGTCTGGCTCCAACTGGGCACACAGTTCATGGATTGTTGCACGATCAAGTCTGTAGGTGACTATTACGTATCTCTCTTCCATTGTCGACAGGTCCACCAGCGGTCTGTACACCGGAGGATGCTGCCATCTCATCACCTGACCCAGCGGACGTGCCCTATGGACGAGAACAGCGGGCAGAGAGTCAGCCAACACTGAGGTATCACAAAATGGCATTTGCACACATTTATTAATCCGCAATGTGGCTGTTACTGTGTGTATGAAAGGCCTAGATAGGTGTGACTCAGTTAGTATTAATGCCATGTGGCCCCCTGAAATGGCGGCTGCCTGACCTGTAAGGTGGGACAAGGGGATATGAGGTAACTGCGATGGCGTTCTACACCGTCGCGGTAGGCGGTCAAAGACCACAGCGCAATCCTGCATTGGTTAACATTGGACCCTATGGGTCCGAGGAGCCAATGACAATGTACGCCGGCGGTGATGGTACGCACCGCCGCAGACGTGACCACCATTTTCTGTCTGTTCACTCACTTGTTACCTGACCTTCAACAGGAGAGGACCTGCACTGCAAGTGCTGCTGTGACCTCAGTCTGAAAGCTACGATGGCTCATGTGTCTGGGGAAAGGGTCCCTGCCTTCACTTCGGAGGAGTTGGCGAAACTAGTGGATAGGGTCCTCCCCCAATACACTCAACTGTACGGTCCTCCAGACAAACAGGTGAGTTCACTGTGAGCATGCTGCATGGGCAATGCCTATTTTGAGTGGTGTGGATGGAAGATACATGGGGGGTGGGGGGGGACTGAGGCCTGCATGTGTGGGCGGTGAATGTATGTGCGTCAGGGCAAGGGTGGGAACGTGGGCCCATGAGTATGACAGTCTGGACGGGTAAAGATTTTCTTTTTCCCCTGTACTATTCCTCTAGGTCAGCACCCACCAGAATAAGGATATTTGGCGTGCCATCGCCAAGGACGTCCGGACTCTGGGGGTCCACCACAAACGGAGAACCCACTGCCGTAAAAGATGGGAGGACCTTCGCCGCTGGAGCAAGAAGACGGCGGAGGACCCGCTGGGGATCGCCTCCCAATGTGGGAGGGGTACCCGTTGCACCATGACCCCTCTGATTTTCCGGATCCTGGCAGTCGCGTATCCGGAGTTGGATGGGCGCTTGAGGGCATCACAGCAGCCACAGGGGGGTGAGTACACTATCATTATGCTAACTTTGCGTGCATTACAAGGTGTCTGGGCGGGGGAGGTGGGCAGTGGGTTCCCCTAGGCCAGGGCGAGCTTGGTAGGCAAGATCCCTTGTGAGGCAGGTTCAGTGGAACCCCAACCCCACTAGTGATTAGTGCCATCCACACCTAGTCAGGCTCATGTGACTTCTATGCGTGCAGCAATCGGGCTTAGGCCTTGTACCCCATGGGCCTGTGAATAATCTAGGAACTATAAGTGCATGGCGTAGTGCAGAGGGCTGCTGTGTCTGTAGTGACCACCAAAGATAGTGGTGTTGCAAGCACTGAACATGTCTTTCTTCTGTCTTTCCCCCCTTTTTATGGTCTCCCTGTTCTTGTGTGCAATAGCATCATCAGGCGGAGGAGCAGTGGCACCGGAGCAGGAGGGAGCTGCATCCCACTTGACCTGGAGGGCGAAACAATGGAGTCTGAAGCCACCAGTGGGATGGAAGGAGAGGGGAGCTCCACGGCAGGGACAGGAGGTGACAGCAGTGAAAGCGACTCCTCCTCTGATGGGAGCTCTCTTGCGGTGGCAGGCCCTTCTGTGCCCACCACATCAACAGGTACAGCCACCACCCCCCCTACCAGCAGCGCCCTCCCAGCAGCCCCTCAGCATGTGTCCCGTGCCCGCTTACCCAGGAGGGTGGGTATCTCCTTTGCCCCAGGCACCTCAGGCCCTGCCCCAGTCAGCCCTGCTGCCCTCAGTGAGGAGGCTATTGACCTCCTGAGATCCCTCACTGTTGGGCAGTCTACCATTGTGAATGCCATCCAGGGTGTTGAGAGGCATTTGCAACCATCAAATGCATACGTGGAGGGCATTCATTCTGGCCAGGCAGCACAATAGAGAGCATTTCAGGCTCTGGCCCCAGCACTGATGGCAGCCATTGTCCCTGTGTCTAGCCTCCCCCCTCCAACTTCCTCCACCCAGACCCAATCCTCTGTACCTCAGCCTATCCCAAGCACACCATCAGACCAGCATGCACACACCTCAACACACAAAAGTGGCTCAGGCAAACATAAGCACCACATGTCCCACAGGCACTCACACAAGCATCATACCCATGCAGACATACCATCATCCTCTGCCTCCACTGTGTCCCCCTCCTCACGTCTCCCTCCTCCCTCCCAGTCTTGTCTCCACTCACACCTGCATGCACTACATCTTCAGCCACTACCTCCATCACCAGCACGCCCATCACCACACACCGCTCATGTGCACTCACCAACCCCACTACCATTCACACATCCCCTGTGTCCTCTCCCAGTGTGTCAGTGAGCCCTCCTCCCAAAATACACAAACGCAGGCACACACCCACCCAACAGCCATCCACCCCACAACAGCATCCGGGCCATGCACCTTCACCCAAATCCAGCAGACGTACACCTCCTACAACCACTACCTCTTCCTCCACTCCCAAACTCCCTCCATCTACCCGTCCCAGTGTGTCTTAAAAACTTTTCCTGGCTAATATTGACCTCTTCCCTACACCTCCCCCCATCCATCCCATAGGGCCAGGCTTTCCAGGTCCTAACCCAGCATCTCAGCCACCACATCCCCAGCCAGCAACTGCGGGCTATTAGAGTGCGCAAACCATCAGGGCTGCCAGTGTGTCACGGAGCGCGGGCAAGGACATTCCGCCACCTGCCAAGCTAAAAAAGTTGCCCACATCCCAGACGGAGAAGCAGAAAACACCTGCCACCAAGGGGTCAGGGAAAATGAAAGGGGATAGTGGCAAGACAGCTGCGCCACCATCCAAGGTGGCGAAGGGCCAGAAACTGAAGGGCAGGTCAGGAGAGGGCATGGTGGCACCGACTGAGGGACCAGTGTCACACCTTCTGTCCACGTCGACGCCAACCTGTACGGTGGAGAAGACAACCACCTGCACCCCCGCCTGCACCGCCACCTGCACCGCCACAGACCCCGCTACCAGCACAGCCGCCACAGAGCCCGCCGCCAGCCCTCCTGCCACAGAGCCCACCACCAGCACTGCTGCCACAGAGCCCTCAAACAGCACCGCCGCCACAGAGCCCAATGCCAGTACCGCTGCCACAGAGCCCGCAACCAGCACCGCTGTCACAGAGCCCGCCACCAGCACCGCCACCACAGAGCCCGCCGCCAGCACCGCTGCCACAGAGCCCACCGCCAGCACTGCCAGGACTGACACTGCCGCAAGCACCGCCAGCGGCCTCGCAACATCCTGAGCCAGTGGCACCACCGCAGACATGGTTGCCATCCCCAGTGGACAGTCGTCCGAGGCTGGTTGTGAGTTCCAGGAGCCTGGGCAGCTTCCATGAAGCATCACTTTCAGTGGAGAATGGCATCCACTACCTCAGTCCTTGGCATGATGAAGCACTCTGGGCACAAAGCCCCCTCCAGAACCAGTGGAGAATGACATCCACTACCTCAGTCCTTGGCAGGATGAAGCACTCTGGGCAAAAAGCCCCCTCCAGAACCAGTGGAGAGATACATCCACTGACCTAATCCTTGGCAGGATGAAGCACTCTGGGCACAAAGCCCCCTTCAGAACCAGTGGAGAGATACATCCACTACCTCAGTCCTTGGCAGGATGAAGCACTCTGGGCACAAAGCCCCCTCCAGAACGAGTGGAGAATGACATCCACTACCTCAGTCCTTGGCAGGATGAAGCACTCTGGGCACAAAGCCCCCTCCAGAACCAGTGGAGAAATACATCCACTACCTCAGTCCTTGGCAGGATGAAGCACTCTGGGCACAAAGCCCCCTCCAGAACCAGTGGAGAATGACATCCACTACCTCAGTCCTTGGCAGGATGAAGCACTCTGGGCACAAAGCCCCCTCCAGAACCAGTGGAGAGATACATCCACTCACCTAATCCTTGGCAGGATGAAGCTCTCTGGGCACAAAGCCCCCTCCAGAACCAGTGGAGAGATACATCCACTACCTAAGTCCTTGGCAGCATGAAGCACTCTGGGCACACAGCCCCCTTCAGAACCAGTGGAGACTGTTATCCACTTGAGAGATTATGGCTTTGCACTCCCCAGGATAATGCAGTGGGCAAACCACCCACTGAAAAGACTTGAGAGACTGTGGCTTTGCACTCCCCAGGATAAAGCAGTGGGCAAACCACCCCCTGAAAAGACTTGAGAGACTGTGGCTTTGCACTCCCCAGGATACATCAATGGGCATGGAGCCCCCTCGTGGAGCAGTGGCGTTGTGTGTTCATCAGGCTGAGGTGCCCCCCTCCCCCTGAGGTGCCTGTATATTTTAGGTCTGATGCCCCAGCAGTGTTCTCTCTGTTTCCAGTCAGGTATCTAGTGTGGGCCTCGCCCATGCATTTTGGGCCCAGTGGTCCACGGACAATGATTGGTGCACTATCCGGACTTGTGTAGTTGGCGTACATAATTGTATTTACTGTATTTTGAGTTTTGACTACTGAATTTTTATTGATTACAATCGTTCAGTTCAATTCCTTTTGTCCTTGCATTATTCAAGGGGGGTGTGGGGGGTGTATATGTAATGTTGCAGCATGTATTTGTGTGTATGGTGTTGGGGTGGGGGTGTTGCGTGTTGCGTGTGTGTGTGTTTGTCACTCTCTTTTCCCTTCCCCCCTCCCCTGTGTTGTAGGTGTAGTACTCACTGTGGTCGTCGCCGCCGTCGTTGGAGCTCCTGATAGAGGAGCAGGAAGACCATCGCCGGCAGGATCTGCAGTTCTGGGTCCATGGCGTCCTAGTTCCTCGTGGGGTGTGGAGAGGTGAGTGATTTCCCCTTCTGTGTACTGTTTCCACCGTGCTTTTATTTGCGTTGGTTCCTCCCCGGAAAAGGTGGCGGATTGCCGTGTTGTGATAGGGTGGGCGGTTACCGCTGCACTATTTGTTTCTACCGCCGTGACAGTCAAAGTGTTAAAGTGGCTGTCTATGTTGGCGGTTTCTGCTGTGGTCGTAATTCAATTTTTTTTCCGCCGGTCTGTTGGCGGTATTACCGCCGCTTTAACACCGACCGCCAGGGTTGTAATGAGGGCTTGTATTCTGTGTGTGGACACATTAAAAAGAGTGTTCTGCTTGATCAGAAGGTGTGTAAATGTTTTGGATCATGCAGATGTAGAGAAAGATCTATGTGAATTTGGTTTGGAAGATATTGATGGCGTGCTAAAACGTATGAGATTTCTAAAGCCTCTACCCACAGAAGTTACATGTACATGTAGTTGCAAAACGTGTGCTCACAAAAAGATGGCCCTGTCAATAAGCTCTTCTCAAATGTTCAACATTCTGCAAATATATCATAAGCAATTGCCAAAACAAATATAGTGAACTATGAAAATATGTCTAAAACAGGAGTGCTAAACATTTTGTTTTTCTAATTCAGATCATAAACCTTTCTTGATGTATACATAAGAAGATTAAAAACCATTATTATTTTTTTCATTTCGAGATGTCTCATCTTCGTCTATTATAGCTGCCATTTTGGAAAATGGTGGAAGGGTTGCTCTGAGAAGTTATTTTCATTCACTATATGACCACTGTACCCCCAAAACCTATGTTTTGACCCAAAATGAATTATAGGTTTCATGGTTTCTAAATTATTACACTACCACTACAAAACACCTGCCATTTTTAAAAATGCTGTCCAGAGAAAATAGGCATGTATCAGCAATGTCTACCCAAGCTAAATTACTTCTCTAATGATCTTAAAACACAAATCAAAAATAAAAATCTCTGGACAACAATTTCTTTATGGAGGTACATCCAGGGGCCGGGATTATCCTGCTGCCACCTTGCTGTCGTAACAAATACCCTCCTGTGAATGGTTCTGGTATGAGTAGGTAGGATTCTGATCCCAATGGTGTGTCAGTGGTCACTGCAGCTACCCTTTACCTTCCCACTGCCACATCTTAATTGGGCAGCTTGAATGGTACACTGCCCCTTGATTGGCCCTAATTTGTGTCCATTTTGACTGTGCATACCTCGCGGGCTTCTTTTTAAGGGTGTCTCCTCTCCTGTTGTCCATTCCTCCCCTCACTTTTCACTTAACATTCGACCCCCTCAGTGGGGTTACCACTCCAGCCTCTCAAGGCTCCAGGACTGCAGTAGCACAACTTTTTCAGATCATTTGCATGGTGAGTATACATTATCACCTTGTCAAACATTGTATGCCGACTGAATCCTTGTTTTTTAACTTTATAGCCAACACTTTTAGCATGAGATTTTATCCTATTATACTATCATCCAGCCCATACTTTCTACAGCAACATGAATCCAACTCTTGTGATGGGAGATTTATTGTGAGAGAGCAATGATCCATATATAAGATAAGTCACCACTTTTTGTCGCTGACTCTTGGCAAGCATGGTTACAGTATCACCTTTACTTTATTTAATGCTACTTCACTTACTCCATATCATCTCAATAAGGTCTGAGAATGTGTTTCTCAAAATGTGCATTTTTCTCTTGTAGGCACTGCAATTTATAAACAGTCACATATGGCAAATCCATATTAGATGGAGTATCTCCATTTTATGATTTCACTCACCCTTTGATTATTTTATTTGTCTGTCTATGCAGTGGGAGCTCTATGTGAACTGTGCAAAGACTCAAGCACACAACCAACTAAGATGCAGTTGTCTTAAGGTTAGATGTCAAGGATATTTAACTGGCTTACATTAATTTCTGGTGGAACTGTTTAGTTGGCACAATGGTTGTTTTTATTTTTTTTCCTTGACAGTATCAAAAATCAGGACATGTACATAGATAATAAATACAGCAGCATATTAAAAATGAAAGTGCATACAGAGAGGAAATAGACTCGCAACAACGCCGTAGCAGCAAAATGCAGCCTGATAAAGTTAAAAACACTCTAGATATGATATGCATTAATAGATATCAGACCTAGGGCCAGATTTAAGTGAAAATGATGGTGCATATTGCTGCACCAAATTTGGCAGCATCGCGCACTGTCATTTTCAAAACATGGTTTATTTACAATAATACTGTGCACCTCTGTGTTTCTCTCTGCGCTGGTGCAAAATTTGCTGTTGTGCGCCACTGCAACCACCCTTGCACCATAGTGCAAGGATGGCTGCGTTGAGGGGGAAATTGTTTTTGTGCAGGAAGGGACACCTTCCTCTACAAAAACAATCTTCAATGGTAATTTGCTAGAAGCAGAAAAAAACGAGAAGAAATGAAAGCATTTTTCCATGATATGCTACTCTAACGCTACCCCGTGGTGGCGTTAAATTTTGGTACTGCCTCAGTCTTATGAAAACTCGTAAATCTGGGGCAGTGTCAAAATGCAATGGGTGTTGCTGTGGCATGCCCACAGCAACACCCATTACACGCCCCTTGCACGCAAAGTGTGCGTGTGAAGGGGCCAAATTTACAAGTTGCCATTAAGCCACAAAAAGTGACTTAACCCCACCTTGTATGTATGGTGAAGTGCATAGCGCCACCGGAGTCTTACTAAAAGTGACGCTCTGTGGTGAAAGGGGCACTTAAATATGACCCTTAATACCAGAAATATTCCAACTATGATTACTCCTCAATAACAAAATTAACCAGGGATGAACTTACACCATGTGCTGTTAACCTGCTTAGGTTGATTTGTTCTTTTTGCATAAACCTGTTCAAAGAAACTGACCCAGTCCATTTTGAACTGCCAATGAACCTGGAACAAAGTTGCATTACATCACTACAGAATCAGGGAACAAGCCACCAACATCTCAATAAATATCATAATCATTATTTCTTTATTTCAGCAATTTAGCAATAAAAGTACAATAAAATGAAATGTATACAAAATCAATAAAAGCTCATAAATAGGAATACAATCTCATGATTATAAATATAAAAAGTAATTAGGCTGTACAAAAGCACACAAGGGGGGAATGGGGATATTATAATTTGTCAAACCAGCATAAAAATTCACATAGTTAAGAGTACTAGGATCAACAATTAAGAGTGATAGTTCATCAATTTACAACTCCTAAAGTCCCTCCCTGCTTACTATGATATAAAGCACATTCTTACTAACAGATCCATGGATTTAACATAAACAAAGCAACTGCTAGGAACATGCTTGTTGCTGGATTCCTCATATCACCAATAAATAAGGGGACACAGAAAAAGCCAGACAACGCCTAGCATCAGTTTTTCAGTTTTAGGATTCAACGTGCGATTTGATGTTCTCTCAGCCCTAATAGATGGCACACTGGGAGTATCCACTTCTTCCTGCTCTTTGTATATGCTGCATAAATAAAGAGAACATGCTCTTCTGTTTCCTTTTTCATACTACACGAGACACAAGAGAGATTAGCAGATTCCTTCTTACTCATCCAGGTACCAATGAAGACTGCAATTGGTACCTTGCTATATCTAAACTACAAATACAGTTTCCTGGCCAGGGGCTGTTCCATGTCAAAAATCGTTCCATATAAAACACATCCTTAAACTGTAAAAAGGGTTGGACAAAATACCATGTGAGGAATGTTAAAAACTTGCCCCATTATATACTGCCAATATCTCTTTTTTACTGTACTTTTCCGATAATTACAGTTGACCCAATGACAACCATAAATCCCCACATCCTAACTTAAATAGTGTTTCGTTGACATATCTAAGGGATGTTGTTTGAGCCAGGGTGGCTTAGCACCTCTTTGAGACCCTCACAATAGGATTTAACCTCCAGAGAGGCCCAAAGTCTTCGCCAAGATAGAATGAGTCTAACCCCTGATCCATCTTTATAAGGCCTAAGACCTATATTGCATCTAAGCAAGAGCAGGGGAATGCTGATAGGGAGGCCCACTAACTCATGTAAAAAACAGTTCTCAGCAACCAATACGTTGCTGATATCCTTGTGCCCCCAGAACTCAGTCCCATAGAGGGCAGTTTCCAAAGTCTGCTACCTGTAGATTTGAATAGGAGGAGGTATCATATGAAAAGAAGTGGTGCAAAGTGCTCTTAAAATCCTGCTCATGCTTTGAACCAGTTTCAGCTTGCACTTTTCAATATGGGCATTCCAATCTAGATTTCTTGTCAGTGTCAAACCCAGGTAATCAAAAACCCGACCCAATCTAGGAAAGTCTCTAGAAGCTTCTTAAAGTGATCCATAATTCTTTGTAACCCCATAGGTGATTTAAAAATTAAGAGGCTATTGTCTGCAAACAATAATGCAGAGACCTAGTAGCTTGCCAATCAGGGAGTGCCTCTATCACAGAGGTTTAAGTGTGCAACCAGCCCATTCACATATAGGGAAAAGAGGGTGGGTGACAGGACGCATCCCCGGCCTGACCCCATGGTTCATCGGAAAGGGGTCTGTCAGCTCTCCACAAGGACCATATCGCATTTACACAAAGTTGTTACTATGTACACTTATTATAGTGGCCAACAGGTCGGCGGGGACCCCCATTTGTGCCAAGGAGTGCTGTAGCTTAAAGCAAGGGACTCAATCAAACACAGACCCTAGGTCAACAAGGGCAATGTATAAATGGCCACCCCCATTACCACTGTTTTCCAGATTATTAACTGGAATCTAAATCCCTGATGAATCATACTAACGCCGTTCCTAAAATCCGCATGGAGATTATTCAGAATTCCATTGCTTCCCACTTAGCTGCAATCAGCTAAGTAAAATCGAGCTAAACAGTTTTGTGAGCAGTAATTGAAACAAATTGGCCTGTCGTTCCATGGATCAGTTGGAGAGCTCTTTTTTTAAATAGGGATAGTCTCAGCCCCTGCCCAGGATGGAGGGGTTGGAGCACCAGCCAAGATACTGCTAAATATTACCATAAGAAATGGGGCCAGGCATTTGGTTTACTTGAATAGAGGTCAACCCAGAACTTTGTCCAACCCAGGCACTTTGTTACAGGCTATTTTAGCAATATCTGCTTTTACCTTATCTTCAGTATTTTTGGTAAACCCCCCACCTTTAAATCAACATCCAACGGGAGTATCTGGTGTGTGGGCAAAATATCCCCCTTGACTGTATATGGTGTGGAGAAGTGAGTAACCCAGTCTGTTGCCAAAACAGTTATCCCTATTTGGTTGGCAACCTTCCTTGAACCCTGCTGATACCCGATTCCAATACCTTTACAGATCCCCATTCCTAACAGCTGTTAACAACTTCTCCAATTTTACTGTATCCTAATTTTTGAGTGTTAAAAAATATTTTTTTCTACAGGGCCTTCTGCACATGGATTTCTTGTGTGTTCAGTGATTTAATTACAGAAATTAAGGCAGACCTTGCATCTCTACATGCTCCGTTAAACCATTTTTGTGGATACCTCCTGACCAGAGATCTACGTGTGTCCACATAAAAAATATCCTTTAACCCACTAAACTGACTATTATGAATAGAACAGACCCACTCTTCGTAAGCCCTTTGATATAATATACGCTCTCCCCCAAGGAGTGAGTCTATGCTATTAGAAATAATGTAATCAATGTGCCCTGCAGTTCAGGAAAAAAGTTTCTATAAATTTCTATTTGGTCCACCATCTCTCCCTACAGCCTTTCCATTCTCAAAACCCTCCAAACATATTGTAATTTCCAAAACTGAAATTTGGGCCAAAGATCTGACCCAGGGCTTCTGGGAATTGTAATCTTACCTAAAAATCTGAAATCTTACTAGACTCCTCAAAATCAGCTAAGTAGTAAAGCGCCCTGTAATGATCCAAAAAAAACCTTGAATGCAATGAGGATCAGATGTCCACTGATTAGACACTGTGGGGGTCATTCTGACCCTGGCGGTCATGGACCGCCAGAGCCAACGACCGCGGAAGCACCGCCAACAGGCTGGCGGTGCTTCCGGGGGCATTCTGACCGCGGCACTAAAGCCGCGGTCAGAAAAGGGAAGCCGGCGGTTTCCCGCCGGCTTCCCGCTGCCCCAGGGAATCCTCCGCCTTGGGGATTCCGACCCCCTTCCTGCCAGCCTGGTTCTGGCGGTTTTCACCGCCAGAACCTGGCTGGCGGAAACGGGTGTCGTGGGGCCCCTGGGGGCCCCTGCAGTGCCCATGCCACTGGCATGGGCAGTGCAGGGGCCCCCTAACAGGGCCCCACATAGATTTTCAGTGTCTGCGTGGCAGACACTGAAAATCGCGACGGGTGCAACTGCACCCGTCGCACCCCTTCCACTCGGCCAGCTCCTTTCGGAGCCGGCATCCTTGTGGAAGGGGGTTTCCCACTGGGCGGGCGGGCGGCCTTCTGGCGGTCGCCCGCCAGCCCAGCGGGAAACTCAGAATGACCGCCGCGGTCTTTTGACCGCGGTACGGTCTTCTGGCGGTTCCCGCCAGGCCGGCGGCATCCGCCTCCGGCGGGGGTCAGAATGACCCCCTGTATCCTCTGTAGATTTCACAAAATTAATTAATCTTGGATTTGACCAACAAGTCTAAAAATTTCCTGTGTGTTCATTCTCCTTATAACAATGTTAATTTATATTCTGTCTCCTCAACTATTCCTCTCCCATAAAAAAAATCCTTAAGTTTTTTGTTTGGCTGCATACAGCGCCCTCAAATTTGACTCTAAATTTGAGGAGCCTGAGGAGAAAAAAACAAGATTAACCTTTCCGTGAAGGGCTAAAACCAAATTCTTCCTATTTTTCACAAGTAGTGAAGAACACAAAATCACTTGTATGAGAAATGCCGCTTTAAAAGCAATTCCCACCAAGGAAAGAGGAGCATGATCCAAATTCAACTGAAAGAACTCCATCACAAACAGGTGAGTTCCTGTTACCCAATCTAGATCAAACAGCATGTCTGAAAAAACCTGGAAGGAGATTTCCTTAGCAAAGCCAAACGATTTATATTAAATTGCTTTGCCAAGCCCTGACCCTTTATCAGTTAATCAGAACAACTAATCAATACAATCCAGGTATAATTAGAAGAAGGGCTACATATCAGGTTAAGGGCCCAGTAGGACCTCATAACAGTGAAATCTGCTGTGTGGTTAGGAAGAGTAAACCTTTGTATAAGGCGTTCAGTGGGAAGAATCATGCTGCTGTCATTTTTAAAATTCCCTGGAATGCCTATGAAGTTAGAATTTGAGCTTTGGGAGTCATTTTTCAAGTCATCCTGTTTAGCTCTCAGTGCTCTAAGCTCTTTGTCCAAATATCCTGAGCATTTTTTAACTACCCCAGCAGATACCCTAAATCAGAGACCCTGTGCTCCAACTCATCAAGCCTCCAGCCATGTTCGATAGTTTGGCCTGTTCCATTCAGTTTGCTTTAAAATGTACCAGAGCATGACCTTTTGAGGTTTTCAAACTTCTCAGTTCTACCAAAATAGCAGAGAATGGAGTGAAGGATCCAATACAGGAGTCACTCATGCCTTTACAGCAGAAGAATGATTCGGAGGACAGAAAGTCACAGAGGACAGAGGGACCTAAGCCTAAATGTCCTTATCTACATTGGAGGTAGATTTAGTAGAATCTTTCTGAAGCAATGATGAAGCCAATAGCTTCAAACACAAAAAGGCTGACATGACTCTAAAGCAGAGAAGGCTGTGTTCAAGGAGTGTTTCACATGCTTCAGTGGAGTACAAAGGGGATTTTGCCGACCCTTGCCAGCCACTATCTGAGATCCTGCAGAAACAATGACTCAATGGGTTCAAATATGGCAACAGGGAACAGCAAATCCAGCAGATCGCAGCAGGTGACAGATTGCATAAAAGTCAGATTTCTAAGTAGCAAAGCAAACCAAAACAGTTAAGGAAATATAGCAGCTGCAGCATTTAAGGCCTTACAAACATGTAGCTGCACAGAGACGCAGTAGCAAACAGAAATGCTCCCTGAGTGCACTTAAGATGGCACCAGCAAACCCGTCCCAACTCCTTGAGAGTGGCAAAGTAGCACGCACTGTAGAATAGGAACCTCTCTCTTGCTAAAGTCCAAGTGATAAACAAGTGGGCTCAGTAGCCAACAACTCCAATGATTACACCTGTCCAGCGTGGCCTTGCTACAAAACTCAAATTCAGCCAGGTTGACAAGTTGCTGTTGCCATTTCAGCTCCAGTTCCTGTGCTGATGTCCAGTTGGCCAAACAAATGTGCACTGTTTGCCACAGACCGCATGGCAGGAGTAGCTGCCTCACCATCCAACAGTCACCAGGCTTTTCCGGGTGCCTTTTTTTTGTCTCTCTTGGCCACACTGACATCAGCTCCGCCCCCTAATGGTTCCTGAAAGTGGCAAAATATCATAGGCCATCGCCATGCAGATAGCAAGGTTTGTTGTCAACTGGGAATGAAGATCTGTCTATTTCAGGTTGAGACAATCATGGAGCTTGGTTGTGAGCAGGTGATTCAGGCACACAGGCATGAACAGGGGGAAGTAACCTCAATGACTGAAAATTGTACAGGCATTCATTTATTGTTCACTAAACCAAATTTGGAAAAACATTGTTGACTCATGATAATTAACAAGAAAAAAGCCCGCCATGGGGGAAAGTATTAATTGGCTAGGTAAGCCTGAACATGACCCCACATATATCCAAAGTTTACTCATCATAATCTGATCCTAATCAGCCCCCAACAGTTTGCACTCAATGAGAAGTAAACAGATCAGCCGCCTGACAATTCGTGCCAGAATCAGTCAATGCCATTATATTTGCAAACAAGATATATTGTATTTATATTGCTGGCAAATAGCAGAAGATTGATACGAAGTACTACATTACCTAACCATCACATAACCTAGTAAGTGTGGGTCTTTGGTAAGGTGCACCCACACCCCAGTCTTGGTCATGCACTGCCGGTATGCTAGTAGCCAGTTCAGAAAAAGGAGCAGCCCGATGGGAGTTACGTTAAGCTCTAGCTTCTGACACAATGGTGTGACTGTGGTTCAGAAATGTGAATCTCAGGCCAGCTTGGTTCAGCTTTTGTTATGCCAACCAGCATGGAATAAAGTACATTTCTGGTCCTTGCGAATGGATTAAATAGGAAGACAGCTGGGTGCACTCATTCAACTGGTCATTCAGTTTAGGTCTTTGCAGGAGAGGGTTGACATTTGTTACTTTAGGATTACGATGGGCTTTGTCACCGCAAAAGGTGATGGAACACAACCAAACATGCAGTATGTAAGCAAGTGCATGTGTTTAGATTGTGTACAGCTAGAAAGCAGAAGTAATAACTGCAATCCAGACAGTAGCACTCAGTTTAAAACATATTGTCACAGCTGAATAGGCTCAACACTCACAGCTGATCAGTTATGATGTGCTGGAGTTAATTTGAATTTTGACGGATTGGGCCAGTGCCCATCTTTCTGAGGTGGGGAACTGAAGGATCAGAAACTGCGTGGTTGTGACATCTGCTATATTCAGTGCATTAAAACAGAACAATTACATAGATAGCACTGTAAGCAAACTTTTTTGATATTCGGGAATAAACGTGCAGCTTGCATACCATATACTTATCGTTATTGTTCCTAGATCAACCTATTTTTCATATTTGTGCGACCCTCACCTACGCTTCTTTGTTTGTTTTATGCTATGTAGACAGACATACCTAGGATCTGTGTCCAGATAAATATGTTGTGTATATTACTTTAACTTGGCCATTGACATATCATTTAATAATTATTATGAAAAGGGTCGTTCACCCTCATTTACCTGAAGCGTACATTGAATCCTTCCAGACATGGTCCTTTAAACAAATTTGCTGCTCAGAAATTACAAGATAGTGGCCCTCATTACGACCCTGGCGGTAGGTGATAAAGTGGCGGTAATACCGCCAACAGGCTGGCGGTAACTACTGCCAAATTATGACCATGGCGGTGATATCTCCAAAAGACACCAGGCGGAAGACAAGGTACTGCCCACCATAATATGACAAAGGAAACCGGCACCTTTTCCAGGGTGGTACCAAACGCCATAAAAAGCCTGGCGGAAACCGAGCACAAAAGTCAAAGAACTCACCAGACACAGGTAAGAATCACACCGATATGGAAACCAAACTGCATGTTTTCCCAATGGTCTTCTACATCATGCTCCACCACGAACACCAACGCCGGCGAAGAAAACGACTGTGAGTACAGCTGCCTAGCACACAAGGGGGGGAGGAAACCGAGAGTGACAAGCACAACACACGCCCCACACATACACACCATACACACAACCAGCTGCACAAGATAATCAATTTGGCCACGATAATCGGCAAAATTATGCAAGGACAACAGGAATTGACTACAGTGATTGTAATGAGATCAACATCAAAATCATAAGTCAATGTGGCAATGCTACAGATATGTACAAATGTACAAAAAAGGGACATTGCCCAGTTCATAGTTTACAGGGGCCACATGGCCACAGGGGAAAGTCCAAGACCCCACTCAATTACTGCACCAATACGGAGAGAATATTGCAGGGGCATCAGTTGGCAAATAGGAAAGCACCTCAAGAGGGGGTGGGGGGGCACCTCAGCTGGATGCGGAAACAAGACCACTGGTTCTGGAGGGGACAACATGCCCATTGCTTTGTCCTGGGGAGTGCAAGGCCACATTCTCTGGAGTGGGTGTCTTTTCCACTGGTTCTGGAGGGGGCAACATGACCTGTGCTCTTTGTCCTGGGGAGTGCAAGGCCACTAGTTCTGGAGGGGGCAACATGCCCTGTGCTCTTTGTCCTGGGGAGTGCAAGGCCACAGTCTCTGGAGTGGAAGTCTTTCCCACTGGTACTGGAGGGGACAACATGCCCATTGCTTTGTCCTGGGAGTGCAAGGCCACAGTCTCTCAAGTGGGTGACTTCCCCACTGGTTCTGGAGGGGGCAACATGCCCTGTGCTCTTTTTCCTGGGGAGCGCAAGGCCACAGTCTCTGGAGTGTATCGGGCAACATGGCCTGTGTTCCTTGTCCTGTGGAGTGCAAGGCCACAGTCGCTGGAGTGGCTGACTTCCCCACTGGTTCTAGAGGGGGGTAACATGCCCATTGCTTTGTCCTGGGGAGTGCAAGGCCACAGTTTCTCAGGTGGGTAACTTGCCCACTGGTTCTGGTGTGGGCAATCCGCACAGCAGCCAATGGAGCCAGGACTATATGGCATCCGCCGGCGGTGACGGCTGCACTGTGGTGGTGGTTGTGGGAGGCTCCTGCTCAGCCCCTGCAACCCTATGAAGGCTGTACTATGGTGGTGGTTGTGGGAGGCTCCTGCTGAGCCCCTGCACCCTCCAATGGCTGCGCTGTGGTGGTGGTTGTGGGGGGCTCCTGCTCAGCCCCCTCTCCCTCCGTTGGCTGCACTGTGGTGGTGGTTGGGGAGGCTCCTGCTCAGCCCCTGCACCCTCTGATGTCTGCACTGTGGTGGTGGTTGTGGGAGGCTCCTGCTCAGCCCCTGCACCTTCTGATGGCTGCACTGTGGGGGTGGTTGTGGGAGGCTCCTGCTCAGCCCCTGCACAACCACAGCTGGTGGTGGGGGCTCTGTGACAGCTGCTGGTCCAGGCTCCTTCCTCTTCTTGGTGGCTGGTGCAGGGTCCTTCCCCTTCTTGGTGGTTGGTGCAGGCTCCTTCCCCTTCCTGGTGGATGGTGCAGGTTCCTTCCCTTTCTTGGTGGCTGGTGCAGGCTCCTCACCCTTTTTGGTTGGCTGGTGCAGGCTCCTTCCCTTTCTTGGTGGCTGGTGCAGGCTCCTCCCCCATCTTGGTGGCTGGTGCAGGGTCCTTCCCTTTCCTAGTGGCTGGTGCAGGCTCCTTATGCTTCTTGGTGGCTGGGGCAGGCTCCTTCCCCTTCAATATTTGTGGCCTAGAATACTTTCTACCACGAGTAGGTGCTGCTGAAACTGGGCTCGTGGACTGTTTAGCTGAGGTGCTTGGCTGGGTCCTTGATACCCTGGCCATACGTACAGGACAGGGGAAGGGGTAGGGAAGAGGTCAATCTGGGAAAGGAAAAGCTTTTTAGATACATTGGGGCGGGAAGAGGGAGAAGTAATGGGAGTGGAGGATGAGGGTGTGGTTGTTGGAGGTGTTTGTCTGCTGGATTTGGGTGCAGGTGCATGGGTTGTATGCTGTTGTGAGGTGGACGGCTGATGGGTGTCTGAGTGCTTGCATTTGTGTTCTTTAGGAGATGGGGACAGACACGGTGGAAGAGGACACAGGGGACTTGTGCATGGATGTTGTGGAAGTGTCTGCCAGTGAGGTGTATGTTCTGCTTGGTGTGGTGATGATGCTGGTAGTGGATGATGATGTAGTGCATGCAGGTGTGAGTGTGGACGTAACTGGGTGGGAGGTGGAGTAGGAGGAGGAGGGGGAGACAGTGGAAATAGTGGATGTTGTTGTGTTTGCAACTGGATGATGTTTGTGTGTGTGCCTGTGGGATGAAGTGTAGTGCTTGTGTTTGCCTGTGACACTCTTGGGTGTTGCCTTGTATGCATGCTCATCTGCCTGTGTGCTTGGGATGGGTTGGGGTTGAGGAGAGTGGGACTGGGGAGTGGTAGTTGGAGGGATGACAATAGAAACAGGGACAATGGCTGCCATCAGAGAGGAGGCCAGAACCTGAATCGACCTCTGTTGGGCCACCAGTCCACCGTCAGTGCCCTCCAGGAATGCATTAGATTACTGCATCTGGGCAGCCAGCCCCTGGATGGCATTCACAATGGTTGACTGCCCTACAGAGATGGGTCTCAGGAGGTCAATGGCCTCCTCACTCAGGGTAGAAGGGCTCACTGGGGAAAAGCCTGAGGTGCCAGGGGCTAGGGAGATGCCCACTCTCCTGGGTGAGCGGGCAAGGGCAGATTGCTGAGGGGCTGCTGGGAGGACGATGCTGGTAGGGGGGTGGCAGCTGTAGCT
This sequence comes from Pleurodeles waltl, assembly GCF_031143425.1. NCBI lineage: Eukaryota > Metazoa > Chordata > Amphibia > Caudata > Salamandridae > Pleurodeles > Pleurodeles waltl. Next base: position 360,568,616 of record NC_090439.1, read on the forward strand.
GGGGTGGTCACAGAAGTGTCCGCCAATGGAGGAGGTATCAGAGTCTGTGTTGTCCCCTCCAGTCTCTGCCGTGGTGCTCCCCTCGCCGTCCGTCCCACTGGTGCCCTCAGAGTCGGTGGACTCTGCCTCCAGCATTCTGTGGGATGCAGCTCCCTCTGTCGCTGATGCCTCTGCTCCTCCACCAGATGATGCTAATGGACATAAGGACAGGATGACAAAAGAAGAAAGGGGGGGAGAGAGACAAAGGATACACTGGGTCAATGACTGCACCAACACCACCGTTGGCGTATGCAACACCCTCACACACAGGGTACAGGCCTATGCACTATGCATTACACTACCAGTGATATTGCTAGCCACCAAGGCATGAGGAGGAGCACATACCACCAACTGCAGCACACCTGGGACCCACACAACCCTGACCAGTAGTGGATGCTAGCAAGCTAGGTAGGAAGTATTTCACCTTCAGCCACCAGAGGACCTATGCTGATATGTCTGACCTGGCCTAGGGACACCCACTGACACACAACGACCACCCGGATACCACCCCTCCAGCTGTGAGCTTCAATGATGGCCATTGTACTCACCCCCTTGTGGCTGCTGTGATTCCCTCAAGTGCCCAGCCAGCTCTGGAAAGGCCACCACCAGTATGCGGGCCATCTTGGGGCTCAGGTTCTGACAGGCACCCATTCCTTGTTGGGAGGCCATCCCCATCTGGGCCTCACTGGTCTTCCGTGCCCAGCATCTCAGGCCCTCCCACCTTTTGCGACAGTGGGTGCTCCTCCTACCATAGACCCCTAGGGTCCACACCTCCTTGGTGATGGCACTTAATATACCCTTCTTTTGATGGGTGCTGACCTGCAGAGGCAATACAGACAGGAGAACACCATTAGACAAACAGTCCAGCCAGTAACACGAATGGCCCACCATACCTGTTTCCACCACCATTGGCACACACATAGCCCAGCACACAATGTGTACCCAGCCAAGAGGACATCTCTCCCCCTTACACAATGCCTTCACATACAACTCCATGCATTCATGCCACATGTATTGTGCCCACAGTGTACTCACCTGTTGGTCTGCAGGCCCATCCAGAAGTCCGTACTGGGGTAGGACCCCATCCACCAGTCTCTCCAATTCCTCTAAAGTGAAGGCTGGGGCACCTTCCCATGTCACACGGGCCATGGTAGGTTCCAGACACAGGTCACAGCAGCACATGCAGTGTAGGTCCTCTCCTATGGAAGGTCAGGAAACAAGTGAGGAATATGATAGAAAATGCCGGTCACGTCCACGGTGGTGCATACCAGCATCACCGGCGTAGATCACAAATGGCCACTGTACCCCATAGGGCCCAATAATAACCAATGAGGAATTGCATGGCAGTTCCCAACCGCCAACAGCCACGGCGCACAACGTCGGCGGCATTACCTCACTTCCACCTGTCCCTTCACACAGGACAGGCGGACGCCATTTCAGGGAGGGGGAATAGGCCTATGGAATAATGCTGTGTCACAGGATAAATAGGCCACTACATGACAAATTGCACTGTCCCATTACATGTTTACAGATTGCGGACTACTGTTGTGGCACAATTGTTCACTTTGTGACAGACTCCGCACTCTTTTGTCCCTTAGATACCTACTGCTACGAATGAATAGGAGATGGAGACATACCCCCATGTACAGACCCCTGGTGGACTTGGCTACACTGGAGGACTGGCACATTATCCTCACCTATAGACTAGACAGGGCCACAATCACAGAGCTGTGTGCCAAATTGGAGCCTAACCTGATATCTGCTAACCGTCATCCCACTGGGATCCCCCCTCTGGTGCAAGTGCTATCAGTTCTCCATTTCCTAGCAACTGGTTAATTCCAAGTGACAGTGGGCTTGGCAGCAGGAATATCACAGCCAATGTTCTCAATAGTGCTGAAAAGAGTGTTGTCTGCCCTGATAAAACACATGTGCAGTTACATTGCATTTCCCCAGGTTAAGGATTTGGCTACTGTGAAGGCTGGGTTTTATGCAATGGGACATAGCCCCAATATAATTGGGGTGATTGACGGAACACATATAGCATTTGTTCCCCCCGCTAGAATGAACAGGTGTTCAGGAATCGTAAGAGTTTCCACTCCATGAATGTGCAGATGGTGTGCTTGGCGGACCAGCAAATCTCCCACATAACTGCTAAGTATCCTGGGTCAGTGCATGATGCCTTTATCCTAGGGAATAGCAGCATCCCAAATGTGATGGCCCAGCTACAGAGGCACAGGGTGTGGCTAATAGTTGAGCCTTGGTTCCCACCCAGTATATGTTGGTGTATGCCTATAGTGTGGGCCATATAGGATAGTGTGTGGCTAAATGTTGTCCCTCAATATTTGCAGGTGACTCTGGTTACCCAAATCTATCATTGCTGCTGACCCCTGTGAGGAATGCCAGGACAAGGGCAGAAGAACGTTATAATGAGGCACATGGGCGAACCAGAAGGATCATTGAAAGGACCTTTGGCCTCCTGAAGGCCAGGTTCCGGTGCCTCCATCTAACAGGTGGACCCTTTGCTACTCACCCAAGAAGGCCTGCCAGATAGTAGTGGCATGCTGCATGTTGCACAAACTGGCTCTCAGACGACATGTGCCTTTTCCACAGAAGGAGGAGACTGGAGATGCCCCTGTGGCAGCAGTGGACCATGTTCAGAACATCTGTGATCCGTAAGTACTTCCAATGACACACAGGTGAGACGGTGCAACTTTACATTTCTATGACTTTGGTTGTATTCTGTGTGGCATTGGGATGCTGGTATTTCCCACTTCTATGCCCACTTACTGTTACCTCTGGCTATTCAATTTGCAGATGTTTGTGATTTGACAAATACTCTTGGTGTAATCACAACAGCCTGCTACAGGTCATTGATTCTATGCTCATTCTATGTACAGTTCATTTGCAATGGTTGTACCTGTTTCAATAAATACATATTTGAAATACATGACATACTCAAAATTCATTAATATTAAAGGGTGTTTATTGTAGTGCTAATATATAGAGAGGAAAGTGCATGGGATAGGGTGATGATGGAGGAAAGTCCATCGTATTGTTCCAGTCTATTCGTAGCACAGGTGCTTTGCCAAGGGGACATAGGAAGGGGAGCAATGGCAGTTCAAGGTGGACAGGGTGACTGAGTGGGACACAAGGGGACAATCAGGAGAGTCTCATTTCCTGCCGGGGGTCTTGGCAAGTGTCTCTGGCTTCTGTCTGGGTCGCAGGGAATGTTTGCGGGGTGGTTCACCTTCTACAGGGAGAGGGGTGCTGGTGGCCTGTGGGTCCTGTGGTGGGGCCTCCTTGCCAATAGCGGCAGCGGAAGTGGAAGGCTGTTCAGATGACTGGCTACTGGAAGGGGCCCGCTGGTGTGACAATGCCTCCCTCATACTGTTGACCATGTCTGCCAGCACCTCTGCTATGGAGATCATGGTGTTGTTGATGGCCTGCTAGTCCTCCCTGATACTGTCCCTCCTGCAGCTGCCTGTTCTCCTGCATGTTGTCTAGGATCTGGCCCATCGTGTCCTGGGAATGTTGATAGAATCCCAGAATCTCTGAGAGCGACTCCTGAAGAGTCAGTTCCCTGGTCCTGTCCTCCCCCTGGTGCACATCACTCCTCCCAGTTTCCCTGTTGGCCTGTGCCTTGGTCACCTGAACCGTGTGCCCACTGCCACTGACCCCAGGTCTCTGATTGCCTTTAGGGGTGAGGTGTAGCCTGGGGTCCCTGTACAGGTAGGCACACTGCTGATTGAGGTGTCCTGGGGACAGAGGTTTGGGTACTCTGGGTGGGGGCTGTAGTGTTGTTTCCTGATGGGGGAGGAACTGTGGTGGTCTGTGACTGGGCTTGGGTAACCGGCTGTCCAGTGATCCCTGATGGGCCAGGTAGATGGTCCAGATCCTGAAGACCAGAGTTACTGTCATCACTGTGGGCCTCTTCTGTTGGGGGACTAAACAGTGCTGGCACCACCTCTCCAGTGATATTGGCAGGGATACCTGTGGGGATGTAAATGATGTGTCATAGTTAACGTGTATGACATATTATACATCCCTGGCTTCCCCTCTATGGTCGGAGTTGACCGGCCAGCTTTAACTTATGTATGTTGGTGTATGGTGGGATTGTTAGTTTCTCTATGCTGTGCATGCTTTAGTGATGAGTCTCCTTGCAGGGCTGTGAGGGGTGTCCATGCATTGGTACAGCATGCAGGGCTTGGTATTGGGATTAGTGGGATGTGATGTTGGAGTGTGTGGGATGGAGTTGAGTGATGGGAGTGAGGGTGAGAGTGAGGGTATGTGATGGCATGCAGGATTGGGGGGTGATAATTGATGGAATTTGACTTACCAGAGTCCAGTCCTCCACCGACTCTGGCCAGGCCCTCAGGATGCAGTATTGCCAAGACTTGCTCCTCCCATGCTGTGAGTTGTGGGAGAGGAGGTGGGGGTCCACCGACAGTCCTCTGGATAGCGAGCTGGAGTCTTGCTGCTATGGAATGTACCTTCCCCATAGGTCGTTCCATCTCTTCCTGATGTTGTCCCTTGTTCTTGGGTGCTGTCCCCCGGCATTGACCATGTCCATGATTCTCTGTCATAGCTCCATCTTCCTGGCTATTGATATTTGCTGCACCTGTGCTCCAAATAGCTGTGGCTCTACCCTCACGATTTCCTCGACCTTGACCCTTAACTCCTCCTCAGTGAAACGGGGGTGCCTTTTTGGTGCCATGGGTGTTCTGTGATGTGTGTTGGTGAGGGTGTGTTGGGTAATGTGTTGGGATGTGGGAAGTGGGGTGCGTGAGGGATGTATGGGTGTCTGTGGTGTGTGTGTCTAGTTGATGCAGTAGTCTTGGTTTCAGTCTGGTGGCACTTATTGGTATTCGTAAGGGGTTGTGGGTAATGTGGGTGGGTGTTTTATAGTGGTGTGGGTGTGTGGGTGAGGTGTGCATATGGGTGTCAGGTGTGTGTTGTTTGAATAGTCCAATGTGGTGTTGTTTTGTTTGTGGGTGTCCTTTGTGAGCGCAGCAGTGAGTACTGCCAATGGTTTACTGCCTTTGAATGTCCACTGTGGTGATTCGTAGGTCATGATGTGGTGGACATTGTTCTGTTGGCGTAACAGTGTTGGTTTTGAGAACCTGCCACTTCATCACTGACCTTTGGGCTGGTGAATTTGTGTATGTGGCTGTATTCTATCGGATTGGTGTGTGTGTGTGATAATATGGTGAACAGATATCCTCCACTGCGGTGGTAAGTTGGTGGCCGTTAGCGTGGCGGTAAGTGGGATTTAGCGCCAGTGTAATAATAAAGGCCAATGTTTGTAAAACACTCAATAATTATTGCAGGGCTGAGAAACATCTTATTAATTCATACATATAGTGCTGACATGATGCAAGAGCCCGCCAGAGTAGGGCACTCTAGAAGTAAATTAGTTATTCTGTCACCGCGTGTTACGTCACTGTAGGTATGGACCCTAAAGATGGAGTGCATCTTATCATAAATATGAACCACTGTGTATTTGGTTCATAATGTGTTTTTGTCTATGTGCTGTGCAATAGTGTAAAGGCTAACACAGTTATAGTGTAGCCACCTAGCACAAGAATAATTGTGTGGGCACAGTTTAAATCATGTATCTTGAGAACTGTACGAAGTAACAGCGATTTATGCTTATCTCACCACTTTCTCACGTGTGACTACTTATGTAATGGAGTATGCAGTGAATCACAGACTACATTACAGCTTGGAGATTCACTTTATCTATAAAAGCGAGTAGGGTTCTCAGCTAGCTCTACCGCCACATTGGACCAACTAGCAATGGCTTTAACTCTAAAGATCCAGACAGAGTATCACAAGCTGTGAGCTACTGGTGTGTGAGCGCGGTGGAAGCAAACAAAGGACCATATTTAAAAGGGCCTAGCACCAATCCAATGCCACATTAGTGTCATTTTTTTACACTAATGTGGTGTTGGAAGGCCAAAAACACTGTACTATTTTTACAAAGTGTTGCGATGCTTGCATTGAACCATTTTGTAACCCCTTGCGCACATTATGCCTGCACCAGGCATAATGTATGCAAAAGTGATGTTCCGGGGCTAGGGTGGGCTTAAAAAATGGTGCAAACAAATCTAAGAGATTTGTTTGCATCATTTTTACGCATTGTGTTAACGTCTGCTAAGCAGGCGTTAACAGGAGGCTCCCATTGTTTTCAATAGGCCACTGGGATTAGTGTCAACATTTTTGATGCTGATCCTGCAAAGCGCCAGACTAGCATTAAAAATGATGACGGTAGTACCCCTGACTACAGTTATGGCGCGCTGTATTTTAAATATGGCACACACAGGATGGCGTTAAGGGGCGCTAAGGGACGCAAGAAGAGTGGCGCTGCAGTAGGTGCAGTGCCACTTTTCATTAATCTGCCAAAGTGTTTATGGATAGAGATGTCAAGCAGTGGAACAAAAGACCACTTTTTTGCGAACTTCAGTTAGTATTTCAGTAGTTTATGGCCAGATGGTGGAAGCCGTTTGCATGGTGCAAACTGCGAAAATCGCAGTTTGCGCCATGCAAACAGCCTTCTGCGATGCACATTCACAATTTGCGAGTCGGTACCGACTCGCAAATTGTGAATGCGACTCACAAATAGGAAGGGGTGTTCCCTTCCTATTTGTGACTCGCATCGCAATTCGCAGTTACCACCAGTGTCACACTGGTGGTAACTCATTCGCAAAAGGGAAGGGGTCCCCATGGGAACCCTTCCCCTTTGAGAATGTTGCCAAAAAGGTTTTTTCAGAGCAGGCAGTTGTCCAATGGACCACTGCCTACACTGAAAAAACGAAACCAAATGGTTTTGTTATTTTTTTAATTTTGCAAAATAAAAAAATAAAAACTGCTTTATTGAAAAAGCAGTCACAGACATGGAGGTCTGCTGACTTCAGCAGGCCACCATCCCTGTGAGTGCAGAGACTCGCTATGGGGTCGCAAAATACGACCCACCTCATTAATATTTATGAGGTGGGTCTTTGCGACCCCGTAGCGAGTCGCAGACGGTGTCTGAGACACCATTCTGCATCAGGATTTGCGATTCTGAAATTGCGAGTCGCACCGACTCGCAATTTAAGAATCGCAAATTCTGACCTTGCTACATCTGGCCCTTAGTTCCACAACATGGCTCTGCTTTAATATGATGGCAGGAACTATGTGAATCAGCTGGAGGACCGGGAACATGCCATATGCCTCAAAGAGCAAGGATATACGTGCTTCTCAGTTTTTCTCCGTGCTATGAACTAATACAGCACTAGGATGACCTGTCAGGTGTGGGGACTGGAAGGTCCTGGCTCCCTCATAATTGCATAACAGACAATATCGCAATATGACCAGGTGAGCAAGTCACAGGGAAATAGTCTTAGCCAGCTAAGGAAATCATGCTGATCAATGGTACATGTTCTTTCTTCAGATCCTGAACCTCGTTAAAGTCGACATTAAATGTGCATGCAGAAGGAGGTAGATTTGTTGTCAATGGTAAGAAATGTGCATCAGATTGGGGGGACTCGGGTCTTCAGATCTACAAGAAAAGCAACATCACCAACAGGGTATAAGGGGCCAGATTGTCAAGGCAGAGGCTAAGGCACCAATATCCTGAGCGGTGATAAGCTGACTTGGCATGTAAATACACACCATAGAGAGGGTGGATCCTATCACACTGGATATACATTGAGGGGGGAAAGATGTTACATCAAGGTTTCGGCATCTCCAGCAGAAAGATATCTGAGCAGCACTTTGAACAATTTATGTGGAAAAATTCAAAAGCTGACCACTCGATAATGCAGATTAAATTGTTTTGCAAACAGACAACATATGCTTCATGCGGAACCAACTTTTACGGAGGTGCTGGGGTCTGGTGGTATATTTTCCTCTTGGGGATTAACGAAAAAATAAAACCTGCTGACCAAGCCTTTAGGAGAGGTCCATCTTTTTTTCTTTCCACTACGCCAAGTCGTTTTTTTTGTAGGCCAGGCTCACACAGGGGTATATTCAGGGACACTGGAATTATGAGATTGTGGCAGCAGCTGATTTTTTGCATAATTATAATTTATCACATTTACCACATAATCCATCATCGGCTGAATAATCTGCAGATATTATGAAAAAAGGCTTTTAGCTCAAACGGTTCAAAGGTGACTTAGAATGCAGTGACACATGTTGCCTCTCAGTGGCAGACCTTTTTGCAAAAGTGTTTATGAACTATCCAGGCAGCTGTTGCATGACGCTCTGCTTTGGGTTGCTCACATCATGGTGTCTTCATCTGCTGGAATGCTTGTCAAAGTAGCCTCACTCTGGTTATTTGGTGTCAGTATTGTAAATTCCTAATATGCCACAATGTAAAAAATAATATAATACACATGATTATTATATTTTGACAATGTTGTTAGAAATAGAAAGTTGCACCAAGCTGTTTAAGATGTTTACACTCTCGATGTTGCCTGAAACTGGAAGTCTGTAACACGGAAGAGTAGTGCACAAAATGAAGTGATGGAACTATTGTGGACGCATCCTCGCCATCATTTTGATTACCAGACTTTGGGGCATATTTATACTCTGTTTGCGCCAGAATTGTGTCGTTTTTTTTTACGCAATTCCGATGCAAAACTAACTCCATATTTATACTTTGGCGTTAGACGCGTCTAGCGCCAAAGTCCATGGAGTTTGCGTCATTTTTTAGCGTGGACACCTACTTTGCGTTAATGAGATGCAAGGTAGGCGTTCCCGTCTAAAAAATTGACTCCGAGGCATGTGAGCCGTATTTACACTCCCGGGAGTGGGCGGGTCAAAAAAAATGACATCCGGCCGCTTTTGCAACGTTTTTTAGCGCCTGGTCAGGGCAGGCGTTAAGGGACCTGTGGGCTCGGAAGGAGCCCAGAGGTGCCCTCCCAAGCCCCCAGGGACACCCCCTGCCACCCTTGCCCACCCCAGGAGGACACCCAAGGCTGAAGGGACCCATCCCAGGGACATTAAGGTAAGTTCAGGTAAGTTTTTATTTTTTATTTTTTTGTGGCATAGGGGGGCCTGATTTGTGCCCCCATACATGCCACTATGCCCAATGACCATGCCCAGGGGACATAAGTCCCCTGGGCATGGCCATTGGGCAAGGGGGCATGACTCCTGTCTTTGCTAAGACAGGAGTAATTTCAATGGGGGTTGGGAGTCGAAAAAAATGGCGCAAATCGGGTTGAGGCGAAAAATTTGCCTCAGTCTGACTTGCCCCATTTTTTGGCGCCCAAGCTCCATATCCCCCTACGCCGGCGCTGCCTGGTGTACGTCGTTTTTTTTCACGCACACCAGGCAGCGCCGGCGGGTAACGCCGGCTAACGTCATTGAAAAAATACGGCGCCCGCATGGCGCTTCAGAATGGCGTTAGCCGGCGCTAATTTTTTTGACGCAAAACTGCGTTAGCGCAGTTTTGCGTCAAAAAGTATAAATATGGCCCTTTATTTCATACAAACTAACTTCAGTTCAGCGAGTGAATTGACAAGAAAAGGTTAGGAAATATTCCAATACCTTGGCCCTAAACAAATGCTCTCTCAGTGTAATGAACGATATGGAAACAAGCGAAAAGAGGCACATTTCGATCTTAACTTTGTATTAATTTAACTTCAAATATTTTTGGTCGTATATGACGACTCTTGGATTCGATGTTTAGAGTTTAGTTAAAAAAAAATTATGTGCTACAAAAAACACCCAGAGGCATATTTATACTCCGTTTGCGCCGAATGTGCGTCAAACATTTTGACGCACAATCAGCGCAAACGTTGCCCCATATTTAAACCCTGACGCCCGAGGCCGCGCATGAGAAAAAAACGCAGTGTGCGCCATTTTCTGGAAGCGGCAACCCGTCCCGCGTTAATGATATGCAGGGTAGGCGTTCCCGTCCAAAAAACGACGCACACACCCGTGCGTCGTATTTATGCTTCCGGGCCAAAAGGACTCTCGGCCGGTAGGCGGAGCAAAAAAATTATGCAAAGCCCGATGTGCGCCAAAATTTAACGCCTGGGTCAGGGCAGACGTTAAAATGGGGCAAACACACCTGTATTTAATCAGAACACACAGAACAAACAACAGAGCAGCAGAGCAGCAACAGGGAGACATGGAGGTGATTGTTATTCAGCGTGCACGTAGACGCAGAGCCCTGCAGCAACAACAGCAGCTACAACAACAACAGCAGGGACCCCAAAGGCAGCGCAGAAGGCAGGAGAGGATATTCCGCCCAAGAACAACCCTGCATGGCCTCAGGGAACACGACATCATACAGAGGTACCGGTTGAACTGGCAGGCCATTCAGCAGCTGCTGAGAAATATTGAACAGCAGTTGGCCCCCACTTTGGTGACACCCCACACCATACCAACAGAAACAAAGCTGCTTGCCGTACTTCACCTGCTGGCAAGTGGCTCGTTTCAGACAACTGGTGCCCTGGTTGGTGGAATATCACAACCATCATTCTCCGCATTCCTGCCAAAAGTCCTGGATGCCATCATTCGCCTGACACCCCGCCACATCTCCTTCCCTAACACACTGCAGAAGCAGCAGGAAACTAAACAGGGGTTCTACGCCATCAGTGGCTTCCCACACGTCCTTGGTGCAATCGACTGCACACACGTACGCCTTGTGCCACCTGCTGCAACAGAACACCTCTACCGCAACAGGAAGCACACACATTCAATCAACGTGTAGGCCATAGTCGATCACCAAGGATTGTTCAGCAACATCGTGGCAAAATATCCTGGGAGTGTACATGACGCATTCATCTTCCGTCACAGCACCATCAACCAACACTTCCAGGATGGACGGTATGGCAATGGACTACTTGTTGGTAAGTACAAAAATCAAACTTATATACACACTGCACAGCAACCCTCTAGGACAAACAACACCTACACCACAATAGCAACACCTAGCCAGGAACACACTGAGGTCCTCACATCACTAGCCATGTTTCTGAAGTCACCATTGAACCTGTCACACATTGGAATTTACTCCACAGCTTAATGTGAAGACATTAATGAGTGTGGTTGCCTAAATGTCACCTTGCAAATTGGAAGTGTCACAATAACCTGTACATTAACACATTGCATAAGTCTTAAGGTATGGGATGTCCAGGGTACTTTCATATGAACGTGTTAACTACACTTTCATGTTTTAACTCTGCATGGAACTATCATCTCACCCCCAGTGAAGACACACGGACACGTGTATCACAAGTCACAATGCAAGGGAGGGCACACTGTTCTGAAAATCCAAATACATACTGCTGACAAACGGTTAGCTAACAAACACTTGCTCAGCCAAGGAAAAAACTAAATGCAAAACTTTTCTCCTACAAGTATAGGTTGTCACATTAGTACACAAAAGAGTCACAGACAACACAACACAACTACTGCCATCAAAGGTCTGTACAAGAGTGCCTCCTACATCTAATTGATCCCATTCTGTGTTTCTCTTTCAGCTGATCAGGGGTATGGCATCCAGCCTTGGCTAATGACACCATTTGGGAACCCGACTACTGCTGCAGAGCGGGCATACAATGACGCCCATAAGAGGACACGCAGCATTGTTGAGCGGACCTTTGGGATCCTAAAGTCAAGGTTCCGCTGCCTTGACATCACTGGCGGTAGCCTACTATATTCCCCAGAGATGGTCTGTAGGATCATACTCACTTGTGCCATATTGCACAATATTTGTGTAACAAGGAACATTCCCCTCTTTGAACCAGACCCAGACATGCCTGTAGACGACGAAGAGGAGGATGCTGGCCTGCAACAGGAGGGGGAACAACCAAACACGGCTGCTGGAGTGCGTAGGCGCCAACAGCTTGTAAATAATTTATTTTCATAATTTCTTATATCAACACGTATTGCACAATTGTAAATAAACACAGATAACAAACACCACATCATGCTTTGGCCTATTCATTTCTGCCCACCTTTAGTTTGAATTTGCTGAAGAAGAATGTTGTCTCATTGTGCAATAATGACATAACACTCATCACACAAAAAATATACACCACAAATGTCTGCACAGAGGCTATGATGTTTCATGATACATTAACATCCACAGAGGCCAACAGGAGTACAAATGTGGCAATGACACATGCCGGATCCAGACACCTGAGACAGTCTCTCACTCAGCACAAAAATGTAGCTCATTTGAAAGTCTCATTACACGTGTTCAGTGACAGGGTGGGACCATCCATGTGTACGTGACCATGTCCTCAATGGCATGTATCAATTTTTGATATAAACAATACCCAATTGCAACAAGATTAGCTGCCACTAACTCATGAGAAGACCTTGAAGTTACAGTGACAACATACACCCAGACAGTTGATAGTGGATCCACATTCGCCCACACATATAAACATATGTCATCCAATCAACCAAATATTTGCAAGCAGCCGATCACAGTAGTGTCCCAGTTCGAACCTAGCAGGAAGAATGTAACATGCCACTAAACCAGGTAATGCATAAAGGGCCACATACATCAACAACCTATTTGTCATCAGCACATGAGGAACGCTGAGATTTAGCAAACATAGTCAGTGCAAAATGGTATGTCAGATTGCTCCAAATAATCAATAGGGCAAACGTCAAATGGGCTAATGGGATGATTGAATGGCTAACAGTGATTCATTCCCTATGGCCTTCCATTAGCCTGCTGCTGCAGGTTTAGCATAACAGCATAAATGAAAGACCAGGATAAATTAGCAAATCTGGAAGGGCAAAACCTAGGGTGCTGGGGGCCTAAGTCCACCTCTACCGCCCCCCAAATATACAAGAATTAGGTAGATGTGAAGTAAACACATGCATAAGGCGCATGTGTGGCCTACATGTCAAAAGTCAAACACAAATCAGATACACAAAATCATTATTAGGACATGGTTAGCCCCATAAAAAGTGTAAGTGACTATTGCACTCCCTGTTTGGACTATAGATAAATGCATTACCGTGATAAATGTGGACACATTTTTGAGAAGGAATACATCCTGGTATCCCATTCATCATTTCCAAATAGCCATCAGCAATTACCCAAAATATGTGTACAAATATGGTTAATAAACATTTTGAGCAATCATAAATATTACAGTGTGAATGCCTTCTATACATCCAATAAGGGACATGTGTCATAGCTAACCACAAATGTGTATCACATAGCACCGTTTGGCCATGACAAAGTTCCTTTCACAACTTGAAAAAATGTAGACATTTTTGTCAAAATGCGTCATTTTTTCACGCATACAGCATGGGCGTCATAATTTTTTGACGTACAGGAGTGCACAGAATGCCGAGTCAAAAAATATTATATGAAAAATAATAAAATAATAAGGTACATTACATGTACACCATATTGTCTATGAAGCGTCATATTTCCACGCATACAGCATGGGCGTCATAATTTTTGGACGTACAGGAGTGCACAGAATGCCGAGTCAAAAAATATTATATGAAAAATAATAAAATAATAAGGTACATTACATGTACACCATATTGTCTATGAAGCGTCATATTTCCACGCATACAGCATGGGCGTCATAATTTTTTGACGTACAGGAGTGCACAGAATGCTGAGTCAAAAAATATTATATGAAAAATAATAAAATAATAAGGTACATTACATGTACACCATATTGTCTATGAAGCGTCATATTTCCACGCATACAGCATGGGCGTCATAATTTTTTGACGTACAGGAGTGCACAGAATGCTGAGTCAAAAAATATTATATGAAAAATAATAAAATAATAAGGTACATTACATGTACACCATATTGTCTATGAAGCGTCATATTTCCACGCATACAGCATGGGCGTCATAATTTTTTGACGTACAGGAGTGCACAGAATGCTGAGTCAAAAAATATTATATGAAAAATAATAAAATAATAAGGTACATTACATGTACACCATATTGTCTATGAAGCGTCATTTTTCCACGCATACAGCATGGGCGTCATAATTTTTTGACGTACAGGAGTGCACAGAATGCAGAGTCAAATATAATTTTCATATTTGGTTCTCATATTTGCCAGCAAATTACAATTCTACTGTAGAACTGTAAACTCAGCCTCACACAAATGTAAGGGAACAATGAAGAAATTAGTTTTGACTCTGCATTATGTGCAAAGTTATGCGTCAAAAAATATGACGCACAATCTGTATGCGTGAAAATATGAAGCATAACGGAAAAATAAAAACGGCGGCCATTTTCTGCAGGAAGTGATGTAATAGGATATCCTGTTTACATAATCTGTACTGTGAGTTTACTTTCACTTTCACTTGCAGTCTCAGATTCTTCTAGACTGTGTGGCTGTGTGAAAAGTGTTGTCCTGTGTTTTACTGCTTTTGTGTCCTGTGCACCTTGTATATTGTGCTTTTGTGATCATAGTCTTGCTGTCTAATATTGTCTTAGTCTGTTTTGTATACTTTTGTCAAATCCTGTGTTTGTTTGTTTTGTCTGTGGGAGTCTGTTCTGGGTAGTTTAAATTTTGGGTTAGTTGGGCTATTTTTCTTAAGTTTTCTTTTTCCTTCACTACTCTACCTTTCCCCATTTCCCACTTTTTCTTTTTTGTCTAATTTTTCACCTTTCAATTTGTAAATATGTCAGGTAGGCCTCGGCTTGCCAGGATGGGTTAGGAGGAATTGGGGGGATTCATTTGGCTTGTTTGCCATTTCCTCCCACTCATGCTGGAGGCTGGGGGCCGTCTGATACAGGGGTATCACACGGAGGCACGTAAAGTCCGGTGGGGGAAGGTGCGGCATCACCTGGGCCGGGTCTACGGTAGCATTAGGAATGAGCATCAACTCAAGCACCGCTGGGCTGATCTGATATCCAGGGAGCAGGATCTGCTGGACCACATGGGAATCAGGATTGGTGGCCATGTTGGTGAGTACAAATCAATTACATGTGAATAATTGAAAGCTCTGTGGGGACATGTGATGATTGTTACCCAATCTGCTAGATAAGTAGCTGACTGTGTGTAATGCTAGGGAAACATAATGTGTATTTGTTGCACAATGTGTAGGAAGACCAATGCTAGCAGTCAGATGGCTCATGTTTTCAACACATACCGGATGCCTGTAGCTGTATGTAATGTGTTGTTGCCTTTGTGTCAGACAAGCGACACGTTAATGCCTCTATTTGAACTCTACAGGTCATAATTGCCAGTGAAAAAGGGATGTTGAAACATCATACCTACATATGTAGACGCCATAGCTAGACAGAAAATTGTAAACCCATGATGATGCTATAAATGTGTGGTGCCTTCACGTCACATGAAGTTAGCTATGTTGTCCACACATATGTCACATGTGTGTCTGGTTGGTGTGTGTTGAAAATGTCCACATAGCCTGTTTGAGTTTGAGGGGTCATGCAGTCCTCAAGTAACCAGCTTTTGGATGTCTCTCTGGGATGCACATGATGAGATGAATGCAACCCTATATTGTTGGGGCATACTAATGGAGATGTATCTTTGACACCACATGACTGTCCTGGCGACTGCATGTGTGTAGTAGGGTGTGTAACTGTAACAGGAGACTCATCCAATGTAAATGTTGCTTGAAAATACATCCATGCAGTATGAGCATGTGTGAAAGTGTATCATTACGCATGTCATATTCACACAGTGTCATAGTGACTGCAATTATTTGTCAGTGCACGGAGTCTGAGTATATTCTTCCTTTCATGCTTTACAGGTGGACCTGCACCGTACACCGTTTGAGAGGTGGCACATTTTGAGGACCCCGATACCTACAGTGAGTGTGGCCTGAGTGCTATTTTTATTGTTTGCTAGTGATGCATGATGGACTACTGTGTGTTCAACATAATTCAAGAATTGATGCGCTGCCCGTTCATTGGCATTGTTGCTTTAGTGGGATTTCAAATATCAGTTCTGTTTCTGTAGACCAATACTTAGCCATCTCTCAGATTTAGGGGCTGTAGGTCATTCCAGTCGGCCCGCTATGGGGAGTGGGATGAGACATGTGGAATACACTGGTTAATGTAAGAGTTGCTCTGGGACTTGGCTTGGACTGAGTCTGCATATCAGACTGACATTATCCCAGATAGCTTTGGCAAAAGGCTTGTAGAAAATATGCAGCTTCCTAGTTGAGGATGGACTGTGTACACTGTAGGTTGGATCTTCCGGGGGCATGTACTTCCACAAGTTGAACTAGAAGTGTGTGTGACTAGAGTGCAATGGCCTAGGTGTTCAGTCGACTCATGATCATGGGTGTTCTTGCTTCTCTGTGTGTGTGGTAAAACATGCCTCACTGGTAGTATGTGATGTTGGCCTGAGTCAGTGCATTTTGACATGTGTGGACCTTGGATAGGACAATGTTTGGCTGACTCCAAAGTGTTGCTAGCCCTTCATTGGTGTTGTGTATGGAGCCAAATACTTGTTGACCTTTCTATACACTCCTGGGTGTGCATTGAATCTGAGATTGTTGGTTGATCTTCCCACCCCACCCTCAAAGAGTGCCATGTGATTGGGAATAGGGTACCTAGGACTGTAGCAACCAGTATGTTACACATACTTGTGACCTTTTGCAACTTTGTTTAGAACCTAGTGTACACATTCGGTTATGGCCCATGGGTTCAATATTTGCAAACAACAATTTACAAATGGCATTGAGTGAGGGTTGTGATAGTTATCACATAGAGTGACATATGTAGTGAAGTCAGTATGCGGAAGAGGTTCAGCCATAATGTCAGCTGCATTAGGCATTATTTGGATGAGAAGTTTAGGCTGATGTCACCCATCATGTAGAGACATGGATATGCTAAGTGTGAGATGGCCTTATGTATGCAGGCTTCACATGTACTACCTCTGAGACTTTCAATGAACTATGTTGTGACAATTGCTGGAACAAATACAGTACAAGTAATGTGCAAATGACCCATTGTGCTATTCCACCCAATGCATTTCCCATGGTAAATATTTGCCATATCTCTTCACAGCTGCAAACATGAGTGCCGCAGATAGACACCAGTTTGAGAGGCGTGCCATGCGATACCGGCACATCCTGCAGGTGCAGTCGGGGTACAGGAGGATGGCCCGCAAATACCAAGCAGATCGGGCCTCCGGGGCATGGTCGGCCTCACCACAGGGTGGCCTTACATTGCCCACAACAGCCACCACCACCACATCCACCAGGTCTCCCCAAGTGGCCCCAGCAACGGCGGGGACAGTTGACCCTGCCTCGTCATCAAGACCGGGACCCAGCCATGTTCAACACCCAGGACAGACCAGTAGGCATTCAACTACTGGCACAAGGTCCACCTCGGCCAGCACACAGACTGCAGCAACCCCTCCTGTGGACCCAGCCGCATTCCTGGCATTAAGCTGTAAATTGGACAAAGTTTTTACAAAGGTGGACAAGCTAAGCCAGGATGTGGCATATATCAAGAAAAGGGTTTGGTCCATCAGGCGGACCCTACGGAGGGCCAACCTCTGGGACTTTTGCCATGTTTTACTTTTACCCCTCCCCTCTCTCCTCTTTCCTATTTTGTACTGATAGTTGGGTTTTGGGATTAGTATTAGGTTAGTATAGGTTGTTAGCTTAGTTAGTGTTAGGGAAGAGGGTGGGGGGTCCTTATTCTTTCTATTTTTCTTTTTTGTGTGGGTGGGTGGGTGGGGGTCAATGTTGGGATTCCTGTTTGTTTAAAAAAAAAAAAAAAAATTAAGAAAATAATAATTAAAAAATTCAACAAAATATATGATTGTTTAGGATAGTATAGTATGTGTGTAGGTTAGTATGTGTTGTCCTGCATGTGTCCTGTCTCATAATGGTGGGTGGGGGGTTGATGTTTAGATCGTTTCGTTATATGTGTAGAGTAAGTTTAGCTTAGGTAAGTTAGGGACAGTTGTGGGTTAGTAGTAGTCAGGTTAGATTAGTGTAGGTATTACTTTTCCCTTAGTTGCCTCTTGTGTGAATAAATAGTAATAAATATATAGTTAACCCTTTGCATGATGCGTTAGGTGCTACTTTATCATGGCCTTGACATCAGTGTAGGTGAATGTTATTCTATGACATTAGTGTCCTATGCTACCCACCACAGAAAATTGAGGTTTAACATGCCAGCTACCCGTGTGCTAACTTGGTAAGTATCCACCATTTGGGAGACCCACCATTGGTAGTTTGCATCGATCACCAAGGTTTTGTGTTGATGAGTAGGTATTCTACTTCACAAAGTGTGCTTCCAGACTTGTTATTGTGGGTAATTTAATAGGTCGGACTGCAGTGTGATGTTCAGGGAGATCTTTGTAGATGAGGTGTTGTTAACACTCTTGTCTTGTTGCCTTCATTGCTGACCTAGATCATGTGTGTAATAATTCAGCATGACTTTCCTTCATGGAAGTATACTCAGAAAGGGTGATTGATGCAGTGTTTTCTTTTTTTGTTTGCTTAGATTTTGCTGCATAATTTCATGTTTTAGTATTGCATGGTGCCTACATTTCTCAGCCACCATTAGTTGACTAGAATTGCTATAGATGGAGCATTATTCTGTCCAACACAGCAAGATTGTGTGTGGTTTGTCCCTTCATCAGTTATTCTCCTCAGGATGGTAAGGCTATGATGCAATCCTGGCCACTGCACAGATGTATCAGACTACATGATGTCAGGACAGTTGTATTGACAAGCTATATGGTTGCCACACAGGCACTTTAGAGTTATCTACTGCACAGTTGATGTGTCAAATCACACAGAGACATATTAGGTGTGCAAGTGCTATTTATTGATAGATGCTGTAGTGCAAAATGTCCATTGTCCATGTTTGCTGAGGCCGTTCTGGTGCATTCTTACATGGTGATCCTACAGAAGGGGTGTGGATGATGCTCCTGACATGCTGGGGTGATGTCACAGACAGTGCAGAGGGACAGGAATTGGCAAATAGTAGGAGAGAGACATTCACTGGCAATGGTGACAAGTCATACAGTGGATTGCAGAACAGTCATTGAGTGTAGTTGTAGTGAGACTGGCATTTGACAAAACGTAGGACCTTGGTCAAAGTAGGCCATGGTGCAGGGACTAGTGCTTCCTGGTACTCTTCCGTGAGAATGTGATCTGTTCCATGTCTTCTTCTTCTGATGTGTGTGTTGCCTGGTTTGTCCTTGTTGTTGGTTGTGAAGGGGCAACACACACCTCAGTGTTAGAAGACGTGGAGGCAGACATCCCGGGGGCTGCTCCCTGTGAAGTTCTTAAGGGCAGTACTGCTGCAAGGAGGGCCTGCTGGTTTTTGAGAATGGCAGCCACATCACGATGGTAGGCAGCCAGGTCGGCCCTGAGGGGTTCAATGTTGCATTCGTGCACACGTTGACTGGATTGCAGTTGTAGGTGTTGTGTCAACTGGATGACAGCTGTGCTGATTTCCTTCTGTGTTTTAGCAAGTTCCTGCAAGAGAAATGTTAGGGCTTGCATTGCAGCTGCCTGATCTGCAAATGAAGTCATGGACGAACGCACACCCTCAAGGCTGGCTGCCATGTTTTGCATCCCCACCCGCACCACCTTGGCCAGCTCCCGCTGGACACCAACTACAGTTCTTTCAAAGCTGGTGCCAGTGTCGTCAGAGTCCTCAGCTGTGTAGGAGCTGGCAGGTCTTACAACTGGGGTGGTGGGTGGGTCTTCTGTGATGGCTGCTTGTTCTCTGCTCCTCCTTGTGACTGAAGGTGGGGTCTGGAGGGTTTCAAGGACCTTTTGGATGGTCTCCTGGGAAATGTTTATGGGCTCGTCATCCATGTCATCAGGGAAATCAGGGACAGGCATATCGGCAGGAGATCCATGTTCCTCTGCAATGAAACAGGGTACAATTAGTGTGTCTGTGTTGTGACAATTTTGCCATAACATGCAAGCCTTTTGCTGAGTTTACTTTGTGCTCTGGTTTGGTATTGGTATCTGCTGTCCTTCATATGAGCATTGTTATAGGCCTATGGCCCACCTGTGTGTCACATGTATGATATATAGTTATCAGACTTGTCTGCCTAATCGCCTCTAGGTGTTGCTTTGTACCAATTAGGGAATTGCCATCTTTTTGTCCTACTCGTCCCTCCGTGTATATCTATTCTTATGGAGAGACATTTTGTTGCATGGGCTCTCATTATCCTAAATGAGACTACTGGATTTCTAGGCAGCAGGATCGATAACGGTGTGGGGGCCTGAGTCTGACCCACTTGTAAAGAACTCTGTCACCCTAAATCTTTTTTATGGCTCTGGCTAACTAGCAGTGCCTCATGTCTCCCACGGGGAATAAATGATTAGGCAGCCGAGCGCATGACATTTTTGCAACTTCTCAGGGAAGTGGTGGTCACTCAGATCCAAACCAACTCTCTCATTTCCAGTATGATCTCATATACAAATGACAAAGACAGTATGAGTTTTATATGATGATTTCATTAAACAACTGTATTTTAGATAATAAGGCGTGAGCCGCAATAACCAGAACAATACAACATAGTAGAATTTAAATAGTCACCAGGAGAGTAAAACTTAAGAACAAAGCTATCATAGTTCCTAACAGTTTCTACTCTCCCTCTGCTTGTTCTATTTAGAGCACAGCATGTTCAGCTTCTAGCTTGCCTTTCCGAATCACTGGGGAGACATCAGCCCTCATACCTGAGCAAAGGCCTGTGATCTGGTTCAGCATCTGCAACAAGGCAGGCAGCGTCTAGTTGTGGTTCTCTGTTCGGAAACTCCCTCTTGTGTGTATTGGGACAAGGAAGTGTTTTTATAACTAACATGTCATTGTGATCACAAAATGTCCCTACGCAGGAATGCGACATCTAAACTCCTACCACGTCTATCGGCAATGTACCAGACTGTATCCTTGACTGAAACACAGAGTGAATATGTTATGGAGAACTCCAGTGCTAAAGTAGGCAAAACAGTGTGAAATGAATACAAAACAAGAGCGTAGAACTGGCTATTTGAAAATAACAGTACGATGCCTAATAAAAAGCATTTAGTGCAAAGTGCACAGAGGCTCTAAGCTGTCAGCAAATGAATAAAATACATTCAGGGCAAAGTGCACAAAGGCCTAAAGCCTGAAGCTAATGCGCAAAGGATAGGTAAAACTTACCACACTACACTTTCACTGGCTGTGGGTGTTGTGATTGCCCTGCCAGCACACTTGCCTCTCAGGACCTGCCCAAAAATCTTTTTATTCACATTGACCTAAATGTAATTGTTATGTGACATATCCTAAGCATGGCAATGTTAGGATGTGATATGGATTTAAACATTGTTGATGTTTCCAGCTGATGTTGGGTAATGTGTGTTTAATTGGATTGCCCTGTTTATCGTATAAATGTCCTATTTGGTTCTCAGACTGTGGAGGTATATTTCAGTGACCAGTTGCATGTGTCCCCTCCTCAATGTTGTTGTCTGAGCAGTATGACATTAGGGATGTTGCCTTGTTAGCCAGGCACGTGAGGGACCCTGGCGTATGCAGCATGTGTGTGTCCTTAGTGCTGTGTGGCTCCTATTGCTGTTTACTTTGGCTGATGTATGTGTCAACTATGGGCATTGGCAGTGGAGTGTACTGGTGCCTTTGTCTTATTTCTGGAAATAGTTGCAGAAGTCATCCTCACCCCCTAATTTAGGTAGGTATGTTCCATGGGGAGGTTCCTGCCATTTGCTACTATAGCTGCACAGAGATCAGAGGTGTTAGTGTGAACTGTTGTTGCAGTTACATTGCAGTTGTTGTTTTGGCTACTGGATTACTGATAGGGACCTAGTTGATGTAGGATACATTTTGACTGTCGAGTGCCTGGATGTAAGTTTGACGTAGTGGCCTTCCCACCTGTCGCTGCTTTCCCTTAGCTCCATTGTTGTCATGACAGGATGGCCCCATGGGACTGGTGTTGGTGCTGTGTTTTGTCGTGCCCCAGCTTCTGTCTGTGCTGGGCATGCCCCCCTGCCGTGCCCCTTTACCCATGCCACTTCATATATATGCTGACTTACATGCATTGTGTAGTTGGTATTCCCCACCCCGGTTGCAGTTATCATTATTGCATTATAATTCCCCATGTGACTTACCCTGCATGCGCGTTGTGTCCTGGTAGTCTGCGCTGTCCTGTCCTTGAATCCCTGTGACGATCTACTCACGGATGACGGCTGCGACCATCTCCTACATGTGGTCCAGGGCCTCCTGTTGTGCTGGACTCCCCCCTCCAGTCTGCAGTGCTGCCTTCCTGTTCCTGGCCATTTTTTCCTTTGTCCTACGTTTGCAGTCATGCCAGCGTTTCTTACACTCAGTGACTGTTCTGCGTTCTTCTGCCACACTGTTGATCTTGTCCACAATTTGTTTCCATATGGCCTCTCTCCTGCTGATTGGCAACTTAGAGGTGATGAACAGTTGGTGCTGGTGTTCCGTCACCTCTTTAACCAGGATTTCCTGCTCCTCTGCACTGAAGCGACACTTTCTTTTTTTTCTAAAAATGTCCTGGTTCCTGTATGGATTATCCTGGCTGGTTCCTGGTCTGCTGTCATCTTCCTGGGGTATGTTGGGGCATCTGGGATCCATTTTGGCTCTCCTCTGCTGAAAGGGCAGTGTTCGCGGATCAATTTGACGCTATTGCGTCAAAATTTACGGCGCTTTCCAGGTTGCGCTGTCGTAAATCGACCCACAGTCATTTGCGTTGCGTTAACGTTGGTTTCCTTTACGACTTGACGCCGCTGTGTGCGTCACGAAATAATGACTCCCACCTGTTGGTTGCGCCGCCGTGCGTCAAAGTATAAATCTGACGCCCGCACGGCGCTTCAAAATGGCGTTAGCTGGCGGTAATTTTTTTGACGCAAAACTTCGACGCCGCAGCTTTGCGTCAAGAAGTATAAATATGGCCCCAAGCACTTTAAAGAAGCAACCTCAGCATCTTTGTAGTACCATGTCCATAAACTATGATTCATTGCCTCGGTACTGAAAGACGGTGTGTTCCCGTAACTCTGACATTTTGAAAATAACTCAATAAAATATGAATAAGCTGCAAATGAGACCATAACCACATACATCATAACTGTATCAGTATAGAAAAGCTAAAATAAACCTACGTTAGGTCGTGTGAGTCATGGCGCTGACCTTCTTTAAACAAGCAAAGCTCAGAGAGCGGATTTCATTGTGGGGGCGTGACGTACAGAACCACGAGGGTCTAAAATGAATGACAAATACGTCAGACTTCGGAATAAATAAGCTCTTCGAACATGCTTGCCCCTATTTTTTTTTTTAAAACAAACCAATTTTTGTCTGATAAAACGATTTCGGTGTCGATATCGTCAGGCTCCCTACCCGGCTCTCCTTCGCCGCTAACATCCTGCGATTAAATGACATGCCCTGGGGAATATCTGATGAAAAGGTTAACGTATTCAGTCGCGTCTCGACAAACACTTCTCAAGGACTTGAGTCACCCAGAAATGTAATTTGCATCGAAGCAGTGAATGTGTACTGTACGATTGCAAGGAACTGCACAGGGCACATTCTATTTATGGTTTTCAAGCACATTGTTTTTCAGACCATTTCAATTATGCGTGATCTGCCAAGGTTGTTTGACACATCTGGAGCCACGTCCATTGCTTATCTAACAGTAAAGTTCAAGACTGAAGAGACCTGAATAAATTTCAGCCTTTCTTTTTGGGTCTAGCTGCACATACATTTAGCTGTCCGCCTGTGAGCGATTAAAAAATACAGGGTCCGATCCACGACGATTTTGCTATGAGTAGATTCTACTCACCGCTTTAACCGGAAATGTTCAAGTGTGTGTACTCACTATTTAGAGTACCTGCTTGCTCCTAAGAAGTGCCGGTACTCTCCCATTAAATGTATTGCATTAGTGCTGAGAAGTGCATGTACCCTCCCTTTAAATGAAAGAAGTGCTGGTACCCAGTACCGGACAGCACCTGCCCATTTAAAGCAGTGAATTTACTTGGTCTTGCAGAAATCTGGATTTCTCTTGAATTTCATCTGTAAGAGTGTCCTGGAGGGGTTTCCTGAGTGGCACATTGTTCCTACGGCCCTGGATTAACGGGTCTAAGAATACCAGATCTGGCAATCCTGGGCTCAGAAACGGTGTACCCAGAGCCTTGTGCCTCATAGGCATCAGGCAGTTTTTCTGCTTGACCCCTGTCTGCCATCTTCGTTCACGAAAGAGGAGCAGAAAATGCTCAACCTGCTCTTCCACATCCCTGCCATCTGCACTAAGGCCCTAACAATTCCCCCGTACATGTTTAAACATAGCTCAAACAAGACATGAAGCTTGTAGGTTTGAGTCCCTTCTTTTCCTTATAAGTAGGAAAAAATGTTAAATTGGACCCATTATTCTGGGTCTGCATGTTATTACCCTGTTGGAAAATGGGTTATTGGTAAGGGCAGGTAAGTACCAGTAGGCCACTAACCTCCACTTAGGACCAGTTAGGTCTCAGTAAATTAAACCTAGCTCAACCCTTGGTAGCTTGGCAACCAGCGACAAGGCTTAACTTAGGAGAGAAAGCGTAAATCATTCAAATATCACAAAACAGTAATTAAATAAAACACAGGAAACAGTTTAAAAATCCCCAAATAATATTTTAAAATAGGAAATATGTTTAGCTTTAAAATGACACCAAAATGAATAAAATCGGATAACGGGAACCGGAGATATGATTTTTGGAAGAATTAATACTTTCTAGCACATAGAAACAAAAAGTGCCAATCTGGTTATCTGGTCGCACCTCGACTGGGGCAAAGTCAAAGTTTAAGGCCGACAGCGCTAAAGCCCGGCTTGGCTACAGCTCATGGGAGGCCTCGGTCAAAAGTTTACTTTAGGACTTAGTCGTTTTTCTGGAGATTTTCTTCAGCGGGACGAACCTGCCAGTCCAATCCGACCTCCTGGAACTCTTTCTCGTATACGCGTCGAGGGAGCCCTCGGTGGAGATTTTTACCTTTGGATTTAGTCGTTTTTTTGAGGTGAAAATCCTTGGACTGGGGCAAACCTGAATCTTGATCTGACGTCCCTGGAGCCCTCTTCGGATACACTGCCTGGGAGGTCCTGGTCAACTTCCTACGTTCGGACTTAGTCACTTTTTGGGACATATTGTTCACCGGGATGAATCTGCAATTAAGGCCGGGTCACGGTTGAGGTAAGCCGGCTAGAGTTGCCGTGATGGGTCGGTCCCTCAATGGAGCTTTTTTCTAAAAGTTCTCCAAATTTGTCCAAACCTCTGGATCTTCTTCCAGATATTTTTTTAATATTCTTTTGAGGTCCACAGTTCACCCCAAGGTTCCAGAAGCTCTGAGATGCTCTTTGAGGGGTGTGGACGACAACTCCCAGAATGCACCTGGCGCAAACTCCTTTCTGGCCACTGGACAGTGGTCAGCTGGTTGATTTCTTCAGGAGTTGGTGCAGGGGACTCTGGTTAGCAAGTTTTCACCTTGCAATTTGGGAGTCCCTCCTTGAACCAGTGGAAACCAGGCAAAGTCCTTCTTGTGGTGAAGCCCAAGTGTGCAGCTGGTACAGAACTCCAGAGTGCAGTGTCCAGGTGTAGGCCAGGGGTCCAGCGGGGCAGTCCTTCTTCTTCTGTAGTTCTTCCTGGTAGGGATCTGGTAGGGAACTGAGGTGTGGGTGCAGGTCTGCCAGTTTTATCCTTGCTCCTGGGTGAAAAACAGGGGTGTCCTGGTTCTCCAATCTGTGGTGACCACTTCCTTGGAAGTGTGGCAAAAATCAATCCCAGGAAGCAACTTTCCTCAAAAATCCATCATGGCTGAAAGTAAGTTTTGGAGGTTACATCTGACTGAGCCCACCCACTGGTGTGGCTAAAAATCCTAAATACACCCCTCTCCTGCTCTCTCCTAATCTAATCAAAGGGGCACCTAATCGTGAGGGAGTTGCTGGTTGCTCCAAATGTCCTTCCCTACCGCTGAAGACCAGTTTTGCAGCCCTTCCCCTTCCTGCTTCCCCATCTGCTGAGGGCAGATCTCCTTCCCCAGGCACATCTCTTTGTGTTGAGCTAGGCCACTTCACACCTCATCAAAGCAGCCTGGCCAAACTGCCAGAGGCTGGCCAATCAGAGCAAAGCAGCAAAAACACTGCAGGGCTGAAGTTGGCAACTTTTAAGGTAAAGTTTAAACTCTTTACCTGAACAAGTTATATTAAATCCCACAACTGAAAGTTGTGGGATTTATTATAACAATTAATTTGATACCAAACTTGTAGTATCTGTTACTTAGCGGGACTTTGAAAATTTAAATAAAGTCTCCCCATTCTAGCCTATGGAGGCCATTCACTACAATGAGGGAAAAACTAATTTGGCTGTTTTACCTCTCCAGGGCTTACAAAACCTTTGTTATAAGGTCCCTGCTTATAGTTACATGGCACCCAGCCCTAGTGGCACAGAGGGCACACCTTAGGGTTGACTTATATGTAAAAATAAGGTAGTTTAAGACTTTGGAACTACTTTTAATTCCAAAGTCGAATTTGCATGTAACTTTAATTTAAAAGCAGCCAGCAAGGCAGGCCTGCCTTTAAAATGACACTGGCACCTCAGCAGTGCACCTATGGGGGCACTAGCTATGCTGGGGTCCCTAAACCTCCATGCCCTACCATATACTAGGGACTTATAAGTAGGTTAATTTTGACAATTGTAATTAGCCTAATTTGCATATCTACTTTACACAGAGCACTGGCCCTGGGACTGGTTAGCAGTACCCAGGGCTCCATCAGAGTCAGGAAAACACCAGCAAAAAGTGAAAAAATGGGGGCAAAAAGTTAGGGGGCCTTTGCAATCAGCCCTGTTCTCTCACATACCCATTCTGGGAAAAATAACTCATATTCCCTATATTTAAAAGCAGGCATACAGTTCAAAAAGGAAAGTCTAGCCTCCTGGTGTACACACACCTAATTCTGGGGAATTTATAATGTGAGCTTTGAAGTGGGTGGACTGGGTCAAACAAACAAATGGTGATGCAAAGGCATTAGATCAGCAATGAGCTAGTGTGAAAAACGATACAAGAACAAGAGTTGTGAGCACTGAGAGTGGCTGGGGAATCCCTTTGAACTGTTATGGGAATTTTCTCATCTACTATGGCCATTTCATCCATATGTTGACGTTGCCACCATTTTAGTTGGGGGTATTCCCCCGAGAATCCAGTGGGGTTCAGTCATCATGCTGTTTCTTTTTCAATTGTCCCAGCATGCAAACACTCACAATGGGCAGTGTCTGCAGTGCTGGAGTGGAACTTTCACAAAGGAATAGTGTTGGGAGAAGCTGCAGCACCGGACATCCTCTTGCATAAGTGGTGCCCAAGAAACCTTAGGGCACATTTATGAAAAGTGGTGCATCATGTCATGATGCACCACTTTTCTTGCACCCCATTGCGCTCTCCTAGCGCCACCATGTGCGTGCCATATTTATGATACAGTGCAACATGGGGCACATTAGGGAACTAGCGTCATACATTTTCACTCTAGTTTGGCGCTTTGCAGGATTAGCACCAAAAATATTGACGCTAATACAGGCAAAGTGACAGGAGACCCGTTGCAAACAAAGGGAGCCTCATTTTAATGCCTAACTACGCATAATAATTTACGCATAATTATGCTAGAAATGGCACAGTGGAATCTCACAAATTCCACTGTGCCATTTTTCTGGGTCTCCTGACGCAGGAACGCCCCCCTTTGCACACATTATGCCTGGCGTAGGCATAATGTGGCACAAAAGTTTACAAAGTGGTACAATGTGTGCATTATGCTACTTTGTAAATATAGTGCGGTTTCTTGGCAAACTAACAGCACATTAGCTCAAAAAATTACGCTAATGCAACACAAGGTGGCACTAAGGGCTTTTTAAATCTGGCATTTTCTGGGGTGCTCTTTATGCATCCCCCAGAGCCACAGAGGCAAGGTGCTTTTTTGCAGCACAGTACTTTTAGTTTAAATGTCAAAGGAAAGACTAATTTACTATCCATAGACCATCATCACCTAGCAAGACAGCAATGACCTCTTGTTTGAAGCTTTCTTCCTTAGACGGTGTAAGAGAAAGCTCGATTTGTAGCTAAACATCATGCTGGTAAATATCCTCGCACTACTCTTCCATGTAAATTAAAATTGTTAGATTGTATTATATTTTCTTCCTCTCTGAGTTGTAGGAATGGAGTAAAGTAGTTTATCTCCTTGGTTAGTACAAAATAGAGCCTTGTTTCTACAACAATGGCTTCATTCTGATCAAATGGAGATAGCTGAATGTCTCAACATGTCTGAGGCTACTCTGTTTTGCCCCTCTGCACACAGGTGGATCTAAAAGACACTCAGGGACAGATTTACAAGAAAGTAGCACTTCGGTCCGGATCAGCTACTTTTCTGCGTCCCCACGTCCCCCTAACAACACCATGGTTGCACCATATTTACAATACGGTGAACCATGGCAGTCATTACCACAACAGCATCTACATTTTTGATGCTGTTCTGATGCTTTGCTGCACTAGCATAAAAAATGTTAAAGCTAATGCAGCAAAGCACAGGGAGGCCTATAGATTATTAGGGGTGCGTCACTTTAATGCCTGCCCTGAGAAGGCATTAAAAATGATGAAATAAATGGCACAGTGAAATGTTGTAAATTTCACTGCACCATTTTTTTAGGCCTCCCTGCGTCAGAATGCCCTCCTTGCATATATTGTGCCTGATGCAGGCATATTGTGGCGCAAGGGGTTGCATAGTGGGGCAAAGGATGCATTGCATCACTTTATAAATAGGGCACGGTTGCATGGCCACCTTAACTCCGCCTTAGTGTCATATAAATGATGCTAAGTCGACATTAAGGCGTTGCTAGGGGGTGGTAAATCTGCCTCTCAGTGTCTGCCTACATTCCTTATTTTGCCACTTCAGAATCCTTTGTTCTCAGCATAGTGCAGTGGGTGTTTTGAGAATCACATAGCTGCTGAGATGGGACTCAGTTACCGTTTGCTTATGATGGTTCAGCATGACCTCAATCTACTTGTGATGTAATTAAACCGATCACTACTAACATGGCTGAGATGTCACCGAATTATAGTGTGTTTGTGCTCACAATATACCATCACTGTTGAGAGCCCGAATACCAGTTACATTAAGGTGCGCCTCAGCAGCAGCACACATGCTTGTGATATCACAGTGCCACTCATTGCACCATGCGTGTATTCTAACAACACCACTCATTGCCCCTTATCTGTAATGCAGCATGACAATTCAGTGCCCGAAGTCTGTGACATCACAGTACCACTCAGTGCCCGTAAGCCTGTGCTATCACAGCACCAGTCAGTTTCGCTGAAGCTGTCATTTCACAGCACTGCGTGCACCTGGTATGCCAGAATCACATCCAGTGACCAAGCGATGTGATTTCACAACAATGTTTATTAACCACCATACCATTGAAGTCACAGAGCTGCTTAGTTCTCCGGTTCCTGTGATTTAATTGTGCTGCTCAATTGCATCTTCCCTGATAACACAGAACTGCAATACGGCCCCACATGTTTAGCATTATAGGACAATTGATGTTACAGAACCACTTAGCACTCATGAGGTTACACAATAGTTTAGAGGACCTACCTTGATATATCACACAAAACTCCTGAGAGAGCAGTGTGTGAGATGTGACAGTACTATTCAGCACGAGTGATGTCACAGCACTGCTTAATATTCATTGCCTCATTCCACTGCACAGTGGCCGTGGCCTGTGATATAACACAAAATCATTCAGAGCAGTGTGTGGGTGTGCAGTCACAGCACCACTAAGGTCCCTTGATTTTAAAGAGCTGTGTGATGCCTTTTGTCTGTTACCTCGTGGCATTACTTGGCATCCCAGAGTGTCTTATATCATAGAAGCTACATGTAAGCTACATGTATAATTAGGCTATTTATATGTTGCAGGGTGGCCATGGAGCATGTGTGCTCATTGTGGCAGTTACAGGAATCCATTTTGGATTGCCTGGATTTAGTTGATACACAAGATGGGTGTTGGAGGGAGCATGTTAGACAACAATAAATTGCCCAACCCTTCCCAAGCATTCCTGGGTTCATTCGAAATGGTTATAGTGTGTAGGCTGTGAAAAAGTGGATTATTCATTGGGGTGGGTGGCAGTCTACCACAAGTAATAATGTTACCATTTCAATGATTTAAACCTGAGCTCAATCACTGGTAGCTATGGCATAGAGCAGACTGGCTTAGCTTAAGAAAATATGTGAAGCATTTAGAAGTAACAAAACAGTTAAACAGTTGAAAACACAACACAATAAAAATCCAACTCAAATTTAGAAAAATAGAGAACATTTTAATGAATAAAATTATACCAAAATGAAAAAATACAATACAATAAACAGGCAATATAAATTTCAAAGGTTTTAGATAAAAATAGCGCTAAAAAGTGCATAGCACCAATCGTGGGCAACTGACCGCACTAGACGTGGACAATGGTGCGGATTAAGGCTGACCTCAATGGAGCGCCAGTCAGGTAACGAGACCAGGTTCTCCCTAGTTGAAAGTTTCATGTTCTAACTTGGGGCCTGATTATGAGGCTGGCAGTCATGAGACCGCCAGCCCTGCGGTGAGGGTAGAACCGCCTTACTCCACGTTGTCCAACTGCCACATTACAACACAAGCAGACGGGACTGCCATCCCGACCAGGAACATTGTTCTGATGGGCTGATGGCGGTCTGAGGTGTGGTCAGCCACAGCGGCGCTGCACTCAGCACCCCCATGCTGATTGCAACTCAACTGTCCACCAGCAGCTGGTGGAAAGCCAGCGCTGGAGGCCCCCTGCCCAGCATCCTTGGAATGTGCAGGGTTTGCTTTGCATTCCATGGGGGCTGGTGTGCTAAGGCATTGGCCTCGGCTCCCTTAAGGGAGCCAAGACCATTACCTTAGCACTGTTGTCATCAGTTAGCACAGCTGGAATGCCGTAATACAGTGTTTCCGCCAGTCAGCATGGCGGGAACATTGTAATATGACTGGGAGGGATGTAGCGGGCATGAATGCAGAGTCCTCCCTGCAGCATTGGTGTCATCATTAGGTCCTTAGTCTCTGAAATGGAAACTAAAAATCCACAGCAGGGCAAGGCAGCTGGTTGTGTCTGAGATGGTTCCATGAATCTGGATAACCGTCAGACAAAGTCCTGGTGAAGCCATTGACTTTTGGCAGGAATGTTTAGAGTGAGAGCAATTGAAAATTTGTGCCCAAGAAAGGACCCTTGCTAACTAAATACTTTAGGCACCTTCATCAGGTGAAGATTTCTACCTTTGGGTTTAGTTACTTTTTTGGGGCTCAGATGCCTCCAGAGAGAAAGGGCTGCAAGCTGTAAATGAACAGGCCTCCACAAGCCTGGATATCCTTTCCACAATGTCCTTCTGAAATAGACTCGCTGCTGGAGAAAAGCTACATATGGAGAAGCTTGAATATTTGACCCAGCAGTAACACATCTTGAATGGTTTGACTTGATAGATTGGTCCAGGTCTTCTGTCTGTTCCCCTTTAAAGATCATTGAGAAAGTTTCTAAGTTCAAGCTTTTATGGTTAGGCAGGAGGAGTACACTCTGATACTTATCTAAGGTCCCTCGACCTCAGGGACACCGCTCAGAGGTCATGAGTAACTCTTGGAGAAGGAGCAAGCAGGATTCAGGGCAGGTCAAGTTAGAACTGGTCAACGGGGCTGCTCAGGGAAGAAGACTTCTTGCAATGTTTTTGTCCCTGTAGTTTAACATGAGTTCAGGCAACTACCCATTCAAGTCCACTTCTCAGTCCTGGGTAAACGTTTGAGCAGGTACAGCCATTGGGAGACTCCCCACAGGTCACAACAGTAGGTACTGTCCTTCTTCTATATATCATCGATCCAGAGATGTTCTGAAAAGGGTATTGGTATGCCACATTTGTGCCCAGTGCCATTCTGGAGTTTGGGAAACAACTGACAACTCCCTAAACAATTGAGTAAACAATCCCAACATTGAACTTACCCACTTATGTAGCACTTACTGTGTGTGTTGTACTGTAAACTATTCGACAGTGCCCTTCTGTACCCAGAGGTGTGGCTTCGATAATTGGCAAGCTTTCTCTTGTAGTTTCTCAAAACTAGTTGTCAGGGCAGCTTCTCTCCAACTGGAATTGGTGCCTGCCTGTCAAGCAGGGCAATAGAGGGGGCAGCACAAGGTTTGAGCTACAACTGCTTATGAAAGGGTAGACACCTTTGAAGCTAATTAAGTTCATCTGCACAGTGCAGATGGCCATTCTGTGTGGGAGAAAATCATCTTTGCCTGCACACCAAAGCCTTTTGTCCACTGTCTGGGATCCAAATACCTTTCACCACAGCGTAACCATCACCAGTCAGGTGACAATGAACATTGGCAGAAAGGTACATTTTTCTTAGGCAGAAAAATTACAACTTTCATTTTCAAAATAATAATATAAAATCCGACTTGACCATTAGGTTGGATTTTAAATTACCATTAAATGAGTCATTGAATCATCTTTGTTGGAAAGTGGATCATTGGTAAGGGCAGGCAAGTGCCTACATTTAGCAATAGGACACTAACCCCCACTAGGTTCAGTTAGGTCTCAATAAATTAATCCCAGCTAAACCCTTGGTAGCTTGGCAACGAGCAACAAGGCTTAACTTAGGAGACAAAGGTCCTCATTATGACATTGGTGGTAAATCCCACTTATCGTCACACTGACTGCCGCCAACATATCGCCACTGCGGCGGATATCCGTTCACCATATTTTGACACACACCAATCTGTCACTATTCAGCCACATACACAAATACGCCACACCAAAGGTCAGTGATAAACTGGCGGTATCAAAACCCACACCTTTACGCCAACAGAACAAAGTCCACGACATTATGACCCATGAATCACTACGGTGGACATTCAATAACGGTAAACCATTGGCGGTACAGACCATTGCGCTCAAAATACACACACACAAACAAAACAACACCGCACTGTACTATGCAAACAACACGCTAATGACACCCATACACACATCACACCCATACCACTATAAAACACACACCCGCATTACCCACAACGACTACAAACAATTGCCCCCAAAGAGACACCAAGACCACTGACACAACCAGAGCCACACACTACTCACACCTATACACCACTCACGTACCCCACATCACACACCCCAACACATTACCGTACACATCCTCACCTACACACCTCACACAACACCCATGGCACCACAAAGACACTCCCGATTCTCAGAGGAGGAGCTAAGGGTAATGGTGGAGGAAATCATCAGGGTAAAGCCTCAGCTATTTGGAGCACAGGTGCAGCAGATATCGATAGCTAGGAAGATGGAGCTATGGCGGAGAATCGTGGACAGGGTCAACGCCGTGGGACAGCACCCAAGAAGTAGGGATGACATCAAGAAGAGGTGGAACGACCTACGGGGGAAGGTAAATTCCATTGCAGCAAGACACCAACTCGCTGTAGAGAGGACTGGCGGTGGACCCCCACCTCCTCCACCACAACTCACATGATGGGAGGAGAAAGTCTTGGCAATCATGCATCCTGAGGGCCTGGCCAGAGTAGGAGGAACACTGGACTCTGGTAAGTCAACTCTATACTACTACTACCCCCCTATCTGCATGCCATCACATACCCTCACCATCACCCTCATTCCCATCACTCCACCACCTCCCAAACACCTCACCATCACATCTCACTCATCCCAATGCCAAGCCCTGCATGCCCTATCAATGCATGGACATCACACACAGCCCTGCATGGATACCTATCACTAAAGCATGCACACTAGAGAGACTCAGCTAGCCCACCACATACCAACGTACACAAATGAAAGCTTCCAGGGCAAATACAACCAAAGAGGACAAGCCACTGATGCACAATATGTCACACACAGAAACAATAACACATCATTTACATCCCCACAGGTATCCCAGCCAATGTCACCGGAGAGGAGGTGCCAGCAATATCCAGTCCCCCAACTGAAGAGGCCCACAGTGATGATAGCTACTCTGGTCGCCTGGATCTGGATGACCAACCTGGCCCATCAGGGACCTCTGGACAGTCGGTTACCCAAGCCCAGTCCCAGACAACCACAGAGCCTCCACCATCTAGAAACCCCACCACAGCACCCACCCAGCGTACCCACACCTCGGTCCCCAGGACACATCAGTCAGCAGTGTGTCCACCTCTACAGGGACCCTAGGGCATACCTCAAACACATGACAATCAGGGACCTGGGGAGAGTGGCAGTGGGCATGCGGTTCAGGGGACAGAGGCACAGGACAACAGGAAAGCTGGGAGGAATGCTGTGCGCCAGGGGGAGGACAGGCCCAGTGAACGGGCTCTTCACGAGGCACTTGCAGAGATCCTGGGAGCATACCAACATTCCTAGGACACGATGGGCCAGATCCTGGACAATGTGCAGGAGAACAGGCGGCTGCAGGAGGGACAGTACCAGGGGATCAGTCAGGACTTGCAGACCATTAACACCACTCTGGTCTCCATAGCAGGGGTGCTGGCAGACATGGCCAATATTATGAGCGAGGCAGTCACATAACAGCGGTCCACCTCCGCTGCCGCTAGTGGACAGGAGGCCACACCATAGGACCCACAGGCCCCCAGCACCCCTCCCCATGCTGAAGGAGAACCACCCTGCAAATGTTCCCTGTGATCCGGGCAGAAGCCGGAGGCTATTGCCATGACACCCACCAGGTAATGAGACTCACCCTTGTGTCCCAGTCTGTCACCCTATCAACCTTGAACTGCCATTGCTCCCCTTCCTATGTCCCCATGGACCATGCACCTGTGCTACAGACTGGAATTATCCCTGGACTTTCCTCCATCATCAACCCATCCCATTGCACCTGCCCCTCAATATCTTAGCACTTCAATAAACACCCTTGGAAAAAATATATGTATGGAGTATGTTACATTTTTTAAGTATGTGTATGTTTAACCATGTACAAACATTACAATTCAACTGTACATTAAATGAGCACATATGAACGACCTGTAGTTGGCTGCAGTGATCACACAAGGAGCTTTTGTGAGGCACCAACATCTGTAAAATGAA
Organism: Pleurodeles waltl; assembly: GCF_031143425.1. Classification (NCBI taxonomy): domain Eukaryota; kingdom Metazoa; phylum Chordata; class Amphibia; order Caudata; family Salamandridae; genus Pleurodeles; species Pleurodeles waltl. The sequence continues at coordinate 360,603,720 of NC_090439.1, forward strand.
TTGCCAAAGGGTACAGTAAGTGGGCATATAAGTGGAAAATAACAGCATGACAGTGCCACAGAATTTCTAAATAATGACAATGAAATGTGAAGTAACACTGTCTTACCTGTGTGTCATTGGAAATATTCTCTGATCACTGCTGTTCTGTTGTCCTCATCCTCATCCTCTGCTTCCTCATCCTCACTGTCCACAGGGTCCACTGCTGCCACACGGGCACCTCCAGCCTCCTCCTCCTGCAGAAAAGGCACATGGCAGCTTAGGGCAAGGTTGTGCAACATGCATCATGCCACTATTATCTGGCAGAACTTCTTGGGTGAGAAGCACAGGGATCCACCTGTTAGATGGAGGCACCGAAACCTGGCCTTCAGGAGGTCAAAGGTTCTTTTAATGATCCTCCTGGTTCACCCATGTGCCTCATTGTAACATTCTTCTGCCCTTCTCCTGGCATTCTTCACAGGGGTCAGTAGCCATGATAGGTTGGAGTAAACAGAGTCACCTGTAAATATTGAGGGACAACATTTAGCCACACACTATCCTATATGGGCCACACCAAACCCATACATCAGCATGTATTGGGTGGGGACCAGGGCTCACTGATTAGCCACACCCTGTGCCTCTGTAGTTGGCCAATCACATTTGGAATGCTGCTTTTCCTCAGGACAAAGGCATCATGCACCGACCCAGGATACTTAGCATTGACATGGGAGATGTGCTGGTCCACCAAGCACACTATCTGTACATTCATTGAGTGGAAACTCTTACTATCTCTGTACACCTGTTCATTTTGACAGGGGGACAAATGCAATATGTGTTCCATCAATTGCCCCAATTATATTGGGTTATGTCCCATTGCATAGAAGTCAGCCTTCACTGTGGCCAAATCTTCCACTTGGGGAAGTACAATGTAGCTGCACATGTGTTTAATCAGGGCAGAGAACACTCTATTCAGCACTATTGAAAACATTGGCTGTGACATTCCTGCTGCCAAACTCACTGTCACTTGGAAAGAACCAGTTGCCAGGAAATGGAGCTCTGATAGAACTTGCACAAGAGGGGTGATCCCAGTGAGGTGACGGATAGCTCATATCCGATCAGGCTCCAATTTGGCACACAGCTCTGTGATTGTGGCCCTGTCCAGTCTATAGGTGAGGATGATGTGCCTGTCCTCCATTGTTCCCAAGTCTACCAGGGGTCTGTGCACCGGGGTATGTCTCCATCTCCTATTCATCTGCAGCAGTAGCAATCTAAGGGACAAAAGAGTGAGGAGCTGGTCACAAACTGAACGATGGGGCAACAACAGTAGGATGCATGCTGTCAAATTGTAATGGGTCAGTGATAATTATCGTGTGTGTCCAAATTTAAACAGTGACACGGTAATTATCCAGGGTTCCCCCCCTGAAATGGCATCCGCCTGTCCTGTGTGGAAGGACAGGTGGAAGTGAGGTAATTCCTCTGACGTTGTGTGCCATTGCAGGAGGCTGTAGGGAACTGCTGTGCAAATCCACATTGGTTAACATTGAGCCATGTGGGTTAGAGTGGTCAATGGTAATGTACGCCGGCGGTGACGGTATGCACCACCATGGGTGTGACCAACATTTTCCCTCTGATTCATCACTTGCTACCTGACCTTCAAAAGAAGAGGACCTACACTGCATGTGCTGCTGTGAGCTGTGTCTGAAACCTTCCATGGCCCGTGTGACTGGGTAAAGGGCCCCTGCCTTCACTTGAGCAGAGTTGGAGAGACTGGTGGATAGGGTCCTACTCCAGTAGGGACTGCTTTATGGGCCTCCAGACCAACAGGTGAGTACTTTGTTGGTACTGCACCCCACTTTACTACAGTCTATTCTGACACAGTACTCCACCCTACTCCACTGTATGTGACTCTACTCCATACCACTCAGTGCTACTATACTTTATAACACTGTATGTCAATCCACTGTATCACACTCTACAACACTGTACCGTACATCACTTTACTCTACAAACATCAACTAGACTATATGCCACTTTACTCTACTGTAGTCTACATCACTTTCCAATACTATACAACACCCTTCTACTCTCTACTGTACATCATGGTACTTCAATTTTTGACACTTTACTCAACTGTATGCTACACCACTCCACTCTACTGCACTCCACACCACTATAGTCTATCAAACATCACTCCACTCTATGATGCTTTACTCCACTTTATACTACCCCGATACAGTGTACTCCACTCTACTCTACTATACCTTATCGTACTCTATGTCACTCTACTATACTCTGCACTACGCCTCTCTACTATCTGCCACTCTTCTTCACTTTATGCTACTAAACTCTACAACACTATACTCAACTCTATGCTACTTTGACACTCTATTCCACTCTATGCCCATTCATTCTATGCTGCTCTACTAGACTGTACGTCACTCTACAACCTACCACTCAGCTTCTCTCTATGATACACCTCTCCACTTTATAACAAGGAACTTCACTCTATGACACTCTCCTCCACTGTACTCTAAAGCACTCCACTTAATGGTACTCCACTCTATGGCAATCTACTTCACTATACTCCATTCTAAAGCACTCTTCTGTCCTGTATGACTGTCTAGTCCACTGTACTCTACTGTTCGACACACCATTTCACTGCACGACTCACTGCTCCAGTCTACAATACTTGACTCCACTACATGAGACACCAAGTTGCTACACTATATAACACTTTACTACACTGTGCGATATGCTGCAACACTCTACTTTATTCCACTCAATTCCAATTTACAACACGGTACTCAACTGTACTGTACTACACTCCACTTAACCACTCTCCACTTGCAACACTGGACTGTTCGATTTCAAGCACCTTTTTTATTAAAAATTAAACAAGAATATTAAAATTCAATGACAAAACAAAGGTTAAAGCTTAGTTGTAGTTGGGAAAACCTGTTTTTCCTTTACAAAATTGAAAGTTATAGTTATAATTTTCATTTACAATTTATCCACCACCTTCAAATTATTTTTAAGTACCAGACCTCATTGCACACTATTTTCAGCTCTCTAACTAGGCAACACTAACTATAACTGAACACTCGTCACTGATTTGGAGGAGAGGGAAACCTGTTGGAGTTGTGCTCAACAGAAGTGACTGCATTTGAAACTGAGGAAGATTGGTGTTCTCAGCTGCATATAGGAAACTGCTCTAAGCTCAGGTAAGTTAATATACTTTATGAACTTTGTTGAGAAGTGTCAGTAAGTGCACTACTGTTGATAAACCTGTTCTATAAAAGGTTTAGTGAGTCAAAAGCTATCTGTAGAGGTGCATGTTTTTTCATATAGGTCTTGAGAGGTAGACCTTAGAACGTAGAGTATTAGCCTTTATGTTAAGAAATGAAATGTTCAATCTGTATGTGGTTGTAAGTAAAAGAGGCAGTGCTTCTGAAATTATAAAACAAAGACTCTGCAATCTGTTAATACAAGGCCTTGTTTTTTTATAAATCTTACTGTGTACATATTTTACCACTACAAGATGTTTGTGTGTTGATATTACTGTCTCTAGAGTAAAACACTGTGCTCACTAGAGGAATGTGTTACTTTATAAACTGTTATGAAACCATGTTTGATGGCATGCCATAATTTAGGACCTGATTTAGTTGTTGGTGGTCGCACCGCCCTAGGCGATAAACCAGAAAAGACCACCAAGTCAACGGACTTCCACCCACTGTACATAGATGTATTGCGGCTGAGCTGAAGACTGCCACAATGGAGTGCTCTTCCTAGCTGTCAGACAGGTGGGCTCCTGCTGTCCGTCTTTAGATGTTACAGTTGGACAGGCGGTGTACTGGCGGTGGTTTGCTGATGAAGGGAGGTCATGGCTGGACTCATTGGACATCAGACAATGCCAGTGACTGTGGAATAGAGGTAAGTCACTCACACACATACTCTCTACTGTTTACACATGCATCCCCCTGGATCACACATGACACAACACACCACACATATACCATTATTCATTGCATTACACCAAAACACATCACCTATATGCCACAAACACACATACATGTACACCCATCACACAAAGAATACACACTACTGATACTGCACCCACACACAACACAACCACAGCAACCGAAACACTCATCTACATAAACATACTGACATACAAGCACAACTACACACACCATGCCACACCACACAACATGCACCTGAGTTCTGCACGTAGCAAAACCACATACACAAAAACATCCACGCAATATGCAAGTGGCAAACATACTGACACAACCACATCACCCTCTACACCTCCCTCCACCTCACCCAGCCAATCACATTACATACACTTATACACATACAGACTCACACACATGACTCAAGCACAACATGACAGGTACAGGTCCCCTTGCAATGTGCACACATCTCCACAGTTGACAATTGTGAATGTACTGTCATTCTCGTGTCAGCGTTCATTTGGCAATGAATACTGGCACCATAATGATAGGAGTGTGTGTGTTAAATATGTTTTGTGGTCCACTGTGTCCCCACCTGTGTCTGGCTCACCCATGTCCCCAACATGTGCATGTCATAGTAATTTGAAAAAATTACTGTAACTTGTATTTGTCTGCAGTGGTCCCGTGCCTATATGCAGTGACCCTCCAATGTACACAGCCAATGCGGGTTGCCTATCTTAGTGTCCAGCGACGGAGAGGTCGTGTTTTTCTGGGGTACCATGGCAACAGCAATGGAGGGTTCTGTCCAGTCATGTCCAGCTAAAAACAGAAGTTGAGTTCAGAGAAAAGGTGAGTTTTCACTCCCTTTCCCTCCCTAATCAGCCAAGTCAGGGGTGGAGGTCAGACTGCCACTTTTTGCTTGGTGGTATGGCACATCCAAATCTGCTTGCCGGTAAGTGTGACTGGGGTCCCACCATCAACCGCTCTTACCTGTGGTGCCATGGTGGTGGTTGATGGGATTGCTTGGTGGAGTCAGTGGGACTCAAGCTGGTAGAAGTCTATGGGACAGCCAACACCTAACTGCAGGGGGCAGACCATCATGGCGGCCGACGGGTTTTTATTTAGAAAACCGATGATAGTATTGTTACCGTGAACATCTAAATCAGGCTCTTAGTTGTGAAATAATGCAGTGGTTGAAGTTGTTCAATTATTCAAGGAATATGAAGTTAGTGGTACAGAACATATAACTACGCGATCGTGGGTGAAAAATGTAAAAAACTTCTCACTAGCTTCGCAAGATGTCTTGAAACCGCCTATCTTGCTTCAGTTCCCACCTTCAGTCAGTTCCATCTCAAAGTGCAGAAGGATACTTCTATATCCAACAGAATGTATAATCATTGTATCAATCACGATGTTGAATTCTGAACCTGTCACACTATTGATTCAACCATCTTTTTAACCGATTCCAAAACCTATATTTCTTATTATCTTCTCTGTAGTCCAATTTTAAATTATACATTAATGAGCCCTTCCAATCCATAAAAAGAGGGGGAAAAGGACTGATCCAATTTCTGCAGATCTCTCTCCTGGCCAGTAATAACATGTAAAAAAGTAGTTTTGCTTCATCTCTCTTACTTGCCGATTTGCCCTGCAGGCACCCAAATATGACTGGCCGAGCTCTAACCTTCAAGTTTACTTGAAAAATCTCACTTATCACTCCGCCTACCTTTCCCCAAAACTCTCCAAGGTGAGGGCACCCCAAAAACATGTAGATCGTCAGCTGCAATCAGCCCACATTTTTTACAGCTGACGGGGACACCGGTCCCCATTTTTGGGAGCCTTGCTGGTGACCAAAAGGCTCTGTGAATTGAAAACAAATTATTTCTCCTTAGGGCAACGGGTTTAACTGTGTTGGATAAACGAGACAGAGATACTTGCTATAGTTCCTTTAATTGCATCCCTGGTAAATGATCACTCCAATTTTCTTCCTGCAGGGTAAATTCACCATCCACACACTCTGTTATTAACCAATACCATCTAGTCACCTCTTTTTTCAGCGGGGTTGCCAAATGAACCTGATCCTCCAAATCATTTAGAGCCTCCCAATTCCACCTTCACATTTTTCACCCAGCTTATTATATGGATATATTTGAACTTAGAAAGTTTACCCCCCAACTCCCTATTCATGTTGTCATATGACCATATTCCCCTGTTATAGCAGAGATGACCCCATTCTGAAAAACCTGCTTCCTTCAGTGAGGTGGCTAAACCATCATTGGTCCAGCCAGGAGAACCTGGCAAATCCCAAATGGGGGCATTCCTACTATAACATGGCAAACCTGTAGCCCTCCTCAGTGTGTACCAGAGTCTTACTGCATCTTGAAGTATCTTAAATCTTACTTTTTTGAAAAACATTGGATCCCCAAATTTGTATAAAAAAAAACTCCCCCCCCACCAGTTATCTCTATCATTGCTTTAAATATCATCCCCAGCTCAGAACATCCCGGTTCATTCACCAGTTCCCTTATGTTTTTCAAAAGAAATGCCCAAGCATAATTTGCACATCGGGCAAGGCCAGCCCCCCTTCCTCTTTTTTTCTTCTCAGCTTTTCCCAAGCAATATGGTGACCTTTTTGTGGCCCAAATAAAAGTACAAATTTTCCCCTGCAATTTCATTAACCACTCCTTATTATATATTAGCAGAACTGAATTAAAGACAAATGAGAATTTGACTAAGATCACCATCTTAATTAAATGTACTCGTCCCACAATGGTAAGAGGGAGATTCAGATATCTTTTCATTAGCTGATCAGTGTCTTTCAGGAGTCTCATAAAATTTGTCTCTGCCAGCCTACTTATATCATGTGTAATAGTAATCCCCAAATAGTTGACCTCCTTTTTAGTAGGCCAGCTGCCAATATCTAAATTCCATGACATGACCTCTGTTCTATCGTTGGCTAAGGAGCTCGGGAACGGGAGGGTTCTGGTGGACTCTTGAAATGAGATTGTAGCGTCTTACCGGAGGCTGGTGAAGAGGGACGGCGGTTGGCATGCGGTGGGCAGGGGTGAGCGGGGGACCTTCTTCGATTGTGGCGGTAAGCCGGCCGTGCTCGGGTGGACGCGTTGCCTCCGCGGATCAGCCCGATTTAGATTTTTTTTTTTATTCATTGCGGCGGGGAAGGTGGTGGACTGGAAGCGCTGCAGGACTCGAGTCAGAGTCCGGTACAGTCCCCTCCCCTCAGATGTCACACCTCATTGGAGGAGTTATGGGGGGTTTTCCCAGGGTACCTAGGGATGAGGTGGGTAGGGATGGGGGAAGGAAAGGGGGCTATAGGGAACACAGGGTGGGGAGCAAAAAGGAAAAAGAAAAAAAAGAAAAATAATTAATACTATCAGGTCCTCAGAGGTATGGAGTTTGAGGGTGGGAGAGGTGATGTATGCACAGGTGTAGATGCCCTTGGATGATGGGAGTGAAGGTTTTGAATGTCCTGTCTTGGGACGTTAATGGTCTACGGGTGAAGAGCTTGTGCAGTATATGAAAGATACCTCTGCCAATGTTCTGGCATTACAGGAAACACATTTGTCTTGACAGGAGTGTTTGGGTGCACTTAAGTCTTATAAGTGGGTACAACAGGTAGTTAGCACTAACAATGCTGGAGGTAGTAAGGGAGTGACTATCCTTACTAAAAAACACCCGAATATCTCTTTGTCGAGGAAGCAGTTGATAATTCCGGGAAATGGGTTGTAGGCAGATTAAGGGCGCATGATTTCACATTTATATTGGTGGGTTATGATGGGCCCAATACTGTAGAGATGATGTTACCCCTTTAGTAGATTTGTTTCAAATCTTGTTGCAATATCAGGACCCTATAATTTGGATGGAGGATTTTAATGTGGTCGTTAATTATGAGCTGGATAGGTCTTCCTGTAATAGATCACAGATTAATGAGAAGATGCAGGCTCAGGTTCATTTGACGATGGCGCAATTCAGTTTATGTGATGTTTGGTGAGAGAAGATGGGGTGTAAAAGAAGTTATACTTATAACAATAAAAAATATAGACATCAGTCGAGGATTGATTATGTACTAACTGATGAGGGTTTAAGACAAAGTGTGGAGGAAGTATCTCATGTAGGTAGCCACCTTTCGGATTACGATGAGTGGAGGAGGAAGTAGATGGACGCTAGATGGAACAATATTATTAAATGAGGATGTGGTAGCTGAGTTACGTGCGGACACTGAAGAATTTTTGAGTCATAAGAAAGGGTCAGCCTCATTAGCTCTGATGTGGGATGCTTTCAAAGCCTTTTTGAGGGGCAGATTGAGAAGCTGCTTCATTTAAGTGGAAAGCCTATAAGGAAGAGGTTAGTACTCTAGAAAATCAGATACTCCAAATTGATCAAAGGCTGGGCGGTCCTGATTTGGAGGAGGGTGCAGTGGAGCAATTACGTAAGGAAGATCAGGCGGCTCGATTGGATTTGGCCTCGGTAATAGACAGAAGGATTATTTTGAGATATGAAGCTAACATGGCGGCCCATTTTGAGTATGGGGAGAGCTGTGTAAGATGTAGACCTGGAAAACGAAAATAGATTCAGCTAAAAACGGGTGGCTAAAATTCGGTGTAAGGATTCTGAAGAAGTGAAGAGAAGGTGGAAAGAGGTTGCAGAATGTTTTTATAGTTTTTTTAAGGAACTATATACAGAAGATTTAGTGGTGTCACCTGAGGTATTGAAGGCTTGGTAGGAGAGATATGATTGGCTTCACTAAATGAGGAAGGCAAGTCAATATTAAATGAAGCGATTAGGACGATGGAAGTAGAGCAAGCTATTAAAGCTGGCAAATTGGGTAAAGCACCAGGCCTGGATGGGTTACCCATGGAAGTTCATAGAGTTTTGGGTAGTAGTATAGTGGAACATTTTACGGAGCTGTCTAATGATGTTTTAGACAGCGCTATGCTTCCTTCATCGTGGAAGGAAGCCATTATTACAGTGATCTTAAAGCAAGGCAAAGACCTAAAGAAATGTGATTCTTATCAACCGATATCACTGCTTTATTGTGACTACAAAATCTTTGCAAAAATCCTGGCAGACAGATTAAGGGGAGTTGTGGGGAAGTTTATCCATATAGCTCAGAAAGGTTTTTTAAAGGGAAGGCATATGCATGAACTGATACAGGGTTTGGTAGGGATAATTGATCTTGCCGGTACATGTAAAGCTCCTTTAACAGTGGTAATGGTTGATGCAACAAAAGCATTTGACAGAGTCAACTGGGGCTACTTGATTACTCTATGTGAGATTTATAATCTTGGTGGGAAGTTCACTAAGGTGTCACAAAAGACTTATCAGGATCCAGGTGCAAGGATTCTGGTAAATGGCTCCTTAACCCTCCTGTTTAAGATTAAAAGAGGTACAAGACAAGGGTGTCCTGTGGGAGGCTGGCCTGGTTTGTAGTGGGCACCTTGGATACTTACACATTACACCAGGTCCAGTTATCCCTTATTAATGAAATATAGTAGTGTTCTAGCAGCTTAGGCTGATAGAGGTAGCTTTATGAGAGCAGTTTAATCTGAACTAGGAGACATGCAAAGGTACTGCAATACCACTTATAGTTACACAGTACTTATACACAAGTAAAGACAATACTCTGTGTTACCAAAAATAAAGGTAGTTTATTTGGGTGACACAAGGCCAAAAATATCTTAGAGGCAATACTCCTTTTGGAGGTAAGTATTATACACAATATATACACTAGACACCAAAAAAAGGTAAGTAATTAGACATAGGATAGTGCAAACAATAGGAAATGCTATAGAATGCAATGGGAGAAAATAGGTAAAGGGGCAACACAACCATATACTAAGAAAGTGAAATGCGAATCATAAATTCCCCCCTAGACAAGTGTAGTGTGTAGAGAATCGCTGGGAGAGTAAGAATACAGTAAAGGTAAGTAAAATACTGCACCCCAGAGCTAAAGAAAGTAGGAGTAAAGTACTGCAAGTTTCCTTAGGATGCACAACAAGTCATGATTAGAGTTATTGCAAGAACCAAGCAAGATTGCAAATAACAAATGGTGGATTCCTGGACCTGAAGACCTGCAGAGGAAGGGGACCAAGTCCAGAAGTTGGAAGAAGTTCCAGGAAGGACAGGAGCCCCTGCCAACCCAGAAGAGGGTGCAAAAGAAGAGTCCCCAGTTGGACAAAGATTGCAGAAATGTACTAAAGGAAGATGTCTGTGGGTTCCTGCATGATGCACTGGATGCCCCACAAAGAGATGGTGGATGCAGGTGAGGTTCGGTGCTGGATAGGAAACAAGCCTTGGTTCTGGCAAAGTTGTGTTTTGCCTCAAAGTGGTTCTGTCTGGACCCAGGAGGGACCTTGGAGCCTCAACTCAGCTTGAGGAGGAAGAGGGGGCTTTCAGCACTTAAGAGAGCCCTCCGTCAACCAGAGAGCACCCATGGGAGTCCCAGGACATGGGGACAAAGGAGGTGCAAAATGCAGTTGGTGCAGCACTACAAAGGAGGGTCCCACGCTGCCGGAGGACAACTCAGTGAGTTGAGCACCACAGGATTGAGTGTTGGGGACCTGGGCCAGGCTGTGCATGAAGGATTCTTGCAAATAGTGCAGAGAGGCCTCAGGAGGTGAAGATGACGGTATGCACAGGGGTACTGTCGTTAACGGGGAAGGCAAGCTCTTACCTCCTACAAATTTAGACAGCAGTATCTTAGGACAGTCTGTGTCAAAGGGGTCCACCACCTGTGTTCCAAAGAGCATGACAGGAGAGGAGTCCAAGAGTACCAGTCGTCGACTTAGAAGGTGCCTACAAGAGCAGGGAAGTGGCTCCGTCACTCCACAGGAGATTTCTTCGGTTCTTCTGGTGCAGGGTGAAGACAGGGAGTCCCCAGAGTGAGCACACAATGGAAACTGTTGCAGTTTCTGGCTGAAGCTGATGTTGCAGAGGAAAAGTAGCCCTTCTGGATACTTTGTTGCTGTTACAGCAGTTCCTGGAGCAGTCTGCGGTTGATCCAAGGTCAGAGGATGAACTAATAGTTGCAGATGATTCCTGTTGGAAACTTGCAAGTAGAATCTGAGGAGAAACCCACAGGAGAGACCCTAAATATCCCTGAGAGGGGATTGACTACCTTATCAGGTATGGACCTATCAGGAGGGGTATCTGATCTCACCTGCTGGCACAGGCCACTCAGATGCCTCCAGAGTGTCCCCGCACCTTGGAAAACAAGATGGCTGAAGTCTGGGACACACTGGAGGAGCTCAGGGCACCACCCTGGGGTGGTGATGGACAGGGGAGTGCTCACTCCCCTTTCCTTTATCCAGGGAGTGGGGGTCCCTGAACCGGTGTAGACTGGATCATGTAGGGAGGGCACCATCTGTGCCATGCAAAGCATTTCCAGAGGATGGGGTAGGCTACACCTCCCCAGCTTGTTACATCTATTTCCAAAGGGAGAGGGCATAACACCCTCCTCCCAAAGGAAATGCTTTGTTCTGCCTTCCTGGACTGAGCTGCTCAGACCCCAGGAGGGCAGAACCCTATATCTGAGGTGGCAGCAGCTGTAGCTGCAGTGCAAGCCTCAGGGAGCTGGTTTGGCAGTACTGGGGTTCCATGGTGGAGCCCCCAGGATACATGGAATTGGCTCCCCCATACCAGATTTGGAATGGGGACAATTCCATGATGTTAGACACCTTACATGGCCATATTCAGAGTTACCATTGTGAAGCTACATATAGGTATTGACCTATATGTAGTGCACACATTTAATGCCTTCCCCGCACTCACAAAGTCCAGGGAATTGGCCCTGGACTATGTGGGGCACCTTTGGTAGTGCAAGGGTGCCCTTACACTTAGTAACTTTGCACCTAACCTTCAGCAAGTGAATGTTAGACATATAGGTGAATTATAAGTTACTTAAGTGCAGTGAAAATCGCTGTGAAATAGTGTGTGTACTATTTCATGCAGGCTGCAATGGCAGGCCTGTGGAAGGGTTTGTCTGAGCTCCTTATGGGTGGTAAAAGAAATGCTGCCACCCATAAGGATCTCCTGGAACCCCAATGCCCTGGGTACCTAAGTACCATATACTAGGGACTTATAAGGGGGGTCCAGTGTGCCAATTGAAATTGGTAAATGAAGTCACTAGCCTATAGTGACAAATTTAAAAGCAGGGAGATCATAAGCACTGAGGTTCTGATTAGCAAAGCCTCAGTGACACAGTCAAACACTATACACAACACACACATTAGGACATAAAGTATAAGCAGTGGGGTCCTGACCAGCAGGATCCCAGTGAAACAGGCAAAAACACACTGACATACAGGTAAAAAGGGGGGTAACATGTCAAGAAAGGTAGTCCTTTGCTACATATCCCCTTTTCCCATTACAATTTGATTTGTATATTGAGCCTTTGGCATGCAGAATTAGAAGTGACCAAAAAATTGTTCCATTTATGTGTAGAAATCTATCAAGAAAGGTGGCTCTATATGCAGATGATTTGATGGTCGATACAGCAAATTTAATTCAAGCAAAACCAGCTTTGGAAGAAGTAATAGCGGGATTTGGGTGATGTATCACTGTTATCAATTATTGATCAGTATATAACTTTAAATATTTTGGCTATCTTGTCTTTTTTATGTGAAAAATGGAAAACAGAAGTTCTGAAAAGCAGACGTATCATATCACATATTATATGGAGGATAAAGACAAAAATTGTTCACTTTGGAATAAAGAGGGAACAGTAACTGTGTGGAATGTCAGAAAAAAATGAATTGCTCAACCAATATCCAGTTTATGTAACCAAGGCCTTCCAATTGTTCTCAGATCAGCTCTTATCACACATATCGAGTTGTTCTTCACATTTAAGTGACAATGACCGAGGTAGGGAGATAATTGATTTCCCTCTAGATCCTCCTTTTCCCCTTCCAATGATTTCCACCTTTTCTCTTTTTGCTATAGCTGGCTGGGATTTTGTTACCTTAAATAGCCCGTGTGTATCTGAATCCTTGCCTGTTTCTAGCTCCATTCTTACATCCATAGTTGACCTTGTTTCTCATGATCTCGCTAGTTTTGACAGCTTTTTATCAAACAATATCAAGAAGGCAGAAGTTACTCAGGCTATAGCTTTGCCCATGTCAACAATGGCTTTACAACACACTGGGCACTTCTCGTCTCTTGGAATGTAGCTGGCTTGAGGTCTAAGTATCTCTTCCCTATTGTGACCAACTTTTGACTGATTATGACATCTGTCTCTTTCCAGGGACCTGAGCCTTGGATACGATTTGAAGGTCAGATATCTCAACTTTTGTATTCCTGCACTCCATAGCCAGAGGTGTACACCATCGAAAGGCTTAACTACTTGGGTCAAAACATATTGAGCATTCAGTTGAATTTTGGGTCAGACTCAGAAATAATCATTGTTAATGTCTATGGAAGAGGAGTCAGGGGGGTATGGTATCTTGTACTCTTCATACACTTGAAAATTCTGTTGTGCAGTGTCCTTGGCAATGCCAGCTTGTTGTGGATGGTGAATTTAATGTCACCTTTGAGCCCCTTAACTCAGATGACCTCTATGGTACTCACAAGGAGGACACTATGTGGTCTGTCCCTTCTCTGGATATTTTTCCTAATAATAGGTGATGGCAGGCAGCTATCCAACTAAAAGCTTTAACTGTTGAGTTTGGGTTAAGGGCCCTTGATGGAAGGACAAAATCTGATTCAAAGGGATGTCACACGTATAATAAAGTTGATCAAACAAGTAGAATAGACTATTGCTTTTTCTATCTAGGACAGTTGTCAATTGTTATCAACGTGGCCGTAGTAAAGTGAATAGAGAGGTATCACAATTCGCTCTCTATGTCTATCCAAGCATTATGTAGTAAGATTCTTACAGATTCAGACCTTGCTACATATGCCTGATACATATATTTGGCTAATGACAAATGCTATTTAAAATGGCATCAGATGGCTGCCCAGCCTGATATATTATTGTGCAGAGAATACTGATCTTAAATCTTTCCTTACACGTAGAAAGGAGGATCACACTATCATCACTGATCAGTTGATATCATAACATATCAATTTCTTCAAGAAAATGGCAGCACATTTTTTACTACCAAAAAACTGGGAAGTAATAGAACTGGAGGGAAAAATTCCTAGTTCACTAAGGAATGCAACACATTAAATTAATCGTTGGTCAAAGCAATCAATTCTAAGAACAAAGCTCTAATTTCTACTCTTAGGAAATCATATAAGCTGGCAATCCTTAAAGTAAAGAAGAATTGGGATGAACAGAGGTGACGAGCATCAAAGGATGCATCTTCTGCTAAAGACTGCTTTAAATTGTGGTCATTGTTCCCTCAAGGCTCTGACACGAGTGCACTGGACGTCACAACAAACATTGTCCCTGCTGACTGGGCAGATTACTTTAGTCAACTTTATTCTGCTGATCCAATTAGCATGGTTCAGAAACAGCATTTGGTTTCATCTGTCTGGACTAGTCTTTCTTCCACCCAATTTTCCTACTTTCTGACGTAACTCAATCACCTGGCACTGTAAAGCATAGAAGGGTCTCTGGCATGGATGGCATGGATGGCATCCCAGCTGACCTGTTTTAACTGACAGGGAAACCTGGCCTAGTTACATTCTAGCAAAAGCTAATGCTATAGCAGCAGGGGCCCCTATCCCTGACACCTGGAAGGGTGCCATTGTTGTACCAATACACAAAAAAGGCAACAGAGCTCTACCAAGTAACTACAAGTATGTTAGCCTCTGAGATTGCCTGCACAAAGTTTTCTGCTGATATGTCCTCGGGAAAATTCAGGACTGGATGTCTGATTATGACATCCCTAGTCCATTTCAAGCTGTATTCTGCAGGAAAATGTCCACCATATAGCAAGTGTTCCAGTTATTGCTCCCATATTGGGGAATGGTCACAGTTGGTCAGGGCAACCTTTATGTATCCTTCGTAGACTTAGTCAGCTTTTGACCAAGTCACTTGAGCTGGACTATGGGAGGCTCTTTCATACATGGCAATGCCCCTCCACAATCTTCCATTACTCATACATTTACATTCTCATGTCAGGCGGGGAGACTAAGGCCAGCTGACAGATAGGATACCTGTTTCTAAGGGAGTGCACCAGGGTTGCATACTGGCACCCACCGTGATTTAAATATTTATCAACAACATAGTTGCCTTCCTGACACTTAATCCTAATAATCCTCTTCCGCCAGCATTGACCTCCCCAAAATCGACAAAGTTGTTGGAAAGCGGGATTCAAACAAGAGGGTTTAAATGGATGCATCCACTATCTAAATTAGTCTATCTCAGATGCTGATGAGCATTCACCTTCACCTAAATGCACAAGGAAACCTAAACTAGTTAGAAAGGGTAGAACATCCAGTCTAGAGACATCTGTCACAAACAGATATGGCAATTTTGGAGTTCAACCCCTGGAACAAGCTCAAACTAATTTTGACAATACAAAACCAGGCCAGAAGCCTAAACAATCTATAGCTAAAGTAAAAACTAACACCTTAGGCACTATTAATGCTTTGGAACATCTAGTTAGGTCATCCTTTGAGGTAATGATAAAGCGTTTAACCCAAGTGGAGGAAAATGTAGAGTCAATGCTCAACTTAATGAAGGCTCAGTCTTTAGGTCCAACACCTGTAATTACTCAACATTGTGGTGACACAGACTTAACCCAAAATTTAAACTCCCCCAAAGAGTGTCAACATCCACCAATTATTCCCCAGGTCACCCAACGACATATAGATCCTTGTTTCTCCACAACCAGTACTAGAAGTCTCCAACATTCAAAAGTGAACACAAATGGTTCGGAACCACAGAACAGACTGAAACCTCCCCTGGATACTTCACCAACATTAAGAGATACATTAGATCGTCCTTCCGCTGCAACTCCTTATGTGATAGTTCTTGCAAATGTCCCTACCCTACCTGTGGATAATAGGGAAAAATGGACAGCTCTGAGAAATAAATCCCTGAATTGGATAGGGACTCGTATGAAACATGGCATGACAGATTCACTCTTTGAAGATATTAAAATGGCCAGAAGGGTAGAATGGGTGGGCAGAAACCACAAAACACCAAGAGGCGACTGCGTGGTACTTTCGTTTAAAACCCCAAAATTGGTTGAAGACATTTTGAGAAATTTAAGTCCGCAACAGATCTCCGATCATGGTATTTCACTGCTCCCTCGTTTTTTTTTAACAATTTTAACGCAAGGCATGATCGACCTAGCCTTAATTCTGTA
Source organism: Pleurodeles waltl (assembly GCF_031143425.1). Lineage (NCBI taxonomy): Eukaryota > Metazoa > Chordata > Amphibia > Caudata > Salamandridae > Pleurodeles > Pleurodeles waltl. The sequence goes on from NC_090439.1 coordinate 360,619,924, forward strand.
AAACAACAAAGTAGATCTGAATACATGGTCCCTACCAAAAACAGATTTCATGCCCTTTCCCTGGAAGAAGTTGATTCACTGTCAAAAGATCAGGTTGCTGGCAGGACTAGGCTTATACTGACAAGCTCTGCGCCTGATCTACTGAAGGGTGGTGACGGTTTGGTGGGAAGTATGGGAGACGAAAGGATGGAAATGAAAAATTCACCTAGACAGGATGTTATTGATGAAACTCGAATAGGTGGAGTTCCTGTTCAACTGGCCACTTCCACATCAACTCCCATATTTCACATAGAGAGGGAGACAAATATCTCCTCACCAACAAGGAAAGTAACACAACATGCACCCGCGGGATCAATTGATAGTACGTGAATTAAAAAATAAAGCACAATTGGTGATTATTCATTTTTATAATAATGCCCCCCAACAAAGATTTTCATCTATACTTAGGCTATTGCAGGAAGTTCTGGACTGAGCATGTAATTCCTCACATAAAGAGACCTTTATCATGTGGGGGGTGATTTTAATACTCATCTGTGTCCTCAAATTGACGAGAAACCTTGTTCTTTTGGCAAAGGTGGAAATTATGACTTATTTCACTTTACACACAACCATTATGGTAATTTGCTGAACGACGTATTATTTAAATTTGACCTCCTTTTCTGTAATAGTCTAAATGATGGTAACTCACAGCTAAAACCTACCTTCAATGGTAGATGTGCTAATACAATAATTGATTTTATATTAGTGTCTAATAATTTTGATTTTGCACATCTGAGTATAACATTTACGACATCGTGCTCAGTGACCACCATCCCCACAGTTTAAGCCTTGTACTGCCTCAAGCTATAAATAAACATAAGGGTTCAGCACAGAAGGTAGTGAATATTGAACTGGGCGCAAGGAATGGTTACAGCATTCGGTAGTCGCAGTTTGAACCTATAGGCTTTATAAAACAACTGTTGAGTAAATACACTAATGAGTTTGAAACTTGCCTCTCAGACAACACCAGATCACAGGCGTGTATTAAAGCATTCACTGCAATCACTACTGGAATAAAACAGTCTCTCATAGCAAGCATGGTTAAACCCAGATCACGGGGTGACAAAGGGGCATGTTTATACTCCGTTTGCGCCGAATTAGCGTCGTTTTTTTCGACGCAAATTCGGCGCAAAACTAACGCCATATTTAGACTTTGGCGTTAGACGCGTCTAGCGCCAAAGTATGAGGAAAGAGCGTCATTTTTTTGCGTGAACGCCTTCCTTGCGTTAATGACATGCAAGGTAGGCGTTCCCGTCTAAAAAAATGACTGCGCTGCAAATGCGTCGTATTTATACTCCCGGGCAAAAATCACGCCCGGGAGTGGGAGGGCCAAAAAACCCCACATTTGCGCCGGATTTTAGCGTCTGGGTCAGGGCAGGCGTTAAGGGGCCTGTGGGCTCAAAATGAGCCCACAGCTGCCCTCCCATGCCCCCAGGGACCCCCCCTGCCACCCTTGCCCACCCCAGGAGGACACCCAAGGCTGGAGGGACCCACCCCAGGGACATTCAGGTAAGTTCAGGTAAGTATAATTTTTTTTTTTTTAATAATTTTTTTTGGCATAGGGGGGCCTGATTTGTGCCCCCCTACATGCCTCAATGCCCAATGACCATGCCCAGGGGACATAAGTCCCCTGGGCATGGCCATTGGGCAAGGGGGCATGACTCCTGTCTTTACTAAGACAGGAGTCATGTAAATGGCGTCTGGGCGTCGTTAAAAATGGCGCAAATCGAGTGGAGGCGATTTTTTGCGTCAACCTGACTTGCACCATTTTTAAGACGCCCTAGCGCCATTTTTCCCAACGCCGGCGCTGCCTGGTGTACGTGGTTTTTTTCCACGCACACCAGGCAGCGCCGGTCTGCTTGCGCCGGCTAACGCCATTCAATAAATACGGCGCCCGCATGGCGCTTCAGAATGGCGTTAGCCGGCGCAAAACTTTTTGACGCTAAACTGCGTTAGCGCAGTTTAGCGTCAAAAAGTATAAATACGGGCCAAAGGGTGGTTTGATAGTGAAAGTACACAAGCCCATAAGAGACCTAAACAGTACCTACAAAGTCAAAATCCTGACAAACATGAAATTACTTCTGTCAGGAAAGAGTATAAAAAGGCCATAAAAATAGGAAACAGAACTTAAAAAATGAGGCATGGCATTCTCTTCACGACGCAAGTCTTAGGAATGACAACATCAAATTCTGGAGGATAGTGAACTACCCCCTCCTGTGTGATGGAACTCCACCAACTATTGAAATAGCCATCACAGAAGAGGAGTGGGTTACCTATTTTTCCAGAATATACTCCTCAAAAAACCTAGTCCCAGACTCAAATGTCCATACATTGGATTTTCACCCTATTACTCAACCATTTAGTTTAAATGAGGTCACTGATTCTATCAACGCTAGTAAGAGTGGAAAAGCACCAGGCCCAGATGGAGTCCCAATTGATATTTATAAGTCCAATGTCTTATTGTGGGGCCCATTATTGACACAGGTCCTACGAGCCTGTTGTGCCACAGTCTTTATTCCAACCTGGGCAGAGTCCATCATTGTCCTAATATTTAAAAAAGGAGATCACCAAAATCCAGCATGTAATCGACCAATTTCACTGCTTGATACCCTCGCAATGATTGCTGGACGCATTGTCCTAAATAGTTTGCGGGGATAGGCGGGAAGTCAATAATACTCTTTTGGACCTACAATATGGCTTTAGGGCTGGGATAGGGACTGTGGAACAGGCCCTGAATTTAGATATTATAAATGGTAAATATACGAAGGCCAAGTCAGGAGCCCTATATCTTGTATTTGTGGACCTGACTTCAGCATTTGACTGTGTAATTCACAGCAAACTTTGGTCCATCTTACTGGACATGGGGGTAGATACTACAATAGTTCATTTTATTAGGAAATTTTATTCTGGAGCCAGTGGGTACGCTATGGGTCTCAGGGGGAATGCACCTCAGCCTTTCCTATAAAGCGGGGGGTGTACGTCAAGGCTGTGTTTTAGCTCCCCTATTGTTTGCTTTATATATTAATAAATTAGAGGATATTCTATCTACTGCTTGTAGAGATCTTCCACAAGTTGGTCCCCAAAAGATCCCAGCACTCATGTATTCGGATGATGCTGTTTTGATAGCACATACTCCAGTAGCTTTGCAGCGATTGTTAACAACTTTTAATAACTACATGGAAGACTTAGGTCTTAGAATTAATCACTCTAAAACCTTTTCGATGATCTGTGGCATAAAATCTGCAAAAAAATCTCAAGTCATGTTAAAAGGCTTGAAACTAGATGACACAGAAACCTATTAATATCTAGGTATTATGTTTGATAATAAAGGTACTTGGGGGCATATTTATACTCTGTTTGCGCTGAATGTGCGTCAAAATTTTTGACGCACAATCGGCGCAAACCCTGCCCCATATTTATACTTTGACGTCCGACCCCGCGGGCGTCCAAATTCCACCATGTGCGTCATTTTTTGGAAGGGGGAACCAGCCTTGCGTTAATTATATGCAAGGTAGGCGCTCCCTTCCAAAAAATGACTTTAAGGCCTGTGCCCCATATTTATACTCCGATGTCATTTTGACGCACAGGAGGGGGCAGGCCTTAAAAAACGGCGCACAGCCTGATGGGCGCCGTTTTTTAACGCCTGGGTCGGGGCAGGCGTTAAGGGACCTGTGGGCTCAGAAGGAGCCCAGAGGTGCCCTCCCATGCCACCACGGACACCCCCTGCCACCCTTGCCCACCCCAGGAGGACACCCAAGGATGGAGGGACCCATCCCAGGGAAGTTGAGGTAAGTTGGGGTAAGTATTTTTTTTCGTTTTTTTTTGTGGCATAAGGGGGCCTGATTTGGGCCCCCCTACATGCCACTATGCCCAATGACCATGCCCAGGGGACATAAGTCCCCTGGGCTTGGCCATTGGGCAAGGGGGAATGACTCCTGTCTTTGCTAAGACAGGAGTCATGTCAATGGAGGTTGGGCGTCAAAAAAAATGGCGCAAATCCGGTTTGAGGCCTGAATTTTGCCTCAGACCTGACTTGCCTCATTTTTTGACACACAACCCCCATTTTCCCATACGCCGGCGCTGCCTGGTGTGAGTCATTTTTTTTGACGCACACCAGTCCACAGCGCCGGCTAACGTAATTCCATAAATAAGGTGCCCGCATGGCACGTTGGAATGGCGTTAGCCGTCGGTAAAATTTTTGACGCACAACTGTGTTGGCGCAGTTGTGCGTCAAAAAGTATAAATATGGGCCTTGGTTGCAAGCCATGAAGTCTAAAAAACTACTATTTACGAAAACTATTATGGCTGTAAAAAAAAATTCAAGAAGGTCAGTAGGGCTACTCCTAAAGACATGATGGCAATCTATAAAGCAAAATGTGTTTCTGTTGCAATGTATGGGGCAGGCCTCTGGGGATATAGGAAATGTAATGCCCTACAGCTAGCCAAAAATGATTTTCTAAAGTCCATCTTAAGTGTGCCAAAATCTACCTAAATTTTGGTGTGTCCTACAGAAATGGGGGCATTATACATCACAGATTTAATAAGCTTTCAACCAAATCTACTTTGGCACAAAGTATGGACCTCTGACTCTGCTAGGCTGAATAGGGCTGTCATAGAAGATGCTCAATTATTAACCCATTGGCTGCAAATCCCATGGCTGAACTATATAAATAACTTTCTAACGGACCTGGGCCACCCTCAGCTATATTTTACTCCATAGAAAATGGAAACATTTTCTAGGAAAGATTTGAAAAACATCTGTCTTACCTATTTGGCTGACTCGAGGTGGGCCATTGAGTAAAAGAAATCTAGTGTAAGGAGGAATCTCCTGTTGCAGAAGTAGATGGCATGGAACCATATTTAAAAAATGTATTGAACTCGAGGCATCGATATGTCCTTACACGCCTAAGACCAGAGACTTTTCATTGTCTCGTCAGTTTTCCGCTTACCAACGACTGGACTCCAGCCCTGGAAAAATGCCCTTGTGATTCAGTGTCTGACCAAAATACAATGCATATAGTCTTTTTTTGCAAATTTTAATCTGATTTTAGGAAAGTGTTTGTGACTCCACTTTTAAATTCCATGCATTTTAAACAATGTCGCCCAACTTTTACTTATTTGCTGTCCCTTCCATCAATCATGATTCGCAATGGATTAGCTCTATATTTATATGCAGTAATTAAGGCCAGATCACATCATTAGGCAAATCAGGGAGGTCTCTTATTTCTATATCTTTTTAGTCAGGTTATTAGTTCCCATTTTTAAATACACTGTCTTATTGACTTTATATTGTTTTTTAGAAATATATATGAATTCTATTATATGGTATCAATTGTTGTATGTTTTGACCTATTTTATTGATCTATTTTATGTGATAGCTGATTGGTGCTATTTGTATGTATTACCTACTTTTATGATTGTGAGATACAATCGAATAAAGAATGTTTGATGATGAGAGCCTTTCCCATCTTTTATTTGTTTATCCAGTAGATGCCTCTCCTCGTGGAAAGTGACTAGCTCCCAGCATGCAGACTTTTAGGTGTCCTCAGCCACTCAGTTGCTCTCCATATTCTTAGGACGGGTACTCGACCGGTCGACCTGGCTCCATGGGGCTTCCTAGGTGAAAAACCCTTCTCCTATTACAAAAAGCCTTAAGTTGTTGGGTAGCAGGTGTTGCACTTTTGATTAATGATGTACTCTAATTTTACATTGATTTTAACTAATAGCTTTAGCTGCATTTTCTGCAAAAGCACTGATCACATGGTGTGTAATTTGCCCTCAGGCTATACCCATGAGCTTAATAATTGCTTATGTTTTATTGTATGTTTATATTTATTTTTGTATTCTGTTTGTCTGTTTTATGGACCTGGAGGCTGAAATAAAGTTTTTAAAATATAAAAAACGAATTGCACAACTGATGTTGTTGTTTTTTGCCTACAGCAACAGCTATACCTTTGGAGAAGCTTGTTTTTGATATCAAAATGATTTGCTTATTTAAACAGCAAAAACATGATTTATTTCTATAAGGAGCATTGTTATCTGTTTGAGCAGTGAGTATCTGGTTGTAGCTGTCAGTTGAAAGAGTGTGTAGGCAGGTGAAAAACTGTGTAGTTAGTCCACATGAGCTAAGTTTGTCTTAACTGTCCTTTCAGAATGTCTGGATCTACAATAATTCTACATTCCTTAAATGGATGTAACGCACTGGTTGTTCCTTATATCCCCAACTGAACTCCTTTCTGCAAATGTTATTTTATTTTAACTGACTCTTTTGCCACCTAACCTGCCAGAAAAAAGACTGATAAGGGAAATATTGTTTACAGGCTACGGAGGGTAAAACAAAAGGAAAAGAAGATCTACGGACATCAAATGGCAGTAGGCAAATGAATCAAAAGAGGAGGAGGTGTTTGTGCCTGCTGATCAATGTGAGAAAAAATGTTGTAGCTTAGTTAAGTTTGTTGTTTTGTTTGTTTTGCAGTTGTTGTTCTTGCTTCTTAATGTAGTTGATGTTTGTAATGTTGTTAAATTGTGCTTTGTACTAAAATGTTTACATTTACTACTGGTTTCTTTCCTTAGTAGCTTTTTAAATATTTTAATAATATTACAGTCTTGTAATGTTCCTTTAATGTTGCATCTCCATCTTCAGGAACTGTAACTGTATAATGTACTAAAGATAGAGTAGTGCTGTAGTATAAAGTTTTGTTTTACAAGAGAGAGGTTCAAGCACAGAAGCACATGCATTCTTATAGAGTACTAAGCACTTCTGTTAGCTGGTGGAGATGGCAGTTCTTTTTCACATCTTCTGATATATGCTTGCCACACTGAACAGAAGTTTAAGTGCAAAGGTCTGTCTCTGTGTACACCTTACTACACAAGGCTGTCCCCATAAGGAGGTGACTGAGAGAGTGGTGAGTTTGTCCTTACATTCAAATATGTACACTGGTTGTACATCTGTCATTCAACAGAGATGCTCAGCAGAAATGTCTCAGCAGAGATGCCAGTCCCTAACAACACCAACTATACATACACATCAGTCAAGAGAGAGATCTAAGGATAGGCTCCAGTCCCTTCCTATTCCCTACTAGATGCACCCGTCTCCCAGAGAGAGCTCTCAGCACAGTGACCAGTACCTCCCCATCTATGCCCAACTGTGTTCTGAAAATGGAAACTGGCTTCTACACTGAGACCTAAGTGCTCAGTGTTGAGGCCAGTCCTTCCCCACACTGCATTGCACATCCTTGTTGTTCTTGTAAGAGGTCTCAGTGAAATGGCAAGTTCCTATTATATCCTAATATGCAGAATGGTTATCCTGTGGTGAGGTATTTCTGAAGAGTCCATTCTCTCCTCTCTCCCTGCTATATACTGTTGCCATAGTGAGGAAAGCTGAGACTAAAGTGGTAAATTTTTCGTAAAATCCTAGGAGAAGGAAGTAAAAGTTGTAAGTGCTGTAATGAAGGAGAATTACATTATGTGACTTAAAAAACATTACTATCTCGCAAGAGTGTCTCGAGATCATGGAAGCTAGGGTGGTGGTATGGAAAATTGTGTATAGGGAAAGGTGTCAGTGCACAGCCTTATGTGTTGAAATTTTCTATTCTGCACATTGAAGGAAACAGGCCTTTTGTACAAGAGAAATACACCTAATGATCAAGCTAGCAAGACTCTTGCGGGACTCTGAGAAATACATGGCTGAGGGTAGGCATTTGGGTGCTCCCAGATTTGCTTCACTCTTGAAGGATTGTAAAATGAAAAAAAAGTAGTGGGGTAAAGAAACTCTGTCCCAAGAGAGAGGTTTTTGTTGAGACTGTTGTGTGTGACACTTGTGGGATCGCGAATAGTAAAGTATAGTAAATGAATTCTCCATACAAATTTGTTATGCATATTCTGGTGCTTGTTTTTGAGAGAAAGTGTGTGAGAGATAGGTACTGTGATGAGTAGATGGTTTATTGTTATAGGGGGTCACATGTAAGATTACTGGGCCTATCATGAGGTATTTTACGGTACTGCACAAGTCTCACAAGACCCTAATGGTGAGAAGTACAAAAAAGAGCTAAGGCTCAATCAATAGTTACCATTCTCATTAAACAGGTGGGGAAATGCTGTGATGTGATTGCGTACAAAATTAGAGATAGCTCAGTTTGTCCTTGCTGCTTCGGAAAGAAGGAAGTCTCTTCAAGTTGTGCCCAGCATAAGTTCATTTATATGGCGTTGAACGAGACTGGTGAGACTGGCCCATATAATACTTAGCACAAGCTAAATTAGGTTGCCAATAGTAGATATGCCCAAAATTAGGCTCTTTGCTGACTTCTTTATATATTTAAAACCAGAGATCGATAACATACAAAGGGTGTTGGATAAAATAAAAGAATTTACTCAAATAAGGGGCTATAAGACTAACAAAAGTAAAACGGAGGTTTACCTATTTAACACAGCAACAGAGAATCTTCCTACTGCCTTGCAACAGCAAGTTAATTCATCCGAACTCATTATGTATTTGGAAATATATGTCACAAAGAACTATGATCATTTATTTAATCTAAAGTATGTCAGAACACTTAAAAAAAATGCAAACACTTTTGGACAGATGGATGGTTCTCCCATTGAATCTGATAGGGAGAGTCTCCTTAATCAAGATGTCAATTCTTCCTCTTTTTTTTTTATTCAATAATCTGCTGATAATAGTAAATAGTTCCTATTTTCATGAATTGGATTAATGATACAAAGTTTTATATGGAGGAAAAAAAAACAAGGGTGAGGCTCTCAGTCGTGCAACTCAATAAAAACCAAGGGGGCTTGACAATTCCTAATTTTCAAGTTTATTATCAGGCTGCATTACAGGGTACACCGGCACAATATTTGGATAGCAGAGAAACCCTGGAAATATTTTTGGTTGATAGGATGATAGTAGAATCAGCAATAAGTCTCCCAGCATTTATCAAAACCCCTAAACTTTAAAAAAAAACTCAATATAAATATATTCACGATCTTAGGAAAAGAGCAGAGATTTTAAGTAAAACACATCAAATACCATTAGGTTAGGTCTACTTACAATTGCAGGAGTGTAATCACTTTGGCCTTCACCTTCCAGAAATGGTGATACCCCAATGGAATGGCAAAGGGTTCAAAGAGATAGGGGATTTTCTTCTAAGAGCCAGATACATAACTTGTGAGGAGGTCGCAATAAGGTTGGAGAATATGGCAAGTCGACTCTTCTTGAGCTTTTTTCTTATCTCGCATTTTGTTAGTACTAATATTACCTTGGCAAGTACTCAAGAACATCCAATATGGAAGGCTCTAATTAGGAGTAAAATAGTGGGTACAGGTAATTGGTACAGATTGCTAATTGATCAATCTGCCCCTGAATTAATTACAGAGGTCAGGGATTTACAGAACAACACCATGTGTAATTTCTAGTGACGATTGGAGAATTATTTCAGAAGTTGGGTACACATCTTTGAGGGCAGCCAACTATAAAACAATGTCTTTCCTTTCCAGATGGATGGCTTACTACACTCTAGAGACGATACATAAAATGTTTCCAACAATTCCTGATTAATGCTTTCGCTGTCCTCAGAAGGGTCAGTGCAATTGGCTACATATTTATTTCAACTGACCTAAATTAATTATGTTTTGGTTAGAGATAAACAAGGTAATAAATCACAGCTCTAACTTAAGGATTGTGATAGAGCCAAGCATAGTTCGGTTTGGAGGATCTAAGAAAACACGCCAATTAGATAAATATCAACAATACTTTATTTCCATTGCCTTTGCAGTAGCTAGATCTTTATTACTGCTGGTTTGGTGGACTAAAACTATTCCTACAATCCAGAACCAGTGGAATAAGATGTTATGAACCAGAAAATATGAGGAGGTGTACTCAAAACAAGTCAGGAGTATAAAAAGGTTTACAGCTATAGGGCAGTATTTAGTGGAATAGATAGAGTAGTAATGCTTCACAACTAGTTGGAATACAGGGGGTTGAAGTAAGAGTTGTTCATTATTGAAATGTTAACTCCATACAAAATGATTGAAACCTGGACGAGTCTATATATTTGGAAGTGGCTAAAGGGTTGTTCTCAGTGTTTTGTTGAATCTATGATCAAGGCAAACAGAGCAAATATTTTCTACAAATACAACTAATTGACCAATGTGAAGGGACTAGAGGAGGACATAGTGATCCGACCAGCCGAAGTAAACGATTCATTATTGCTGAATGACACTTATGTATAGTTCCTGTCTTATTTTTTTAATGTTTGTACCTGAAGTGAAAATAAAATAAAATAAAAAGATTACTGGGCCTATCACGAGGTATTTTATGGTACTGCACGAGTCTGCATGGGGAGAAGTAAAAAAAGGGCTAAGGCAATATCAATAGTCACCATTCTCATTACACGGGTGGAGAAATGCTGTGATGTAATTGAGTACATATCTAGATATCACTCAGTTTGTCCTTGCTGTTTTGGAAAAGAAGGAAGTCTCTTTGAGTTGTGCCCAGCAGAAGTTAATTTATGTAGCGTTGAAAGAGACTGGTGATTTGCCTTTAAGAAAGAACTCCAAGTTCAGGTGTTTAGCTATATATTTTTTTTAAAACTTTGTTGTGAAGTGTTACTAAAAAGCATATTTATACTCTTTTTGCCCCAAAATTTGCATCATTTGTTTACGCTAATTTGGCACAAACTCAACTCCATAATTATATTTTGACATTAGACACGTCTAACATCAAAATATAGGAGTTTCACCATTTTCTGATGGGTGAACCTATCTTGAGTCAATGAGATGCAAGGTAGGCGTTCCCATCCACAAAATGGTGCTATCCCCATTGCTTCATATTTATCCCCTGTACTAAAATGACGCAAGGTTGGGAGGCGGGGCTAAATAATAGTGCAAAGCTTGCTTAGCACCATTATGTAACACTTGGGTCAGGCCAGGTGTTAGGGGACCTGTTGTGCCATTTCAATGGTCAGACAACATGCAATAGGTCCACGGGTGCTCTCCACAAGCCCCAGAACACCCCACACCTACCTGAGGGACATCAGAGGATGGGGGACCCTATCCCAGATAAGTCCAGGTAAGTATTTTTAATAAATATTTTTTTTTGCCATCGGGGGCCCTAACTTGGGGCTCCATGCATGGCACAGGGTGCAGTGGCCATGCACAGGGGACACTTGTCTCCTGTGCTGGCCATTGGTGTGGTGTGCATGACTCCTGTCTTTCCTAAGACTGGAGTCATGTTTTTGGTGGTTGTACACCAGGAAATGGTGCTAGTCTGGTTAGAGGCATTTTTTTACTTCTAACCAAGCTAGCGTCATTTTTTGAGGCACCACCTCCTTCTTCCCTACCGCCACCCGGCTAGCATAATTTTTCAGGACACTAGCCGGGCCTTACCGCCGGCTTGCACCATTCTATTAATATGACTCTCTATATGCGTCTGAGAATGACGCAAGTCGGCGGTAGAGTTTTTGATGCAAAACTTAGTTAGCGCAGTTTTGCACCAAAAATGATTAAATGGGCCTAAGTGTACTAATGTTGGTACACATATTCTACAATATGTTTACAGAGTGAAAAGTTGTTTTGGGAGGTGTCCATGTGTTAATATAGGTTTTGAGAGCTGTACATTAGAATGTAGAGAGATGTGACCAAATTTTTAAGATTGTGTTTGAAATCTACAAACTGTGTTTACTTGTAAGTGAATGAGGCAGTATTTCTTAAATTATAAAACAACAAATGTAATAATCCAAGCTGGACTGTTGTTATGAACCTCATCAAATGTACGCATTAGCCTCATGGAATGCTTTACTGGTGATTGTTTAGAGTAAAAAGCTATGGTGAGTGTTAGCAAAGATGCCTCAAAAGGAATGTGCTACTTTATACGTTTTTATGAAATGAGGTTTGATGGCATGTTATAATTTATTTGTGGAAAAAAGTTCCTTTGGTGAGGATGTGGAATATTTCAGGAGAAAGGAATAACAAGTTACTGGTACATTAGATGCAAATATGCAATTGTTGATGAAAAAGATAAAAATGTTTTGAAAAAAATACTGATGTGTCCCTGTTATCAATTATTGACCTGTATGTAACTTTTTTCTTTTTGATTATCTTGTCTTTTTTAGGAGGAAAATGGGAACTTGGCTCTGTGGAAATAATTATCAACTTCAACTGCACATTTAACTCTGAACGAGCTGGGCTTTGTGAACCGCATATCTAGATATGCTGCTTTGCCAGCAGATCTGCTATAACATAGTACTCATCTAAAGAGTATTTGACAGGCTGAGTTGGTTAAAGCACTGAAAAAGAGGTGGGTCCTACATCAAAATGCAGTAGACAAATACAGTGAAGGGGGGGGTATTTTTAGGAGGTAGTTATAAGTATCACAGAAATGTCATGTATTTTAAAGTTATTTTTTTCATGTTAGAGTTGTTGATATAATTTGTTAATGTAGTTGCTGTAGTTATTGTATTATTGTTAAATTGTTTTGTTGCAACAAAAAAGTTTAAACTTACTGTGGATTAGTTTCCTTAATACTTAATATAAATTTCAAAAATGTTATAGTATTGAAAATTTCAGTAAAACTGACAGTGCCAAGCTCAGGAACTGTGAATATGCAATTACATGTATATGTATATCAATGGTACTATGTTCATTTTTTGTCGTACAGAGAGTTGGTAATAGAGGAGACAATTATTTTGCAGTGCATTTACGGTTACTAGTTATGCAACAGTGAACTGTTGCATGTTGTAGTATGGGTTACAGTAATGCAAGAGCAGAATCTTCACACAGAGGTAAGTGCATGTTTCTACTCTAGTACACACTGCTATTAGCTGCTGTACATACCTGTAGGAAAGTACCATCTTTCTTTCCATGTTACCCCCAATTTCTACCTGTTTGCCAGTATGGTGTGCCTGTCTCACTGGGATCCTCCTAGTCCGGACCCCAGTGCTGATAGTTTGTGGCCTAATGTGTGTTGTCAGTAGTGCTTAACTGTGTCACTGAAGTTCTGCTAACCAAACTTCACTGCTTATGCTCTCTCTGCTTCCACATTAGTCACTATAGTTTAGTGACTTCATATTCCAATTCCAATTGGCACAGTGCCCCCTCCTTATAAGTCCCTAGTATATGGTACCTAAGTACCCAGGGCATTGGGGTACCAAGAGATCCTTACGGGCTGCAGCATTTCTTTTGCCACCCATAAGGAGCTCATACAAACACTCCTTCAGGAATGCCACTGCCGCTTGTGTGAAATAATGCACAAGCTATTTCACAACCATTTTCACTGCACTCAAGTAACTTAGAAGTCACCTATATGTCTAACCTTCATTTACTGAAGACTAGGTGCAAAGTTACGAAGTGTGAGGGCAACCTTGCACTAGCAAAGGTGCTACCACCCTGCCAAGGGCCAATTCCTCAGACATCGTGAGTGCGGGGATACGATTACACACGTGCACTACATATAGGTCAATACCTATATGTAGCTTCACAATGGTAACTCCGAATATGGCCATGTATGGTGTCTAGGATCAAGGAATTGTCCCCCCATTCCAAATCTGCACCCCCAGTACTGCCAAACCAGCTCTCTGGGGCTTGCACTGCAGCTACAGCTGCTGCCACCTCACAGACAGGGTTCTTCCCTCCTGGGGTCTGAGCAGCTTAGTCCCAGGAAGGCAGAACAAAGCATTGCCCTTGAGAGGAGGGTGGAACACCCTCTCCCTTTGGAAATAGGTGTTACAGGCTTTGCCGGGGGAGCTTCTGGAAATGCTTTGAGTGGCACAGATGGTGCCCTCCTTGCATAAGCAAGTCTACACCGGTTCAGGGACCCCTATTCCCTGCTCTGGCATGAAACTGGACAAAGGAAAGGGGAGTGACCACTCCCCTGTCCATCACTACCCCAGGGGTGCTGCCCAGAGCTCCTCCAGTGTGTCCCTGGCATTAGCCAGCTTGTTTTTCAAGGTGTGGGGACCATCTGGGGATCTCTGAGTGGCCAGTGCCAGCAGGTGACGTCAGAGACCCCTCCTGGTAGGTGCATACCTAATTAGGTAGCCAATCCCCCTCTCAGGGTTATTTAGGGTCTCTCCTGTGGGTTCCTCTTCAGATTCAGCTTTCAAGTTTCCTCCAGGAATCCTCTGCAACTTCTGCTTCAGCTTCTGACAGTCAGATCAACCACAGACTGCTCCAGGAACCGCTGTAACTGCAACAAAGTATCCAGAAAAGCTACTGTGACCTGGAAACTTCTGCTCCAGCCAGCAACTGCAACAGTTTCCAAGGCATGCACGCTCTGAGGACTTCCTGCCTTCACCCTGCACCAGAAGAACCAAAGGAATCTCAAGTGGAGTGATGGAGTCACTTCCCTGCTCCAGTAGGCACCTTCTAAGACGACGACCGGTTCTCTGGGACTCCTCTCCTGGTGACAAGCATGCTTTCCGGAACACAGGTGGTGGACCCCTTTGACCCAAACTGTCCTAAGGTCCAGCTGTCCATATTTGGAAGAGGTAAGAGCTTGCCTTCCCGGTTTGCAACAGTACCCTTGTGTACTGTGCCACCTCTAGTTCCTGGGGCCTATGTGCACTATTTGCAAGAGTACTTCATGCACAGCATGGCTCAGGTCCCCAGCACTCCATATTGTGATGCACAACTCGCTGAGATGTTCTCCGGCGGTGTGGGGCCTTCTTTTGTAGTGCTGCAGCAACCGTAATTTGCACCTTCTTTGTCCCCGTGTCCTGAGACTCCCGCGGGTGCTGCCTGGTCATCTGTGGGTTCCCTCCAGTGTTGGGAGCCCCCTCTGCCTCTTCAGTCCAAGCTGAGGCCCCCAGGTCCCTCCTGGGTCCAGGCCGCTCGTTTTTGACGCAAACTGTGACCTTGCTTGAACCAAGGCTTGTTGGACGAATCCAGCACTGCAACTTGCCTGCATTCAACATCTCGACGTGGGACATCTCCTGCACCATGCAGGAACCCGCAGCCATCTTCTTTGGTGCTCCTCTGCAGACTCTACAGTCTACTAGGTTGGCAGGGGCTCCTGTCCTTCCTGGAATCTTCTGCGACTTCTGAACATGGTCTCCTCTCTTCTCAGGTCTTCAGGTCCAGGATCCACAATTTGTTGCTTGCAGTCTTACTTAGTTCTTGCAATAACTCTTATCACGACTTGTAGTGTGTCCTGAGGAAACTTGCAGTACTTTACTGCTATGTTCCTGTGCTCTGGGGTGGGGTATTTTACTCACCTTTGTTGTTTTCTTACGCTCCCATCGCCCCAGAAGGAGTATTGTCTCTAAGATATTTTTGGCCTTGTGTCACTAAAATAAAGTACCTTTAGTTTAGTAAAACACTGAGTATTCTCTTTTATTGTGTATAAGTTCTGTTTAACTATAGTGGTATTGCAGGAGCTTTGCATGCCTCCTAGTTCAGCTTAAGCTGCTGTGCTACAGCTACCTCTAGACAGCCTAAGCTGCTAGAACACTGATTCTATTTCACTAATAAGGGATAACTGGACATGGTATAATGTGGAAATAACTAGGGTACCCACTACAAAACAGGCCAGCCTCCTACAGTGGTGTGCAGCAGTGGGATAAGTACTTGCAATTGCTTTACCACTTTGTTACTAGTGCTTTTCACAAGAAAAGTTTACTCCAATACTTAGAGGTATGCATAATTGTATCTAAAAGTCATTTCTAACTTTCTAAAACTTTTCTGAAAAGTTATTTCTTTTCTTTAAAAAGTTAGGCCTAATAGTTGACTAAGTTTTTACTCTTTTTCCTAAACCCTTTCTGTCAACAAGTCTGGTGTAGAGGCTACCCACAGAGGTGTGAAAACGACTTATTAAAGTTTGAATTTTAAAAGTTTGAGGGGTCTCTGCATTGGAAGAGGTTTAAGGATTGGGAAGAACCCCAATAAGAAATTCCTTTTAAATCTCCTGCAGGATGACCAGGGACTTAGCACTGGTCAGGTACTGTCAGAGGGGGAGGTAGAGGAAGATCCTAACCAGGTAGACTCAGGAGAGTATTCTGATAATCCTGGGGAAGGTCTTTCCACAAATCTTTCCCTCAACAAACCCCATAGTGTAGCTGTGTGTGGGAAGGGGTCACACACAAGTAGGGTTCCCTTCACACCTAGAGGCCAGGTAACTACGGTGACTCAAGTTAAGGAAAGACCTACCTCTGCCAATTCCAATGTCACTTCTGTCTCAGAGGTGTCACACACATCTGACCCTCAGAAGGAGAGGGAACTCAGAAAGCTGAGGTTAGAGGAGGTCAGACTAAGGCTACAGCAGCAACAGTTGGCCTTCGACAGGGAATCCCTAGTTGTGGAAAGGGAAAGACAGGGGTTAGTATTAGTTCCCCATGGTGGCAGCAGCAGTAATTTCAGGAACTCCAGTGTTAGGGAACCTACATTTGATTACAGAAATCTACACAAAGTTATTCCCCCTTACAGGGATGGGGATGACATCCCTAAATGGTTTGCTGCACTTGAGAGGGACTGTAAAGTTCAGTAGGTCCCTCAAGCACAGTGGTCTGCAATCGTATGGTTGTCTTTCACTAGCAAGGGGGGAAGACAGACTCCTTATTGTCAGGGAGGATGATTCAAACAACTATCACATTCTCAAAAGTGCACTCTTCGGTGGTCTGGGCTTAACCACTGAGCAATATAGAATAAAGTTCTGAGAGTCCAGAAAGGAGTCTTCACAGGATTGGATAAACTTTGTAGACCGTTCAGTGAAGACCCTAGAAGGATGGTTAAATGGCAGTAAGGTGACTGACTATGAAAGCCTGTATAACTTAATTCTGCAATGACATACATTGAACAATTGTGTGTCTGATTTGTTGCATCAATATCTTGTGGGCTCAGATCTGACCTCTCCCCAAGAATTGGGAAAGAAGGCAGACAAATGGGCCAGAACAAGGGTGAGAAGAAAAGCTCATACAGGGGGGTGACAAAGACAGCAAGAAGAAGGATGGTGAGTCTCATGACAAAGGTGGGGACAGAGATAAAAAATTGTCAGAGTCTTCATCAGGCCCACAAAAATCCTCTGTGGGTGGTGGGTCCAAATCCTCTTCACACAATCAGAAAAAGCCATGGGGTTACTTATGTAAAAATAAAGGCCATTGATCAAGTGACCCCATTTGTCCAAAGAGAAACACCAAGCCTCCCACCACCACAACCCCCACTGCTTCCACTAGTGCCCCTAGTAATGGCAGTGGTGGTGGGAAGAACACTACTAATAGCCAGTCAAAGGGTGTAGCTGGGCTCACTTTTGGTAATGTAGTGGGGGTTGTTTGACTAGGGAGACCACTGAGGCTGTTTTAGTGTCTGATGGTGGCATTGACCTTGCCACCTTAGATGCTTGCCCCCTTAATATGGATAAGTACATGCAACTACCCCTAATAAATGGTGATCAGGTTGAGGCCGACAGGGACACAAGTGCCAGTGTCACTATGGTGATGCAGAAACTGGTAGCCCCTGAGCAACACCTACTTAGTCATCAGTACCAAGTGACAGGCACACATAACAACACTGTTAGCCACCCCATGGCTGTTGTGAATCTCATCTGGGGGGTGGTTACTGGTCCAAAGAAAGTTGTGGCATCTACTGACGTACCAGTAGATTGTCTCTTAGGAAATGATTTGGAGAATTCATCTTGGGCTGAAGTGGAGTTGGAGGACCATACAGTAATGCTGGGCATTCCAGAGCATTTCTTTGTTCTTACTGGGGCTCAGGCCAAGAAGCAAAGAGGTAAGGGAAACTTAGATCCTGGAACAATGGACCAAGTGCTACCAAAAACTAGGGGTAGAAAGGGCAAACCCTTGTCCACTATCCCTCCCTCGCCAGATGATTACCCTTTTGATGAGGAGGAGTCAACTCCCTGTGCAGAACCTACACCAGAGGAGCTTGAAGCTGACACAGGTGAGCTTTTGGGTGCAGGGGGGCCTGCCAGGGAGGAACTGAGTGTGGCACAGCAGACCTGTCCCACACTGGAGGGTTTCAGACAGAAAGGTGTCATACAGCAAAATGGGGATGTCAATGATGCCCACAGAGTTTACTGGGAGAATAATCGCCTCTATACTGAGACAGCGGACCCTAAACCTGGTGCCACCAGGAGACTGGTCATCCCTTTACAGTATAGGGAATTCCTCCTAACTCTGGCACATGACATTCCTTTGGCTGGACAGTTCAGGCAAAGTAAAACATGGGACAGACTTGTTCCTCATTTTCACTGGCCTCATATATCAGAGGACACTAAGGAGTTCTGTTGCTCCTGTGTGACCTGCCAGGCCATTGGCAAGACTGGTGGCACCCCAAAGACCCCCTTAATCCCACTACCAGTGGTTGGGGTTCCCTTTGAGAAGGTAGGGGTTAATACTGTTGGCCTCCTTGACCCTCCAACAGCTTCTGGCAATAGATTCATCCTTGTGGTAGTGGACCATGCCACAAGATATACAGAAGCTATCCCCTTAAGGACCACTACAGCACCTGGAGTGGCAAAGGCCCTCCTAGGTATATTTTCCATGGTTGGCTTTCCTAAATAAGTTGTATCAGACAGAGTTAATAACTTCATATCTGGATACCTCAAAGCTATGTGGAAGGAGTGTGGTGTAACATACAAATCCACCACCCCTTTTCATCCACAAACAAATGGTTGGTTGAGAGGTTTAATAAAATTCTCAAAGGCATGATCATGGGACTCTGAAAAACTCAGAAAGAGATGGGATGTCCTCTTGCTATGCCTCCTTTTCGCCTACAGGGAGGTACCCCAGAAAGGAGTTGGCTACACACCCTTTGAACTCCTCTTTGGTCACCCTGTTAGGGGTCCCCTTGCTCTTGTGAAAGGTATGGGAACAATCATTGAAGCCCCCTAAGCAACATAGTGTGGACTATGTACTTGGCCTAAGATTCAGAATGGCTGAGTACATGAAAAAGGCCACTAAAAACCTTCAGGCCAGCCAAGAGCTCCAAAAGTAATGGCATGACCAGAAAGCTGTCCTGACAGAATAGCACCCAGGACAGAAGGTGTAGGTATTGGAGCCTGTGGCCCAAAGAACACTCTAGGATAAATGGAGTGGACCCCATCTCATTGTGGAGAAGAAAGGTGAGGTCACCTCCCTGGTAGACCTTGGCACTGCCAGAAGTCACCTTAGGGTACTTCATGCCAACCGCCTTAAACCTTACTATGATAGGGCTGATTTAACCCTACTCATAGTCACAGATGAGGGGCAGGAGGAAGAAAATAACCCTCTCCCTGACGTCTTCTCCAATACTGAAGCCGATGGCTTAGTGGAAGGAGTGGGCTTGCAGACTGCCTCACAGAAGAGCAGAGGGAGGACTGCAAAAACTTCCTAGGGCAGTTTTCTGACTTTTTGTCCCTCATACCTGGTACAACTACCTGGTGTGATCATACAATTGATGCTGGAGACAGTTTGCCTGTCAAAAGTAAGATTAATAGGCAGCCTGACCATGTCAGAGACTGTATTAAATCTGAGGTACAGAAAATGTTAGACCTAGGAGTTATTAAGCCCTCTAATAGTCCCTGGGCCAGCCCAGTGGTGCTTGTCCCCAAACCTCATTGCAAAGAAGGAAAGAGAGAATGCGGTTTTGTGTTGACTATAGAGGACTTATTACTGTAACCAAAACTGATGTTCACCCTATACCCAGGGCAGATGAGCTCACAGATACACTGGCTTCTTCCAAGTATCTAAGCACCTTTGATCTGACTGCAGAGTATTGGCAGATCAAGTTATCAGCGGATGCTAAAGCAAAAACTACATTTTCTAGCATAGGAGGGCATTACCAATTCACAGTTATACCCTTTGGTTTGAAAAATGCACCTGCCACTTTCCAGAGGCTGGTGAATGTAGTCCTCCAAGGTTTGGAAGCTTTCAGCGCCGGATACTTAGATGAATTGCTTTTTTTAGCTCCACCTGGGATGACCACCTGGTCCACCTATGGACAGTTTTGGAGGCCCTGCGAAAGGCAGGCTTAAACTATCAAGGCTTCAAAGTGCCAGATAGGATAGGGGAAAGTGGTTTATCTGTACCACCTGGTAGGTGGAGAATAGATTGAGCCACTACAGGTGAAGTTTCAGACAATTATAGACTGGGCTCCCCTTACTACTCAGACCCAGGTCAGAGCCTTCTTAGGTCTCACTGGGTATTACAGGAGGTTCATTAAGAACTATGGCTCCATTGTTGCCCCTCTTAATGACCTCACTTCCGAAAAAAATACCTAAAAAGGTATTGTGGACAGCCAGCTGTCAGAAAGCTTCTGAGGATCTTACGCAGGCTATGGGTACTGCACCTGTCCTAAAAGCCCAAATTGCTCCCAAAAATTAATTGTCCAAACAGATGCTTCTGAAGTGGGGGTTGGGGCAGTGTCATCACAGCTTAACTCAGAGGGCCAGGATCAACCTGTTGCTTTTATCAGTAGGAGGTTGACCCCTAGAGAAAAGCGTTGGTCTGCCATAGAGAGGGAGGCCTTTGCTGTGGTCTCGGCCTTGAAGAAGTTGAGACCATACTTATTTGGGACTCATTTCATTGTTCTAACAGACCACAAACCTCTCTTTTGGCTAAAACAGATGAAAGGTGAAAACCCTAAATTACTGAGGAGGTCCATTTCCCTACAGGGGATGGACTTTACAGTGGAGCATAGAACTGGGAGTACCCACTCCAATGCAGATGGACTCTCCAAATATTTAAACTTAGAAAATGAAGACTCATCTGGGCAAGGTTAGCCTTATTGTCCCTCATTTGGGTTGGTTGTATAGGAAAGTATCACCTTTCTTGGCATGTTACTCCAGATTTCTACCTGTTTGTCAGTATGTTTTGCCTGTCTCACTGGGATCCTGCTGGTCAGGACCCCAGTGCTCATAGTTTGTGGCCTAATGTGTGTGTTGTCAGTAATGCTTAACTGTGTCACTGAAGTTCTGCTAAACAGAACTTCAATGCTTATGCTCTCTCGGCTTTCAAATTAGTCACTATAATTAGTGACTTCATACTCCAATTCGAATTGGCACACTGGGACCCCCATTATAAGTCCCTAGTATATGGTAACTAGGCACCCAGGGCATTGGGGTTCTAGGAGATCCTTGTGGGCTGCAGCATTTTTTTGCCACCCATAAGGAGCTCATACAAATCCTTTCACAGGACTGCCACTTCAGCCCGCGTGAAATAGTGCACAAACTATTTAACAGCCATTTTCACTGCACTTAAGTAACTTATAAGTCACCTATAAGTCTAACCTTCATTCACTGATGGCTTGGTGCAAAGTTACTAAGTGTGAGGGCACCCTTGCACTAGCAAAGGTGTCCACAAGCTATCCAGGGCCAATTCCCCAGACTTCTTGAGTTTGGGAATATCATTACATGCCTGCACTACATATAGGTCAATACCTATACTGTATGTAGCTTCACAATGGTAACTCTGAATATGGCCATCTAAGGTGTCTAAGATCATGGAATTGCCCCTATTCCAAATCTGGTATGGGGGCCAATCACATGCATCCTGGGGGCTCATCGATGGACCCCCAGTACTTCCAAACTAGCTCTCTGAGGCTTGCACTGCAGCCACAGCTGCTGCCACCTCGCAGACAGGGCTCTGCTCTCCTGGGGTCTAAGCAGCTCAGTCCCAAGAAGGCAGAACAAAGCATTTCCTTTGGGAGGAGGGTGTTCCTCTCCCTTAGGAAAAACGTGCTACAGGCCTCCCAGAGCCTCTGGAAATGCTTTAAAGGACACAGATAGTGCCTTCCTTGCATAAGCCAGTCTACACTGTTTAAGGGACCCACAGTCCCTGCTCTGGCGTGAAACTGGACAAAGGAAAGGGGGTGACCAAACAGGGGTGGTGTCCAGAGCTCCTCCGGTGTGTCCCTGGTGTTAGCCATCTTGGTTTCCAGTGCCATCAGGTGACATCAGGGACCCCTATTGATAGGTGCATATCTGGTTAGGTAGTCAATCCCCCTCTCAGGGCTATTTAGGGTCTCTCCTGTGGGTTCCTGTTCAGATTCAGCTTGCACGTTTCCTCCAGGAATCCTCTGCTACATCTGCTTCCGCTTCTGTCCGTCGGCTCAACCGCAGACTGCTCCAGGAACCACAACAAAGTATCCTGAAAGGTTACTGTGACCCTGCAACTTCAGACCCAGCCAACAACTGAAACAGTTTCCAAGGTGTGCACGCTCTGAGGACTCCCTGCCTTCGCCCTGCTCCAGAAGAACTGAAGGAATCTCCTGTGGAGTGATGGAGTCACTTCCCTGCTCCAGCAGGCACCTTCTAAGACGAGGACCAGTTCTCTGGGACTCCTCTCCTGGTGACGAGAGTGCTCCCTGGAACACTAGTGGTGGACCCCTTCGACCTAGACTGTCCTAAGGTCCAGCTGTCCAAATTTGGCAGCGGTAAGAGCTTGCCTTCCCGGTTTGCGACTTTATCACTGTGCACCACGTCATCTCAAGCTCCTAACTCCTCTGTGCACTATTTGCAAGAATCCTTGATGCACAGCGTGGCCCAGGTCCCCAGCACTCCATCCTGTGATGCACAACTTTGCTGAGTTGTTCTCTGGCGGCGTGGGACCTTCTTTTGTAGTGCTGCAGCAACTGCAATTTGCACCTTCTTTGTCCCCATGTCATGGGACTCCCGTGGGTGCTGCCTGGACATCTGTGGGTTCCCTCAAGTGTTGGGAGCCCCCTCTGCCTCCTCAGTTGGAGTTGAGGCCCCAGGACCCTTCCGGGTCCAGGCAGCGCCATTTTGACGCAAACCAAAACCTTTCTTGAACCAAGGCTTGTAGGATGAATCCAGTGCTGCAACTTGCCTGCATCCAACATCTCCATGTGGGACATCTCCTGCATCATGCAGGAACCCGCAGCCATCCTCTTTGGTGCTCTTCTGCAGACTTCTTCTAAAAGAAGAATCCTCTTTTTCACCATCTACTAGGTTGGCAGGGGCTCCTGTCCTTCCTGGAATCTTCTGGGACTTCTGAACTTGGTCTCTTCTCTTCACAAGTCTTCAGGTCCAGGAATCTACCATTTGATGCCTGCAATCTTGCTTGGTTCTTGCAATAACTCTTATCAGACTCCTGAGGAAACTTGCAGAACTTTACTTCTACGTTCCTGGGCTCTGGGGTGGGGTATTTTACTCATCTTTGTGGTTTTCTTACACTCCCAGCACCCCTCTACCCACTACACTTGCCTAGGGGGAATTTGTGATTCAAACTCCACTTTCTTAGTATATGGCTTGTGTTGCTCCTAGGCCTATTGCATCATGTTGCATTCTATTGTATTTTCTACAGTTTGCACTATTCTCTGACTATTTACTTACCTGATTTTGCTCTCTAGTGTATATGTTGTATATAATACTTACCTCCAGAAGGAGTATTGTCTCTAACATATTTTTGGCCTTGTGTCACTAAAATGAAGTACCTTTTTTTTGGTAACACTGAGGCCCTCATTGTGACATTGGTGGTAAGCGCCGCTTACTGCCATGCTGAATACCGGCAACATACTGCGACCGCGGCGGTATACCGCCACTCGTATTGTGACCCACACATAGAAATCTGCCACTATACAGACACACACACAAGTCCGCCAGACCAAAGGCCAGTGATAAAATGGCAGTACCAAAACCCACACCATTATGCCAACAGACATACACCCACAGCATTATAATCCACCAGTCACTGCGGCGGACATTCAACCGTAGTAAACCATTGGCGGAACAAAATTCACACACTGAAACAAAACACCATTACATTGGTCAATTTAAATAACACACACCTGACACCCATTCACACAACAAACCCACACACCAACACCACTATAAAACACACACCTACATTACCCACAACGCTTTACGACTACAAACAACTTACAACAGAGAGAGAGACACGGGAGGAGAACCCACAGAACCAGAGTCACAGAACACCATCACCCATAAACCATTCACGCTCCTCACAGCACACACCCCAACACATCACCCAACACACAGTCACACACACCACACACACTACACCCATGGCACCACAAAGACACCACAGGTTCTCTGAGGAGGAGCTAAGGGTCATGGTGGAGGAAATCATCCGGGTAGAGCCACAACTATTCAGAGTCATGGACAGGGTGAACGCCGTGGGACAGCAGCCCAGAACAAGGGATGACATCAGGAAGAGGTGGAATGTCCTACGGGGGAAGGTGCATTCCGTGGTTGCAAGACACCAGAACGCTGTACAGAGGACTGGGGGTGGACCCCCACCTCCTCCCCCACAACTAACAACATGGGAGGAGCAAGTCTTGGCAATCATGTATCCAAAGGGCCTGTCAGGAGTAGCAGGAGGACTGGACTCTAGTATGTCAAATCTTTACTACATTCTACCCCCCTTCCTGCATGCCATTACATACCCCCACCCTCACCCTCACTCCCATTCAGTCTATTACCTCACACACCCCACCATCACAACCCACCCCTCCCACAACCAAGCCCTACATCCAACACCAATGCATGGACACCCATCACAGACCTATATGGACACCCATCATCAAAGCATGCACACTTGAGACAATCACCTAGCCCACCAAATCACCACTCATTCAAGGCTAAGCTTCCAGGGCAATAACAACCTCAGAAGGCAACACACACCCATGCACAAGATGGCACATGCAGAAACAATAACACTGCATTTACATCCCTACAGGACCCCCACACAACATCACCGGAGAGGAGGTGCCAGCAACATCCAGTTCCCCCCCAGAAGAGGCCCACAGTGATGACAGCAGCTCTGCACGCCTGGATCAGGATGACCAACCTGGCCCATCAGGGACATCTGGATATTCGGTTACCCAGGTACAGTCCCTATCTCCACAGAGCCTTCCCCCTAAGGAAACACCAGCACAGCCACCACCCTTCGGGCCCATACCACTGTCCCCAAGACACGTCAATCAGTAGTGTGTCCACCACTACAGGGACCCTAGGCAACCCCACAAACAGAGGAAAATCAGGGACCTGGGGTCAGTGGAAGTGGGCAAACGGTTCACAGGACAGAGCACAGGACAAAAGGGAAGCTGGGAGGACTGCTGTGCCACAGGGGGAGTACAGGCCCAGGGAGCCGACTCTTCATGAGGCACTCACCAACATCCTGGGAGAATACCACCATTCCCAGGAGACCATGGGCCAGATACTGACAAAGTTGCAGGAGACCCAGTGGCTGCAGGAGGGACAGTACCTGGGGATCAGGGAGGACCTGAGGGACATCCACACCACCCTGGCCACCATTGCAGGGGTGCTGGCTGACATGGGCAACACCATGAGGGAGGCAGTGGCACACCAACGGGCCCCTGACACTAGCCACACTGATGAACAGCCTTCCACCTCCGCTGACGCTAGTGGAAAGGAGGCCCCGCTACAGGAACAACAGGCCAACAGCATCCCTTCCCCTGCAGAAGGAGAACCACCCCGCAAACGGCCCTGTGATCCAGGCAGAAGCCAGAGAACATTGCCAAGAACCCCGCCATGAAATAAGACTCTCCTGATTGTCACCCTTGTGTCCCACTCTGTCACCCTGTCCACCTTGAACTGCCATTGCTCCTCTTCCTATGCCCCCTTGGATAATGCACCTGTGATACAAATAGACTGGACCCTATCCTGGACTCTCCACCATCACCCAGGCCAATTGCACATCCCCATTTACTTCTCAGCACTGAAATAAACACCCTTGGAAAAAACAAGTATGGAGTATGTCATTTGATTTAAGGCTGTAGTTTTTTAACACTCATTAAACATTGCAAATAGACTGTACAGTGCTGTATACATACTTATGACCTGTAATGTGCTGCAGTCAATACACCAGGAGCCACAGGAGGGCTCAAATGTCTGCAAATAGACATGTGAAAGGTTACAATAAGTGGCCCTTGTAGTGTCAACAGCAGCCAGCCAGAGAAAAATCACGTCACAAAGCAGCAATGGAAGGTGAGGTTACAGTGTCTTACCTGTATGTCACTGAAAGTACTGTTGTATTATAGTTGTTCTGTTGTCCACATCCTCTTTCTCTGCCTCCTCTTCGTCACTGTCCACAGGCTCCACCGCTGTCACACGACCATCTCCAGCCTCCTCCTCCTGCAGAAAAGGCACCTGGAGTCTCAAGGCCAGGTTGTGCAACATGCAACAGACAACAATGATCTGGCAGACCTTCTTGGGTGAGTAGCAGAGGGATCCACCAGTTAGATGGAAGCACCTGAAGCTGGCCTTCAGGAGGCCAAAGGTGTACTCAATGATTCTCCTTGTTCACCTATGTGCCTCATTGTCACGTTCATCTGCCCTTGTCCTGGGATTCCTCACTGGGGTCAGTAGTCATGGGAGGTTGGGGTAACCAGAGTCACCTGTAAATATCGAGGGATACCTGTTAGCCAGACACTCACCCATAGGGCCAACACCACACCCATATTTCAACAGACACTAGGTGGGGAGCATGGGCTCACCTATTAGCCACACCCTGTGCCTCTGGAGTTGAGCCATTACATATGGGATGCTGCTATTCCTCAGGTTAAAGGCATCATTCACAGACCCAGGATACATAGCATTCACATGGGAGATGTACTGGTCCGCCAGGCACACTATCTGCACATTCATAGAGTGTTAGCTCTTTCGATTTCTGTACACCTGTTCTTTTCTCTGGAGGGGACAAAGGCAATATGTGTTCCATCAATACCAGCAATTATGTTGGGGATATGTCCCAGTGCATAGAAGTCAGCCTTCACTTTGGTCAAATCCTCCACCGGGGGTAAAACGATGTAGCTGCGCATGTGTTTCATCAGGACAGACAACACTGTGCTCAGCATATTTGAGAACATAGGCTTTGACATCCCTGCTGCCATGGCCACTGTCGCTTGGAAGGAGCAACTTGCCAGAAATGGAGCACTGATAGGACTTGCACAAGAGGGGGGATCCCAGTGGGGTGATGTATAGCAAAAATAAGATCTGGCTCCAATGGGGCACACAGCTCTTGGATTGTGGCCCTATCAAGTCTGTAAGTAAGGATAATGTGCCTGTCCTCCATTGTTGCCAAGCCCACCAGGGGTCTGTACACAGGGGATGTCTCCATCTCTTATTCATCCACAGTGGTTGAACCCTTGAATGTCTGTCATTCCCAGGGTACTGTTGTACTACAGTATTGGCCTCGGCTCTCTTACGGGAGCCAAGAGCAATACCATCACAATGTTCCCACCAGTCAGCCTGTCAGAACATCGTAATACAATATTCGCCAGTCAGCCTGATGGGAACATTGCAATACAATAGGGGGGTGCTGCCGGCATAACAGCAGTGTCCTCCCCGCAAGTTTAGCGGTCGGCTCATCCGATCGCAAAATTCATAATGAGGTCCATAGTTTTAAGTATAAATGTAATTGCAACCCATACTTTACTTTCACATCGTAATTTGCACAAGTATTATGCACAAGGCACTTCACAGAATAGAGTCCAGTCTTTCTACACATTATACAATGCAGAGTTATCATGCAAGACTTGTCAGGTAACAGAGCAGTTTCTCCCCAAAATCTACTGTGCATACCTGTCAGCTTGAGGAAAGATATGAGTTGAAAGCTGCATTTTTCTCAATCCCTCGTGTATCCACCCGTTACACTGGTAAGAGGTGTTAGCAGAGAGATGACTCCCTTTCCAAACAGCACTGCATATTAGTGTTGTTCTAAGGAGAAGTGAGAGGCCAGAAGCCACTGCTTCACTACACTGTTTTGTGAGTCCAAGTTGTCCTGGAGATAGGTGTTAGTGCAGAAAACAATGTTTTCCTACATACTCTGTCATGCTGGGGTGAGCTGTTAGTGAACAGGGAACTGCATTGTCACATACTAATAAATATGGTTATTTCCCTGGAAGAGATGTCATGACACAGGTTAGTACTTGTTATACTTAGTATGGAATAATGAGGTCTTACATGTGAGGTGAGTACCATTCCCACCTTACTATGCATACTACTGAGCCTGGGAAAGGTGTAAATGGACAGGCAGTGTCTTTTTACACACTACTCTACACACTAGTTATCTTCATGCAATGTCTTAGAGGAGAGGCCATTCTTTTCCCATAGTCTAATAGTGGGGATTATAAGGGACAACTACATTTTCCTCTAAAGTGTCTTTACGATCTCACAAGAGTCTGAGGGACTGCAAGAAAACAAAGTGGATGAGTAGCGAAAATCTGGTGCATATAAATTGTACCTATTACAACAGGATATGTTCAGTGAAAATTCTAATTCCATTATAAAAGTATGCTTTTGCATGATGCTTATTAGCATAAAGCTGCAAACATTCTCCTTTCACAGTGGATGCAGAGGAGTGCCCGCTTCGCTCTTGTAAGTGTCTATTGAGAGTTATTAGGAAGAAAAAAAGGGGAGCATAGTACAATCATACATAATGAAAGAATGTCTCAAAAAATAGATTTTTCAGTTAACATTTTTGAACAACTGTATTTTTGTGCATTATAACTTTTTTTGTATTTATTTAAAAAGTTACAACAAAACAAGACATTGGGAGTAAATCAAAAAAGTAACATCTCCTTCATAACAAAAAGGAGAAAAAACTAGGAAAAACAGGTTAATAAAAACGACTGCCTAGGTGGACGTTTATGATTCTGGACAACCCTGTCATGTTCAGCCTTGCTTGTTTCAGAAGAAAAAAATATCTCTTTGCATAACCACCAATGAAGGGCTTTGTTCAGGTAGGCAGGGTTGTTATCTGCTTGATATTTGAGTACCTGGGCAGGCACAGTGTCACCAGGTTAAAAAGATGTGGCTGCCCCTGTTGAGTTACCAAGCTCTTCAGTATGGACTAACTCAGTCTGAGCAAGGTGTTGAGGTTGCACAGCCCTCAAATGTTGCCACATTCCAGTAGAACTCATGCTATATAGCATGTTCAAGCTGCCCCTACTGAACTCTTTTTTGGATATTTGCAAATCATATATTGGCAGATACTTTCTCAAACCAGGCCTCATTTCAAGACATTGCCAAACCTATGACCTCTTCTGTAGCTGAGGTGGCTGTGTTGCAGGAATAGGGTTCTCATCTGAATCTGAGGATGACATCTGGTCACTGAGAATCAGCAAAGTCAGAGAGCAAGCCAAAAATGTGTAACCACAGGAAAATCAAATAGGCAAATGAAGCAGCAAGGAAGGATGGTTTATTTGCTGCAGATCCATATGAACCAACCACAACCCTTCCTTGGGATGTCTTCCCTCTCCTGGGTGTCTTATAGGTGTCTTGCAAGAATCCCTCAAGATTGTCAAAAACAGAGAACTTTCTTAATATTTCAAATTTAATAATACATAAAGGCCCTACATTATGTTATTGGCAGTAAATTCTGAATACTGCCGCAGTGACGGCTGCCAACATACCACCGCGGAGGCAAACATCTGTACGCCAGATAATGACACACAAACACCAAACAAACAGAAACCTGTCACAACCACAAATCTGCCAGTCCCAATGAACGCGATAAACTGTCAGAACTAGCACCCATACCGTTACACCACCAAAACAACGCCCTCCAAATAATGACCCAAGAATCACCACAGCGGACAACGGCGGTAAACAATTGGCGGTGCACACTGCCACGGATGAAATGGCCTCCCAAAAACAAAATAAGACAACATTGGCCAGAACAAAAAAACCACACCTGACACAAATGAACACACTCCACGCACTCACCAACACCACCATAAACCCCCCCCCAAGTCACACACAAACATTTACAAACACAAAAAGACAGCTACACCTTGCCACGCCAATCCAAGAGACAACTGCACACACACACCGCAACTATCCATACACGCGCTGTAGGAAGGTAGCATCTTTCTAGCATTGTTACCCCCACTTTTGGCCTGTTTGTGAGTACATGTCAGGGTGTTTTTACTGTCTCACTGGGATCCTGCTAGCCAGGACACAGGTGCTCATAGTGAAAACCCTATTTGTCAGTGTGTTTTATATGTCTCACTGGGACCCTGCTAGCCAGGACCCCAGTGTCCATAGGTTGTGGCATGCAAGTGTATCCCTGTGTAGTGCCTAACTGTGGGGGTCATTCTAACCCTGGCGGTCGTCTGATGGGAGCACCGCCAACAGGCTGGCGGTTCTCCCATGGGCATTCTGACCGCGGCGGTACAGCCGCGGTCAGAAACAGGAAACCGGCGGTGTCCCGCCGGTTTCCCGCTGCCCTAGGGAATCCTCCACGGCGGCGCTGCTTGCAGCGCTGCCATGGGGATTCCGACCCCCTTACCGCCATCCTGTTCCTGGCGGTGAAGGATGGCGGTAACGGGTGTCATGGGGCCCCCTAACAGGGCCCCACTAAGATTTTCAGTGTCTGCATAGCAGACACTGAAGATCGCGACGGGTGCAACTACACCCGTCGCACCCTTCCCACTCCGCCGGCTCCATTCGGAGCCGGCATCCTCGTGGGAAGGGGTTTCCCGCTGGGCGGGCGGGCGGCCTTCTGGCGGTCACCCACCCGCCTAGCGGGAAACTCAGAATAACCGCGGCGGTCTTTTGACCGCGCAGCGGTATTCTGGCGGTTCCCGCTTGCCGGGCGGCTCCCGCCGCCCGCCAAGCTCAGAATGATCCCCTGTGTCACTGAGGCTCTGCTAATCAGAACCTCAGTGCTTATGATCTCTCTGTCTTTAAAAATTATCACTATAGGCTAGTGACCATTTTTACCAATTCTAATTGGCACACTGGAACACCCTTATAATTCCCTAGTATATGGTACCTAGGTACCAGGGTATTGGGGTTCCAGGAGATCCCTATGGGCTGCAGCATTTCTTTTGCCACCCATAGGGAGCTCAGTCAATTCTTACACAGGACTGCGACTGGAGCCTGAGTGAAATAATGTCCACGTTATTTCACAGCCATTGTACACTGCACTTAAGTAACTTATAAGTCACTTATATGTCTAACCCTCACTTGGTGAAGGTTAGGTGCAAAGTTACTAAGTGTGAGGGCACCCTGCCAAGGTGCCCCCACATAGTTCAGGGCAATGTCCCCAGACTTTGTGAGTGCCGGGACACCATTACACGCATGCACTACATATAGGTCAATGCCTATATGTAGCTTCACAATGATAACTCCAAATATGGCCATGTAACATGTCTAAGATCATGGAATTGTCCCCCCATGCCAAATCTGGTATTGGGGTGCCAATCCCATGCATACCCGGGGCGCCACTGCAGCTACCACTGCTGCCAACCCACGGACAGGCTTCTGCCCTCCGGGGATCTGGGCAGCCCAGTCCCAGGAAGGCAGAACTAAGAATTTCCTCTGCGAGAGGGTGTTACACCCTCTCACTTTGAAAATAGGTGTTAAGGGCTGGGGAGGAGTAGCCTCCCCCAGCCTCTGGAAATACTTTGCAGGGCACAGATGGTGCCCTCCTTGCATAAGCCAGTCTACACCATTTCAGGGATCCCCCAGCCCCTGCTCTGGTGCGAAACTGGACAAAGGAAAGGGTAGTAACCACTCCCCTGTCCATCACAACCCCAGGAGTGGTGCCCAGAGCTCCTCCAGTGTGTCACAGACCTCTGCCATCTTGAATCCAGAGGTGTGAGGGCACAATGGAGGCCTCTGAGTGGCCAGTGCCAGCAGGTGACATCAGAGACCCCTCCAGATAGGTGCTTACCTGACTAGGTGGACAATCCTCCTCTGACGGCCATTTAGGGTCTCGCCTGTGGGGTTCTCTTCAGATAACGAATGCAAGAGCTCACCAGAGTTCCTCTACAAATCCCTCTTCAACTTCTGCCAAGGATCGACCACTGACTGCTCGAGGACGCCTGAAAAACTGCAACAAAGTAGCAAGAAGACTACAAGCGACATTGTAGCGCCTAATCCTGCCGGCTTTCTTGACTGTTTCCTGGTGGTGCATGCTCTAGGGGCTGTCTGCTTTCACCCTGCACTGGAAGCCAAGAAGAAATCTCCTGTGGGTCGACGGAATCTTCCCCCTGTTAACACAGGCACCAAACTTCTGCTTCACCTGTCCACTGGGTCTCCTCTCATCATGACGAGCATGGTCCCTGGAACACAGGACCCCTACATTTCAGTGGTTCATATGTCCAAATTTGGTGGTGGTAAGTCCTTGCCTCCCCATGCCAGACAGTAATCCTGTGTACTGCATAAACTGCAGCTGCTAGGGCTTCTATGCACTTTTGCAAGGAATCCTTCGTGCACAGCACAGCCCAGCCTAGGTCCCCAGCACTCCATCCTGCATTGCTCAACTTGCTGAGTTGACCACCGGCTTCTTTTGTAGTGTTGAGACGAACGGCATGCTCAGTTTTTTTGAACCTGTGTTCAAGTACTTCTGCGGGTGCTGCCTGCTTCTGTATGGGCTCTCTGTGTTGCTGAGCGCCCCCTCTGTCTCATCTTCCAAGTGGATATTTCCTGGTCCTTCCTCGGCCTGGGCAGCACCCTTTTCTTTCAAC
Source organism: Pleurodeles waltl (assembly GCF_031143425.1). NCBI lineage: Eukaryota > Metazoa > Chordata > Amphibia > Caudata > Salamandridae > Pleurodeles > Pleurodeles waltl. The sequence goes on from NC_090439.1 coordinate 360,652,366, forward strand.
TCTGACCTTTGCAGCTAGCAAGGCTTGTTTGCAGTCTTTCTGCATAGAAAAAACTCTGCTTCCTCCAGCACGCCGTGGGACATAATCTGTGGAAAGAAGTTCCTGCCATCTTCTGTTGTTGCAGAATCTTCAGCTTCTTCCACCCAGAGGCAGCCATTTTGCACCTTCATCCGGGGCTTAGTGGGCTCCTGCCCCCCCTGGACACTTTTGTGACTCTTGGACTTGGTCCCCTTCCTTTACAGGTCCTCAGGTCCAGGAATACATCTTCAGTGCTTTGCAGTCAGTTGTGGTCTTTGCAGAATCTCCTATCACAACCTTAGTGTGTTTCTGGGGAAGTAGGGTAAATTACTCCTACTTTTCATGGTCATGGGGTGGGGTATTTTGGACACCCTTAGTGTTTCCTTACACTCCCAGCGACCCTCTACACACTACACTAGCCCTGGGGTCCCCAAGTGGTTGACATTCCATTTTCTTAGTACATGGTTTGTGTTCCCCTAGGCCTATTGCAATCTATTGTAATCTACAGTGTTTGTACTGCTTTTATAACTGCTTACTTACCGGATTTTGGTTTGTGTGTATATTTTTATTTATTTTACTTGCCTCCTAAGGGAGTATATCCACTGAGATATTTGTGGCACATTGTTACTAAAATAAAGTACCTTTATTTTTAGTAACTCTCAGTATTGTGAATCTTATGATATTGTGCTATATGATATAAGTGGTATAGTAGGAGTCCAGGAACCAATGATGATCAATGCTGGCATTGATGGTGTTCACCGCTGCAGACGTGACCGCCAATTTCTTTCTACCCCTTCACTTGATTCCTGACTTTCAACTGGATGACATATCCATTGTGTGTGCTGCTGTGACCTGTGTCTGGAACCTGTCATGGCCCGTGCTACAGGGGAAAGGGCCCCAGCCTTTACGTCGGATGAGTTGGGGAGGCTCGTGGATGGGGTCCTACCCCTGTATGAGCAGTTTTATGGGCCTCCACACCAACAGGTGAGTACATAATGGGTACGTTGCATGCGACATGGCTGCATGTAGATGTATGTGTGTGCTAGCAGTGTGTCATTTGGGGGGGAAGGCTGCGAGTAATGTGAATGCAGAGGTAAGGGTCATATGTGTGCTTGATTAGGGACAAATGCAGTATGTGAGCCATTTGTTTGACAGGCTGGATTGCCTAGTTCATTGTGTCCCTCTGTCTGTGTTTCCTCTGCAGGTCAGAGCTAATTAGAAGAAGGGGTTGTGGTGTGCCATCACCAAGGACATGCGGACCCTGGGGTCCACAGCCAGAAGAGCACCCACTGCAGGAAACGGTGGGAGGACCTGAGACACTGGGCCCGGAAGACTACAGAGGCCCAGCTGGGGACGGCCTCCCAATGAGGGAGGGGTGCCCGTCAAAGCTTGACCCCGCTAATGGCCCGCATACTGGCGGTGGCCAATCTTGAGTTGGATGGATGCTTGAGGGTAGCACAGCAGCCCAAAGGAGGTGAGTACAGTGTGTGTGGCATTCACTTTTTTGGTGCCTGGCATGGGATGGGATTTGGGAGCAACGTTCTACTCAGTGCATGTCCCAATATGCCTGTCTGCCCATTTCTGTGTGGACCTGCTCAGTTATGTAGGGTGGTATCCATAATTTGGTATTGCTAGGAAGCTAGCATGCCATGTCAGACAGGGCTTAGTTGGTCCCAGTAGGTGTGCAGATGGTAGTGTTTGTGTTCCTTCCTGCTGAAGTACCTAGGCAATGGTTTGTCACTATGGTCTATCCTGTGTACTGTTAGTCCTGGAAAGTGATTGTGATGTGTATGTCATCTGTGCTGTTGGTGCTTTGATTGTCCCTGTGCTCCCTCTCTTTCTCCCCCCTCTCCTTTTGTCAACCTGTCCATGTATGCATTAGCATCATCTGGCGAAGCATCTCGGGCACCGTGAGTGAGGGAGCTGCAGCTCACGGGACCCAGGAGGCAGAGTCCACCAACGTCGAGGGGACCAATGGGATGGAGAGTAAATGGAGCACCACGGGGAACACTGGAGCTGATACAATTGACTGTGATACCTCCTCCTATGGAAGCTCCCTGGTGGTAGCGGAACCCCTGGGACCTGCCCAGCTAGAAGATCCTCCACCACTCCTGTACCAGCGCCGCCCTCCCAGTAGTTCCCCACCCAGTTGCCTGTGCCCTCTCACCCCTGAGGGTGAGCTTCTACTTTACCCTAGGCACCTCAGGCCCTTCCACAGTCAGCCCTGCTGCACTCATTGAGGAGGCTATTGACCTCCTGAGATCCATCTCTGCAGAGCTGTCAACTATAGTAAATTTCATCCAGGTGCTGGCATCCCAAATGCATCAATGCAATGCCTACCTGGAGGGCATTCACAGTGGCTTGGCAGCCCTACAGAGATCATTTCAGGCTCTGGCCTTCTCTGTGGTGTCAACCAGTGTCCCTGTTTCTTCAGTCCACCGTCCAACTACCTCTTCCCAGTCCATGTCTCTTCTCTCCCAACCCATCCCATGCACATATTCTGACAAGCATGCACCCAAAACAACAGACAGGACTCACACTGACAAACATAGGCAGCACACTTCAGTCCACAAGCACACACGCAGCAAACAAACAGATGCACACACATCAACAGCCACTGCATCCACTGTCTCCCCATCCTCCTCCTCCCTCAAAGTCACATCAACACTCAGCCTGCATGCACTGCATCAACAGTCCTAGATCCTGCCACCAGTACAGCCTTGCCCACAGTCACCACAACAGCAGACCCGCAGACATGCACCCCACACTCCACATGCGCAATCACCACTACCACCACCTCATGTAGCACACCCACCTCACTTGCAGACACCACCTCAACATACATCTATACATCCTATTTGTCCTCCCCCACCCTTTCTGCCCCCTCCAAAGACACATAAACACTCCCACTCAGACACCCAACAGCCATCCACCTCACACACGTGCACTGTCCATGCACCTGCACCCAAGTCCAGCACACCTCCTCCTCCAACAACCACTCCCTCTACCTCCACTCCATTCCTCCTCCCACACCCTGCCCCATTGGCCTTAAGAAGCTTTTCCTTTCCCACCTCAACCTCTTCCCTCCCCCACCCCCCATCCTGCCTGTAAGAGAAAAGTCCTACCTCCCCAGCCCAGTACCTCCAGCTCTGAGTCGACTCCTGTTCCTCACCCTAAGAGTATTCCTGCCACTAAGGTGCAAAAGAGTGGAACTGCAGCCTCCCATCCCAAGGCCACTCCTCTGCCCCCAAAACAAAAGGTCAAGGACCTGCCCCCTCCCAAACACAAGCCCAAGGCCCCCTTCCCAAGAGGACCCCCCCACCTACTGAGGTGCCTATCTACCATCTCGATGATGCCCCTGCCCAATATTGTCAGGAGTCAAGTTGGGGCTTGGACGTTGCCCTGTGGCCACATGCGTACTTTGGACTGGCCAATCGCCCTGCCTGTATATATGTTGTTAGAAATGCGTCTTTGGTTGGCAAGCAGATTACCCCCTTTCCAAGCAAGGACCCTTGCACCACAAAAATACACCACAAAGTGTTTAGAACAATATATAATATGTATCTGGTAAGTTGCAGGTCAAAACGATTATATGTTGAAATATCACTGTAAAAATTGATCTAAAGAGTCTTTAGTCTCTTTAAAAGCAACAAGTGCCTCTTGCAAGCACAAGGTACCTGGTTTGCATTCAAATTCTCTGCAAGGGACCGCAAAGGAGGAGATGCGTGGAAAACGGGGAGGTGTGCATCAAATTTTCTTCCACACACAGATGATGCATCGTTGAGTTTTCACGCATGGCAGGCTTTGCGTTGATTTCAGGAGCATAGACTAGGTTCCTCTTCGGGGGTGCAGGGTTTTTGGATGCCCCGGGGAAGATGCTTTGAAATCCGGCACTTGCAGGGCGAAGTCACAGGGGCTGCGTCGATCCAGTTGCATGGAAATTTCTACAGTACATTAGGCGCTGTCGATTCCTCTCAGGAAGTCAGTTCTGTTGTTCCAGCTCAACTTTGAGTTGATCCAGTAGGCCGTGTGTGGAATTTCCAGTCACTACGCTGGCGCTGCATCAATCTTCTCCTTGCGAAATCAGGCTGCCTCATTTCGGTTTGGCGAGCGGTGATTTTCTCACTGCAATGCAGGCTGTGCGTCGTTTCTTGGAGGCTGTGCATCGATTTTTTCCACACAGGGAGTTCTCTCGCAGAAATGAAGTCTTTTTGGTCCTGAGAGATCAGGGAACAGGAGGCAAGCTCTATCCAAGCCCTTGGAGAGCACTTCCAGAAAGCAGCAAGGGAGCAGTCCTTCTTAGAAAAGCAGTCAGGTGAGTCCTTTGGGCACCAGGCAGTTCTTCTTGTCAGCTTGCAGGTTCTGGTTCAGGTTCTCTTCCCCAGGAAGTGTCTGTGAAGTAGAAGTCTTCACCTCAGAAGTGTCTGAGTTGGTAGGGGGAGAGGCCCTGTTTAAATACCCAAATGTGCCTTTGAATTGGGGGAGACTTCAAAGAGTGGCTTAGAAGTGCACAAGGTCCTCTTTCAGTTCCATCCTGTCTGCCAGGGTCCCAGTAGTGGGTGTGGCAGCTCTTTGTGTGAGGGCAGGCTACTGTCCTTTGACATGTAAGTGTCAGGCCCTCCACCCTCCCAGCCCAGGAAAACCCATTCAATATGCAGAGGTATGAGAGTGTGACTGAGCATCCAGTGTTTGGGGTTTGTCTGAGTGAATGCACAAGGGAGCTGTCAACTAAACCTAGCCAGACATGGATTGAAGGGCACAGAAGGATTTAAGTGCAGAGAAATGCTCACTTTCTTAAAATGGCATTTCTAAAAATAGTAACATTAATTCCAACTTCACCAGTCAGCAGGATTTTGTATTACCATTCTGGCCATACTAAATAGGATCTTGTTACTCCTTTCAGATCAGAAGCTACCACTCAAACAGTAGCCCCAATGTTAGCCTATAGAAGGAGCAGGCCTCACATCAGTGCAAAAACAAATCTAGGCATTTTACACTAAAAGGACATGTAAACTACACAGGTATATGTCCTGCCTTTTGTCTAAACAGCACCCTAGGCCCTTAGGGGAGACTTATATGTAGAAAAGGGTAGTTTTAGGCTTGGTAGGTACTTTTAAATGCTAAGTCGAATTGGCAGGGAAACTGCACACACAGGCCTTGCAATGACAGGCCTGAGACATGGTTAAGGGCTACTTAAGTGGGTGGCACAATGAGTGCTGCAGGCCCACTAGTAGCATTTAATCTACAGGCCCTGGGCACATATAGTGCCCTTTACTAGGGACTTATAAGTAAATTAAATAAGCCAATTGGATATGATCCAATGTCACCATGTTTTAAGGGAAGAAACGTAGGCATTTTAGCACTGGTTAGCTGTGGTAAAGTGTGCAGAGTTCTAAAACCAGCAAAAACAGTGTCCAAAAAGTGGAGGGAGGCAGGTAAAAAGTTAGGGGTGACCACCTTCAGGCTGTCAGGTCAAACATATGTTATTAATTATTTATTTAAATTAATGCTTGTTCTCCAACATAATTACAGTGGTTGGACCACTTTGGATCTTTGTCTTCGGTATGTGTCCTAGCTTTCTTTGCTCCTGGGTTCTGTTGCTATCGATTTACTGTGCGGTCAGTTCCGGGTGTGTTGTGTGTGTATGGTGTTTGTTTTGTATATGTGTGTCACTCTCCCCTGTACTCACAGTCGGCGGCGTTGGTACTCTTGGACTGCCATTGCGTTGTATATCATCAGGAAGACTTCCAGTTCTGGTTCCATGGTGGCCACAGACTCCCCCGTGGCCCTGGAGGTAAATGCCTCCTTTTATATAATGTGTTTTCACCAGCCTTTTAACGGACCAGAAATCCTGGCGGTCTGCTATATCATAATATGACGGTTAGATCTTTGTCTTCGGTCAGCCTGCAGGTGGCTCCCGCCGTGGTCAGTGGTTGTACCGCACTGGTGGTTGGGGTGGTACATTGGCTGTCTATGTGAGGGATCACCCCCATGGTCATAGTTTGGTGGTCATTACCGCCAACCTGGCAACAGTACTAACGCCAATGTCATAAGGACCACCTAAATGTTTTTCTACAACCACAACTCCACTGCATGTGCTGCTGTGTCCTGCATCTGGTCGTGAAGATCCCACGTGCTACAGGGGAGAAGGCCCCAACCTTCACACAGGAGGAGCTGACCAGGATTGTGGACGGGGTCCTACCCCTGTATGCCAAGTTGTATGGACGACCAGAGGAGCAGGTGAGTGGATTAACAGTGTCCTTTCAGTGAGTGCAATTGCTTGCGTGCATGTGTATGTGAATGTAGGATTACCAAGTGTACAGGAGTAGTGGAGTAGGCCATCAATGTGTACCTTTTGGAAGATGATGGAATGTATGGTGACCTACTGTCAGTACGATTGTACCCTATGTCACCTTGCGTGTGGTAAGTCTACATTAATGTATATTCTTACATGTCTCCCATGCAGGCCAGTGCCCATTTGAAGAAGGGGTTATGGCGAACCATCGCCAAGGACATGCAGACCCTGGGAGTCTTTAAATAACACTACTCACATCTTATTTTCTTCAAAACTACAAAAATATATTATTATGAATTTAACTCCAAGTGTACGATCTTGTGAGTGGATCCTGAGAGCCAGGCAGGAAATAGAGTGCCCTCATAGTCTATGCAGGGGAATGAGTGTTTGGCTTCTCTAATCATCTCGCAAGAGCAGTAAGTTTTAAAGGAAATAATTAATATAATACTCATTCTATAATGATTTTATCATTAAACAGCATTCAAAAATAAATGGACTGATGAAAAAGAACTCTGTATAACAGAATAGACCAAAATGTATAACCAATGCAGATGGCCTTTCCAGGTTCTTCCACTTAGAAAGTGAAGACTCTCTTGGGAAAGGTTAGTCTCATCCTCTTTCGTTTGGGTGGGTTGTGTAAGGAAATGCCTCCTTGGCATGGTTACCCCCTGAGTTTTTGCCTTTTCTGATGCCAAGTTATGATTTGAAAGTGTGCTGGGACCCTGCTAACCACGCACCAGCACCAGTGTTCTTTCCCTAAACTGTACCTTTGTCTCCACAATTGGCACAACCCTGGCACCCAGGTAAGTCCCTTGTAACTGGTACCCCTGGTAGCAAGGGCCCTGATGCCAAGGAAGGTCTCTAAGGGCTGCAGCATGTCTTATGCCACCCTAGGGACCCCTCACTCAGCACATCCACACTGCTTTCCAGCTTGTGTGTGCTGGTGGGGAGAAAATGACTAAGTCGACATGGCACTCCCCTCAGAGTGCCATGCCAACTTCACACTGCCTATGGCATAGGTAAGTCACCCCTCTAGCATGCCTTACAGCCCTAAGGCAGGGTGCACTATACCACAGGTGAGGGCATATGTGCATGAGCACTATGCCCCTACAGTGTCTAAGCAAAACCTTAGACATTGTAAGTGCAGGGTAGCCATAAGAGTATATGGTCTGGGAGTCTGTCAAACACGAACTCCACAGCACCATAATGGCTACACTGAAAAATGGGAAGTTTGGTATTAAAATTCTTAGCACAATAAATTTACACTGATGCCAGTGTGCACTTTATTGTGAAAATACACTCAGAGGGCATCTTAGAGATGCCCCCTGAAAACATACCCGACTTCCAGTGTCGGCTGACTAGTTTTTGCCAGCCTGCCACACACCAGACATGTTGCTGGCCAAATGGGGAGAGTGCCTTTGTCACTCTGTGGCCAGGAACAAAGCCTGTACTGGGTGGAGGTGCTTCTCTCACCCCCTGCAGGAAGTGTAACACCTGGCGGTGAGCTTCAAAGGCTCACCCCCTTTGTTCCAGCACCACAGGGCATCCCAGCTAGTGGAGATGCCCGCCGCTCCGGCCACTGCCCCCACTTTTGGCGGCAAGGCTGGAGGAGATAATGAGAAAAACAAGGAGGAGTCACCCCCCAGTCAGGACAGCCCCTAAGGTGTCCTGAGCTGAGGTGACTTACTTTTAGAAATCCTCCATCTTGTACAAGGAGGATTGCCCCAATAGGATTAGGGATGTGCCCCCCTCTCCACAGGGAGGAGGCACAAAAAAGGTGTAGCCACCCTCAAGGACAGTGGCCATTGGCTACTGCCCTCCCAGACTTAAACACACCCCTAAATTGAGTTTTTAGGGGCTCCCAGAACTGAGGAAGATAGATTCCTGCAACCTAAAGAAGAAGGACTGCTGACCTGAAGGCCTGCAGTGAAGATGGAGACGACAACTGGTTTGGCGCCAGCCCCACTGGCCTGTCTCCATACTTCAAAGAAAACTGCAACAGCTACATATCCAACAGGGTCCAGCAACCTCGGTAGCCTCGGAGGACAACCCTGCATCTAAAGGACCACGAAGCTCCCGAGAACACCGTCGCTGTTCAAGAAACTGCAACTTTTTGAAACAAAGAAGCAACTTTTAAAGACCACACGTTTCCCGCTGGAAGCGTGAGATTTTCCACTCTGCACCCGACGCCCCCGGCTTGACCTTCGGAAAACTAACTCTACAGGGAGGACTCTCCAGCGACTGCGAGCCCGTGAGTAGCCAGAGTTGACCCCCCCTGAGCACTCACAGCGACGCCTGCAGAGGAAATCCAGAGGCTCCCCCTGACTGCAACTGCCTGGTTCAAGGAACCCGACGCCTGGAAACCACACTGCACCCGCAGCCCCCAGGACCTGAAGGAACCGAACTCCAGTGTACGAGCGACCCCCATGCAACTCTCTGCCTAGCCCAGGTGGTGGCTACCCTGAGGAGCCTCCCCTGTGCCTGCCTGCATTGTTGAAGAGACCCCCGGGTCTCCCCATTGATTCCTATTAGAAACCCGACGCCTGTTTGCACTCTGCACCTGGCCGTCCCTGTGATGCTGAGGGTGTACTTTCTGTGCCTGCTTGTGTCTCCCCCGGTGCCCTACAAAACTCCCCTGGTCTGCCCTCCAAAGACGCGGGTACTTTACCTGCTGGCAGACTGGAACCGGGGCACCCCTATTTCCATTAAAGCCTATGTGTTTTGGGCACCACTTTGACCTCTGCACCTGACCAGCTCTGAGCTGCTGGTGTGGTAACTTTGAGGTTGCCTTGAACCCCCAACGGTGGGCTACCTTGGCCCCAACTTTGAACCCTGTAAGTGTTTTACTTACCTGTGAACTTAACATTTACTTACCTCCCCCAGGAACTGTTGATTTTTGCAGTGTCCACTTTTAAAATAGCTTATTGCCATTTTCTTCAAAACTGTACATGCTATTGTGATTATTCAAAGTTCTAGAATACCTGAGTGAAATACCTTTCATTTAAAGTATTGTTTGTAAATCTTGAACCTGTGGTTCTTAAAATAAACTAAGAAAATATATTTTTCTGTTTAAAAACCTATTGGCCTGGAATTTGTCTTTGAGTGGGTGTTCCTCATTTTTGCCTGTGTGTGTACAACAAATGCTTAACACTACCCTCTGATAAGCCTACTGCTCGACCACACTACCACAAAATAGGGCATTAGAATTATCTCTTTTTGCCACTATCTTACCTCTAAGGGGAACCCTTGGACTCTGTGCACACTATTTCTTACTTTGAAATAGTATATACAGAGCCAACTTCCTACACTGTCGCATTCACTTTCTTAGCAAGATATACCCTCTCATATTCACTAATAACACCAAGAAAGACAATTTCACAGTAACTCTTAAACACATACAGGTCCTCATTACGAGTCTGGCGGAAACAGGCCTGCTACGCTTGCTTTGGCGATCGGGCCACCGACACACTGGCGGTGCAGACCGCCGTATTACAACTGTGGTGGTGAACAGGCCAGTACATGCCCAGTACACCGCCTGTACCACCAGTGCAGGCCAACGACTACGGATGCTATCTACAGGGTGGCAGAAAGGACCTTGCCACCCACTGTATTAGGGATCAGCATACCGCCACGATTTCCGGGACAGGCCAACCTCCACTCAAACCCTGGTGGAAAAGAACAGTATTTCAGGAAACACTCACCATAGGGACACAGAGGAGGCTGCCCACGACATAGAGAACTGGAGATCTTCCCGATGCTGGTACTTGCAATCCAACTCCAGGACATACAGCGCCAACAAAGACGACAACGTTGAGTACGCCACCTACCACGTAAGGGAGAAAAGGGGACAATTACACACCCACATGACAAACACACAACTGACACCGACTGCCAAGCCCACACATAAACACACCCACAGCAACACGCTTACCCATATACACACGCATTCACTCACAATACACTCACACATAACCAGAACACACACCACGCCCTTCTTACATGACACTCACACACCAAACCGACATAGGCATGAGGCAGAAGAAAGCATACCAGAGCCACATACGGCACAAAACCACAAGTGCCATCCACACATACACACATACACTGGTATCATACCATGACGCCATCATCCATACCATTCACTCCACCCACACCATGCACAACAACTGAACACACATCACAATCAATTGCCCACACACATATCATCCACACCAACTTCCAAACCCATCACCACACAAACACCATTGCACACACAAATACAGACAGGAGCAAAAGTGAAAAGTAGAAGTGATGTTCCTACAACACCAGTACGCATCCAAAGATGGGGACAATGATGCACATACCTGTGCACACAAGGCAGCCATAGTCAAACATAGGACAACTTGATCAAAGCACACCAACTGTTCAGGTTGACCATATATATTAAAGTGCAAAGCAACAGGGGAAACTGGAACTATTTACAAATGGGCCCATTGGGCACTTCTGAGGTCCATGACCGTGCGGCCAAACAGTCCCAACAAGGCCCCAACTTAACTCGTGACATGACCATGTTATCCACAGGGCATGGGCATCAATGGTGCAGGAACCTCAGGGCGTAGGGAAAGGGTTGGTGGTGGAGATCAAGTTAGGAAGGGGAGGGCTTGGACTCCAGCTTGGTGGGGGGCTTGGGCTTCGATTTGGGAGGATGGGGCTTGGCCTTAGCTTTTGATGGAGGTGGTGTGGGTTTAGATTGGTAGGTAGGAGCGGGGTAAGGCCTCTTGACAGGTGTTTTCTTGGAGGGGAAGGAACATGGGAACTGGAAGGAAGGACTAGGGAGGACTCTGAAGCGAATGTACTGAGATTGGGGAGGCCACAGGAACGCTGAGGGACAAGATAGATTGGGGCAGGAGATTCAAACAGGTCAATGCGGGAAAAGAAAGATTTCTTAGGAGCACGGGGAGGGGCTGTGGGAACGGGTGTGGGAGTAGAGATAGAGGGAGTGGTCATAGGACGTGTAGGTGTGCTGGACGTGGATGCAGGTGGGTGCTGGATGAATGTAGGGTGCCTGAGTAGGCGCGTTTACGTGTACTGGGAGGAGGTGGGTGAAAAAGGGTGGGACAGGACAAACAGGTTATGTGAATGTAAGTTGTGGTGGTGTCTCCATCTCTGGTTTGTGTACTGCAGGTGTCTGTTATGGTTGTTGTGGTGAGTTTGGGTGTTGTGTCTAGGGTACATGTCTGGGTGACTGCTGTTGTGGTGACTGTGTCAATGGTGGCAAGATCTGGGAGTAAGGATGCAGTGCTTGTGGATGTGTGTGGTGAGGCCACTGTAATGGAGGGTGGGGTGGGGGAGAGAGTGGAGGACGTGGCTGTTGTTTTGTTTGCATCTATATGTTGAGTGTGTGCATGGCTGTGATGTGACTTGTGGTGCCTGTGTGTGCCCTTATATGGCATGTGTATTGTTCTGTGTGCAGAGGGGTCCACCACCACAAGAGAGCTGCCATCAGAGGAGGAATCAGAGTCTGATGTTGCAGTGGGAGTAGGCTCCCCCGTAGTGCTCCCCTTGCCCTCCAACTCACTGGTTCCCTCAGCATCGGTGAACTGTACCTCCTGGGTCCCATCGGCTGCAGCATCACCACTCACCCATGCCTCTGCTCCTTCGCCTGCTGATGCTGATGCACACAAGGACACAAGGAAACAGAGAGGGATGGGGGAGACAAAGTAAGTGATGCAGTGTGTGAGCGACTCAACTATGATGCAGTTAGGCACATATGCTGTACACTTCAGTCTCAGACCTCACTTACCATAGACTTTGCACTACAGGAATGTACCACTGATAGGGAATACCTCCTGCCTCTTTGGAGTACACTAAACTGACAGTGGTGTCCTACAGATTCATTGTACATGTCCTGCAACTCCAAATGAGGTATCCATTTAATGCTCAGATGTTTTGAGTACCACTATGTCACTCAGCAAGACAACAGGAACACTACCTGACTGACTGTACCACCCAATTTCCTCCTTCCTGGGCACACATGCCCCCTACACAACAAGGTAACATAACCTGGTCAAGAAACTGAACACCTGCATACCCTGACACCTATGAGTCAATGTAACAGCATCCTTTGCCCACATTGCTTTCCATCCCCCCAATACAGTTGGCATGCAGGACAGTGTAAGAACTCACCCCCTTGTAGCTGCTGTGATGCCTTCAAACGCCCATACAAGGCTGGGTAGGCCACCCCCAGTATGAGGGCCATTAGGGGGGTCAGGGTCTGACGGGCACCCCTCCCTTGTTGGGAGGCCACTCGAACTGGGCTTCTGAGGTCTTCCAAGCCCAGCGTCTCAGGTCCTACCACCGTTTTCCGCAGTATCTGCTCTGCCTGCTATAGTCCCCCAGGTTCCGCATGTCCTTGGCGATGGTTTGTTATAACCCCTTTTTCTTATGGGCGCTGACCTGCATGGGAGACATGTAAGAATACACATTAATGTAGACTTACCACACGCAAGGTGACATAGGGTACAATCGTACTGACAGTAGGCCACCATACATTCCAGTATCTTCCAAAAGGTACACATTTATGGCCTCCATTACTCCTATACACCTGGTAATCCTACATTCATACACATGTGCACCCAAGCCATTACACTCACTGCTAGGACACTGTTAATCCACTCACCTGATCCTCTGGTCACCCATACAACTTGGCATACAGGGGTAGGACCCCGTCCACAAGCCTGGTCAGCTCCTCCTATGTGAAGGTTGGGGCCTTCTCCCCTGTAGCATGTGGCATCTTCGCGACCAGATGCAGGACACAGCAGCACATGCAGTGGAGTTGTGGTTGTGGTGAGTGCAGGAGCCAAGTGGCAAAGGGAAATCAAAATGGCGGTGACGACCGCAGCGGTGCGCACCGACACTGCCGGCGGTGATCATGATTGGCTCCTGTTCCCATAGACACCAATGTTAGCCAAAGAGGAATTGCACGGTGATACAGACTGCCTAACGTCATGGCGACTTACTTCAGCAGAGTCATGTCACTTCCATCTGTCCTCACCATGTAGGACAGGGGACCACCATTTGAAGTGTAAAATGTAATAAAGGGCAATCTCTACACTCCATGCTGTCATACCTTCTTGTACATGTTAGGCACAGCAGTTGTACACAGCAATGCATGCCACATGTTATGTGTGGCATCAGTTAGCTGCAGTGTCTGATGCATGTCTGGTTGGCTGGCCACATTTGCAAGGGGGTGTTCTTGGGCAGCAGAGGAAGGGGTGCTGGAGTCCTGTGAGTTCCCTGGCAGGGCCACCACTCCACTACCAGCAGCAGATGTGGAGTGCCGGGTGTCTTGTGTCTTGTGGACGGGGCCTGCATGCGGGTTGAGATCTCACACAGGACTGCAGTCATGTCCTGCAGCACCCCTTTGATGGAGGCCAAGGTGGCATTGTGGGCCTGCTATTGCTCCATGGCCTCATGATGGTGTTCACTCTGAAGCCTCTGAATCTCCTTAAAAGTGGGCAGGATCTGGCCATCCTGTCCTGGGAGTGCTGGTATGCAGCCAGGATTTTAGAAATAACCTCCTCTGCAGTTGTTCCCCTAGTTCCCCCCCCCCCTTGTCCCACAGATGCCCTCCCACTGGCCCGAGCCCCTGTGCCTGTGACGCCGTCAGTGTGCCCACTCCCACTTGCACCAGGACTTTCATTGTCTTGCCTGGAGATGGGTGGTGACTCCGAGCCCTGTACAGATGGGCACACAGTGGCTGACCCAGGGACACTGGTTTGGGAGTATAGGGCCACAGCTGTTGGTGGTTGCTGAGTAGTGGGGTTGTGTCTGGTGGGCTGGGTGGTGCTTCTGGAGGGTGACTGACCAGATGTTCCTGATGGGACAGGGTGTTTGTCCAGATCAAGACATCCCGCTGCACTGTCATCACTGGGGCCTTCTTCTACTATGGGAATTGTACTTCCTGGCACCTCCTGGCGGCTGACATTAGCAGTAGTACCTGTGGAGTCAAAAATAACAAATTGATTGTGTGTCCTGAAGAGTGTTTGACTGTGCGTTAGCTGGGTGGCAGTAGGGCTCAACAGCTTCAGGGGATATGGCATTGACAGTCAGTTAATTGTCAATGGTGGACATTGCACATGTGTATTGCTTGCACACATTAGCAGTGGCATGTGTTTCCTTCTGTTTCAGTCCTCTGCCATATCATTGCCATATCCCTGTCAGCATCTGCCACCAGTTTCTTATGTTTACATCTCCATTCATCTGCATGCAGGACTCCCATTGGGATGGGTGTAGTGCATAGAATTAGTGATATGGGTGATGCAAAGTGGGACTTGTGTTTCCAGCATTACATGCAGGGACTGGTGCTTGTGTGCACAATGGTTGGGTAGGTGTTAGTGGGGTGCGTGGGGATGGTTGGAGGGGTGTGTCATTGACTTACCAGAGTCCTTTCCTCCAGTGAGTCCAGTGAGGACCTCCAGATGCAGGATAGCCATGACCTTCTCCTCGCACTCGATCAACTCATGAGGAGGTGGTGGGGGACCACCGCCAGTCCACTGGATGGCAATCTGGTGTCATGATGCCATGGACTGGGCCTTCCCCCGCAGATCGTTCCACCTCTTTCTGATGTCGTCCTTTGTGCATGGACGGTTTCCCACTGTATTCATCCTGTTGACGATCCTCTGCCATAGCTCCATCTTCCTGGAAAAGGATGTCTGCTGAAGGTGGGCACCGAACAGCTGTGGCTCCACCCTGATTATTTCATCCACCACGGTCTGCAACTTCCAGTGAAACCAGGTTTCCTAGGGGGTGCCATCGGGGTTTGTTTGGGGATATGTGTGCTGTGATGTGGTGGTGTTGTTTGGGGTAGTGGAGTGTATGAGTGAGTTGGTGACAGGTGTGGTGATACTTGAAGGTGCAGTTGTGGGATGTGTGGTTGTGTGTTTGTGAGTTCAGAGCTCAGAACCATCAGCTCCGCCCTGGCCACCATCGTAGGGGTGCTGAAGGACATACAAAAGACCATGAGGGACACTGTGGCACTCCAAGGGGCCCCTGACACTAGCCTGGACGATGAACTGCCCACCACATCCGCCGGCGCTAGTGGACAGGACGCCCCGCCACAGGACCACCACACCAGCACCCCACCCCCTGCAGACGTAGAACCACCCCGCAAGCAGTCCCTGAGATCCAGGAACAGGACAGAGCAAGATGGCAAGACACCGGCCAGGAAATGAGACCACCCTGATTGTCCTCCCACTGTCCCACTTTGTTACCCTGTCCAGATTGGAACTGCCCAGCACCACTTCCTATGCCCATATGGGCAGTGCACCTGTGAGACTAATAGACTGGACTCTGCCATGGACATTCCTCCACCATCACCATTTTACCACCCCGTCCAATAATTAGCACTTCAATATCAAATCAGTCTGTGATTTTGAAAATGTGTATTAGCAATGACAGTGACTAAATGCGTTTTCAGATGTAATGCCAACATACCTATGTCACACATCACAAGTCCGTGAAGCATCAAGCAGGCGATGATGATCTGGCACACATTCCTTGGTGAGTAGAATAGGGAACCACCTGTCATATGGAGGCACCTGAACCTGGCCTTCAGGATGCCGAAGGTGCATTCGATCACCCTCCTAGTCCGCCCATGGGCCTCATTGTAGCGTTCCTCTGCCCTGGTCATGGGATTCCTCAGTGGGGCCAATAGCCAGGACAGGTTGGGGTAACCAGAGTCCCCTAATAGCCACACACAGTGCCTCTGGAGTTGACCCATCACATACAGGATGCTGCTATTCCGCAGGATGTAGGCGTCATGCACAGAGCCAGGGAACATAGCATTTACCTGGGAGATGTACTGGTCTGCCAAACATACCATCTGTACATTCATCGAATGATAACTCTTCCTGTTCATGTACACCTGTTCACTCCTGCGTGGGGGGACCAGAGCTACATGGGTGCCATCAATAGCACCTATGATGTTGGGGATATGTCCCAGGGCATAGAAGTCACCTTTAACTGTAGCCAAATCCTCCACCTGGGGGAAAACGATGTAGCTCCTTACGTGTTTCAGCAGGGCAGACAACACTCTGGACAACACGTTGGGAAACATAGGCTGGGACATCCCTGATGCCATGGCCACAGTTGTTTGAAATGATCCACTTGCAAGGAAATGGAGCACTGATAGCACCTGCACTTCAGGGGGTATTCCTGTGGGATGGCGGATTGGTGAGATCAGGTCTGGCTCCAACTGGGTACACAGTTCCTGGATTGTGGCACGGTCAAACCTGTAGGTGATGATCAAATGTCGCTCCTCCATTGTTAACAGGTCCACCAGCGGTCGGTACACCGGAGGATTTCACCATCTCCTCAAATGTCCCAGCTGACGGTGCCTAAGAAGGACAACAGCGACCACAGAGTCAACA
Organism: Pleurodeles waltl; assembly: GCF_031143425.1. Taxonomy (NCBI): domain Eukaryota; kingdom Metazoa; phylum Chordata; class Amphibia; order Caudata; family Salamandridae; genus Pleurodeles; species Pleurodeles waltl. Next base: position 360,669,088 of record NC_090439.1, read on the forward strand.
AATTCTCAGGTATGTACCCACAGCTACACAGAACACGACACCAAATACAAAACTCTTCCTGTATGTGTGTTGAGTGTAGGCCTAGGTATGTGTGACGCAGAAGTAAATGAAGCCATGTGGGCCCCTGAAATGGCGGCTGCCTGACCTCTAAAGTGGGACAATGGGATGTGAGGTATCTGCGCTGGCGTTGTACACCGTCGCGGTAGGCGGTCGTAGACCGCGGCCCAATGCTGCATTGGTTAACATTGGACCCTATGGGTCCCAGGAGCCAATGATGAAGTGTGCCTGTGGTGAGGATACGCACCGCCGCGGACGTCACTGCCGTGGACGTTACCGCCATTTTCTATCTGTTCAATCACTCGATACCTGATCTTCAACAGGAGAGGACCTACACTGCAAGTGCTGCTGTGACCTTGGTCTGGAAGAGACAATGGCTGCTGCGTCAGGGGAAAGGGCCCCTGCCTTCACTGCTCAGGAGATGGAGAAGCTGGGCGACGGGGTCCTCCCCCAGTACACGCTACTCTACGGTCCTCCAGACCAACAGGTAAGTACACAGGGAGCACGTTGTATGGGCTATGCTGGGTGGAGAGGGCTGGATGTCAGTAGGAAGGGGGCAGAGTGCTGCAACCATGAAGGACTGTGAATGCATGTGCCACATGGCAAGGATAGGGATGGGGGCCACTCACTTCGACGGTGCAGTTGGTAATGACTTCTCTTCTTCCCCTGTACATATCATGTAGGTCAGCGCCCACCAGAAGAAGGACATTTGGCGTGCCATCGCCAAGGACGTCCGGACCCTGGGGGTCCACCAGAGACAGCAAAGGCAAGCACCGCTGAACAGGGCAAAGACCGCCATGGTGAAGACCGCTGAACAGAGCAAATCACCGCTGAACATGGAAAGACCGCCATGGCAAAGCACCGCTAAACAGGGCAAAGACCCCCATGGCAAAGCACCGCTGAATAGGGCAAAGACAGCAAAGGCAAGAACCGCTGAACAGGGCAAAGACCGACATGGTTAAGACCGCTGAACAGGGCAAAGACCACCAAATCAAGCATCGTTAGCCCATGTGCAGCTGGGACAGTGACGGAACTGGGACCGTCACGGGGAGCGTGATGCACTCTGGGCACCAGTCCCCCTCCAGAACCAGTGGAGACATGCATCCACTCTGTCTGTCCTTCACAGGATGAAGCACTCTGGGCACCAGTCCACCTCCAGAACCAGTGGAGACATGCATCCACTCTGTCTTTCCTTCACAGGATGAAGCACTCTGGGCACCAGTCCCCCTCCAGAACCAGTGGAGACCTGCATCCACTCTGTCTGTCCTTCACAGGATGAAGCACTCTGGGCACCAGTCCACCTCCAGAACCAGTGGAGACATGCATCCACTATGTCTGTCCTTCACAGGACGAAGCACTCTGGGCACCAGTCCCCCTCCAGAACCAGTGGAGACCTGCATCCACTCTGTCTGTCCTTCACAGGACGAAGCACTCTGGGCACCAGTCCCCCTCCAGAACCAGTGGAGACCTGCATACACTTGAGAGACTGTGGCTTTGCACTCCCCAGGATGGTACAGTGGGCAAACCACCCACTGTAGAGACTTGAGAGACTGTGGCTTTGCACTCCCCAGGATGGTACAGTGGGCAACCCACCCACTGGAGAGACTTGAGAGACTGTGGCTTTGCACTCCCCAGGATAAAGCAGTGGGCAACCCACCCACTGTAGAGACTTGAGAGACTGTGGCTTTGCACTCCCCAGGATAAAGCAGTGGGCAACCCACCCACTGTAGAGACTTGAGAGACTGTGGCTTTGCACTCCCCAGGATAAAGCAGTGGGCAACCCACCCACTGTAGAGACTTGAGAGACTGTGGCTTTGCACTCCCCAGTATAAAACAGTGGGCAACCCACCCACTGTAGTGACTTGAGAGACTCTGGCTTTGCACTCCCCAGGATACATCAATGGGCATGGAGCCCCGTTGTGGATCTGGCGTGGTGCTGTAATCCGGCTGAGGTGCCCCCCCTTTCCCTTCCCCCTGAGGTGCCTGTTGTATCTCTATCTGATGCCCCTGCAGTGTTCTCTCCGTTTGTGGACAGGTATCTAGTGTGGGCCTCGCCCATGCATTTTGGGCCCAGTGGTCCACGGACATTGATATGTGCATACCTGCAGTACTAATCGTGATGTATGATTTTCAAATGTTTATATCTGTCTGTATATATTTGGTTACTGTATTTTGTATTTTGATACATTACAATGTTTGAACTGATTTCCTTTTGTCTTTGCATTCTTGGCGGGGGGTTGTGGGTTGTTACTGTGCTGTTTGGAAATGCATTGGTGTGTGTGTTGTAGTGGGTGAGGGTTGGGTTGGGGGTGGGGGTGTTGCGTGTGTGTCCCCCTGACTTTTGCTATCATAGGTGCAGTACTCACCGTTGTCTTCGGCGCCTACGTTGCTGGTGTTTGTAGAGGAGCAGGAAGACAAGCGCAGGGAGTATTTGTAGTTCGGGCTCCATGGTGGCCACCTTCCTCGTGGCGTGTGTTAAGGTGAGCATTTTCCCATTGCAAAAGCTGTTTCCGCTGTGTTTTTATCCACGGTGAATCCGCCCCGGAAAAGGTGGCGGATTGGCGGGTTGTGATACTGTGGGCGGTACATTGTCTTCCGCCTGTCAGTTGGCAGTGACTGCCGCGCTGCTTGTCTGTACCGCCGTGGCAGTCGGAGTGTTAAAGTGGCTGTCTATGTTGTCGGTTTCCGCCACGGTCATATTTCCCTTTTTTTGTCCGCCGGCCTGTTTGCGGTATTACCGCAGCTTTAACACCGTCCACCAGGGTTGTAATGACCCCCTTATTCTTTGAAAATTCATAACTTGACTTGTGTATGTTGGATTTTTATCATTTTTATCTTGTTTTGTTTAGATAACTATTCCCTATTTTTCTAAACCTGTGTTGTGCGATTTTGTAGTATTTTTACTGGAAAAGGTGGCGGATTGGCGGGCTGTGATACTGTGGGCGGTACATTGTCTTCCGCCTGTCTGTTGGCGGTGACTGCCGCGCTGCTTGTCTGTACCGCCGTGGCAGTCGTAGTGTTAAAGTGTCTGTCTATGTTGGCGGTTTCCGCCACGGTCATAATTCCCTTTTTTTGTCCGCCGGCCTGTTTGCGGTATTACCGCAGCTTTAACACCATCCACCAGGGTTGTAATGACCCCCTTATTCTTTGAAAATTCATAACTTGACTTGTGTAGGTTGGATTTTTATCATTTTTATCTTGTTTTGTTTAGATAACTATTCCCTATTTTTCTAAACCTGTGTTGTGCTATTTTGTAGTATTTTTACTGAGTTACTATGTGTATTGGTCAAATACTTTACACATTGCTCCTGAAGTTAAACCTGTTTGCTTGTGCCAAGCTACCTAGAGGGTGAGCGGGGGTTAGCTGAGGGTGATTCTTCTTTACCCTGACTAGAGTGAGTGTCCTTGTTTGACCAAGGGGTGTGTGTATATATATATATATATATATATATATATATATATATATATATACTCAATATATGGTGGTGGGATACTTATGGAGGTACTGATACACTCAGTGAGAAATGTAATAAAAACGAATACAACCTTGTTAGTTATCCACACAAGTAGTATTGAAAATATGGATAAGGCCTGGCTCTATAAACACTGAGTACGGAGTTTTATTGTCAGCTGGAGTACCCATTACAAATGCTACTTCTCAGAGTTTATATTGTCATTTTAGTGGTCTAAGTTCACTTCTCAGGTAGACTGTATGAAGGGCATAGACTACGGAGCTTTATATTCAAAAGATAAGACATGTCCTTTTAACTTTCACTGAGTTAGATATTTAGTTATAGAGTCTTAGCCTCACTTAAGTATGTAATATGTAAGTTGTACTACAACTCATATAGCTTATAACAAAAAAGAGCCAATGACACATCCAGTCATACATTGAGAGAGCTGCTCATACATGCATATGCACACGCAGTCCCTACTTATGTTCTCAATAGCAATAGGACCAGTTGCCACACACAGTTACATAGCCTTGTGGATAGCATATTTAATTAAACATCAGATGGCACACCCCTAAGGGGATTCATACACTCACTCAGATATATATCAGGTTTACTTGACTATATCATGGAACACTTATATATGTTATATACTCTGTCAGGTATGTAGAGAAATACTGACTGATCCTACTCACCTGTCTAAACATGTACCTCTTAAAACATGGGTCAGGCATACTAATACAGAATGTTAATGTGCATTTTATTGTGAGGTACACTTTCTATTAAAAAGGCCGCTTGACAATCATAAAAGTATCAAAACTGACCACTCATCTTCTATGTATGTAGATGATACAGCAAGGCGGTTCTATTTTAAAAATTATAGATATCCTTCTAAGTCTGAGTGAGTTACAGATGCTATTGTAGAGTTCTGTGCTCACTTATAAAAGCAATGTGTAGGCTATTGACCTAATGGCATGGTTATTAAGAAAAGGGAAAATAAACTGACATATCCAGTGTCACAGACACACAATAACATCCACTCTCACATCTAGAACTACCACTTCACACACATTCTCACACCTACTCTTATGAACACATTGGCCCTCATTACGAGGCTGGCGGTCATGTGACCGCCAGCCTCACCATGAGGGTCTTTCCTCTTTGAAGCCAGCCTAAGGACCGCCACATTAAGAGTAGTGAGGCTTGGCAGATGCCAAGCCTCCACAACCCCGCCTGGCGTTCCGGTGCGGTCGCACAGTCGCAGCCGGCAGAGAGGACCTTCAACCCGGTGGCAGGCCTCAGCCTGCCATCCAGATTGTGAGGTTGCACAACATCAGGCTTTCCGTGGCGGTCACCCCACCACGAAAACCCAGACGGTCATGCACAGGCGACAGGAATCTTCATTCCTGTTGCCGGCATACACATACACACATGTCCCCACACATCCCCCGCACCCATCCACACTTCAAACCCCACCACCCCTTCACGCTTGCATGCATTGACAGCCACACACATGCAGCAAATGCATACATGCACTAAGACACCCCCACTCACTCCCATTCATCCACACAGACACCCCATACACGCACACATACAGACACATACATATTCACATTCACTTGCAGACACGCATGCATTTAGCACCCCTTTCCACCTTCCGCAAACATGCACACATGCACCCAAACACGCAGACCCCCTCCCCCCACCTTTCTAATTCCCACTTACCTTCCCAGTCGAGGGGGATGCCCATTATGGGGTGGGTCCTGGCGGTCTTCCCTCGCCGTCACCACCACGCCAGCAGGACTCTGCCAAGCCGTATTACCGCTTGTAATACGGCAGGTAGAGTCCTGCTGTGGTGGCGGTGACAGTGAGGGAACCACTTCTGCAGCGCCGACCACCAGCATGACTGCTGGCTGCTTTACGCCTCAATAATGGCAGAAAGCAGCCTGCACTCATAATATGATGGTCTGCAGACTGCCAGCACTGGTGGCCGTTTGGCCAGATGGGCTTCGCAGTCAGTGAAATTGACCGCCAAAATCCAAATGAGAGTCTTAGACACAAAAGCAATGAGTGAAAAGATTGTGTTTCACTAACTCCTACATACATACAGTCCATATGTTAGCCTCTATCAAATCTAGACTAAAAGTCTTGCAACTACTCTCACATCCACACAAACACTTTGAAATCCATAGTTATACCAAGTGAAAGTCTGTTATACCCCGTCTCATGCTCAGACGGATGCTCTTACAACCAGATCTGTATCCATACAGAGAAACTCAGCTGTGCTGCCACTGTGGAAAACTGTCATGGTCCACACTGACAACTACATAGACACTGTCAGATACACTTTCATAGTAAAAGAGACTCTCACACGGATGCCCACACAGTGTCACTCCAAGACACACACTATCACATCCAGTTCACACCTAGAGAGAGCCTGTCACAAGCAGTGTCACATCAAAACAGTCTTCCAGCCACTCTTGCGCCCAAAGATTCTGACTCCCAATCTCAGATCTGGATAGAGAGTTCCACATTCAGCCTTACAGTGACACACATAGGGCCAGATGTACAAGGCACTGGTGCCACTAGAGAGGCACTTTTGCAACGGTCCGGTGGCGCTAACCACGTCTCCATATTTACAAGGAGGTGAAACACCTCTTGTTGTGGCTTTCTGCCTCCTTGTAAATATGGCCCCCTCTGACACAGTTTTCTGCATCAGAGGGGCGAGCAATGGGTGCTGCAGTGGGCGTTCCACCGCAACCCCCATTGCTTTTGAAGCTGCCCCAGAGTTACAAGGAGGCGTAAATCTATGCAGGGGCAAAAACTAGTGTAATCCCAGGGGTGACATTAGCATGCCACAATGAGGAGGAATACTTTTATTCCTCCTTGTTTTTTGCTTTTTCTATGTTTACTGCGTTCTACAGCACCCATAGAAGAAGCAAAATGCCATGGATGATTGTTTATGTGCAGGAAGGTACACATTCCTGCCAATAAACACTCACACCCCTCAATGCCGACACCCTTGCACTATGTTGCAAAGATGCCTGCATTGGCATAGGCTGCATAATTTAGTGCCGGCACATGGGTGAATGCAGGGGTGTCCTGTTTTCTTATTAATACTGTGCATCCCTGTGTTTCAAAACTGGTGCAGCGCGGTGCTGCTAATTTTGGCGCAGCACTGCACCAGTTTCTTATAAATCTAGCCCATAGTTTTATAGTGATTTTAGATCGATAATGAGATGGTTAGTTATAAGATGAAGCACTGTAGAAAGTAGCCTCTTTCTAGCATGGTTGCCCCTACTTTTGGCCTGTTTGTTTGTGTGTTTGGCTGTGTCTACTGGGATCCTGCTAATCAGGATCCCAGTAGTTATGCTCTCTCCCTTAAATTATGGTTGTTGCATACTGGTAACCCAGTATTTCACCCACAATTATCTCACTGGTGCTTTCTTATATGTCCCCAGTATATGGTACCTAGGCACCCAGGACATTGGGGTTCCAGGGGATCCCTATGGGCTGAAGAATTTATTTTACCACCCATAGGGAGCCCATGCAAAGGCTTCTGCAGGACTGCCATTCAAGCCTGCGTGAAAAGGTGCATGCACCCTTTTATGGCCATTTACACTGCACAGGGTCACTTATAAGTCACACCTATAGAAGGCCCTCCAGACCTGAGGGTAGGGTGCAGAGTACTTGTGTGTGAGGGCACCCATACACTAGCAAAGGTGCCCCACAACTTCCGGGACCATTTTCTAGGACTTTGTGAGTGTGGGGACACCATTTTACGCGTGTACTGGACATAGGTCACTGTCTATGTCCAGCTACATAATGGTAACTCCGAACATAGGCATATTTGGTATCAAACATGTTGCAATTGTACCCCAAGGCTTTTGCAAGCATTGGTTGATTGATTCTATACACTTTGGGGGCTCCTTAGTGGACCCCCTGTATTGCCATTCCAGCCTTCTGAGGTTTTCCTGGCAGCTCCAGCTGCTGCCACCTCTCATACAGGTTTCTGCCCTCCTGTTGCTTGATCAGCTCAAGCCTAGGAAGCCAGAATAAAGGATTTCCTTTTGAAGCGGGATGTTACATCCTCTTCCTTTGGAAATATGTGTTACAGGTTTGGGAGGGGTAGCCTCCCCAAGCCACTGGAAATGCTTTGAGGGGCACATTTTAGGCCCTTCTTGCATTATCCTGTCTACACCAGTTCAGGGACCACCAGACCTTGCTCTGGTGCAAAACTGGACAAAGGAAAGGGAAGTGCTCAGAGCTCCTCCAGATGGTCCCTGGGTTTTGCCATATTGGATTCCAATTTGGCAGGAAACTGTGGGAGCATCTGAGGGGCCAGTGCCAGCAGGTGACATCAGAGCCCTCCCCTTATAGGTGCTTACCTGTCTAGCTGACTAAACCCCTTTCAGGGCTACTTAGGGTCTCTCTCTTAGGCGGGTCTTCAGATTCGGATTGCATACTCCAGCAAGAATCCTCTGCATCCTTTACTTCACCTTCTCACTAAAGAAACTGCATCTGGAACCTCCAGGAACTCTACAAACTGCAACAAAGAAGCAAAGACGACTTCTACAACATTGTATCTTCTGCTCCTGCCAGCAACTGCAACTGTTTCCTGGTTGTTCATCCTCAGAGGACAGCCTGTCTTCACCCTTCACTAGAAGAACGAAGGAATCTCCCTTGGCGTGCGGGCTTCTAGCGGCACCTCTCTGCAATGATGATCGGCTGCGAGGGTCTCCTCACCTGATGAGTTGTGTGGATCCTGCATTCCAGGTGGTGGACTGAAGTGGTCCCAATGGTCTTGACATCCTACTGTCCAACTTTGGTGGAGGTAAGAGCTTGCCTCTCCACGCAAGACAGTATGTTTTGCAGTTGCCAAGGTTTGTTTGAATCCTTCCACAAAGTTCTTAATGCACCGTGCAGCACCGGCCCTCAGCCCTCTATCCTGTGACGCACAGCTTGCTGCATGGTTCTTTGGCGGCGTGGGACCCTTTGTTGTAGTGCTGCATGGGCCTCCTTTTCCACCTTCTTCGTTCCCATGCTGTAGGACTCCTGTGCACGCTTCCTGGTCTGTGGGCTCTCTGAGTTGCTGAGACCTACCTCTGGGTGGAGTCCACCAGGTCCCTCATGGTCCTGGACAGTGCCATGTTCTGCTGTCCGTGAGCTTTGTGTCTGCCAAGGCTTGTTGGCAGAATCCAGTGACAGAAACCAAACTACAATCTTCCATCCAGCGTGGGACATCATCTGCACAAACCAGGAACATGTGGTTCTTTTTTTGCACCCTCATCCAGGTTAGCAGGGGCTCCTGTTCTCCCTGGACTCTTCTGGGCTTCTTGGACTTGGTCCCCTTTATCCATAGGTCTTCAGGTCCAGGAATCCACTCTTGGTGTCTTGCAGTCTCTTCTGGTTCTTGCATAACCTTCTTTTTTGTGTTTCTGTGTGTTTTAGGAAAGTTACTGTGATTTACTCCTGCTTTCCTGGACTCTGGGGTGGGTTCTATTTCTTACCTTTGGTGTTTTCTAATACTCCCAGTGCCCCTCTACACACTACACTTGCCTTGGTGAAAAACCGACATTCGCATTCCACTTTCTCTTATATGGTTTGTGTTCCCCAGACCCATTTCTAACTATTGTGATTTTCACTAATTGCACTGATTTCTAACTGTTTTTATGCACATTTTTGCATACCAGTGTATATAATTTGTGTATCCCTTACCTCCTAAGCGAGTATAGTCTTTTATGTATTTTTGCCATTTTTATCACCAAAATAAAGTACCTTTATTTTTTAAACACTGAGACCCTCATTACAACCCTGGCGGTCGGTGTTAAAGCGGTGGTAGAACCACCAACAGGCCGTCAAAAAAAAAATTTAATCACGACCATGGCGGAAACCGCCAACAGAGACAGCCACTTTAACACTCCGACCACCATGGCAGTAGAAACAAACACCGTGGCGGTAACCGCCAACAGACAGGCCGAGGACAAAGTACCGCCCACTGTATTTCAACACCCCTATCCGCCCCCTTTTCCGGGGTGGAACCAACGCTATCAAAAGCACGGCGGAAACAGTACACAGAAGGGAAAACACTCACCTCTCGACACCTAACGAGGAACCTGGATGCGATGGAGCCCGAACTACAGGTGTTAACAATGCTGCTCTTCCTCCTGCTCTATCAGGAGCAGGACAGATGCCGTCGACGACCACGGTGAGTACTGCACCTATAACACACGGGAGGGGGTAGAAAGAGAGTGACACACACATGCAACACGCAATACCCCCACCCTCACCCACAACAACATACACACAAATATATGCAGCAACATTACATATACACCCCATCACCCCCTGGAAGAACGCAAGGACAAAATTAAATGATTGTAACGATTGTAATCATGAAAAATCTGATAGTCAAAAATCAAAATTCAGTATATACAAATATGTACACCAACTACACAAGTCCGGATAGTGTACCAATCATTGTCCGTGGACCACTGGTCCCAAAATGCATGGGCGAAGCCCACACAAGATACCTGACTGGAAATGGGGAGGACACTGCTGGGGCATCAGATCCAAAATAAACAGACACCTCAGGGGGGAGGGGAGGGGGGCAACTCAGCCAGATGAACGAACGACGCCACTGCTGCATGAGGGGGCTCCATGCCCATTGCTGTATCCTGGGGAGTGCAAAGCCACAGTCTCTCAAGTCTCTCCAGTGGGTGGTTTGCCCACTGCTTTATCCTGGGGAGTGCAAAGCCATAGTCTCTCAAGTCTCTCCAGTTGGTGGGTTGCCCACTGCTTTATCCTGGGGAGTGCAAAGCCACAGTCTCTCAAGTCTCTCCAGTGGGTGGGATGCCCACTGCTTTATCCTGGAGAGTGCAAAGCCACAGTCTATCAAGTCTCTCCAGTGGGTCGTTTGCCCACTGCTTTATCCTGGGAGTGCAAAGCCACAGTCTTTCAAGTCTCTCCAGTGGGTTGTTTGCCCACTGCTTTATCATGGGGAGTGAAAAGCCACAGTCTCTCAAGTCTCTCCAGTGGGTGGTTTGCCCACTGCTTTATCCTGGGGAGTGAAAAGCCACAGTCTCTGAAGTGGATATCATTCTCCACTGGTTCTGGAGGGGGCCTTGTGCCCAGAGTGCTTCATCCTGCCAAGGACTGAGGTAGTGGATGTCATTCTCCACTGGTTCTGGAGGGGGCCTGGTGCCCAGAGTGCTTCATTCTGCTAAGGACTGAGGTAGTGCATGTCATTCTCCACTGGTTCTGGAGGGGGTATGGTGCCCAGAGTGCTCCACGTGCAGTGTGACCAGTACAATTCCCTCACCTGGGTGTGTGTGCCACAAGATTGCAGAGGAACAGGTAGCATGATATGCCATGGAGACAGCAACATACCCCACACTGCTGCGGCTTCGCCTTCCACCTGCAGGTGCAAACAGTGATGGAAGTCATGCCTCATGGAAGCTGGCCAGGGCCCAGGAACTCTCTTCCAGCCTCAGACGACTGACCACTGGGGACGGTAGCCATGTCAGCTGTGGTGCCTCTGTCCGAGCACGTGGCGGGGCTGGTGGCAGTGCTTGCGGCGGAGTCTGTGGCGATGGTGCAGGCGGTGGTGCATGGGTCAGCACCTGCTGAGGGACACAGCAGGACATCTCCTGCAGCCTTAGATGGCTGCCCACTGGGGAAGAGGCTGGGGACTGTCGCTGAGGCTGTAGACGTGCCAGTGGCTGTGCAGGTGGCTGTGAAGGTGGCAGTGCAGGTTGCGGTGCAGGTGACAGGGCAGGTGGCGGTGGTGGTGGCGGGCAGCTTGCAGTGTTTGCCACTGTACAGGTTGGTGTTGTCGTGGACAGAAGGGGTGACACTGGTCCCTCAGTCGGTGCCACCGTGCCCTGTCCTGACCTGCTCTTCTGCTTTTGTCCCTTCCCCATCTTTGATGGTGCTGCAGGTGTTTTGTCACTATCCCCTTTTGTGTTTGCGGTGTCCTTAGTGGCTGGTAGGTGCGGCTTCTCCTCCGGGATGTGGGCACCTTTTTCACCTTGGCAGGTGGTGGAATGTCCTTGCCCTCGCTACGTGGCACTCTGGCAGCCCTGATGGGTGGCACACTCGATGAACTTGCAGTTGCTCGGGATTTGGTGGCTGAGGTGCTGGGCTGGGACCTGGAAAGCCTGGCCCAGGGGAAGGAAGTGGGGGAGGTGAAGGGAAGAGGTCAAGGGTTGCCAGGAAAAGTTTTTTAGACACACTGGGACGGGAGGATGGAGTGGGTTTGGGAGTGGAGGAAGAGGTAGTGGTTGTAGGAGCTGTACGTCTGCTGAATTTGGGTGAAGGTACATGGGCCGGAAGCTGTTGTGAGGTGGATGGCTGTTGGGTGGGTGTGTGCCTGCGTTTGTGCACTTTGGGAGGAGGGCTCACAGACACACTGGGAGAGGACACAGGTGATGTGTGAATGGTAGTGGGGGTGTTAATTGCACGTGAGCGGTGTGTGGTGATGGGGGTGCTAGTGATGGAGGTAGTGGCTGAGGATGTAGTACATGCAGGTGTGAGTGGAGATGAGACAGGAAGGGAGGAGGAGGATGTGGAGGAGGGGGACACAGTGGAGGCAGTGGATGTTGCTGAGTCTGCATGGGGATGCTGCATGTGTGAGTGCCTGTGGGATGTGTGGTGCTTATGTTTTCCTGAGCCACTTTTGTGTGTTGATGTGTATGCATGCTGTTCTGATTGTGTGCTTGGGATAGGCTGAGGTACAGGGAATTGGGGCTGGGTAGTGGAAGTTGGAGGGGGTAGGCTGGACACAGGGACAATGGCTGCCATCAGTGCTGAGGCCAGAGCCTGAAATGCTCTCTGTTGGACCGCCTGCCCAGAATGAATGCCCTCCAGGTATGCATTTGTTTGTTGCAAATGCCTCTCAACACCCTGCATGGAATTCAAAATGATAGATTGCCCAACAGTGAGAGATCTCAGGAGCTCAATAGCCTCCTCACTGAAGGCAGCAGGGCTGACTGGGACAGGGCCTGAGGTGCCTGGGGAGAAGGAGATGCCCACCCTCCTGGGTGAGTGGGCACCGGACACACACTGAGGGGCTGCTGGGAGGGCGGTGCTGGTGGGGGGGTGGTGGCTGTACCTGTTGATGCGGTGGGCACAGAGGTGCCCACCACCGCAAGGGAGCTCCCATCAGAGGAGGAGTCGCTGTCACTGGTCTGTGCTCCTGTCCCTGTCGTGGAGCTCCCCTCACCCTCTGTCACACTGGTGGCTTCAGACTCCATTGCTCCAGGGTCAAGTGGGCTGCAGCTCCCTCCTGCTCCGGTGCCACTGCTCCTCCGCCTGATGATGCTATTGCAAACAAGAACAGGGAGACAACAAAAAGGGGGGGAAAGACAGAAGAAAAACATGTTCAGTGCATGCAACACCATTACCGTTGGCGGACAAAACACACAGGGAGCAGCCCTCAATACTACGCCATGCACTAACAGTTCCTTGAAAATTCACATGCCCATGGGGTACAAGGCCTAAGCCCAATTGCTGCACACCTGGAAGTCACAGGAGCCTGACTAGATGTAGATGGCTCTTACCACTAGTGCCACATAGCTTGCCTCACAAGGGACCTTGCCTACCAAGTGCACCCTGGCCTAGGGGAACACACTGCCCACCTCCCCCACCCAGACACCTCGTAATGCATGCAGAGTCAGCAGAATGAGAGTGTACTCACCCTCTTGTGGCTGCTGTGATGCCCTCAAGCGCCCATCCAACTCCGGATAGGCCACCGCCAGGATCCGGTACATCAGGGGGGTCATGGTGCGACAGGCACCCCTTCCACGTTGGGAGGCCATCCCCAGCTGGGCCTCTGCCGTCTTCTTGCTCCAGCGGCGTAGGTCCTCCCATCTTTTATGGCAGTGGGTGCTCTGTCTGTGGTAGACCCCCAGGGTCCGGACGTCCTTGGTGATGCCATGCCAAATACCTTTCTTCTGGTGGGCGCTGACCTAGAGGAATGGTACAGCGAGAAAGGAAACTACTCACCCGTCCAGACCGTCATACTCATTGGCCACCAGTTCTCACCCATGCCCTGACGCACATACACTCACCATCCGCACATGCAGGCCTCAGCCCCCCATGTATCTTCCATCCACACCACTCAAAGCAGGCATTGCCGATGCCGCATGCTCACAGTGTACTCACCTGTTTGTCTGGAGGACCGTACAGTTGTGTGTACTGGGGGAGGACCCCATCCACTAGTTTCGCCAACTTCTCCGAAGTGAAGGCAGGGACCTTTCCCCAGACACTGTAGCCATTGTCGCTTCCAGACACAGGTCACAGCAGCACTTGCAGTGTAGGTCCTCTCCTGTTGAAGGTCAGGTATCAAGTGAGTGAACAGACAGAAAATGGCAGTCACGTCTGCAGCGGTGCATACCGTCACCGCCGGTGACATCGTTATTGGCTCCTGGGACCCAATGGGCCCAATGTTAACCAACGCAGAATAGAGCTGCGGTCTTCAACCGCCCACCGCGACGGTGTACAACGCCAGCGCAGTTACCTCATTCCCTCTTGTCCTACATTACAGGTCAGGCAGCCGCCATTTCAGGGTGCCACATGGGATGGATGAAAACTGTGTCACACCTATCTAGGCCGGGAATACAGACAGATACTGGCTCATTGCGGATTACAAACATTTCTGTTAATAACACATTGTGATACCTCAGTGTTGGATAACTCTCTGCTCGCTGTTCTCCATAGGGCACGTCTGTTGGGGCAGGTGATGAGATGGTGGAATCCTCTGGTATAGAGACCTCTGGTGGACCTGTCGACAATAGAAGAAAGACACATCATAATCACATACAGACTTGATCGTGCAACAATCCAGGAACTGTGTGCCCAGTTGGAGCCAGACCTGATGTCAGCTATCCGCCATCCCACAGGAATACCCCCTCTAATGCAGGTCCTGTCTGTACTCCATTTCCTGGCCAGTGGGTCTTTTCAAATAACAGTGGCCATGGCATCAGGGATGTACCAGCCAATGTTCTCTAACGTGTTGTCCTGAGTTTTATCTGCCCTGCTGAAACACATATGCAGCTACATCGTTTTCCCTCAGGTGGAAGATTTTCCCACAGTGAAAGGTGACTTCTATGCCCTGGGACATATCCCCAACATCATTGTTGCCATTGATGGTACACATGTGGCATTGGTACCCCCCCGCAGGAATGAACAGGTGTACAGAAACCGGAAAAGCTACCATTCGATGAATGTGCAGATGGAGTGTTTGGCAGACCAGTACATCTCCCATGTCAGTACATGACGCTTACATTTTGAGGAATAGCAGCATCCCTTATGTGATGGGGCAACTCCTGAGGCACCGTGTGTGGCTAATAGGTGAGGCCAAGTTCCTAATACAGTTGACATAGTTATGGGGTTATCCCTAAGGGTTAGTGTGTGTCTAACAGCTGTCCCTTGACATTTGCTGGTGACTCTGGTTACCCCAACCTGTCATGGCTACTGATCCCAGTGAGGAATCCCAGGACAATGGCAGAGGAACACTACAATGAGGCACACGGGCGAACTAGGAGGATAATAGAATGCACCTTCGGCCTCCTGAAGGCCAGATTCCGGTGCCTCCATCTGCCAGGTGGTTCCCTATACTACTCACCGAAGAAGGTGTGCCAGATAATCGTGGCCTGCTGTATGCTGCACAACCTGGCTTTGCGACGGCAGGTGCCTTTTCTGCAGGAGGATGGGCCAGATGGTGGTCTTGTGGCAGCTGTGGAGCCTGTGGACAGTGAAGAAGAGGAGGCAGAAGAAGAGGATATCGACAACCGAAACAATATCATCATGCAATACTTCCAGTGAGACACAGGTTAGAAGATGTCACTGCTTCCCACATCTCATACTATTGTTGGAGCTAGCATAAGTCTGTCATTTTCACTCAGTGTATGGACACTGACCTGTCACTTTGACTTTCCATTTCACAGATCTGGGTCCCACTTTGTGCCCTCTGCTATGCTTACTGCTGGCCTACAGCTGTTTTACGTTGGTATGTGAACAAGTTAATTGACATTGCTCTATTCCATAGATATTGCGATTACACATTTGTGAAAACAGACTGACTCCAGATTGTTTTGTGATTGAAGTGTGTTTATTTCTGTGCAAATAAGTGGAGGAGGTTGTAAAATGGGCTGGGGTGATAGTGGAGGTATGTCCATGGCAGAGTCCAGTCTATTTGTTTCACATGTGCATTGTCCAAAGGGGCATGGGAAGTGGAGCAATGGCAGTTTAAGGATGGACAGGGTGACATAGTGGGACAGAAGGGTGACATTCTCAGGGGTTTTATTTCCTGGCAGGGGTCTTGGCAATGTTCTCTGTCTTGTTCCTGGATCTCAGGGACCGTTTGCGGGGTGGTTCTCTATCTGCAGGGGGTGGGGTGCTGGTGGCCTTTTGCTCCTGTGGCCGTGCCTCCTGTCCACTAGCGCTGGCAGAGATTGAGGGCTCTTCATCATCCAGGCTAGTGTCAGGGCCCCTTTGGTGTGCCACTGTGTCCCTCCTGGTGTGAAGAAGGTCTGCCAGCACCCCTGCAATGGTGACCAGGGAGGTGTTGATGGACTTCAAGTCCTCCCTGATCCCCAGGTAGTGTTCCTCCTACAGCCGCTGGGTCTCCTGAAACTTGGCCAGTACCGTACCGATGGTCTCCTGGGAATGGTGGAAGCTCCCATGATGTTGGAGAGTGTCTTGTGGAGAGTGGTTTCCCTGGGCCTGTCCTCCCCCTGTCACACAGCAGTCCTCCCAGCTTCCCTGTTATCCTGTGCTTCTGTCCCCTGAACCGTGTGCCCACTGCCACTGCCTCCAGGTCCCTGATCATCCTGTGTTAGTGGGGTTGCCTGGGTTCCCTATAGTGGTGGACACACTGATGATTGACGTGTCCTGGGGACAGAGGGATGGGTCCGCTGGGTGGGTGCTGTGCTGGTGTTTCCTGATTTCCTGAGGGGGTAGGTTCAGTGGTGGTTTGTGACTGTGTCAGGGGAACCGACTGTACTGAGGTCCCTGATGGGCTGGGTTAGTCATCTTGATCCAGGCGTGCAGAGCTGTTGTTGTCACTGTGGGCCTCTTCTCTGGGGGGACTGGATGTGTCTGGCACCTCCTGTCCTGTGACGTTGGGTAGGGGTCCTGTTGGGGTGTAAATGCATAGTTATTGTATCTATGTGTGCCATCTTGTGCAATGGGTGAGTGACCCTCTATACCTGTGCTTGCATTATTGCCGTGGCCCATGTGTGATTGGTGATTTTGGGGGCATGTGTGAGTCTCTCTACTGGACATGCTTTGGTGATGGGTGTCCATGCATTGGTGTTACATTCATGGTTTGGTTTTGGGATATGTGGGTTGAGTTAGTGGGGTACCTGTGGGTGGTTGGGGTGATGGGTGTGAGGGTAAGGGTGGCGGTATGTGATGGCATGCAGTTGGGGTGGGGGGATAAAGTAGTAAAGATATGACTTACCAGAGTCCAGTCCTCCTGCTACTCCAGCGAGGCCCTCAGGATGCATGATCACCGAGACTTGCTCCTCCCATGTTGTTAGTTGTGGGAGAGGAGGTGGGGGTCCACTGCCAGTCCTCTGTACAGCAATCTGGTGTCTGGATACCACGGAACATACCTTCCCCCATAGGTCGTTCCACCTTTTCCTGATGTCATCCTGTAATTTTTGGATGCTGTCCCACTGCGTTAACCCTGTCGACAATTCTGCACCATAGCTCCATCTTCCTTGTAATGGATGTCTGCTGCACCTGTGACCCGAATAGCTGTGGCTCTACCCGGACGATTTCCTCCACCATGACCCTGAGCTCCTTCTCAGAGAATATGGGGTGTCTTTGAGGTGCCATGATGTGGTGTGGGTGATGTGTGAGGTGGTGTCTGTTGTGATGTGTGAGGGGATGTCTTGGTGTGTGTTATTTGAGGAGCGTGGATGTTGTGTAAGTGATGGTATTGTGTGTCTGTGGATGCTGGTGTTGTTTTAGGTAGTCTCTCTCTCTGGCCTTCTTTCAAATTTCTGGTTGTAAGGGTTTTCGGGTGATGTGGGTGTGTGCTTTATATTGGATTGGGTGTGTGGGTGTAGTGTGTGTATGTGTATCAGGTGTTTGTATTTTGAATTGTCCAATGTGGTTGTGTTTTGTTAGTGTGTGTGTATTTTGAGCTTGGCGGTGTGTACCGCCAATAGTTTACTGCAGTTGAATGACCACTGTGTTGATTCGTGGGGCGTGATACTGTGGGCATATTCCTGTTGGCGTGACGGTGTCGGTTTTGGTATCGCCAGTTTATCACTGACCTTTGGTGTGGCGGACTTGTGTGGGTGTCTGTATTGTGGCGGATTCCGAGCTGTGGGTCGTAATACCTGTAGCGGAATTACGCGCCGCAGCGGTATGTTGGCGGTCTTCTGCGCGGCGGAAAGCAGGATTTACCGCCAGGGTTGTAATGAAGGCCTGAGTATTTTCTTTCATGTGCATGAGTACTATGTGACTACAGTGGTATTGCATGAGCTTTACATGCCTCCTAGATAAGCTGTGGCTGCTCAGCTACAGCTACCTCTACAGAGTCTGGCTTCTAGACACTGCCTACAATCACTAATAAGGAGATAACTGGGCCTGGTATATGGTATAAGGACCTTAGGTACCCATTACAAACCAAGCCAGCCTCCTACCAGCACATACCTTCATCGTAGTTAGATAGCCAGCAGTATCAGAGTGAATTGCATTCAGAGTTACCATCTATTGCACTCACCGACACAGGAAGCACATTATTTATAGAGTCACTTAGAGACACATTTACAAATTTATAGAGTTGGTAAAAAAAAGCCAGTGATATAGTCTTATATTTTACTTAAACATCTGATGGAACAGAAATAAGGCACTGAAACAGTCACACGGATATGTAGGCAGGTACCAACACAAACTAGTCAGCCATATAGACAAATACTGTTTAAATCATGACTTCACCCTACTATTACTGAGGTTGAGTGTGCACTTTTAGTCCTTCTATGAGTTGACATAAAAATACATATTTGTAAAGTGTTAAAATGAACTTTTAGTACATATAATTTATTATTCCATTAGATAATCACTACTACACATGTATTTAGTAGTCAAGACATTGGCAGAGATAATTAGTTCTAGTATGTAATTTTATGCTGTTTTCTGTAGAGGTAGGTTTATTTTTCATTTGATTTGCAGATATTCAATTCTAATGGAAAAAAAGAATCAGAATGCCCAATAAAAGAGAAAGAAAAAGGAAACTCAGGAAACAATACTACCTAATTCAAACTGACAGTAAGGAGCTACAAAAGGTGGACAATGTGAACAAGAGAAAAAGAGCAGCTGGTAACAGAACTAATACCTTTATAAAAAAAAGTATGTCGAAAATTGCAATCTGAAAAAATTGTCTAATGAAAAGAGGAGTTTTAAATTAAATGATAAATAGGAAGGATTGCATTTTAGTTAAAGTACAAAATTTAATAAGAAACGGAAGGAGTTGACTAGGAGACAAAAACAGTTTAAGGAGGTATGTTTTGAACTAAAGAAATGAAACAATTGTTGAAAAAGATAGACAAAGAAATGCTATTGTTAAGCAGAAGAATCTTATTGAGAGTATTAGACAAAGCATTTGTTTTGAAAAGGAACGTTTTTATCCTAATATTGAACAGAATGAACACACTAGACAAACAGTAGTCTGTATGAAGAAAAGAACATTAAGGAAAAGGCTTATTAAGAAAAGTAATTTTTGTAAAGTTTTTAAAGGTGAATGGGTGCACTCATCTAGCACAGAACCATTTTTAATGATGAGAGCTACTTGCAAGAGAACTCATTAGTGCATGCGTTGACACAAGTGGCCATTGCTCTGAAGTGAAGGATGGCAATCCCATAGAAAAAGAACAGATAGTCCTAGGAATGATAGCTGAAGACGTGCAAGGTAGGTATAACTAAGCTTCTGTGTTCAAGTGGAAGTGTAGCAGTATTTGTACTGTCCGTCAGGAACCAGTTGATAAATTGAAAAATGTTCTAAGATAAGTTTCATGGAGGAGTTGGAAACAGAAAATTAAGATGTTTCAAGATTTAGATCCATGCAAAGTCAGGAAATATACAAACTTAGAAGGTCATTCATTGGCATGTCTTTTAAAGAAAGTGTGCAAAAGCACTTTTCACCACTTTAGAATGTTAGCTGTGCATCATTCAAATGGTCAATCTAGTTAGGAGACTTTACTTTGTAAAAAGTCCAGCTTTATGTTTAGAAGATTTGAATGGAGCTCAGTTACGTGGTATTGTGGCAGGGGTTGAGGACGTTTCAGAAGATATTCAGTTCTGTTTCTTTGGGCCTGAAGAAGATAATGGAGAAAATGAGGAGAAGGTGTCAAGAGGTGTTGAAGAAGTGGATAGACAGGTAAGTACTGACATTGTTGAACAAGGAGATATAGAAGTTTAATAAAGTGTGTCCAGAGAAACCTCAGTATGTAGGCATCTGTTGTTGCTGTACTCATTACAAGAACCAAACTCGTAATCTAGTTCTATTTTTTAAAACTGAAGAAAACAGCAATGACAGGTGGGAGGAATTTGGTGCATATCGATTTGTAGAAGAATGATTCAATTTAGACACAAAAGAAGCAATATGTAAACATTGCTATTACAAATTGGAGAATGATATAACATCAGCTGGAACAGTTCATTACAGATGAGAGTTCGTTCCATGTTCCAGAAGAACTTAATGAATTAAATGTGTATGAATCAAATGTAGTACAAACATTGCACCCATTTAAAGCAATTATTCAAATGGAGCCAAAAACAGGGAAACTGCCACCAACAGAACTACTTAAAGGAAGAGTTGTTTATTTACCACTACATTTAAAACAAGTATTGATACAGTTGGTGTTGAAAAAGATATAGACGAAACACTCATTATTCTAGTAAATGGAGTATCTATCAAAAGTTAAAAAAATTCTGGTAAGAACTGGTGAATGTGAACAAAGTAACAAAGCTTCAATATACTTGAAAGAAAATAATGTTTTCTTACAAACTTATGATTATTAATGAAGACGTAATTTGTATTGATGATAAAGCACTACAACTAAGTGGACAACCTCAAAAATTGGAGAAGCAGAAATCAGAAGAAATATCTGAGCACTATGTCATTCATCCACTACATTTGAAAAAAGTTGTCGGGATGCTATTGATCTGTTTGAAATAAAAAAAGCTAGAGGAGCTTCAATTAGTGTGTGGGAAAAACGTTTAGAGGCTTGTTGCTTTCCACAGCTATTTCCTAGAGGAGCAGGTAGGCACTATGATGAGAGACCTATACAAAAACCAGCAGCTGAATATAGGTCAACAAGACTATATTCAAAGGACCCTGGTTTTCAACAATCTATTCTCTACACATTCCATATGTTATTCGAAAGTGACTTGTCAGGGCTCACTTATGCTATGAACCACATTCTTAAGACTGGAGTCAATCTGCAAAATCTTTCTGCAAGGGAGTTTGTTGATAAAATACAAGGTAAGGATGAAAATACAGAGTGTAACTTAATTAATTTGATAGCTTCTCTATGTGGGACTCATAAATACTGGTATCATCATCATGGAAAACCTAAATATATGCTCTGCAACGTAGGCCCACCTACTTGGTTTGTAGCGCTTAGTTGCTCAGAGTATGCTTGGGATGATTTGCTACAATTTCTAAGGGAAGCAAACTCTAATAGTAAGGATATACATTTGAAGATATCAAGAGAACTCTTTGGATCCTGCTAATATGTGTAGGTATTTCAGTCACAATTTCAAGTGATGATGAGTTTTATATGCAATAAAACAAATCCTGCTCTTGGAGAAGTCACAGACTTTTGGGGAGAAAATGATACCAGGCAAGAGATGGTCCTCATACACATGCTCTTATGGATAAAGAATGCACCAAAATTTGGAACTGATACTGCTATCTGTGTACTGTCTTCTGAACAACAGTATGTTACATGCAGCATCCCAGATGAGCATAAAAACAAAACACAGCAACAGCAAGTTGTACACTTCCAAGCACATAGATGCGGTAAGTATTTCTGTTGAAGATCTAAATGAAAGTTTTACACAAGGTGTTGTTTTGGATTTCCAAGGCCTATTATTTCAAAAGGAAGACTGAGGCACACATTGGCAAGAAAATCACCAGAAAATACATAGAATCTAAAAAGATCAGAGTCCTCTAAATATATTAACAATTATAATCCTGTCATCCTAAAGTTATGGAATGCAAACATGGATATACAGTTGTTGCTGACAATTCCATTGATGTTGTTCACTATGTCATTTCATACATCACAAAATCAGAAAAAACACAGATGAAGGAAACATGGGTCTAGATTTCTGCAGAAAAACCTCTGAAACTATTGAAGAAATTATATAGTTTTAGCTTGAAAATGCTGTCACAGAGAGAGATAAGCTTTTACGAGTGCTGTGATAGTTTAAGGTAAGCTAGTTTGTTCTCAAAGTCTAGAGGAACTGTTTGGGTTAGTCTAGGCCTCGCCAACATGCGAAAGTGTGAAACTGAGTCTTAAAATCTTATCTAGAAATTCATTAGTTAGCAAAGCTTGATCCAGGGAGAGTACAGATAATGTAAAAACAGTTATGCTGGATACTTACTATCCAAGAAAGAGTCCACACCTAGAATTATGGGCCTGATTCTAACCGCGGTGGCCGGCGGTCGCCGCCCGCCATGCGGTCCCCGCCAAATGACCGCACCTCGGTCACAAGACCGCGGCGGCCATTCTGGCTTTCCCGTTGTGCTGGCGGGCGACCGCCAAAAGGCCGCCCGCCAGCACAGCGGGAAAGACCCAGCAACGATGAAGCCGGCTCCGAATGGAGCCGGCGGAGTTGCTGGAGTGCGACGAGTGCAGTAGCACCCGTCGCGAATTTCAGTGTCTGCTAGGCAGACACTGAAATTCTTTTTGGGGCCCTCTTACGGGGGCCCCTGCAGTGCCCATGCCATTGGCATGGGGACTGCAGGGGCCCCCAGGGGCCCGCGGCACCCCCTACCACCATCCTGTTCCTGGCGGGAGACCCGCCAGGAACAGGATGGCGGTAGGGGGTGTCAGAATCCCCATGGCGGCGGAGCGCGCTCCGCCGCCATGGAGGATTCTGCAGGGCAGCGGAAAGTCGGCGGTACACCGCCGACTTTCCGTTTCTGGCCGCGGCTGAACCGCCGCGGTCAGAATGCCCAGCGGTGCACCGCCAGCCTGTTGGCGGTGCTACCGCGGTCATTCGCCCTGGTGGTTTTTACCGCCAGGGTTAGAATGACCCCCTATGTGTCTTTACAAATTCTACAGCACTATCAGTACAAAAATAATGTTTCAGAAAACATCGATGAAGGAAAATATGGTGTCGCTGATTGCAACAGTTGTTTGGTTTGCATGCAAAAGGTAACTTAATAAATCATAGAAAACATACTTGCCAAGCTACTGAGAACAAAAAATAGTCTACTTAGCACTTCTCCAGCTATTCAAACCTTGCCGTTCTGAAACACAGTTACTTGGACAACACAACTCCTATGAAGACTCTTTCAATGCTGTAAAGAACAGCATTCAATGTCCAATATTTTTTAACTATCTAAGAATGTTGAATGAAGAAATTGGAAAAGAGGAAACAATTGCTGCTGAGATAGCAAAGGACAAGTCATAAAGCAGCCACAGATCTGGACCTCTTAGTCAAGACACCCTTGGACAGCCAATAATCGAAAATGAAGCTGTCATAGTGATGAACGATGTGGAGACAGCAATGCAACAAGCAAGAGAAGAAAATGTTAACTCGGAAGAGTTATTAGAACAATTCAATCAATCAGAGTATTTGTAAAGTGCACTACTCACCCATGAGGGTCTCAAGGTGCTGAGGGGAGAGGGGGGCTGCTACTGCTCGAACAGCCATGTCTTGAGATGTCTCCTGAAGGCAAGTAGGTCCTGTGTCTGACGCTGGTGGGTGGGAAGAGTGTTCCACGTCTTGGGGGCGAGGTGGGAGAACAATCTGCCACCGGCGGTAATTCTGTAGATACATGGGATGGTGACGAGGGCAAGGTTGGCAGAGCGAAGCTGTCGGGTTGGGGTGTAGAAGGAGAGCCGTCTGTTGAGGTATTCTGGTCCGGTGTTGTGCAGTGCCTTATGAGCGCGGTTGAGGAGTTTGAACGTGATTCTCTTGTTGACGGGGAGCCAGTGTAGGTCTCTCAGGTGGGCTGTGATGTGGCAGTGGAAGGGGATGTCCAAGATGAGGCGTGCGGAGGCGTTCTGTATGCGTTGCAGTCTTTTCTGGAGCTTGGCTGTGGTTCCTGCATAGAGGGAATTGCCGTAGTCCAGTTTGCTGCTTATGAGGGTTTGGGTGACCGTCCTTCAGGTTTCAGTGGGGATCCATTTGTAGATCTTATGAAGCATGCAGAGGGTGTTGTAGAAGGAGGAGGAGATGGCGTTGACTTGCTTGGTCATTGATAGTGATGAGTCCAGGAAGAATCCCAGGTTGCCTGCGTGGTTAGTGGGTGTCGGTGCGGTTCCCAGTGTGGCAGGCCACCAGGAGTTTTCCGATGTGGAGGGGTGGAGCCGAAGAGGAGGACCTCAGTTTTGTCACAATTCAGTTTCAGGTAGCTGTTCTTAATCCATTTGCCAATGGCCTTCATTCATTGTGGTGGCTGGTCTTGGCGAGGGAGAGGATCAGCTGGGTTTCATCGTGTATGAGACGATGTTGAAGTTGTGCGATTGGGCAATGTTAGCAAGTGGACCCAAGTAGACGTTAAAGAGGGTCGGACTGAGGGACGATCTCTGGGGTACGCCGCAGATGATTCTGGTGGCTTCAGAGCAGAATGGAGGGAGTCAGACTCTGAGTTCTGCCAGTGAGGAAGGAGGTGATCTAGTCCAGGGCTCTGTCGCCGATTCCTGCGTCATTGAGGTGTGTGTGTAGGATGAGGTGGCAGACGCTGTCAAACATGGCTGGGATGTCCAGAAGGATGAGGGCCATGGCTTTGCAATTGTCACGTATGACCCTGATGTCATCAGTGGCGGCGATGAGGGCAGTTTCAGTACTGTGGTTGCTGCGGAATCCAGATTGGTATGGTTCAGAGTGTTGTTCTCCTTGAGGAAACGGATCAGTTGTTTGTTGACAATTTTCTTGATGACTTTTGCTGGGAAGGGGAGCAGGGAGATGGGCCGGAAGGTTTTGAGGTCCTTTGGGTCCGCGTTGGGTTTTTTGAGGACGGTGTTGATTTCAGCACGTTTCCAGCACTCCAGGAAGATGGCAGTCTCTAAAGAACTGTTGATGATCTTCTGGGGTTGGGGTGTGATGAAGGAGCTTGTTTCGTTGAAATGTGGTAAGGGCAGGGGTCGGATGTAAGCCAGAGTGGATGATGTTCATGATTTCGATGGTGTTGTTGTTGTGGGTCCAGGAGAGTAGGAGGCAGGTGGGTGGTGAGTCTGTGGTGTCGGTGGTTGGTGGTGGGGTCTAAATACTGAAGCTGTCATGGATGTCTGCGATCTTGTGGTAGAAGAAGGTGGCTTGGGAGTCGCAGAGGTCTTGTGATGGAGGGATGTTGTTGATGTTGGAGCTGGGGTTGGAGAGCTCCTTCACAATGATTAAGAGTTCCTTGTAACTGTGTGCGTTGTTGTCCGATGCGCTCTTTAAAGGCGGTTCTCTCTGTGGTTCGGATGAGTTGGTGGTGTCTGCGGATGGCGTTCTTGAAGGCTGTATGGTTGTCCGATGTCTGATATTGGTGCCACTGCTTTTCGAGTCTTCTGCATGTTTGCTTGAATTCTTGGAGGTCTGCGGCAAACCAGAAGGCCTTTCTGTCGGTGTGTCTGTTAGAAGGTTTCTTGATCGGGGCAAGAGTGTTGGCACAGTCGTCGATCCACTGCCTGAGGTTGTGGGCTGCTGTGTCAGTGTCAGTGGTGTCGATGGGTGGGTTCCTGGAGAGGGTCGTGATCACTTGGTATTCAGTGACCTTGTTCCATCTCCGGTGGGGAATCCGTTGGAAGTGATGGTGTGTTGTGGGTTTCTCGAAGGAGAAGTGGATTCAGTGGTGGTCGGTCCAGTTGAGTTTGGTGGTGTGGCTGAAGGAGACGTGTTTTCTGGTGGAAAAAAGGGGTCGAGCGTGTGTCCTGCAGAGTGGGTAGGTGTTGTGACGAGCTGCTTGAGGACGAGGTTGGCGAGGCTGTTGAGCAGGGTGGTAGAGTTGTTGTTGTTGATGTTCTCGAGGTGGAGCTTCAAGTCACTGAGGAGTATGTAGTCTGTGGATGCAAGAGCGTGCGTGCTGATGATGTCGGTGATGGAGTCGCTAAACTGCTGTCGGTGGCTGTGGGGGTCTGTAAATAAGGGTCGCTCTGAGGGTGGTGTTGGGTCAGTGTGGATCTGGAAGTGCAGGTGTTCGGCGGTGCTGAGGGTGTCTTCGGTGCTGCTCGTGATTCTGAGGGTATTCTTGTGGTTGATGGCACTGCCTCCTCCTGGTCTATTGTTGCAGTCCTTGCGGTTGATCTTGTAGCCATCCAGGATGGCTATGGCGATGTCAGGCGCTGGGGAGGGGTTCATCCAGGTCTCGACAAGGAGGCGACATCTGGGGATGCTGAGTCGAGTAGATTCCAAAGTTCGACAGCGTGTTTGTGGACGAAGCGGGTGTTGAGTATGATGCATCTAAGATGGGTAGGTCGTTGGCATGGAGGCTGGTGAAGGTGCAGTTCCGGCAGGAGAAGGGTCCACAGGTGAGCTGCGGGGTGGCTTGATGGCAGGTGGGAAAGCGGCCGCTGTTTTGTGCGTGGAGGGTGGTGGCGTTGTAGCAGAGACAGGTGTAGCGCCGGTGGGGGGCAAGAACCTGGGGTTCTGGTGCTGGGCGCAGTCCAGGTGCAGACAGGCGCATACGGGCTTGCCTTAGACGTGCCTTTGATATGGCTGCCATTAAGTGGTTGGAGGAGAGGACAGCTGGGAGGTGGGAGTGGGACGAAAATGGCGCAATAAAAGTGGGTCAGGCCGCGGGGGCAGCAGAGGTGGGAGTGAAGTGTGAGAGAAAGGAGGAGGTGGGGCCACAGGGGCAGCAGCAGTGGGGAGAGAGAGAGAGAGCATGGAGAGTGAGAGAGAGAGAACAGAGAGGAGGGAAAAGCGACGAAAAAAAGACTGTAAAGCAAAAGTCAAAGATCAAAAGTGAGAAAAGGAGCACTGTGGAGAGCGAACAGCGAAAAGGGCACAGAGGGGGCAGACATGGAAGAGAGAGCACACAGAGATCGAAGAAGAGAAAAGAAGGGTGACCAGATGTCCCAGATTTCCCTGGACAGTAGAAGACTGTCCCCATGCCCCGACGCTTCTCTTAATTTTAAATAAATGTCCCTGTTTTGGGACAAAAGTCAGATTATTAAATAAATGATCTGGTTTTTAGGACACAAGTCAGATCATCTAGGGAAGGATAAGTTAAAGACGCCTAGAAAGTATGAAATCATTTAAGTAATTTATCTGTTACTGTCAGGCAACACCGTCCCCTATCTGCTCCTAGCAGAGAGAGAGGCAGTGGAGAGCAGAGAGAGGCTGGTGGGGGGGCAGGTTTGGGGTGCAGGGTGGGTGGTCAAGCCATAGCTAATTTTATGTATGTAGTTTTGTAAATATGTGTGTGTGTGTGTGCATGTGTGTATATATACACACACACACACACACACATACACACACACTTATAGGCACACATTCACAAAGCTACGCCAAAAAATCGGGACAGGCCAGATATAAAAGTGAGAGTTAAGTCTTTAGTCCGTCTTTTATGTCTGACCTGTCCGGGTTTTAGCTCCTTCACTCTAGAGAAAAGGAGGAGAGAGACAGAGGGCAGCCTAGAATGAAAGCAGAGCTCTCCCACTAGACACCAGGGATGAGGCGCAGGCAGAAGCCTCCGGGTGGAGGAGGGCCTTGAACTCCTGACAGGGGTCAGGAGTTCAGAGGAATGAGGGCTCTGCTTGCAGGTGGAGCTACGGGAGGCAGAACAGTTCACTGATCAGGTCAGTGGCATTGCTCATCCTACCACGCAGCGGCCGCCATTAAGCAGGCAGGGGGGAGAAGAAGACAGCTGGGAGGTGGGAGCGGGGGCAAAAACAGCATGAAAAAAGCGTTGGGGCCCTGGGGGCAGCGGCGGCAGGAGTGCAGCGTGAGAGAGAGGAGGGGGCGGGGCCACAGGAGGCAGCAGCAGCGAGAGGGAGAGGGGAGAGTGAAAGTGAGAGAGAGAGAGCGGAGTGGAGGGAAAGCAAAGAAAGAGTGTAAAGCAAAAGTCAAACATCAAAAGTCACAAAAGGAGCACTGTGTAGAGTGAACAGGAAAAGGGGCACAGAGGGGGCAGACACAGCAGAGAGAGCACACAGAGAGCGAAGCAGAGAAAAGGAGGAGAGAGACAGAGGCAGTCTAGTACGAAAGCAACGCTCTCCCACTAGACACCAGGGATAAGGTGCAGGCCTGTGGTGGTAGAGGGCCTCAAACTCCTGACAGGAGTGAGGAGTTCAGAGGAATGAGGGCTCTACTTACAGTTGAAGCAACAGGAGGCAGACCAGTTGACTGGCGCATTGAAGAGCAGAATGAAATATACTTGGAAGTTGAAGAAAAAATAGAACATGGATTCCTCCATGAAAAGAATCAATGTGAATGTTCAAGTTTTAAGCCAATTCTTTTGTATGTAAGGGGAAAAGCTGGGACTGGAAAACATTTTTTAATACAAGTTCTCCCCACTCAGCTCAGCAAGACTACATGTTCTATTTTATCATGTATAGTAACAGCCCCTACTAGATTGGCTGCACACAATATCAAAGGATTTACCTTACATCATCTACTTATGCTGCCTGTTGAAAATTATAATAAACTTGAGTTCAAATGTTATCTGGAGAAGCTTGTCATGAAGTTTCTAGAGTTTTGAAGAAATTGAAACTTTTAATCATTGATTTGGTGAGCTTGGTCTCAAAATAAATGCTCACCTTTGTACATATTGCACCTGTATTCAGGACACTCTTACATGAAGAAACTTGTAATTTTTAAGAGATTGTTGGATGTATCAACATTTGGTTGAATTTCCACCACAAAGGGATAATTAGAAACATGTGCCAAGCATCTGATATGCAATGTGGAAATATTCGGAAGGATCTCAAAGTAGGAATACTATCAAAAGAAGGGAAACGTTGATTGGAACCCCAACTTATAAAGAACATATTTCCATCAAAATCATTTACAGTACAGTTAATATTTTAATTAATTCAACAAAGAAAATCCATTGTGTGTCTAATGCCTACTGTTAAAGAATGTACCTCTTTCAATGAACAATTACCAGAACTGGAGAAAGAACAAATATTGGAATTAATATCAATTGATAAAATTGAACACCAAGGAATGACAATACTGTTGAGTGAAAAACTACAATCAAAACCCAACTCTTTTGAAAGGTCTGTTTCCAAAACTGCAGGATTAGAAAAGTGCTTATGTGTTTGTAAGAACTGTAAAGAGATCTTGTGCGCAATTCAAATGTCAAAGAAGGATTTGTTAATGGAGCCATGGGAAAAATCATAGATTTAATTTTGTGTACCAACAGAATTGAGGTTCAATATCTAGCAATTCAATTTGATGATCTGGAAGGTGTAAAACATATAGCTAGGTATGTTGCAGGTTTCTTACTTGTGAAAGACTTGAATATTCACAGAAAGCTGTTTCCAATATCTCTGGCCTGTGCTTGCCAATACATAGGGGGTTATTACAACTTTGGAGGAGGTGTTAATCCGTCCCAAATGTGACGGCTATACCACCAGCCGTATTACGAGTTCCATAGGATATAATGGACTCGTAATACGGCTGGTGGTATATCCGTCACTTTACCGTCACTTCTGGGACGGATTAACACCTCCTCCAAAGTTGTAATAACCCCCATAATTCTCAAGCTTTAAGGGTTGATGCAGAATTTAGTAATATTGGCAGCACTGTGTTCAAAGAAGGCATGTCATATGTAGCATTGTCTTGGGTTAGATCTTTGCCTGGTTTTGATCTGAAAGATTTTAATGAGACTGAAGTAAATGCTGATTTCACTTATGTACTTGAGTACAACCATTTGAGAAGGCAGTATCCTCCACATCTAGGACAGTACCCATTTGACAAAATGCCTATAATCCTATCAAAATGAAAGATCCCAAACAATATTACTGATATTCCTGCGAAAAAGAATAAAAAATAAATGAAAGAAGTATTGGAGAAAAAGAATATTAAAAGTGATGCTGAAATCTTAGGATACCATTTTTCAAATATCTCTGGAGTCAACTGCTATGCTAATGCAGTTCTAAATGCCCTATTCTGTTTAGGTACTCAGGTTTATGAAGATAAACAGAAAAAGGAAAAAAGATGTTGTTCTGCCCTCTTGTGCTTGTTAGAACACTTGTGCAGTGATAGAACAAAAATAACCTCTGCATCTTGTATTAGAGATCTTGCAGACATGTGCACTGGATCAGTATACTACTAGGTATTTTAGAGGAAGAGATGTTACCTATTGAGAAACTATTTGGACTAAGTTATTCATAGCAGCGTAATTGTAAAAATTGTTCCTTTTCTTTATATACATAACTCTACCAGACTGTAAAAATGTCAGTTTTGATAAGTTGTTTAAAGATGCATCACAGAATAATACTTGCACAAAGTGTACATCTGGCCTGCTATCAATTTTGAACATCAGTGGCAAGTATATATGCTACAATGATGCAAAGCAGATGAGTCTAAATTAGAAACTCAACCAATTTTAAAGCTGGACAAATCTCAATTTCTGGAAAAGATATACCTTTACAGCCATTAATTTCCATGAAGGAGTTAGTTTTAAATCTAGACATTACACTATCTATATAAAAAATACAATTGGACGGACAAAGTATAACGATATCAATGTTTCATTTAAGCAGACATTACCCTATAAATTACCAAATTCTTACCTTATGTTCCTTGAACCAACTTTCTAAGAAGGATTAATACTGGAGAAATGGAATAGCACATGCTTGGGACTTTCAATGAAACAAAATAAGACATTAAACGGCTCAATAGGGGTGATATCTTTCTAAAGAATTTTAAATCTTGAAATCTTCTTACTCTTGGATGGAAACCTCATACTTACTACTAAACGGGAAATAGAGATCAGAATGTTTGAATTAGGAAAAACAACGACAGAAAAAAAAAGTAAAACTTCTGTTTCTGTTTCAAGAAAAGCTGGAAAATAATAACAATAATAATACTACTGATATACTGTACTCTTGTTCAATGGGATAGCAGAATTCATGACATCATGCAGCCTACCAAGAGTGATGTCTTTATACTCCTGTTAACACTATGATTCATACACATTAATTATATTCTGAAGCTATAATATACTTTATATTATTTAACAAATATAGGTAAAAGAGATTGGTAAATATTTGGGGTGAGTGTCATACACAGTAAAGGTAATTTCAAATAACATGTTATGTAGTTATGGGGTTTTTTCACGGCGCATATGACTGTCCCCCCCTCCCCCCCCCCCCAGTTGCTCAAGAATGAGTACCTATACTCACTTAATTTTTAGTGCCAAAGCATAGAAGCTGAGAATAGTGGACCAGGGAGCATTATATAGTTAAATAATATTTATGATTGCTGTACTGTAATATAACTTCCTTGTATCTGATAATTAACAATATCATTTTTATTACATATTGTGAAGTTTTAATAGATAATTTAATATTGTGGAAGTTTAACATTTATTTATGTTTTGTCTCTTTTTACACAGATTAGATGACCTATTTATTGCACTTGTGTAGATAACTAATTTGATAATTGTTCATTGAGACACAATCTGTAATTATAGCCAAGAACACATGGTTAGTTATAGTTATACTGATACACCAACACAGTAATGTGAATACAGCTATCGATACAAATAAGCATACACTAACATACTCGTGAAACATTGATTCATAAAGTAATATAACTAGACAAACACTATTGAATACATTAACACACATATATACACACAGCTGCATACACTGACACACGCATCCACTCACTGATGCATACACGAACACTCCTAGGCACACATTGACACATACACTCACACACCCTGGGACACACTAATACAAATACTAATACATGCAGGTATATACTAATGCCAACACTAATTCACTCAGACAGACAATGATGCATACAGTGAAATACACAGGCAAACAGTGATGCACACACTAGCATAGCCATGAACACACTCATCCATGCACTCATATACCCAAGCACACAATGATGTATAGACTAACATACTCAGGCAGACACTAATGCCTACACTAACACACCCAGGCAAAAACTGACACATATACTAAGACACCCATGGACACTCATACATACACTGATACACCCAGGCACATATTGTTATATACCCTCACATACCCAGAGATAAACTGCTCCATACATGGATACATGCAGGTACATACTAACGCAGACACTAACACACCCACACAAACACTGATACATACACTGACACACCCAATCAAACACTGATGCATGCACTGACATACCAAGGCAAACAGTGATACATACACTAACACACCCAGACACACACTGATACAAGGAGCACCTACCAATGCACACACTAATGCACCCACATAGACACTGATACATACACTGACATCCAGACAGAGACTGATATTTACCCTCACGTACCCAGAGATACACTGCTCTATATACTGATAGATGAAACTACATGCTAATGCAGACACTAACACACCCACATAGACACTGATGCATACATTGACACACCCAAACATACACTGATGCATACACTGACATACCTAGACAAACAGTGATCCATACACTAACACACAGGCACACCCTGACATATATGCTGACATACGCAGCCATACACTAGATACATACACTTACATACCCAGTCAAACAGTGCTGCATACATTAACACACCCAGACACACCCTGACATTTATGCTGACATACCTAGACAGACACTAATATATACACTGACATACCCAGGCAAACACTGATGTATACACTAACATATCCAGGTACACACTCATCTAAACACTCATACATCCAAGAACACACTGACATATAGACTAACACCCCTAGGCAGACACTAATGCATACACTAACACACCCAGAAAGTCAATCATGCATTCAGCTTTACACCTTGTCACACACTCATGCATACACTAACAAACCAAGGTACACACTAATACATGCACTGACAGGCATAGGCACCATTGATGCCTACAGTGGCACAGCCTGGCGCACACTGATGCTCACACACACACACACAGGCACATAATTATGGATACACTCAGACACTCCTGCATACATGAACACACCCACATCCAAGCACACATTGATGCACACATCTGACACACCATGCACTAATGCATGCACTCACATACCTTGGGACACATTGATGCATACAGTGATGCTCATACTGACACAGCCAGACATATTCTAATATATACACTGATTAACATACTTATACACCAACACAAACACTAAAACATACTGCACTATATCCTCTCAACAATAAAAACACGGACACAGCTCTTTGTAGCAAATGTGACGATTCTAAGAACCTATTTTTTTAAATGGTGGCTCTTAACTTTCTTGAGCATGATAATTATGTCGTCATTTTTTTCACAACAACTTCCTGGCACTTACTGCAATGCACAACCATGTCCTTCAGTTCTCTGCATGTTGGTGGAATAGAGATGTTTTGTACATGTGCAGCAGCAGAAGAAGTAGATGGTTGTGGTGCAGAAGGATTACTAGCTTTCTCCCTGATTTGACAGAGGTATATATGCTCATGGTAACTTTTAATATATTTCCACATTGTGGAAATTCCATAACTGTACTTTTTCTTAGTGCCCCTGAACGGGTGTTTTCAACATATAGTGCACTCTACAAAACGTGCACAGGCTTTCTTTTCAGAAGTGGGGATAGTGAGTTATCTCCACACATCACTTTCCTTCCTGGCAGCAGCGTACTGATGTTCCTCCTGTTCTTCCATTACTGCGGAGGTGCCAGGATCTTCACCTTCTCCCATTTTTATTCCCAAGTGAGAAAAATGAGCCTTCTTCACCAAGATACAATAGGAAAATGATTCTGTTGGGTATAGTTTCTTTTCAAAGTTGGGTGTTGTCCTTATGAACCAATGGAAAGGCAGAATATTTTTGACAGTCCCTGACACTGTGGTTTTTGTGGCAGATCCGGGGATTCTCCATATTTGTCGATAAAAATCCCAACTAACACATGATCGAGGTAAAAACCATAGAGCTTACTCACACAACAATTTGCAGGTGTGTGGAAAATCCGTGGACCCGAACTCTTTTGAAAAAAAAAAACATTATTTAATATGCAACATACG
Source organism: Pleurodeles waltl (assembly GCF_031143425.1). NCBI lineage: Eukaryota > Metazoa > Chordata > Amphibia > Caudata > Salamandridae > Pleurodeles > Pleurodeles waltl. The sequence continues at coordinate 360,702,960 of NC_090439.1, forward strand.
TATTTTACAATATACTGCTTACTGTGAACTTACTTCTGTTTGTTTGTTTTGTTCTTAATCACTATACCTAAATCACAATTTTTTTCCCCACCATTTCCTCTATAATATACTGTGTATGTTATAGTCAGGCTCACATTTCACAGGTACAAAACCTGTGAAATTCAGCAGTTATAGTTACCTCAATTGTTTCTATGGGGATATGTCATCAGTAATGTCATTTGAGTTCTCACCAGTGATGTGATCAGTGATGTGATCAGTGATGTCACTGACCATGTTATGAGTGATGTAATATGTGAGATCATTTGTAGTGCATTGTGGGGGTGCAAGTTATAGTTAACTGATGTAACTATAACTGCTGAATTTATCTGGGTTTGAATGTGTGAAATGTGAGCCTAACTATAACGTCCCTGTAACCTTTGTTTTTTTCAGTGAATTTCTATGTTTTTAATCAAATTTCCAAACTATAACGGCCCTGTAACCTTTGTTTTTTTCAGTGAATTTTTAAGGTTTTTTTAAATTCTATTTTCCAGCTATAATGTCCAATTAATCTTTGCTTTTTTCAGTGTATTTCTAGGGTTTTTTAAGGGAACATTTTTTGATTTTTTATATATTTATTTTTATGAACTACAAAGAATAATGTGTAATCTGACTACATAGTTTATTATATAGGGAATGGTGGGAAAAATAGCAATTTACTTATAGTGATTAATAACAAAACGTAAACAAATTGAAGTGAACTTATAGTAAGTAGTATATTATAAAAGACGTGTTTTGCAACTATAACTTGCCTGTAACCTTTGTGTTTTTCAGTGAATATATATTTATATATATATATATATATATATATATATATATATATATATATATATATATATATATATGTAATGGGGTTTTTCAATTAAAAAAACAACAGTTACTGGGACATTATAGTTAGGCTCACATTTGTCAATGTCCAAAACCATAGAAGCTTCACCTGTTACAGATAGAGTTATCTCAGGTAACTGTAACTTCTGCCCTAAGGTAACTATAACTCACGCCCCCACCATGCACAGTTTTCTGGTCAAAAACTTTACTGCAAATATTACATTGACATTATCAATGATGTTATCAAGGAAGTCATGAGTGCCGTAATTTCAGGGGTAATTAGCAGTGCATGGCAAGGGTGCAAGTTATAGTTATCTTAGGGCATGAGTTATAGTCACTTGAGATAACTATACCAACTGTATTTCTATGGTTTTGTATGTTTAAAAATGTGAGCCTAACTAAAACATCTCTGTAATGTTTGATTTTTTAAGTGAATTTCTATGTTTGTTTTAATTCTATTTCCTAAGTATAACGTCCCTGTAACCATTGCTCTTTTGGTCTATTCACAGCAGTGGTTGTCCCTGTGGCCAACTTCCTGTAACCACCCATACATTGATGTGACCTAAGAGCACATTGATATGACCTGACAGATTCACCACTGACGTTCCTGTGTGCATAGTAAATACGGTAATGTCTCGATTGTGAAAGCAAACAGGACGGAGGCAGGTAGGACAGCTGTGCCTGGTATCTCGCTTGTTAGAAATAGGGTCTTTGGTTTGCAGTCAGGATACCCCCTGTCCAAGCAAGGACCCTGACTCTAGTCAGGGCAAAAGAGGAACACACCTCGTTAACCCCCACTTACCCCCTTGGTAGGTTGGCATGAGCAGAAAAGCTTAACCCAGAAGCAAGGTGTAAAGTATTTGTACCCACACACCCAGTAATAGGGTGAAAACACTACAAAATGTAGACCACACCAGTTTAGAGAAATAGGCACTATTTATCTAAATCAAACCAGTCCAAAACAACAAAAATCCACCACACACAAGTCAGAGTATGAATTTTCAAAAGAATAAGGGGCAGATTTATGGAAAGTGTCGCTGCACCAAGTGCAGCACCACTTTCCCTGAGCCCCTTAGGACCCCCCTACGGCCATCATGTATGCGCCATATTTAAAATATGGCACACCATAGCGCAGGGTAGGGGGCAATGGCGTCATTGTTCATGCGCTTTTGATGTACTCTGCAGGAGTAACACCTAAATGTTGGTGCTACTCCTGCAGAGGACGTAGGAGTCCATTCTAAAGAATTGAAGCCCCCTTTTAGTGCCTGCTCTTGAGCAGACGTTAAAAGTGCCGCAAAAAAATGGTGCAAGTAAATCTCATAGATTTCCTTGTGCCATTTTTCCGTCTCTGCTAACGGGGGCCGCCCCCTTTGCATACATTATGCCTGGCACAGGCATAATGTAGCGCAAAGGGTTATATAGTGGTGCAATGCATGCCTTGCGCCACTCTGTAAATACAGCGCTGGGATTTTATCCTCGTTGGGCCACATTAACGTAAAAAATAATTACGTTAATATGGCGCAAGGTGGTGCTAGGGCATTATAAATATGCCCCTACCAGTCTTACTACATGGAAAATAATGGAAACATTGATTTTACATGAAGTACCTTGTTTGCGTAAAAAATAAAGCAGTACGAGCAAGCGTGCATCTGAAAAGTCAGTGATGCGTCGATTCCTTACTCGCAAGTGAGTCAGTTTTCTCCCCCACAAGAGATCGATGCATCAATTTCCAGACTCAGATCAGCGCAGGTTCCCATTGAATTTGACGCCCAGCGACGATGCTTGTGAAATCTGGTCACAGGGTGTTGAAAACGCGGGGTTTGCGTCGTTATCAGCAGCCACAAGTGGGTGTTGAATCATTTCTCCAGCTCCGATGTGTCGATCTCACAGCCACAAAGCAGGTGGCGTGTTGTTTTTCATCCACCTTGCAGGTGGTGCTTCGAAAATGTCCCCGCACAGCATCCTATGTGTGTATTTCAGTCCTTGTTGTGCCAACTCCACCTTTAAAGGGCCCGAAGACTGGACAGGGCACCACTTGGCAGGGAACGAGTCACAGCAGAGAGTCTAGGTGCTGGTAGAGGAAGTCTTTGATGGCCCTGAGACTTCAAAACAGAAGGCAAGCTCAGTCCAGGCCCTTGGAGACAATTCAACTGCATGCCAACCCAGTGTGCCACAGTCACAGCAAAGGGGCAATACTCCTCCTCCAGCTCTTCAGCTCTTCTCCGTGCCAGAGTTTCCTCTTGTTTCCAGAAGTAATCTGAAAATCTGGGGTTTTGGGTCTACTACTTATACCCCTTTCTGCCTTTGAAGTAGCCAAACTTCAAATGAAAGTCTCTATTGTTCACAAGATCCTGCCTTGTCCAGGCATGGCTCCAGACTCACACCAGGGGGTTGGAGACTGCATTGTGGGAGGACATGCACAGCCCATTCCGGTTTAAGTGACCCACCTCCCTCCACTCTAGCTCAGATGGCTCATCAGAATATGCAGGCTACACCCCAGCTCCCTTTGTGTCACTGTCTAGAGGGGATTCACAAACAGCCCAACTGTCAGTCTGACCCAGACAGGGAATTCCCAAGCACGCAGAGTCACAGAATGGTTTAAGGAAGAAAATGCCCACTTTCTAAAAGTGCCATTTTCAAACTAACAATTTAAAAACCAACTTTACCAAAAGTTGTACTTTTAAATTGTGCGTTCTGAGACACCAAACTCCACATTTCTGTGTGCTCCCAAAGGTAAACTACACGTTACAAGATATTTAACGGCAACCCCATGTTAACCTATGAAAGAGATAGGCCTTGCAACAGTGAAAAACAAATTTGGCAGTATTTCATTGTTAGGACATGTAAAACACATCAGTACATGTCACACCTTTAATATACACTCCACCCTGCACATGGGGCTACCTAAGGCCTACATTAGGGGTGCCTTACATGTATAAAAAGGGAAGGTTTAGGCCTGGCAAGTGGGTATACTGCAGTGGCATGTCTGAGCCATGTTTACAGGGCTACTCATGTGGGTGGCACAATCAGTACTGCAGCCCCACTAGTAGCATTTGATTTACACGCCCTGGGCACCTCTAGCACACTTTACTAGGGACTTACTAGTAAATCAAATGTGCCAATCATGAAAAAGCCAATTACACATACATTTTACACAGGGAACACCGGCACTTTAGCACTGGTCAGCAGTGGTAAAGTGCCCAGAGTACCAAAAGCAGCAAAATCAGAGTCAGACCATGCCAAGGAAGCCAGGTCTAACTTTGCTCTATGTTAAACCTGCTAGATATGACCTCCCCCGTGCAGACTCTGGCTGAGGGTCTCTCATAGAGAACCCCAATCCACCTTCTGAACTCAGACCTAATCCCAAATTTGGATAAAACAATCTGCAAGTGAGACCAGACCAGGGTGTCGAAGGCCTGTTCCATGTCTAGGAAGGTCACCCAACATTCAGCGTCCTTCTAATAAGACCAATCCATAGTACAGAATAAACAGTATAGATTCCGGAATGTGTTCTTACCGGGAATTAAAACATACTGATGAGGGGGTAAGTCTGTTGGATAACACTTTTCCTAGGATCCTGTAATCAGGATGAAGCAGGGTAAGGAGTGATATGGCGCCACCTCCAATTGGCCACTCCTCAGATTTGTGAGTACTGTTGTGAGAGTACTCACAACAGACTGAGAGACAAGACTGAACTCTGCCATATCAGGCATTTACTTGTCTTGATAGTCAGGCCTTCTTGTTGCAGGGCCTGAAGCATTTATCTCGGGTGGACCAGGTGATTCTCCCATGTGAAACTGTTTACAGCTATATCATCAAGATAAGCTGTGGTAAAGGAATCAAACCCAGGCAAGACTCTGTTCACCAACCTGTGGGAGGTAGCAGGAGCATTCTTTAAACCAAAGGGTATCACCTAGTATTAAAAGTGGCCCACTGGAGTGTAAAATGATGACCTCTCCTTTGCTCCTGGACTTAAGGCAATCTGCCAGTACCCTGAGGTCAGGTCAAATGTGCTCAGGTACTTAGCAGCCTCAAACCTATTCATGAGTGTAGGAGGCTGGCCTGTTTTGTAGTGAGTTCCTAAGGTACTTACACCTTATACCAGGTCCAGTTCTCCCTTATTAGTGAAATGTAGGCAGTGTCTAGCAGATTAGGCTGCTTAGGGGTAACTGTAGCAGAGCAGCCAAGGTTGAACTAGGAGACATGCAAAGCTATTGCAATACCACTATAGTCATACATTACTTATACAAAATAAAAGACAATACTCAGTGTTACCAAAAATAAAGGTACTTTATTTTAGTGACGCAAGGCCAAAAATATCTCAGAGGCAATAATCCTTCTAGAAGTAAGTATTATACACAATGTGTACACTAGTAACCAAAATCAGGTAGGTAAACAGTCATAGAATAGGGCAAACAGTAGAAAATACAATAGATTGCAATAGGCGTAGGGGCAACATACAACATATACTAAAGTAGTGGAATGTGAATGTTGAATTCCCCCCTAGGCAAGTGTAGTTTGCTTGGAGTGTAAGGAAACACCAAAGGTAAGTAAAGTACCTCACCCCAGAGCCCAGGAAAGCTGGAGAGAAGTACAGCAAGTTTCCTCAGAACACACTACAAGTCGTGAGGAAGAATTATGCAAGAACCAAGCAAGACTGCAAGCGACAAGTGATGGATTCCTGGACCTGGAGACCTATGGAGAGAGGAGACCAAGTCCAGAAGTCAAAGAAGAGTCCAGGAAGAACAGGACCCACTGCCCAATTGGCAGAAGGTGCAAAAGTGGATTCCCCGGTTGGAAGAAAAGTACAGAAATTCACCAAAGAAGATAGCTGCAGGTTCCTGCATGGTGCAAGAGATGTCCCACATCGAGTTGTTAGAAGCAGGCTGTTTGCATCGCTGGATTCCACCAACAAACCTTGGTTCACACAAGTACGTGGTTTGTGTCAAAGGGGACTGCCCAGACCCAGGAGGGACCTGGGGGCCTCAACTCAGACTAAGGAGACAGAGGAGGCTCTCAGCACTTCAGAGAGCCCTCAGAAGACCAGGCAGCACCCAGAGGAGTCCCAGGACACGAGGACAAAGGAGTTGCAAAGTTCGGTCATCGCAGCACTGCACAGGAGGATCCCACGCCGCCGGAGAACAACTTAGAGAGCTGTGCGTCACAGGATGGGGTGCTGGGGACCTGGGCTAAGCTGTGTACGAAGAACTTTTGGAAGAAGTGCACAGACGCCCAAGGAGCTGGTCCGAGGATGCTTGTTTCCGGTCCAGGTAGGATATGGCCTGGCAGTTCAGACTGGACTGTTCCCATGGGAAACAGGGTCAAGACTGATTTGCATATGGCTGGGTCTAAACTGGGGTGGCATGGTGAGCAAAAGAATTGATGGATTAAAGACAGATATGTGGCTGGGGGTGAATGTTTGATTGGTTCTGCATTCTGTCCATCATTTGTGTTTGTTTGCTTTTGTCGCCATAAGTGTGCTGGGCATGCCCAGATGTGGGTCCCAGGCTTACTATGACACTGGATTCAAGCTAGCCTGGCTGATGAAGGGATATACCCTGAAACTGGTCCCAGGATGCTTGTTTCCAGTCCAGGGAGTACCTGGCCTAGCAGTTCGGGCTGGACTGTTCCCAGGGGTAACAGGGTCAAGACTGATTTGCAAATGGCTGGGTCTAAACTGGGATGGCATGGTGAGCAAAATAATTGATGGATCAAACACAGATCTGTGACTGGGGGTGAATGTTTGATTGGTTCCACATTCCATACCTCATTTGTGTTTGTTTGCTTTTGTTGCCATAGGTGTGCTGGGTATGCCCAGATGTGGGTCCCGGGCTCACTGTACCACTGGATTCAAGTAAGCCTGGCCGATGAAGGGTGATACCTGAAAACCGATGCCAGGATGCTTGTTTCCGGTCCAGAGAGGACCTGACCTTGCAGTTTGGGTGGACTGTTCCCATGGGGAACAGGGTCAAGACTGATTTGTGTATAGCTGGGTCTAAACTGGATTGGAATGGTGAGCAAAAGATTTGTGATTGGTTCCGCATTCTGTTAATCATTTGTGTTTGTTTGCTCTGGATACCTAGTGGCATGGTCTACAGCCACCAAAATGTATCCATTGCCTGAGGCAGTTAGTGGGTATAGGGGACCAATAATAACAATCCCCACTCTCTCAAAGGGAGTTTCAACCACTGGCAGGAGCATTTGTCTTGTCCCCTGTTTTGCTACTGGCCTGATAGGTGACAAAGGAGCTACAGAACTCCTACACTTTGTAAGACAATTTGGGCCAATATAAATGGTTGACCAACCTATTCTAGGTCTTGTTCTGACCAAAATGTCCTGACAAGGGGATTTCATGGCTTAAGGTGAGGAGGAATTCCCTATACTTCTGGGGGACCACCGCTCTCCTGGTCGCCCCTGGTTTGTGTTTCCTTGCCTCAGTATACAGGACTCCACCTTCCTATCCACTGACATCACTCTGGTCTTGCCTGGAACAGTGTGCCTCAGGCCCTATAGAGTGGGAAACTCTCTTTACCCCTGGTGCAACTCACCTCTGTTGGGCTCATCAGCTCCTTACAATTCTGCGAAGTCAGGCAGAGCTTGCAGGGGCGGAGCACCTACCTCAGAGCTCAGATCCTCCCCCTCAGGATTGGATTCCTCCTGTACCTCTGGAGTTCCTTGGCTGGCTCACCAGACCCTGTGCCCTTTTTCTTTCTTCTGGATGCTTGAGCCATTATTCCAGGGTCCTAGTGTCCAGCATTTCCCTATGATGCAACTTGTGACCTGGTCACAGCACACACTAACTCAGGGAGGTCCAGCAACTGCACATGGACCCTTCTTTCCACCTCTGACCATTCAGATGCTTCAAGATCATTTCAGAGTAGACATTCTACAGGGAGGGCAGGATAAACAACTACCTTCTTAGGGGCTGTCATACTTTCCCATTCCAAGCTCACGATTGCCATGGGCTGGAGCCTGGCTCTGCTAACTGCATAAGTTAATTAGTGGAATACACCAGGTAGGATCTGCTCTGGAGAAACCTGTTTCTCTGTGACCATAGTAATACTGGCTCCTGTATATGTCAGAGCCTCAAAGTCAGTCCCATTGACTTAAGGCCTCTGCATGTTCTTCTCCATGCTTGGAGGTAAGGAGGCCAGGGTTGCAACACCCTCCCCTCCGATTGACACTAAAGTAACTTCTGTATATCCTGACACTATGGGGGTGATTACAACATTGACGGTAAAAGCCGGTTACCGCCGTGCAGAAGACCGCCAATACACCGCCGCGGCAGCGGAAATCCACCACAGCTATTAAGACACACAACTTGGAATCTGCCAAAATTGAGACACCCACACAAGTCCGCCACACCAAAGGTCAGTGATAAACTGGAGAAAACAAAACCTCCACCGTCACGCCAACAGAAACACGCCCATGCTATCACGACCCACGAATCCACGCGGCGGTCTTTCAACCGCGGTATTCCATTGGCGGTACACACCGCCGCGCTCAAAATACACACACATCTCCAAAACACCGCCCCACTGGACAATTCGAAATACACACACCTGATACACATACACAAACCACTCCCACACAATCAATACTATATAAAACACACACCCACATCACCCACAAACCCCTACGAACAAAGACTTTGACGAAGGCCAGAGAGACTGCACAGCATAGACAACCCCACCACACAGAGGCACACAACACCATCACCCACACTACTTCCAGGCACAAAACACCACACACCACTACACATCACCACACTCATCACCACATACACCACCCAACACATCACATACACCACCCCATGGCACGGCAAAGACACCCCAGGTTCTCGGAGGAGGAGCTCAGGGTCATGGTGGAGGAAATTGTATAGGTAGAGCCACAGCTATTCGGATCAAAGGTGCAGCACACCTCCATAGCTAGGAAGATGGAGCTATGGCGAAAAATCATCGACAGGGTCTACGCAGTGGGACAACACCCAAGAAATTGGGAGGACATCAGGAAGAGGTGGAACGACCTACGGGGGAAGGTGCGTTCTGTGGTCTCCAGGCACAACATCGCGGTACAGCGGACTGGCGGCGGACCCCCAACTCCTCCCCCACAACTAACAACATGGGAGGAGCAGGTCTTGACCATTATGCATCCTGAGGGCCTCGGAGGAGTCGGTGGAGGAATGAACTCTGGTAAGTCAAATCTTAACTATCATATCCCCCATCCTACCTGCATGCTATCACAGACCCCCACCCTCACCCCCTCCCCATCACTCCAACTCCTCACTAATGCACTAATAACACAAACCACCCATCCCAACACCAAGCCCTGCATGACACAACAAAGCATGGACACCCCTCACTAAAGCATGCCCACTGCACATACCCATAACACCCCCCCAACCATCATCGCACAAGCCCCCACACAGGAATGCTAGCACCGGCGTACAGAGTCACCCACCCATTGCACACCATGACACAAACAGATGCAATAATCATGCTTTTACACCCCTGCAGGACCACTACCCAACGTCACCAGACAGGAGGGTCCAGACATCTCTACCCCTCCCACAGAAGAGGCTCACAGTGATGACAGCAGCTCTGGCCAACTGGATCCAGATGACCAGCCCGGAACATCGTGGGCCTCGGGACAGTCGGTTCCCCTCGCACAGGCACAGCCCACCACAGACCTTCCACCCTCTGGTAACACCAGCACAGCACCCACCCAGCGGGCCCATACCTCCGTACCCAGGACACGTCAATCAGCTGTGTGTCCACCACTACAGGGAACCCAGGATAACCCACCACCCCAACAACAACAGGGACCTGGGGGCAGTGGTAGTGGGCACACAGTCCAGGGGACGGAGGCCCAGGAACACAGGGGAACTGGGAGGGCTGCTGTGCGACAGGGGGCGGACAGGCCAAGGGAACCCACTCTCCACAAGGCCCTCTCTTCCATCATGGGAGCACACCACCACTCCCAGGAGACGATGGCTACGGTCCTGGCCAAGTTTCAGGAGACCCAGCACATGCAGGAGGAACAGTATTTGGGGTTCAGGGAGGAATTCAGAACCATCAGCTCCGCCCTGGGTACCATCGTAGGGGTGCTGAAGGAGATACTGAACACCAGTAGGGACACCGTTGCACTCCAAGGGGCCCCTGACATCAGCATGGACGATGAACTGCCCACCACCTCCGCCGGCGCTAGTGGACAGGAGGCACCGCCACAGGACCACCACACCAGCACCCCACCCCCTGCAGACGGAGAACCACCCCGCAAGCGGTCCCTGAGATCCAGGAACAGGACAGAGCATGATGGCAAGACCCCCGCCAAGAAATGAGACCACCCTGGCTGTCATCCCACTGTCCCACTTTGTAACCCTGTCCATATTGGAACTGCCCCAGCTCCACTTCCTATGCCCATATGGGCAATGCACCTGTGAGACTAATAGACTGGACTCTGCCATGGACATTCCTCCACCATCACCCCTCACTATTTTACCACCCCCCTCCAATATTTAGCACTTCAATAAACACCCTTGAAGCACAAAACAATCTGGAGTCAGTCTGTGATTTAGAAAATGTGTATTGGCAATGAGAGTGACAAAATCTGTTCTTAAATGTAATGTCTACATACCTATGTCACACATCACAAGTCCATGAGGAATGTAAGCAGATGACACACGTTCGTAACCACACCTGTGAAACCGTAATGGAAATGTACAACTCAGTTACCATATACTGGCTGAAATTGACATACAGGATAGAGTTAGGAGTGTGAAAGTACTTGTAGTAGGCAGGAATGTATTCTCACCTGTGTGTCACTGGAAATATTGCTGGATAACTGAGTCCCTGTTGTCAATGTCTTCTTCCTCTGCTTCCTCCTCATCACTGTCCACAGGCTCCACAGATGCCACAACACCGTCATCTGGACCATCCTCCTGCAGAAAAGGCACCTGGCGTCGCAAAGCCAGATTGTGAAGCATACAGCAGGCGATGATGATCTGGCACACCTTCCTTGGTGAGTAGAAAAGTGAACCACCTGTCATATGGAGGCACCTGAACCTGGCCTTCAGGAGGCCGAAGGTGCGTTCGATCACCCTCCTAGTCCACCCATGGGCCTCATTGTATCGTTCCTCTGCCCTGGTCCTGGGATTCCTCACAGGGGTCAGTAGCCATGACAGGTTGGGGTAACCAGAGTCCCCTAATAGCCACACACGGTGCCTCTGGACTTGACCCATCACATAAGGGATGCTCTATTCCACAGGATGTAGGCGTCATGCACAGAGCCAGGGAACATAGCATTTACCAGGGAGATGTACTGGTCTGCCAAACATACCATCTGTACATTCATCAAATGATAACTCTTCCGGTTCCTGTACACCTGTTCACTCCTGTGGGGGGGGACCAGAGCTACATGGGTCCCATCAATGGCACCTATGATGTTGGGGATATGTCCAAGGGCATAGAAGTCACCTTTAACTGTAGCCAAATCCTCCACCTGAGGGAAATTATTTTAGCTCCGCATGAGTTTCAGCAGGGCAGACAACACTCTGGACAACACGTTGGAAAACATAGGCTGGGACATCCCTGATGCCATGGCCACTGTTGTTTGAAATGACCCACTTGCAAGGAAATGGAGCACTGATAGCACCTGCACTTGAAGGGGGATCCCTGTGGGATGGTGGATAGCTGACATCAGGTCAGGCTCCAACTGGGTACACAGTTCCTGGATTGTGGCACGGTCAAACCTGTAGATGATGATTAAATGTCGCTCCTCCATTGTCAACAGGTCCACCAGCGGTCGGTACACCAGAGGATTCCGCCATCTCCTCACATGTCCCAGCTGACGGTGACTAGGAAGGACAACAGTGACCACAGAGTCAAACAACTCAGAGGTATGTACCCACAGTCTACACAGAACACGAAACATAATCCAAAAAGTTGTCTGTATGTGTGTTGAGTCCAGGCCTAGGTATGTGTGACGCAGTTGGTAATTTGGCCATGTGGGCCCCTGAAATGACGGCTGCCTGACCTCTAATCTGGGACAATGGGATGTGAGGTAACTGCGCTGGTGTTGTACACCGTCACGGTAGGCAGTCGAAGACCGCGGCGCAATGCTGCATTGGTTAACATTGGACCCTATGGGTCCCAGGAGCCAATGACGAAGTGGGCCGGCGGTGATGATACACACCGCCGCGGACGTCACCGCCGCGGACGTGACCGCCATTTTCTATCTGTTGAATCACTCGATACCTGATCTTCGAGAGGAGACGGCCTACACTGCAAGTGCTGCTGTGACCTGGGTCTGGAAGAGACAATGGCTCGTGTGTCTGGGGAAAGGGCCCCTGTCTTCACTGCACAGGAGTTGGAGAAGCTCGTGGACGGGGTCCTCCCCCAGTACACGCTACTCTACGGTCCTCCAGACCAACAGGTGAGTACACAGGGAGCAAGTTGTATGGGCTTTGCCTGTGTGGAGAGGGCTGGTTGTAAGAAGGAAGGGGGCAGAGTTCTGCGTGCATGAAGGACTATGAATGCATGTGCCACATGGCAAGGGTAGGGATGTGGGCCACTCACTTAGACGGTGCTGTTGGTAATGACTTCTCTTCTTCCCCTGTACATTTCATGTAGGTCAGCGCCCACCAGAAGAAGGATATTTGCCGTGCCATCGCCAAGGACGTCCGGACCCTGGGGGTCCACCAGAGACGGAGCACCCACTGCCGTAAAAGATGGGAGGACATTCGCCGCTGGAGCAAGAAGACGGTGGAGGCTCAGCTGGGGATGGCCTCCAAACATGGGAGGGGTGCCCGTCGCACCATGACCCCACTGATGTTCCGGATCCTGGCGGTGGCCTATCCTCAGTTGGATGGGCTCTCCCTGTTCTTTTGTGCATCAGCATCATCTGGCAGAGGTACAGTGGCACCGGAGCACGAGGGAGCTGCATCCCACATGGCCATGGAGGGCCACACCATGGACTCGGAATACACCAGTTGGACGGCGGGTGAGGGGAGCTTCACGGCAGTCACAGGATCAGCAACCAGTGACACGGACTCCTCCTCCGATGGGAGCTCCCTTGTGGTGGCGGCAACATCTGTGCCCCCACTTCTACTGGTACAGCCGCCACCCCACTACCAGCACTGCCATCCCAGCAGCCCCTCAGGCTTCGCTCTGTGCCCACTCACCCAGGAGGGTGGGCATCACCTTCGCCCCAGGCACCTCAGCCCCTGCCCCTGTCACCCCTGCTGCCCTCAATGAGGAGGCCATTGACCTCCTCAGGTCACTCACTGTTAGGCAGTCTACCATTTTGAATGCAATCCAGGGTGTAGAAAGGGAATTGCAACACACAAATGCATTCCTGGAGGGCATTCATTCTGGTCAGGCTGCCCTTCATTGAACCCTGCAATCTCTGGCCTCAGCACAGATGGCAGCCATTGTCCCTGTCTCTAGCCTCCCCCTTCCAACTTCCTCCACTCAGACCCAATCCCCTGTACCCCAGCCTATCCCAAGCACACCATCAGACCAGCCTGCACACACCTCAACACACGGGAAGCGCAGGCAAACATAAGCACCACATATCCCACAGGCACTCACGCAAGCATCACCCACATACAGACACAGCAACATCCACTGCCTCCGCTGTGTCCCCCTCCTCATCTTCTCCCTCCTCCCTCCCAGTGTCGTCTACACTCTCACCTGCATGCACTACCACTACAGCCACTAGGTCCCGCACCAGCACACCCACCACCAAACCCCGCTCACCTGCACTCACTACCCCACTCCCATTTACACGTCCCCTGTGTCCTCTCCCAGTGTGTCTGTGACGCCCCCTCCCAAAGTACACAAACACAGGCACACACAAACCCATCAGCCATCCACCTCACGACAGCCTCCAGCGCATGCACCTGCACCCAAAGCCACAAAAGTTACACCTCCTACAACCACCTCCTCTTCCTCCACTCCCAGACCCCCTCCAGCTACCCGTCCCAGTGTTCCTAAGAAACGTTTCCTGAGCAATCTTGACCTCTTTAGCCACCCCCCTCCAATTCATAGGTCCTGTACTAGCACCTCAGCCAAAAAATCGCCGGTACCAGTGGTGCCTGTTAGAGGCATGTGGAGTGCACCGGGCACCAGGGCAGCCAGTGTGACACAGAGCCACAGCACAGCCAGTCCCCCCCCCTGTGAAGCATCAGAAGTTGGACAGTGCCCGGCGGGACAGGGGGAAGACTCCAGCCGCCAAAGCTGATCACAAGGGTCCCGGGGGGAGTTTCCACTCAGCTGTGACTCCTCCCAAGGTGGGGAAGGGGCAGAAGAAGTCGCCAAAGTCTGGGAAGAGCAGCACGGCGGAGAAGACCGCCATCATCCCCGCTGCCCAGGAGGCCACCGCCAGCCCATCGTCACTGGCCAGGAGGCCACCGCCAGAGTCAGTGCCCAGGAGGGCAGCCCCATCGTCAGTGTCCAGGAGGCCACCGCCAGAGTCAGTGCCCAGGAGGGCAGCCCCATCGTCAGTGTCCAGGAGGCCACCGCCAGAGTCAGTGCCCAGGAGGGCAGCCCCATCGTCAGTGTCCAGGAGGCCACCGCCAGAGTCACTGCCCAGGAGGGCCCCGGCAGCCACAGCCCCGCTGGGCAATGAAGGACCGCCATGGCAAGCACTGCTGAACAGGTCAGAAACTGCAAAGTCAAGCACAGCTGAACAGGGCAAGCACTGCTGAACAGGGCACAGACCGCCATGGCAAGCACCGCTGAACAGGTCAGAAACTGCAAAGTCAAGCACAGCTGAACAGGGCAAGCACCGCTGAACAGGGCACAGACCGCCATGGCAAGCACCGCTGAACAGGGCACAGACCGCCATGGCAAGCACCGCTGAACAGGTCAGAAACTGCAAAGTCAAGCACAGCTGAACAGAGCAAACACCGCTGAACAGGGCAAGCACAGCTGAACAGGGCACAGACCGCCATGGCAAGCACCGCTGAACAGGTCAGAAACTGCAAAGTCAAGCACCGCTGAACAGGGCACAGACCGCCATGGCAAGCACCACTGAACAGGTCAGAAACTGCAAAGTCAAGCACCGCTAGCCCATGTGCGACAGGGGCAGTGATGGAACTGGGACCGTCACGAGGAGAGTGATGCACTCTGAGCACCAGTCCCCCTCTAGAACCAGTGGAGACTGTTATCCACTTGAGAGACTGTGGCTATGCACTCCCCAGGATGGTACAGTGGGCAAACCACCCACTGTAGAGACTTGAGAGACTGTGGCTTTGCACTCCCCAGGATGGTACAGTGGGCAACCCACCCACTGTAGAGACTTGAGAGACTGTGGCTTTGCACTCCCCAGGATACATCAATGGGCATGGAGTCCCCTCATAGATCTGGCGTGGTGCAGTCATCCGGCTGAGGTGCCCCCCCTTCCCTTCCCCCTGAGGTGCCTGTTGTATTTCTATCTGATGCCCCGGCAGTGTTCTCTCCGTTTTGATCAGGTATCTGATGTGGGCCTCGCCCATGCATTTTGGGCCCAGTGGTCCACGGACATTGAATGATGCATTGCCTGCACTACTAATCGTGATGTATATTTTGTGGAATGTGTATATTTATCTGTATATATTTGTTTACTGTATTTTGATATATTACAATAGTTGCACTCATTTCTTTTTGTCTTTGCATTCTTCCGGGGGGTTTGGGGGTTGTTACTGTAAAGTTTGGAAATGCATTGGTGTGTGTGTTGTAGTGGGTGAGGGTGGGGGTGGGGAGTTGCGTGTGTGTGTCCCTGACTTTTGCCTCCCCCTCCCCTATGTCGTAGGTGCAGTACTCACCGTTGTCTTCGGCGCCGGCGTTGATGATGGTCGTACAGGAGCAGGAAGACTATCGCAGGGAGTATTTGGAGTTCCGGTTCCATGGTGTCTTCGTTCCTCGTGGAGTGTGTAGAGGTGAGCGTTTTCCCTTTGAAATGGCTGTTTCCGCTGTGTTTTTATCCACGGTGAATCCGCCCAGGAAAAGGTGTCGGATTGGTAGGTTGTGATACTGTGGACGGTACTTTGTCTTCCGCCTGTCTGTTGGCGGTGATCGCTGCGCTGTTTGTCTGTACCGCCGTGGCGGTCGGAGTGTTAATGTGGTTGTCTTTGTTGGCGGTTTCCGCCACGGTCATAATTCCCATTTTTTTTTCTGCCTGCCTGTTTGCGATCTTACCGCCGCTTTAACACCGTCCGCCAGGGTTGTAATGACCCCCCTATGTCTGGGCCAACTTTCACCCTCACACCTACACTAACAATCCCATGGGACTGCCCACCATTAAGGGGCTTCTTGGAGCAGACAGCATGTCCTCTTTTGTGTTCTGGCTGGAAACAGTCAAGAAATGTCCCTGCCTTAGCAAGTGAGGACTCTTTGGATTTTTTATCTTGTCTCCCCTGGGCTTTCCCCTGGTGGGACCTTGTCCTCCTTTCTTCTTACCACCCCACTAGTCTTTGTTGGAAAACCTGGTTCTCAAGAACTCATCAGATGTCTCCTCCAGGTCCCTGGCACTAGACAGCTTAGAGTCCCCTATGTACTGGCACAATGTCTATGAGGTACGATTACTCAATCTGTGCTCCTTCATGATTACATTGTATAGGCCATTATAGGTATTTACTTTGTTACCCTGTATGCAGCCTTAACTGGGGGGTCTATAAAGTCAATCCAGGACTGAGTATTGACTTTCTGTATGCCCCTAAACTTTATCCTCTACTGATCTGGGGTGAGACCAGACTTCAGGATGAGAAATCTCTTCATATGTGGATAGGACTTCCTTAGGGTGAAGAGCCTATACCTCCTAGATACTGGGATCAGATCCCACGGAAGTGAAACCCAATACTGAGGACTAACCCTTCCTATCCTGGGAGCCCTCTCAAACGCTGTCAGTCACTTGTCTATGTCATACCCCTCCTGGTACTGAGGGACAATCCCCTTGGGTAGTCTGGAGTCAAACCCACCACACCTGGACACTTCAAATTCTACTTTACGGCCACCATCTCTCTGTTCTTCTCATGTCCACTTCTTCTTTTCTAGGGCAAACGTCTCTGCCTCCAAAGCTATATAGGCTAGCTGGGCCTCAAGCTCTCTCTCCTTGAGGGACAGGTTTGGTCCTCCTGAGATGCATCCTCTCCCTCAACCAGCTCTAGGCAGGGCGCTAGTCACTGTGTGGATGGATCACCCCTGTCCCTTCTCAGCACTGAGGTCTAAGGGGTCTTTCTCCCCTGGGTGGTTGGGAGTATCAACCTTCCTTTCTTCTTCCTCTGGAGCTTCCTTTGTGTCTTCCTGTTGGGCTTTGGCCCAGGCCCTAAGGGACTTAGCCAGCTCATTCTTCCTAAGAGTAGTAGCTGCTGGTAACCCCCTGTCCTTACACAAGTTCCTAAGCTGAAATACAGTAAGAGTAGGTATGCAAGCCCCTTGGTATCCCTAAGTTTTTGGTCACACAAAAAAATCTTGAGTCAGGATTTCAGAAAAATCAACAAATAAATTAATTGAAATGAGTCCAAATTAAAAATAAACAAAAAAAGTTGCACTTCAAAAATTCAGAGGATTTTTAATTTGTTTCACCTAAACACTGTATGATCATATTAAACACAAGTACTGAATCCCATCACTGTGCCCAAAAAATGTTGGAGAGTGGATTATTTGTAAGGACAGGTAGGTACGTACACTTGGTAACAGGCCACAATCTCGCATTAGGTCTAGTCAAGTCTCAGTAAATTAAGCCTCGCTCAAACCTTGGTAGCTTATCCTACAAGCAATTTGGCTTAACTGAGGAGACAGGTGTGTATAGCTTTTAATATCAACAAATAGTAAATAAATAAAACACAACACACATAAAAAATCCAATAATTCATAAAAGTAGGAAATATTGTTATCTTTAAATGACCCCAAAATGACACAGATCCAATGTAGGGAACTGGAGATATACATTTTTAAAGATTTGGGCCCATATTTATGCTGTTTTTGAACCACATTTGCATCATTTTCTAACACAACGGCGGTGCAAACGTACCCAAAAAATTATATTTTGTAAGTTTGCTCTGCTTTTGCGTCAAAAAATGATGCAAATACGGCACAAAAGAAGCATAAATGTGGGCCTAAATATGAAAAAACATGCTTTTGAGTGCCTAAAGGCAAAAAGTACCAGCCGCGAATAACTAGTCGGGCTTGACCGGGGCAAAGTCAAAGTTTCAGGGCGATCGTGATGGACCCCATGTTGGAAACATTGAGCAGTAGGCCCTGTTCAAAATTTTACCTTCATATTTAGGGCCTCAACACGAGTTTGGTGGTTGGACCCCAAGACTGCCATGTTGGCGGACCCAAAAAGACTACCATTTTGGTGGTCTTTCAGTTGCCATATTACGAGTTATACAGGCAGGACCACCTGCAAAAATGGCAGACTGCCTGCAGTGTGGTAGCCTGGAAATAGGCGGTCCAACTTCCAGCACCAACGGCACTGTGACCAATCACCGAGCATATTAAAAGTACACAGTCGGCGTAATGGTCCCCCATGGTGGTCAGCCAGTGGCATCCGAAACCACACGGTTCGCCATCAGCAAAGTAACAGATAACTGCACATTGGATGAACTTGGACACAACACAGCTGACACACATTGCCACAGTGGACACACCTGCAAAGGACACTGTAAAACACACACCTTCACAGACCGCAATACTTTTCATTTACAATGCAAAACACAGAGGCCAGAGCAACTTTTATTCATAAACACCCCATAGAATAGGAACACCTTTTTTTTCACCATCCCATAGAAAACCCTTCACACACTTTTGTCTATTCACACCCTTTTACACTTCCCCTGTTAAGTGAGTCAATGTTACCTGTAGTTTATTTCCTACCATGTCACATTTAAAAAAATCCCCATTTATCAGAAGATGATTTAAGAGTCATGGTGGATGAACCCTTAAGAGTAGAGCCACAATTGTTTGGAGTAAAAGTTCAGCACATTCCTCTCAGTAGGTAAATAAAAATGTCGGACAGAATAGTTGACAGTCAATGCTATAGGCACCACCCTGTGCACAATGGAGGACATCAGGAAGAGGTGGAATGACCTGTGGGGCGAGGTAGGTTTCCTGGACTTCAGGCACCATCTGCATGACAAGAAGACTGGTGGTGGCCCTCCCAGTGCCCCATTACATCACTTTCCCTGGGAAGAGAAGTTCTTGGCCATCCTGCATCCTGAGTGCTTGACAGAAATAATTGGGGGAGTGGAGTCTGGTAAGTCACAACACTAAAAATGTCACCAAAATGCAATGTCATACAAGCTCACATCTCAGCTTTTGACACTGTCTCGTTCATGTACCCCACCAACATTCACTACCCGGAGTATCTGAGTGTTATCACTGTCAATCTGTATTGTTAGACCCAACAGCACGGCTTCTAACGTCCATCACATGCCATTGGTCCAAAAGAGTCCTGTAAGTCTTTCAATATGTAATAATAATCCCAAGACTCATGGTTTGTCTCAACAGGTAAATGTATGTCCAAACCTAAATGCAGTCTGTATACAGGCATGTAATAGCTAACATTTATATACTGTGTGTAGTACAGAGGTACCTGGCTGCAACTCCGAGGAGGCACTGTTTCTATAAATCCAAACACTAGACCAGTGTTCAAGTATCCACATACCCTGTTCCTAAACTCACAATTAAAGTGTACCCACCTAGCAGGATACCTTTAGTCAAGTGTGGGAAGAAGGGAATGACCTGACTGCTAAGGCTAGGAGGCTCTGTGTCTGTAATTCCAACTATCAGTCCAGAGTACACTTGCCAAAATACCCATATTTGGTTACTCCCAAAATGAAGTATACTCACCTGGGAGTATACCATTTGTCAAGTGTGTGTAGTAGAGAGAGGTACCTCATTGCAACTCCCAGGAGGCACTGTTTCTATAACTCCAAACACCAGACCAATGATCACTTGTTCAAAGACCCCTGTTATGGCAACTCTCAATTCAAGTGTACTCACCAGGAAGGATACCATTTGTATAGTGTGTGTAGTAGAGAGAGTATAAGCCAAGTTTCCCTAACACCAACCACCAGCCCAATACCCACTTCCCCAAATACATCTATATGTGAACCCTCAAATGAAGTTTACTCACCTGGGAGTGTACCATTTGTCAAGTGTGAAGTGTGTGTGGTATAGTCAGTGACATGACTACAACTCCCAGGAGGCATTGTTTCTCCAACTTCAACCACCAGCACAGTAGACACTTGCTACAATACATCTGTTTGTCAACTCTCAATTGAAGTATACTCATCTGGGAGTGATCAAACACAGTTTATGTCCAATTCACAGATATATCTGTCAGCCTTGATCCATCTTGACTTGCTAACCCAAGATGACATTTTTGAGGTTAGAAATTACACCTTACCTAGTGTGCATAACAAGTATTCATAAGGCCTCAAGATGCATAACCAGACCTGACTGCAAGGGCCAATAGGCCAAGTTTCCCTAACTCCAACCACCAGCCCAGTGCCCACTAACCCAAATACATCTACATGTGAACTCTCAGAGGAAGTTTACTCACCTAGGAGAGTACCATTTGTCAAGTGTGAAGTGTGTGTGGTATAGACAGTGACATGACTACAACTCCCAGAAGGTACTGTTTCCCCAACTCCAACCACCAGCACAGTAGGCACATGCTACAATACATCTGTTTGTCAACTCTCAACTGAAATATACTCACCTGGGAGTGATCAAAACTCAGATTATGTCCAAATCACAGATGTATCTGTCAGCACAGATACATCTTGACTTGTTGACCCAAGATGACATTTTTGAGGATAGAAATTATATCTAGTGTGCATAACAAGTATTCATTAGGCCTCAAGATGCATCACCAGATTGGCAGCAGACACATTCACTCTGCACTGACCACATGATGACACCAGTCACATATACAACAAATTCCTGAGTCTGTCTGAATCACAATTAACTAGGCCTCAAAAAGCCAAAGCCATATCTTGCCTAGCTACTGTTTTGCCTGCACTGGTGGCATAATGGCATTCTCATGCCATCCTCCCAAGTGCTAATGATCTGCACATTTCAGCAGCTGCTTAACTTAAATAGAATTGGCATGTATTGGACCTGGCATCCTTTGTGTAGGTTCCCCTTTCTTTTTGCCTCTTCATGCGGTGTTTTGACTGTGTGCTGGACTTTGTTTATGCTGGTTTTTGGCACACTGGGCACTTTACTGCTGCTGACCAGTGCTAAAGTGCAAGTGCTCCCTTTGTGAATTGTGATTATGTTTGGTTCTCCCTGAGTGGCATATTTGATTTACTAATAAGGCCCTAGTAAAGTGCACTAAATGTGCCAGGGCCTGTAAATCAACTGCTACTAGTGGGCCTGCAGCACCGATTGTGCCACCCACAGTAGATCTATAAACATGTCTCAGATCTGCGACTGCAGTGTCTGTGTGTATAGTTTTAAATTGCTAATTCGACCTAGCAAGTGTACCCACTTGCCAGGCCCAATCCTTCCATTTTACTTCATGTAGGTCACCACTAAGCTAGGCCCTAGGTACCCCCATGGGCAGGGTGCAGTGTATGTTAAAGGTGGGACATGTGCTGATGTGTGTTGCATGTCCTAACAGTGAAATACTAACAAATTTGTTTTTCACTGTTGCAAGGCCTATCTCTCACATAGGCAAGCGTCGCTCCCCTAGGGGGCAAAATATAATTAGGCCATTTCTGCCCACATACGGGGCAGATTGGCCTATTTTGATGAGGCCAATCTGCCCCCAAGGTGGGCAGAAACCACTAGACACCAGGGAGTTTTTTCTTTGCGTGAATTTTATGCAAGGGGAGCGACCCCTTAGGCAAGGGTCGCTGCCTGGGGGGCAAATTTATTTTAGGCCATTTCTGTCCCTCCTGGGGTCAGAAACCTCTAGGTGCCAGGGCAAATTTTTTTTGTGTGTTTTTTTTTTTGGTTGTTTGTTTTTTTAGAGATAGGAAGCGACCCATCAGGCAAGGGTCACTCCCCTGGGGGGCAAATTGTATTTAGACCATTTCTGCCCCCCTTGGGGGCAGTTTGGCCGATTTTAGGTCAATCTGCCCCCAAGGGGGCAGAAACCACTAGGCACGGGGATTTGTTTTTTGGCGCCAATGTCACGCAGGGAGAGAGACTCCGTAGGCAAGGGTCGCTCCCGGAGGGGGGGGGGGAGTTGGGGGGGCAAATTTATATTAGGCCATTTCTGGATCGGCCTATTATTAGGCCAATCTGCCCCCAGGGGGGGCAGAAACATCTAGGCGCCAGGGCAAAAAAATTTGTTTGTGTTTTTTTTTTTTGTTTGTTTGTTTTTTTAGAGATGGGGAGCGACCCATCAGGCAAGGGTCGCTCCCCTGGGGGACAAATTGTATTTAGACCATTTCTGCCCCCCTTTGGGGAAGATTGGTCGATTTTAGGTCAATCTGCCCCCAAGGGTGCAGAAACCACTAGGCACCGGGGATTTGTTTTTTGGAGCCAATGTCACGCAGGGGGAGCGACCCCGTAGGCAAGGGTCGCTCCCGGGGGGGGGAGGCAAATTTATTTTAGGCCATTTCTGCCCCTGGGGGGGCAGAAACCTCTAGGCGCCAGGGCAAATTTTTTGGGGTGTTTTTTTTTTGTTTGTTTGTTTTCTTAGAGATGGGTAGCGACCCATCAGGCAAGGGTCGCTCCCCTGGGGGGCAAATTGTATTTAGACTATTTCTGCCCACCTTGGGGGCAGATTGGTCGATTTTAGGTCAATCTTCCCCCAAGGGGGCAGAAACAACTAGGCACCGGGGATTTGTTTTTTTGGCGCCAATGTCACGCAGGGGGAGCGACCCCGTAGGCAAGGGTTGCTTCCGGGGGGGGTGGGGGTTAGGGGGGCAAATTTATTTTAGGCTATTTCTGCCCCCCCTGGGGGCAGATCGGCCTATTATTATGCTGATCTGCCCCGAGGGGGGGCAGAAACCTCTAGGTGCCAGGGCTTTGTTTTTTGGCACCAATGTCACGCAAGGGGAGTGACCCCGTAGGCAAGGGTCGCTCCCGGGCAGGGGGGTTGGGGAGTCAAATTTATTTTAGGGCATTTCTGCCCCCCACCTGGGGCCAGCTGAGCTAGAGGCCAAAAACCACAGGTAGGCACTTTGCAAAAAACACCTCTGTTTTCTGTGAAAAAATAGGTTGTGTCCACGTTGTGTTTTGGGCCATTTCCTTTAGTGGGCGCTAGGCCTACCCACAGAAGTGAGGTACCATTTTTATCGAGAGACTTAGGGGAACGCTGGGTGGAAGGAAATTTGTGGCTCCTCTCAGATTCCAAAACTTTCTGTCACCGAAATGAGAGGAAAAAGTGTTTTTTTGGCCAAATTTTGATGTTTGCAAAGGATTCTGAGTAGCATAAACTGGTCAGAGCCCCGCAAGTCACCCCATCTTGGATTCCCCTGGGTTTCTAGTTTTCAAAAATGCGCTGGTTTGCTAGGTTTCCCAAGGTGCCGGCTGAGCTACAGGCCAAAATCCACAGGTAGGCACTGTTTTCTATGAAAAAATGTGATGTGTCCACATTGTGTTTTGGGCCATTTCCTTTCGTGGGCGCTAGTCCTACCCACACAAGTGAGGTATCATTTTTATCGGGAGACTTGGGGGAATGCTAGGTGGAAGGAAATTTGTGGCTCCTCTCAGATTATAGAACTTTCTACGACAGAAATGTGAGGAACATGTGTTTTTTTAGCCAAATTTTGAGGTTTGCAAAGGATTCTGGGTAACAGAACCTGGTCAGAGCCCCACAAGTCACCCCATCTTGGATTCCCCTAGGTCTCTAATTTTCAAAAATGCACAGGTTTGGTAGGTTTCCCTAAGTGCCGGCTGAGCTAGAGGCCAAAATCTACAGGTAGGCACTTTGCAAAAAACACCTCTGTTTTCTTTCAAAAAATTGGATGTGTCCACGTTACGCTTTGGGGCATTTCCTGTCGCGGGCGCTAGGCCTACTCACACAAGTGAGGTATCATTTTTATCGGGAGACTTGGGGGAACGCTGGGTGGAAGGAAATTTGTGGCTCCTCTCAGATTCCAGAACTTTCTGCCACTAAAATGTGAGGAACATGTGTTTTTTTAGCCAAATTTTGAGGTTTGCAAAGGATTCTGGGTAACAGAACCTGGTCAGAGCCCCACAAGTCACCCCATCTTGGATTCACCTAGGTCTCTAGTTTTCAGAAATGCACAGGTTTGGTAGGATTCCCTAGGTGCCGGCTGAGCTAGAGGCCAAAATCTACAGGTAGGCACTTTGCAAAAAACACCTCTGTTTTCTTTAAAAAAAATGGGATGTGTCCACGTTGCGTTTTGGGGCATTTCCTGTCGCGAGCGCTAGGCCTGCCCACACAAGTGAGGTATCATTTTTATCGGGAGACGTGGGGGAACATCGATTAGCAAAACAAGTGTTATTGCCCCTTGTCTTTCTCTACATTTTTTCCTTCCAAATATAGGAGAGTGTGTAAAAAAGACATCTATTTGAGAAATGCCCTGTAATTCACATGCTAGTATGGTCACCCCGGAAATCAGAGGTGTGCAAATAACCACTGCTCCTCAACACCTTATCTTGTGCCCTTTTTGGAAATACAAAGGTTTTCTTGATAGCTATTTTTTACTCTTTATTTTTCAGCAAATGAATTGCTGCATACCCGGTATAGAATGAAAACGCACTGCAGGGTGCAGCTCATTTATTGGCTCTGGGTACCTAGGGTTCTTGATGAACCTACAAGCCCTATATATCCCACAACCAGAGGAGTCCAGCAGACGTAACGGTATATTGCTTTCGATAATCTGACATTGCAGGGGAAAGTTACAGAGTAAAGCGTAGAGAAAAATTGATGTTTTTTTACCTCAATTTCAATATTCTTCTTTTTCAGTTGTTATTTTCTGTAGGAAACCCTTGTAGGATCTACACAAATGACCCCTTGCTGAATTCAGAATTCTGTCTACTTTTCAGAAATGTTTAGGTTTCTGGGATCCAGCATTGGTTTCATGGCCATTTCTGTCACTGACTGGAAGGAGGCTGAAAGCACAAAAAATTTCAAAAATGGGGTATGTCCCAGTAAAATGCCACAATTGTGTTGACAAATTGGGTTTTCTGATTCAAGTCTGCCTGTTCCTGAAAGCTGGGAAGCTGCTGAGTTTAGCACCGCAAACCGTTTGTTGATGCCATTTTCAGGGGAAAAACCACAAGCCTTCTTCTGCAGCCACTTTTTCCAATTTGTTTGAAAAAAACAAAGTTTTCACTGTATTTTGGCTAATTTCTTGGCCTCCTTCAGGGGAACCCACAAAGTCTGGATACCTCTAGAATCCCTAGGATGTTGGGAAAAAAAAGGACACAGGTTAGGCTTGGTTAGCTTATGTGGACAAAAAGTTATGAGGGCCTAAGCGCGAACTGCCCCAAATAGGCAAAAAAAGGCCTGGCACAGGAGGAGGAAAGGCCTGGCAGCGAAGGGGTTAAACCATTCTGTAACTCTGCTTGTTTGTGGATTCCCTGTCTGGGTCACTTTGA